>NC_062248.1:6427207-7712649 GCF_905475465.1 Pieris napi
TAGATGTCCTGGGATTTTGATCTATTTAATCACCGTATGTGCGCAACCAGGGTTCACGCACGTAGCCACTATCCGTGTTCGAAAGGCTTTGTCCTTTCTCTGCCTATTTATGACACTTAAATATATCATTAATTAGTTTCTATACGATTATTGTATTGAATTTCATAGTGATTCCGTGAGATTCCGTTAAAATTTCTCACATTTCCTAGAGCTCATGCCGTGTTCACGTAAATCATTTGAATTATAAAGTGAGACAGTGCACACGGTGCATAAGATAGTGTCACCATGTAAATGGAGCAGGACTTAGGGGAAGCTTACACCTGTTTTATTTGAGTCTTGGGTCAAATGTAAGGGTGACCAACCGGTTCATAGATCATAGTTCAGTGTATTTAATTTTAATTTAATTTCTTTAGCGATAGTTTAGGCAGATTCCGTCTCTTCGACTGATTGCGTTTAAATTAAAGTTTTGTAATTAAAATCGATTAATACCATTTATTATACTTTAGAGGATTTGGTGCGGAAATAGGATATCAAAAAGATTTTCACATTTCAAAATGCGTAGTCGATTTTTGGCCAGCATGAATACCGCATATTGATTCAATTGGGTAGGTACTTAAATTTTATTTAATCTAAATAAGTTAAAACATTTTTAACCTGTATCAACCTAGAAAACGATATGTCCTCTAACAGTTTGGTATCGTGGTAGTGATATGGGGCCTGTTAATTTGTGGGTGCGATGACGTCACAGGACTAATTTGATTAGAGCTCTCAAGGCCACTTAACAAGGAGCGCGCCGGAGCGATGCCTCATCACAGTTTATGATTGCATTTTTACCAAAACATAACTGATCTCGTCTAAAATTAAAATCACCTTGAGCTGAAATAAGATTTCATTTCATGTAATACGTGAAACATGTTTATTCGTACTAAAGTTTACTTTAGATCATAGATTTTTCTCCCTGTAAATTAAATTGTACCATTTCCATAAGTTTTGGTAGCGTAAAGTTTTATTTTTAATTAAATAAAAGTATTTCTAATAAATTTGTTTTACGTTCTACGTCATAAAATTGTCACTTCATAGTCCATATTTCTTAACATAACGAAAAGTTCAGTCAAAGCATTACGCGAAACTTTTCATTTATATTATTTAAAAAAAATTGTATTATGTTTGATCGTTAATTCCTTCAAACAAACAACGTAGTGTAATTCCTCTCAATAAATCTGTCATTTAACTTAGCGGGCAGTACAGTGGTTTTAAACAATGGACGTCTGGAGCAGCTCACCTCTTCCTGTACCAGTAAATATTAGACCTGAAACAGATATTAAAGGGGGAATACTGATTTTGTTTGAATTAATCTTTCTATCCGAAAACTAATAAATTCGTTTTGTGCTAAATAAGTTTGTATAGTTTCTTTGAAGGTTAATAAATATGTACCTTCAAAACTAATAATATACGACTAATGATCTTGGTAATAGAATTGGATGATTTAATCAATCTTTTGAATTATTATATTATGACAATTATCAATGATTGATGCGATTTTAAACCTTCAATGAAGCAACCTCCGATTGCCTAACTTTATGTTCACCTTATATGATCTTTAAAATATTAAATCAACTTGGTCATCCTTATAAAGAAGCGTGGGCCAAAGTAGACACTTCCTCTGATTACGTCACTATGAATCAGGCGTTCTGGTTCATTAGCTAGTCATATACGACCTCAATTGTCTTATGAATCGGAAATATTGCAAAGGAAAATACTTAACAAAGTTAATTAATAATCTCTTGAGTTCGGTACATTGTTACCATTACGCCATTCAGCGCATTAATGTACTGCAGGCGCCATCTTTGTGCACTCAACCTGCTCTTGATATGAAAAGCTGTGAGGATGACATAATAGAACGCAACTTGCATAGCCGTAACAATTTATGTCTATGACCATTCATTTTTTGCTTTTCATCGCATCTACTGTAGAGTTAGCATAAGCTGACCGCAGTAATTAAAAATTTAGGGCTGGATTTCTTTAGCAACACTACTTGCTAATGTATTGCGTAGTTTAATAAGAACATTAAAAAATTATACTTAATCGTTCGTTGAAAAATCTTATTTTACAAAAAAATAAGATAAAGTTGGTTGTAAAAAGTTAAAAACACCAGTTCGTTTCTTTATATCTGCCAAGATATTAAGGCGAAACGAACGTTCAAGGTTCCTTCTCACTCGTGGCGAAACGATATCAATCGGTGCAAATTACTCGCGCAATTTTAGCAACATGATACAGTAAATGCTCCCAGACGGCTAATGAAACTCTACAAAGTCGCTTTAGACGATGTCGAACATATGACGCCCAAACAAATCTCCAATATATAGCATATGTTAGGAAGAAACTCGCAGTAAGACATCGAAAATAGATTCTGCGAACGGGGTTACACGCACCTGTTATTTAGTTTTGAGGAGGGTGAGGGGCGGGGTGCAGTACATTCATTAATAATGCCCCGCAATGAGACGCCCTTATTTACGAGCTGCGGTAACTGAGTCGAACCGCATCGTACACGTCTCATGCTAGCTAGAATACCATCTACATCAACTTAATATCTAGAGATTGTGTAGTTGGAAGTTTTCAATATTATTTTTACGCTGCCAAGCAACTTGCTTCGTTCCTAAGCAATAGATCGTCTGACCGGATAGTTCGTTCCGAAGGACCAAAAACATAATTTTATTATTAAAACAAAACGTAAACAGCCAACACTAATCCGTTTGTGAAGATTAAATTATTTATTCGTTTAAGCTCGGATTAATTATTCGTACAAACTAGACTAGTAATTGGCTTGATTTTTGTTGTATGAACGTTAAAGGCAAAACTGAAATGTTGAGTGACGAAGAGTTCAACACACTATCGAGTAAATCGATTCTATTGTCATCGGCTCCGATGCTCGTGCATCTCACAAAAGACCGCAGAAATAACAAAAAACTTTCTGATATAAACCAATACTTATATCAGAGCGTTACTAAACGGAACAAAAACCGTTTGCTTTTGATAAGATCTGTTCAAATATTTCAAACAAAATTAAAAGAATAACACAAATCCTTCAATCAGGTTAAACTCACAATTCAAACATATACCTAATTTTATATGTTGAATTTAAAATAATAAACGGTTCTTAGTGCTTTAGCTTTATTGATTGAAGTTGAAGTTGAGTTGTGGTATTATTCCACAATTTCCACAACAAAACGTTAACTTCAAAGTGAATAATAAACTGTGTTCTAACCTAACATCACTCGGTTTATTAAGATAATTTAAGATAACCTCTTGTCTTTATGTACTTGTACTAATTCTTACATATTCAAAAACGAACTCAAAATTGCCGCGTCTGTCTATGTGAACGCGATAAACTCGAACTCTACTGAACAGATTGCACCAAAAGACGGTGCGATTCCTGAGTAAGGTTGTACAATTCATTGCGTTTTGATGTAAGTTGAAATATAACGATTTTCTTGGAGAGTTTTAAATCCTTAGAGCGTAATTATACAACGTACTAGTTATTAACACTGATACTCGCAATTAATTTTGATTATTTTTATATCATTAAGTAGCAGTTATCACAGTAAATTTTTAATACGACGCCATATACTTGAAATAATAATTTTATTCGAATAAAATAGGTGTGATGATTTGCATTTAATAAGAAAATGTACGTCTATTGTGAATGGTGATAACATTGTTATGACTCAGTATTTTTTATCTAACGCCCATTGTATCATATTCCTTTATTGTTGTATTTAAACGGAAGTGTTTTATAAAGCCGCAATAAATGTAACTAACAAGTATTATTATAGAAGGTTTAAGTGCGCTTGGGATAAGTACAGATAACAATTTTTAATAAGCGTAGCCGATACAAAACTTGAATTTTTAATTTAATTATAAATAATGGTGGCTCAAATAAGCTGAACTAATAGCCGTAGTACTTCAACACGTGGAATATATAAAACAGATAGGAAAGGCTTACCAATTCTTATCGACGTTTCTTATAATTGTTAGTAAAATTTATTTCATTTTTAACACGTTAGCATTAAAATATATTTATTGTATTAAAAGTTCGCTCACTTTACAGCCTCTAAGGCACACAAATCTCGCGCGTTCGACTATAAGATTTTTTTTTTTCAATTTGTTAAAGACTATAATTTGTATGTTATTCATGTAGTTATGGCTGAGCCTAAAGATGAGGTAAGCGGCCTTAAAAACCACTTAGCAGTTAGCACACAGTTCTCGACACCGCTCACTGCGTTTCTTATTACAGTAGAACCTCTATAAGTCGAACATCAAGGGAGACGCCAAAAAATTCGAGTTATAGAGTTTTCAACTTATGGAGGATTTCGACTTAGGCAGATTTTGATTCGACATAAAGAGTTTGAGGTTTATTCTTATAAATTTAGAAATAGCAAACACGCGTTTCCATGAGTCATAAATTTATTATTGTATACTCCTAAAATGTTTTCTAAGAAACAATAGTGTACTCACATTGTCGGCAAGTTCTTAAAGTCGGTAACTTATTTTTGTTCGAACAATAGAGATAATAAATTCCAAATTATCAAGTTGTAAAGGTTGTAAAATAAAACGTTCCTATGTTCGAGATACAGAGGTCAAATTTAATTTTTCGAGTTATAGAGTGAAAATATGTACCAAAATGGCTTGGATGGACTCGGTGATTATTTCGATTAACAGAGGGTCAAGATTTCAAGTAATGGAGGTTTTGGTGTTTTAAGGGAAGGGAACAAAACGTTTTTTCGAGATTTGGAGGTTTTTGACTTATCGAGGTTCGACTTAACGAGGTTCTACTGTACTTGGATAATAACAATTACTTACGGTAATGTTGTAATTTCGAGCATTGCAAAGTTCTATTTCCGTAGATAAAGAGATTTAGATCTATTAAATTATGTTAGACATTTAGAAATCTATCGATTCTTCTCGTTGTATTTAGTAGCATTGACGGGATGTTTTGCCGCCTTATAGACGCACGCTTTTTTTTTTTTTTTTTTTTCGTGGGGAAATGCGTTACCCATAGCCTCCCGCGGCATGGTTGACCTGGTGGGGAAGGGTGATGTGGGACTCGCTGTTGTGGACGCTAAACTAAGTGCTTAGAAGATTATTCAAAACATCGTCCAAAGTTCATCCAAAGTTCATATAAAAAGTATTTTCTGCTCATGAATCATTGCCATTGTTACATTCGGGATGTCCATTTTCGGTGTACAGATGTTCAACATCACGACTTCTCTTAATTTTAAGATCTAATTTGCATTAAATAACGATTCAAACATACCTTTACCGCAGGTATTTAAATTTTTTTACATTGTGTGCAATCAGAAAAATTCCTTTCGTCTTATTGCGATGTAACTTCCACGTATACTTAGCGTTGTATCTTGACAGATATTCTCTACTAACCGTTTTTGCAATAGTTCATTAAAAGTTAACGGATACTTAAGCCAATATAAAGACTTACATTAGTTCACAATTGGAATCGGAAACTACTATATACTTCTTTAAATCAGTCGTTAACTAATTGAGTATTAAATATTGTAATTGAATAGTATCGTTCTTTAGATGTAATATTCATTGACTATTAGAGATAATTTAATAGATGACTCTGAGTTGAAGAATCGAAATAAAGATGGTGTAAAAAAGACAATTTTTTGATTAGTTTAGACAAACTAGCGCCATATCTTTAATACTATAATTAAAGTAAACAAACACATACTCGTATAACAATATGATTAAATATCGGATCGTCTTTCAAAACCGTCCTAGAACAGCTTAAAGTTCAATCTTCCGTGTCTTGCTCAATCACTTCCCAATGTAATTCCTAGAAAGATAACGAAAAGTCTTTTGGAAAGCTCTTGTGATTGCGATTTAAGAGCGAGTCAGATGAAGCGGGTTAATTACCGTTTATGTTGAGTCATCAAACGCGAGTGTTCCACCGCTCTACCTCAGGAGTGCGCGACTTCGCTTCACCGCTTTTAATTAAACGCTACAATAACCGGAGCTCACTCACTGTGCACGCGGGATGTAGTCCTATTGATTGTTCTTAACAATTATCTACATTTGCATAGCGTAAACAACGTTTGACGTGTTGTGAGTAAGGTTATATATGCAATATTGCTATCCACCTTTGAGATAGTCCTCGGACATGGGGTGCTTTTATTTATAATTTATATTTCAAATAAATGGGTAGGTTTATTATCTAAATGTTTTAGATTTTTACTAAATACTTTATAAAAGCTTAGCTGTTCACAGAATTGTAGACATGAAAAGCGAAATCTAAAAGTCAAAAGTCCAAGGAATAAAAATCTTATTCTTATCGAAGTGTAACTATCAGGTTAAGTATACTAAAAGAAAATGCAATAAATAAATCACAAGCGGTGCCTTCGTGCTCTCAGCTTGTGTAAGCCAATTACTGCGATGCGCTTCAAGGAAGCAAAGCAGTTTCTAAATTCTTCGTATATTTAATTTCAGCTTAATTGCCGTATAAATTCATAAACGAGATTTAGTTGCCAACCTAATAAGTAGCATTTCTTATTTTAACAATGTATAGTTATAGCTCGTATTGCCTTATTATAATTTACGTTCGTACCAGAAGCACAAATGCATTGTATCAAAATTCTTTAAACATTCAACACACCCGTTTCTAATGTACATAGAATAAATCAAACTATATTATATATATATAAAAGAAAATACGAAAATTTGCTGCAGCTTTAAGAGGTAAACGTTCTGTAATCTTGTATCAGTCTAATCTTTATATAAAAGGCAACAAAAGCATTGTTGTAAAATAATAAAACTCCCATAAACATTAATACTTAAGACGGTTATCTGATGTTTCATAATTATATCCGACTAAAGAATATTGAGGGCATTAAGAATAGGAATTCATTTGTTAAAACTTCAACAGTAATGAATGATACAGGAAGCTCGGCGCGTGCGCAATGAAGTGTAGCGAAGATGAGTTGCGTGGGTGATCCCTACCCGTGTTTATTCGACAGTCGTCTATTTAAACTAGAGTAAGATGCCGATTTGTCAATGAAACAAAGCTCAATATATAACCACCTACGAATTGCGTAGTAAAAATTTATAATACAGAATTTCGATATAGAATTAAAACATATGTAGGTTTTAGAAGAAGCTTAACAAATCACAGTGTAAATATCAATTCGGATGCCACGCCTTGCTAAAATAAAAAGACGACAAATACTTTAGTAATATTTTGAATTCCACTGTCTCTCTTCTAAATGTCATTTAAATAGTCATTTGGTAGAGAAATAGTTTAACATAACGATCAAAAACACATGAGATTTAGCTAATTCCAAGACCGTCATAGTTGATAGTGAAGAATGTAATGAGTACCACTATTGGTGTGCGCGAACTCAACGTGATTGGTTAATATTTTTTAATGTGTGAATACTGTCTATGTGTGGATTTCATGTGGGAAGAAGCGATGCATTTTTTGTCTTAAGACAACGGTCATTGAACTCGTCGTCTCGAGGCCGCCAAATTCGCAAACGATCCGAGTCAGTACAGTTAATTGCATTTTTTGCTCCTACATACAGTCACGATTGCTATTTGACGTTTGGGCAACTTTAACAATTTTGACGAGAGAGTAACACTTAGAATGATCTACTGATCCCATGGGCATCTTAACGCGGTGCTACGCACGTACTCAATATGGTTTAAAGGGCTTGTTACTCCTTAAATAGAAAAGAGTCAGGAATTTGTTCAAGCCAGAAACACATTTTTTTAGTGATTCATATCCGATTTCCTTTCTCGTTCTAGGCCTCATACCATGCCCCTTACGTGTTTTCACACAAGAGATTATAGATTTCATAATTAATAAAAGGATGTATATTAAATCTTTCGGTATGGTATTAGAATGTGGAGTGAGCCGCGTGTTTGTTGGCACGCAATGCGAGCATGCCGCCAATATTGACGAGCCAGCACATCTGTCGGCAGTTAGGCATCGAGTGCCGGCTACAGCACCTGTATACGCAAAACAGATTTATTTTTAGATACTCCAGAATAAGCTTCATAATTTCTCAGTAAACTAAAATAACTACTGAAAATTAATCATTCTAAAAGTTAAACAAACTATAGACCTTAGCATCAAACTCTACCTAGTAAGTATGACAAGTCGATATAGCGCTCATGGTAATAGCATTTAGTATAATAAATAATGGAGAAAATATTTATTTTAAAATAACTATTACAACCGGATTTTCGTTAAACTAATCGGGCTTAATTCCTTTTCTTAGCTAATGCACTGTTCTTTAGATTTATAATTAAAATATCTCTTTATAAATTATTTCATAGATAATTGTAAATAACAGTGATCTAACTACTAATTGATAACCACTTGAAAATCTATCAGTAAATACACGACAACGTTGCCAGGATAAAAAGGGAATTTCTGTATTAAAGTCACTACAAATATAACTTCTTATTTACAAGCGTGTGAATATAAAAGCATTATGCTCTTCTAGATATTTCATATAATCTTTTTCTTCGTGTCATAGTATGCATTTGTGTATATAATAGACAAGAGAGCCTGTTTGCGGGAAGCTTAGCGAATAGCGACTTAATAACGTTGACTAGTGAACATTAATGTCCATAAAGAGTTAAGAGCTACTTGCTTTAAGGGAGGAAAGCTGGAGTGGCTTAAGAAAACTTTTTTTAAAAAGGCTGTACAAAAGCGAGCTTTGAACTATGTTCACTGGGTATTAAAAGTCTGATAAAATAATTATGTCATCGTCTCCTTTTTAATCTTGATAATCCTTATGCTAATTTCTTAATAAAGACTGCTTACTCGTTGAAATTTAATTGTTTAATAGGTTCTATATTTGAAATGTGTACAGATTAGTATTTCCTGCAAAAAGTTTTAATAACTGCTTCAAACATCCGATGGAGGTTTTGATCTCGATCAGTATTTCTTGTTAAAAAATTTAGACAAATTATATAAACATGTTATTGTTATTAAAGCTTGTATACACATATAAAAATAAAAACAGATTAGTTTTGAGCTATGAAGGAAAAGTTTTTAATTTTAGTTGCTAGAAACTAACATTTTCGTATATAAATTCTAAGTTTAATCTATCTTTAGTACAAATTGCCGCCGAAATATTATTTTCGTTAGCTTAGTCACTTAGAGAAAAAAAAACGTTTTGTATAGATGTCTACTTAAAACTGTGTGGTTGAACTCACACAATAAAAATCTAAAAATGTGTCTAAATTATTTCTGTTACGCTACAAAGCACATTTCACAAAAACTTAACAATATCGTGATTGGAGTCTGCATCCGCTTTGGTGCATTTTATTTAAACGATTTATTAACTAGAAAACAGTTTTAAACATACATACACAGAAAGAAGAAACCGACATTTATGTTTTATTATTAAAAACTACAATTAGAAAATATAAAATGTATTTTAATCGAATGGAACCCAATACAGATTATTGAGACTAATTGTTTCCACGAACTTTTGCTTCTCAAAATTCGCTAGACCTGTCTTGTCAAGAATCTTTTTAGTTGCTGGCAACACTGAAGGTTATTATTTTGCTTGATTTATTTATCCCTTTTATCTTTAGATAATGAGTAAAATGGCCAATCATTTACATTTACTTAATATTAGCAAAATCTTTCTACTTGAGGAACTTATTTCGATAAGAATGCTATAACTTGGATTTGTTTTTTAGATCGGGGACAATATTTCTCATGTAATGAACTCGTGTCTTGCCAGGTCTAATAAAGTCCTCGTTTGTTATTCTGTTTGTGCAGACCTGCTATCATAGATTGTTTCGGGAAAATGTCGCGAAGAAAATTGTTTGCATTTTCCCTTCTCTAAATGTATGTGTGTCGAATAAAATACGTTTTACCTACAAAGGTGCCGCTAGAATTGCTATTTAGGATATCAAGTTCGAGGGCTGTGTAGCGAATAAAACGCACTTCGATAGCGCATAATTGTTGATCAGTTTAATACTTAAAACGGTGACATTTTCTTAGATTATGACCTGAAGCTAAAATTGTCTTAATTATCGAATCATGAAGACGTAGTCTACTTTCTTGTTATAAAGATTATCCGCGAAGTGGTGAATCAAAATTCTGTTCCTGTTTCCAATGTAGTGCATATTGCAGAGTGGTCGTGCGGGACAGGTCACGCGCAGGCCGCAAACCCGTTCCTTAGCGCACTTTCACCGGTCTCTCGCTCCCGCGCCGGCGCCGGTGCCTATATTTGTCTCACTCGCACACATCGGCTGCGCCCTTCACATTGCCGATTGCACACCCTAAACAAGTCGCAAAGTATCGAAGCGATCGATAACTTACCCTATTATAATTCGCATAAATTTGAAATGAGTTTATGTAAATCTACATCGATATCATTGTAATAAGAAATAATAATTTGGTTAACGTACGCTGTAAATATTGTGTAGGTTAACATTTTTAACTTTATCCAATAATATGGTTTGCAATAAAAGTACATTGGCCGTCTAAAGTCGACACAATCGCGGGGCGAAAGTGTGGCAGTGGCGAAAAGCTCGCGACTGCATGAGGAGAAAGGAAGCGGCCACCGCGCGCCTTGATAAGGGCCTCTTGTTTCGTGTCAAGCCAAAACGTATTAACCCTTTATTATATTTTATTAATTATGATGAAAAATTTAATGTTAATTATGTTTTGAAAATAATATAATAAATTAGCGAATTGCATCGTGTAGGTATAGTATAAATGATTGCAAACTGATATAAATAATCAGTTTTATGAAATCGGTCACTTTAGGGGGGTGCGGCAGGCGGCAGGGGTGCGGGTGGCAGGGCGGTTCGGGTCGCGGGGTGCGGGGTGCGCGCGCAGGGCGCCCCGCACCGCGTTACTCGGCCGTCAGTCGCCCGCCGACTCTGCTTTAGCTTGTGTGACTCGCGCCGCTCCGTGCACTGCACTCGTGCCCCGATTACGACGCGCGCCACCCCGCCGTGGCGAACGCGACTTCTAAGCTACCGGCGAATCGTTTGTCTTAACTTTGTGTGACTTGCTATGATTTGACTCTCGGACGTTAAGAAAGCTCCCTTACCCGGCTTGTTTATCCCCATCATGTAAGTGAATCATTTTTATCAGATAATAGATCGAATTCGGAACTCGCGAAGTGTTCGTGAAAGTTTGTGAATATAGTGAGGTTTATCGTGATTTTTATTATTCGTGTCAACGTTCAGTGTGATTTAGGAAAATATATATTGGACGATTTCCGAAATTCGATAAAATTAAATAGCCTTGAACGGTTCCGGTAAGGTCTTAATAATGTCTCGCATGAGAGCTTTTGCAATTTAGAGTTGTTCCGTGCAAGTCCACGAGCGACGCTCGCGCTTGCAGGAGGCCGAGGGCACAAAGTTAAAAGCTTTCATCGATATTGCCAATAACGTAAAAGTTCGCTAAGTAGAAATACGTTTCCTAATCGGGCTAATCTCATAATGCTTCGAATTTCATAGACATAGTTTTCATCTAACTTTTGACTTCGTACCTATATAACTATTTCATTCTTTGAATTTATCAGCTATAATATATATTTGTCATGCAATCCTTTACATAATCCAATTGCCGCAAATCTTGAGTACTGCTATACTACCTGGCGCTTATCGCAAGATAACTTACGTCTAATCTAGATAAATTTCCAGATTTAAAAATACTCTGCTTTTGCAATTCTTCAGAAAAACAGCATTTCAAATAACTCGTAACTTATGCCTAACGCCCTGCATTTTCTGTTTTATATTTCCACAATGATTTCAGTTCACTACTCACGATTTAAAATCGAATAAAACGTGCATGTGTTAATTTTTAAAATCTCTTTGCTCGAAAGCCCACAATGGTTCGTTCATACGGTAACAGCTGCCTTTGAAACTGGCTACCTGCTTAACAATACGTCATTGAAGGGCCTGGGATTATTAATCTAAATATTAATCAGAAACAAAAGAAGTTGTAAATTTTTACTTTTTTGAAAAAAGAACCTACATTTAACAATTAATCTCTAGCTAGCAGATTCGATTACGTATTCAAAACGGTTTTGCGAAATATTTGTGTCGTCTACTGTAAATTTTAAGTCGGTAAAAGTATTTTTATTTTCCAAGAATGAATAATTTTTCTACGAAATGAGCAGAAATTGTGATCAGTAAATTAAGTGATAAATTCATAAAAAGAAAATGAAACATTGGAATATCGGAAACGAATTACACAGTTGAATGAGAGCGTGAGTGGGTGGAAGCGATAAGTATTATTTTTTGTTTGACTCTAAAACCCCTATAAGTGACTAGAATTTTTAGTCTCAGAGACATTAACCCTTTCATAGTTTAATAATTATATTCTTATTTATCCTCACTAAGTGTTAGAAATTCTATTTGTGAGACATAATTTTAATTCATGATACATAAAGTGTTGAATTCTGTTTATATATTCATTTGATTTTAATAAAATGTATTTCTATAACATACATTTTTAAAATTCGATTTAGTGATTGTAAATTGCATTGCCGCAAAATGTAGAGCTAACATAAATATTATCTTATCTTAAAAAACAAACCAACCAAACCTGTCCAATTTGCAGATTAAAACGATATTAATCATAGATAAAAAAGTTAATATCTATAACAGCGGAATATTTTACGATTTCTCCAAGAATGTAACTCGGTTTTCCTAATAAATACTTAAATAGACTATGCTTGGGCCTTCGTGGAAAACAACTCCAAACCGCAGCCAATAAATTCCAGTTTTCCTTATAGCGTTTTTATCTTGTGCAGTCCCATGTAGTGTTTATTTTTACGTTTTGTCGATGCGATCAGTTTAATGTCCTCGCCAGCGGGCCGGGGCCCGATAAGACCTGCACATTAACGCAGCGGCGATAGCGCGAGTTGTAATTTGCACCTCGTAAATTTAAGCCGTCGCAAATTTTTCGCTTCTCCCGCTAATTACGAGTCTGCAGGCGTCCCCGAAGGCTTAATGCACCTAGTACATGTCCCGAATGCCGGAGTAGGACTTCTCTGCACACGTTAACAATGGCCTTTGTTTTGACTGCCGGAACTGACCTACGTGCTCAGCTAATCATTTGTTTCTCTGTTTGCCCAGATTGTTCCGAAATTGCTCTATGAAAGACAATAATGAACACGATGTTTTTGCGCTTTATTTATGCTCTTTTAATCAAACAAAAAGTCTCCACGTTTATTTCGGTTTCCGAATGGATCGTTTATGGAACTAGTGGCGAGTAGCACGCTCCACTAGGCGAGGTAGTACTGCAGAGAATAACAAATGTTAAATCGGTGACATCACTTGCGAGTCACATCACATCGAATCGAAACCTCTCATATCAAATTTCAACCTTGCCGTATCCAAAATAAAAGCTATTTTCCGCTATCAAAACCAATCCAGCAACGTTATTATAAACATGACTGAATTCGACAGAAATATCACATTTAAATATTGAATTTACCTCGTTGACTGCGTTACACTATATTATTCGTAATAGTGGTAATTATTTACATTATGTCGTGTTTCCAACGACACCATTAAGTTATCCTGAAAATACTGTATCAATTTAATTCAAATAATTAAAAAATAAATTATATCAGACAAAAAAACGGCCAAGAACTTGGACACATCTAAATATATAAAACAGAGTCGTGTTAGTTACACCACTTATAACTCAAGATCGGCTGGACCGGTGTAAATTATCTCTTTTTTGGTGGATTCTTCTGCGCTCTGAATAGCAGAATAAGTAATAAAATATCGGATAAGTTATCGAATAACAATAAATAAGGAAATTAATTTTACGAATGCAAACAGCATGTGGTGCCATCCGTTGACAAAATTACGCATCACTTTTACGTCGAATTCGTGTCAGTTCAAGAAATTCCGATCTTGAGGTGAATGAGGAGATACATAATCAGGCTTTGATCTAGACCGAAGACATGTGGTACCTCATCAAAAAATGTTGTATATCAGAAAGTGCTTTAACATGCAGTAGCGCAATATTGGCGCTAGAGAGAAGAGGCCTAATGTGTAAAACTGCCATTCTTCTTTCGCAATGGCACACAATAAAACATTTCTGTATTTGCAAAAAGAAGTTGTATTAATGTTAACGTTAATGAAATCCTAAACTAAGTTTAACTAAAGTTATCACGATATTATTAGACTATAAGGTGGAACGAAGTTCGCCGGGTTAGCTAGTTTCAAAATAAAATTTGTTTAAAACAAGGCGGGCTGAAACACTTCATATTATACTATTATTTATATACTTTTTGTTAGTACCTAAATAAGACCCAAAAATATTCTAAAATAAAATTTAAAACTGTAACGTAAAATATGTTTTCATATTCTTATACAATTTGTACTTTTTGAAATAGGGAAATAATATTGAAAACCGGCTTTTAAGCTAAAGAAATAGTCTAGGTAACTTCTTATTTAATGATTTAGTTTACAAGATTATTGCGCTCTATTAAAATGAAACAGTTTCTTACTAACTAACTTTCCTTACAATTCAGTCATATTGTTTCGTCTAAATAAAAGCGTATATTTATAACCAATATTTTTACTAAAGTTACTTAGAAGTGTGTAAATCATTACATGAAAAAATGTAGAGACACCAAACTGTCAGATAAGAAGATTAATCAACTCAAGAAAACGACTTTAATAACCTAAAACGAACAACTTTAACAGAAACATTGATTTAATCTAATAATTAATTACAGCTATTAGAATTTAGGAGGCACTTTGTTGGCGAATAAACAGCTACATTGTAAATCTTCAAAGTTACTTCAACAATAAGACGGATGCGAAATATCCTTGAAATATTCATTTCTAATAATAAAAAGCTTTCTACATCTAATATATAAAATTCTCGTGTCGCGGTGTTTGTAGTAAACTCCTCCGAATCGGCTCGACCGATTCTCATGAAATTTTGTGTGCATATTGGGTATGTCTGAGAATCGGACAACATCTATTTTTCATACCCCTAAATGTTAAGGGTAGTCCACCCCTAAGTTATATCTTTTTAGTTTTTTAGAATTTTTTTTATATTTTTTATGATACAGCATTAAAAAATACTTACATACAATCCCTATTTTCACCCCTCTACGATCAACCCCTATTTTTTATTATAAATGATATATTTATACATGGCAAAAAGACGTTTGCCGGATCAGCTAGTTTATATATATAAATTGGCATTCCCATAGGCATACCGTATAAATTCGTAGTTTTTACGATCAAGCATAATATAATACCTTTTCCGCTAACTACGCACTTATAGCCAAACGCTTATGAAATCATATTTTACCTTTTCCCAATTCTATAGAGGGGTTATGTGTCGTATTGCGTTTGATAAGAAAAGACAAAAAAAATCATTAATAGTGACAACAAAAGTGTTGTTATGTGTTCATACAAACATTTTAGATTATATTATATTCATAACAGTAGGTTTATTCCATTATCGTTAGTTACTCAATGCAATAGAAGTTCTACGGAATGATTAAACAGTATAAGTTATAATAATATCATCTACCAGACAATGATCAATTTCAAACCAATGTATATCAGCTGATCAGCGTTGCATGAAGTTATTGAGTTTTTACGTTTTAACTTAGAATCTTAGAAGAGATATGCACATTTGAATATATTCTGAATAATAAATTTTACAAATAAAGTTTATACAACCCGCAATTTGAGAAGTCACAGGCTCCTGAAATACAGTTTTTCACTCCATCAGCATACATGTTTTGATAATTTATTAATTAACAATTATTTTTGATTGATTGTGAAAGTGTAATCTTGCTAATGCACGAAGTTCATGGACAATTTTAAAACTGCATTTAGGTTCGTTTTCTTTATTTTTGATATTTATTCGTCGAGTTTACTGAGTCGGAGCGTAAAACCCAAGGTCACCTTCTGCCTGTCAACCCATTTTCCGCTTTATTTACTGGCTGGCCTTGCAACCGAAGTTTTTATCTTTTGGACTACGCAATGCTCCATTTGACAATAGCCATTTCCAGTCTGATAAGAGTTCGAGATAACAAAGGGACTGAACATTTTTTTAATTTAAGGTTATAATTACTTCTGGCACGAAATAGGTTAACTATTTTTTAAATTTTAAACTTAACTAGATTCGTCCTTAAGTGTAGATCTCAAAATACGTCACATGATTTTTAAACTATTAAAATCACATATTCCTTTCTTTTAAAGAGTGCCGTATAGTTTTAGATTATCCTTAACAACATGATGTAATAATAATTCGTAGATAGTAAAAGAAGGATTTAGTTTAACATATGACTGTATTAGACCGTCAAAAGCCCAAGGTTCAAAATCAGCAGAATTTTCAATATTACGTCTGCAAAAACCAACCTAAAAGTTCAGGAATCTCTTATTCGATAGTGGGCTGATCAATTTGAAAAATCATTGTTTAGGGCCTATCACCTCATCAGCATTGTTAAGCAAAATTTACTAGTAAAATCTAAAATCGGATTTTTTTTTGTAACATTGATGTTACCATAATTTTCTTGTTTTTTTAGAATAGATAGCTTGTAACATATATACTATATAGATATAGCATTCAATATGATGTGGTAATCTTTAATAAATAAACCCTTTTACAACTTTTCAAATTTCGAATAACATTAATTAAAACAAATGAGCGCGCACATGTGATGATATCAGCAATACATTAATATAATTATTATGCTAACAAAACTGCATCGAATGAATCATTGTCTTAAAGAACTCATTTTACTTAACCTTAACCTAAATTATTGTTGCACTAATTCTTTCGATTTCAATATTAAAAGACCTTCATATTAGATACATTCTCTTTTTTGTATTGATTTCAGTTTATTATTGTACGAAACATTCACGTAAAATACCTATTAACATAGCGACCTTAACTAAATACTATTGTTCGTTACTCTTTAAATGTTAAGTAAAAAATCTACTTATGTCATATGCTTGGTATTTTTTCCGCATATATTTAATGGAGCAGAAAGCTCGCGTAAAACATCACATCTTGGTATCGGATAAATTCACAACGTGCTTTTTAAAGTATAATTAAGCTCCTTGCTTCTAGAATCCTGTTTTAATTCACTAACACAAAAGTATTTTAGTCATAAAATTAATGCACTGGAAACAATCACGTCACCCATCATGATGCAAAATGTCCCGTTAATTTCAATTACAAGGTAATAGTGAAAGGTGTGGTATATGCATTCATTTGACTAAGATGTGTCAACCTCAAGTTAGCGCAACTGTCCTAAATCTAATTGTTTAAACAAAAAAATTTATTTCAAATTATTCGGTTTCAAATCTTGTTTTAAATTATAACAGTTTGTCGCGTTCTTGTCTGTCTTGATGGTAAAAGTGCCCATGAGGGAAGCAGGTTCAAATTCCGGTCAAGACCAGGAATGCGATTGGAAGATATCGCTTTAACTTCTATTTTGCACTCTTCCGCATCTTTTCTATTAAGAATTCATGATAAATGCCACGATAGGGACTAGATCGAATTTTCATGCACAAAGGAATCGGGTTCGACTGTTTTTTCTCCCCCTTCCCACCCTAACGCCCGACCGCTCTCACGAGATTCTTATTTAGATTCGCTTCCGTCTGATTGCTCTTCGTAATCTTTTCACAACATTATTGAATGTCTTTCCGTGCGTGTCGCACTGAAGAAACTACTCCGGTACCGGCCGGCGCCTGATGATCCTCACTTCTCTAGTTTTGTTTATTCGCCGAAATAAATTTCAGCATTTCCCGTTATTGTCTCACTATTTTCATGCATCTTTTGAATGCAAACCTAGAAATACGGTAGAATGCGTTGGATTACGCTAGAACCGTTAGAGAGTTACTAGAAACTGACGTTCTCTATGTGTGGTAATCTATGAGTGCACAAAATGAATGTCTGGCATAATATGACATGAGTAAGTGAATGTGTTGAGAGTGATTCACAAACGAAACAGGCATGAGCATAAATAACGTTCTCATAACGCCCGACAGCCACAAAAACACTTTTAAATGTATTTTAAAAGAATATTTTTAGTTGATTTTCAAGTGGAAACACGCCGTCAGTTGACGTGTTACCGTTGCATTTACATCAAAAATAAAATTTGTAGATTATGCACGGCGGTGGCTGCGTGGACGCACACCGGTGCTATTTTCAACTGGGTTATGCTTTAAATAGCACATTACGATAGGATTTGGTTTCACAAGTTTTTCCCTGTTCTCGGCCTCAGGGCGTTTCGGCTGGCAGCGCCCACACAAAGAATTTTTCCACGGCTTAACACCTAACACTCATTTTTATTGAGCAACGTGTTTATGCTATTCATTTTAGTGACACAGTTTGGCGGATTTGTATGTTTTATGTGGCAGTTATTTACTTTAGTTTCGAGTAGAATTTGTATTTATATTCGTCTAGCGGATGTTATTATTGGTGCGACACCTGTCTGAAACGTGCGCACCACTCACCTGTCGTCAGCTGTGTCCTAAACGTATAACCAACACAAATCATATTTGTATGCCCCTGTTTCAGGAAGCAGTTATTAATTACTACTGGACTTATAATTCAGACAATGACTATTTGACTTTGGGATAAAATTATCTATACACTTCAACTTAATAGAACCTGAACGCTTTACTGTTGGACTATTATAGTTATAGCAAACACATCAAATTAGTTCCTGAGAGCTATTGTAAAAAGTTAGGTTAATTTAATATAAGATACTAATATGCATTTTTGATTTACTTAGTGGTCAAGCCACTAGGTAAGTCATACCGTTTAACCCGGTAGCCGCTTATGCTTGGCTCCGGGGCGTTTGTCCGGTGAATAACAGTGTGTTTGTTTTTTGCAGAGTTGAGTCCGCACCGCACCGCCTTCCGCTTGCCCCGCGCCCCGCGCCCCGCTGCCAGACATACCCTCACCGGCCGCTGCCATGCTAGCGCACCGCGCACCGCTCGCCCTCAACTAAACAATCGTCAACATCGATACGAACGCGTGTGATAATTTAATACTCGCCTAATTAAGCTTGCAACTTCGGTGTCTTTCTAACGTAATTGTAATTAATAATTGTAAATATCGACGGTGTATATCGTCGTGAGTGTCACCTGTGATCTCTGCCGCGGAAAAGTGTATTCGGAGCGCGCGGGCGCGCTCGCTGTCTGCCGCCTATGCGCCGCAGCCGATCAGCGTAACGTGTATTATCCCCTGAGGCAACCGGCAACGATGGCCACCATGGTGAACATGAACAGCCTCCTGAACGGAAAAGACTCTCGTTGGCTTCAGCTCGAAGTGTGCCGCGAGTTCCAAAGAAATAAATGCTCTCGGCCCGATAACGAGTGCAAGTTTGCGCATCCCCCGACTACTGTGGAGGTCCAGAACGGAAGAGTCACCGCCTGCTACGACAGCATTAAGGTAAGTTTTTATTATGTAACTATAGAAAATTATTGACCTCCACAAACGGCCGATCTGAATTTATTCAATAATATTTGTACATAGTTTCCCCCATACGTTATCGTAACATCACATTGTTAGTTATCAAGGTTAGGGTAACCAAAAGTAAATTCAAATTCAAATGTTACATACATAAAAAGAGATTAAGCCTGGTTGGAAAATTCTTGTCATTTCCAGGAACTTGCAACTTTGTAACACTGATTCTTGCGTTACTCTTAAATGCAATGTCGGTATTAAACGCTTCCTATAATGAATACTAAACGCGTGTATAACAATCACTAAAAGTACTTGTTCATTCTTTATTTATGGCCACATTTTGCCGATTATGGCAATATTTATTCTGCCGCCATTTCGTTAGCGACCTCAATTCCAAGGCTAGTCTGAAGTGACGTCAGCGTCCCAATGTGGCCGCCACCATTGTATGGGAATTGGCATCGGACTAATGTAATGAACGGGACAATGACTCGGCGGCGCCTTGACTTGTTATACTTGTCTTAACACACTACAAACATACATACACCACATGTGTTGCGCTGATATGAAACCCTTACGGAATTGGCGTTCAGAGACATGATTTCACGCGAATACAGTCAGGCGAAACAGACTCGGACTTAAAGCTAATAGCGTTATCTCTAGTGAATGACGCGATAACACAGGTATTTCGGGGAATGAACGGAGCGATAAAAATTAGAGCTGGTATGTAAACACTCACCTCCGCTAATGCAAGGCCTTATTTATTAAAGTTTTTATTCATTCGTTTACCATATCATAAAACACTGAGTTCACGAATACGAGAATAAACAAAGCGTTCAGGGTATATCCATAAAGTAAATGTTTTTAAAATTTAAGCATCATGTAATAAAAAGGCAGTCTCGTCTCTTAATATTTCCCTTCGCATTTTCCTTTGATGCTCGGGTGAATAACGCGATCAAGAGATAAAGTCGCCGTGGGACTGCCGCCCCGCACAATCGCTCCCTCTCATGCGCTCGATCGCTCCTTCAATACATACGCAAGCCTTTAAAAAACACCTTTTGCCGACACATTTGTATGACGCGTGGGCAACTGACATTATCCGTAGTCAGCAATGAAAATTGTCACCTTAACCTTTGCAATTGAACCCAACGCGTTGGAAATCATAAAGAGTTAACGTTCTTAACATTTTACTGTAATCCTTCATACACGAAAGCAAATTCCTGTTATCCCTGCATCCGAGATACGTTTCAATAAAATATTTCTAGAGAACTTCACTTAAAATTTAGTTTCAAAACTGATAGAATCTCTCTGATACGTTTGAAGTTGAGCGCCGTAATTCGCTTAGAGCAGAGACGTGTTTAGCCCGAGACGTTAAACAATAGGAGAATGGACTCGCATTGTGCTAGCTTTGTGCATCGTGGTATCACACGTCCTGTACAATGAGGAAGCCGATGCCACCATAGCCTTATCTTCCTTTTCAGACGCCGTTCTATACACCGCATTAATCTCTTTAAGAAACTTATAGATTTAATTATACTAGTTACAACGGCATATATCGTTGGCTTATTACCGCTGTCTAGAATTCGTGAGTGAGCTTCAAGAGCTGATCAAACAGTCGATGCCCGCATACATTCGTCGCGCAAAACGTCTCCCGTGATTAAGCCTTCAATTACGCAATATGACGAGGGGGTCATATTTGATTAGGCTACGTGTTGTGTTGATTAAACCGGGCTTATTGCCATATACACTTTACCCCAACGCGAGCGATCTTCTCGCTGCGGCACGACACTGGAACCGGATTCGCAATGTTTGCTTTATAGGTTATACGACTAACGTCGGTCAACAGCTCGAAATATTCATGAGTCATTTAATATGGATTTATAAACGATGACAGTGATAAATGGGAATTAAAGCCACTCATTACGCAGGCATGGACTAGGCTTGATATGTTTGCAAAAGTTACTGACCCTTGTTATTTTGAGAAATGAGAGTTCTAAACCAACTAATACTTTTCACATTACTGTGGAATAAACTCTTTCGCGCATTTAAATATAACATGTTTGATGATTAAGATGTGATCAGAATTATAAGTAGGTACTATTTAGCTAGAATAAAGTTACCTTTTGTGTGGGTGGTGACATTTATGCTGTGAAAGTTGACCTATGGATATTACACACCAACGCGTAACTTGTCTGCTTGATAATATTAATTGTATAAATGTATGAGATGTTATTAGATTGTATTTTGATAGGAAATGGTACCGAATAAAAACGTAATAATCAGAATATTACAATCATTAAAATGTGCTTTAAGAAAAATTAGATTTGGGAGCGTTTAAGTATTACGTAACGAATTTTGGGGGGGGGGTCCTTTTGTTAAACGTTACGATGCGGGGCGGGGATTGAATTACGCGTTATTATTAATATTATTTTCGACTTTCCAGTACTTTACACCACATAATGGTAACTTTTAGTTCACTAGGTGGTCACTAAACGTTTTATTATACTTGGGTACAGAAAAACGTTACGGCGCGTTACATGCGGGGGGGGGTCAATAATCTAAAATAATCTCTGTCTAAATTAAAAAAAAATTATTATATTAAAAATAAAAGTTTAACTAAATAATTCGTGATATCATTTCTATAGCAACCAGTAAATCCATCGTGGTTCGCCATGTATTGAGAAATACATTGTTAAGTCGCCCACTCATTCACTTTCATCACGCTGGGATATAATAGTAAAGACTATTTCTAATTTTACCGATGACATACTTTAAATCTCATTTAAATCAATATTAGTTTGTTTTTGGGTACATGTTAAATCGCCATGGTAACACAATTTTCCTTCCGTTTTTGGTTCTTTACTTGGGCATTTAAAATGTTGTTTATTTGATAAAAGTTATTAGTTCGAAAATATTGGTAAGATGTTAAATGCAAATCTTGCTCAATCGTGTCTTGTAATTCCTGTAATTTCTTTTGTATTGCATTGTAAATCATGAACCGTAAATATTAGTTTTGCGCTTTAACCTTAGTATTTCTAGTGTTTTTTATTTTTTTTTCCATACTAGGGTTAACTGGAAAACCGCCCGTTGTATCCCTAATAATTTTCGCCATTTGTTTTTATATATAATGTATCGAAGTTTAAATAAATGTACAGTCATTTTATATTCTCAAATCTTATTATACACCGAAACTAATTAGTTATTAATTCCGTACCTTATCTAACTTAGTTATCAAAAATCCCGGTTTCCTGTTGTTTATATTTCGTTTTCCTTCATAGTATTACTGGCCGCCGTCTTTACGAAAGAAATAATTGGTACAACTTCCCGACGACTAAAAAGCTTTCGTCTCTGTTATGTCAAAGTGAAACTTACTTAAGTATTGCTTACAAATCGATAGCAAAGGCTCCATTCAGACCACTCGAATGTTTTAGAGGCCAGAGCTGAGTGCTTCGTTGCTGAACATTTGGAGCGTTTAAAAGCCAGTAATCTGGACTTGCGCTCTGTTTACGCTTAGTATTGGCTTGTGAACTGCCGAATCATCCAATGGTGAGATGGGTCACAAGTCAAACGAATAGCTTCTTACTGCGTCCCGTACCGTGTGAGTTGTACTGATCTTACGGGTGTCAAAGGAGATGTTTAAAATAAAGTTGACGTGAAATAGTATTAAAAACGTTATTTCTAGACGCGGAAGTTCTCTAAAGTTAGTCAAGCCCACATACTCCTGTCGCTTTTATTGCGAGAGATGCGCAAACGCAGTTCTCGAAATAGTTTTATATACAGAAGAATTGTGTGGAGTTCTCATATGTCCACACACACTAGCATAGTCCAGAAATCTCGAGCTGTATCTGACAACGTAAGCCGTAGGTACACGAGGTAGTTGAGTAGACGCGACCGAGACACTGAGCGCCATTCGAATAGCCTTTACGTGATTCAATATACGTATACAGTGTCTATTCAGCCTCCGTTCACTTACCTCCTGCGTGAAGATACGTTATTAACGTCACGATTTGCCCGTTATTAAAAGCAGTCATTAGAATGGTGCACTCGTAGCGAAAAGGCAGATAAATTAGACTTACTTTATTATGCTCTGATTGCAATATAAATAATAATTAAGAAGCTCGCCGTTTAGAAACGTTCATTAATTTTGCGCAACAAACGTGGTTCGTGGTATGCCATCGTTTTTATTAGTTAAGAATCACTTAATCTGACCTGGATTGAATGGAGCGCGCTCCAAATAATTGCTGCATAAATTGTCGTGTTCAGTCTAATTGTTCCAGGTGTTGATTTCTTCGTTTCCGTAATACGAAGGAAAATTAATGAGTTTAATCATTCATGATGTATTTTTAAACTTTTATTAACGCTTTTGGCTTAATATGTTTTTTTTTGACTTAGCCCACCAATATATGGAACATTTGTTCGGTTTTCTGGAATTAAAACTTTTTAGGGTTTTCTGTGAATTTTTCTCTATATAAACCTCATAAGTCATAAGATTTTAATTAACAAATAAAAATTAAGGGTTGTATGTATTTTTGTATTCTGTATCATAAAAAAATAAAAACAATTTTTTTTATCAAAAAATAAAAAATTTGGGTTGGACAATCCTTATCACTTAGGGCTATGAAAAATAGATAGTAGCCGATTCTCAGACCTACTGAATATGCATATAAAATTTGATAAAAATCAGTCAAGCCGTTTCGGAGGAGTATGGTAACTAACATTGTGACACGAGAATTTATATATAAGATAATTCATAAACACATTTTCAAGTCACAATGTTATATAATAATGTGTAAAGATCACATAATATTGTCTAATCCGGGCATTATTATAAGTTAAAAGCCATATCGAAAATAATAACGGAACAAAAATATGTCGGACTTTCATATCCGTTAAGTGAGGTGTCGTGTTTCGTTCGATCTCTGATTTCGCCATTCGCCAATATTGCACTCGGCTGTAGTGCACTCAATCTCTCAAATCTCTCGATTACGACACCGTTATACGAATACTTAAAGATACATATTATACAAGACATGCTTAACCAGTTAATTAAACCTTATCTCCCTTACGTAAAGCGAAAACTATATCCCTTATAAGTATAGCACACAAAGACTCGTTTCAGTCTTTGTGTGAGATTTTGAAAATGGAACCTTAAACTTTGAATTTTAAATTCATTTAATTCCCTTAAAGGCCGATTTACATTATTTTAGTTTTTAGGAGAGTGCTTTAGGATAGTACTTTAGTTGAACCATGTAAACGCTACTTGCTTTAGTAAATGCTACGCTAAAGAACTTGCCTTTCAATAATACAGAGTAGGAATCTTCATAGACATTTGCACTATCAAACATTTTTGCCGAATGTTAACAGGCGCCTCTCACAATTTATACCGTCTAAAGACGTCAGTCTCTAAATTTAATCTTTCCACGGAGCAGAACGATGAAAAATACTGTCGTGGCGTGTCCATTAGGCAAAGTATATTTAGACTCGGGTTTATAAACTTTCATTCCACTTTCAGTTACTTTCACGACATGTCGATCTTTAAAGTTATCGCCACGCAGTATCTTCAGACGTACAATGGAGCTATTCTCGATCTGTGTTGCCACTCTCCAGTTTGAAAGTCCTAAATATAAAGTGAAGTAACCATCTATTTTGAACCTATTTTACTTGAACATAGATTTCTGTAGGATACTAAGCCTCTTAAGCCGATTATAAATTCACAATACGAATAACTTTGAAATATTTTTTCATGAATTATAAACTACTAATACTAATTTCTTACCCTTTTAGATTTAGCAGGCTACTGTTCCATTTTCAAATCTATTTTCACACAGTATTAGTCGATAAAAAATACCAGAAATCGTTCGTTGAGGGTGGCGTGCGGCGCATTCCTACATGCCGCGCATTTCCATCCGATATTGCGCCGCCATTATGCCCAGCTCCTCGGGTACCCGCTACCCACACCCCGCGCCCTTTAATTAAACGGTGAAGCTCGAGAGACATGTCTCCACTCGGAAAATCACATAAATAGCCTGAAGTATATTGATAATCAACTTTCTCTTGATTATATCATTTGTACATGACCCGCATCGCATAGATACAGTTATTACAGTATATTTTATATTATTTACTAGCAGACCGGCCGGCTGTGGCTAAGGTTTTAGTTATATTACATAGTAGTAACCTATTCAAGGGAAACGGTAGGAGAACACCAGTCATGGGGACCACGCTTTTTTGGTGGTCATTAAATTGTAGCTTAATATGTGAAACGTTGGTACTTTCAACACAGCGCCATCTGTTAGAATTGTGAGTATCAAATAATAAACAAATATTTTGCAATAAAATAATATTGCGGGTATAAATTGAGATGTAAGCTATCCTATCTTTTAAGTTAGATCAAACTGCACACGGTGTGCATGAAATTTGAATGAAATCGGTTCTGTAGTTTAGGAGTCCATAGCGGACAAATATCGTGACACGTAATTTATATATATTAAGAATATAGGAACAACAAGTACTTTGAAACGCAGATAGAAAATAAGAATTCAGTCATCAATACTTCAATATTTAACGGCTAAGGCTATACAGATGTAGGCTGTAGTAACCTAAGAATGTAACCTAAGACCCATTAGCTTTTTTCCAAACTAATAGGCGTCGTCGAAGGGTACACAAGAGTTTGGAGGCCATACAATGATACGCTCATTTACATTCGAAGTGTATCAGCCTCGACCTTGCCACTTTGCATCCAGACGTACGCGCCGAAAACGACGGCGGCCATGACTGTGACGTCATTGTTAAGTAATTATCATTACAAGCGCAGACAGCAAGTAGTGGAACGATTTGAACAAGTTATATATGAGGATTTCGTGAGCCCAACATGTTTACGTAACTGATTAGAAATAATCAGCTATTTTTCCTTATAACATTAAAACATGTTTTATTATGTGTTATTTTTGTATAAATGTTTTAAAAATTTTTGACTGTTAATAAATTTTACATTAAATAAGTTACAACTTATGCCTAGACATTATTTTAAAACGATAATTTCATGTCACCGTGCCAATCCTCAAGAAGTATTTCAGTATTTGCCGGCTGTCAATATTATATAATAATATAATATTTTCTTGTAAATTCACTTAAAATTACCGATTACAACGCCCTATTAAGGTTCTAGTACAATTTTTAGTATCATTTTCCTCTTGAAAATAGATTCAATTGCAGCGCGCGTTTGTGTGCGAATTTCTCATAAACTATTAAAGCCATTATCGATCTTAAGTAAAATTTACTTCTTAATATTTTGTAAGAGACATAAATTGAGTGGAGCAAACTCTAGTGGAATCGAGTCGTTACTCGAGTAATAGATACATTTGATTCCTTAAAAAACCAATCAACTGACTTTTCGTAACTGTCGAACAGGATCTTTTCGTAGAATAATGATATCATAGTCAGTTTTGACCGCAAAAGGAATTAATTACCCGTCCAGATATATGTATGTCATAAAACCCGCCATAATAATAAATACAAATATTTAACACTTATAGGACAATAGTTCATTTAAAAAAATTCGCCAGTTATAAAGATAATTTTTGTGTTAAAAGGTATAAAAAAAATCATAGTAACTCGTCCTTATTCGCACGCACCGTTTGAGCGATCCGTGAGTAGGAATTCCTTCATAGATCTTCTACTCAGCTCTCGTACAGTTATCGTATTCAATAAATCTACAGTAATATAAGGGTCTGTTTCACAATGTATGGATAAAGTACCAAATAGCTATGCAACACATAAATTATTTGGAAGATAAATTGTGCTATTTGACATTCATCGGACTTATAACTTATGATGGTCTTTATGTGACGAATAGCGCTGACAGTCATGAAACGCAACAATAGTATTTATCCTACCACAAATAAATAGCTAATTTTGAACTTATGTAGAACTTATCCGTACATTGTGGAACAGACCCTAAGGGTCTGTCTCACAATGTATGAATAAAGTACCAAATAGCTATGCAACACATAAATTATTTGGAAGATAAATTGTGCTATTTGACACATCATCGGACTCATACTTATGATGGTCTTTATGTGACGAATAGCGCTATCTGACAGTCGTGAAACGCAACAATAGTATTTATCCTACCAACAAGTAATAAATAGCTAATTTGGAACTTATCCGTACATTGTGAAACAGACCCTAAGTCTTTAAAAACCTCTGTGTCGTAGATAAAATCTCATCCCGTTCTGTCAGTGAATAAATGGAATCGACATTCAATCGTTTCACGAAAGTGCATTTCCAGCCTGAGGCCGTGGCAGACCCAGCCGAGCGCTTTACATGACAATTGTGTGCTCCCCGGGGTCGTGACACTCTAATACTTTCGCAATCCTATCGCGAATTTACTTAAAAACATAGTTCTAAGTAACATCAGATAGGCGTTTACGTCGTTTTCGAAGTAAACGCTTACGTAAACCACTTGAAAGAGTTAAATAACCATAGATCCAATTAGGAGCCAAAAGATCAAGCAAGTAAACGTCGTCTTTAATTAATATTTAATCGTATTTGATTAGAACATTTTAATTGCCGACTCTGAGTACTGATTAAAAGGAATCAATCTCAAGTTGTGTAAAAATGACGTAAAAAATATCTATTTTTTTGGGTGATATGAAGAACTTTGTTGTATCTTTAGGTATACCACAGCTTTTGTAAGTTTTGAAAATATTCAAACTTTCAAACAATAAAATTAATTGTTTTTGTTATGAAACATTGTTTCCCGTAACGTGTTAGAAACTTTGTAACGGTAATGAGAAAATACATTATATTTTTACTATTGTTATTTACATAGTATCTATAGGTATTTGTAACTTAGAAACAACGGATAAGGGTTAGAAGAAAAAATAAAAAGCGACTGCGAAATCCTCCAGGGCTAGCAGGGGTAGTTCTTTTGAGAGGCTGTTTGCATAATTGAATACGTTCACTCGCTAGTCGCGTCACGCGCGCCTCCACCCGCCGTAGCATCCCTAATTGCCCTGCGTATTATTTGCCAATTAAAGTAAATTCATCGCGAACGTGACATGAAACCTCTAATAACACCACGATATCGTATATGATAGCGATAATACGCCTCTGAGAAAGCTGTTAAATTTCAAGGTTAAAAGAGTCGAGTTCCTGATTTGACCGGGAATGGCTCTCGGACCGGCTGGAATGCGTGCAAATAAACAAGTCTAACCGGTTCTAGGCGCATCGTGTGCTTTGCAGACGTGGACTTTCATCCCTCTCGCACTTACTTACTTAGAACGATATAATACAATGCCATCCTTGCGAGAAAACCACGGGAACGCCATCGATGTCACGTGACACCGAGAAACCGATGTTCCAAGTTATTGATCCAACGTTTGGTAGCAACGGTATGCAATGAACGGTAACAGTATCGAAGGCGATAGATTATCTCTGCACTATTCATGAGACGGATGGAATTGGACCATAGGCCTGTGCATATAGCTATACATAACTCTCAATGTACTGCAAATGTACTCAATTGATACTGTTACCTCTCCATGTTACGTATTAAACTTTATTGTAGTATTAACTTTATGGGAGGAAATACTAATGGTGATTGTATACGGTGAAGCTTTTAAGGCGGAGTTAGCAAAGAAAACACTCATACGAACAGTTTCGTCTTTCTATATTATTACGTAATTATTTATTTTACTATACTGTATATTAGTTATATTACAGGAATCAAACTTAAATGATAAGTTATGTATGTAAACTTTAAATTTTAGCTGGGTTCGTTTGTGTTAGGATAAAATATGGTTTATATGTATATTCTACCAATATACAACCTTTTAATTAATAAGTTCTAGTAGTAATCAAATAGGTAACTTCAAGGAAGACAAGTACGAGGAATAAAAGAATTCCTAAGAAAATGTATATGGAAGTTAATTACTTAACATATTGCAATAATGTTTGTTGAAACCCGATAGCCGAGACGGCCATATGTCTTGTGACGGCGCGTTGGTGATCTATTACACTGATCAAACCTCCGCTTTCCCGTTATAGCTCGACATTAAAAAGTTGACGTATCTAAGTGAAATCAATATCTACTATAAGTAATGGTATTCCGCTTGTGCTGAAAATTCCGCGTTCGTACGCCGAAATATTTGTTTGTTGAAATTTCTCACATGTTTGTAATAAAAAGCCAAAAACCGAAAAAGTGTCGGCCGTGCATGGAAATGTATTCTCGTTTCCACATTCGCGCTGCTATTATATAGAGCAATACGTGACACATTTAACATTAACTGAATATGACGCAAGTGTGTGTCGAGTCGAGAATTGTGGAGTATTTTAGGATTAGGTTAAAATACCCCAAATTTTGCGAGTCATAAAAAAAAAATATTTTTTCCATTATAAGTATGGATATGAGATATAAGATATGCATTACAAGTGAACTATGGTTATACATTACAAAGGTCGCTTCCGATGATTAAAATCATGAATTCATGATTAGATTATATTTCAAGATATTAGAAAGAAAAATAAAACAGTAGAACAGACTTAAAAAAAACTAAAATGTTTCCATTGATTTTAATTACAGTACAAAGTAAAACGTAAATGAATATAAACAATATCGTTTCATGATATTGAAGAACATCAAAGGAAGATACTCCGCAATAAAAAAAGTCATTTTAATATAGTCATTGAGAGATTAGCATATCTACGATAAAAAAACAAGAGTAACTCATTAAGTCACAGTTCGCTCGTTAGCTACGCAATTCTCGCGTCGTATAAGGTGCGATCATGTGGAAGTAATTCACGACTTAATACTGACACAGCTATTGTACCTATTATGATTGTTTATATTACATCCATATTTAGCTGTTATCGCGAATATGGCGACAATGTCAAGACTCTGTTATCAGAGTTCGATTAATTTGACGAACGCAACGTTTTTGCAGTATACCTAATAAGAGGTGGTCATTTTAAAATAGCTTTACATGCATAGACAGACTAATTAAGATGCATGTGCAAAACAAATAAAGTATTTAGGAACACTTTTTCTTGTAATTTCAAAATTTTAGCTATACTTCTTAATAGCCAGAGTGGTACCATTATTTATGTCCAATATAAACTTACTTCCTTCACTTACAAGATCTAGGAACATTCGAATTAAATGTATGAAGCTTTTTAACGATAAATCCTATGTTAATGAAAAAACAGGTTGGTTTTTTGTTAATTTAGTCCCAGTATCAGAATTTAATATGCATTAAATTTTCACTCTCAAAAATATCACATCTGCAATTCGACGCTTAGGTACATAATGTATACTTATATCGCAATACATAGACATTTATGAAACCATATGGATATAAAACCGGATAAATAGAAAATAGTAACAAATTCATAACCATTATTCTTGCAGGTGAACGCTCTTATCATTTAATTATTTACGCTTCACAATTTTAACGCATAAAAAATTCTTAACTCAAAATTAATATATAGTTTTAATTAAAGTGTTTTTCTGTATATATTATCAGGATGTTGACCTTTTGATCACTCTGCCTAACTCCTAACGGATCTTCGCGAAGAACATAAAATAAATCACTTCTTTTCTGTATCTTTCGCTAGTTTCGTCGGATATTATTATGACGACACTAAAACATTTATCGGTTCGAAGATCCGAAAGCTCTGCTAAGCTATTTCGTTCACTGCGTTCATTTGTCAATAGTTTTTCATGTTCACGGATTATTTTATGAAACTGCTCTCTACTGTATGTTACATTTCATTTTTAATGTGCTATAATAAATTCTTACTTAATTAATGAGTGTAATTTATATAATAATGTTGAGTACAGGAAAATTCATATAATATTTGCGGTCAGCATAAAATTATTAATAAGTGATTTTATCGACTTGTCTGCGTGATCAATGTGGAAATATTTTGCGTATAATTATTTAAAATATATTCTTATCGTCACAATGAATTTGGGCAAAAACATGAAATGAATTATTTAAATACGCGAAGGTATGTCGACTACTGGACGTCAAATTAATTTATCCTCAAAATGATTACTTATTTGGTCATTGTGTTTGTAATTAGGCTTTAGGTGTTCCCAGTATGACGAGGTCTTGTTGTAAGTGGTGGTGTTACCGGGAGGGTTGCCGGTCGTTAGCGCGAGGTGGCGCTAGTACTTGTACTCGAGTGCGCTCCTCCAACTCTTTAACTGCCTACATGAAGGACACTTCATGCACTCTCCTATTATAAACTGCTCTTTTAATGGTTTGCGCCGATTTTAATTATTCAGCCGATTTTATTTGTTCTTCTTTTATTTATACAAGGCACGTTTCATAATTGTTCAGCACTTAATTTAAACTGCCTTTTATATTAACGTCAATTTTAGATCGTACATTTGTGATATAATCGATACTCTTTATGCGGCAAATGACTATAATAAATTAATTAATTTTCAGTTTGATATTAGGAAATACAGGCCTCGGTGCCCGCGATAGATTTTCTCATCAACATAGCGAGCATGCCGGGATTGTATACGAAACACAAATTTGAACGATAATCCAGTTATTTCGCAATGCTGGCCGCATCGGATACTGCAGCAACAAAATCTATTAAGTTCGCCAGCTCGGTGCATCGAGCGTGCAATAATGCCCACGTTCAGCTCGCGACTGCTCCACGACCGCTGATTAGCTCACGCACAATATCAGCCAAATTGGATAATACACTTAAAACACAATCGCGCCATGAACGCCTAATCTAGTGGCTGCCGATGAGCATAGTAATGTGTCGCGGGGATTATAAGGGTGTATGTTATGTGTATGCGATCATCCGCCTACATCGCTTTTATGAATCGAGCTTTGAAACTATCGTCGCGGTTTTCTCTTGATTAACAAATTACTCGTAATGCCGTTATAAAAATCTATAAGGAAACTTATTCAAGTTTGATATGAAATTTAAAAGTTTGATTCTCTGTTTGAGTGGTTTTTGGTTCGTAGGACACGGGCGAACAGAGGCAATATTTCTTATTTTGACGGGACAGCGCGCTGGCGGCGCAGCTCCCAACTTTCCAGGCGGAGTGTTTCGTTTTCGCGAAAACTTTTAAACTATACGCTTTACGTTCTTTATTGTCTTCGTGGAGATCGCAGATCTCTGTAAAACTGGCGTTCTCTACAAATCGCGCTTAAACTTGCGCTCACAAGTTTGTACAAAAGCGGTTTGAAAATATAATTATGTCACTAAAAACTATTCAGATTTTCTTCCTAGCAACAAGTATCAAGAGGGTGCCGGGTGCGTACATGCTCAGATAATGACACAGGTTTAAGTGAGCTCCGCCTTTTGACAGTACTCTTGACGCTCCTCCCTTTGCTTTTTTCTTTGCCTTAGTTTTGAATAGACAGAACTCCCGAGTGAATGATGCGTCTTGTGATTCGTTGATCGCCTATTCTGTGCGAATAATCCGTATGCTTGGGCGCTTAAGACGATAACGAGACCTAATTCATGCGCATGTTAGGATGAAAATCTTTCATAGAGATTTAACAATTGAGTGTTGAGAAGGGTCCGAGGCCTACAAATTTAAATGAAAACTCGTTCCTGCAACGGTCGCCGACAGTTAACTTAACTCACTTTTGATGTATCGTTGTTTTTGCAAAGTTGGAAACATCTAGCTAGGAAAGTTTTGGGTCCAGTTCTCCATAGTTATATCACAACGTTAGATTGTCACAATATAAGTTACACTACACCTGCTGGCTAGTACCAAAGCACTTGGACAGAATACCCTTACAATATTATGTACACGATAAGACCAAAGTTATATCACAACTTACTTACTCGAAAACTTAATTAAATCATAATTAAATCTAACATTTTAGATATGATTATAATCATAATAAAGTAATTATTTTACAAATGAACCACTCATTTACTGGAATTCGGTGCGCATACTTTAGAATTAATTTCACCTGACGGGGATAAAGATATCAACATATTAAAGGTCTACTGAATCTAATTTGTTGAATGTTTCGCTGTTTCAGGTAATTACTTTACGTTGCCTATGATAGGTCGAGGTGGTAACTGCCTTCGCCGGCATCCTAAGGTTTTATGTAAATGTTCGGCGATAAACCGTCCTCGGGCCGAGTCACTCATTTGCATTCATAGGCCTGTAACCGAGCCGCCCTGGCGTAAAACTTGCCTCGTCTTATACGCAATGATTTACGGCCCGTGTGAGGTAGACTACGGCAGTGTGAGGTCGCGATGTCGTTCGATTTACATATTATATTAAACTCGACGTCGCCGGAGTCTGCCCTGCCACCGGCCGTTACGCTCCAACTTTTCTCAATTTTTCCGCACATAAAAAGCCCGAAACGAAAGTTTTCTCCGTCCGCCGCGTGAGGTCGAGTGTAAATACACTTTTTATAATGTACTCAGTCACCCCGACGCCCCCTGACAGGACTTCTTTAATAAGCCCCGGCTTTTATCTACTTTTAGTACGATTGGATGTCGTAAATAACCCTTAAAGTATATAATCCTTTTATTAAAAGTATTTAATAAGTTCTGCACACGATTTCGTCTGACATCGTTGATCTTTTATTAAGAGGCCATTATATAAAAGTATTGAGAAATTTGGTAAGCCGTTAACACCGCTAATTTATGACGTTCTAAAATATCAAAGAAATATGACCACAACACCGACGAATCCACATTGTATGAATATTAAAAGAAAAATATATCCGTGTGGGGCTATTTCGCAAGACTCATAGTTACGTATTTGTTTAACTCTCGCGCGAAATATATTACGTCAATGTGCATTAAAGTTAATACTTCGTGTATACTTGCTCACTCGTGAAATGGGATACTGCGGCGTTTATAAATGCAAAATATGGTAAAAGTTCTCTATGCAATTATGCATACATGACAACATTATGAATATTTTAACTTATCACAATGGAAACAATGGTAGTTAATACTTGGAAGCGAAATTAGATATTTCGTGAAATATTGAGATACACAATTATATAAAGCGAAATGTTTTCGAAGGTGGAGACTATAAAATAAATTATAATACCAACAAATAATGGTATTTGTGAGAATGTAATTATGAGTTTTTAACAAATATATTACGTGCGGCTTGGAAACCAAGACTAATTTCTCGCGCCTTGCACTTATTGTCACAAATTATTTAATAAAATATATGTATACAGGAAAATAATCAGTCAGTCATTCATTTTTATATTATGTTCTTGTTCCTTGAATCTTAATGAGCATAAGAAAGGAGATTCGTTTAGTTATTAATTACATTCATTTTAACGGTTTTAATGTCCAATTTAAAAAGCACATTAACAGTGTCTTATTCACAGTATCTTACGTAGGTATATATAAATAAAAAAATATTTATTTATTAACACTTCGTTGCATTACAATATAATAATTAAACATAATTAAATGAAAAGGAGGGCAACTGGCGGCCTTATCGCTCTCGAGCGATCTCTTCCAGGCAACCTCTGTAAGAAAAAAAATGTATTAAATTAGATAAGGTAGGCAAGAAGTGCAAAAATTCATATTACATATAGTTATTAAGAAAAACTAAAGAGGAACAAAAAACAAACTAAACTAAAAAAGGATACATGAAAATTAGTTATGTGTATATACAAATTATTACGCCGCCTATTACTATTATTATGCAAACATATATATTAAGATTAGCACGCCGATTTTTTTAAACAACTACTACAACACTATACTAAAACATGACAGATAGAATACAATTATTGAAACTGGCTACACTAATTATAGATTATAAATAACATTACTGGAATTTGCTGCACGTACATATACATATATAAAATGCTCCAATTAGAGTAAGTGTGAAGTCCTGTTCCCATAGAGGACAGACATTACACGCTCTGGGTAATTTATTATTCATTCATCAGTCAAACAATTAACACTCAATTAATTACTTTAATTGTACTTTTGTCTTACGTTAATTGCTACGAAAAGTTTCTGAAGAAGTCGCTGTTGGTATTTGCAAAATGTTATTACTTATGACTCACTAATATTGATCCAATTGCAAATGGAGGATTTTATTGTACCTTTTAAATTCTGTAAATAAAGATTTGACCACAGTTGTGGTTGCATTGCTTTATTCTAATTAGCATATGCTTTCGATTTTTTTACATGACAACTAATTAAATTCCCATATAAAATTACTTGTTATTTTACCTTAAAACTTTTTGTTAAAATGCTGAGCAGTTATGCGTATATAACTATTATGAAGTAGATATAAAATAATTATTCCTGTTCAAATATAGAAATGTAGTATTCAGCACTATCGCTCGGACGATGATAGTTGAAAGTACATTGATGGACGTTCGCGTGACACACTCTTTCCCCCAGTGGGTGGTCACCCCACTCGTTAAAACTTTCCCAAATTCGCCGCACTCCAACAACCCTTTGTGTTTTTTCCATAACATTATTTGAACACTGTCTTCGATGTCTCGAAATGATGAGGTAGAACTCAACCACTTCAATATGTCATTTAAATAAAGTATTAAAAAAATATCAATATCAAAGATTTAAAAAATATTTGTCGAAGTTCACATTTACTATAGTCTAACCAATTGCAACAACATTTTTTAGATTCTACCCTCATTTAGTTTTATAAAGAATAAAAATATAACCCGTATAAATATCTAATGACAAACAACCTAATCAATTTGTTAAAGACACTGGAAAGAACTAGCGTTTAAGATACAGGCTAGGCCTAGTTTAATCGCTATTGCACATAGAATTATTTTATGTACGAGGTTGACTAATATTAATAGTGAAAACACAACGATTCGTTGCATATTGTATGTTTTTAACCTTTAGAATGTAAGTACCAAATGGTTTTCGTCAAATAAAGTGTTTTTTTATTTTTTATTAATTTAAAATATATTTCAAATACCATACGTCCTAATACAAAGATCGCAGACATTGCAATCAAATACATATTTGCCTAACACTGAATTCTGAACGTTCGTTTAAATCGGTTAATCTTTAATGCAACAGGCCAGCTGAATATGTTGATAGCAGTGGGTTAAATTGAAGCCTCGATAGAGATAGGATAGACAGCAAGCAGTGCACCTAACCCCATATCCCGATAGCGCCAATCAAACGCTCAATTAACCGAATGCGATTATACGATCCGGTTCCTGAATCGCGGGCGTCTTCCGAACGGCGCCTCGAGAAAGCTCGCAAACTTTATTAATTAAGCCGTGTCTTATCTCTTGTTAGCACTCATTCTATTATTTGTCTTTTCACCGCTCATTTCCATAATTTCATCGGCGAGTAATTACTTACACTAACGCGGAGGATCTCTCATTGTTTGCATATTTTGACGGTGCAAACTGTTAATCGAAGCCGAGTCAACAGTACGTGGTTGCCACTTTTCACTCAAAGCATCTTATTAATTGGGTAAACGAGACAGAAATAACTCATGAATCCACAATACTAAGCAATATATTACGAAAGCTGTATTTTGAGCCGTGGTTACCGCTTGTATGAATTTCATTCTGACAGAAGTGGCTTTTGTTGTTACTATGACGTATCAGTGAAGGGATGCGAGGGTGGGCAGTGGGCAGTGTGGGCAGAATGCCTGCTCCCCGCTGTGTTTAATTAGCTTAATTGACATCGCGAGGCGCGTTTGTTTGTGCTATCGGGTTACTGAGCGGCGCCGTCCGTGGACACGCCGAAAGGATTAAATCTGTTCTCGGATTGTGACATGTGTCAAACTAAAGGTTTAACATCGCATACATATGACATCTATTTCATTTCATTGTGGTATTAATTTTTTGACCCTATTTCTGAGAATTAATTTTATTTCACATTAGTTAAATTGAATCTAAAAATAAGATTCTTAAAAATATCTAATAATGTCTCACTCGCAGTCGTGCAAGTGTAGATATTGGCCCAAGTTCCCGGTCCGTACACACTATTGAATATCTATCAGTGCCGTCATACATTGAGATGTATGATTAATCTCGCCACGAACAAAGGAGCGATCAATTCAGACCCCTGTGTGATCGATAGCTCCTACATCTCGCATAAAAATAACCATTGTTTACACCAAACAAAATATTCCAGAGTTCAGCCTTTTCATTACAACCGCCAATTTAATAACACTATGATCTTTCCGTTTCACTTCGCTGATATCGTAATTAGTTCCCGTCTCGCAGGAGTTCTGTTCTCCACATAAATAACTTTATATGAACGCTCTAAATCTCATTACGGCTACTGTAATAGCTTCCGAGGCTGCTCTGTCGGCTGTGACGGGAATATAAAGCGAGCCTGATTTATTTCTCCAAATTAACCGCATCATTGTACAGTGTAGGGCAAGTTGAACAATAGCGCCACGAAGATTCCATATTCAGCCCGTATTCCCTCGCCAAACTACCGTGCAGCGAACCGTAGCCATGTGTACAGAACGTACGGCTCGTCGCTCCGAAGCTGTGGGAATATTGGATACAAATGACTCTACATTTTTCTCAATTTCGAGTAGAAGCGTGGAGGCCGTTGACAGACACGATACAAAAAGACGCAACCGCCTCGGAGCGACCGCAGCCGATACTGTAATACCTAAACAAATGGCCTCCTCTGTCGTCTTTCCGTTTAAAATACGTAAGTTATATCCTAAAGACGCTTTCGTACAATATTCAGATAGTTTAGGATTTACTAAGAGCGGTGCGAAATAAAATACGACGTGGGAAACAGCTGCGCCGAGATAAGTTTTAAGAGACGGATGCACTTTCGAAAGTTCTTTTTGTTGTTCACGATCGCTGCTGGGCTCGATCTCTTTAATTGGCAGAGACTAGAGAGTGAAGTCTGTACCGGCCACGCGTCACTTCTTTGTTTAGATTTCTTTTAAATTGCAAACACTTTAAGCTTTAAGTTGCAACCCCTTTTATCCGGGAAGTTAATAAAGTTGTAAACTTTCCGTTGGCATTTTAGCAGTGATTTTCATTGGAGTTATAAAATTTAAAATCTCATTTTCACTATCCCCGAAAATAGCAGAAAAAATACAATTGTGCCATTTTGGAATTCATTACTTTTTGCAACCAATCGATGGAAATTCAATTTAGATCGCGGCCGCGTCGGCCGGAGTATTAGCAGCATACACGGATCGAATATCTCTGTTTCCGAACAAAGAGGGATGAAATTTTAATAGGTCGCGTTGTCTGGTTCGAGAAGTTGGACCGGCGCCGGCGCTCGTGCGATTCTCGTCTGAATAAAACATCCACCCGTACCTGGAGTTCGCAAGTGACCCCTGCCCCGAATAGACTTAAAAGCATTACTTTCATTGAATTTCCACTCTCTCCGAAACTTTTCTTTAAAATCAATCTTAACATAGGTTCAATTCAATTGTCCTTTTATTTTCGAAAAATATACTTCGTATCTCTATTCATATGTAAATTTTGAATCGACGGCTGTCGTGTTTATCTTTTCGATTGAATTGACTTTAAAAGTTGTTTTAACATCTTGAATTGTGTCTCCGTTTTCGTTATTTTATTAACGTATATTACTTACATATAAACATTTATAAAATATGTGTCGTATAGAAATGTCCGCGTTTATAATAAATCTCCTGATATCAGCAATTTTCTTGGAATAACATATCAGAGGTAATAAATTGGATCGTTTTATTGAAATTTGAAAATGTTGCATATTGCTGGAGTGCAGCGACATCGGTTTGAACTACGTAATCCTATAAATTTTATGGCGCGGTTTGCTGACGTGGACCAACGAAAAGCTATTTTTGTACCGTTTAAAAACAGTCTCCGTGAGTTATTATACGTGTAATCTGTGGCATAAAAGAACATTTTTTATTAACCATTTCAAATGTAGAACACTGTTGGCAAAGAATTAAAAACGCAATACACAAATTTTACATTAGTATAGGTGTCGCTCATAAAAATATATCAGCTGTCCTCAGAATCGTCCCTTATTTATAATAATTGGTTATTTCTGGAAGCTTTCCGTATATTTTACATGAGAGGAATCTGTTTTAATAAGTTCCAAAGTTTTCGAGATTTTCATGAAAAGTTCGATGTAGCTTCAATCTCGTTATCGTCCACAGGCCTATATACGCTTATATGAAATTTAGTACCCTATATCTCGCGACTTCGTTCACGTATTATGAGAATAAAAAGCTTGTTTACTTATACGATCTACATACGCTGATGTATATCTAATGATAGCTTTGAGCTTCCATGTCGAAATAAAGTACATACGCTCTGCAGATGACGTAAAAGGGGTTTTGAAAATCCTTCGTGCCATTTTTCTTGCGTATCTGTCTCGGATATTGGATTACTATGCTATTCACTGAAGAAAAACATCGTACGGACCACGTTTGCAACCCAAAGATCGTAGCGACACTTAATACCACGTGGTTGCTTGCTTTAGTGAATGAGAATCTTACTAATTTCCTTGCTATTTAAGTAGTTTTTAACCGTCTTACAACAACGTTAGCAATACATAGTTGAATCAATCGTTTTAAATTTGTATTGATAAGTAAATATTTAGGGCTATAGTTGTCCACTTGAATGTCTTGTCGTTATTGCCTTATCGCACCCCAAGTAACGATGCCCGCTAACGGCGCCACTTAGATACGCAAACGAGCACTGACAATCTCGATAACACATTACCAATCTTGCAATGGCATTTAATTGTCAATTTTGCATAACGTTTATTGTAGCAGCTTTTTTCCACAGTCATTGGTTTTTTTTTGATGCAAGAAAGGGGAAGAAATCTCTGTGAAGGTACAATTTATTTCGTTCATGATGTAACGCAGTGATGCATGCAGTTTAATGATCCCTTATAACTAAAAGGTTTTTAGGAAAATCACACATCTCGCCTTCATAAATATTACCCGTAAGTTGCTTACGAATAAAGCCTGATTAAGATCGATTTTGTCATATTAAATGACAACTTTGAAAGCAGAAAGGTGTATAAATATATGATGAATGTAAATCAAATGTGTTGCAAAAGTTTTGTATTTTAAGAAACAACATTTAGAGTTTGGTATTTTACTTGAAAATCCCTTACATCCCATGTCATTTATATAATCAATTCAAAATGTACTAACAAAAAATTCTTCGTATTTAAATTTAAATGACTCGCATACATAGAGAAACAAAACTTCTTGTCAAAGCGTCTTTTCCACAGACTAACAAACAAATTAAATAAAATATCTTTTAACATAAAACAGATAATTAATAATCTAATTTAAGTAATATAATTATTTCTTTGTATATTTATTATATTTATCTATATTAAATTTAAGGTAACAGAGATAAAGAAAGCGCTGTCACGTATGTTCTCTATCTTTATCTTATGGTTGTCAAAAGAATCGTTGAGTTATAGAAAATTAAACCTATATCAAATTAAATCCTATTTTAGCATACAAGTTATACCCATATCATAGTGCGATTATAATGTCAACTTTTTGTTCATTATTGAAATTAACTAAGTTCTGTGTATAATTTATTCTAAATAAAATACCGATTCTGTGCCTATATATCTATACGTTCATGTTTAAGATATATGCGATTCAAAAATGGAAAATGAAAAATTTAATATGCTATATGTTTATTGCCATATCTCAAATGATAGCATAAAAGATGCCTAAGATTTTGCTAGTAATATTTTAAATGAATTATTCTAAGCTCATTCTACGGAAACAAAGCACGCATTAGTTATAAATGTCAATACAACATATTCTCAGTATCGAAGAAATCGCATCGTTCGCATCGTTTGTCACGGATAATGTGCACATATAAAATTTTATTCCATTTCTGGGCCCAGACACCGGGTCCCGTTACTGTCCACTCGCTTTGAAACTTATATTATTAAATTTTAATGCTATGCAATATTGAAATAAAATGTTGGTTTTGGCAAATGACAAGTGGGTTTAAAGATTCTTAAAAGCTCTTTCATCAAAATAAAATTATTGTTTAAAATAATATTAGTGCAATTTTAAATATTAATATTCTATACGCAGTGTCGGCCTAGTGGTTTCAAGGGACACTCATCCCTGGTGTTGTAGGTTCCATCCCCGGCTGTGCACCAATGGACTTTCTGTCATATAACACTCGTGTCAGGTGCTAAAGGTTGATCATCTACTTGCCTATTAGAAATGATCAAAGAACAGATCCTCACCTCACTCAGACCCAAAAGGTTGTAGCGCTCTTGGTAAATATAATGTGTTCTACGTATCTTATAGATCATAATATTTCGACAACGTTGTACGCATAATGGCGTAGTTTGGTTTATGCAATTCATTTCGTTGGGGTGAGTTATCCGGCTCACAAGATGTTTGCGGCCGACAATGCAGCGCCACCTCGGCGCCCGCCTAGTTGTAAATGGAGAGCGCATTAATACACAACTATGTAATAAATGTTATTGTTCATAAACTTTGTTTATTAAGGTCGGCCTCTCGGGCCCTTGGCGCGGACCTTTATTAAACTTAGCTATGGAACTGGATTATCATTATTCACTGTTCAAAAACATTCTGAAGCTTACAATTGATAGACCATTATAACGTAAGTAGCGTGTCAAGACAAAACTAACTTTTTATGAGAAATATTGCATAAACCATAGCATAGTTAACATTAATTTTAAAACTGTTTCCCGTAACGCGATCATTGACTTAAGTATGCATCTGTCAACCGACTACGCGGCTACGAAAACGTAGACCAGGTACGCGTAGACATGTGTATACATAGTTTAGCTACGCACTGTTGCTACAAACGAAAATAGATTTACCATAATTTTTCAACGCTTGGAAAAAGCTGATGGCGTATTACCTCCCACCTACCTCTGCCAAACCCACTCAAACTTTAATCCCCAGTTCGACACTGCACAACCCCGCTACGGCGAGACGCAATATTTCAATTAATTCGACTGTCTATTTCTGTAAAGTTATTCTACTCTGAAACTCTAGAGTATTGAGCTCATTAACTCAGTAATTATCATAATTTCGAAATTAAAAACAATATTCGATAAATGCGTTTGTCGTTGTTTTACTTTTAGAATCCAATTAATGTTCGAATTTCGTTTTGCATTTTAATGCGCTGTCGTCGGCCGGCAATAAGTTCGCTAGAGTACACATGAAGTGGAATGATCGTACTTCGGGTTCATTTGTCGCCGTGGAGTGGGGAGGTATTCGGGTGATTGTCGCCTAGCATCGCTTAATGAACGTTCTCTATTTACTCGTGATCTCACGGGATTTTAATTCGCAAATAATCATTCCTATAAACAGTTAATCTTGTTGTGAACCATTTAATTCTCAATCGAAACTCGGTTATATGAAGTAGAATACGAATGTAATGCCCCATCAGAATAAGGAATATCTTTAAAAGCAGCGGAATAACTGTGCCGTTGTTGTAATATATTCATAAGCGTGCAATACAGAGTAGTAAATTTCTAGTTATGACTTATGAAGCAGCCCCGTATAGAATTTATCGGCTCATTTCTTATTCTTATTGCGAGCGAGGGGGAAGGCGCACGTGTCCGCCATCCTGCTGACTCGACTTAACCCGCCTCAGCCTTCACCGCAACTGAATGAACTTAATTTGATTCCGATTGTATTTAGCTCCGCCCCCCGACTCCGTTTAATGACCGAAAAGAACACCAAAGTAATTTTCTTCTGAGAGCCATTATCCCTTATGCAATGCTTACCTTTGATTCTATCTCTCAAGGCTCGTAGACGGTTACCTAAGCGTTTATCTTGATTTCCGCAAATTATTATTTATATGTTAACAAATCTGTTTATACCGAAGTCAAATTACCTTCATCACCTAATTGCTTTTTAAATTAAAAGAAAATCATCAAACTCTGTCTTATGCTTTAGTCTACAATCGTATACTTAATTATTCTACATAGTATATTAACTAAAACATGTTGAACCACACTAAACAAAGGAGAAACGTAAATGAACAAATCTAATAAAACTTTCCTTCGAGGCGCGATTCAAATTTAGTGTAACAATGAACCAGAATGAACAGAATAGCTTCGATAAATTGGCGAAACAACAGAACACACTCGAACCATTCGATTGGGTGTAGTAGCCGGAAAACGTTTGCAAAAACCGCAAACAACTTGGGCAGTGACGTCACACGGGGACGCGGAGGCACAAAGTAATTAGATAGATACAACTGTACACTTGTTCAGCGCTTTTCCAATGAACGACCGTTTTCGTGTTTAATTGCAGCCAAAACCGTAACGGACAGCGGATCGTTTTTGTTCGACCCCAATGAGATAAACCCCACGTTTATTGTACCCCAATTCCCCATACTTCACCTTATTGTTTCCAAACCTTGAGATTGTAATTACAATAACGTCTAATTGGGATTTATCTATCTCGTAAACTCCATAAATATTATTACACTTCAACTACAACCCAATTGACGCATATTTCTATTTTTTTTTTATTTCTATTGCTTGTATTTAAAAAGAGTCTAATTTTTTTTAAAAAACTAAAGTATAATGCATATAAATAATTCTTCGATTGTTGTAAAAATAGCATTTCTAAAATCTTTTGACCCCGCATTCGGCTCGGCGTAAATAATTCACGCTCCTGAAACGAGTTACCCGGATCAGATACCGCGCCTAATGCCACATTTTCGCACCGACGGCTTTTCAGGCACGCATTTAAGTTTTTGCTCCTATCCGCTTTTCACTTACGATTAATTTGCCTAATTCCGCGTAATCTTTGCCTGTTCCTGTTTTTGTTCCCAAATGGATTGTAGATTTAATAGATATTGAAGGTATTAAAATGTTAAAGCTTTTATTTATTAAATTTGTCAAAATACACTTTTACATTAATGTTGCGTATAAGCGTTCGCTTCTCGTCAAACTTGCTTCCTCTGACCTCATATCCGCTATGTCACGCAACGCTCATTTATCATAATATTAACTAAATTACCATTTTTAATTAATTAGGGCTCGTAATGTTATCGGTCAATATTGTTTATGGGCTAGAGCGATCGTCTCAGAGTGCACTGTCAGGCTTCCCGCTTAGGTGTCAAATGTCAAGTGTCAAACAATACTTTCCTCAGTCGTTTCTTGATTGTCAGTGCGGACGCGCGCCTTTTGTTTCACCCGAAAAATAAAGTGTGACTGAGAAATTTTCAATGAAAGCGAGTAGCGTGCGTCAACAATCAAATATTTTTTGAAGGTAAATAAATCGTTGAAAGCCTCGAAACAAAGAGGTACATTGAAACAATCAATTTAATTTTCTCCGCTGTTATTCAATTAGTGCCGACTTTCAGATGTGCGGCCAGTATTTATCATTAGAAACAATCGCCCCCTTAGTTCCGGCTGCTTCCTTCATGAAACCCATTATCGTGAGAGTCAACTCAAGACAACACCACAATAACTTTGATTCGTCACTCCCGCTACATTGTTGTCGATACATTGTTTGTCTCAAATTGACTTGCTCAAAGTATATTGAGAATCTAATTTTATTGTTTCTGTTTCAGGTAAAATTTCTCAAGTTACAATGTCTCCATCGTACAGGTATGATAGAAGTAAAAAAAATGTTTTACATTTGTGGTGGCTTATTGTAGTCGTACATTATATTTATGTTGATGTGGTGAAGAAAAATGAAACAGTACACTGCGTGAAGCCGCACAAAGTTAATCTGAAGCCTTATTTAATTAAATTGAAAAAGTAGGTGGCCATCGAGCTAGACCATTCCCGATCGAGCCGTCTTAGTGGACGGACACGTAAAGTGTATTAGTGAAATGGGAATTATTCCCTTTGTTTAGAGTATCAAATATTTCTGTTGGTAAGATTTTCATTATTCCCTTATATAAATATTTTTAAGATGGTCCAACCAAATCATGATTTCATTATTTTATTTCATTTTAGATCAGTTTCTTAATCATATTTCATTTTTTTAATTTCGTGTCACCAATTTTTAAAATTTCAATTAATTGTTGTATCGGTTATAAATCCATATTCAAGACTTTATTCTTATTATAAATTTTTATAAAAGGTTTTTTATAATTTATATCTTATTATAAATTATAAGAACCCTATCAATAATATTAAGAAATGTTAGGTTGATCATTTAATATTTACCGAGTGAAAAGAACTGCTACTTCATGTAAACAAAGTTTATGAACCATTAGCCTTTTTCCTGACTTAAAATTAACACGCCTTAAACCATTAAAGTTGGCGTTAAGACACCCAGTCTCATTCTACCGCATTCAGTCCCCAAACACGAGCCCCACCCCTCCAACTAACCCGTGCGTAAGTGCTTACCCTTATAATACATTTCTCTGTGTTGTAATTGCATTTCCTCATTTTCATTAGTACCATTGCACCGTTTTATCATCAAAATTTTGCCATAGATGATATGAGTCATACGGCTACAGTACATCGTACCGAAAGTGTGGTATAATAAAGATGGGCTAAGTTAACTGACAACAAATTACAAATAAATATAAAAAGGGTATGACACCTAGATACCGCACTTTTACAGGTTCAGCCTTAATGTGTCCTATACGAAGGTATTTTTTTTTTAACCCGACCTAACCCGAACCTTTGACCTCGCAATGTTCTATTCATTTTATTCAACTAACCTGTTTTACGAGATTAATTCGATAAACACCGTTGTACTTCATTCTCTCTAATCGAATTATCATTTTTCTAATTTAATGCTCTTTTCTGTATTACGAAGCAAGAAATAACAGCTAATATTTTTTAAATTAAACTATTTTTTATCGCAAATTGGATTTTATGAAAAATATTACAATTATTGTTAAACTTTACGTTTACGTTACATAATTTAATGTTAATACATACTGTTTCATTATTCTCACGTTTGTTGATATAATAAATACGGTAATGTTTAAATAATTTCCCAAACTCACGTCGAGTTAGCGTACATAAATGTTTGTGTATTATAATAAATATTGAAGACGCCATGTTCGCTCAGTGAAATATTCGCTTAAGTATTTGATATAGCGCTTTATCACGTCAATTTTGCATAATGTACAGAGGTTGGAGCAGTATAACGGCCCGTAGTAAGGTAACGCTGTGAAGCGAGTTGTTTGTAGCGGCATGTTATTAATGGTCGCGATAGCAGGTAGCCCGCGGCAACGCTAACTTTGGGAATTAATCCGGATTTGCATAGGATAATGGGGCGTTGCACAAGGTGGACGTGTCGAATGCTTTAGTGCCTAATTGCTCTGGCCGTGAAGCGTCTGCGATTCTCGCTAGTATAAATCCTCTATGTGACCGCTGTATCCGCTTACCGAGGGTAATGTTCCAGTTCTTTCAGTGTATGAAAGTAGGCTAAAATCTCAATTAGTCACAACTTGGTGATAGTTGGGGTGTGGGTAAGGGGGTATGGAAAAGTGTGGTGTCATGGCGTGTCTAACAAATGCACCGCCGCCACGGCCGCTAGACGTGACGGCGCCGGAACACAATGTAGATTGCAGATATCGCAACTAACCCCTAGCAGTTCATAAAAATCTAGGCCCATTCTTGCCAAAACACTACCCAGTAATGCTATATTTCATGCACATTTAATCTGTGTTTCATGCAGTTTATGTTTTGTTTAAATTATGTCTTAAAGACAAAGCCACATCGTATACACGATGTTGTTTATTCAATGCGTCAACCATTTAAATTATCATAGAAGACTCAGCTCGTCTTCGTCGTTTAAACATTGGTTATAAAACGATTAAATAATGAAGCAGAAGTTATATTGCGACACGATACTTGGTGGGACACAATTTAAATAAGCAGCGTGCGAGTGGTCGCCTATAGGCATGTATTGCCGACAGAAGGTCTTCCTTTGATTGATGCGTCTCGTAATGACGCGGGAAACGATTTCCTTTACATTTCCTCCACTCAATAAAAGTATGCTCATTTATATATCCACATGTTTATTCGGGTTTTTTGTCAATGCAGCCCATAGTGTCTACACTCGAAAGACCCTCATTTGTCAAGATTACCGCTGTTAGGGGATTGAGTTATGAAAAGCTCTTATTGTTTTGAATACTTTCTTTTTATATTATGCCATTTTTGGTAAGCCAAGAGGTCGTTACATCAAACCATTCTCGGAGACTTTATTTTAAAAAATTATTCTACTTTGAGATTTGATATTATGCTAGAATTTTACAACGAATATTTTGTATAAAATCTAATTGTGCGTCTGTAAAATCATTTTCAAATTTATTCCTTGAAAACCGGCCTACAAGTCGAATGTCACTTATTATTCGCACGTTAGATGACACGTATATTTCGCGAAGGTTTAAGATGGACAATTAGCACGTACGAAGCTCGTCAGTCACGGGCCGGCACCGAGAGGCAATTACGGCATTTCATCCGCAATAAAAGTGCACTACGCTAACCTCCCTGGGGCACATAAAGCTAATGTGAAATAAAGATTTAAATGACGGTCCGAGGCCGATATTGTAGGACACAGTTCGTTACGTAAAGAACAAAAGGTGTATAAAGGGAGAGGTATTATATATGTATGATGACTATTATTGTTGTTAGACAGAGTAATTATATAATCTACGTGCGTGTTTTTATTATTCGATTTGTGCGTTTAAACAAAAGTTGTAATAGTTGAGAAGTTTCATCGGTCAACATGAAATTCTCTCAGTTAAAATATCTTATGAGTGTGTTATGTAAGAAGGATTAGCAAGCATTTTTATTCTGAAATATTTCAGTAAACAAACTCCCAAGAAACAACAGTATTCCAGATATTTATCGCCTCATAAGGTTTTATGTTACATACGAAGTTATATAATCCAAATACAGAGCAAACATTGGTCTTTGTTTTACCAATTCTTAGAATCGATCCTATTTCATTTTAATTAACAGTTCGTTATACTTTCCTAGAAAAATTATTACGTCAGATAATGTTGAAAACGTTAATTTATAGCATTGTTGGCCTAGTGGTTTCATCGGGTGACTCTCATCCCTGAGGTCGTAGGACATCGTGAGGAAACCGGCTTGCCTTAGACCGAAAACGTCGACAACATGTCAGGCACTAGGGGCTGATCACCAACTTGCCTATTAGATTAACAAATGATCATGAAACAGATGCAGAAATGTGAGGCCCAGACTGATTTATTTTTATTTTTTAATTTTAAAACGAAAGCCCAACACCCGCATATTATTCGTAGTGTCACAAATGTGACACGAACTTGTTTACTTATTTCCATGAAAAGGTACTCCTAAAAGGATACAAAAGCTGTTTGTTTCAGTGAATTTTGAAAAATAGCATTCGAATTAGCAAATATTTAATGGCATTTGGAGAATATTGTATCGTCGACTAGGCGGCACATTTATTTTATGTTCCGGCAATGTTACATTCGCCATAAAAGTCGTTAGTGCGACGTTACGTCTCGACAGCGTCTTGGCTGTAATTACGAGGATATCGAGGCAAGGCGCCCCACCGGCGCCCCACAGCGCCCCTCGACGCCCCACATTAACCTAACACGACGCAATAGCACTCCGACACCTCCTAATGTACTGGCCTGCTATAATGCTCTATAATATTAGCTTTATCGCTTGATGCGCGACGTGTTGCTCCTGATTTAAGGTTATTGCAATAAATATTCAATAAGTAGAACGTACATAATTGTTCAGTATTTCACATGAAAACCACAGCAATGCGCTCACAGGCAAACCACTGTGTGCGCAACGTGACGTCTGAAGAAAACGCGAATTTATTTTAATAAAATAGGTACTTGTAGAATACACTTTGTACAAGTGATATAATTGGAAAATTCCTGTAAAAAATTTTTTATAGCTGTTTAGCACGCAGCTAAATCTATTCTGACTTTTGTGAATCATAAATCAATCAGAGTTAATGACTGTTGTCTACTAAGAAAATTGATTTATGTGAGGATGTTTACTGAGTTGTCGGATTTTAGTGAGTGGAATACGATGTAGCGTGGGAACGAGCCGCGTGCTGCGTCGACTTAAGTACAGCTCCAGCTCTAGCTGGGATTCGTTTATTCAGCTCTCGACGCGATAAGCCTAAACTACGCTTAGAGCTCACAACTTTACTGACTTTTATTTTTCCAAACAGAACACATATATTTTGTTCAATGTAAAAGCAAAGATGACGTGCTCTTGAAATTCAAACTTTACCGAAGTGTTTACTTTACTTAACGGTACGTATTGTTTCCCAAAGTCCAAACTCGTAAGTAACTGTTAGCAATTTAAACTAGAAGCTGGTAAAGGCGGGTAGTGCGAAGTTAAGGTGAACAAATTAGACGACGTATGCCGTGCAGGGGAGCACCCCTGGGTGCGGGGCGAGGGGCACAGATGGAAATTTATCGCGCCCGCCGGAGCTGAGACTACAAGTTCGCGCATTAAACGAGTCCGGGACATTAGCCGCTTGCAAGATGCCGCCCGAGATCATAATTAAGTGCCGCCCAATTTATCGGTCCGACCCGTGCCCCGAAACTCCCTTTAAACTTCCCTTATCGTACCTACTAAAGGCTCTTTATTTTGTAGTTAGACTACCGCTCAGTTTTCTCCTTTTATCATCTCGTGCAAGCTTCGACACGATCGCAGTCTTCTGAATACTTAAGAGATTAATTAATTATGCAGATGGCAATTGCATTCAACAATTATACAAAATGCACTGAAATTCTGTGGCTAATTCACAGATGAATGTTAATTAATAAACGAGTCTGCATATCTCAGTAGTTGAACGAACTCTTTAAATGAAGATAATAAAGAACCGTTCCATTTGGAATCTTTGTTAGCCTCGTACTATTGTTATATAGAACCAAAACGGTCTTGGCTCGGAGTTAAATAATGCAAGTGTGTCATATGAACCAGTGATTTAGGAAAGCGAAGTATGTCTGAGTGTGTGACGTAAGCCGCTGTTCCGTTTGCCTACACTAATGACTGCATCAGCTCGCTTTAACTGATTGGGCGTAGGCGACCCGGGGCTCTAGTAACATCACATGCACATAGTTGAATTTTCCACTCGGCTACATGTGGCGTACGTTCAATGTTTACTGTAAACAAGTTGCTTAGCTAAAACATCAACATTTACATTAAAACTGCTTTCGGAATTATATGATCCTTTCGTATGTTATGTTATCTTTCAATGTAGTAGTTTTCGTTATAGGGAGAGGAGAGAAAAAACACTAAATTTAACCAATTATAATAATTTATATATTTACGAGCAGACTCGACCAAGCGTTGCTGTGGCTAATGTTTTATTATATTACATAGTAGTAAACTATTCCAGGGAAACGGTAGGAGAACCAGTCATGGGGACCACCATGCTTTTTTGGTGGTTATTCCTGTAAATTGCAGCATATTTGAAACGTTGGTACTTTCATCACAGCGCCATCTGTTAGAATTGTGACTGTCAAATAATAAACAAATAATTTGCAATAAAATAATATTGCGGCTATAAATTAAGATGTAAGCTATCCTATCTTTTAAGTAGGATCAAACTGCACACGGTGTGCAAATTTAATTTAAAATCGGTTAAGTAGTTTAGGAGTCCATCGCGGACAAACAATGTGACACGTGATTTATATATATTAAGATAATAGATACGGCAATGTAATCTAAGTATAATGGCACACGTGTTATTGTATTGCATATACACAATAACAAAGGCGAGACGGCTGTTCGTGACTCAGGTGCCTTTTTTGAAATTTAGGCACTTCAATACGTTAGTTTTTTAATCTGACTATAAACACTTAAGTATGTTCTTGATGTCAAAATATGAAAATATACTTCTTCGTTATAGACAGTGGCTGTAGCGTTATAAAAAGAGAATTAATGTATGGGTATTGTGTTAAACCAACCAAATTATACTTATTTAAGCTATAAAGAGTTTTTCGTTGTAACTCTTGACGTTATAAAGAGTTTACACTGCAGTTGTAAAATCAAACTACTCGTAAAACACGAGCTTATTGTTCGTTTATTATCGTAGCCCAATGTTTTTTCCTTCGCCTCTTCACGTTAGTAAAACGGGCAATTTACGCGAGCCTATAAGTAACAAGATTCATTAAGGTCGTTACAAAGTGGCGCGGGCGTTCTTAAAGCGAATGGCCCTCGAGCTTACAGCGTTCATAACGGCGAGCCGGGCAAACCGGGTGAGCCGGGCTATTTAGCAAAACACCTGGAGAAGGTGCCGCTTCCGTTGCATTAATTTCGCCCCTGCGGCTTTCCGCAACGCTTCATTACTGGCGGCCTACTATTACAATTTGTTTGTCCTATGTACAAATGTCTTCATCATGTGAGCTGTCCTCGGGTATTTATAAAAATCTATAAACTGTAAACTGAAATGTTTTTATCGAAATGTAGGTTAAACGTAGGTACGGATGCATCCTATCGCGCGTTTTTTTTTTCAATACCAAATTAAAAAAAATACAGAATAGGAGTATATGTACTCCCCATAAGTGTCCCTGTGGTTTTGAAGTAAGTAGCCTTGGACACCATGGCCTATACTGCCAAAAGAGTGCAGTTCGTTTTTCTCGCCATACAGAATTACGAAAACCGATTAATTATCAATGTTATTTTTAATTATTAACAGTTATTTATTTTAATTTAATTATTACTCTTAATTCTTAATATTACTAACTAAACCTTTAATCTTATTCAAAATTTGTGACTTTCTATTTTTTAATAAAAATTGAAAACTTTAACCAAACTTGATATTTACCTTAATTTAATTTCAATTGGCGTTGGAATCGGTATCGTCGATATTTCTATTATCGGATGCATCCCTAGTTAAACGCTGGACGAGATAAATTACGTAAAGAACCTTTCCCAAATCATATTTTAGGTGAGAAAATTTGTATAAAATTAACATTAGCGTTTTAAACTCATATAAAAGTATATAAACAAGGGCTGACCGCCGGGGGCGACGGCAAGTGGCCGAGATAACTCCGCGCGAATGCATATTTTATCGCTAAGCTACGACGCAGCGCCGCGATGCAACTTGTTGGGAAGTTTTACAGAGTGCATAATTCTTAATTTTAAACTCTGCTTTGTTCTTTTTGAGAAAGAAAGAAATATTATTTATTGAAAAAATTTCACAACACAATTTGTTTTACGTTTCAAAGAGTACGGATGGTGACAACGTAATATATGAACTTTGAGACGTAAAACATGCTGCATATATACCACGCGGCACGAGCCACGTAAACACGGGCCCCTCGCGTGTCGGCGGCGGCTCATTAGCCTCTCCCTGCGCCTCTATAAATCATTTTAAATTCAAATTCTACTTACTTCAGAATCGTTTTTGCTCACCTAATTCCTTTCGCACTCGCAAAATTTTTCTAAATTAGATTTCACCTTTCTCTCGATTCGGCTGTCAAAGAATTATTTGTAGCGTCTCGGATTGACCCGAGAGTTAATTTGAATAATTTTATTGTCAAACTTCTGAAGTGATACATCATATCCCACACGCTAATAAATATCTTACATTACTATCTGCATAAATAAAATGTGGCTACGTTCCACGGATGCCCACGCACACAAACGTCCCTAATGCACCTCACAGGTTCACCGGTCAGTAGTTGGCACGTTCCACGGGCGGTCGCTATTTGCGTCCCCGTTTGACATCATGAGCATTTTTGGCAAGCACTTACGTTCGTATAAGTGGGCTTAGGATATAGCGTGTCATTCATGTATTGTAAGCTCATTGTTGTCCTCGGTTTGCGAGTGGCGCGTGTCCGGCCAATCGTAGCACGTGCGTACATACCTGCCAACTCATCGATCCCGATCGATCAATCGATTTGTCTGAGAAACATTTGGGCCTGCCGTTTGGCACTCCGACCTCAATTATACAGTGGTGTGCGCTACACACCGACGCAAATAATGAATGGGCTTGGTTTAATTGTAACTCATTGTTTATTTAAACAATGCGATGGGTGTAATTATCAGAAGCGAGATGAAGAGACGTTTATTTACGGATTAGTAAAGAAAGTAAAAACTCATCGCAGTAAAGCTTCTACTTTTTTCTCAGTTATGAAATAAACGCTTAAGTGGTCATAAACAAAGACAGTACGTGTAGATGGCAGCAGATCGGGCGTGACTAGGAGCGGAAACGGCGTGCAGTGAGTAGGGTGCATTTTACTGTATACAGACAACCTACTGTAACGACTCGCACTTAAGAACGCGTTCGTTACAGGCGTTACAGACTTGAAGAGCCCTAGCCAACTATAAGAAGCATTTGTGCTATCCCTAACAAATTCAGTAAATATTTTCGTCGTCGCAGTGAAATTTGAATTTTCTTTTATTACATTTATTAAGAACCCCTAGTTTCTCATTGCTATAATTCTCATTTCTTTTTATTCTGACTAGAAATACGAGGTACATAACTACGTGGCTGCGTATCTTATCTACTACGAATGGCTTGTGGAGTTTCTCAGCTGGTTCTAAGTTTTATTCACTTAATTTCCGCTTATCTTTTACTAGTCGGACAAATCAAACAATATTGATTATTTAATAATTATATTGTACATAGTCTAAAACCATTATCATCGTGATAATAATCAAAATTGAAATTCTAATATTAGATTAAAATATAAGCGGTAATAACCCTGGAAGTGCGTTATATGAAAACACTTATTGTTATGTGTGTATAACGGACAGTGCAAGGGAAACGGTCAGTTTGCCCCACTATCACAAAAATGTTATTAGTTTGGGCGGTTATTGCCCCCCTAGCGGTCGCCCTCCTAACATTCATAAGGTTGCCCCTTGTATCCAATTTAAACCTAAAAGTAAATTCGCCAGTTATTTTGATTATGTTAAAACACTACCCCAAACAAATTGTGTAACAGTATTCACTCAGGTAAACATTTATTAGATTACTAAATTTGTTTGCTGGCTTTAGTCTATAGTAATAACTAAGAAGACAGATGAGCGTGAATGTTAAAAATTTGGACTCATTATTTTTTATTCAAACGTAATTCTTAACTACTTTTGTTTTAATCTAACTTGTTCTGATGTCACCACAGAGCATAAAGGTTACTTTACTTCAATTCCCCCCCTAAAGAAATTGAAAGGAATTTGAGAACAGTATATATATATTTATAATTTCAAAGTGACGTACGTATAGATAATAGTACTAATAGTAATAACACTTTGTATAGACATGTGAGTGTTTTCCGATTATACGAGTACTTCGAAACAAAATCTTTGACTCATTGAACAATTGTTAAAGACAAAACAAAACACGTAAAATATTATTCACAACCGTTCATAACAAAAAGTCCGTAAAATCTGGTTGTTATAAGATTTACCTTAATAATGTTCTTAGATTTAACTTGTTCATAAATTGATAGTCCAAAACTAATTCAGTTATTACACCATTTCTACTAAAGCACTGATCTGGTAAAAACTAAAAAATACCCGAAATTAATGACTTTATTTATTTATTCAACCCCACATCACATGTTTTCGTCATAGTTTAAACTTTGTGATAATACAGATACGGTCTTAGATTACAAATGCTTTCTATTTTGATTGATTTAGATATTTCTTGCTTTAATTTTACAAATTTTAACATCATCAATCAAATACACCCACACGCGTCAATAGATCAGCAATTAATGCATCGTAATATGTGCAATGGGCCGCGAGCAAAGCCATCCGTCTGCTGTGATGTAGCCATTTGTTGTACCCTGTTACGTTCGCTAATCACACCTGCGATATAACCTCTAAAATATTTTCTGTCCGCAACTAAGTATGAAAAAGGGACATCCTTTTCTACTGTATAAGTTTTTATTAATAATTGACTTACAAGTAAAAATATACAAAACTTAGAATGTATGGCATATTAAAATCGCATCATATAAAACCGAAGAGATACACGTTCGATTTCTATTTAGAGCAAGTTAACGCTGGGCAATTCCGGGCGATAGAAATAATACAGGACACAGTTATAAACAATGTTGTAGCATTCAAAATGGGAGCAGGTAAGAAAAATCTAATTTTAAAGAGGTACATGTCTAAATTACAATCAAAAGTTTTCTTGAAGTTTAGCCATTATAAATAATTATAATAATTGAAACAATTCAAATTAAAGTTGAAGTGAGATTGACTAAACTTTGTTATTTTCAAAGTTTCCATGCTTCAATAGTATTACAAAGGTCAATTACATACACAAGATTGTCTGTCCGGTTCTTTTAAATGCCAAAACATTGTACCAATTTAAAAGGTAACTACGATTTATCTGTATTAATATTCTTTATATTTACTTTCTTTTATACTTTATTGTATATGTACCGAAATTAAGTAGGTACATGTGGACAACTTAAAGATTATTTTTTTCATATTTAGGTGTGCTAAAACTTTAGCTTTTTTAAAGAAAAAAAAAATGCTATATTTAAATTACGGACAAACTACAAACATTGTCTGCTAGTAACAAGTTAATCAATATGCAACTGACTGCCCCAACCAGCTTGGCTTACGCATCGCTAAAGTTTCGTAACAAATAATTTGGACTACACGCGATTTTCTTAATCAAATATTTATCAAAATTTGTATTTACATATAAAATTTTCACTTCATACAGTATATAGGCGATAAAACTGTAAAATTTATGATAAGGCATTGGATTCAGACGTTAATTTAAGTATTATTTTTCGTCTATGTTTTACATTACTTGTTAAGTTAATAGATGTCAAATTTAATCACTTAAACTTAGATTACAACGCCATCTTTAAAGACAATAATTGTAAATAAATAAAATTCAGCCAAGTACAAACTAAGAAATGATAAAAAATAATTATATCTAGTTATTCAAAAATATAGAACCTTTTTCTTCAAAGCCAAATTAAATGCGATAAAGCGTGGTAGTTCGCGATAAAATGGGCGTCTTGTCACGTTGTACGACACTTCATTACGCGAATGTAAATAAATCATCATAGCCGGCTTTTGCAGAGTTTCTTTTGAAAGGCAATTATCCCAGGCCTCATTGGCGCCGAAATTAAGAAGAATGAGCAGCACCTCATAACCATTTTTATTGCCGCTGTCAACCGTGATCAGAATATCATAAATTTCTTGAGGGTTTAAGCCTTGTATTATAATTCACCTCGTTCTTGCATACTTGTACATTGTAAAGTAGTTACTTCTTGATCGTACCTGTGTACGACATATTACTTACATTTACTGTAAAATTATATATTCTGTAATAATTATAGTAATAATTGTAGTTTTGTATAAATAAGTGGAGGCGCAATTTTATAATTAATTATTGCAGTACGTTAATATTTATCAAATAAATAAAAATAGAAGTGCGCTAGAAAAACGATTGACAATATGAAAATATCATTATTCCTAAATTAATTTGTATTAATATGAATTCCAGGGTCGATGTAACCGTGAGAAGCCTCCCTGCAAGTACTTTCACCCGCCCCAGCACCTCAAGGACCAGCTACTTATCAACGGGCGGAATCACTTAGCACTTAAGAACGCCTTAATGCAACAGATGGGTCTGACGCCTGGCCAGGTGCTTCCTGGCCAGGTCCCAACCGTGGTGAGTACCATCTTTATGCTTTTACCACAATGCTGAGCGACCGGCCCTCAAGGTAGATAGGAAGTGCACGCAAAATGCAGCTTTCGATGTAACTGGCTATTTGATTCGAGCATTCCTTTGACTGATATAAAACACGTAGAATGGCGTCGTGCTTAAGTTGCGTCCCATGCCAATGTATATTGGAAACTGTATTTGTAAATGATTTTCGTATCCCGTCATATCCTAAGTAGGTAGAGTATTTAAGACTATAGTCCATTTCTTAGATGTTACGTAATTAATTATTGATGTATCTATTAGTACCACCAAACTTACTGTGCCAACATAGCCAAAACATACAGCGTAGGTGAGTCAAAGTTAGCAAAGGCAGGGACGCAAGTTACCACGTGGCGGCGGCCGGTCGCTCCTCACTGCTTGAGCATGTTTGTATAATTTATCCTAAGTGGCATGACTTTTGGATTACTCACGAGTTGGGTTAAGGCGTTAATGCTGATAATCACTGGAACATACCCTCACTTTTCACTTGCTAACAAAATGCCCGATCTCCTCGGGGTCACTCCCCGCACGCGTTCCTCTTAAGCAGCTTGTCAGCGTCGAGCTGAGCTTTTAGAGTGAGATGTAGTGCGTGGAGCGATTTCGTAGGAGAAGAGGTTGTCCCGCACGATAAGTAGCGAGTTGTGTGGTTTTGTGTCGAGGTGGGCGGCGTGAGCGGAGCCGGCGCGGCCGCGACCCACCTCGCCGCGCTCGACCCGCTCAGCCTGGCTCTGCTGGCCCCGCAGGTAACGCCCGCACCGGCACACCGCTACGCTCCCCGCCCTTTCTGAAACCCGTCACCGTTCCTAACATATACTAAATACTCTTAATTCGTAGATATTTTGAAGAATGAAATAACTTTGTTGAAACCTAAACCTACTCCTCCGTCTATTATTGATAAAAAGTACGAACTCTTACGCCTTTTATTCTCTTTTCGTTTTATATATTAAAGCACTATGACTTTTTAATTCTACATTTTATATATTCCTATATCTCCTACCACCATACACACACATCTGTCGGTGGCCGGTGGGTAGCTTAAACAATTTGTAAGCTTAACTATTAATCTACATATTTCGTAATTGCATGCTGTGCTTAATCTGCAAAATAATTGAGATATTAATCAGACTTATTGTTGGTGCTTTTGTATAAACGCGATATGGAACTTTGGCCATGTTCTGACGAATGACATGTGATATGGCAGGCCACGTCGCCATACCTGTCAGGCGTGCCAGGAGTTGGTTCGACGTATGCGCAGTATTACACACCGCAGCTGGTTCCGGCCATGCTGGGTCATGACCCTTCTGCTGCCGGCTCCCCACTTGGCGTCATGCAGCAACCTGTGCTGCAGCAGAAGCTTCCCCGCACTGATCGTCTCGAGGTAAGATGACTGATTGTACTTATTGTTAACATCCCGCTAAAGTAGCGCTTCCCGGTGTTGCCACTTTCTGGAGACCGACTGCCATTATATTTTTTTTATTACCACGAAATTAAATATATATATATATATAATGCAGTCGGTCTCACCCGCAAGGCTGTGGAGCCCTCCCTCCCCTTTGTCGCGGTGTCTGCGCGGGTGCTACGCCCCGATGGCTTCGCGAGCCTCACTCGCTTCATTCCACTGCGGTGAAAGGTCTTATGGTGGCGAGACTTAAAACAATTATGAATTTGTAATCTGAATGATTTAGGCTGTTTTATTCATTATAAAAATTCCATTGTTTTAAATAAATTATGACATTTGCAAGATTCAAGATTTTTTTTAATTTGAAAGTTTGTTTAAAACTGTAAAAATTGTAGGTTATAAATATTTTGATGCGACGGATGCGTTGATCGTTTCGTTTAAAACACTTTAGTCGATATCAAAGCGGCGTCCGGTCGAGATTAGAAAAGTTTTCATAAATTCGTAGATAAAAAATTGAGGTTAAGTCGATGGAATAGTATTAGAGTGAAAAAGTAGATACATAGAAGATAGAGTAGAAGAAAGGCGCGTTAGCCAGGGTGGGTGGGAGGTCACTCGGCGACTTGGCTGGTGTTGGGTGCAGGTCTGCCGAGAGTTCCAGCGGGGCGCGTGCAAGCGCGCAGAGTCCGAGTGTCGCTTCGCGCACCCGCCGCCGCCAGTGGCCGCGCACGAAGACGGCTGTGTCACGGTGTGCATGGACGCCGTCAAGGGCCGCTGCGTCCGCGACCCCTGCCGCTATTTCCACCCCCCCCTGCACCTGCAGGCGCACCTTAAGGCGCAGGCGCGCGGCGCGGTACGCCACCAGGCTGCACGCTCTCGCCTCGCTCGATCGCGCTCGCTTTACTTCTTCTGCTCAGTCACAGTAAACCTATCTAGACCACCTGACTCTCCGCACAGGACGATACGCTGCCATCTTTAGTTCGCAAGACGCCGCCGTCGTATGCTTTTCAAATAGAAATAGGAACAATGCCTAATCCTCCACGGCCGCGAGCATGGAACTAAGCTTTTTCACGTTCGCAGTCCTAGGACCTGTGGTGACCGGGGCTCTGCGTGGAGAACCAAATCGTATCAAATTAATGGTGGTATCGAATTAGTTTACTGTGGCTTGGTCTCGTCGCGACGCCGCTTTTGTTCGCAGAGCTTTGTTCATTTAATTTCGCCGCGGTATCGTTCCGCCCCACGCTTCCGTCGCACTCACGCTTCACTTTAATTTTTTTATCTTTCGCATAATGTCACCTTACGCCGAGCTTTAGGTGTATTCTGTGCATCTATTACATCGTTATTGTTTCCGTCCCGTCCTGCGCCGCTTCGCTTCACGTAGACGGCTGGCGGAGCGCAGCAAGCGGCAGGGAGCGCAACTTCGGAGGCGGGAAAGAAGCGGCCGGCGCCCGCCGAGCTCGAGCCGCCCCCGGTACTACGCCAGCTTTGCACGCTTGTTGTCCCTTTTCCTGCCCCACCAGCTCCCCGCTCCCTGCTCCCGCAACCCGCGTCCTCCGGCGGCGCGCGCGGCGCGGGCTGGACAGCCCCCGCCCGCCCCCGCCACGCGCGCGCCAATAACCCCCGAGTCCGTCGAACTCCGCTCAACCGTCTTGTTTCTCGTTTCAGATGGATATGAAGAGCGTCGGATCCTTCTACTATGACAACTTTGTAAGTATCACGAAATATTTATATTTATTTTTTTAGTTATTTAGGATTCACACTTCACACAGCAATTTTGATGCCCATTCAGTGCTATCTTCTGTAGGTGTTATCTTCGGTATGTCAATCTAAATTAGTGAATGCCGTACATCACATACACAATAATACATGAGGTATTATGAACCAATGTCAATATGTACCAATAATAATTAATACAAAGAATATATATAAATACAAAAAAATACCTAATACAACAGTTCAGACGTTTAAAATACTGTAGATGTACAATCATATTATTAATCGGCATCCTTTATTCCCTATTTTTTTGTTTCAAAGAACTATTTTATAAATTTCAGGCCTTCCCCGGCGTGGTATCGTACAAGCGGCCAGCTGCAGACAAAGCAGGCGTGCCGGTGTACCAGCCGCCGACGACCTATCAGCAACTGATGCAGCTGCAACAGCCGTTCGTGCCCGTGTCATGTGAGTACCCCGCGCCCGCGACTTCCGCCCCGCCGGCTGCGGCTTCAGCGCCGCCCGTTCCCGCGCAGGCAACTCCGCAACCCGCGCCACAGCCCCCGCAGCCCGCCCCGCCGCCCCAACCTGCCATGCCGCCGCAACCTGCGCCTTCTCCGCCCGGCTCGCTTCCCGACTCAGCCACGCCGGACCCCGCGGCCGTCGCTAAAGAAGTAGCACAGAAGAACTATGCCGCTGCCTTAGCCTTAGCCGCGCAGCACTCGGCGATGGCCCACGCGGCAGCTGCTGCGTACACACAACAGGCGTACAAGGCTCGAGCAGCCATGCCCGGATTGATGCGCGCCCCGCTGATGATGCGGCCGGGCTGGCCGGCGCCACAGATGCCCATGCAGTTCTACCAGCAGCCATACATGTACGCGATGCCCCCGCCGGCTCCAACGACTCAGACGGCGGCCGCGGCGGCGGCGGCGGCGGCTGCCGCTGTGAACCCTTACAAAAAGATGAAGACGACATAAGCGGCCGGCGGGGCCCGACGCGCGGGGTCTCCGCGTAGAGACTCTACGTGTGAAGTGTGGCCCCGGCCTGTCGGGGCGTAGCGCTAGTGTTGTCACATTTGTATTGTATAACTGCGACAGGCGATCTGCCTCCGTCTCGCGGATAATTGTAGTTTATGCTAATGTACTCTACCTATTATGTATTCTACTCACTTACCGTTATTATCTTATGCGTGTATATTTCTCGTATCGATCCCGGTAATAATAAGGCTTGACATGCATGACCGTACGTTTTTTATTACCTTTTTGTCGACCGTATCGTGAGTATCGCCGTACTCAGAGTTGAGCGCTTGGTCCGTCGATCCCGTTTTCCCGCTACGTACACGCTTTGTCCCGGAGGATTCCGCACGGGTGCGCTTTGGCGTCACGTCACAGGCCCGCCGGGCGCGCACCTAACACGGCCGCCTTCTAATTGTAGCATGGATAGAACCCGACACCTTTGTACGTTTGGCTCATCAGGTACTCCTCATAATCTAGTGCTCCTCGTGTGTGCTCAGTGTGCCGGCGTGTCCGTCGTTTAGTTTTGCCTTATTTTAAGTCGCACATATTTCTATTTATTTTTAACGCTTTCTGTTACATGCCTTCCGAATGACCGCTTCGGCTGTCCTCCGCATTACAAATCTTTTGCTTTATTGTGTTGGAAACGGCCAGGCTGTGCGCCGCCCAACGCTCCCTACGTGGAGTATACGGACGAACGGGGACAGGTAACGGAGTGTCGCGTGACTCACGTAACCAGCGAGTGGCCCCAGTATCGCTAATCCGCGCCAACCGCTAACCCGTGCAAACCGCCACACGGCAAATCACAACCACTGCAAATCGCATCCCGCGCGAACCACCGACTTTCGCTTGTTATCTCCTCGCACTCGCCGAGCTTCTTGCGCATCACTCAGCACATTCCACTTGCGAAATTTATCCAAGAGCCACACCACAAAATAACAACTCGAAGTTTAAGTAACAAAGTGCAAAAAATGTAAAGTATTGATAAAATGTTACACTACAACAAAGCTTCTCTTCTAAGAGACCAGTCGAGTTGTTATTATGCGATGTGTTCCTCCGTAATCCCGCAACCATGACGCCTTGTGAGCCGAAACCCTAAACACATCACCTGGACTCGAAGATCACGGGCTCGATTATGCTCTAACGCTGCGCTATATCAACTAAACATATCGCCTCTACTATTCGCCTCAAAAAAGCTTACTAAAACTAGCCAAACAACAGTAAAGACGAAACTCTTAGAACAACCAATAACATTTTCTAGTCTGACTATATTTGGAGCTTGCTTTTTTCACACGCTTCCGTAGAACTGATTAGTCTAGCTTTCTACTTCAGTAGATAATGTCGGTATATAAGTGCGTGATATGATTATCGACAAATGAGAAATGACATTGTGTTTTACTAAAAAAACAGAAAAATATAACTTACGAGACACGGTGTTAAACTTGATTATAAATACGTACTTATAAAGAGAATTAAGGAAAACTCTATTTCCTATTTTTTATAAACTTAATAGTTTTGCTTGTCAGACTTATCATTCTATCACAATCATCGCAACCACCGTAGTCATTGTGCTGTGTAAGAATTGTTGACGGTTGACGCTACGACATGTTGAATTGAGTTTTGTATAGTGAACATTTTCGCTTTGAAATGTGGAAGAAGTGACTCTACAATACTTGCCTTGCTTACACCCGGTAAGATAAATTCAGCTTACTTTAATATCCTCTGTTTTAAGTGATATCCCACTAAAACTCTTTACTGAAATATCGTCATATACCTCTCAGTTAAGCATGCATCGTCATGGTCATTATAAATAGTCGTTGATATTTCATTGAAGAATTTATTGTCAAAGTTAATGAAGCCTGTATGGGTATTCAGTTATTGAGTCGACTTTGCTATAGTATCTTACAACCTAATAAAGAGCTGTCTGATCTGATGATCAAAATGTAATTTTAAAAAAAGTCGACTCTTTAGCCAAATATTTCCAGTCCATTGCCAGTATCAACTATCGACCGCTTTTAAGGGGGTTTAATCGACATAGTATTGACAAACTTTAATGCTTTTTAATATAATCTTTTTTGCATAGTTGGTAGTTGAAATGACAGTGGCGGGAAGAGAAAACTCGAAGTGGCGTATCCAATTATGTAACGAACCGCCGAAATGTTGCAACCGCCGAGATCTCATTACTGAATTTCCTTTTGTGCGTCGCCTAATTATCCACTTCGACTTTTCTCGAACAATGCTTAAAGTGCTTCTCCAAGGCGGCTTCAGCTCCTCGCTTACATCTCGTCGGAGCCTCTCCGATGCTTATTCGAACGACTCACGTAGACGTAATTAATCTACTTGGTTTTCTTTTGTTTGTCGTACAGTAACCGCACTCTAATGGTCATTATGTTGCAGTTTGTCCTACCACTAACATGTCACGTCCAGAACTGTCATGTAAGCTAAAGGTATAAGTTTAATTTGTCTATTTACATTTAACCGTGCCTTTGCCGTACGTCGCATGACCCCGCTGCAACATCTGGAGACCTTCAGCCCTAGCCATCACAGCCGACGCAGAAACACGTCGAATCCCTACACCGCCTTCTTAGCTTTAGCAACAGTCGGTTAATGGGTACACTTGGACGCTACAGACCTTAGTCGCCCTCGCCCTGGTAAAACTTGTCTAGCATCATGCTTAAGCTTTTTTGTAAATTATAGTCACGCTTAAAAAGATTGGCTGCGCAATAATGATTATATTTCAAGCGTTCTGCATGCCATTTAGATATTATATATTCATTCCTATGTGCATAGTGCAGCATTCTTAACACAACTCTGGCGGTTGCGGAACTCACGCGCCAATAACAGATTCGCGTAGGTCGTGTTTTGTATTTTGTGAACATTTTGACAGATTTTACAATATAAAAGTGACAACTGTCAGCGCGCCAAACGAAAGAATGCTTGGAAGGACAATCATATTGTGCAACGAATCTTGTAAAGTTATTGTAATATTGAAGCAGCAATGGTATTTGATTTGAGCAATTTTCGCCTTCCGTGTTTCTTCTTTCCCGTTTGATAGTTGATTAGCAGCTGAGAAACTACACACGCATTAGTTAATAAATACGTTATTTTAAGGATTAACGAATAATAAACTTTCGTGAGTGAGGCGGTGACATCTGCTCTTTGATATTACAAAAACTATTGAGCGTTTATTTCCAGACGGCAGTGCAATGAAGATATGTCAGTGTCCAATGTATGAATGTCCTAAGTAATGCTACCATTACAATTACGATAACACTAACAATATGAAGGTTCGTAAACCGTCGCACCTTGTTTTTTACGTTTCTGAGTTCTGGACAGAATCCATTGTTGGAATCTATAACACATGTTCGGTAATAGTGATATGGCGTATTAGTGTGACAGTTTATGAAATTATTTATTCGTTCGATAACATTCGCACAAGATTGCCACAATATGAATTTTTACAACGATAAAATGCATACAGCTAATTTTACAATATGTTCGAAATAATTTTAATATACAAAACTGAAATTAATTTTAAAACATAAATTTGGATATATGCATAATAAGCTATGCTAAAAATATTTGATCGTGGCGTTATCTGTCCGAATGTTAATTAATTTTTATTAAATACTTATAAATTATTGTTATGTTTTCAGTTACTGGACACCCTCCCGGTGTGCCAAGATTTTAATCGACAAGGATGCAACCGACCTACCTGCAGATTTGTTCATATACGTGAAGGTAACCATTTATGATTGTGCTAATCTACGTTAAAATATGCTATCTTCATGTGATATATCCAATGCTGATTTGTTTAAAAGTTATCACATTTCCCAAGATGTTACTATTAGAAATAATCCATTATAGAAACAAGGTCAATAGACGGTCCCCTAGATTTAATTTAGTATTGAGTAATGTTTTGACCTACTTTTGAACCATTGAAATATGACAAACGTGTATTCATAGATCACCCAGTCCCAGTACCTTTATTAACACTGCATGATTTTGTAAATAATTCTATTACGTGTTTTCAGAAAATTTGTGTCTGTATTTTGAATCTCGGCTTAGTATTTTTAATCTGTAGACTAATAATGGGTGTAGGTATTGCATTTTTAAGTTCATTTGACACAAGTTATATAACCTGCATGTTCTGTAGGCGATTAGAAATATTAAGTAGAGTATGAGCAAAAATACTAATGAAGATAGCTGTTCCATTAAGTGAACATACGGTTTCCAATGGAATTAAGCCTGTTTTCCTGTTTGTAATGAGAATAAATTTACTAACTTTTAATTTATTTATCATAAGGAGACCTTAAGTTTGCTGGTGAAATCTTTACTTAAACTGCAATACCTAAACGCCAATATACAATTATGGCGTTCCAATTTTTAATAGAATGTTTGACTTAGAATAGAAATCTAGTACTTTTTAGAAAAATGTTAACCTATTTAATTGCATGATTCATTTAAAAATTATTTATACTGATGAGATTAGCTTTGAAGTCCTAACGATTGAATCAAATGGAAAAGTATTGTCTAGTGATTGTTTCTATACTACTAGTATGTCTAACACGCGATGTATATGCGCAGGGTGCGGGCTGCAGGTGGTGGGATGCCGCGTGGTGGTCTGTCGGGACGCAGCGGCGGGCACGTGCCGAAGGGCCGCCTGCCGCTACTACCACATTCCCGTGCAGCTGCCTCCGGCCCTCAGGCCCCCGTAACCTCCCACCCCACCTACGCCCCGACACCCTTCTCCTCACCCCCATTCCATCACCCCCGATTCCGACTCGCCCCCGCATTCCCACGAGGCGCCGTGTTAGCGGTTAGCCTGCTCGTAGCCACGGCTCCCACCGTACTCGAGCGCCCACGGGATACGGTGTGTACGCGAGTAGCGGGATTTTTCTCAGGCACGGTCGTGCGATTGTGATATGAATAGTTTTCAAAACGCAGGAGCCGTATGAATAAAATTTGTCGAGATCGTCCCGACGTCGTCGAATAGTAGTTAGTGAGGTTTCAAATGTCTTATTACTATTATATATTATTTTTTTAAGATACGATATGAGTTCCTGTAATCGGTGCGCCGCCGCACCGATTCGTGTATATAAGCGAACGATTCGGGCGGGGGACGGCGCGGGGCGAGAGCCGTCTCGTGCCGCCTTCCCGCGGCAGCAGCTTCCCGGCTCCGGCCGAGGCCGGTGTCAAAAGTTGCACCCACTCCTATTGTGAGCATTTTTTGTGAGAGTTATGTTATTTTTACGTATGTTATGATTTATGAAATTATGTTTTATAGATGACGAGATTTACACTAGTTTAGATTAAGTGAATCGATACGAACACCAATAGAGTAGCCGCTTCTCTCCTTCGACACGGAAACTTTTGACGCCGGAGCACAATCGCGTCGGTCGAGCGCGGCCCTTTTCACGTAGCATAGGTCGCAGCACTCCTAGAGTGATAGCAACTAATTCGAATTGAACAATGAACGTTGTCGGACAATATTGAAAAACGAAGGCTTACTTCCAAGCCTATTTACCTACATTCTAGGATAGAACGGCTTTTATTCCAGATAGATTTGCTAGATAATCATATACCGATCGATTTCCGTCTGCGGATGCACAAATAGTGGCCGACGATCGCGTCCGAGTAACCTTTTAATCCTGGCGATCAAATAGCCGTCTATTGTTTGACAGTATTAAGTTTTGTTGAAATCTCGCGGTTTGCATGTAGAGGCGATATGCGGATAAGCTGATGTAAGCGGATAGAGAGAGGCGGACGGCGGCGTGTGTTTCGCGACTGCACGCTCGTCCCGAGGCAACCATTGCCTAATATTATTCCTAGTCCATATCCTTTTGTTGATCAGTCATGCGTATGTTAGAGTAAAATATTAATAATTTGATTTATTCCTCCCATTTAGTGGATATTTTGATAATGATATATTAATAATGAAATATTTAAGATACATAATACATATTTGATTCTAAATCCTGATAAAGTGACACTACGTTAGTAATTTAGTCGGAGGGATACTTGTGCCGTGATTATATTTTTAGGTATATATTATAAAATAATTCCTAGCGTCGGAATTAAAGAAGTGATTAATGTGTAAGTGCGTTATATTTATTGTCATATAATCGTAAGTGGAATGCCATATCGATAAAAGGTGAATAGCGGAAATTGGAGTTAAACTCGTTAGAGACGTTTGCAGTGAAGCGTTGCGTTTGTTTGTATTGATTGATGTTGATTGTTGTTATCGGTTCGGGGCTGTTTGGCGTCGGTCACCATCTTGGAGACCGTTCGCCGGGAGCCGCCAGTTTCGCTTTTATCAATACGGCAGTATTACTTTAAACACATAAGTTTTATTTTTTGTTGAAATTTATCGTTTCTCATTTGTTGCCTATGATTTGTATACAAAATTTTATGATCTGACGCATTTATTGTAAGACAATTGATTAATTTTATAATTAATTAGTGTGATAATAACGTAATGGTATAAAATTGCCGTTACAAAGATAGAACATCGAAAGTATCCTTCCTGTTTAGAAGGGAAATCTGGCCCTAGGTTTTTAGTGTATTTTCTATTTTCTTTTTGTTGTATTTGTAATGTTGCGTGTGTCTTACACATAATATATTTCATTTTTGTGATATTTTTAAACTATAAAGTACTGTTATTGTAAATCGAAACGGAATAATGGAGACCTAAATAAATATTCGAGAATTTATTTGTAAATCACAAAAAAAATGTAAAACTGTAAATATATTAAAAAAAGATCAGCAACACAATAATTGATTATTATATCTCTCATAAATGTAAGTTCGTAATACCTAAATAACGGTATGTTATTTTATAGTAGTACAGTCTACTAAAAGTAAACCGATCCAATGAACAAAGTATTCATATAATATTCTGAACAATTTTTTTTATTCACGAGCAGTCACAGAAAGTACATGACATTGTAATATTATTTATGAAATTACTATGTGATGTGATCTTCGGATCGATTTTGAGTACAGTATAGATAATAAACAACTGAATATGTGATTTGGACATTTTATTTCTCAACACCGACCCATTAATACTAAGTATCTAACTAAAATTATTTTCTTGATTAATTAACTTATTGAGAGGATCTCTTTGATTCGAGATTTGTTTATAAATCCTTGCATTAATGAATTTATTTAGTTCTGTTAACGAGGAACATCAAGATAACTTGGATCCAAACTTTTTAACATTAAATTTAGATATTTTAAATCCATCAGTAAACAAAATTTTTGCTCTAAGATTAAACAACATTTAATGTTAAGCATGGCTTGACTTAGTTTACTATTGAAACATCTGATTAATAATTTCATTTCTTAATGAATCGACTCTTGGCTAAATATAAAAATCTAACCTAGGATCTGAACCAATAATAAATGGTACGGTACGAATCTCTAACATAATAATTTCGTACAAATAAAATATAATAATTTAAATATAGCGCCACCTGGTGTCACGTTAATTTATCATAGCAAATATAGCTATACAGATAATTTATAATGCTAGTTTTACGTTACTCCGTAAGATGGCGCACAAACACATTGATAGCTTACAAAATTATGTCAATAGGTGGCGCTGTACAGCGATCAGTACACATCTTAGACAAATAAGGTAAAATATACACTGCCATCTATCAAGATTGAAATATTACTACTTAAGAAAGGGAATTAAGTTTATAAAATGACAGTCGAACGTTTTCGTAAAAGAAATTCTACAAAAGTGAATTTACTATAATTGATAATTATGCCCAACATACCAAAATTCTAGCTTAGTAGATGGAAATATCCATGACGCTTGTTTTTAGGCTTGTTCAACTTATTTTGAGTTTTTTAAATTTGCTAGGTATAGCTAATATAAAAGCATTTATTACGAAGTATTATTTCTATAAAATATTAAGGATAGTCACAATATATTCTGTTATACCTACTGTATGTAAATATTATTAAAAATATCACTAGTCATGGGGCATTTTATCTTTATTATACATTTGAAATTGTATATTTATGTAAGCCGTTAGCTACCTGAACAAATAAATATAACGAGAAATAAACTTAATTGTATGCAACTCAAAATGTTAATTAGACGTATGTTAACAATTGCTAAGTATGAATGATTAATGTGGGGGTCAATTCACCATTTAGCGAATTCAGTTGTTTTCGGGCGTTCAACGAATCGACTTATTTGTGAGACTATGGATTTTATAAAACATGGTTCTATGTTGGCTGCTTGGAGTTATATCCACTTCCTGTGTCATAATATGGATTTCTAAAAGAATTAAAAGATTTAAAACAACGATGTTTAAATGGATGCGTCACTGGTTTAGAAAAGATGTCAAGACTATACAGGTAAGTTTTACCTAACACAAAAAATCATGAAGAAACTTTGATATGAAAAATATACGTTATTTATTCTGATGCTTTTATTGTATTTGTACAAGTTACTAACGGTCTGTTTCGTTAAAACTAACATCACAATTTTAGTAAGGGCGACTGACTTATTCAGCCAGAGATTTTTCTTGTAGACGTATCATCAAATTCAACTAACATAGACTCAAAAATATATTGTTTATTTACATAAGGGAGTCGTAGTTAGTGCTATTCCTTACTGAATTTCTATGTTACTCGTACTAGCGGTTCGTTGCCGAAGTGTTATGCTCGTGTTACCTCCAAAGATCCAGAGACGCAGTCCTTCCACTGTATCCATACTATGTATAAATAAAATAGCCTTTATTCGAGTACACTGTAACTACACTAAGTCCATGTCATTTATGTTTTACATTAGTACTAGAACTCCGACGGAGTGAAGGCCTCCTCCAAAATCTTCCAATTAGGTATACTTCTTCTATATTCCTACTATATTCCTTGCGACAATTTTCCAATTCTTCCCCGCTATACCTTTGTTTCATCTTCCCGAGATTTTGGTGGGCATCCTCTGTTTTTTCTTCGCACTGGGCCCTTTCCATACTATGTATATTTCAGATTAAACTCGAATTATAGTAGTATATTTGTCTCACAATACCCATGAAGTATAATCGTGAAATGGTAGGACCTCCGTATTTCGTTGGATCTACCGAAAAATCTTTAATGTAACTTTATACAAATGTAGGGTCGAAACATCAATATGAACCCAGATCTAGCTTATTAATTCCTGTCTACTTTGACCTCGTCAATTAATTTACGTTTGTGTTCGGGCGGTGCATAATACCTATTGAGGATGAATTAACAATTAGATACAATTAGCTTGGTTACGTCAGGAATTTAGAGCGATGAACGATTTTCCAAGGTATTTACTGGCTTATGCTAATCTTTTTTTTAATTAAACATACTTTTATTTTGTATTTGACATACACATATATGCTAAAGTGTGCATAGCGTCGGTAAAACTTTATATTTTTTTATGTACAGTAGAGTGATCCGTGAAATATGAAACCCCTATACAGAAAAAAACTGTTTTTTTGAAACTATAGTTTCATAGTTTATAAAGACAAACTACTATTTTGAGTTCTTCCGCTTAACTGTCCGCAATTCCCCAATCGTACCCTACTTGTTGTTATATAAAATTAATAATAATTGGCATGAGTTGATACTTTCAAACAAAGTGCTGAATAGATGCCGCTCTTGATGTTACAGAGTAACTCTGCTGCAACCATAATCTATTATTAGGGATGCAACGGGCGGGGCCTTAACACAGGTATCTTCGAGGAAAACGAAATACTAAGGAATAATGCAAAAAGTGCTTAACCCAATTAACAAAAGTAAAACAACAAGAACAGCCGTAACAGTCTATATTCCCATTTTTTTTATAAATAATGTACAGCCAGCAGCAGACCGGCCGCTAGCTAGTACTCTATAAACTAACTAACCAAAATTCATCTGCATGATGACGTAATAAGCCACGAAACAGATGTTACAGAACATAATATTATTTCCGTCATATTACTTTTTCTATAAAAACAAAGTCATCTAAAATTACATCTAAATATTACAGACACCAAAATACTTCAACTTCTATTAAAACTTTTGATTAAATTTCGCATTGCAAGAGAAAGTTAGAGCAAACGTTTAAAAACGGACAATAACATAACCCTTTACGCCTGAGTGTAATCTTTTTTTTATAAAAAATATTATTCAAATTTTTTATATTAATATGATTTTGACCAAAAATTAAAGGTATTTTGAAACTGAAGACCGCAATTTTCTTAAAAAAAAAACCATTTTTACAAAGCGACGACCAGGTTTAACTTGCGTCTCCGGTGGATATTGTGCTAGAGCTGGTAACAGTTATGAAAACCTCTTTGGGTGTTAAGAGGATGAAAGTGAATATAGGAAAAAGAAAATCTATGGTATTTGAAAAAGTCAAAAGGGACTCTATGCAAAATAATAGATGGACAAAAAGTGGAACAAGTGGATAAGTTCGTGTAATTAGACTATATTTACTCCGGATGGAAAGTACTAGATTGAGGGACGATTGAATGCTGGGAATAGAGTAAATAGAGCGTGAAAATGCATTTCTTTATGGGAAGTTAAGAAATCTCAACTCGACTGACCGTACATAGGAAGTGCTTATCCCGACGTTACCATACGGTGTTGGCTGTGGCAGAGATATAAGAGCGTTAAGAAGTATGTGTGATAGGATAAGTAATAGTCAGATACGACTTACAAGAGTAGTGTAGGTTAAAAGAGGATGCAGTGACAAGGATACTAAAGGGAATCAAGAACAATATACAAGGCAACCGTGGATGATGAAGTCGGGTTAGGTAGGCCTTGTTGTACATTAAATAAATTAAAAAATCAATGGCGGTACAACCTTTTTAGGTCTGGGATTTCTCAGATTTCCTTTGTCTCAGATTTCTGTATCTGTTTCATGATCATTTTTTTGTCAATCTAATAATCAAGTAGATGATGAATAGCTTCCTGTGCCTGATACACGCCGTCGACTTTTTGGGTCTAGGCAAGACGGGTTCCTCACGTTTTTCTTCACCGTTCGAATGTTAAATGCGCACATAGAAAGAAAGTCCATTGGTGCACAGCCGGGGATCGAACCTACAATCTCAGGGATGAGAGTCGCACGCTTTAGCCACTAGGCTAACACTTCTTGTTGTACATACCTAGACCAATTCCAGAACCCATAACCGACGAGCATGCATGGGAAATTTAATGAAAGTGGATGAAGCGAGAGAGTTATGTCAGAACCGCAAGTGGAATTCCGTGGTCTCTTCCCGAAGGGGTAAAAAGGCGTGAAGATATAAATAAATTTAATCAATAATAAACTTATCATCTAATTTTTTATAAATAATCTCTTAAATAGACTCAAACAATATATCTTAATATTAAAAATAAAATGATATTTTATATATATATTAAAGTCATTCATATCTCCCTAAAATATAACAAAACGCAAATAGATATTAAAATTAATTTACAAAACGACATTACGCTTACAAATATGAAGTATAAGAAGTCGAGTTTTATACAATAAAACTCTAAAAATCGACTGCCAAAGAACTAAATTAGTGTACTTCTTGCAGAGGTACAGCCTTAAAATCCTTTGCTAAGTAATTACGGTTGGTTCGATGTTCGCGCGAATCAGCCCAGGCAACGCACCCCGGGCCGGCGCGTACTCGTCAGCGCTCCCAAACGAAATCCCAATTCCCAAACGGTACGTAACTACGTAGTCCCCACTCGAATGTCTCTTCGATCGCACGCGTCCTCCCGACACGATCCTAACGTAGATAACGCGACGTAATTTTGTAATGAAAAAGTAGTGTTGTGTTATACAAAATGCCCTGGAACTGCCCTTGGTCTCGAGATCAGCGAACTGTCATCAGCCCACCATTGGAAGCAGTAGCCCAGGTTTGTGATTTTCATAAACGACGTAATATGCAATATCTGAAACGGAGTATATATTATGTCGCGTATCTTTAAACATAATTTATATGAAGATTAGAAAATCTCAAGATATAATAGTAAAAGCTTTGTGTATGAAAAGGTTATATTAAAAAAAATTAAACAATGAAAGACGTACGTTGTTGTGAATATGTGTCTTTCATACAAATATTTAAAATCGTTATATATTTCTTATTTAAATTATTTTTACAAACTTTTTATTTTGGATGTCTTGCATGATTTATGTGCAAATGTATTTTATTCTATTGTTTCGTGAATAATATAAACTTAGAATTCTGGTACAGTGACTATTCAACATTCAAAACTTAGCCGTAAAATAAATTCTATGTCACGTAATTTCTCGTACAACTTTGACAACAATAATGCCGTAGGATACTTCCTTTTACCCGTGTATTCTTATTGTCCACCTATAATTTATCGTTGATTTTTTGCATCCAACCGAAACCCGTGAAATATAAAGCGGATACTGCATATAGGCAATATAACCTTTGATAACCTCATAAATAATTATCGTAATATCGAACAATTGCATAAAAGTATATTCAAGATTATAATAAACGTTCAATTCAATAGATGTCAAAAGGCATATAATTGACAATATAGTTTTCGAACTAAATTCAAATATTTCTTTTTAATTAGGTATATTAGAAAAAATATAAAATAAACAATAATGTAATTTTTATTACCACGAAAACGTAATGCAATCTATAGAACCTCATTATAAGAAAAAAATAAAAAAGAACCTTGTTCTATCACTATGATAATTGAGGGAAACAGATCAGCTGTGTACCTCAGTCAAAAGGCGTCCGTGGCACAGGTTGGTCGTGTACCGTTTTTAAGACCCATCTTTAAGATGACGTATAAGTTTGTGCATTTAAATATGAAATAAGATGCCGTGGAATTGCTTTTGGGGCTACGAACCACCGCCGCCGGTATGCAGAGTGAGTGGGCCGCTGCATCTACTCCTAAAGGTAGTTAAACATTTTTTTTTATGGAATACATTAAATTCTTGAGTCAAACAATATCAATTCAGAAAAAACAACTGAACATTTGATAATGAAAATTTTAAATTTGGGCTTTTTATTAAAATATTAAATTTTTAAATAATTACTGGGAGCTTTATTTACTGTTTTGGGTTGTATTATGCCTCATGATGGCCAATTCTACATATGTTTTTTAAAGAATAGTAGATCCCACACAAACCCGAAACAAATTGTTTCACCAAGAATCGAACTCGAGAGGATTTCATATATGTTAACCACTAAGCTACCAATCATGTGCAAACCTGCCATCGTCAATTTTCCGCTGGCGCGCGAAAGGATATCTGCAATTTCCCATGAACCGTTTTAATGGACTCAATGAAGTATAATTATTTGATTGTGACTCATAAAATAACCAACAGTAAAAGATATCACACAAATGCCAATAAAGAGGTGCTCAAATCGTATATAAAAGTTAATAATAAACACATAAATGAAAGTAGATATTGTGGCATTAGAACCATATTTTTTTCTATAAAATTTACTTCTTTTACTACTTCAGTGTGGTTAATAACTAAATATAATATTCATTTTAGAATTCGCTTTTAAATAAAAAGTATCTTTATAAGAAAATGTTTATGCATTTGCATATTCCTTAATATAATTTGTTAATCAAGTTTTTTTTAATGTACTATATAAATGCATTGTTTTATTTTCTATAAATCAGACAATTCATGAACTCATTGGCAATTCTTAAAAAGACTTACGGGACGTATTTAAAAAATAGTTTAAGGTATACTTAACTTTTCTAAGAATTAAGATACTATGTCATGTAAACTTTTACCCGATGACCTATCTTTAATTAGATACAGAAACGTTAAATCACCTATAGTCTATCTATAGTCTATCTATAGTCTATACTAGTCGATCGCTGTTGGATTCATTAAAACTATTAAAAATGTAATATTAACTATTTAGGCGTAAAACCAACATTGACAGTAATCAGATTATTTTGTATTATTTTTAGACATTTATTAAGTTTGAACTTCTTTACATAGTCAAAGTTTGTTCAAAGTTTGGAACCGTTTTTATCCTCTTAAGAGCTAAAGTTTTAATCCCAAAGGCGCATTGGTTGATAAACCATTCAAATTATATAGTTTAATTCCATTTATTTTTTTATGATTATTGGAATCGCTATAACTACTAAACCACCGTCAGGCGACATTAAATAGATTAAAAACACTTAAGTAAAGCCCGCATTTTAAATATTGTTAGCTTTATTTTTTCTATTTGTAAGCCTATACTACTGATATAAACATATACATTGAGTTGATTTTATTGAATAATTCATTTAAAAATCAATGTCCACAACGCATTACCGCAATGTCCGTCGATCCTAAGTCAGTGCTTTTAAGGCACTTCATGCTGCGTATCACCACTAAAGTGAACTATTTACAAACCAATTCGACTCTCGTAAAGAACAAGAAAATAATTCAGCGATTCCTAAATAACTAACCAACCATCACTAGCAAGCCATCTCGTACTAAAATGCCTTGACTAACCACGGGTGGTATTACTTCCACACATTGTCGGGGAACCTCCTGCCTCTGATTAAAAATCCAACCAAAATACACCAAGACACCTCAATTTCGATGAACTTTAATGGATATGCATTTGACTTTTTTATCTTTTCACCCGTAACGTCGTTAAAGGAAATTGCATAACTCAACCTCCACTTCATATCTGACATGTTCTTGTCATGCATGCATTTAGAAATATGATGGGATAATAAGTACGGTGCATGAGATTACACGAACAGATGACGGCCGCCAATCACAGACTGGTATGTTGAATTACCTAGATGTTATCGTGAGGAAAATACACGACAATCATCATGTATGTCTAATGTATTGCTTTGGTATAAAAATAACACATATTTCTTTATATACCTAGTTAAATCTATAATCTATGGCATTTTTACGAGAATTTGACTAAGAATTTGTTACGTTTTTTTTATATTTCATTTTTATTGCATACCTTATAATCTAAATATTAAGTCATGTTCATATAATATATGAATATTGTTCTATATTATAAATGTGAAGTTGAGTTCTTTTGTTTAAATTTTCTGAAGGGATTTAAACTTGATAGCAGGATATAATCCTGACTATGTATTCCTAAGTTACACTAGTCAAATTCCGAGCAGTAGATAATAATAAATTAATCTCTAGACAAATTTATCTAAAGAGAAAACGAATTACAAATAATAAGTATTGTCGCGCCGTACTTCAATTCAACCTGCCGTTTGTTTAGTCATTGTTATTTTTTTGTCTTCGATTTTAAACGTAACCTTTTTGACTTGACCCTAAAATAAATAATTTAATAGTTTTCATAATTTGTTTTTGCAATGTAAACATTTTTTTTTTCTATTACTTAATTGCGGTGGTCGAGTCAACGTATAATAGGGATGGCCCTTTTAATATTCTTATATAGACGTCTCTTTGTGTGTAATGTCATGTGTTAGTCCCAACTTTGTGATCCAAATAAAAAAGAACTTCGCCAAATAGACATTCAGCTTTATACTATTTTTATATTTATTATTAAAATATTGTTGGACATAAGAGTCATTGTTAATATTTAAATAGTAATTTGTAGTGTTACACGCACTTAAAGTTATTTCAGTTTTATTCGTTATTTTATTACCTAGTCCACAAGTATCACGAAGATAACGATAAATAATCATTGTTTTTATGCAAGAGTCGTGTTACATGTGGTACTAATGTAATCCTCAGACCACAACATGTTCGCTGCTATTATTATCTTAATATATATATTTCTTGTGTGCGTGTGTATGTGACTGAACTCCTCCTAAACGACTGGACCGATTTTGATGAAATTTTTTGTGTGTGTTCAAGGGGATCTGGGAATGGTTTAGATTCACAAATCAGCCCGCCAGATGTTAAGGGTAGTCCACCCCGAATTTTTATTTTTTTATTTATAAATAAAATTTTATTTTTTATTTTTTTTATGTTACAGAATTAAAAAATACATACAACCCCTAATTTTCAACCCTCTACGATCAACCCCTATTTTTTATTATAAATGATATACATGGCAAAACGACGTTTGCCGGATCGGCTAGTATTGTATAGTTTTGATATAATAGGTAAAGAATAGCTTCTAGTATTAACTCCTGCGATCTTTGGTTTTAACGTTTGAACTTCCATCTACATCATATACAAATAGTGGGAATATAACCTTTTTACACATTGTTTTAGAATAAATGCAAATTGACACAACACAACATGACAATCAATGTTCTGTTATTTGTCTATTGTTTTGCATGACATCATTTGCTATAGAGTTAACGGTAGAATGGTAATGTTGTCACATGCGTAGTCTGCGCACCATACCAGTTGCGCAAGAACAAGTGTAGCACCGCCCACAGCTCCCAGACTGAATGACCGCCTCAATATTCATTTAGGCGCCAAGTTCACTGTCAAGTTTGTCAACAAAAGGCGATGCATCGACAATACTATTAGATATCTTAATACGAATCAGCGTATAACTGATGACCCCAGAGATTTAGCTAGCTATTTTAAATACATAAGTACACGGAGTCCACGGAATATCTCGATAGAAGATTTGAAATAATATTTAAAATAAAATAAATCGGCGTACAACCTTTCTAGTTCTGGGCCTCAGATTTCTGTATCTGTTTCATGATCATTTGTAAATGTAATAGGCAAGTAGGTGATCAGGAAGCTCCAGTGCCTGAGACATACTGTCGACTTTTTAGGTCTAAGGCATGTCGGTTTCCTCACGATGTTTTCCTTTACCGTTCAAGCGAATATTAAATGCGCACATAGAAAGAAAGTCCATTGGTGCATAGCCGGGATCGAACTTACGACCGGTGTGATTACGGGGTGTGAATCGCACGATGAAGCCACTAGGTCAACACTGGTCATATAGAGACGAGATAATATTACTTAATAATAAATATGGTACAAATACGGCAGTAGTGTATAGATATCGTAAGCTACAACAAGCTTACTATTGTTTACATACTCTCGAGTCTATCTTATCGATGTAGAGCGTTAATAAATTAATTGGAAACATGTGAAAGGATGCGCGTGCGCTTCGTAAACGCAAACAAAAGCCCTCTTTAGTAAGCGGTGCTTTTGAGGGTACTGAGTAATTATCCCATATTTGTAGCAACAATAGCATGCTAACGTGTTTAAACTTTTCTCTTTGTTTGTTTGGTGCATCACATTTCTCCACTCGTGCTTTGCCCGAAGTATGAAAACGAATTCAGTTAGAAATTCCTAAATGTTAAGTTGTGTACTAAATATTATAAAAATTTGTGGCTATTGGCGTATTAGACATGGATATATCTTTTTGGTATCAACTTAGTTTTGGTATCATAGCTTTATGGGCGTGAGTGATGATGTCTTGTGGCGCATATTATGGGCCATAACATAACGCTCAAGAAGTTTAAAAAATGGTAATAGAGTTGACGTTATAAATTAAAGAATACTTTCGGAGTTCGTGTAGCATTCCTTTGTAGAGCTAAGTGGGTTCTTGGCGTGGCTTGTGGATTGTTGAACTGCGGTACGACCTATTGAGCGGATACGATGATTTACGTCGCATTCCTGCGGGGTCTCTTGTGCCTGCTCAAGGGAATCGGATTAATATTCTACCGATGAGTGACGCTCCTTTAATGTGTACCGATAACTATTGTTTGTATTCCACACACTAAGAGGATTAAGCTTCGATATTGTTTATATTTCTATAGTCTAAGCAAACCTGGCACATATATTATTAAGAACATTGAATTACAAACCTACGGTTGTTTGGATGCTTTCTTTGAAATAATAGTTAATTGACATAACAATATAAAATGATTTAGTGCTTACCTATTTAGCAAGATCAAAGGATATTAGAATGATAACAGAAATGTAGATCTACTTGCCGATGTCAGGTTCGAAATTTAAAATTTAAAAATCACGGAAAATTATAACCCGCGCGACTGCGTCACTACAAAAAGAATAATTTTAGATGTAAAAGTGTGATAGGATGTTGCATAAAACAGGAACTGCCTAAACAGTACATTGACCGGAAATGCATGGCCCAGGTACTTGCGATGGCTCTAATGAACTCAATAGGAGCGGCGTTCGCTTTCATTATGACTTACTGCGCAATGCTTTCAATTACCAGTTAAAGTAATTGATGGTGTTTTAGAAACCGTAAAATTATATAGGTTACCTTCCTTGACCCGTTTGAAGAGCGTTGTAACCGAGTTTTTGTGTTCGAATCACACGCAGTTAAATCGACACAGAGCATAAAAATCTATGTATTACTAGATCAATGAAACTACTAAATAATTTAATGGCTATTAGAACATTCCATCTTTATTTAATTAATAATTAATTTTAATTCAATACCTGTGGCTTAAGTAAAAAATAATTATAATGTATACCTTAATAACGGTTATAGTCATGTTAAATCTATTATCTATTAGGAAAACAATTGCACAGTATTCGCACACATTTAATGATATTTTAGAGGGCATACATTCGAGGTATTTAATTTCGGAGATTATATTTCAATGAAACACAAACTGTTACCGCAAAACTTGAAGTTTGCAAAAAATATCACGCTTCGAAGAACATGCGAACCAGCTGTTTGGCCAACACTTGTTTTGACTCATCTCTATAACAAAATTTGTTCTAAATTGGAACTCACAATACAAAAGATAAATTATACTTTATTTGAAAATCTCCCATATCTTAAAACGTTGATTTGTCAATGCCCTATAGTAGTTTTGTTGTTTCTTTTGTGTTTTGTTTTGTCTATACTCTATAGTAACATAGATACTAAGACCGAATTGTTTTAACTAAAGCTAAATATAATCTGAAATAAATAAGTAATTATTACGAAAATCATTTAAGTTCATTCCACCTGTATTAATTTGTAACTTAGAGATTATTTTTAAGTAGCGATATCTAGGCAAATACGTACCTATTTATCTGAGCTAAGCATTAGTAGTAAACAATCCTTTTATTATTTAAGAAATCAGTTTCAAACGACCCTACACGTACACAAATCACTGGTATTGTTGCGTATAATTGAATAAACGTATTATAAATGTATTCCAATGAAAGTCGTAAAATATAAACACTATAGTAAAAATAGCTCGACCACCTGGTGTATTTAAAAGTTCGAGTGTTACAACTTGATTTATGACTTTCGACACAATGCGACCGCAAAATAACCCTTGACTATTCCTAGCAAACAATTCCCTGTTGGAGAGGTAGCAAATTAAGTCCCAAGCTGTGAGGTAAATTATTACAGGAAGTTTTATTGTCTGAAATATAAACTGCAAACAATGGGGAGAGTGTAAGAATTATTTTAAGCTGTTTGTTGACAAAACAAAAATTTATATAACTACGCATTTGCACACATATAAACGTTCGTCTCTTTAATCGGCAGCTCTTGTCTAAGCGTCGTGCTTAGCAAGGAAGCATCTGGAGCGGACTATGTTTCCACCGGTTTCTGCCCAGCGCCTCTCTTATGACAGTGTACAGTTTTGAGGACGATGAGTCTTTCACTTGATCAGTCCTTCTGGTTGGTGAATGGCCACGTGATCTTTTGCCTTTTGTGTTACCAACCACGATCAGTTTCTCCAAGTTCTCATCACCTTTGCCAAATTCATGTTTTAAACCCTGGAAGGCTGGGTTAAATTCTCAATGTTTTAAGCATAGGAAGGCATAAAAAGTCACCTTTTTGTATTCGGGAATCGATGGATTTGCACCCACACCCAGCACCGTCCCATTGGTACACCTTGGGGTCGCTTTATCTATACCGAGGCGTTATCATACCCTGAAGTGCAGCATGACGGGAGACAGGAGACTGGAGACGGTCGTTACAGTTCCATCTATGTCTTCTCTCAGATTCAGATTCTGCATCATTATGCCGAAGTGAAACAGAAGTAGAAATTGCCCTATTGAAAGAATTGTGTTTCTACTGTTAGTATAAGAGAATGCCCTAATTATGTTTCCTTGTACCGACTTATTGCCGCCATACTACCTTTATTGCTATGGAATCAAATTTTGAGATAATCATTACGTACATATAAGGTTAATCTATAGTTAGTCATTAATTGACTTCGTGGGAGGGCAATTATTATTCTATAAAATAAAATTGCTTTATAATAGAGATGTGTACATTTTGGGTTTCGGGGTGTTTATAGTCCCGTAAACAATTTCTGAAGATTAAAAAACAGCGTCAATCTAAATCAAATTATCATTACTTATTATTATTAATTTATTTATTTCATAATCCTACAGCGAACAAAAATTATATATAAAAACAAACAATCACACCTAACAATATAGCCAAAGATGGAATATATAATATTTACAAAAAGGTTCATTTACAAAAGGGAAAAAATAATAAAAATAATAAAAATTATTCAAATCATTTAAATAATTAATACCTAATTTGGCTGTGTTGTGTGACGATGTAAAAGTGAAGGGCTGTACATGTGGGGTATGCTCATGATGCAGGTGATTTTGCGCTATATATGTAATTTTAAATACATTTACTACCAGTTCTCAAATCAACGACGTAGTACGGACGAGAAGAACTGGCAATAAACTCTCCGTCACTATTTTAAATCGCCAAATTTTTTTTTACAAAAACATTGTAAGCACCTGTTATCATCATCATGCTCCTCAACAAACATGTTTGTTTTTGTGCAAATAACCCTTGCACCGAGCAAAAATATCTATGTAGGAAAATATCGTGAAACCGGCATAAGTTAGAAACAAAATTCGAAGACGTGTAGTTTTAATAGTTATGACCTTCTAGCCTCCATAAGAGGCATATGTCCCAGTAATGGTATCCTCATATGGTTAATAATAAACAAAGGCTTTAAAATTTTAAATACTTTATGTGTTCCCAAGTACTGATTTGCTAAAAAGGTTAATTAAGTTAATTGTCAGTCACTCTTAACTCTCTGAAATTTTACTCTCGGGATCGTAGCTCTAACATTTAAAGGTCGAATAAATAAAATTCGCTCAAAATACTCTCTAATGCTATTGAAATGTTATATCATGAAACCAATTACTATTAAGTATTATTAATAACGAAACATTTTCTGAGCTACCGAACTTTAAGTTTTTTTGAAGCATTATAATATATTATTTGAATTGTTAAATGATGTTCAAGTTAAAAAATATTATAACTAATTCTTACGAACTACTCTCTTTAAGACGATACTGTTAGTCGTTTTTAAATACCGATGATACATAAGAATATCGTTGGTAATATTCGGCTTTCCATAGATCTTAAAAGCATCTCAAGATATTTGTAATTATGACTCACGGTCCAGGGTTATTACATTCATCAAATTGATAATTTATTTGAAAATATGGAATTGTTTACTAATTACTAATGGTCTGATTTTTTGTGTCACGGCCGATAGGAGAAACATCTCTACTATTTAGTATCAAACGCATAGCAAAAACACACTCTAATATTATTTTACTGTAGACTGTCAATCAGCCAGAATCAAAAATAATTTTCATTACAAAATGTTTCACGCTTGTCAACCCTATGTAATTCGATAACGGTTGTATGGGGAAACCGCTGATTAATTAGAGCATCGTCTGACAACCGTGAAGACCCACGACCGAGCATTCTCACACCACCACTCACCACTCTCAAGACACCATTCACAAGTCACCACTCATTCGCTCCATTCGATGACACACGCAACCATCAAGTTGTCATTACGGCGCATAAATGAAGATGATGTGTTGGTCGTTTAAGTTCGCGGTTTCTTTGTTGCAGGAATGTATGAAGTTCTTTTGACTGTACTTAATAGTGCCTGGTGTCCAGAGTCCGGAGCCCTTATCATATGGCTGTAGCCAGAGCTTGATTTAGCTCATTCATTAAAATGGTTTAATAGTAAAGAAGTACCTAACTAAGATTATAGTAAATAGGGTGTTTCATAACCGTACACGTAATCATTTAATAGTCAGTTTATTAATTAGACACTACATTTCGTAGCTTAATTCTATCGTTTTGAAGATACTTTAATGTTACTACAGATAAAAATAATCTGTTACAATTTCTTGCCATAGAATAGATACAAATATAAAGGTTGGCAAGGCCCAAGGGCGACGCACATATGAAACAAGACATAATAAAAGATCAAACAAACATATTAAAATTTGTAAAGTCCAAGACCAAGTCTAGTACAAAATTCAAGTAACGACCCGTCCCAGCTTATTTATTTATTCCGTGGTTGCAGCAAACAGTTGAAACCTACGGCTTGCATTTAATTAGCAAAGTAACATTTACTTTCTCATTTTATCAGAATACTATTTACTTATATTACTAAATAATAAGATTATAGTATATTTTTCATACGTAATATATATACTTATAAGTAACATTCGCGACAAGTTGATGTATTTAAATTCCACTACAAATACATGCGTGAACCTTATACAAAAACATATACATATATATATATATATATATTATATACATATAAAATAAAAAAAGCAGGTTACATAAGTTATAGGGCAACGGGCGGCCTTATCGCTAACAAGCGATTTCTTCCAGGCATGTACGTAGTACGTTTCCAAAAGAAAATAAAGCCGTTAAATTGTAATCCTCATTCTGGTTTTTACGTTTTAACAGTTTACGTCTTTGGACTATAATCTATATGTACAATTGTTTTTTATAAAATGTCGCAGATAAAAAAAGTTGTACAGCGTATTATAACAATCTCGTGTTTCAGCATAAAACATAAAGGTTAATTCTATTAAAACAATGGCTGTTAACACCCAAAAACAAACAAAGAGCGCTTTATTCGTTCAATGTAGTCGAAATTTACCATCCAACAGTTAAAATTCACAATTTAACTGTTGTAAACACACCTTACTCGACCTTGATTCTCGAATAGCAACTTTAAATGAGTACACGGTACGCTAAAATTCACAGTCATGTATTATTCGCATATATTTTCAATTATCGCCATATTTCGGCTAATTCACACAAAATATTTACATATACAAAGCTTTCTCGTGAGTCATTTTGACATAAAGATCTTCCAAAAATACTTTTGCATTAAGAATGCAATGGGGTCGTTTTATAAAATGGTAAGGTAACCTTACCTATAGAGATACTTGGAATTGAATCCTGTATGAAGTTTAGCGTAAATCTTTCATATAACATCTTTCTTAAGAGGCCTTAATTGAGCACCTCTGTTCTTTCCTCGGAATTCGATCAAAGCCAAATTCATTGAATTCACCTTTCTAGACTTTATGCAGTACCTTACAGGCAGCGCATTTTAATTTGTAGGTTTCTCTATCAAGTTGCGTAATGCCATACGTTTCTGTATGTACACATGACGTCATTGAAGTTTCAACATTTAACAAACAAAGCCGCGTACGTCGTGTGCTCCAATTTCAAGAACACACTCCTCTAGAACATATTCCGCAGCGAGACAAATTTAAAGTAACACGAAAGGTATGGAAATACTTCTATCGCTGTCTGATCCAATTGCGATAAATCACTACGCTATTGGTTTTACAGTACAAACACTTTACACGTAACAGACAGTTATAATTTTTTTTGGTTTGTTTGTTTTTCCCTTGATAGATTGCTTATGTTCTAATGTAATTGATGTGTATGTGTGTTAAATTTGTGATGTCATATTTTCTTGCAATTTTTAGGCATACACCTTGTTTTAGAACGTATTTAAATAAATAAATAAATCCAGTAGCGTTACAACTTACAACCCTTAACGGGTCAATTGTCTTTGTTTTCTATTGTTTTGTCTTGTCTATTGTTTATTGGCTCTGACATTGTTTACCTTCATTGTTAATTAGATATGTTAACGTAAAATTGTAAAAACCGTTAGATTGTAATATATTGGTTATCGGTATTCGGTAGATTGTACTACACTAACTTAGTTATCATTCAAACTTCTTTGGTCAATTACAGATTAATTTTACTTCAAAACAATTTCATATAACTACCGAATAATAATACGTTAATTTGTAAGCAATTCGTTGAGGTTCACAATCTTTCGACAGTTTACAATCTCGCGAGATAGATTACAATCTAACGGTTTTTACAATTTTACGGTGACAGATATATCGACTCGAGGATCGAATGCCCGGCCAGAGAGTTGGGAGTCACACTTTGAACCAGTCAACTAAATGTCTACAGATTTTATTATTTGATTACTACTTTAACATGTCTGGTAAATTCACTTTTCTTTGAGACATTCCTTAATTCAACCGTCTTTATTAAGCTTGCTCACAATCAGCCCGTATACGTCAAGATTTAATTTAATTGAAATACATGAAATGCAACTAACGAAGATTAATTGAGTTTTGATTTAATCTGCTATAGAGTTATACCGATGAATGCCTACGGCAGTCAAACATTTACTGTTTATTGAAATACCAATTAATACGTTGTACTAATAGTACCTAACCTGAATGCGAAAATGTTTGATTCATGTTCTTTCGAGGAATTCTATGGACAAAGTTTCAATACCAAAGTTTTAATAGATTATAAAGAATGTTACGAATCATTAAAAAATCTAAGGGTTTGATTCTGAAATGTAAGAGAGAACTATGACTTCCGTAGGTCAAAATACTATATTTTTTTGACGATGAATATATAATATATATTCTATATATTCATCATTACATATTCATCCCTTAACCTAAGCTAGTTCAGTAGAAACGTAACAAAAAATTTATTGTACGTTTCAGGAAATTAAGGCAATGTTATTTAAAACTACATATTATGTATAAGTTATAATATTGTGTGCGCCATTACAGTATTTACGGTTTTTTTTCAATAAAACCTAGTTTAATCATTAATGAAATATTGTTTTATTACTAACTAGCTGGCCTGGCGAACATCGTACCGCCTAACAGTCGATTCTTTATTTTTTTTAAATACTTATTCTGCTATTCGGGACACCGGTCTAGCTAGTAAGATAAAAAAAAGAAAGTTGATAATACAACAAATACATTATGACAAAAAATAAAAATTTACCTTCCCGGAACCCCTTCACTAACACTTGAACTTTATGATATGGTATTAAAGTTCAAATTGCCTTTAAATATTATTACGCATATTTTGTATGGGAATATAGAAAAGTGTTGTTTTTAGACTTTTTCACTCAATTTTTTTTATTTTTCTCTCCGTAAGAACCATCCTCGTACTTCAAGGAATATTATAAAAAAAGAATTGGCCAAATTAGTCCAGGCGTTGTTGAGTTATGCGCTTACCAACACATTTTGCGATTCATTTTTATATTATAGATAGATAACGCTAGAAGCACAACTGTAGAGTAATTAATACCTATAGTAAAAATCGTATTGACCTATTTTATAATATTTTGCACGAAAAACTATTTTTATTCCACAGATTATTTTATAAGCATCTATTGTTTATAGGAAACACATGGGTGGTCTCGGAATCGCTATAAATATTTTAAATCATAACCAAGTTGAGAAATTTTCGTTATAACGCTAAAAATACGGTGAATCACGCGTTATTATTAAAAGAACACGTGTTTCTTACATATGGCACATACTGCTGAGAAAACCATTACATTTCAAGGAGCGAATGTTAGCCCTTGACTGTTTTAAGTTTAGGCTATATATAATCATGACTGTTACTACGAAGATGATATTTAATAAAAAAATATGGTGTCATCGCCATAATTGATAATAATTTGTTTATGTTTAGTGTTTAGTTTGTTTTGACAGCTCATTGGTCTAGTGGTTAGTACCCCTGACTGCGAATCCATGGGTCCCGGATTCGATCCCCGGCTGAGACAAACATCGATGTGATAAGCATATTTTGGTGTTAAAATATGTATTTATATGTCTATCTTTCTATAATATTTATGTATATCCGTTGCCTAGTACCCATAACACAAGCTTCACCAGCTTAGCATGGGACTAGGTCAATTGGTGTGAATTGTCCAATCAAAAAAAAAAAAGTTTAAATTAGCGTTTGAATTTTTGTTGTTTATCCTATATTTTTGTTCCTTACTTATTTAAATTTCTGATGTAGAATAATTTATGTAGGTGTGCAAAATATTATTGTATTTTTAAGTATGCATGTTATTTTAGAATTTATAACTAAACAAATATCTATATAATAATAGTCATTCTCTCATTATTTATTTAAACATAATATAAACTACTGAGCAGCTAAGGACAAATTTAGATTTTTAGTTACTTGACACTCTTTTTTCTAGACATAATGACTTTAAGTAAGGTTTTAAGTATGGATTTACAGTAAGAATGTTGCTAGTTAAAGAAGCCTGTCCATTCAGAAGCATCCTGGGGTGATCACAGGCTGGAAGAAGCCTAGCTTGATCTCCAGGATAACGTGATAAAAATACATATGTTTATTATTCTATAATCGGTACAAAATGAAAATGCCTCGTGGTTTCATTCTTTATGTCATGTCTCGCGCATACCTTAGTTATTTATTTCGTATAGCATCATAATTCAGCTATGAAGTCATAGTTTATGGGTATCTTGGTTAAACGCATGCGCACGTACAAAGGATGAAAGCAGTTAGGCTTTCCCCTCCCCGTTTAGGCGAAGCCAATAAATCTATTGACACAAATACAATCGTGATTATGTTATTCAACTGTTTCTCTTTGACAAAAAAGAGAGAGACAATATCATATCTGATTTATTTAAATAAAATCTATCACAAATCTTTGCCCTCTGGTTTATAATTTTTACTGGAAAGGCTATAAGGCTATATATACTTAATTATAAATCCCTTGTTTATGGGACAGATTTTTAGAACGCTATAGACTTCAAAAAGTAGATATTTTTAGATTATACACATTCATAACAAAAGAATGTAAAACGTATATAAAAGAATAATAAATGTAATACATCAATACATCATAACTATGTAAGTTTTCTTTTGACATCCAAAAAGATTTTCAGTCTTACCTTAAAAACAACCATACTTTGCTTTATTACAGATAATTCCCTACTTTGTCAATTACTGCAAAATAATGTCTGAATTATTTAAGTGACTACACAATGGTACATATATAATTCGCTTAGGCAAGTACAAATTCAAAGTCAGTATTGCACTGGCGTTAAATTAAATAAGCAAACTGTAGTTAATTTGTATTGCATAATAACGGAACGAGGGGCCGAGCTTCGCCGGGGACATGCGATTGATCAATATATTCAGTGTTTTTGGTCATGCAATGCTTTAAAGATAATTACTTTATAAGGAACTTTTATTAATAAAAATCTATGGTTCTACAATGTACTACCACGAGCAAAACGCTCTCCAAATCTATATATATATAATGAAAATGGTCTTCGTTTGAGGCTCAATCACGCCTAAACCACTGATCGTATCGACATGAAACTACCACCATTCGATGCGAAATTTTTCCTAGATGGTTTATGGCTATTTATACATTCGGACTTCACCGCGGAAACATTCGGGGAGGCTTCCTAGGACCTCAAAACGTCAACATCTGTTAAAAACTCGATTTTCGAAAATTTTCTATTTTCTTAGCGGGAAATTAAAAAGAAAATATGAAAAATATGAAAAAATAATATTAATGAAACATAAAAATTTATTTATTTCGCCCAGCACAGCGGGCGGGAAACGGCTAGTAATATATTTATATAAAAATATCCACAATATCAACCTTTTCTGTCTGGGTGAAGACGTTCACACCACAGTGGGGTTCAAACGTACAACCTCAGGGATGAGAGTCGAACGCCAAAACCACTCAACATCACTGCTCAATATTTGTGTTACTACAAAAAAGACGACATTTTTTAAGTGTAATGAACAATACAATGAGCAGTGTTGACATAGTGGCTTCAGCGTGCGACTCTCATCCCTGAGGTCGTAGGTTCGATCTCCGGCTGTACACCAATGGACTTTCTTTCTATGTGCGCATTTAACATCGGTTCGAACGGTGAAGGAAAACATCGTGAGGAAACCGACATGTCTTAGACCCAAAAAGGCGACGGCGTGTGTCACTTGCCTATTAGATTTAAAAAAATTATCATGAAACAGATTCAGAAATATGAGGCCCGGACCAAAAGAGGAGACCACTGATTTTTATTAATGAACAATACTGCTTGTTGTTCATAGGAATGACGACTACTATTCTAATCGGGCCTCAAAGATATGAATAACAACAAACTAATATAAAGATTAAAATAATTAAATACACAGGAAATAGAAGTTATGCTAGTTATATTTTATACCGATCGCAATATTTTAGATTTTCTGTAATTAGTGATTTTAATTTCCTTGGAAAAACCTTTGCGATTCTAGATTAGATACGTGCAAGTTTTTAATTAATTCCAAGAACATTATTCTCGATATAATTCAAAACATGTCTACAGATTAAATTGTCTTCTGAGTGATACATAATTTATTCATGCCTTGATGTCTGTTATGACAAGGCTAATATTGTATGTTACACTAATAGTGTATACTGAACACACGCAATATTCTTTCTTAGAGGGACTGACCCTCGCAATCATAAAAGGTGTGCCAGTGATCATCATCGCTCATAGGGTGCGGTTATATTACAGAAGGGAAGTTAAGCCATATTCCTAAATATTATTTAAGCATAGTAATATATAAAATAGAAAACATCTAAAGAAGAATAAAAATTCAATAATTAAAAAAATTGATAGCAGAGCGTGGTTTCGATCCACGGACCTCTGGGTTATGGGCCCAGCACGCTTCCACTGCGCCACTCTGCTACATTTATGATTGTTAAAATACTTGATCTTTTGTTATATATTTAATAATTATTTATTTTACTTAGAACAGAAGACGCCTGCCGATTTTCCCTACATTTCCATATAATTAAGTGACTCTTTAGCCGGAAGCAAGTATCTAGATATAAATAGCTACAATACTATCCAATTAGCACAATAACTGGCTAAAAGGAATCCCTTTTAATTAGAAGTACCAATTAAGATTCCTCATAGAATATTAATCACCTTTGTCTACTTAGCATCCTGAAATGCGCACTTCGTCTCTTAGATTATATTCTAAGAAATGGGACTCGTTATTTATTACTCAATCTTTCATTTGAAGACATTGAATGGAAATTATCAATTGAATATATGTTTAAGTAGTTAAATAGTTTTTAATAGAAAAAATCAAGTGACAAATCCATAGATAGACATACCAAAATGTAGCCGATGTCGTAAACAATTCAGCTCTCTGGACACTGGGACCCAAAATTCCTCTGTGTACTGAAAAAATAAATTTCAACGCAGTTTAAGTAGTTCCTGAGATTACTTCCTGCAAACAAACTTTATCTTTTAGAAGTTTAAACAAGCTTCGACCTATATACAACATCAGATCAGGTCATTACATTACTCGGCCTTCGAATTAAGTCCATCCATATTAATCCTAGCATCCACTATCCTAAAAAATATTTCATTTTAGTATTAATTCTATTAAGAAATCTTTTTTCGGGTTTTTGATGTCGGTTAAAACTGATCACAAATCACATTAGATTTTTTTGTATCTCAAAATTAACTTGTCAAGGGCCTAAAGCGGGCCATAGACGGACCGCATGTTGCAGTCAAGACCGACTATGGCCGTCTATGGCCCGCTTTAATATTATGTAGGTATTTAACTTTTTAGATTGACGGGTTCTTATAAGTTTAATTGTACTGAGAAACACTTGTTTACAATGTAACTGTTCGTAAATGCGCTCACGACTATTGATACGTGAATGAATTTTATTTATTATTATACAAACATTACTCCCAACATTTCAGCTCACGTAGAGACATTTATCTATAAAGACGCCGCACTCCAAATTTCATAGTACCGACCTTTGGTAGAACTCTCCGATTGGGCATCACGAATTAGAGAGAGAGACCAAATTAATACGAATTTACATAAATTTGATAAGTATAGCCTATAGGTATAAACTATTTTAACTGATAAAAACGCGATTTTAGTATTCTGCTTCGCCCGCTTGGATTTCATGTATTATTGCAATGGCAAGACTTTTTGCGACCTTTTAAATGATAAATATTATTATACATAAATCCATACTGAATTATTATTTAGGAATATTAATTAATTATTATTATTACATTAGGAATTATAAACCTAAACCTTCCTCAATGTTTATTGGTGTATAAACATAATATGTCGTTTTTGAGGTTAACCGGGACTTAATTTTAATAATATGAAACTATTTACATTATCCTTGTGTAACTGCCATTGCTGAAAAGTCGTCGTATTTAGATTTTTTCTCGTATTTTATTTAACTGAGCAGGAATCGCGTTAACCAAAGACCAAAACTAAGTAAATGGATTAATCCACACAGCGAATGAACAACAATTGTTTATAGGACTGATACGAGAAAAGTATCATTACGAGTAACACGTAGGGACATTTTGCGTGATGCGCCTACTAAGATACACCTGCGTTTATACGTAAGTACCCGCGATTTAGTCTTAATAAAGGGAATTAAAAATGTTGTGTGTATGGATAAAGCCACTTTCTTCTATGTTATAGATATTTTTTTTATTGGTTATAACTATAATTACAGAAGAAACTACAAATAGTTTTCCTATGTTATTAAATCTAAAATTCAATTCAATACTTCAAACACTGTACTGATATTTCACGATATTAATGAATTTTCAGTCAGTTTAAGTTTCAGGGTCAAAAAGCTAGACGAGTGAGTGAGCAAACAAAGTGCCGATTCGAATTTAATATCGTTATTAAAGGACGGATGCCAATTTCGACATAGTTCTTTCAATAATTATAGTAACGCGGATACGGACGTCGCTAGGCTTTATATACCTACTACTACACTTAATTAAGATGAATGATCAGTAGCAAAAGCAATACGTTCAAAGTTGCTAATAATTTGTTATTTCTCAAATCTATTAAAAAATTAGAAGATGTATTTCAAGAAAACAAAAGCACATCGGCGTGAAACAATATTCTATCGTTTTAAAACTAAGCCTAAATTTGACTACAATTGTTTAGGCCTTTTTCTTTGAAAGTTATAAAACGATTACCAAACAGAACTTACGAAAGCATTAAAGCAAGCGCCTGCCCTGATAAGAGAAATTGGTTCAAAGATGAGGGAAACAGTGTCAGCTTATCGTATGCATAAATTAACTCGAAGTTAACATCGGAAGTAATTACTGGATTGTGTAAGAAGAGTTTTATAGTCCGGAATCGTAAACAATATTTTGATGACCCATAAACACTTTTTAATGTTGATTTAATCGTAGTTTTTTTTTGTTTATATTTTTTCCTCACGTCTACTTTACTACTCGATTTCTGAATAAAATCATTAACGTTACTTGAATCATTAAATTTAAATAAAATATTCGAAAAATTCATTTTATTTTATTTTATACCACGTTACTATTTTAGTAACTAGATTAATTAGTTAATCGTAAACCACCGTTATTAAAACCGTGACAATACTCTTGTGTCAGTTTAACAGAAGAATATTTAACACGGTGTATGATAAATTATCTAACTTTGAAAAGTAAGCGAAAGAAATTGTCATAAACATTTAACAAACATAATAATTACATATTTAAAAGCTGTGTTTCTTTATGTATACAATAATACACATAAATTATGATATATGCACGATGTTTTTTCCAATTTCATTTTAATATTTATTACGGTGAATTTTGTTGTAAAATGTATATAGGACATATTAATATCAATTTAATAATACGGATCATATTAATCTGTATAATACAAACTACATAAACTTTAATTGGTATATCCTGCAATGGCGAATTTCGACACAAGGTATTTGCCAGCATACGGTGCTTCAAGAGAATTTTGTAATGTAACTAAATAATTATATTCCTTAATCACCTCATGTCCACTTAAAATAACACTTCTATTGTCCAATTTGGGATTAATTCTTACTTATCTGACATAGACATTAGTACATGTCGGATTCCCGTATTGTTTTCTTTATTTTTTCATTTCCTTTGTACAAGACGACATTTAAAACCTTGGTTAAATGTAGTTGTTTATTATTGCTGGCACTTAAGCTGTTATAAGTATCTACGGACGCATAAATCTCAACCGAATTGATACATTCTGTGGCACTTCTTTATTGTTTGAATAAATATTGCCTTTGTCGTCTGTTTCAGCCTGTTTTTGTCTTTAACTGTTCATAATATATTCTTTTTTCAAATTTCTGGAGGGTAATACACCGCCAATCGCTATATTTTACATCAGATTATCTTTTGTTCCGTTCCATCGCTTGGTTAGACAATGTTGGATTTATTTTCAAAGTTATATTAATTCATGAGTGTTTTGTCGCGCTGCGGCCTTTTATTGTTTGTAATAAAAGGCAAAGTGTATATATATTATTATCAGTCTAATCTTTCCCATTGTTCCTGTATCAATAATTGTTGCCTTATCCCTACGATTGACTGCTGTCCATTTCTCCTCAATTGGCTTAAATAAAGGATGTATCCAGGTATTTATTGTTAAAAGAAACTATGTACCGAAAAACACCGAACCAAACCACCAAAGAAAAAACCTATCAGTTTGGTACATAAATCATTCAACTCACTTTCAAGAACAAAAGATGTATTTTTCTTAATTTAATCATACAACCGTTCGTTTTGCCTGCGTCTTTAGTAGAAATTACTTGAATTTTACCTGTAATATACAAAAACTATAATAATTAACAAGTTAAGTAGCAGGAAGAATTCTTGAAACTGGAACCGGGTTCGATTGTCGGCTATATTTTATAGGTTTTTTAACACAATTCACTTCAATAATAATTTTAGTACAGAATTGTAATGTACGAAACAGATGGTTCATAGTTCAAATTGAATCAGACAGCTGTTTGAAATTTGACTCGAGTAATGCCGCAGTTGTGTCAATGCATTTACTAGTGCGGAAGATGTTTTTTTGCTTTGATTGAAGCTGCGATCACAGACGTGTGCCGGCAGGTGTTAGGCCACGTGTGCGCTACTGTAACATCTGACACCTTGTATTTTGCAGCAGATGTCCTATATCAGAAATGTATGCAAGTACTTTTTCGGGCTTTAAACGAGTTAATTCACTTATGTGCCTTACATTTTTATCTTGCGTCTGTTTTCCAACACTGAGCGCAATTAAATAAAATAAATAAAATAAAATAAATAATATTAAATTAGAGGTTGTCCATTTCGAAAAATAATACAACTACACTATACAGAAACAAATGCGGGAACGGAGATAAATATGTTTTTTTGTTCTCGAAACCAATAGAAATACTTATAACATTTAGATAATAACGATGCTCTCACGCAGCCAGAAACCATAATAATATTATCATCTGGTCCGCAAGTGGCGCCATTATCTTTACGCGGCGCCTGCGCAGCGCCTGTACCACTGACGTCACTCAACTAAAATAAATGGGCTTAAAAGGGGAATGCGCATACTTAACGATTTACTGAATTGGGCTTCTGTTACTGTATTAGCTTAGCACGTTTAGTCATATGGCCGAATTAATTACTATAAATATAAACCAATTTTGTTTCCAAACCTTATTTATGATCCAAAAAAGACATAGTCTATTCAGTCACGCAATCATGACTAGCTTGTTGCGTGCGATGGTGTACGGGGTGAGTGAGTTCACTGTTTATTTTAAAATTAAGGGAAAGAGACAAAAGAGAAAATTCCGCAATGCATCATACTTGTAAAATGTTAAAGCTATACATAGTACCATTCTTTAAACATTTGGAGGAAGAAGGTATTCAGAGCTCAGCTGGTGTTGTGGGTGTAACAATATCACCAATAAATAAGCCTTTTACATTTTTAAAAGCTTAAATCTGATCAAAGTATTGTAGCAATTGCAAGTCTATAACGGAATGCAAACTGTAAAGATTATTTAAGTTGCCGAGATTACTCTAAATAAAATTGTATGAACAATGGTTAATAAATTGGCTTGTCAGATACAATTTGCTAACGAGCGTTAAAGCAAAGATAAGAGATCGTGAATCGAGTATTATAATATGCAATTGAATACAAATTAACTTTATTGGCCTGTGAGCTTCATCGGAAGAATAATTCACTTCTTTGCCATTGTTCTGATGATTCGATTATGTTTGCAAATTGATTACCGCACGCATTAATCAGAGTAGATATTTATGTTGTGTATTCAAATGTATGTATTTCCAGTAGCGTTTTGTATCACAGACATAATTTTGGGGGTTTAATTTAATATCTTTTTACATATTTTGTTACTGTCTGTATATAATATAACTATGTTATCAAAGTAAGATATATTTTTCTAAAAAGCTATTACTTTGTAATATTATATTCTCTCATATAGTATAGATTTTAAGTGTATTGGAATCAAATACAAAAGAACAATGTTTATAATAGAATGCGTACACGCATGAATGAGTTGATCGCCTCCCACTGTGGCCATTGTCGGTCCAGTAAGGCCCATAAAGGGTCCGGCGCGCGCGCAGGTAAACGCAAAGGCCGGCTGCAAGAAAATCCTTAAACGATCGTGTGCCTATCGGAAGAGATCTGTTTTTGTTTCTATGTTATTTGATTATTAAAACACAATACTTTTGTTTTAAACGATTGCACTCCTATTAAATATCATCGATTATAATATTAAACATGAATAGATACAGAAATTTTATTAAGGTAAAAATATGGCTTAATAATATCTACATATAATTTGTGAATATCTTTAAAGCTGTTGTTTTTTTTACAGAAAGAAGGTGTAGCGCAGGCGCATGCCTTCCGGAGTAAGACATTTAAGAAACCCAGGTCCTGTCATTGGTGTCATCAACCGGTTTATAATGGCTTGTGCTGCAGAGGTAAATAGAAAATAAACATGAATTAGATAATTACTAATAACTAACAATAATACGGGTTGCAGACCAAGAGCTAAGCTCAGTTAGTTTAGCTTAGCTGGCATAGCTGACGCAGTTTTCCATACTTGTGTGCAGACCGCAAACTATTCGAACTAAGCTATGTGAGCTAACTAAAATATGCTAAGCTAAGTTAGTTGTGTATGCCGATGCGCAGCTACACGAGCGAAGCTAAGCCACTCCCGCTACCTCCTTCGCCAGTGCTGACTCAACACTGACTGAGCTTTGGCTTAGCTGTTGGTGTGCACGCTATTTATTTCTAGCTTAGCTTAGCCTAGCTTATTTAGCCTAGCTTGCTTGGCATAGCTTAGTTTAGTCTTGGCATAGCTTAGTTTTCGGTCTGCAACCGGCTTAACGTTCTGCCAACATAGCTTAACCAAGCGTTAGGTTCATATATTCTTAACGTACCGTATTTTATTTCTGGAATTATTGAGGGTTGGCACAAAGTTTCTACCTCTAAGGCCTTATCAGTGCCACAAAAAATACTAAACAACTATATTACATACATAAATTTGTTATAAGTTAATAAAATTGTATTACCGTCTGATTTTTAATTACTATTCAGTTGAAAAACATCGCTTTTACGCACCTTAGATACGATAGATATACTAGTTACAAATTCGATAGAAATACACTTTAGTTAACTATTGTTGAAAAGTATTTCTTTTGTTACAGTTTGCAAATATGTGTGCCACACCACCTGTGAAAATAAGGTACGTAAACGAGAACTAATTAAGAATGTCTTGTTTTAAATAAGACATAATATATTATTAAGACATAATATACATAATATTGTTTATAAATATAAACTCCATGTATTCGTTAACGTTACTTCGTTATTAAGATTGCAAAAAGCATGTTTGTACTGGTTAAAAGCGCCATCTTTTATAATTTTTGCTATAATGTTGTTCACACTCTTGCGCAACGCAATGAAAATGCTTTTGTGGTTTTCTACGTGAATATTAGATGGCGCCACCTGACTCATTTCAGTAATCGCAAGTTTTACACGATATATTTACGTTGAACTTATAATTTAAAATTTTATATTTATTGTAAATTATTATCATAATTATTCGTCTTCGATTATGTCTTACGTTTTATTTCTAGCCATTAAATTCTGTCTAGTGGAAAATAAACAATATAACAAAACTCACACACTGGAGAAACAGCCCGCTATTTTTTCCTCAATTCCAAATTTAAAGATATCGTGAATATATTTGCTTTCAAGCTGTCAAAGTAAATAGATGGTAATCAGTATCGCCTCCGGTCACGATTCTATTGTTTGCAGTCGAAATTGGACCCTTAGTTAAATGTCCCACATAGTTTCAATATTCTATTACCAATTGGGTTGTTATCGAAGATTTATCTGTTGACATATTCGAGGTAATTTATTTTCTGATGGCGACTGTCAAATGTTTATTTGTTTTAACATATTCTATTCAGTGACGCATTCGCGGAAATTACTGTATAAGTTTGTAAGTAATAATTGTTGTTTTAAAGCTTGAACTCTGTAAATTATAAATTTAAATCTGCACTTCGACTTTAATAAAATATGATCCCTTTTTATAGGACTTAAGGGTACGTTAGCTTAAGGTAAACTTCATTCAAATGAACTCCTTACAAAATTAATTGTCAATATTTTATTTAGGTACCTCAGAATCTTGAGTCTCACCGAGAAATGCCACAAGATGCATGTATGTACACATAACTCATAAGATTTTAAAAGTCAACGAGTTACCCGTTTTAATTCGGTAGTATCCCGACTTCCTCGACTACCTAATACAAAAACCATATTTCAATTCGAACCAGAAACCTAAGATCAGGGCATCCTAACAGTCCTCAGCTTTATAATATGAATGTATCAAATCTTTAAAATCGTTTTTCTTTAACAAAATAGACAATGTCCTCACGAATATCACTTAAATAACCGTTAGGTTTTTAAATGTAAATCAAATCGTAAAATGCTCGTAAATCGTATCACTACGACGTATGGATAAATTTAATGTTTGTGTTCATGTATTAGTCATCAAGTAAAAGTAGATATAAATATAAAATAATGTTACATCTTTCAGTGCGGACAAGACTCCAGTACCTGCTCACAATAAAGAAAGTACATATATATGTTTTTTAAAAAGAAAAGACATCATCATTAAAAAGAAAAGGATCATCTAGCACAACTAAGTTAGGCTAAGTAGCAAGCCCACCTTCGCTTATGTTTTGCTAATTTATTTAGTAGTTTTAACTGGACAAAAATAGGTTATTACACAATTTATTAATAAAACTTCTAAAATGATTTACAAACTGGCATAAGTTGCTCGCGACATGTTTAGCATATGCCTTATGTTTGCGTCATAAATAATAGTTTCAATTTAAAATGTGTTCTTATAATTGACGTAGAAAACAGTACAGTGGCGAATTGTACGAGTTCGAGTTCGGCTCTATGTTTTATTTTGTTCTATAATTAGTCTTGTTAAAGTATTTGTTTGGATAGTGCTTGTCTTAATAAAGTGTAAGTCAATGCAGCTTAAATCGTATGCAACCGGATGGTCGATATTGTAGAGTAAGAGCAAAAGCGTGCTGGCACGCAAATTCTCGTAAGATATGGATTGTATCGCGGAGGTAGAGGTTTCGAGTCAGGTGCAACGTTCGTTAGGTATAGACGATAAATATTCAGAGATGGTTTGCGTTGCTTTGATTGTATTAGTAAGAAGCTATGGAAGACTAGATTTTAATTGGAGTTAGAAAATTTATGCCGTATTTTTATAAAACTTATTTTGTTAGATATTTACTATACTGTGTTATTCATAGTTCGTTACCGAAAAGGTATATATTAAATTGTATGTATTTGCAAAATGGGTTATATTCCTAATAGACCTTAGGGAAAAAAATATTTATTTTCTCATAAAAAATATAAATTTACGTAACATGTATAATGTAAAACAATTTTGTTATTATCCGCGTAAACATTATCTGACTCAACGTCATCATAGGAACCTATCGTATTTTCAAAACTACTTATCATACGAAACTCGTTCTCTGTGTCGTTTCTTCTCTGTGGCACAGTGGTGAACGCGGACCACGATTAGAGGGTAGCGTGAATCGCCTCGCAAACTTGAGACAGTCCCGCCGCGCGCGCCGACTTGCAAACGTGTTCGCGAAATCATCGCATCTTCTACCGCTTGCCTTTTAAATACAAACTTTAGACGCTAGAATTTGCTCTATAAATAATCCTAACTGTGCGCCATGGTGCGGTGTCTGAATTCCACGCCATAAAACAGTTTAAAAATGTCAGCAATTTAGTCTTGGACTTTTGAAGATCTGTGTAAAAACATTGTTATATTAGACCAATAGAGTTATGTCAATGAACTTGTTAATCTTATAAGAACTCTTGAGTTTTTGTGTTACGTTTTTGCGTTCTTTGTGGTTTGAAATTCGAATTTGAACAACAAGTGGCCAAAACAAGGAAGTGTTATTAGGCTCTATTTCCGCTTAGGGGCTTAGTATCCCGCTTTATAAATGCAAAGTACCAGTTTGCTTTCAAGTTCACATCGATCTTATCGCCCATACCTCGTGTATTGGCAATGACGATTGTGATAAGCGTGTTTTTGGTTTTTATCGATAACCACCTCCTTGAGTCACGTATGCCATTTCATAACGCAGGTGTTTCTGTGATGTTATGTAAATAAAATAATTTGTGGAATAAGTGTAATAAATTAATACTAAGTCCGATTGCAATATTTTAAATTTAACTTTGGTGTAGTGCAAAAAGGTTATCAAAATCGTTCTATCACATTTTAATGAAGGTGATTTGTTAAAAATACATTTTTAAATTGTTATTTATAGTGCGTTAGTCGCGTTTATGTTGTAAATTTCCAATTGGACTATACAATGCACAATCAAAGGCGATTTAGTAATGGCAAAAGTGCAACGACTTCACCAGGAAGCTCTCATTTAAGGGTATGTAAATAATATAAGTGCGGGACAATCATTTTTAGCTTTTTGACAGTGTTACCTACAATAATAAAATGAGATTTATTTTAAATATTGTTTATAACTTAATAAAAGTAACAATATATAGTTGAATCAAAAAAATATAGAATATTAAATAAATCTTTTGTTATGGAAGAGCTGCGAACACTGACACAGGTATTTCTTTATTCAAAGGGTTCCCATATCTTACACATTTTAATGCATATCTACTTAAAATGAATATATACGCAAAGGAAATTCAATTGAGGCGAAGTGCGACATATATAGCTAGTTGGCGTAATATTATCTTCTTTTGTGTTACTAGCGAACTAAGTATTAAGTTCAATATAGAAACAGGGTTCGTAAGTCTACAATAACCAGCATTTATAATCAAACAAATAAAATCAAAACCGCACGATTGAAATACGCGGGTCATATGACACTGACACCAGCGCAGGCGCAGGCTGTAATTCTTATGTCAGGTTCCGTGAGCAAATGTCGGGGACAGTTTATTTTATGCTAATAATTGTATGTTTAATCTGTCTTAAACCGGATATGTAATAAAAACATATGATATCATTGCAGATTAATTTATTTCATATCTATTTTATATCTCGGGGATCAATTTAAATCATTAAATTAATATAAGATGAGATGAGCCCGATTATAGTCGAGGTAATGATATGGTCAGAAGTGATAGAATTACACAAGTCAACAAAAAAAATATTTTTCTTTGAGTCTGTTATTTAGTGAATATTTTCTGATTGTATACATCGAAAAAGAAGCAGAAACTCTATTTATAATAAATAAAGTTTGCTTTTGTACCTTTACACAATGTAAAACGAATATTATAGTGTTTTAGCAGTTTTTTTAGGAGCCGTTGCATAAAAGATACAGGAGAGGGGCAGGGGGGGCTGTAGGTGTGTAGTGGGAGTGACAAACTGTTAAAGGCAGTTCTGCTTCACAATGGAAATAAATTTCCATCTCTTCCCCTTGCTCATTCTGTAATGCTTAAAGAAAATTACGAGAGCGTTAAAATGTTGCTACAAGTTTTAAAATATGAAGAGTACGCCTGGCCAGTGATAGGAGATTTCTAAATGGTTGGATTTCTGATGGGAATGCAAGGCGGGTACACTAAATATCCGTGTTACATTTGTGTATGGGACAGTAGAGCCGATGCACTTCATTACCAGCAGCACTCATGGCCACAACGGAGCGAGTTTCAAATAGGACAACATAATGTCAAAAATGAACCGATTGTGAAGCCCGATCATATTTTAATGCCTCCATTGCACATTAAATTAGGTCTGATGAAGCAGTTCGTAAAGGCTCTGCGTCAAGACTCTGAGGCCTTTCAATATTTAAAATCATTTTTCCCGAAATTGTCAGAGGCTAAAATTAAAGCTGGTATTTTCATTGGTCCACAAATAAAGAAAATAATGGCCAGTGAACAATTCCTACAGCTCCTCAGTACCCACGAAAAACAAGCGTGGCTCAGCCTTAAAGCAGTGATTAATGGCTTTCTTGGCAACAGAAGGGCAGAGAATTACACGGAGCTTATTACTGATATGCTTCACAACTTCAAAGTTATGGGTTGCAGAATGTCATTGAAAGTCCACATGATACATGCTCATTTGGATAACTTTAAAGACAACTTAGGTGCATATTCGGAAGAGCAAGGGGAACGTTTCCACCAAGATGTAATAAACTTTGAAAAGCGTTATCAAGGACAATATAATGAAAACATGATGGGTGACTACATTTGGGGGCTCATACGAAAAAGTTCCAACTTACACAGAAGAAATACCAAGTCTGTTCATTTTTAAAGTCTTGTTTGTATTATTTTTTGTATTTGTGGGTTTATATATGCCGTCTTGTATAATTAAAGTCAATAAAAAAATGTGAATTCAAAACTGTTTTCCTTTTACATGTAATAATTGAAATTAAAAAATAGAGCTCTTTCATAAAAAATAAATTTCGTTGTAGTAACTACAAAAGCAAACTTTAATAGATAAAAATATTTTTTCTTTAATTAGTTAGGCATAAGTAATCAAAATCAGAGGTACAGAACGCAGACTCAAAATTCGTGTAGACCCGTGTTATTCATTTAATGACTGGCTGATAAATTAATGTTCCACCTGAATGAACATATATCATAGTTTTGCAATTTATTCTTAACCCTTACAGACGAGAGGTCCTGATTAGAACTTAACACCAATATGTATAACCATTATTACTCATACATTATATGCGTTCTTTATGGAATTAAAAGAACTCTACAAAACTTAATTAAAAATAAACTTTTAAACTGGTGTCTCAAAGAGATCTTTAGCGACTTCCGTTTGTAATTGTTTCTTGTATTTTAATTCCAAATAAATAACACTTGATCGTCAGTCAACTTCTGTTCAGAAAGATTATAATTTGTAAATAAATAGCGATTAGCTGGAGGCTCTATTATGACCCCGTGCATGGTGTATTATTTACCGCTCGACTAATAATCGGTTAAGCTTGCGATTTGAATAAATAATTGCGGGTTTCGAAATGTCTAAATACGTTCCTGAGTCGTGTACTTATAAATCAGGATTAAGCGTGGACAATAATAGTACAATACAATCGTAGGTGTAGGTCCATTCTATTGAAAAGGAATGAAACACGGTTGTATTGTGTTCGGCCAATAGAGCTTTGGTTTTAACGCAATTCCATTATAGATCTTGAAGGAATGCTTTTGTTTTTATTATTACTTGAAAGTGCGATTATTTTTAATACAACGTTATACTTATAGAAAACATCTCTTCAACAAGAATGGATTCGAGTGTTGGCGATTTTCTTCTTGACCGCTCTACGCCCTTGACTTGCGAACTGGTAGTAAATGTAAATTTAGAATCAATTTAACATCTTTTCTGTTGGCGTTCATAAGTGTACTTGTTTACCTATATATAAAGTTATTTTGAGTTTGAGTATACTTTAATTTTGGATGTCGCGCTTCTAAATCATACCATTGCGCTTTGACGATATTATGCTTGGAAAATCATAATTTATGCAGGACATATATGGCACTGTTGTTTTGTGACGCCCAGATCCTACAGACGTTTTTGTAATATTTGATTTAAAAGAGTATTCTAATACTTTGTCAGCTCTACGTGGTACTGTTAATACTTAAAAACTGTCTATTCAAAAGCGTTTTATGTCTTAAGATAGAATTGTTGAATTTGAAATATTTATGGAACAAACCACCATACGTAATATAATTTCTCTTGCAATCTAATTATAATACTTATTTTTTTCTGTATCTTGAGCTATATGAATACCTCTTAAACCTCTTATGCGTTTAAGAGCACAATAAACATAAGATTTACTCACAACTCGAATACCATTTTACTGTTAGACCGTATCTAAATCAGCGCCGGTGTCTCGCCTCGAAACTAATGTTGCTGTAGGCTACAAACAGCATTATTTCTCTTTAGTTGCCAAATGCTTTCCAAATGTTTCCTCCCACAGCGTTTCGGTATCCCAATCTGTAATCTATGTATATGTTTTTCATACTACAAAAGTAATCAGAAAGAATAACAGGCGGGTTTTTATTTTTCTTATATAATATGTTCATCTTGGATCGTGCCTAAGATGCACCGTCGAGACCTAGTATTAAGTGATATACTCGAATTATAAAATCCAATACTTTTTTGACATACGGGTTGTTATATTCAGCGCTCCAACCATGAAACTTACCATACTCTTACTGGAAAAAATCAATGACTTTAGGGTTGGTTGTCTGGAAGAAATCGCTTGTTAGCGATAAGGCCGCCCGTTGCCTTATAACTTTTGTAACCTGTTTTTTTTATTTTTGTTATGTGTATGTTTTTGATTAAGGTAATAAAGTATAAATAAATAAATTAATGACCAGAACGAAATTCCTTGTTAAAACCTTAACATCAACGTCATACAGATATAATCGTAATTACTTCAGATAATAGTTATTGCTTATACTAAATTCTTGACAAACCAATCTTAAAACAATAAAAATATATTAAACATTCTGCTATAACTCAAATGTTATCTGCTGGCATTTTGACATCAAATTACAAACAGATTTTATGAGTCATAATTTTAAGCGCAATATTCTGTAACCTTAACTCTGCCACAAAGGAATTCTCTCTGAGTATAGATTACTGAACTATCTATAAGAATACTTACAGCTCTGTAATATAGAAGGAGTTGCTAACTTATTGAAGATACTACTAATACTTTAAAAAAAACGATATGATAAAAAAGGTTAATTAAATGTTATTACGATTACTATGTGAACCAATTGTGTCTGTTTTAGTGTGATCCAAAATTCTCACGGAAACGTGGTGATAATTTCTACAGAATTCCGGAAGTACGGAATCACTAAATCCACTTTTGGAATCGCTACGTTCAGGCATAGAAACCGCAGTTAAATGACCTTGTTTTGTTATTCCAAGTATGTATTTCGCGGTCCCCCACCGGACACAACAGTTTCGTTGTTTAGTTTATCAAATCAGCTATAAGTATACATTGCTAATACTGGCCACTACACGCTTCAGTTTATTCTAGAATAAAACTACCTTTTAAAGGCGCATATGCTATATGCTAAGTTATGCATAATACAAAATGCGTTTTAAGCAAACACTCCTACTAGTTGTTTCTTACTGGGGTCTTAATTGATCAGTAGGTAACATATAATTTCTCTTACGTAAATCACAAACAAAGAGACATATCTGTCAATTTTTGACTTAACTAAGTCGGAACAATAAACAACAATTGCTTTCAACTAAATTTTTACTCAATCAGTGCTTCCGCTTTCACGAATACTTCCTGTTAGAGAAAAATAGTAGCAGATTAATATCATCAATGGATAGAGTCATAACTCGTAACAATACAAAAACACACGTACTAAATTATTTGTCGTAAATAACTTTTCTATCTATGATTTTATAAATCAAATAATAAATTTGCAATGGTCTTCTAATATTATACATTGTATTAAGAAATGTTCTACCATAAGCTAGCTAAATACACTATTGGTAATATTGAAACCATGTAAAACTTGTTGTTTGCTATGCTTGTAATCTAAACATTGAATAGACTATATTCTAAATTCTGACACGAACAACTTCATTATGCAGATATTGTAGCAGATAAGACGGAACTGTTAATGTTTAACTAATATTACAAGGAGGAAAGATTTGTACGTTTGTATGTATATGTATAAAATCAAAAAACCGGACAAATTTCAAAAATTTATTCACTAATAGAATGGCGCATTATCCCTCAGTAAAATCACCGATGTTTATTTTCAAATTATATAAAAAGACAAACATTTGTTGCGTAGAGATGTGGGGTCTCTCTGCATCTTCTACCGCATTTACCATGGAGAGTGTTCAGAGGAGTTGTTCGGATTAATACCTGCAGCTGAGTTTCGTCATCGGACGTCGAGGCAGAGTACGAAATTCCACCCGTATCACCTCGACGTCCGCCGTTCCACAACTGAGCGTTTTTCAAGGCAGTTTTTGCCGCGCACCACCACTTTGTGGAACCAGCTGCCCAGTGAGGTATTTCCGAACCAATTCGACTTAGGGTCCTTCAAGAAAAGAGCGTACCGATTCCTGAAAGGCCGGCAACGCACTCGCGAGCCCTCTGGCTTTGAGAGTGTCCATGGGCGGCGGTATCACTTAACATCAGGTGAGCCTCCTGCCCGTTTGCCCCCTGTTTTATTAAAAAAAAAAAAAAAAAAAAAGTAAACGTCCGTACGAGCACATGCAGAGCGTGTAATGTAAAATGTTAGTAAAACCTAAATCTGGTGTAGTACCTATTCAGGCCTATTATATATATATATATATATATGTAGTAAACAACTTTAATGAAGGAATAGGACTGATGTTGTTCACATTATTGTTAAGGAACAAGTTTTATTATAAATGCTCAAAATATAAGAATGCAAACTGTTTACAGTCTCGACTGTTTATTTAAATTGTTAAAACATTTCGCCATACTAAACAGTCGTTCTAGGAAATTATGAGCTTAGACGTTTTTAAATTCAAATCATATGTGTCCATTTGATTAAAATTCCGTTTTGTGAAGATGAAAGTAAAAAGTAACAGCGGACATATTTTGCAAGATAAATTCATAACGTAGAGACAGCCGGTATTTATATCTACAGCAATATTTTACGATGTCTGTGGTATTTCTTCTGGACGTTTCTTTGTTGTCATCTATGGTTGTATGCATGTTTTGTATTTACTCGTATTGTAAGCTAAATGGTAAACTATACATATTATCTGGCTAGTACACCAAGCCAAATTTAGTTCTTCTTTTCCAAAAGGTTCCACTTGATAAACAAATACTGGAAAGTGAAAAAAAATGATTAGCTATTAAAATGAAAAACTGCGTAACTTCTTTTTATATTTCTAGACCTCCTTCGATATTCTATATCGCCTTGAGAGGCGACCGCTGAGCTTGGCGAGAGAAATATTCGTTGCCGGAGTTTTTTAGCGTAAAATATTACCAATCTTATTCATAGCTATGAAATAAACGCAATTCAACATTCTTAAACTAATTGAGATTTATAGTGTGTTTATAATTACAATTCGTCATTATTTATTGTAGGCAATTTTTATATTGTGTTATCTTTAACTTGCCTTTAAAGCACTCATAGCAATTATTAACTAACCGGTGCCGATACAGTTATCTTAATAATAATGCTTTGTAATTCGCTATACTACATCTAATAAGATTTAAACAAAAACTAGATTGAGCCGGAACTAAGCACATTTACTAACAACGCGATCGTTTATGCGCTGAGCTCACGGAGCAACTCGAATTGACTTCAACCGTATTTTAAATGATTTAGTTGTAACTGCCAGTCCTAGTCAAAATATCGGTTATTCGTATAGGAATGTAACTTAATGAAAAGAATTTAGAAATTAGATTACGAATGTCAGTTATTTTACTGAAAAGTAATACTAAATTGACATTGACCGTCCTCAAATTAATGGCGTAGAACGGACGAGAGGAAGTGGCATTAATTTTACTTGAAACGGGCATAAAGTTAAAACTATTGCCACAAAAAAGTGGCATTAACTTCTCCGTCACTCTTTGAAATCGGTAAAAGTGCTCATTAGCAGAAGTATAACTATTTTACAAACTTTGGCCTCGAGAAAGTACTACTTAAAATTCTAATGAATTACGGGAGGTTTCAACAACCTATGTAAACTCAAAATTGTAATGGGTTTGATATTATATCAATGGATATGAATGGATATGAAAAAACAAGAATTCACAGATTTTTACAATCAACACATCAACTTGGGGAACGACAGGGAAAGAGCATAGCTTGGAGAAAAAATAGAAAATAGATGCGGGAGAAACTGTGTGTGAGTAGTTGTGTGTTGCTCGTTGTTGCGACTGGGCGCGAAGTTTCTACGTGTGTAGAGCGCCATAGAAACGTTTTAAATATTCCATCAGAATATTGCATGTTAGTTTGGTGCTAATCGATAGCTGACAAGCAATTTCTTGCTCGATTAAATTTTAATCACTTTGACGCGATAACAAGAATGAACTGGCTTATGAATTTCTGTTATTAATTAGCGTTATTTTATGTATTTTTTTCTATAATATTAAGAATGCATTTGTTTGAATTATAATTTTGATAAATATACGTATACATATAGATTCCTTGCCTTATAAAATATTCGAGTCAATGACTTGTGAATTGGGGTTTCCAAAAATTAATATCAGTACTAATCTGATTTGAGAAAAACGTTAATTTTTAGTATCCAATTTACTAAGGTTTGGTATAATGATAGTTAAATATAACGACAAAATGATTATAATAATGACTCAAGGTCTTGTGAAATAAGCCAACGAGAAAATGCAAGATTACTCTTCCATTACGACTTTTACATTGTTCGTGACATAATAATATCATTATCTACTACTACGTGAAAGGTACTACTAATTAAGATTTCTCTATAAATTCTCTGAAGGGACATCTTCTGATTTTAGTATCTATTAAGTCGTTAGTCGTTAAATATGTACTAACATACTAAGTGCGTCTAACGACCGTTTATTCTTCAGGTTCGTATATTATTATAGTATTAAAATAAATCTTGTTAATTTCTTATTCATATAGAAAATGTCTTGACAATATTACAGTGTGAATATTTGCCTGTTTCCTAACATCGTTTTACTTACCTTACTTATTTACCATAATTTTACTACTACCTTCAATACATACAATTCGTTATACGTCTAGCTCCGTATCTCTGAATATGTTTAATTAATATTTTTTATCTGAAGGAAAATCAATCCTTCGTGAACATGTAGATTTTTTTCTCTTTGACGTTCCAGTTTCCTGACGAACATTTCCGTTAGAAGCGAATGTTAATTGCGGACAGAGTTCCTCAGAATTGCAACTTTGACATCGGAATTAGATTATATCGTCGTATAATATTAATATATACGTACATATATGACAATACATTGACTAAAAATTCCATATAATATAACCTTTTGAAGCTTTTATTTTTGCGAAAGCTTTGAGTTAACGTTATTCAAAATATTTTGGTCCCATCTGTTTGTAATTTGTAAAATTAAGAGAATGTACACGAACTTCGAACAGGATGTCACCGAATTGAGACTTACATCAGATCTTAATGTTTCAATGATTTTCGTATGCAAATTACTGTTTTCGGCCTTTTTTGTTTAATGTACCAAATACGAGAACATTATTGAAGATATAAAAATTATATTGATCTTGTTTATCGCACGGTGTCTCTGTATCACGTTTATGGACTCCAATTAATTTAAACATATGTACTGTAAGACTAAAGTATTATATTGTTATCACTATGTCACAAATAAATTGTTTGGTTAAGTAAAGTTCATTTATTAAATGTAGGACCATAATCAGACATAGTTTATAGAAACTACCACATTTTTTTTATAATTACTAAGAGTAGGGGAGACCGGGTACAAAAGTAACGGCGGGTCGAAAGTAACAAATGCTCTCTAGATTCATCCAATGGTCGCACATAGCTTCGCCGCCGTCAGGCGATAGCTGAAAGCGCCCCCCTCATTTGTAGTTAGTCGCCGTGTACTTAAAGCACTGTTAGGTTGTGTGAGAGGATACTACGTGGTTTTACAAACCAAAAGTAAGTTTTTCGATATTTTGTTATTTAATGTTTACATAGTCGTAAAAGGATGGTAGTAATCTGAATTTTTGCATATCTATTTTTGATTAGATTGATTGTACATTGTTTAAATTTGTTTTTGTTTAGCACGTTCCGTTTTTAGGTTATATTTCATGTTTCAACAAAAATGAGGAAGGGTACAAAAGTAACATAGTCCTATGGGTACACAAGTAACAAGTTACTTTTGTCCCCGTAATGATTTAATTACCTTTACCCCAACAGAATGCCGCGACAACGCATAAGAACAACTACACGACACATAAGTGTATAGAAAAGCGGCGGATAATTTTTTTACTGAAAGGTGGCACGATAGTCTGGAAATGGCTGGTAATGAATGGTTGACGGTTTTTTAAAACGGCACCCGAGCCTCTGTTTGAGATCTCAGAGTTTTAACGAACATAATGTGAGCAAAGTTTTTGATAATCTTGCTGAGGTAATTGATAGGTACAAATTTGATCCAAAAGATATCTGGAATATGGATGAGACAGGGGTCCACTGTCCAAACATAGCACGATTGTTGCTCAAAAAGGAACTGAACAAGTAGGTGCAGTAACCTCAGCAGAACGTGGAAGATTAGTAACTGTTGCTGTTGCGATTAATGCTCAAGGAGGACACATACCTCCTTTTTTCGTATTCCCATTGAAACAATTCCAAGACCACATGATACTTGAGGGACCTGTTGGTTGTGCCGGAGCTGGCAATACCGGATGGATGCAGAATGCAGAACTTTTACTTTTTACATAAATACTTGTTGATAATAAACAAGTATTACATATAATATTGTATTAATTACCAACCTCTTCTTCTTGTTACTTTCGACCCACAACGTGTTACTTTCGACCCGCCTACGTGGTCGAAAGTAACAACTGACGTTTTTTTTTAACTCTCTGTTATTCATATAAAACACACCATAGTAAAATAAATCGAGCTGCTAGTGTAAAGAACATAAACTGAATTTATATATGGTTATATTAATTTAATGACAATATTAAAACCTAGCCACAAATCAAGTGTGAAGTACAAAGTGTTACTTTTGTACCCGGTCTCCCCTACTTTTGAATTGCTTCTATTTTACTGTAGCATAATTTATTTGATGCCACAGTGTAAACTTTTTTTTAATTGCAATTGTGATATGTGTGCAATGTTTGTTTATTATTCTAAAAAAAAGCTCTATAACATTTGATGAACTCTTTGTTTTTGCAAAATAATTTATACATGAGAGCGTAACAAGATTTTATATAAAGATATCCTTATGATAGATATATCCTTACGTTAGATATTTTACAAAGTTAATTAATACTTATAGTCACTAGTACTTTAAGTGCCTATTATATAAATTGCCTTTGTACTTGCCTAACAATTCTAAGCGCAAGCTTTACGAAATGAGTGTGTCAGGCCAGCATGCCATAACCGTTCTTGATACGAGACCACCGCGCCACGTAATTAATAACGTGTTTGCAAATTATACCTCAACCGGTTGACAGTTAATAGGAACCCGGTACCCACCACTGAACACAAATTACTTTCTCATACGACCCGCTTTGATTGATGTTGACTAAAAATGACAAATTCACTGAAGCTTGTAAAACATTCGAGTTTAACACGGTCGGGTTAAATTAAGCTGGATGATGCCTAGTTTTTCGGCGACCAGGCTGTTCGCTTTTTAATTATCAAACTAATTTTGCTGTTCTGATCATTAAAAGTATAAGTAAATAAGCGACATATGCCTAACCAAAACTATTTTTCTTGCATTCAGTCTGTCTTCTGATGAGGCCGATTAAGCATTTCCTTTGGGGAGTCATGGCCAATTCACCAAATGCTTTAGCTTCATATTCCGCTACTGGTCCTTTGTCCACTCCAATCTAATAATGCCCCAAAAAATACATTTAGCAATTATCATTATTAATATCTGCTTCTATAATCTATGATATGCATAGATAGTAAAGTCTGAAAACGACGATATTAGATTATCTTTAATCCACCACTATCAACAAGTTCTTACTTGGTAACCAATGTCATATAAACTATATTAGTGCAATTAGTTTTTATTTAATTATTCGTGCGAATCGTGGTTTATGTTGCACACGCCCTCGAGAGGGGTGAGCTTTGGTCCGATCGGGGCATATGCCCCCTTCGGCTGGTGTTTGTGTTCGCGCCCAGCTGATACAGGCCGGTACGGGGGCGGATGTATAGTAGTAGTATGGATTCCCGGGCACTGCCTCACCCACTGCTTCGGTAAAAAAAGCTGTTTCGGAGGCAGCGCCCGCCAAAAAAAAAAAAAAAAAAAAAAAAGTTTGTACTCTAACCCCACTAAACAGGACGTGCGGAGTCGAATGCACTCACTCCTGAACTGATAGCTCTAACCGTTCCAGAGATAGCTTTCCCAAAACCTTGCTAATTACTTACTAATCACCACCTTATCAGTTACTATTTCCTGCACGAAATCCCCACTCATTATCTAATTACTTAATGACTCAGTACGAATGCATCGTTATCTACTTTCCTACATTCACTAACCCGATCTATGGCTCTAAAAGAAAAATAGAATAATATAATATAATAAACTAAATCTAACCTAACCTAACCTACGGGTCTAAGCAAACAACAATAAATATACCTACATTAACACCATTATCTATAATAAAATTAGATGTAAGGGTTACATATTTAAATAAAACATTTTTATTCCAGGTATTTATCTTTTATTTATATGTCCATTATATTTCTATACAAATTTACTAGCACCGTATCATTGTTCTCTGAGTCACACGTAAAATTTCTAAGGAAGTCTTCTAATCTCATCCCCCTGAACTTGTAATATATGTATACCAAACAGTACTCTCCGCACACCGCCGATAGGTAATCCTGAACCGTAAGGTTATTGTATCTCCACATGCAACAATTCCTCCTTAAAAATCCTTCTATTGCTTCAATAGGTTTACGTCCAAACGAATCAAAGTATTCCCCAACTCTTTCGACGTTTATATGAATAGCCACCCAATGAGACCCCGGCTGTGAATCAGGGTCAAGATTGCATATGATAAGTGCTGGCACCTGAGCATACATCGGCAATCGATTTGAAGGATATACGTTGCTCTGGAGGCTGGGATGTATTCTACGAAGACTCATTTGCACTTCTAGTGTGTTCATAGTTTAATACGCGTTTACTCCCCTACTCTTTCACTCTCTTACTGACTACATTTATTACTATCAATTCATATTTGTACCAATGTATTTAAACACACATAATATGATCTCAACGTAAGTAATGAGTCTCTTTGTAAAAAAAGTAATGAAGGTAAATAAAAACCATGTCATATTCGATTACATTGTATTTTATTATTCTTAATATTATAATAATTACATAAGTGATTGCTTAACTACTATAATCCACACATACATTTCTGTTCTTATCTATTTCTATAATATTTGAAAACTCTGCGTAAACTACACAGTTAATTGTTTCAGTCAATGCGCTCTCGAATCTTACTTCCATTCTTACACTACCATGGCGTACAAGATTCCAATGCACATTAGAGTTAGCCGACAAGTCAGGTGTTAAATCAAAAGCTAGTAAACAGTATCCATTTGAATATTGTTCCCTCGATATTCCATTACCTTCGTTAAGAAAATGTATACCGGTGCCTGAGTACAGGGTGTGGTATGCGCTAGTAAATACATCGTTTGGAAATGATGGTTGTAACGATTTTGAAGGTATCTGTTGACCATCTATATATAGGCTAAATGAGCAAATACCAAAATTTTCAAAGTTGAAAGGATTTTTAACATAACTACCGTTGAATGCTGTATTATTCACAAAACCTATAATACATCTCTTAGGAACCTGTCCTAAAATATACTTCAAAAGTAATGAAGGTTAATAAAAACCTGATAACGTTATTCGTTTATATTTTCATATTCGTAAATATATTTTATTGTTCTTAATATTATAATAATTATACGTATATGTGGTTGCTAAACTACTAGATACACACATTTCTGTTATTATCTATTTCAAAAATATTTTAAAAATGCAATGACTATTAAGATTGCAAAGGGTATTTAGAGTGCCCTTTGTATTTCTTATCCACATTTTACTGATAGGTATGGATACTTGTTCAAACATGCAGTCGAGTTGAATATCGTAACTAGATAATGATATCCATTACCAGTCTATATAACCCGATACTTGTAGAAAGATTTAGTATTGTGCTCTAAGTTCGACAAAAGTGAAGTGCTTGAAAGTTTGAAATAATAAACAACAATGGAGGTAAGTTATTTAAATTTTATAAATTTGGTTTCAGTAAATTCTTTAATAATTCCTATTTATTTTTTGAAACGCATTTTGATTTGTTTATGTTATATTTCAGTCTTCATACAACCTGAAAGATGTGGATAAATGTTTCAGACCATATAATTATTATAATTTATCTGATGATGAAGAAGAGGTTTTAAACATAACAGAAAATAAAAATAAGAAGACCAATCGTTTAGATGACTTTTTTCTTCAAGAACCTGACCGGAAGAAGAAAAAAACTAAACTTTCTTCAAGTGTTGGCCGTGCAGGGAAGGAGGGAAGCATTTCATATATATCGACTGATAAAGATGATGGAATGGACGCTGACACACTTGTGAAAATGGAATTATATAGTTTAAAAAAGTTGAAAGAAATCCCAGTGGCACAACATTGGAAAAATGCAGATATTCGTGTTAAATATTATATGAAAAACGATTCCAACATTGATGTTCAGATAAAGGATATTGTATACAACATAACAAAGGGGATATCCGAGGAAGATAGTGTAAAACGTTACAGTTTTAAAAATTAGTTTCATTTAGTTTCTTCATGCTTCAGATTTTAATACCATAAGTTTATATAATTAAGTAATGTTTCAGTTTTCCACTAGTATAAGTACTATGTTGCATTGTACAAAGTCAATCATTGTGCTTTTTGTTGAAGACCTTTGCGCATTAAGGTTAAAAGTGTGAGACAAAAAACAGTTGTGAAACGAATACACATATACAATGTCTCAAGAATGTGTTAGTGTTTTTTTTGATGAAATGGATCATGAATTTGAAAGCTTATCCATTGATACAATTGAACTTTTCAACGTTTGTGATGAAATAGAAAAAAATGATTTAAATCACCCATTTTATGATCAAAGAATGATGGCGCTATGTGATGAATTCGATGGGAAACTGTGAGTATATTTAATAATCATATTTTATATATATATTTAATTTGCTTTTTTATTTCTCTATTCGCATTTCTAACAGTTAAATATAATAAAATTTTATTCGATAGGGTTGATCAAATGGGTCGTGGAACCAAAAGGAAAGCAGCTGTTGATATTAACTCTGCTGACATCAAAAGAATAAAATCTGGATCGAACATGGATCTTTCACGGTCTTCACAAGAGCAATCAACATCGAATGAAGGTAACAATTTTAACATGAAATTTTGCTGTATTTGTAATAGAAATGTTTCCAAAAAATATTTCGCTAATCATCTAAGGAGCAATGCACATAAAAATAATGTAAATAAAAAACAACATTCAATAAAACCCAATGTTAAGATAATTGAGACTGCGTTCGGTAATAGAATAATAACCTATAGAGTAACTTCAGAAAATCAAAATGATTTACAGTTTGAGACACCAGAGTTATTTCTTGCATCTGTCAAAGATACAATATTTACAATAATAAATAAATCTATAGAAGATCATACAATTTTAAAAATAAATTTCATTTTATATGGTGACTTTGTTCAGGAGACAAAAAACATTAACAACACTTTTGATTTCCAATCAATGAATTTTATTGTTTGTATTGGTGATGATTTAAATATATTTTATACAACTCTCACGAAATCTCTAATAAACTATATAAATTCATTCGAGAGAAAGGATAGTGGGTGGAGTCTAAAAAAAATTTTACATTTGGATATGAATTTAAATCAATTTAACCCTTTAAGAGGAAAATCCTTTATTGAGTTACCACATGATATAAAAATAAAAAAAGCTGTGATAAATGTTAAAAACACTGATGACGCCTGTTTTAAGTGGGCACTGTTATCTGCTTTATTTCCAATTCATAAAAATTCGGATAGAGTATCATCATACACCAAATACAGTCATAAATTAAAGTTCGGTAATATTAAATTTCCAGTCAAATTAAAGGATATACACAAAATTGAAAGTCTTAATAATATAAGCATTAATGTTTTTGGGTTAGAATATAATGAACAAAGAAAAAAGCATTGTATTGTTGGGCCATTGTATTTTACAAAGAATAAAATGCAGACTCATATAAATTTACTATATTTGACACAGGGTAAAATCGGTCATTATTGTTATATAAAAAATATGTCACGATTAATAAGTAGTCAAGTTTCGAAATCCAAGGAAGCTATATATCTATGTGACTTTTGTTTACAATATTTTTCAACATCTGAACGTTTAAATAACCATCAAAAAAATGATTGCAGACATATTTGTACACAAATACCAAGCGTAGATAAAAATAAAAAAAATTGGTGGGGCGATATTGTATCTGAAAATAAATTAAGTTTTGATAAATTTCAACGTAAATTGATGTTACCTTTTGTTATATATGCGGATTTTGAGGCTTTTTTAAGTCCCTTAGCATCATGTTCAAACGATCCTTTAAAATCACATACAATAAATGTACAAAAACATAATGTGTATAGTTTTGGATACTACATTAAATGCTCATACGATGATAAATTGTCTAAATATGTAACATATACTGGTGAAAACTGTGCTTTAAAATTTATGGAAACCCTGAAAGATAATTTGACAACAATTGTTAAAAAAATTGGTTTCCAAAAAGTTGCTAATAAAATATCACCAATTCAGCAAGATATAGTTAGCAAATCTATTCATTGTTATATTTGTAATAAAATTTTGTGTGGGAATTCAATGATTTACCACGATTGGTTTACTGGGGAATTTGTTGGGGTCATACATAAAGTTTGTTCAGAAAAATTTAGAGTACCTTACACTATACCAGTCTTCTTGCACAATTTAAGCCATTATGATGCACATTTTATCGTACATGCCTTAAACTTTGATGAAGGTCAGGTAGAAGTTCTCCCACAAAACAAAGAAAAATACATATCATTTTCAAAGGTTCTTAAAATCAATAACAGTAATGTAACTTTACGTTTTGTGGATTCCCTAAAATTTTTACCCAGTAGCTTAGATACTTTAGCAAAAAATTTAACAAAAAATAATTTTAATGAATTATCAAAATGCTTTCCCAATTCAGAAGACTTTAAACGGCTGACTAAAAAAGGTGTATTTCCATATGAATTTATTAAAGATTTTGATACATTAAACTACAATCAACTTCCAGATCTTCCACACTTTTACAGTAGTCTCACAGATTCCATTATTTCTAATGAAGATTACAACCATGCCAAAGATGTTTGGAATCATTTCAATTGTAAAAATATGTTGGATTATTCAAATCTTTATTTAAAAACTGATGTTTTATTGTTAGCAGATATTTTTGAAAATTTTAGGCGTGTTTGCATTAAAACGTACGATTTAGACCCGGCTCATTACTACACAGCACCTGGATTAAGTTGGGATGCTATGTTAAAACATACTAAAACAGAGATTGAATTACTTTCTGATATAGATATGATTGCTTTTATTAAATCAGGAATTCGTGGTGGTGTTTCGCAATGTAGCACTCGCTATGCAAAAGCAAATAATGTTTACATGTCTGACTATAATGCGAAAGATAAAGAGTCATTCTTAATGTATTTCGATGCCAATAATCTATATGGTTGGGCAATGTCACAATATCTACCTACAGGTGGTTTTGAGTGGGTTAGTGCTGATACAGATTTTAATGTTAGTTGTTCATCAGATATAGGTTTTATCTTAGAAGTAGATCTGGAGTATCCGGTGGATTTACATGATAAACATTCAGATTTACCTCTTTGTCCAGAAAATATACCAGTTGGGGACGCTAAGGAAATTAGATTGATTCCAAACTTAAAAAATAAATCCAAATATATTATTCATTATCGAAATTTAATTCAATGTTTGAAAATGGGTTTAAAATTATTAAAAGTTTATAGAATATTAAAATTTAAGCAGAGTCCATGGTTAAAGAACTATATAGACCTTAATACACAATTAAGAACTCGAGCTAATTCTGATTTTGAGAAAGATTTCTATAAACTCATGAACAACGCAGTTTTTGGTAAGACTATGGAAAATATTGAGAAACGAGTTAACGTTAAACTGTTAACCCACTGGGAAAATAGGGGCAAAGTATTGGGGGCTGGGGATCTAATTGCTCAACCACATTTTCACAGTGTTTCAATATTTTCTGATAGTCTTGTTGCAATTCAATTAAACAAAATGAAATTAATTTATAATAAACCTATTTATCTCGGATTTTGTATATTAGATATATCTAAAACGCTGATGTATGATTTCCACTATAATTACATGAAAGAGAAATTTACTTCAAATCTGAAACTACTGTATACAGATACTGACAGTCTCATTTATCAAATATTTACTAGTAACTTTTATAATGATATAAAGCCAGACATTTGTACACATTTCGATACATCAGATTATAATCAAAACAATGTTTTTAATTTTCCTCAAGTAAATAAGAAAAAATTAGGTTATTTCAAAGATGAAAATTGTGGTAAAATCTTTACAGAATTTGTGGGTTTGCGATCAAAAATGTATGCATTACAGGTAGATGATAAAATTATTACTAAGGCGAAGGGTGTTAACAAATGTGTCACTCAAAAATTAACGTTGGATAATTATAAGTCATGTTTGTTTAATAAAAACGTACAGCATTGTAAAATGTATCGGTTTAGATCATTAAAACATACAATTTTTACACAGGAAATAAATAAGGTGTGTTTATCTTTTAATGACACAAAGCGGTACATTTTACCAAATAAAATCGATACGTTACCTATAGGTCATTACCAAATCAATAGTATGTAATTAAGTATTGTAAATATAACAAATTGTAAATTTTTATGTAAAATAAATTTGTTTTGTACATGTATAATGTATAAACGTGTACTGTACATTAATATTGTGATATAACACTTACATTTTTGTATATTTCATATAAATAAATTGTTTTTAAAATATCAACTTAGTTTTATTCCTTTCCCTGAAGAAGACAGAAGTCAAAAAATAATGATTCATTTTATTCATCCCTTTGCTGCCATCGTAGCAGGACCTAGTGGGTGTGGAAAATCTAACTTTGTTGCAAATTTCATTAAGCATAAAAGTAGTATATGTAATGAGATTTTTTTAGAAATAACATGGTGTTATGATGAAATGCAGCCGCTATATAATATACCTGGAGTAAATTACCACCAAGGACTACCGGAATTGCATATGTTTGATGGTAAAAATCCACATTTGATTATAATAGATGACTTAATGAGGGAATCTGATGGTCGAGTTGTTGATATATTTACAAAAGGTAGTCACCATAGAAATTTGAGTGTTTTTTACATAACCCAAAACTTATTTCATCAAGGAAGAGGACAGCGCGACATTTCACTTAATTCAAGTTATATTATTTATTTTAAAAATCCCCGTGACAAAACTCAAATACGATTTCTAGCTAGACAAGTTTCACCGGAAGACACGAAGTTTATTGAAGATTCATATACCGATGCTACTAAAGAAGCTCATGGTTATTTAATGATTGATTTGAAACAAAACACTGATGATGCTCGCCGCATAAAATCTAAAATATTTGAATCTAGTAATTTTTGTACAATATATGTTGCTATGAAAAGGTATAAGTATCTTTGTAATCAGCCACTCTAAGTCAGTAATGAACCATGTATCAACGAATAACAACGCATAAGGAATTGTTATCAGCTTTACATAAATTAAAACCCAAACATCGTAGGATATTACTGAAGTCTTGTAATAATCAAGAAATTAACTGTATATGTGAATGTATTCACAATGTTTTACAAGGAAAAGTACCTTTAAAAGAGAATACAAAAACAAAATTAAAAAAAATTAAAAATCTCTTACGTAATCTGATCAGTAAAGGAAAAAGTTTTGAATACAGGAAAAATATATTAATACAAAAAGGAGGGTCCTTTCTTCCCATAATTTTGGGCACAATTCTAAGTACCCTTGTAAGTTGTTTTAATAAATCACAATGAACACAAAAAAAATGCTTCTTGTTGAGCAAGACTTTATTGATAAACTTAAACATCAGAATGAAAATAAAGCAACACCGCAAAGTAGATTGGATTTAGAAATGGAAAAAATTATATCAAGTAAATTGGATGATCGCGAAAAATGGGCGCTTTATCTACAAATTTTACAAAGATACTTACATTACTCCATGGAAGAACGTCAACCTCAAGAAATAACAATAACTGAAAAGGTAATAAATGATAATACTAATGAAAACCGGAACATCAATAATATAACTACTAGTGAAAATGAAAAAATGCTAAATGTTAAACAACTCCCAACGGGTGAAGACATCGCATATGGGTTACAACCAAAAGAAATATTAAAATTAATTCCTAAAACTTATATGAGGAGGGGTGAATTATTGATGGATACAATAGTAAATAAAACAGATCAATTGCAATGGAATAAAAATGGAACAGTTTTCATTAGTGGACAAGAAATACCAGGGAGTAATATTATAGATTTAGTGAATGACATCTTACGACCCTCGAAGAGATCTGATCCAATCGGTTGGGAAATATTCGCCAAGTTTTTAAATGATATAAATACACCGCTAACATACATTGGTAATCTGAAAAGAATCAAATATATATCTGACCTTAATAGTAAAGATAAAACATTGATTCAAGAATCACAAACTGAGGTTTCCCCAACTCCAACACAATCTAAACACATCAATAAATTGAGAAACAAAAGTGATTGGGAGAAATGGACCCCGTATTAGAGTTACATCGCATCTATTATGATATTTCACATCCAGCTGGTTACAGCAGTGTCAATAAGTTAACAAAGGCAATGAATGGAAAAATCTCAAAAAGTGAAGTTTCAAAATGGTTGCAGTCTCAAGAAACATATACATTACATAAACCGGTTATAAAAAAATTCCCACGTAATAAATATATTTTATCAAATATTAATGAATTGTGGCAAGCTGATTTAAGTGATTTAAGAACTTACATAGAATATAATGATGGATATAAATATATTTTGTGTGTTATTGACGCCTTTAGTAAGTATGCTTATGTTAGAGCAATGAAAAAGAAGGATTCATGCACAATTAAAACGTGTTTTACTAGCATCTTTGCTGAAGCTAAAACTGTTCCTAGACATATTCAATCAGATAAGGGTACGGAATTTGTATCTAAGGATGTCCAAACTTATTTAAAACGTAAAAATATAAATTATTACACTACAAATAATCCAGATATAAAGGCAAGTATAGTAGAACGATTTCAGAGAACATTGAAAATGAAAATGTGGCGTTATTTTACACATAAGAATACTTATCGCTATATAGATATTTTACAAGATTTGGTTAGTTCTTATAATCACAGTGTGCACTCTAGTATCAAGATGAGACCATGTGATGTTACAATGGAAAACATTATGGAAGTTTGGCGGAATTTATATTATGATGAAAAGACTTATATTTCAAGTTTAAACAAAGTACCTAAGTTTAACGTTGGTGACTATGTAAGAATTACAAAATACAAACATGTTTTTCAAAAAGGTTATGAAAGTAATTGGAGTAATGAAATTTTTATCATTACTTCGATTATAGATCGTTCCCCGTGGGTTGTATACACTTTAAACGACTTAGAAAATGAATCAATAACAGGAACTTTTTATGAAAAAGAATTACAAAAAATAACTTTTTCCCCCACTTCCGAATATAAAATTGATAAAATCATCAGATCACGTAAAAGCGGTATTAGAAAGGAAGTATTAGTTAAATGGAAAGGATATCCTAACAAATTTAATTCTTGGGTCTTACTGTCGAATATTAAAAATCTACAATGAAGGAAAGTTTCTATTTAACTTTACTCAGCAATAGTTCCACACAATATTTCCCGGGAAATATGACATCAAATTTTTCTACAAAACTACCTAAAGCCATTACATTAGAAGGAGAATGGATGGTAGGTATAGTTGAGTTTCAATATCCCTCTACTATGTTCTCCGTGCAAGAACATGAAAATATCATATATATAAGTAAAAAAACTACCATCAATAATGAAGAGACCACACTAATGTATAAGAACCATATACCAGCCACCAACTATGATAATATACAAAATATTCTTATTGCTTTAAATTCGAAAGAGAAAGTTAGTTTTCGTCAGGACACCGTGTCAAAGTTTGTCTCTGTTGCAGTAAAGGATCCATCAATAATTTCATTATCACTATCACCTAATTTGAGCTTTCAACTTGGTTTTGAGCCAGATACCAATTTAGTTAATCATAATATCGGTAAACGCCCTGCTAATCTACATTTGGGGTTACCATCACAATTATTTGTGTATTGCGATATTATAGAACCACAAATTGTTGGTGATGTCATGACACCCCTATTGAGAATTATACCCTTAGATCCTGCTAAATACATATATGGTTCAAATAAAATGCATATATTTTCACCACCACATTATTTACCGGTAATGAGAAGAGAATTTGATGTTATTGAGATAGATATAAGAACAACCACGGGAAATGCGGTACCATTTCAATACGGTACATCGTGTGTGAAACTTCATTTTAAAAAAATATAATCTATATTTCCTTTTTAAAATGTATACACCTCAAGAAACTTTTATATGTCCTTATGAACATTATTATTCGCAACAAGCTGGGTCTGGTATAAATGTAATCTACAAAGGAGCCTTACATCAACGTGGTCATGGTATCGGAAGTTTTCTTGGGGGGTTATTTCGAAGTGTGCTACCTTTACTCACTAGTGGTGCTAAGGTGATTGGAAAAGAAGCACTTAACAGTGGTATTGGGCTTTTGTCAGATGTTGTAGCTAGTCGTCCTATTAAAGAATCCATTAAAAATCGATTGAAAGAGGCTAGTTCTAACCTTAAACGCAAAGTTGATACCAAAATTGATAAACTTATGACTGGATCGGGTGTTAATAAGAGACGAAAATATTGTAATGAGCTCATTCGAGTTTCACCCCTCAAAGTGAAAGGCGCTTCAAAGAAAACAAGGAACAAAAATATTAATATTTCCAAGGATATATTTACAAACTAATCATAATGTCATTTATTCATAATCATTCATGTGAGTGCGTTAAATCTGAATTGGATCTGTTTGCTCTTCCTTCCACACAAACAAGTATCGAATATGGACACTGGATACATTACAAACCAATTTCTTCATTAAGTGATGATGGACCTATCGAATTCCAAGTACCTGGTACAGGAGATGACTACATAGACCTTTCGCATACACTACTCCATCTCAAGGCTCAAATTAAAAATCAAGACGGTTCTGCAGTTAATGCAGCTAATGTAGTGGCACCAGTCAATAATTGGTTACATTCTTTATTTAACCAATTGGATGTTTACCTAAACCAAAAACTTGTGTCACCCCCAAATAATACTTATGCATATCGCGCTTTCATAGAAACTCTATTAAATTATTCATCATCCGCCAAACAATCACATTTGACATGTGGTTTGTGGTACGAGGATACAGCTGGTAAAATGAATGAAACTAATGAGGCAAACAAGGGCTTTTACAAAAGACAACAACTTTCAAAGGATGGAAAGGATGTTGAAATGATTGGGCATTTACATGGGGATATATTCAATCAAGATAAATTCCTCATGAACGGGGTCGAATTATCTATAAAATTAGTTAGATCGAGAGAAACATTTAACCTCATGTCACAGAATGCAGATAATAAGTACAAAGTCTGTATAACAGATGCAACTTTAATAATACGCAGAGCAAAAATTAATCCATCAATACTAATAGCTCATCAAAAGGTTCTTGCCACTACTACGGCTAAATATCCTATTACAAGAGGTGAAGTGAAAGTCCTGACCATACCAGCTGGTGTGCAGGGTAAAACACTGGACAATATATTTTTAGGACAGGTTCCTAAGAGATGTATTATAGGTTTTGTGAATAATACAGCATTCAACGGTAGTTATGTTAAAAATCCTTTCAACTTTGAAAATTTTGGTATTTGCTCATTTAGCCTATATATAGATGGTCAACAGATACCTTCAAAATCGTTACAACCATCATTTCCAAACGATGTATTTACTAGCGCATACCACACCCTGTACTCAGGCACCGGTATACATTTTCTTAACGAAGGTAATGGAATATCGAGGGAACAATATTCAAATGGATACTGTTTACTAGCTTTTGATTTAACACCTGACTTGTCGGCTAACTCTAATGTGCATTGGAATCTTGTACGCCATGGTAGTGTAAGAATGGAAGTAAGATTCGAGAGCGCATTGACTGAAACAATTAACTGTGTAGTTTACGCAGAGTTTTCAAATATTATAGAAATAGATAAGAACAGAAATGTATGTGTGGATTATAGTAGTTAAGCAATCACTTATGTAATTATTATAATATTAAGAATAATAAAATACAATGTAATCGAATATGACATGGTTTTTATTTACCTTCATTACTTTTTTTACAAAGAGACTCATTACTTACGTTGAGATCATATTATGTGTGTTTAAATACATTGGTACAAATATGAATTGATAGTAATAAATGTAGTCAGTAAGAGAGTGAAAGAGTAGGGGAGTAAACGCGTATTAAACTATGAACACACTAGAAGTGCAAATGAGTCTTCGTAGAATACATCCCAGCCTCCAGAGCAACGTATATCCTTCAAATCGATTGCCGATGTATGCTCAGGTGCCAGCACTTATCATATGCAATCTTGACCCTGATTCACAGCCGGGGTCTCATTGGGTGGCTATTCATATAAACGTCGAAAGAGTTGGGGAATACTTTGATTCGTTTGGACGTAAACCTATTGAAGCAATAGAAGGATTTTTAAGGAGGAATTGTTGCATGTGGAGATACAATAACCTTACGGTTCAGGATTACCTATCGGCGGTGTGCGGAGAGTACTGTTTGGTATACATATATTACAAGTTCAGGGGGATGAGATTAGAAGACTTCCTTAGAAATTTTACGTGTGACTCAGAGAACAATGATACGGTGCTAGTAAATTTGTATAGAAATATAATGGACATATAAATAAAAGATAAATACCTGGAATAAAAATGTTTTATTTAAATATGTAACCCTTACATCTAATTTTATTATAGATAATGGTGTTAATGTAGGTATATTTATTGTTGTTTGCTTAGACCCGTAGGTTAGGTTAGGTTAGATTTAGTTTATTATATTATATTATTCTATTTTTCTTTTAGAGCCATAGATCGGGTTAGTGAATGTAGGAAAGTAGATAACGATGCATTCGTACTGAGTCATTAAGTAATTAGATAATGAGTGGGGATTTCGTGCAGGAAATAGTAACTGATAAGGTGGTGATTAGTAAGTAATTAGCAAGGTTTTGGGAAAGCTATCTCTGGAACGGTTAGAGCTATCAGTTCAGGAGTGAGTGCATTCGACTCCGCACGTCCTGTTTAGTGGGGTTAGAGTACAAACTTTTTTTTTTTTTTTTTTTTTTTAGGCGGGCGCTGCCTCCGAAACAGCTTTTTTTACCGAAGCAGTGGGTGAGGCAGTGCCCGGGAATCCATACTACTTATAGTCCTTGGTGAGGGCTGCAGCGCGCGAGGAGACGCGGTCTCAACTCGCTGCGCGCAGCGGATGGGGACAACAATTAAATTATTCGTCCTTTTCTAAAGCCCCTTTTTAGAACTTCCCTCTCCATTTGACACTCCCCTGATGCCTAGCTTCTCGGCCAGAGATCTGCTTCATCGCGTGCCTAATAGGCTACTATGTAGGGGTCCTATAAAAAAGCTTTTGGTACATGTAGAAATAGAGATACATCCCTGCATCGCGCGTTTTTGGACATCCCTGTAGTCCTAGTTTTAAACTAACTTACTTTAAATTTTTTCGTCACTAGGCGATGTGGAAAAAACGTTTATTATAGGCTGTTGGTTGACGCTACTTATTGAAAGTGAATCATAAAAAAATTACTGCATTTTTATAAACGTAATCCTCAGTTCTGTGCCCTGCCTCTTAAGTAACGATACAATTTTTATTTTTATCTGTATACAACGTTCTGATAACATCAGTTTCCGTGTTATTATTCTTTCATCGATGAGTGTACCGTGCCTATAGAAAGTGCCTATGAAAATAAACGTTCGCGATTTCCTGATTGACCTAATAAACACGTAAGTGGTGGTCTGCAGTCGATCAAGACGAATGGGGTCGATTGCTGGATCAGGGTGTGGTACCAAGTTTATTTTTACGGCATTGCGGCATACGGCTTCTTCTTTGACTTTGTGACTCTAGGTTACGCCCGCTACTTCATTTGTTTACCCTCTTACAACGAAGTTTGTACCTTCTGTGCCAAACTGGAACCAATTCTTATGTCATTTAGTTTTAGGAATTATACACGGCCGTAGGTACATGATTCTTTATAGATATTAAGACTTGAAATATTATTTTTGTTGATTTGGTTATGCAAGTCTTACACTTTCTTTTTCCTTACTATCGTTTCGTGGAAGTAATCCCTTGTTAGCAATAATGCCGCCCATTGCATCCCTAATATTTTTTGATACATATTGTTATTTGTAATATAACGCAGATTCTTCCTGACCCGTACACCAGAATTGTTCACAAACCGTGGTGATTTATTTAGATTTTAAGATTCATCGGTGTTAAATAAACATCAAATGTTGTCTTTCGATTGAGCTGAAGAGATAACTTATTTGAAGAAAGGACTTTTCATTCAGTTGCGCAACTTATTATACCGTACATAGAAATTTGCAGTGTCTCCTTTTACGGTTTTTGTATGAATAACTGGTATGAGTTACGTTCTTCCTTTCAACGCGCTGCTGATACATATAACTTTGACTGCTTTTGCATCCTGGATTCTAATTTGCAAAAGCCTTTAGTGGTTAAGTATAAAAATCTCAATTTCCTATACAAAAATACTCTTATTAACCAAGAATGGTTTATGATCATTGGTAAAAAATTCATTACTTCTTAAGACATTAATAATATGTTATAAATGTCTTCTGCAGATTAACAAAAACCTCACTCATTTGTTTAATATAAGCTCTCTTATTACATAGAAGCTGACCCAATCCCAAATAGCAGATATAGCTTTCGTAGAAATCAGCTAGTTCAATGAAATAAAATACTTTTATATTTTCTAAGAAATGTTGCCATACACACAACTATACATTTTAAATCAAAACATTCCGCACTAGGTCGTATTGTAGAATATAAATCAAACTTTAAACAACTTTCAAGATCTGTCAAAATAAACTCAACTCAAACTCAAACTCAAACTTTGAAAATCTAAAAGTTTTGATCTACGGTAATGTAACCTGACTTTGCAAATTCATATGGTTTTAAAAATGTATGACAATCAAATGTGATTATTTTTATTTCATGTTATTTGCTATTATTCAAATAAATAAAGATTATATGGTATTTTTAGAGTAGTGGCCTTCAGCGTGCCACTCTCATCTCTGAGGTCGTAGGTTCTAACCCAACTGTGCACCAATGGACTTTCTGTCTATGTGCGCATTTAATATTCGCACGAACGGTGAAGGAAAACATCGTGAGAAAACCGACGTGCCTTAGACCCAAAAAGTCGACGTGTGTCAGGCACAGGAGGTTGATCACCCATGCCTGTTAGTTGATCATGAAACAGATATGTAGGTGAAATCGTGTCTGTATAAAGTCTGTTCCCCCCTAAAAACGTGGAAATAAAAATTCAAATGCGACAGAATATAAAAACCTCGCATTTTGATATCTGAAAATTTTCTTTTGTTCTTTAATAATCTTATCATATAAACCATGCGAGCATAAAGCTACAAAATGACGCTAAATATTCTAGAAACCCGTAGAAACCCGAACAATTTGTCGCCTTTAACAGTTTCATACACCCACAAGCTTTCGTAATTCCCGTGCCATTTTCATTCGTGCGCAGACAAATGGCTAAATGCATACAGACATCAATTTGTTGTCCATAAAGCACAAATTGTCGGCAAATGTCGAAATATACAGACAATAACCACAAATTACAGCCCTTAGGTGCTAAAGTGATACCCCATTTTACGAGCTCGATTATCACTTTCTCTTTGGAGTGTTATCTTATTGCAAGTTTACTGAAATAACTTGTTTACCATAATACGATGTAATAATATGGTATAGAATAGCTGGTTGGCCCAGTGGGACTCACAAGCTCATGTATTCTAAAGCCTACTGACGATTTTTCTCTCTATACCTATGCGCTATATGAACGGGGATACCAAAAAAAATTGTGTAAGGTTGACTGTTGTGGAAGACTGGTTGTCTTCGATTTAATTTGTAAAAACTTTTATATTAATAAATAAAAACTCTTAATGACTTAAGCCTTGTATCTTCTTTGTTTTTTTTATAGCTGCTAGTTTGCTTGTCGTTCTCCTAATTAATAAATTTTGTGCTTTCATGTTAGAGAAACTTTTTGTGGATATGTCCAATGTGTTTATTTTATGTTTTACTTTTATTTTATTTTACTGTATAGAGATGTGTCTATTTAGTTTCCTTAATCAATAAATTTATTTATTTACTTATTACGTTAAACAAATTTATTAAATAAATATAAAAATTGGGTATATTTCACATGATACAATATTTTAAATGTTTTATCACTAGGTCTGTTATTATAGTCTGTGGTCAAAGTAAGAACGATACAAGAGTAAAAAATGAAGTCGAGGTTTGTAAATTGAAGAAGTAGTTTAATGAATTCATTCACTTATTACCATACAGTACTAAGTGTTCTTGAACTTTAAAAGCTAATTCACGTCTAGATTTGCTCTGGCTCCGAGCCAGGCTAATATACTACCTTGATCCAATTTCATTTGCAAATTGTTAGCATTTTATGTCTAAAGAGGCCAATCCTCATAAAACTTTCAGCTGACGGGTTCTACGCTAGTACTAAAGTGAAACCTCGAATAATCCTCTTGTTTCCTCACCTTTTCCACAGAGAGCTATTGACCTATTTCCGGAAATCATCCCTACGGTTTTTCCCACAAATATATTTGTTTGTTATTGCTCTATTAATATCACTAATTAACTTTAAACGTGTTGAAGGAATTAATTATATTCGTATAATTTGCTAAAATTTAATTAAATACGCTAATTAATTTCTAAAAAGATAATCTAAATTTATTTGCAACTTTGCATTTTTTGGCAAAATATCCTCATTACAATGAATAAATTTTGTATAATTCGTATAAAGGGTATTCGTAATTCGTATGAATTAAATGATTATTTTATTTGTGTTGCTCTGTTACTTACGTCCGGGATCTATTAAAAATAACAGTCGTGATATTTCCGTATGGCGTACGAGTGGTGGATTTTTAATAGAAAAAAACAAGTGACAATCACTGTTACTCCTTATAAATCATCCACTAATATATAGTACAGAAACATCAAAAATTTAGTTGTGTCCTAAGCTGAACTTGATTGATATGACTGGAGGAAACATTTTTTAAAATATAATTACTGATTTAATTGTTTCTTGTTTAAGGTATCAGAGGCGGTACACATATCTGATCCAGCCCATTCTGCGGAGCTCCTCGTCCGATTGCATAATAACGTAAGTCGATACTACCCAAGTACGAATTGCCCGGGATCTGAGCTTCTTGTCCTAATTAACCGACTTATAAAGGGGGAACATCCTGAATTAGTTTTCGTTTATTTAGTATTGTTAACCTAATTTTTTTTTTATATTCAAATTAGCCTATTTCCTGTTCCGATTATTTCAATTAGAATAGCTAAATATTTTCATGTTTAAATTGTAATGTTTAAGTACTGTTAAACAATACATATTTATAGTACAATGATTTTATATCGATCGATCGCCTCTCCCCTCCGGACCGCGGAAGCGCTTGGACGTGTCCACTGTGTTGAGTTTTGTGAGAAATTTAAATTTAAAATCTTAAATTAAAATACTAAATTGAACTATTTGGACTTTTGTGGTTTTGAACCCGTGCCTCTTCTTGGATAAGCTGTGAGGTGAGCGCTGTAGTTTGCCATTACACCAAACGGTTGAGTGCCGGCGAGTCGAAATTCTACATCACATTCGGCTAATGACGTAAGTTAGACTACGACGCTTGTGATTTGCTACGGTACTACAAAGCTGTTATACCTGCTACGATCAACTGGTGCGATTGTCTATTGTTGCTTTGCGATATTGAACTCTGGGTTCATTGAAGATATGCCCAATATCCAACACTCACCCCCTCGTAACACTTCTGTGATGTCTTGTTCCCGATCGGAGTCTGATCTTTCGAAGTCTCCGATGACGAGTGCGGGCTGTATTGCCAAGGGTGACTCCAATATAACAACGCGCTCCAAGCGACAACGAATGGAGACCTCTTCCCCGAATGCTCATTCTAGTTCCGAAAGTAGCGACTTAAGAGCGGATGTCCTGAAAATGCTTTCTGAATGGAGAGAGGATCAAGAACGAAACCTACGTGAATGGAAGTCCACCCTAAATGACACCTTAAACAAATTATTTTCTGAATTATCCAATATAAAAACTGAATTCCAGGAAATAAAGAAGTCTTACTCAGAAATAGAAAAAGGAATAGAATTTATTAACAAGTTTCAGGAGGAGACCAATGACAGAGTAAAGGAAATTGAAATTAACCAAAAAAATAATAAAAATGCCATAAAAAACTTAGAATCGCATATCCAGGATATACAGTTTCGTACAAGAGATGCAACTCTGGAGATTCGCAATATCCCGATTTCTGAAAACGAAAAGTTTGACAACTTACTCTCGACCCTTTCTGTCATCGGCAAAGCTGTGGATGTCGACATAAATAGGAGTGTTGTACGTGACTTGTATCGGCTGCCGGGTAGACCAGGAGTATCAAGACCTGTTGTTGTTGAATTTACGAGTGTTAATGCTAAAAATGATTTATTGACTAAGCTGCGAAACTTTAACAAAGGAAGGCCGGTTTCTGAGAAGCTCAATACTCATACTATCGGTTTGCCAGGAATAAAGACTCCACTTTACATTGACGAACATCTAGGTCCATCTCAAAGAAAACTTATGTTTGAAACCCGTCAATTTGCCAAGAAACATAACTACTCGTGCTGGCATTCAAATGGAAGAATACTTTTGCGTAAGGATTCGACTGGTAGACCGATTTTAATCCAATCAGAAAAATGCTTATCTCAGCTGACAAAGGAATCATGACTCATTGCATGTAACTGCTTTCTCATTAACCTATATTGCCAATTAACTGTATATTGTTATTTATTTCTATTGATTTACTTTAGTTTTGCTAGTAATAAAATTACCTTAGTCAATTTTTTCATGTTAAGTTCTCGTTTAGTCTATAATGTATTTTCGTTTGAATTTGTATTTGCTCTTACACTTATTTTAACCTATATTCACACACTCACTGAAATTATACATCACTTGCACTCAATTTATACAAAGTGTACTCATAGAAAGAATGTAACTGTTAACAACAATCTCAGTCTGCTTTCGTGCCGTGTGTATGTGTATTGTGTTGGTCTCATTTGTGTGTCGTTGTCCCCGGGATTGTGGAATCCTCGTAGGGTTGTGCTGTACCGCGTGCCTTTTTGTCTTACCATAGTTGCGGACTCAATAAATAAAATTCGATAAAACTAATGCAATTATAAATGATATCGATAAACTTGATGTTGCACAATCTTCTCTTTGTGACATAGAGGACTGCCAGAGACTTATGAACTGCCCGAATAAGTGTCTAAAAATTATCCATCAAAACATTCGTAGTATAAATCGTAACTTTTCTGATTTTCAAACCTTATTGTTTAGATCCAGGACTGATTGGGACTTAATTATCTTAACGGAATGTTGGCTGCATAATAATCGTAACTTACCATCTCTTGAGGGATACAACTCTGCTCTAACCGAGAAAAACTTCACACAGAATGAAGGAGTTGTAGTATTTTACAAAAAACATTTGAAATTAGTTATATCCGAGCCTGACCTTTGTGATGCCAACTGTTTACTGATTAACCTTGAGGATAATGTAACACTAATTGCAGTATATAGACCACCTGGTTACAAAGATGTTCAACGGTTTTTGGTATCTCTTGACAAACTTCTTTCTGAGATTAGTAGTCCACATAAAGTTCTGATAGGTGATATCAATATTGATATATTGGATAACAATAAGGATGTTAATTCTTCAACGTACTTGAATATGTTGGCTTCTCACGGTTTATTGCCAGCCCACATATTTCCAACTCATGGCAGGACTTGTCTTGACCATGTAATACTAAAATGTTCTTATCGCGTCTTTTGTTATGTTGCTGAAACCTCAGTCACGGATCACGACACTTTAATTCTGAAACTTGAACGTAGCACTACGACTGACAAATACTCATCTCTGAAAAAGATTGATTACCCGTCTTTGGACGATGCTATGAAGAACTTAAATCTAAGCCTTGTATATAAAATGACTGATCCCAATGAGGCAACAGCATTTCTTCTGACTGCGCTTGACACTGTAATTAAAGCAAATACGAAAACTTTAACCATCCCAAATCGTAAAAGGATCAAGAGGCCTTGGATGACTGCAGGTCTACTAAGATGTGTAAAGCATCGTGACAAACTACATCAAAAATCAAGAAAAAATCCTAGTAACGAAATATTAACGTTAACTTACAAGAGGTATAGAAATTTTTGCAACTCACTTTTAAAAAATATTAAAAATACTTATGAGAGCAACCGCCTACTTAAAGCTGCTAAGACTAATACAAAAGTTCTCTGGGACACTATCAAACAACTAACCTACTCTAACAATACAACTAGCACTGCACTTGAATTGGTCTCTCCACTGGACCCGATGGTCTCAGTCAACAACATTAATAAATATTTCGTTTCTATCGGGAAAGATATTGCCGAAAAATCATATTCTAATAGCTCTTATAAAAAACCATCAATCAATCCTACACTGTCCTCATTCGTCATGCTACCTACTGATGAAGTTGAAGTTCAATCTCTTATCTTGCAACTGAAGAAGGACGGTGCTGCGGGCAGAGATAATATTTCTGGAGCCTTTCTCAAACGTTATCATGAAATCTTAGTCCCTCCACTTACATATATATTTAATTTGATTCTTTCTACTGGGATCTTTCCGGACCTATTCAAGCTAGCTGAAGTAATTCCGGTTTTTAAAGGTGGTAATAGAGATTGTGTCGGTAACTACCGACCTATTTCTAAACTATCTACCCTATCCAAAATCATTGAGAAATTGATAAACAAACGCCTCATCGATTATTTAGAAAGTAATAACCTACTCTCCAGCTCACAGTTTGGATTCAGACCGGGTTCATCAACAAGCGACGCAGTTCATCAATTAACTGATCATATTGTTACAAAACTAAATAAGAAAAATAAAATTTTAGCTGTATTTTTGGACATTGCAAAAGCTTTTGACGCGGTCGCTGGTCCTATTCTGCTGGATAAATTGGAGGCTTTGGGTATACGTGGTTTGCAACTTAAACTATTTGAAAGCTACTTGAGTGATAGACAGCAAAGAGTAAGGGTGGGCAACATTGTTAGTGACGATTTGCCGATACGCTATGGTGTGCCACAGGGTAGTGTTTTAGGTCCGACACTGTTTCTGGCATTTATCAATGATCTTTGTGACCTCCAGTTACAAAATGGTAAAATAATAACATTTGCAGATGATACTGCACTTGTGTTTCATGGTGATAGCTGGAAAGATACTGTCGACATTGCTCAAAGAGGATTCGACGTTGTTAACAAATGGCTCAGAATGAATGCCCTAACTATCAATGTCAATAAAACTAAATGTATACCGTTCTATATAAAAACTCCTGGTTCTAGTACTAACCTTGGTTTAACTGCTCATGTATGTTCTGATACTGATTCTTGTGACTGTCAAAAGATCTTTGTTGCCAACAATACTAAGTATCTAGGTGTCGTTGTTGATAGCACGCTAAATTTTAACTACCACATTGACCTGCTACTATCGCGAACTCGGAAACTTATCTTCACCTTTAAGAATCTCCGTAATATTGCTGAAAAATCGATAATTAAAGTGGTTTATCAATCCCTCTGCCAATCCGTTTTAAGCTATTGTGTTACTGTCTGGGGAGGGGCTTGTAAAACTAATCTTATAAAACTGGAGAGGGCTCAGCGTGCGTTATTGAAAGTAAGTTATTCTAAACCATTTTTTTACCCTACCAAAGATCTATATCTTTTATCTGACGTGTTGAGTGTTCGTCAACTATTTATACTGAACACTGTGCTCAAACAACACTCCATAACTCGCTATGATCCTTCTTTGAATGACAACAAACGATGCAAATATAAAGTCTGCACCTCAGATACCCGTTGGTCCACAGCTTTCTCAAGAAGGTTTTTTGGTTTTATGGGCTGTCACCTATATAACAAGATAAACAGGTTGATCAACATATATCCGCTTACTAAATATGAGTGTAAAAAAGCTACAGTCAAATGGCTTAAAAATCTAGACTACGAGGGGACTGAGAAGTTGTTAGTAGTCCTCAGCTAATACCTAACACTAACACGTTATGTATACGAGTACATAGGTACACTATCACCCATGCTCATATATGCTTCACTAAGACATATATACACTAAGTCATAAATTCACTAACACATACATACATTAACACTTACATACACTAAACCATACATGCACCATCACATACACCCACTTAAATGTGAGTATATTTGTAATATTTGTAATAGTTTCTCGATCAAATTGATGTACCTACTTAAATTCCATTCGGTCCGGATGCGGAGGGACTGGCAATCTGTAATACAGGTATCCTAGTACAGTCGCCAGTCTCTCACACAGATTTTGCCTGTTAATGCTGAAATTTGTATTTTGTGTCTGTATTTTTTTTTTGTGTGAGAGAAAACAAATAAATATTTTATTATTATTATTATTATTATTATTGTTAAAAATAATACTTTATTGAAACAAAACGTGAGTTAAGATCTTATTCTATAAAATTCTAGGAATTTATCTTATGTTGATATTAAATTTAATCTTACAACTCGTTTATCAAAGCAAACAAAATATCCGGCCAACGCTTGATTAGTGACCTGAGGTCAGGGTCACACATTGTTCCATTTATGAATACCGCATTGGAGTTCAAATTTTTTGTTAGAATTTAAATTGGTATAACATGGTCAAAATATTGAGTCGAAAAAGCTGGACTTTATGGCAATTTACAAGGAAGTAATTGTAATGGTATTGTTTCAATTCAACGTTTCATTCAATCAATCATTTTACGTATTTTTTCATCAAACTATTATTTTAGACGGCTCATTGGTCTAGTGGTTAGTACCCCTGACTGCGAATCCATGGGTCCTGGGTTCGATCCCCGGCTGAGACAAACATCGATGTGATGAGCATGGTGTTGTGCTTAGGTCTTGGGTGTTTAAATATGTATTTATATGTCTATCTATCTATAATATGTATGTATATCCGTTGCCTAGTACCCATAACACAAGCTTCACCAGCTTAGCATGGGACTAGGTCAATTGGTGTGAATTGTCCAATCATATTATTATTATTATTTCTACGAGTTTCGTACTCTATTTTAAATACCCTATCCCGATAAAAACTTAAACGCCAGTAAATTTTGGCCAAATCATCTTTTATTGGAACAACAAAAAATTTCTGCTCTTAAGACATTTTTTGTTGTTCCGCTCCATTCCAAACCCACAAATTTTCCTTTAAAACTTATGGACGATATGGTAAAGATTTAAACCTGCTAATGACAGGACAAACATACCAGATTCACACCGACTTCATGCCACATTCCTGACAGTACACCCCATTTCCTGTTTATTAAAAAAAAACTGAAACTGTATTTACATTTCAGATTCTCAGTAAAACTATTAAACCTTGTATGGAAAAGTTAAATTTAACATAATGATAAACACGTTAATCATCAGGTTTTATGAAGCTGTCTTTTCAAAACGTTGATAAACGCAAACATTTTAAACATTATCCTCAAACTCAAGTTAAATTTAATTAAAGTCACATTACAATCTACAAGGTATCAGGTACATTATATGCTGTAATTAAAACTAATTAATTTAAATAAAAAATTTTTGCGTTTCGTTGCGTTTTTTTATTCAGTAACAACATTTTGATTTTGCCTTTAGTATATTTGTTTATTAGCAAATAAACATTTACAACATCAAGATTCAAGACCATATCAAATGAATATATAAACATAAATAATAGTGATATAAGCATGTCAAACTATAGTAAAAATTGTATTTCAAAGCAAACAAAATATCGAAGCACGGGACAACATTTTTCTCAATGAATTTTTTAACCTAAGATTTAATTGAATGTACACGTTAGCTTATAGTTCCTTCTGATAACATTTACATTTTCTGAAGGATTGACACGTGTCGAAATACGGCTGTTTGGTATCCAGTTTTAGAATTGTTTACGGCAACTACGGAAGCCGTATTCCCTTTAATTCGAAAACCGTAATTCATTACGCAGTTTAAGGTAATGAAAGAGGATAGTTTTTAAGATGACAAAGGTGATAGATGTGCATTATCTCTCTCTCTGATATCATGAGTGCAATCCGGCTGAGTACTGTCTTTTTATACAATTAACACTAGCTCCTACGCTAAAGGTAAACATCATAAGATAAGCGGCATGTCTTAGACCTATAAATCAATGACGTGTTTCAGACACAAGGATCACCTACTGGCCTATAAAATATATATTTATTATTGTTACTAATAGAACTGATGCCGAATATTGTTCATATCCTAATTTGTATTTTTTACATTTTGTTTATGATATGATAATAATCATTCAATTAAATATTCAGATATGATACTAAAGTTTATTTATACCTTCAAAACGATTACTCAAAAGTTAATACGTAAAAGTATTTATTAAATAAATCGGTTCTTATCAGTACAAAAAATGACAGTAAACAATGTAAACACATAAAAAATATAACGTATTGCTTAATGTCCCCGTGAAAATGCTAAGGAAATTAGCATAATACGTCATTCATCAGTGTCACTATCGTTTTCCGTTTGATTGTGATTCAGTAATGAGTTTTTACAAAAGAGGGTTAAATGCCGGTGTTGATTGATGAGAAGAACAAGGTGGGGTGTCTTGTGAAGGTGACGTCTGCGTGACGCGAAGTCTCGTGTCATGACGCCACAGTAATCGCCGGGCGCGCGAACAGAGCACACTACACCTTTTCGATTCATGACCATGCGCAGGCGCCAAATTGTGTACACAAGATGCTGAATATGAACTGTGTTGTGCCTTTGTACGAGTGATATTTAAAAAAAGAACTAAAATGTTATACATTCAAATCTAAAGGATTTAATATAAAACGAAGTCAAAAGTCATGGCACGGTTGCCACAATAGAGATGAAACTATTCAAAAGGAGGCTGTCATTCAGCGAAAATAAACAGAAACGCGGTCCCTGCACAGAGGATCCTTTTGAAGATGAGGTATAAACGCCCGCCGTATTCATTCTTATCGTAGTTTGCAATGTTTAACAAATTCTAGACTACAATTTACACAAATATTTAAGTACTTTCAAGAGCGTTGACCAATTTTTATTACTTCTTGTATAAACTGTAACGTTGGTAACTGAGATTAAAACAAATATTCTAGCTGTTTATTTCAGCTAGCACGTTAACGTAACAAGTAGAGGGAAATAAATTAAAGGCAAGGTTATCTTATCAAAGTACTTTGAACATATCGTTTGGTCGTGAAATTTTCGCAAATATTTAAAATCCAGTTTCGTATTCATGCACTTACGTCATGTATCGAATGATTGATTGTAAAATGGTTTTGAACGAAATTAACTGTATTTTTACCAATACATTTAAAATACGTCAATCATATAAGTTGTAAATATCATTAATATTTCTTACAGGTAGAATTTCTAGAATGTTAAGCATATTTTCTTCTTAAATTTAAAATCTAACCATGCCGCGTATTATAAATTGAAAATTCCCAACTATAGCTTATGAGAGTTGAAAGGATTCTAAAATTGTAATTATTAAATATTTATTATTATTACTCTGCAGTACAACATACTTGTTATACGTTTTACATATTTAAGCCAGAGAAGAACCAAGGCGCTAAATTCCGGTGTCATTGAAGAATAGTTGATACTGCCCCATATTAGTAGCTACAAAGACACCACATAATATGACAAATGTCTAGTAAGCTACTTTAATGTTAAAAATATAAATACTGAATTCTGATAGAATGCCATTATACGGTCTCTAAATATGAATAAAGAGTTGTTTTTGTAAACGTGAGCCAAGGACAAAGTAATAAACCGGACGGGGAGCAAAAACAAGGGGACTAAGAGGCAAGAACGTTTAATCAGTCGTTCTAGTGCGCACTGACCAATTGTCCTTGGCCCGATGTTTACTTTGCTCTATTACTGTGTATTTAAATGATATATGATAACGATTATCGAAAAGTAATTACGAAAGCTTATGTATTAGATAGCATAGCTACCATTGCCTGCTGCTGCTGACTGCGAATTGGCAAAATCTACGTTAGAATTATTAATTTAGAGGCAAATCATGTTTTTCTATCTTTTAAATCTGATAGCTTGTATATATTGAAATAGTTAGTAGTTTGATTTATTTAACTCAATCAGTAGGAAGACAATAGTTAATTATTATAATGTATTATCTCTAAACCACGCTGTCAACCCACGACCACAAGATTATAGACAAGAATGAGACAATAGTATTCATCCATATTTTAATACAGTTATTTAGTCACTAAATTCAAATGCAATATAGAAAAAATGCTTGAATAATTTAGAACTAGATTTCAGTTTTAAGTTATAGAGTAATCAATGAAGGTAAAATTAAATCTTCGTAAATAAAACCGTGTTGGCTTTTGAATTTTTTTTATGTCATTCTGATCTGATTCTAAAATCATATCTGAAGTATCTATCATATTCAAATAGACTCATGCTCAGTATATATTTCGGTTGTCTTTAATGAATGTCTTAGGCTATAAGGCGAAAGGCCATCCATTAATCTGTTATTTTAAATAAACTAAGTTGTATACTTTTATTGATAAATGTACGATAATATTATAAATTTATTTATATTGCCTTAGAATCTGTAAGAGCAGTATAAACACAATATTTAGTAAGGAAGCAATGGTTTTCCAGCCATACCTAAATTTAACTCGAAGTTACACCTTTGCATCCGCCTATATTATTTTACGAGTTCACAAGCTTTAGATTTTCTAGGAAACACCCTCAAGCGTCCTATACCAATATTGTACATGACACTAAAAGTGGAGGGCCCTTCCCGGAGTTCCAAGTCACTAAAATTTGACCCTTAATATTTACGAATGTGGTTTCTAAATGCCAATTTAATATAGGGACTCTACACGACGAAATTTGGTTTTTGTTTGTTATCGCAATACATACTTGGACGTGTTGAAGACAGACATTTTTATCAGATGTGATTTGCAATAAAGTCGGCGGCTTTGTGAGGTTTTTTAGATATTATTCTTGTCTATTTGCTGTTATTGTAGCGTGACTAGTTTATAACTTCAAATTATACTTTTATGTATAAAGGTAATTGATAAAACATGTGTCAAGAATAAAACAGGGTTTAGACGTAGACGGTATTAGATAATAAAAAGAAAACCACAGTACTTACTAATACGAACAAGAGTGATTTGACATAATCGTTTTTAAAGCAATTTTTTGTTGGTACAACGGCTTTCGACTTTTTCTCATTGAAATTAGTAAAATTATATTCACTTACGCAGCTTACACGTTTATGTATGCAAACGAGCACTTGACTTGTCGAAATGTAATTAGAATTCATACTCTCACTACGACTGACAATTTCCCCAGTGATGTACAGTTTTTGCTTCTTCGCTTTAGTGTTTGAAAATACAAGTAATTTACATATTAACAATTACTAATGTACCAGATCATTATTCTTTATGAAAATGTTTTTACAGTATTACAAATTGGATTTTGATAAGTGAAAAATTTAAAAATTTCTCCATGTTTAGAGATTTTAAAAATCGAATTCTCCTAAGTCAATTTTAGCGGGTGATTTTCAGAACAGGTTATGCGTGCTTTTTAGGACTTTTTGTCTAGTCTGTGTATATTGGAATCGCCATGGAACATTACTTGCGGGAATTACGACGTTAATGCATACACTTGAACATATTCTTATCGTTACTACTATTTTTAACGCGAAAGTGACTTTCTTCACATTACTGTATGACGGGATGTACGGATCTCCTTTTAGTGGCCATGAACAAACCTATACGTATATTTATCGTTAAACTTTATAGAAATCTATACCTACTACTGCCAATTGCTTGTACAATAAGTTCGTAAACTGGATAATCCCATTTCTCACGGAAACGTGTCGAAAGTCGTAACGAAATGTTAAGTGTCTGAACCCACGCGTACACACACACATTCTTTGAAGATACAATCTAGCAATCGATGCACTGTTTTTAAATCTTATCTGATATGTAATCGGCGCTATTTATGCAATACAGATAAGCCAATTAAACCATGTTGACCAAGTCAAGGAGAGGCGCTCATACAATCTTACTGTAAATAATAAATATTTTATATGAAATTATTTTGAGACAGCGTCGTTGTGCCTCCAAAAAAAAGGGTGCGTGTACTTATGTACGCGCGTAAGAAGTTATACTTGTTTGGCATTATTAAAAATAGTTTTTGATTGCATTCAAATAATTAATTACAATGAAATAATCAAAGACTGGAAAAGGAGTCATTATAGTCAATACAGTTCAGTTTACATTTGAAAAATTAAATAAATAAATATTTATTATTATTCTCTTACATAAAGTGTAACATAAATTCTATTATTATTCGAATATTGTTTTTAAATTATGTCCAATGCCGTAGCATCTTGCGTGGGCAACTTCATTCTGTTAATTTTGTGTAACGGTGCGCGCGCATCGTAAAATTTCACTCTCATCAATTTTTCATAACGCGCCTAAAGAAGTATAACTTCAAAAATATCTATCGATCATTTTTGTTTCAATTTACATCCTGTTGCTTTAACGGACCGCGTTTCGCGGATGCAAAACGAACGCGAATACGGTGTGCGTTATTTATAAATCGCCTATAAGCAATGAAATAATTCAAGTTTGTAACGTGATAACATTTACAAAAACTATTCTTGTCATACTTGAAGCAAGTTTTACCTGTACTGTTTTTCTCATTCTGGAATTGATGCGAAATATTTTTGCACGCAACTCAATAACTGACAACCAACACGCTAAAACTGACCAGTTTGAAATTTAATACCCTTGAAATTCGAAATGAAATTCACGTGAAGTAATTTTTAATTTGATCTTAAATTTTGACAACCGTTGATATGTGCTTTCGTTATTAAGAACATTCTACCTACAATCGATGTTGCAAGAAATATAAGAAATAAATAATTTATGTTTATTATTAACATACTTTGCGTTTTTTTGTACGATTGATGTTTAACCACATTCTATTCGGTACCTTTGCAAGGGTTTGTTGTTTTTATTGACAATCTACTGTATATCCTGCAAAGCCAGTATATAATAAATATTCTTAACAATGTCTTATTGCTTATAATTAAACAGGAACGCCAAAGAGAATTTAATTAAGATCTAGTTAGCTCTCGAGTGCTATTCACAATGAAACAATGTCTTACACAGCTTGAATTTATATTTTACTTGCTACTAGAGGCTGGAAGCTTTGTCTGCAGGGAATTAGGAGAATAATCTATACAAGGAAAATTCTTTTGGCTTAGAAATATGATACACAATTTTAAAAGAGGGAATTATCACTCAATCTAACATCGAGCGATGAAAACTTTAATTATAATATCAATCAGAGATACTAATTAATATTTATAATACTTATTATATACTTTCAAATGTTATATTTTCTAGTATATAATAGGAATATCTAGGACAAGCGATATATTTTAATTTCCATAACATTCAAATGAATATTTTATAATGAAATGTAAAGAAGGTTCATGTTTTTATTAAATTAGTGATAGTTCAATTGTCAATTAAAATAAAGAGTTTTTGATTTATGCTAGTGGCATTCGAAGCGCCATTTGAGAATCTATTTATCATATAACGCATGTCAGTATTACAAAGATGTTCCATCTAGTGTCAGAACGTGACAAGGAAATTAAAATCGCCTTGGTCTAGCTTTAGAGTCGTGTAGAACTCATGGCCGCTAGCCAGATCTTATATTCCTAGTACAAACGTAGCGTGCCTAAAATCCCAACAATAACATTCATTATCATAACAGAGAGAGTTCCTTGTGAGGTATTCGCACATTGCCAAAGTACATTCCATTTTTGTATCTGATAGTCATAATTGTAAGATTTTGTTTGACTTTTTCATACCTATCTATTACAATGTTTCGTAATTTACCTTACTAAGCATTTATAGGGTTATTAATGGTATTTATTCATTTATTGAAGTTTACCACATCATAAATAATATTATGTATTTACAGAGTATGTTACAAGCTATCTTTTCTATAATATATGATAATTTTTAATAACAAAATGTTGCAAAAAAGAAAGAATAAATTAAAATAAAACTAGTAATTTTCGCTATCCCACGGATATAAGTTATTCCTACCATACTTCAGACTAGCTACACATTCTTAAATGTTTTACTATTGGTTTATAGGACAAAGCTAGATTCTCGGACACGAGTTGGCAAATACATCGAACTTGGACACGAAATGGGGACCCAATACCTCGATCGCCACAAACTGCGCGTGCGCCGACGAAACAGACACCGACCGCCTCACCTGACGTACGACAAGACGACCAGAATGGAATCTATGACACCATCACCGTGAGAGATAAGGTAACATTAACCAGCTAAATATTTATAATTTCCGCTTCTTTTTTGAATAGTTGATTAGATTTAGATTTTTAGAGAAATTAGCTACCTCTCTAACGTCTTCTAAAAGTCTTTTACATAAAAACCTCTTAACCATATCCTTTCCATCTGTTCATTCATGACTTTTGTAATTATCCTACTTTATTTTGCAATTGTGAATATTTTTATTAGATTTTTGATCCTAGCAATAATTGTGATTCATGGCTCTTAAGATTACCTTTTATTTTTTATTGTTTTTTTTTATTTTAGACGTTAGTTTTGTAATAGTATAAGTCTACATGGCTATTTGGAATATTTGTTAATTTCGTTATGCACTATACCCTTAGTATTTCCTTTTTCTTCATAACTGTAGGATTTCCTGGAAGAGCGGCGTTACCAATAAGGCTACCCGATAATTGTATAAGTACGATAAATGCAACAAAGTATTAATAAATAAAAACATCGATATTTTACATATATAAAAGAGTTAAATAGAAATATAAAGCCTTTCATAAAGCTTCAACCTGTACAAGCGCTTATACCATATGTAACATACATCCTACGCGAAATCACGACATACAATTAAGTAGGCAGGATCTATCACGTCAAAGCTACGATTCTAGCATACAACTAAATTCTAATTAGTGAAACCTACTATTATTAAGAGTGAAATCGTTAGAAACCTCTCAGATGATGTATTATGACAATTCCGCAAATAAATCCTTCGGCTTTGGATCTTGCGGTCTATCGTTATTTATGGGCACGTACAATCGTAAATGATGTTTAATTGAGGAAGTTTCTAATGTTTAATAATATTTTGCATAGTATTGTTACTGATATATCGTAGTATGTGTAGTTTACTTTTACTTAAACTTCCTTTAAACTCTAGTCGTTCACTGATTTAGAATAGACGTGGTCCATTTTAGTAATCATAATGAAATTTAGTTATATAACTCATATTTCTGTATCTGTTTCATGATCATTTGTTAATCTAATCGGCAAGTAGGTGATCAGCCTCCTGTGCCTGACACACGCCGTCGACTTTTTGGGTCTAAGGCAAGCCGGTTTCCTTACGATGTTTTCCTTCACCGATCGAGCGAATGTTAAATGCGCACAAAGAAAGAATGTCCTTTGGTGCAGAGCCGGGGATCGAACCTACGACCTCAGGGATGAGAGGCCACTTGGCCAACACGGCTCAAATAAATTGAATCTAAAAGATTTTCACTCACTTACAAATAATAAAATGTCGCAAAAACCATAGAAAATAGTCTCAAAAAATGATTTTAGTACCATCGCAATGTGGTTAACCTTAGGAACCCAGGTATAGATTTACGTTAACCGATCGTAAATCATAATCGAGTGGTCCACGGTACTTGCAAGATATGCACTTCCCGCTGTTTCCAATGTTCCTTTGTAGGGCTAGTGACTCGACCTTAGGTTATTGCACTTAGGATATGTTTTCTTAGAGAATAATATAATGGGACAGTGCCAGGTACTCTGCAATGTGTTGGAAACAAATATATCCACAGTAGCGCGTAGGACACCTATCTAAGACTCTGTTTTACTGATTCGTTTTATATAAATACAAAATATGTGATGGCCGACCAACAGTATATAAATAGTTATTTACAGCAAAAACTATTGTTATTGCAAAGACAATTAATTGTATTGGAACGATGCATTTTTTGTAAAACTAAATTATATTACAATTCGTTACATGATTTAATGAAACATTCATAATTATGTTAACAGAACCATGACGTCATTTGTTTGTACGCAAGTGATTTAATAATGCAACAAAGGTGATAATATCGTACTAATGATATGCCTAGGTTCGTGCATCGCATATTAATTTTGTTAAACCGCACTAGATACCTATTTCATATTTACATTGAATATAATACAGTGTGTTTAATACCAATGTTTACTGGAAGATTTAAGACAGTATTATACGTTTCTGTAAAGCGAATTGACGCGCGTTACAGAAATGTTTTATCTATAAACATATTGTGTTATCAAAGATCAATTGACAACGAATCCGGATTAGTTTCTAAAAAATCTATTACTCCGGTTTAATCTAATTATTATTAGCTGTTTTTCTTATAAAATTCTCTTGTATACGAGTGGTTAAACAAAAAACGATCGTTGGCAATTTACCACGCGCTGATTGCTATCATTCCAAACAATTTAATTCACCAATGGAGGCCGTGTTAAGTGAATCATTTATTTTTAGTCGCAAGATAATTATGAACACCGATTTTAAGTGCTTTGTTTGATAAGCGCAATTTATGATATGAAGAAAATAATTTCTTTATGATATAAGATAAAAAGTGTGTTGTTTACGTTAAGTTACATAAACGTTAGATTCAAAACGAAACCGTATCAGACACATTTAAAGACTGTCGCTTATTTTGCCGCTAGATATTACGTAGATAACTATATTACGTAGTTATAATAACATATATTTATTTGTAGCACACAACAAGAAAAAAACATTAAAAAGTTTACAAGTATTTAAGTAAAAAACATTAAAAAACATTAACGTGTTTAGAATAGTAATTACCGTCTGATCATTTAAAATCTTAAGATTTACGGAGCAAATGTATTCTATATACTCGCATATGAGTTTACCTCATCAGTTGTCCAAAAAATGCATTCACCGTTTTAATATAGATCACATGCGGAAATATGTTCAAAAACCACGCCACGGGATTACCATAATTTAGTGTTGTTTTTTACATACATATGTGATTGATAACATACACTATTATTCTTTGATGTGTTTGTTGAGTACTTCTGAGATGATCCAGTATTGATATTAGAATTTAATGATCGAACCACTAACGCCGGATGATCTCATAGTTTACGTCAAACATAACGAGAATCTACGCCTAATCAGGGATGCCTAAATGATTTGATATTTTCTAATAATGATAATCAACTCAGGTTTCCTTCAAACTTGTTAATTTGTTCAGAATCATTCAAACCGAGGTGGTATCAGCGTTCAGGGATCATCATGTTTAAATAATTAATTTTATATCATTTATATTAAACTTATACAGCAATGTTGGCCAAGCGGCTTCAGCGTGCGACTCTCATCCCTGAGGTTGTAGGTTCGATACCCGGTGTGCACCAATGGACTTTCTGTCTATGTGCGCAATTAACATTCACTCGAACGGTGCTCGAAAACATCGTGCGGAAACCGTCTTGCTTAAGACCCAAAAAGTCGACGGCGTGTTTGAGGCAAAGGCTAGTTAATTGATAAAAAGATTTCCTAGTTGCCAATTAGACTGACAAATGATCATGAAACAGATACAGAAATCTGAGGCCCGGACTTAAAAAGGTTGTAGCGCCACGGGTTTTATATTGTACTTTAAATAAAAATAAAGTCGCAGTAATACGAATAAAATGAATAAAAGATGTGTGGAAGAGTTTGTTTCGCTGTCTGGGGCCGTACTTGAATAATTTAAGACCTAGCTGAAGGTCAAAGGTAAATTATATTAATGTAGATAGAATACATAAGTCGTACAAATTTACGTAAGTATTACAGTACTTTCTTATGGTAATATACAAATTGCTTTAGAGCCTGGCATAAATAAAAAATAATTTTGTAATGTGAACATTAGTCTTTATACAAATTATGATTAAATTCATATGCCTTTGAAATGGTAGTTTAAACAGTAATTGTATAACATAAGTTTCTTAAAGTATTGTCTTTTTCTCTTGCCAACAATATACAAAAAAAAACTTAAATTATGAATTTATAATAATTTGTATAGAAAATTCACCTGTTTTCAGTTTATAGATATGCGCTTGACCTTTTGAGGTTTATACTTAATAGTTAAGTAACAATTTTATTCTAAATAACAAGTGTTTAGAATTTAAACGCTATCAAGGTTTGCCGTCAAGGCTAAGTAGGCAGATTCAATATATTTACACATTCATTAAATAGGAATGATCTCATTCTTATAATCCGCTTTTGTGGAATAAATTACAAGATAAAACTCTAGTAGACCTGTTTCTATAGATTTAAATTTGAGGGCGTTGTTTTGATTCTCGTTTCATAATCTTTATGTTTCACTCATTTAAGATATTTTATTTCTTACTGTTACACAATTACCTTCAAGTCTAGCCATTTGAAAAAAAATGTCTCGCAAGGCTTTTTGAAGTTATACTTCTTTAGGCGCGTTATGAAAAATTGATGAGAGTGAAATTTTACGATGCGCGCGCACCGTGACACAAAATTAGCAGAATGAAGTTGCCCACGGAAGATGCTACGACATTGGACATAATTTTTAAAAACAAGATTCGAATAATAATAGAATTTATGTTACACTTAATGTAAGAGAATAATAATAAATATTTATTTATTTAATTTTTCAAATGTAAACTTATCTTTATTAACTATAATGACTCCTTCTCCAGTATTTGATTATTTAATTGTAATTAATTATTTGCAGGCAATCAAAAACTATTTTTAATAATGCCTAAGAAGTATAACTTCTTACACGCGTACAGTAGTACACGCACCCTTTTTTTGTTATTGCTAACGTCCCGTTCAATATATAAGCACGGTTCAAATCTGTGGTCATTTTCTTATAATAAGCATGCATAGAATCATTCGAAAAACAATACTAATTTAAAAGTGACAAAAATACTTAACTATTATTGATTTTTTTGATAACTACTCGCTCAAAAAAAGTTTAACATCTATGGAAAAACGCATATCGTAATTCGTAATATCAATCGATAAAAAAAATTGTGTGGCCGGTTATATCAAGTTACAATTTTGTACCTCAATATTTTTATTGTAACCCAAGCTTATTATAACAACCCTTATTAGTACGGGAGGTAGCAACGTTTGAAAAAAAAGAATTTTAGGTCAGCTGATTTTGTGATATGTCTTCCTTCTTGCACTTCCGGTTAGAGTCTGGGCAATCTGGCTGGCGGTAGTGGTTGCGTTCATTAGTGCGCATCCTATCTGTCCAGGTAAAAATCCTGGATTTTAAAAGCATTTTAAGAAGCGTAATTTTTGATTTTTCCTTTTTAAATACGTCTACCTGACATACTTTTTTTATTGCCAGACATTTTTCACGTTGCTAACTATGTGCCAGACGCGATTTTAAGTTTTATTTTTATGAAAATTTCAAAGCATTTTAGAATGTCTGTAATTTTAATATTATGTTATTTAAATATAAGGAAAACTGAAAATGAATTTGCCAGACATTAATTCGGTTGTTAAGTCTTGAATTAAAATGATAAAGTTTTGCAGTATGATGAAGCATTGCATTTTAAGAAGCGTAATTTTTTATTTTTCCTTTTTAAATACGTCTACCTGACATACTTTTTTTATTGCCAGACATTTTTCACGTTGCTAACTATGTGCCAGACGCGATTTTAAGTTTTATTTTTATAAAAATTTCAAAGCATTTTAGAATGTCTGTAATTTTAATATTATGTTATTTAAATATAAGAAAAACTGAAAATGAATTTGCCAGACATTAATTCGATTGTTAAGTCTTGAATTAAAATGATAAAGTATTGCAGTATGATGAAGCATTGCATTTTAAGAAGCGTAATTTTTGATTTTTCCTTTTTAAATACGTCTACCTGACATATTTTTTTTATTGCCAGACATTTTTCACGTTGCTAACTATGTGCCAGACGCGATTTTAAGTTTTATTTTTATAAAAATTTCAAAGCATTTTAGAATGTCTGTAATTTTAATATTATGTTATTTAAATATAAGAAAAACTGAAAATGAATTTGCCAGACATTAATTCGATTGTTAAGTCTTGAATTAAAATGATAAAGTATTGCAGTATGATGAAGCATTGCATTTTAAGAAGCGTAATTTTTGATTTTTCCTTTTTAAATACGTCTACCTGACATACTTATTTTATTGCCAGACATTTTTCACGTTGCATGAATTATTCATAACTTACATTTAGTAACTAAGACAATTTAAATAAAGTGTTGATTATTAATTTTAATCTAATTTTATATTCCTTTTTATGCTTGTAGCATTATACTGCAATACTTTTTCATTTTAATTCAAGGCTTAGCAATCGAATTAATGTCTGGCAAATTCATTTTCAGTTTTCCTTATATTTAAATAACATAATATTAAAATTACAGACATTCTAAAATGCTTTGAAATTTTTATAAAAATAAAACTTAAAATCGCGTCTGGCACATAGTTAGCAACGTGAAAAATGTCTGGCAATAAAAAAAGTATGTCAGGTAGACGTAATTTAAAAGGAAAAATCAAAAATTACGCTTTTTAAAATGCAATGCTTCATCATACTGCAATACTTTATCATTTTAATTCAAGACTTAACAATCGAATTAATGTCTGGCAAATTCATTTTCAGTTTTTCTTATATTTAAATAACATAATATTAAAATTACAGACATTCTAAAATGCTTTGAAATTTTTATAAAAATAAAACTTAAAATCGCGTCTGGCACATAGTTAGCAACGTGAAAAATGTCTGGCAATAAAAAAAGTATGTCAGGTAGACGTATTTAAAAAGGAAAAATCAAAAATTACGCTTCTTAAAATGCAATGCTTCATCATACTGCAAAACTTTATCATTTTAATTCAAGACTTAACAACCGAATTAATGTCTGGCAAATTCATTTTCAGTTTTCCTTATATTTAAATAACATAATATTAAAATTACAGACATTCTAAAATGCTTTGAAATTTTTATAAAAATAAAACTTAAAATCGCGTCTGGCACATAGTTAACAATGGGAAAAATGTCTGGCAATAAAAATAGTATGTCAGGTAGACGTAATTTAAAAGGAAAAATCAAAAATTACGCTTTTTAAAATGCAATGCTTCATCATACTGCAATACTTTATCATTTTAATTCAAGACTTAACAATCGAATTAATGTCTGGCAAATTCATTTTCAGTTTTTCTTATATTTAAATAACATAATATTAAAATTACAGACATTCTAAAATGCTTTGAAATTTTTATAAAAATAAAACTTAAAATCGCGTCTGGCACATAGTTAGCAACGTGAAAAATGTCTGGCAATAAAAAAAGTATGTCAGGTAGACGTATTTAAAAAGGAAAAATCAAAAATTACGCTTCTTAAAATGCAATGCTTCATCATACTGCAAAACTTTATCATTTTAATTCAAGACTTAACAACCGAATTAATGTCTGGCAAATTCATTTTCAGTTTTCCTTATATTTAAATAACATAATATTAAAATTACAGACATTCTAAAATGCTTTGAAATTTTTATAAAAATAAAACTTAAAATCGCGTCTGGCACATAGTTAGCAACGTGAAAAATGTCTGGCAATAAAAAAAGTATGTCAGGTAGACGTATTTAAAAACGAAAAATTAAAAATTACGCTTCTTAAAATGCTTTTAAAATCCAGGATTATTACCTGGACAGATAGGATGCGCACTAATGAACGCAACCGCTACCGCCAGCCAGATTGCCCAGACTCTAACCGGAAGTGCAAGAAGGAAGACATATCACAAAATCAGCTGACCTGAAATTCTTTCTCGAAAACGTTGCTACCTCCCGTACTATATAGCCTATGCATAAACATCAAAGTTGTCAATAATCAGTAAACAACTATAGTAGCTTCGATGGAAGATTGATAAAACAAATAAAAGTATACAGAAGATATTTACAATTCGTTAGCGTTCGCGATATGACGGGACCACCCGTGGTCAGATATGCATCGCATCAGGTGACAGTTGACACCGAAGGCATTATACCACAGACTATTCCCATGTCACCATAAATATATTTAAATCTCGCATCGTAAAAATTCACAATATTGACGGTGCGAGGTTGAGTACAAATTGTGGACTTTATTGCCATTATTCAAAAGTTATGCACGAGTCAAATTATTATTTCCTTTCAGAATACCATTCTAGAATTTCGATGCTCGTTAAGATCAATCGAAAATTCGGACGTTCGATATGGATCAGTGTGATTAAAACAAATTACTTTCAAATCAAACAGGTTATCAAAGGGGCCGCAGAAGCCGGGTAACAAATTGAACTTGAGCAAATTGCAAACTTGACTAACAATAACCTATATACCTATATCACTATGTGGTCCGTGCGTGTAATCTGTGGTCTCTCTATCTATGCTTTATTTAGTCTGTTACTGAAACTTTTATTGGAAATTGTTAGTATTTGTATTGGATTGTTGAAATACAATTAATCGGTTCGTTACGCTTTGTGTTGAATGTTCAGTTTAATTGAGCCGGGTATTGTTATGATAAAAATATTCGTAAGTTATTTACTTTATTGTCTAGATTCTTACAATATTATAGGACAGAGTTTGCATTTCACAAAAGAAAGAGTAACTTGGTACAGCAACATCAATTTTCCTTTTTGAAGTGAAACTTTAGGCGCATGAGGGTAAAATTTTTACGGAACGTCACGAAGATACGCAGCGCTTTTGTCGAATTTTTTTTCTTTGATAAAGATGTGTTAGTATAATATTGTGGTGCAATACTAAAACGCCGATGGTGTTTTTAATACATACCATATACACATTACCATTTTTTTTTGTTGGTTTTGTATTTTTACCAGGGCACAGAACCCAAACCTTTTTTGCTCAGACCCAGTTAGCTATTTTAGAAAATGTGGACATAAGTTAGCAATTATGATAATAATTAATTTGTTATATTATTTGGTAATTGCTACCATATTTATGGTGGTATTTCATATAAATAATATAATAATAATTTTAGTTCTGGTTTTTAATTAGCCTTATTATAGAATGACTGGCAAAATTAAATTATGGACTTTGGGAAACTTAATTACTCAATAATTAATTTACAAGTTTCGCTTCTGACATGTGTATTTGTACGTGCGCACTTTTTTATTTTTTCCGCTGTTTGTGTTTCTGGGTAAATATAATAAAAAGCCCTTGTCATCTTTGTAAATAAAATTCTTTAAATATGTTTGATATGTTACTAGTTCCGGGACATTAGGCACAGCAAACATATTTAACGTTTATAGTCAACTTTCTAAGGTACTCGCTACTCGTTTGAAATGTATTGATATAGAGCTATATTTTCATCTTCTATTGACCTAGATTTATTTGCCAATTTTCTTTTTGTATTGACATATATGATATAACGAATATTGCGTATATACTTTGATTATATAAGTTCTAGACTGAGGCTGGCATAGAAGTAAAAGTTCGCATTAGAGACAGAATTTTGTATTTTTATATTAAAACAATGGGAATAGTGCTCGTGTCCCATTCAATACTGTTTATTGTATCTATAAAATATATCTGTATGTTTTTATAAATGACAGATGAGGTTAGAACTCAGGAGGTTAAAACTCATGATAGATTATTTGACAGCTCTTGTAAAAAGTGGGTAATCGATCAAAATTAAAAATGTATTTAAAGGTGCTTTAACTAATAGTTATTTTAATTAGATAACTATATTTATAATATAAAGAAATATATAGTTAAGGCCTTATTTGACACAGATAATAAAACGCAATGAACCTATTTATAAAAGGCATCCGAAAACAGACCACCAATGCTATTTAAACCAGTATTAGTATTAGTTATTTTCTCATGTATTAAACCGAAATGTCGTAGACAGTCAATTAAGTAAAAATAGAGGGTAAGATGCAGCAGTTTATAGTGGATACTTAGATCGATTTTAATACGTATTTTAGTATTTATTATCCTTTAGCTTATTTAATAATCTTTAGAATATTCAATTATTTTTGATACACACCGTAATCATACGAGTCGTGCGGTCTTTGAGAATATTATGATAATTTATCGGTTTGGTGCACCCATACTCAGTTCTCGCAAAAGTTAGCTTGCAATAACGTGGCTCATTAGAAGTACCGCAAAAGCATTAAGTTGACATATAAAGTAATACGTCAGAATGGCCCGGGGCAAGATCGAATGCGAATACGTGATTGGAGTACACGAACTGCCCTTTACTAGGTGGGCTTAGAAGATCCGTGAGAAATTTTCTCTTGTTCAAGTTAGCCGTTATATCTTATATAAAATATCTATTTGTTCTTTAGAATTAGCTAAAAGTAAAAAGAGTTCAGTGTTTCGTTATTTTGAGATTAAATAAACATAATCATTAAACTTGAGGTTTTTGTAAATTTTTATATAACTCCGTTAGACTCTGGAAATTAAAATAATATGAAAATTAATTGCATCCCGTGTATAAGATATATTATTGTAGAATAGCTTGATACTATTAGAAAAAAAAACAAAAAACAAACCGTAAATACTATTTAAGTCTTATTAAAACTTATTGTTATGTTAAACATGATTAAATATGATATTGCCGTGGTAATTTTGATTTATTAGGCACGGAAAAATTCACGTACTATATCCAATCCTAATCATAAGAAATATAAAATATTTAATATTTTTTTTTAATGAATTAGTACAGTTATATTTGGGGCCTGGAAATATGTATGTGGAATATGAGCTACTCACATTAGCTTTTCACAGTTAAACCCATGGACGCAGCAAGTTTTTTAAATTTATTAATTATTATTAAACTTTTCTTTCAGTGGATTTTTCCTGTATTAAAAAGTTATCGTAGACCTGAAAAATAGGTGTACCTGCAATATAATATTATAATATCAAACATAAATGATTTAATGAAAAATTTGCATAATGTACATATACATACATATAAATGTAATAAAATATTATTAGTTAAATTAAATTTATATCACTGCGACTGTCTTAGTATATTTTCTTGTTTACGGAACTACCCGCCCGCCCCACTATACGAAACGCGCGATTAGGCGGGCGGCGCGTGTCCTAATAATTATGAATGAACTATGGCTGTTGCGTAACGCTTTAATATTTTTATTGTATGTACGTTCTATAGTAAAAGTAAAACTATATTTATTACTTTAATCACGAGTGATTGGTACTAACGGTTTGAATCGAATAACGTATTGCAAAAGGTTATGGATCAATTATGAAATCAAACATTGATTGTATATACGGAACTTTTAGTCGGCAGTTATAAAATACAATTGTTATATCTAAAGTACCTTATAAGCAGACTTCCATAGGATTTTACAGAAATAAAAATATTATATTATAGCGAAAATTCTTTAGAAGTGCAGTGTGGGGTGCGAAAATAAGATGACGGTTGCCTAGTAACGTGGCGTCGAAGCGGCGAGCGTGGACGACAGTACGACGCCTCGTGCCAGACGCCAGTCCTTCAGCTGTGCTTCAGCGTCGCGTTACGTCCTGCACGCTCGCTGCATCCTAGAAAAAATACTAGAGTTCCCAAATTACATTATGCGTGCGGTGACGAATCGGTGTTTATTTTTAAACTCTATAAAAGTGTCGAAAGTGAATTCACTTGTTTCGTTGGGCTAATCAGTTTTCAATAGTGTTCACGAGCTTTATAAAGTTTTTATGTCTATGGTGATAGTTAAAGAAATATAATAATTAAAAGTTTTAATTTAAAAAACGTTGACGTTAATTAAACATTATTACTTGCTTATAATGTAGATAGAAATATCTGCGAAGAGAATGAAGCACTGAGATTACATTTGATAAGATAAAGAACCAAAGAAGTATGCAAATTACACGTGCCTCACAGAATAAATAATATAAATTCATTTATATCAGCAGCAATCATTGAACATACATTTTAGATATTCAAAATGTTTCATTTTCAAAATCGTTATATTCGCATATGAGTCGAGCTTTTGTATGAGCTATTTGTGCTTATCGACAGGCAAAAAGAAAAATATAAACAGCTGGTGCGGAATGAAAGGATCGTAAAGAAAGATTCAGTGACCGCTCACTTTCATAGATTTGACGATCTTTTATTTAGATGAGCCCCACCCCCAAGGTTGTTAACCCTCGGTGCAGGTCAGGGTTATATGAGAGGATAAAATTAGCTTCAATGCTTAAACAATTTTAACTTTAAGATTTGTTAACGAAAACACACGTATTCCTAAACAGCAATGCACTATTTTATAAATATTGCTTTTTATAGAATTTAACATTAATGTTTGGCAATACATGCGTCCATAAAATTTAAAGTGTCGCAATGCAGGAGCGCATGCCCCATACGAGATCCTGCTTCCTGTGAGGTTTAATTTAATCCACTCCCTTTGACCAATCACCATTCATTCTATAAAGAATTATTGCGCTTATAAAACGCATAAACTTACTTGAAAGCGTCTAAAAAGAAATATAGCTGACGGATTGATTATTATTATCCCGCTCCATCACGTAAATAATATTTTAGCTATTCAATATTTATATTGTGACTTTCGATAATGCCGGTATAAGAACTATGGAATATAATTGTGTGAGTGGAAGATGCGACCACGTACGTCGCGTTGTGATGATGGAGATGGCGATGCTGCGCGCGCGCTTCACCGACTCGCTTTTGCGTTGTGGAGGGCAGCATTTCACTTGCAAAGAAACCCTCAACGATCGAGAAGTAAACGTAGCAAGCATGTTATAACGGTGCGTGTAGACTTAACTCAATTAAAATACTCAAACATTAAAAGTCTTAACACATTTAGCGTCACATTTAGTGACATTTCATTTCAAACGGTTGCAGGAGAAAAAGACATCACTGTAACGGTCTTCTTTTTTCTATTGTTAATGAAATGGCTTTAGCACTTACACTCATCCTTGAAGTTATAGCTTAGACTATTGGAGAAAACAAATCATCACGAAAAAGTTACAGAAATCTGAAGAACTAAAAGGTTGTAGTGGAACTGGGTTTGTAGAAGTCTTTGACTATCTTTCAATATATGCGCGTATATAACAATTTAGTTCAATTGTTGTCTTAATTGTTTTAATACATTTTTGTTTTATAATGTATTAAAACAATTAGGAGGGAGCTGTATACCGTACATATATGTAGCCTTATGTAGTAATTTAAATGTTTCAAAGTCGAGGTTTTCGCTTGTTAGTCATGTAGTATCAATTTAATGCAGTAATAACGCTTAGATCAAAGCAAAGAACCACATGCGCGTACTTAACTTTCAATTAAGCGGTAACCCTGTTTGGTATCAATCATTAAGGTTATTTATATGATCGTATAATTTGTTAGAAACTCATAATATATTATGATTACTGTAGTTTATGTTACATTAATATTCTAAGACTGTACGTATAAAGTTGTTTGTTGCGGTAATTATTTAAAGTATGTCTTATTACCATCTCCTACCAAATAGTTATATAGTGCTGTTGGATAAGCGCTTCTTTTTAATACACCTAGGAAGTCTTTAATTTAATTTCTAGTACAAAGTAACTATACAAATCAGCGAAAATGATGGATCATTATCTGTATTGCACTACAGATAATGATCCATCTTTTACGCATATACCTATACAAAAACATTAAACGTTCTATACCGTATTCATAATCTTATAACACTGTCCTTTTCTGTCTTATGGTGCTGATGTTGTGATAAAAAGAGGAAGGATGCTCAAGTACACACACATCTACTTAAATGATTTCAAACCGTTTAAATACTCAATTTATATGCGTGTTACTTTTAAGCAATGCTTAGCAATGCAAATCCTACATTCGTCTTTAAAATTCAAAGCGCAATTACTGCGACATACCATTACGAGATCTCCAGTGATAGAACACCAATTCCATAGTCACTAGATAGTATCGTAGAGGTATGTTTGCATTGTTGATGATCTGAACATACTAACATAGAAATCCGAAGTCATGTAATCTAGCCTCAAAAAGAGGCGTCTTAGCGACAAGGGCGCTCGTTGCACCTTTTTTGAAAAAAAAAAGATATAGCAAAGAAATCGTTTTAATACTAGCCGACTTTAAAAACACGTCCAATTCGACTTAGGATCCTTTGAGATAAGGGTACCAATTCTTAATGCCGGCAACGCACTTGCGAGCCCTCTGGCAATGTGTCTATGGGCGGCGGAATCACTTACCATCAGGTGAGCCTCCTGCCCGTATGCCCCCTCGATCAATACGTGTTATTTTACGAATGATTTTTTTGTAATGTATAATCTCCAAGGAAATATGTTTTGCTTTGATTCTAACTCTGACCGTCTATGTTTTTATGTCGCACTGTAATTTAATAGAAATATTTCAACTTTACAGTAACGCTGTCCACACTTTTATTATAAAAACTCGTTAAATTTTATTCGTTAACGAGAGATTTTAAAAATCCTAGTAAAATCTGATATTATAATTGAAGTATTTAAAAATTATTGGGTGAACATATTTTCAAGCAAAAGTTACTTACTAAATCATCGTCGAAATACTTAAATAGTATATTTTTTTAATCATGTAGATCGTGTTTAAACAGAAAATTTTACTAAAAATTATGTCTGATCGGTGTTCAGATACGTCGGAAAGTGATGGGTAGATTGATAAGATATAGTGCAGCAACGGTAATTAGCTATCCATTATACCTGCAGTAATCACTTAGGGTGAGATCTATAGTGCGCACTTAGACTTTGCTCAGACTTAACTACAACCATTCTTTACTTTTTTAAAGGATAATAAAGAAGGTATTGCATGAAATGATACATCAATTTCTGTCTTAGCTTGAGCTTAGCTTAATCTCACCGTTAAAATGTCTATAAATATACTAAATCATAGTTTAACCTTAGTGTTTTTCGTAAGTAAAGTCTGAGCAAAGTCCAAGTGCGCACTATAGATCTCACCCTTAGACCACACCTTTCTTGATAATTTATCATAATAAACATTGGACCCACGATACTCGCTCTAAAAGAACGTGTTAGTAAACGTGATGAAAGCGTGGTTGATTTAAAATCATTTTATGAAACAAAGTCAGCGTTTAATCGGTAATTACTGCTGGGATCTAGCGGAAAGTGTAAATCGATCGGCAAAGTCAAGCAACGGTGGAAGTAGTAGAAATATTGATGTGTGTAAAATATAAATGAACCTCAAATATAGTGCCAAGATCGCTCATATCTATTTGAAACGTTTTACAGTAATCAGTCAAGACATCCTGTTATTACGTAAGAAACGTTTAGGAAATTAGAAATACCGAACCAGGGTAAAGAAAAACAAAAGATTCGTAAAAGAGATTGAGTTGTGTTACAATACTTTATTATTAGATATTTTTACGGTATAATTTCACGTCTTAAAACTTGGTCATAACGGTTATCTAAGCAGCTCGAAATAGGTCCTCCAAGACCAAGGGCTAATATGTTAGCTACGCTAAACCACTATAATACTCCTACTTTTTCAAGCGAAATATAGAACTGAATTTTGAATTTGAATAAATTTTGAGACAGCTGTCAACTCAAGGCGCCAGTTGAAAAAAGGCGTGGATTAAATTACTTTCAGACAAGAAATCTATATTTTATTTCGATTGACAGGCGACCTTGTTAATGTGTTTTTAATTAAACTTCGTGTTTAAGCTGTGTAGATATTGACTTTGTTTGATATATTCAGAAATAAAACAATTAAGTTGAGCAAAGATGTCATTTAAATAAGTAAAAACCAAGAATTTGCGTATGCGTTTTAAATTATACGAATATAACGAACACAGCATTTAAATAATTTTACTAATCATCAATAGAATGTTCATATATGTGGATGTACTCTGTTTTTAATGGGTTGTATTGTGTTTCTTCTAGACTCGTGCAGTCAGCGCGCCAGCTACGCCTGGACCTCTTACTTTCGCAACAGAATACGTAAGTTTTTTGTTTATCTTTACACATCCATCTACTCTATTTACTTACCGAGTTTTGTAGTGTTTGATTATTAAAATTAGCTTCTCCGACAACTATTGCCTGCCGTATTTAAATAAGACACGTTATATAAAAAAACTTGTTACCCCGTCCTCGCTGACGCGTTCGTTTTTTCGCGTGTGGTTTTGGGTATGTGTTGTTGTCCAACAGTCTAAGAAAGGAGTACATAAGTTCAAAGAAAGTTATTAACAATCTTATATTAGCACATAGTGCTATCTAATATATACATTAAGTCCTGATATTTCATTTCAAAGTTATTTATAAACATATTTGTGACGAGCATTAAATCAATGGAAGTAATTTCAGCAAAGAACTTTTAAATTGGTTATAGTAATTAGTCTTATAAAGCACTAAAAAGTTCAGAATCAGAAGAGTGGTTTACTTTTTTATATCTTTTATTTTGTAAACATATAAACTAAAGCGTAGGCAACAGACTCGCGGAGGCGGCACTTAAACAGAATAATTTCATTTCTACTATCTTAATCATAGTATTTTCGATTTATGGTTAGTATAAAGATACTTTTATAGAGTAAGCCACAAATAAATCGGATTAACGGCAAGATGCGCATAGTCGGTTTGCTCTGCGCCTACGCACGGCCTGTGTCACTTTCTAAGAGCTATGTCGCGCCTACGATGTTTTGGTTTCACATAAACATTTTACTTAGGTTAATCATCGGTTACCGTTCTTTTGAACCTGGAGGCAAATATTTTATGTTTACCAAGTATTTTTGGATATACCTCTTTAAACTAACTGTGCGTACCTCGTTCGAGTCTGCTATTCCAGTTTATTACATAGGTCCTTGCAGATCAAAATATATATTTTTCCTTATTTAGTTTTATTTTATTAAAGTGGCTCAATTTTTTCGTTAAAGAAGTTAAATACCTGGAAGACGGTGCCTGGTGCTGGTGGTGTCGGTGCGGTGATGACATCTGATATAATTTAATCTTTATTAAGTAACGTATTGTTTTTAACAGGGAGGCCCAAGATCTATAAGCTACTCTGGAAGTGGAGGTCCGGCTTCGCGACTCGATTTGTGCTATGTGGCGGAACGAATGCTGGCTTTACACCTGCCTCATAGGGACGCACAAGCTGAGGCCCAAGCTGCGCATATGTTGACTAATAAACATGGCGAACATTTTATGGTAAATATGTGTTATTTTTCTGCAGTTTGATATCATAATACTCGTAGAACAACGGGGATAAATTTCAATATTACTCAATGAATAAAACGTCATCAGTCGTAACTTCTACATTATATCGTTTAAAAGGTGTTTAAAATTAATCTCTTACCAAAGTTATCGGTGTTAATATGTATAAAATGTTGCAATGTATAAAACATTACAACATTTTTTTGTTAATTGTCCTAAGAGAAAAAATTCTTCATAAAAACCGTAGGCCATATTGCATTGAAGGTATTCTTATCTTAAGAGAAATTTAATTGCCTTAAAACACTGATGCGAAATTTCACGGTTTGTCACTTATAATGAACAAAAAGTTATAACAAGCATATCTAATGAATTTTTGTGTTTAATTACCTCACAGATATCTTTCATGTGTGATGTAACGATATGACAAATTTAAAAATCCAATCACTAGCAATTCCTTTGCGTAAAATCAGACTGAAACTCCACGCTTACTCTATAGCCGAATTCTTCTTTCGTCCTTTAAGGACTGCCCGTTTTTATATCGCTATTTAAATTTCGGTTCTGTAGTGAAATTTGGTGGTAACTATGAAATAAAATTTATATTTCAGTGATCGGACGTTGTGGACACTACGTAAAAACTAAATAAAAATACATATTTTGAAGTGGAGATACACCACGATTTAGTAAAAAACCAGTCCGTAAAATAGTGAATTAGTCTTAGATTTAGAAATTGTTTTTGACAATACTCTTTTAACTCGACTCTTTAATTATACATTTAATTAATTTTTTGATATTTTATTTGAAAAATACATGTGCGTTGACACGTTCTTAGCAGATTTATCGTTGAAAAGTGGTTTAATTATGTATGACAATATAACCCACCATGGAGCCCACGCCCCACAATAGCAATTTGATTGTTAATTCAAAAATTTATTTAAAATTAGAATTAAAAATTTTCTTTATATATTTTATTTACTGTGTACCACTAACAATTTCGTAGTAATATCTTCCTAAAAAGGAAGAATATGATAGGTATCATTTATGTTTTTTTATTTTAGCGATATTTTTAAAATTTAAAGTTATGTATGTTGAATAGGTTGGTAGGGAAGGGTAGGGAAACACTGGTATAAGAGATATTCGCTCAACAACTATTACATACATTTTCAGGTATTCGAAGTGAGCGGAGATATGACAAACGATGGGCGAGCGGCACGTAGTGTGTTCGGACGGGCTCGTTCCCTCGGCTGGCCTGGAGACTTGGCGCCACCTCTGGAACGATTATGCGCTGCTTGCAAACACATAGAAAGCTGGCTTGCTGCACACCCAAAGAACGTCGCCATTTTACTTGCATGGTAACCATAAAATTCAATGTTCCTAATATTTAGGGGTCTATAACAAAATTCTGGTTAAAACTCATTAAATTTTTAAGATAATTTATGTATTTTACTTCGCTATGTACGTGTTAAGCTTGCTGTCATATCATGACATCGTTATGTCAAGAATTATGGACTCTATACCTTGTTTTTAAATATCAATCTTTTTTTTAAAACTTTCAGGGGTAACCGCGAACGTTTAGGAGTTCTCGTAGCGGCTTACATGCACTATTCAGCCATATGTGGTGCGCCGGAACATGCCTTAGACCGATACGCTATGAGACGGTACCTGGATGACCGAGTCCCAGTTTTTACACTTCCTTCTAATAAACGGTGAGTATATTGACTGAATTACAACATAAAACACGTTATATGAATTTTCCACGGGTTGAGAGTCATCCCGTAAAGACAAAAAACTTGTCAGAATAGTTGAAGATAATAAATCTGACAATATCGAAGTAAACTCTATAAGCTTCAATACTCAAAAGCAAGAGCTAAATATCGTTTTTACCGACCATTATCGGAAAACATATGAATATATACCGTAAATGGTAAATTGTTATGAATATAATCTATATCTGGATAATGTACACTAACAATAGTTCTTGGTCCTTCACAATTTTCTTGAACTGTCAATTTGTAAATAGTATATGACGAAACGCATTTGACAATTTACAATACTGAAGTATATGTAATATAAATCTTCTGGAATGAGCTAGACAGGCTTAATTAGCCAGGACTTAACACACAACGGACCAAATGGGCGTCAAAGAGGGGAATCTGAGTCCATACGAAATACTACATACATTCATGTAATATCAAATACTTTACTAAGTAAAGCTTCAATTTGATTGAATGTATTTAACGTATTTGTACTATATAAAGCTTTATAATGATAATAGCATTATCCAGCGAAGTCTGACCTTTAATAGGATGAGTAGTAAGCTCATGTGCGATTACTCGGATCATTTTTCATAACTTAGTTTTAACAAAATTACGAAGAAACCGTGGTTTCATTTAGATTATTACACTTACTTCCTCATACAATTGTAATAAAAACAAAATATTTTGTCTTACAGATATATAGACACATTCGCCGGTTTACTGGCGGGACAAATACGCGTGAACTCAGCTCCTCTTCACCTAACGCACGTGAGCGTCGCAGGCTCGCTTGCAGCGACATCTACACCTACAATCGCCTTTCTTAAAATCTACGAGAATTACACATGTGTTTATACTTCAGGTACCAATTTAGACCCTGTTGTTTAATGTCCACTTTGTCATTGTTATACATTTTAAGATAAAATAAGAAATTTCCGTTACAATTTTTCATTGAATTCCGGTTAGTTTCAATATTTGTGTGAATGTGCCATAAACTAAAAGACGAACTAAGTCTAAGAGTGAACTCTGTTTGTCAAAAACGTATTGGATTTAATCCCTTAGATCCAATACAATATTGTGAGTTGTGTTATAGGCACATAATTATATGGACATAATGACGTCAAAATCTTTAAATTTAATTGTGATTATAACGATAAGGCAAAGTACAAAGTAGTACGATGGTTTCAGTTCCGGTTGAAATAATAATAGTTTCAATTTAGATGGAATAAAGGGTGATTACAGATAAATCAGATACAGAAGTGCTGCTATATTTACTCGATTTTAGATATGATACTTTGAAATATTTCTCTCTTAATTTTTTATAAGAATGAAGTAAATCCTTATGTAAATTAAACAATATTAAATCTAGTCTTTCTTCAGGTCTGTACATGGTGAACGGTGGTGGCTGGACCGTAGGCGTGGGTCGCTTATCCCTCCGGGGAGATGTGCTCGTACGAGCATATCGTCGCACTACGCATGCGCACGCTGCGCGCCATCTAGTGTTCGCGTGTCAGTTCCACACGTGCGCTGTCGTCGACCACACGCTCTCCTTCACTAAGCTGCAACTTGACCACGCTCTGCATGGTAAAATAAGATGCACACTGTCCAAAACCTTTTCACCATACACATTCCTTTGGGGTTATATCTAGAAAAATATTCTAACGTTATCACAACCCCGTCTGATAGATGCTGTTTATCATCACTGTTTTAATAAAAAAAAGCTGTTTCCTTTCTTTTTGTCATATTGCGTTTACGCGGTTATTAAAGGTGGATCTGTGATGTGGTTAATTGGTTAAATTGATTCCAACAAAAACATAACTTGTAAAAAATACAAGTCTCGCAACTTCTTCCGGAAAAAGTTGTGAGATTCCGTAATACCAAGTAGGTTAATTTATTTATGTTCCTCTAGTTAAGGGAACTTCTATCTCAAATTGTTACGTAATTACCTAACCTTAATAACATCTAATAACGTAACATAACATTATTAAAAAAATTTATGTTTTAAAGAAATAAATTGACGTGGCAATCGAACTAAATAAACAATCTAAATTAATATGTATTCCTTGTTAGATACATATGGTAATATAAAATTTAGGATTCTAGTTTTATCCACACCGAAGTTATAAAGAATGAAAGAAGAAGAAAGAAGAGGTCGAAAATAGCCTGACTTGGCGGGGACACGGCCGTGCCCCAAATTATGTAGATAAGGGGGTATAAATGTAGAGCAAAGATTTAAACTCAATCAAATCTTCGGAACATAAAACGTGTCTGCGTCAAAAATAAGTAGAAATGCTGTAATGTTTTTGATATAAATAAATATTTGATATAAAATGGTGAAATAACGTAACGTTCCGAATTTGAAACCAAATAAAGTAAAATAAAATAACTAATATAACAAAACAATATAAAATATGTAAATAGATTATTTATATAGTACCTAACACTGTTCTCAATTAATTATCAAAATCAGCACTGTATATTTGTAAAAACACCTTTTTTAAAGCCTCAGTAAGCGCACTTAAACTCAAAAAGTTCTAACAACCACTTTTGATTTCTTTTAACAACGTTTTCTTATAATAAATAAACTTTTTCCATACATGAGACACTTATTATCATTAATTACGAAGTATTATTTTCTTACCCAACATTAAGTTTCAACGTACGGTGGATGTTGTGATCCAAGGAAATCCATAGAATAATTGTTTCTATAGAATCCCCGTGACCTTCTACCGTGAATAGAATTTCAAAACAAACTGTAACACAATTTTGTTCTTATGAATGTTATTTACCATATAAGATTATTCTTTTAACTGTATTATATTTGAGTATGAACCTGTTGTTTTGAGTTCTATTAAAAATCAAGATATTTGTGATCAGTGAAATACGTTAGAAGTCGTTTGGAGATTATCTCCTTTATTCATGATATATAATTAGACTAATTACACAGAATTTGAGTGTTTTTGTTAGAAGAGTGTTATAAGAATTATAATTATTAATTGATTTGTTAAATAAACATGATACAAATATTTTGTGTGCCAATTACGAACCTCGAGGCTGAGCAATGACCATCAAACAACTATTCAGCGACTCGTTTTGAAAAGAGCATTCTTCCCTAGATCCATCATTTCCAAGTGATGGCGCAGTAGAGCTGGTGTTCGCTAGGGGTGAGGGATCAGGCGGTGCTGCCCCGGCGCCAACTCCCGCGGCTCCTCTTCGCGCAGCCCCAGACGCTTTAGCTAGAGCAGATTCTCTGGAACATCTACGACCCATATCTACGCTTACTGATGATGAACCAGGTAAGATTTTAAAAGTACTCTAGCGGGCTTAACATATGGTTAATATTTTGATATACTAAATATTTATTTAAGCACGGTCGAGACGAGAATAAGTTTAGTAGGTTTACTACAAAAGTAAAAGTTAAGTTAATAGGTTTTATTTTATAGTACACTAGCTGACCGGGCAAACGTCGTTTTGCCATGTATGTATATCATTTATAATAAAAAAATAGGGGTTGATCGTAGAGGAGTGAAAGTTAGGGGTTGTATGTATTTTTTAATGCTGTATCCTAAAAAAATAAAAACAGAAAAAAATATCTATAAATAAAAAAAAAATTTAGGGGTTGACTACCCTTACATTTAGTGGGATGAAAAAAAGATGTTGTCCGATTCTCAGACATGCCCAATATGCACACAAAATTTCATGAGAATCGGTCGAGCCGTTTCGGAGGAGTTTAACCACAAACACCGCGACACGAGAATTTTATATATTAGACTAGAATAGAAATAATAACACCAAATAAAAAAACACCTAATAAAGCTATCGAATTAATACAAGTAAATATGCGATCTTTGTTTAATCTTATTATAACTAAACCCAAAGTACGAGACGCTGGTGTCAGATGCGGGGTTAATAACACTGACACAAACTTAAAATATTTACATATTTATTGGTAAAGTGGATTGTTTTAGACAGGAACAGTATGTTTTTAGAATCAATATTCATTGTTTTAACAGTACCAGTACTACAGTAGTAGCGTTACAACCTTACCAACCGTATGAGCGAGTGTTAAATGGGTACATAGACAAAGTCCATTGGTGCACAAATTAAAATTTTGTAAGACCGACAAGATTTTGATCACTACTCACCAATATAAACATTGGCTTTTTATCTCGTTCCTAAATATCGTTTATATTGACATAATTAAAACTAAACGGAAATAGGGTAACATATAATAGAACATTAAATGATACCTGCAATCCAGCTAAATAATATAAAACCCCAAATTGACTTGATTTATAATTTTGTTTATAATTGGAATGGCTCCGCAAGTGTTATGAACAATTTTACATAGAATCCTTCTAGTTTTTGGTATTTTTAAATGACCGATTAGACATTATAAATAATAATTTTAATAATTTTAAGCACAATGTATCTAGAATTATTCTTTGCATCAGATTTATTGATCAACTTATTTGTAAGTTCTAAGACAATAGGAAAAAACTTTTTTTTACTTACATTATATTTAACTATATAAAACATAAATTAGTTTTAAGATAAGGAAAGCATCTCTGTTTAATGCTTATACATATATTATTAATACTATTTATATTTATTTAGATAATAGAGAATAATGATTTTAATAATAACTCAAATTTAACCCAGGAACTATAGTTCAAAGAACGGTAGAAATAAGAGCATGCCGTATAACAGCTTTTGCATCCGCGTCGATCTATTTAAAGTCATTGGTCACCGCAATTCTTAAGTTTTAACGTATTTGCGAATATACTTATTTATTATGTTTTCTAGAGTGATAATTTGATTTCCATTTTGTAAGGAATACAGCTTAATGGCTACAACAAAAGTATGTCTTAATTGACAAATCTATATATTCACATAGGTAACATGTTTACTTAAATACGTCAATATACAGCTAAATACATAGTATGAAATGCTTCTTTTTAATATTTACTGCCAGTTCTCAAAGAACATAGAACGCACAAGAAGAACTGGCAAGGAAGTCCCCATCACTCTTTTCATTCGCCCAGTTTTTGTTGTAAGAAAATAAGTTTTTAACCAGCTGCAACTATAACATCATGTTGATTTCAAATGATAACTAATTAAAATATTTTTATATTTATATTTTTATATATATTAAATAAATTTTTCAGTTATTCTTTCCTAAAAGCCGCTATATAACAACTACATACTATTAAAATGTATTTTAACTATTTCGTTTTCTTAAAAGTTTAGCTTATTAGTTGTATTTAAAAGGACGTTAAAGTCCATTTTTACGAATACCGAATTCTTTAACTGAATAATATTTTTTTAATATAATATAATCATATAATTCAATATTTAGATTGGTAGCAATTTGAATTATATATTACAAAATGTATACTAATAGTCTGTCGGAAGTAAACGTCGGTTCTGCCGTCTGCGTTATTTCGTCTCGTCTAAGGCTGTTTATTTATACTGTTCTACAGTTTGCCTTCACCTAATTAACAACCATAAATTTCGCATAAATTTCGTATAATTTCCAGATAAACAACTGGTTATGGTTGAATTACTTATCGTAAGTACTTTCATAAAGGTTATTTATTTAAGAAGAGGCTTACTCCGTGGTTCCTCGTTTAGAGCTAACAATCACAAAAAACGTACCTACGTTAAGTTTATTAACTGAAGTGTTAAAATTATGATTTTATATATAAAACTTTCTATCATCAAGTAACATGTTCGATATTCAAATCGCTTTTACAAAGACGGCAGGTATCCTTCATTTTTCCAATGCCTCAATTACAAAACAGTCGTATCCGACACCGGATGTCGGTGGTTTAATGAAATTGTGTCATTCGAGTTGACAAAACAGTTATCGTATAGGTGCCGGTTGAGTGTAGCTGCAGGTGCTATGCTATTTTAGACGTGGCCGCCCGCCCAACGCCGCCCGCCCAGTTCTTACTTGCGTTTCAGACCGGCTGCTCACTTACACGTGAATTAAAAAAAAACACAATATGTTTCATATAATTAATTATTTGTTGTGATTGAGTTAAGGTAAGATTTTAGGTTATTGTAATAAAATTTGCCAGTGAATTGGGACTAATTTAGTTTGTGTTTTATTGGATTTTGTGTTACTAACATCGTTAAGCCGTGTGATTATGTGTTGGAGTTTTAACAAAACAACAATATTATTAAGTGATCCTAATTTCACAATTAAAAGTTTTCAAAGAATTATTGTACTATATCAATTTTAAGTGTATTTTTATTACACCAGCAAATACAATATAATAAGTAAAATGCCGCGGTAAGTGATTAACGATGATGTGGGTATGAGGTACTTGTTTCTACTATTGACGATGATAAAACTATCAACGATCGCCGAATTTTCACTGATGACCAAAGGTTAATAGCCAAAGTTAATATTAAGATACTATTAGTTATGGTCAAAGCTCACTCATAAGAACACGGTGCCGCTGAATGGCGCTGTGGTTAATTGAGCACCGTAGTAAATGTGATTGATGCACGATGCTCTTCGCGAGCCCTCAAACTGATATTCGTCATAGTTAAGCCCAATTCGGTTCAAATCAAGAGATCGTTGACTATTGTTGATTAAAATTTAGGAAAAATTCCGTCTGGATCTTGTACCAAATTTCTATAAAGATATAATTCGTGAATAGAGGAAAGAATCATAAACTCGTTTATTAAATACAATACTTAAAGCATCCGTATATCAGTAACAAGGTATTCCTTAAATATTTTAAATACTAAATTGAATTGAAATATTCTTATATTCAGATTTATTTGTCGGACTTTGCAATTTTATTGCCGAAACTCGTCTTGAATTAGTATGTGACATTTGATGGCTATAAAATCAACCACCGGTGGACATTAAACCTTAAACGGCTATCGGTAATAAATAAAACTCACGCGCACGTGGTTAAGTAGTAAGTTGTAATTTAATGTCATACATTTAATTTTATTATTTTTGTGCTGCTTCTTACCACGAAGCATAAATATAAATTTTTCGAGACATAATGTCAGAAAGATTAACCTACTTTAAGTAAAAGGGATCATTCAAACAAACCAAGTATGTACTGTTACGATTAATTATATTTATGAACGTATTTTATTCTTAATTAAAACTAGTTAGTATTCCACACGTTAACGAAAATAATATAACAATAACAATACTAGTATTTGGCATAAATTAAATCACTGTATCTTGCCTTTTACATTTATCCATAATTTTCGCTATTCACGATACGAAATAATCATTTATGCTATCAAAAAGATCAATTTTAAAACGAGTTTATCAAGCGATGTGATTATGTTCTCAATCAGTCAATGCTGCATGTGCATCCGATATACACGTTCGTTTTAAAGTGTTTCAGTGCAATCAAAACAGACTTAAAGTGGTTTGAAAATAGTGCTTTAATATGGGATCCTGTATATAATGTAAGACTTAAGATAAATATTTAGGAATTAAACTTTGAACTTCGATGAAATTAGGGTTTTATTCGTGTTTAAAAAAATATTTTACAATGATCACATAGGTCGGTAACAAATGAAACATATAGAAAAACACTTTTTTACCGGATTGAAGTTATGTATAATTTTTTACATAATTTTAAATTTAACCGACGTTATGTAAAATAATTGTTAAAATAATACATAACTTCAATCCGGTAAAAAAGTGTTTTTCTATGTGTAAAAGTTATGTCAATAAAAGACAATACTAAATGAAACATATGTTTTCTATGGGGTTTTAGCAAATACAAAGTCCCAAATATCTAATTAATATGTTTTTATGAAATTACGTAAAAATATTTTCTTATCAAGGCAAAATCTGTGTAATGATAATAAATATTTTGAACTAACTGTTTCATCTAAAAGTCTCTTTGAAATTTAATAAAGCCACTCAGCCCAGTTGGCTTCGATAACATCATTTAATTATTTTTTTAAAACCTTGTATATGACCAACACATAAAAATACGAAACAGGTTGCAAATTCGAGCTAAGTTACAGATAAAGGATAAGGTTGAATAATAATTTAAGAGGTTCTTAGAAACACGAGTCTACATGGATGACATCATTGGGAGTCACGAAACGCTCACCTTCATATGGGCTCCACTTTACGAATCTTAATATTCTGTGGCTTAACGACGGTCTGTTATAAGTATAAACTTGTGGGGTGTTAAAATAATATGAAAACATACAATAACAGGTTTTACTATGTCTTGGATTGTCTATATATCTGTCGAATAGCTCAACCTCAGTTGTTTGGAGGTCTGTGGAGCGAAGATTTGAAAATTATTATTTATTGCATATGTTAAACACGGCGAGTAGTGTTGGCTCAGTCGTCAGCGTGTAACTTTAATCCTTGATGTAGAAGTTTCGAACCCCGGCTATGTACGGGGTGACGGCTATGTCTATGTGAGCATTTAACATTTTTGCTGCTACGGTGAAGAAAGCATCGTGAGTAAACTGACGTGACTACCTAATACTTGATCGATAGCGTGTGTTAGGAACAAACTGATCACCAACTTGTGTATTAGAAAAACAAATGATCACGAACAGATACGGAAATCTGAAGCCCAGCTCTAAAAGGTTGTAGCGTCTGTTTTTATTTTATTAAACAGGACGGTCCACAACGTTGAATAATTTTTTTTTCACTACAATAATGTATTTATATATTTGATATTAGTTACCTATTACAGTAACAGAGAGTAAAACCATCAATTTTGAAGCATTTTACGCAGAATTGTTTTACGACCGCGGACAATACTTTGTCTTCATGGAAAAACTACTGTATACAATATTTGTATGAAGAATCTTACACTATCTCTGAACACTACTCAAAACTATGATTTTTTTCTTTCGAATATTTACCGCAGACATATTTATGTTAACGTTTAATACTTAGACAATCCCATGATAGTGGTGTAGTGACTATATTTTTGTCTCGCAATGAATTAACACCGCAATATATTCCGCTTCCACAATCCTTCTTTCGCTTTATTAATTTATAGATTATTTGAGCCATGCCTACTAGATAATTATAAGAAGAGTTATAGTGTGAAACTCTATATCCTTAGATTCAGAGTTCGTACCTGATCATTGGATTTTACTTACGACGAAACGAAACAGTTTTTCTTATAATTTGACGACATGGGATAGAAGTTTGTTGCCTACTTTAAAGAAAAAAAAAATTGTTAAGAATGTAACATTCATATAAACTTAAATACATTCAAGATTATGTTGTTATATAAGTTTATGTTGTGGCAATTCCTCTAAGATTGTTTTGTGATTTGTGTAATTATTCTCCATTATTTTTTACATGTCATTACAATTTTTTGTTTAAAAACCATTATAGAATCATTTACACTGTTCTAATGACACCCACAATGCTCCTACAGTGTATCAAATTCATTAAGTATGTAAATTTTTATTCAAAAAACCAGATTCTTCACATTTTAAAACCAGTCCTAAGTATTTTTTGCGAGGGCACGCCTGACGCGTGTGTTTATGTAAAAAGTGAGTTTTGTATGTTGCCATACGTTAAAATTTTTAATTATTTGTATTTATAATTGGATACGAGCAGATATGTTCTTGTTATTACATGGAAACATGCAATAATACAATTTCGAGTGTTCCGCAGGCTTAAAATCAGGTAGAAAATATGAACAATAATAATAATTAGTTAGTTGATCAGTTATTAGATGACTATACGTTTTTTAAGGTTTTTTCTACTTTTAGACTGAGTTAAGCTCAGTTTATTTATTTACACTTCGTTGCAATAAAAATAAAAGAAACACAAATAACACAATACATAAAAATTATAAGGGATGCAACGGGCGGCCTTATCGCTAATAAGCGATCTCTTCCAGGCAACCCTAGTTAAAGAGGAAAACTAAAAAAATAGTTAAAATAACTTAGTAATAAGATAGGTAACTTATGTATTTGCAGCACACGAGCTGCAAAACGAAATTCAAAACTTTTTCTATTATGATTAATCAATACTTAATTAAAAAATATCAAATAGGCGTATAATAATACTTGTTAAATATTATTAATAGTTTTATTCTTATCTGTCTAATACTTATGTACCAGACGCAGAAACGAATCGGCTCTTGCCCCGGGCGAGGTGACGGGAATCATTAGTTTTTTATCAATATCTTTGCAGTAATTGGAGCGCAGTTTGTCGTCCGCATCCTCTTCCTGTGGCTTTCGTAACAGTAGCCCTCGTTTTATTTTCGTTGACATCACAGAAATAACTTCCAACAAGTGACACTAATTGCGTTATTGACATGTTCACGATTAATACGAAATACTGTAAAAATAGTTATTTCGGTTTAATTTATACAATTTAACTAGATTTTATTTTAATGATACTGACAGTTACTTAATTGTGTAATTCTTACTTAATTAAAACTGCCTTCAGCTCAGTTTTGATTTTGTATAAAGACAGTTTAGTCTTGGAATAATAAAATGTATTTTATATACTGTATAAATTGGTCAGGTCAGTGTTGGCTTCAGCGTGCGACTCTCATACCCGAGGTCGTAGGTCGATCCCCGGCTGTGCACCAATGGAATTTATTTCTATGTGCGCATTTAACTTATTTGCTCGAGCAGTGAAGGAAAACATCGTGAGTAAACCGACATGTCTTAGGGTGAGATCTATAGAGCGGACTTAGACTTTGCTCTGACTTAACTATCGAGTTAAGACACAGTCGGTATTTATAGAGCAAACTACGAATCTCTCCGAGTGTTGGCTTAGCTTAATCCCAAGTCCACGAAATCGACGACTTACCAAAAACTTTGACTATAAGCCTAACAAAAATAATGGCCTAAAATTTGCTTTACCATCATATCTTTTACTGGACTTTTTATTTTTGTCGGTTTTTAATGAACGGTGTTGCCATTTTGTATCGGAGTTCCATAGACTTTGGGAAAAATAGAATTTGAATTCAATGAAATTATAAATGATCTTGATAAATACCTATGAAATGCATGAAATAAAATAATTACACATTATTATGGTATTTATTGTTGTTTATTTATATTATTTATGTAAGTGTTCAAACCTCATTTTTGAGAAATCTTAAAAATAACTGGTGTGATTTTGTATGTCACCTGGCAGCCCTGGCATATTATAGTGACAACGAAATTCAAACTATAACCTAACCGATGTCTCTCGCTTCACATCTGTTATTTTCCTTTCCCTGAATCTTCTACCATTTATTACCTGACTACCCAAAAAAAATTGAGATAGGAGTGGAACATATGAAATTAAAAAATATGTTAGAAATAGAATTTCTTCAACAAAAATATAAATTAGTATTAGAAATATGTATTACACATAAAAAAATAATCAGAAAATAAATGAATAAAATGAAACAAGTTTTGTTTTGATATTCTTTATTACCAAACAAATTACCTAGTTAAATTGTGCAATCACAGATTGCCGGAATGCTAGACCTCTAGGAGATCTTTCATTGTTTCTGCTGTCCCGCTGTCACCTACTAAAACAGGCATTTTCTAAATATCCTGCTGTCGTGTGAACTGCCAGGCCACCTAGTCACTATAGCAAATATTTCCATATCAGGCCGTATTATTGCTTGCACATTTACAGAAAAATACCCTTTTTTATTTCTGTATGCTTCAGAGTGAGCGATACTTTTGGGTCTATTAATTTTTATATGGGTGCAGTCAATAGCTCCGATTATACTGTTTAGGCCATGGTGAGTATTAGATCTTCCTAATTCATCAAACTTCGTTTTGGCTGTGTTCATATTTCTTGGACAATTTACAAATCTAGGAAGTAATTTACTCAACTCTGCAGAGACTTTATTTATAATTAAACAGACTGTAGATTGGCTTATGCTGTTCAGATCACCGCACACCATCTGTAATGTCAATAAATTATTATTAGTCACATATATGTTATGTTTCTGAAATTCAGAAGACAAAAGTCTTCAACATATGTATTTAAAATCATTTGAGAAGAGGTATAATATATCAAATTGAAAAACCATACATATTTATGAACACAATATTACCTGAAAACATCCAGTTGCATTTTTATGCCTTAATGCAATAAGTATTTGCAATTGCGGTAGGTTTGGCGATCCTCTGTTGTTATAAGGTTGCAAGTTTGTAATGATCAGCGTCAGGATCACATTTAATACCGTGTGTTTCAAAATACGGTTCCTTCTGTTGAATTCATTCTCACCGTACAGGATGGAAGGATTTTGGTTTTATTAGTTCCGAACATATACAACACTTTAGGCATTCGTGGATTCATATCGGCTGCAGTTCCTACCCTTTCAATGTTTTCTATTCAAGATAGAACTCTCTCTCTCCATCATGTCACTTTCGATATTGATATTTCCAAGCGGTCCATGTAACAAAGCCAAATCACAAAACGTCACAGTGCTTCGGGAATGCGTAGGTCTTAAGTAGGTATACGATCCAGATTGGTCCGGGTCCAAGTCACAAAGCCTTTATATTTATAAGCTCATACAAACAGAAACAGAAAAGAGAAAAAGTGGTTTAAAATTTTCAATTGTTGATAGTTGATACAAGTGCTCTGTTGCTATTGTCAAAACATTGCGATCCGTACTACGTAATAAAATTATTATCATCTTTAAATAATTAATACCTTTTCTAAAGGTTACTCGTGAATTTCTAGTTATTGCAATAATAAAATAAATGAATACATAAATAACAATAAATTGAAGATATATGTGTACCGTTTTAGATGTTTAAATATTTGTTATTGTTTACTTTTTTAAAGGATAATAAACAAAGTATTGCATGAAATGAAACATCAATTTGTATTTTGACATTTTCTGTCTTAGCTTGGGCTTAGCTTAATCTCACCGTTAAAATGTCTATAAATACGAAATCATAGTTTAACCTTAGTCTACACTAAGCAAAGTTTTTCGTAAGGTAAGTCTGAGCAAAGTCCAAGTGCGCACTATAGATCTCACCCTTAGACCCAAAAAGTCGACGTGTGTCAGGCACTGGAGGCTGATCAACTACTTGCCTATTAGATTTAAAAATGATCATGAAACAGATTCAGAAATCTGAGGCCAAGACCTAAAGATGTTGTAGCGCCACTGATTTATTTATTTTATTTATATACTGGTCGTTAGTTGCATTGTTTAATAACCGTTAAAAGGCAAATCACATTTCCGTGAGTAATTTTTAGGCTCTGTTCTTTCAACAGACTATATTTTACGCTCTTGGATCTTATTGCCTGAGTCACTAAGCTTTAAATGCTGGTAGAATATCTATGTAATATGTTTATAATTATGTTAGATTTATGTGTCTTCCGGCCATCAAATAAGTACACAAAATGTTCGTAGTAAAGCCTTTCCTTGTTTGGCAATATTACCTTGAACTAAAATCCACGCTAGCCTTGTACGTTTGACATCGTCGTATCTGCCCAAAATCCACACGTCTAGGATATTATGATTTGAAATCGAATACTGATAAATAATACTTTTATATATACAAGTGTTTAATTGCTTGTAATAATCTTGCCATGGACAAGGATTTCAATAGCACATATGTTATTTTATTGACCATATGGCAGTTTTTATTACAAGTCGTAGTTCAATCGACCGGAGCTTAGGCAACAAATCATTCATCGCCTAGTTTTAGAAAACGTCCGTACGCTAAATAAGGAAACTTCTTTCTAGCATTCCTTGAGACAACGGTCTCTAGGGATACGTGTAACGGGAAGCAAATAGTCCATTTACGGCTGCTGTCCGGGTCTTGTGTGTAATGCCCCACTACTATAACACTATACAGTTAATGAGTATCTGTCTCAGCGTCCATGTGATAGTTAGCAATCAGGTTATTATAACGTGTGACGTCACCCGCCGCACGCAGCCTCACGCACTCAATGAATCGTTCCACAACGCTCATTCATTTTGAAAAAGTTTTTCATATTATGTAATTCCAACAGGTGACAATAACGGCAGCGCTGAAGGATCTGGAGGTGAGGCGGGGGAGAGTGGCGAAGCTGCTCATACATTCGGTCCTTTAGACGGGTCTATCTACGCGACGGTGGTGCGCGCTAGCGGCGGCCCTTCTTCACCGCTCAGCGCCTCAATGGACTCTGGTATTTCGTCAGCGGGCCGGCGGGCCGCCCCCAGTCCACCCGACGAACTTGATGCCCTTCTGGGGGACATGCTACGTACCGTGAGCGCCCTACCAGACCCACCGCCTGCGCCCACTACGCCGCAGTCTAACTCTGATCGTACGCCTGATATACCGTATCACGCTCGGACCGATTCTGCACCATTCACCTACGGCGCCCCAGGTCTCCGCCCCGGGATGTTACGCGCTTCCAACCGCCTCGCCAGTCCAGAACTGGTGCGACGAGCCCTTGGAACTGACCGTGGATACCAACATATTGAAGATGATGATGATGAGCGAACCATTACACCAGACCCATCACCGCGTACCCCATTATCACCGAGGACTCTCAGGAAGTTGACATATGAAGATGTAACTACAACTACGACAGCTGCCCCGGCCTCACCTTTAAGGAATGGAAGGTTAGTTGATTATTCTACCACATATGTCGCGTGCTTTGAATGACAAATCAAATTAGGAAATCTTTTATTTAAAAAGTTCAATCCGTCATTAATTAACTTTTATCCAATAGCTTCAGCTGTTTAAAAAGACCTTTTAAATGGTATAATTCGGCATATATAATAATTCGAAATGATTATTCGTTTATTTACAAAAATACTTTTGAATGCATTACATAGACAATAATGTTTTAATTTGCAGTATGTTCGTGTATACATAATTAAAACACAATTACTTTATCTGTTCTGTGTATGCAAAGTGTAGAATACCTAAGCGGTTAGGTCATACACATTTTATAAAGCACCTTTGTTGCATACAGTTGAACAGTATGTTATAGGAGCATTTTAAGAACATGTGTTCCTGTATTTGTAGGCGTGGAGGCCACGATTGCGCCCACAACGCTCTGTTTACATTAAATAACTCACTATTAACAGAGTATTTTTAGCAAACTGTAACCTTCGATAAATCGACAACAGCTAGGGTTTAGGTAACGATTTTTTTTAGACTTTTAACTAGCATATTCACTTGCATATACAATATACATTCGTAACGTTTAACTTTATTCTCAAAGGATTATAGAAAGCTTTGGTAAAAGTATTTCATTTCATGAGTGTAAGAATAAATTACAGCTTATCGTGAGAACAGTGTTACAATGAAAGCACTTATTACTTTGTGTACATGTGCGTGTAATTTGTTTAAACGCGTTCCGCTCGACCTACTTTGTCAATGAAGAAGGGTCGTAAAATATCCCATAACCAATCTCGAATACGCCACAAGTTTATGTAATCTCATTTGAGAATACGTCATGATACAATGGGAACTCTAGAGTTATTAGTTCCTTACATTATAATGTTGAATTCGTTACATTATTCCAACCAATTGAAAATAACTGTATTTATTTATTAACACTTCGTTGCATGTACAGAAATATAATACAATTGACATAATTAAATAAAAAGGAGGGCAAATGACGGCTATATCGCTTTCGACCGATCTCTTCCAGGCAACCACAGTAAGATATTTTACCAGAGTACGAAGCTCAACACTAAAAACTTTACTGCTCTGTTTAATATAATTGTTGTTAGCTCTTTTTATGCTTGTTCTATAAATAGGAAATACGTGTATGAAAATATATTGTTTGTTGAAAAATATGTACTACTTTAACTAGCTATACATAATAATTTTCTGTATATTAAATACCTCCTTGGAGGAGCTTCAACCTTTTGAATGGACGTGGCCAATATTTTTTTCTACTTATGTGAAGTTGGACCCTATCGCTAATACCAAATCCTCATTAAGAAACAGCTAATCTTTAGTGATTTGTTTTGTTTTTGATTATATTTTTTTGCTTGGTTTGGTTTTGACCGCTCCGATACTTTGTGTAGGATGTATTTGTCTCGTGGGCGTTAATTGAATAACAAGCGTTGATTGCGACGAAGCTATTCTTCCTCTTATGGATTTATAGCTGTTTAAAATGATATTTTAAACTATATGTTAGTGTCAAAGGCTATCAGAGTATCAATGCATATATGGAAATGACATTTACATGCTTGTGCCATCATTATTTCCATTAAAATATCGACTGACACGCCTGTCGTGAATTTTGTTTTTGAATTTCAAAGGTTACAATTGTTTCGAGACATACTTGATCAACTCATCTTTCTAGTGTGAAATAAAGGGTCTTATTAGGAGTATGTAACGGATGAGGGTAACAAATGAAATAACAATGATTTGAAGTATTCGAAAGCTTCAATCAAAAAACCTTCACTGACTATATTGTAATAGATAATAAATTCTTTGTTTCGATTTCGTTAACAGACAATATCTGCTGTCCCAACTATAAACGTTATATAGTTGAAAATTATAATTGACAGTTCACTGTAGTCTCGTAAGTATATACAACGAAGTCCTTATTTGTGCGTCAATTTAGACCGAGTCATATTTAGCTTTAGATAATGGACTGATATTGATATCTATTGTCAATCATATTGTAATTGATAACGCTTTTAATCTAGTCTACTTTCTGATTACAAAAGTATTCTATTATATAGCGCACATTAGGAAGTTAGAAAATTATATTGCATAAATACGCAATTTACATTATATAAACCACCTTTTAAAGGTAAAGTTGGCGCTTTCACTAGTACTCTCTCAAAATATAGATGAGCAAGGAAATACTGCCAGCATTGAGGATTACAATACCACGGGGACTAAACTTTCAGAGACTAAAAACTTTACCTGTTGTGTCCTAGTTATAATAAATAAATAAAAAAAATAGTTTTAGTTCTATATAAACTATCAGTCGAGAACTTACGTATAGTAAACATGCGACACTTTGTTTCTATCGTCATTTATGTATTGTTAAGCAAAGTATTTTTTAAGAACATGCTTACATTGATAAGAATATACAAATACTATATAATGCTTAAAGTGTGGGTATATAACTCGTAGACAATTTAAAAATACTGTTTTTATAATCGTAAACACAAATTTCAGCTGAAAGTATGCGTAATAAAATTTTGATATTTATATTTTTTTAATTGTATCATTTAAGGCGTAGGAGGGTTTTAACCAGGTCGTTCGTTTTGCTTCATTGCACAGACCATTTGGTCCATTTTAACTAGCTATTAAGATTTAATTTTGTTACTTGTTAGCTAATATGTGGTCACATCCAACCCACGTATATTTTCTTCTTAGCCGTTTTATTCCATAACAATGCGGAAATACGGAAAAAATTTAAATCAGTATATATAATGTGATAAACGAGATATGCTGATAAAAAATATTAATTACCGACGCCAACATTTACCTGTATATTTTATTAGTTACAAATTTAAATTACAATTACGCAAGGAGATAGGTCGGTTGCTTAATAACAAGTATGTATAACATAACATATAACATGTATATGACATCGTTAGAGGACCTGTCTGACAATTTGGTCTGTTTGGATCGATGGCTAGTGATTGCGATCGCTGACCCAAACAAGTTGCTATTTCGAGTTAATCGTCGCCATAAAAGGACCACTGTCGTACCGCAAGCTTATATTATATCTGGGTAGCATATTGCATAACGTATGTTCTGTGTGATTTTAATTACGTCCCATGTAAATCATTAAGACGAGCAAGGTTCTTGGGAACTTTATTTTATTCCCAAATCGAAGTAGTTTTGCTCTTTTCTCTCCATAATCATATTTTAATAAATGAATAAAGTTATTCTTTAGACCTTACAATGTGGCCTAAAAATCCATGTATCACTTCAATTACAAAGTTTTAGGTTATTTGTAGATAAAAGCCAGTGCGTCCCTTAACAGCTCTTTTCCATTCTTTCAGGTGGACAAATGGTGACTCAGAATGGATAAACCAACCAAATAGCGCTCGTAAGTTAAGCCAAGATGCCGAATGGATAGAAAACAAATCCAATGGCCGTAAGGTTGACAATGACACCTGGAGATCCACAAGCACAATTGGTTGGCATGAAACAACAAGGAGTCGGGAGCCGAGACGGTCAGAAAGCGGTATAGAAGGGAACTCAGGCCTCACTTGGCTACAAAGGCAACAGCAGAAGCTAAGGGAGAGGAAGGAGGCAAGGGAAAGGGTTGCAAGATTGCCGCTCGAATGGGATGCACCTTCAAGATTGCATGTACGCCGATCTGCAAGCCATCGGTAATTTATTTTTATATTTTGTGTACTTACTGTAGAACGAATAAGTTTCCATAAATATCGGGTTGTTAGTCACATCCTTTAATGCTCGATACTTATTTCATATAAAAAAAAAAAAAAATTTTTTTTATTAGCGATACTAGAGTTTTTGGCCAGTTTCTTTTAAAACCTCGATCGTGAACCTACGATTTCTTAAGCTTTGCTCTATGTAATTTAATAAAATATGTATCTATATAAATCCTCAATTGAAATAAATCGATTTTTTTAATTTCCAGTGTTGACGGATACACGAGTGACACAACAGCATTTGCCGACGACGATGATGACTTCAGCGTCCCTCTACATGTCAACACGCGCACCATTCACAGAACTGATAGCATCAGCCCACAAGCCCCTGACAGGTAGGACACTGAATAAAAGCCTAAAAAAGCACTTTGTTTGGTTTAAATCATTCCATTTTAAAATCGTAAAAAATATTGTTTAAAATCTATTTATGTTAATGTTAGGTGTAGTGTTTGTTAATGAGGTTATCGCAAATGGAATGCGATGACAGTTACTACAACAGACACTATTAGTTTCGGCGCTGTTACTACCTGTTTCGCTTATTAGAACTTTGCGACAAAATTATTAATAAACATAAAATCTTATATCGTGATATATACGTTAAACTGTGTGGGAGAGTTTGAATGTAAGTTTTGTATCGATGGATTTCAGGACTTCATCTAGAAAGTTCATGTACGAGAAGATGACATTACGTGAATGGAGCGGCAGTAGTACACCCACCACGCCCGGTCTGCTATCACTTGCACCCGCTAACAATGATACCATGGTGAGAACTTAAATTATTGTTTCTATATGCTAAGATTACATGCTGTTTGTTCAATAAAACCTCTTCAGTATTAACAGAACTATGCTCACTTTCTTCAAGGAGTGTTGGCTTAGTGGTTTCAGAGTGCGATTCTAATATCTGAGGTCGATCTTCGGCGGCGGCACCAATGCACTTTCAGTCTATGTACGCATTTAACATTTGCTAGTACGGTGAAAGAAAACATTGTGAGAACACCGACATGCTTTAGAAAATTGTTGGCTGCGTGTGTCAGTCACAAAAGACTGATCACCTACTTCTCCATTAGAAAAAAGATTCGCGAAACAGATACTGAAATCTGCGGCCCAGACCTAGAAAGTTGTAGCGCAATTGGTTTTTTTACTTAACTAATCATTGGTTTACGCGAGTATCATACAGTAAAATGAGGACTCCAAGGTCGAGTTATATTTGTTAAAGATAAAACTATGTAACTAGTATTTATTGCTTTGTTACTAAAAAAATAAAGTATCGTTATAAAATAAGGTTCTAATATTTTAAACTTATTGTACAATATTTTTCAGAGCCGCGAACGTTCGGAGAGCTTGTCTCGAGCGGAGTCCCGCACAGAGTCCCGCGCGGGAACGCCGGCCTTTCCCACTCATCCCCGAACTCCATACCCGCCCACACCCACCCCTTCACTCTCAGCGAGACCGCCACGCTCCCCACCGTCTGTAAGGTATGCCTTTTGAAGGTTTTGTTCGGTTGTACAAAATCATATATGTGCGATCAAAGACCGCGACTTTAACAGTCAGACAGAACCTACCATATAAACCACCGACTCCAGATTATCGACCGATATCCCGATAGTATTCTGATATACGAGCTAGGTCTGGATATCTATAGTTGCTCCCTTCACAATTTGAAATCAATTTTCCTTTAGTTTTTATAATTTATTAATCAATGTATTTTTTTCTCTTTGTGTTTCATGTTTGCCTATAAGTGCTTTTATTTTTCTATACGTACCAATGTGTCAGTATGCCGAGCATTAGCAAGTTTTTGTAAAAAAAAAAACCACAAAAATTAAGCCAATAATTGAGTCGTTTATACAGAAAAGACCGTGAAGGCAGCCCCGAGTCCGAATACCGCACTTACAATGGTAGTAATGGATCAAGACGATCCAGTATCAGCGGATCAGAATTGCAACACGTAGCCCCCGATAGAGTAAGGTTCGCAAGAGACACCAGCCAATATTGGTACAAGCCCAATATTTCTCGGGATGATGGTTAGTAAAATTAATTTAATCAATTCAAATTTGGTTTTAATACAGCGTATTTAAAACAAACAGCCCACCTATATCTTCTGTTAAAGCTGGTAAATCTTTTTCATATAATAATAATAATCTATAATAACAGAAAAAATCCTACTACCGAGGCTTGTTACTATTTATTTAGTTCGATGTTAATGGTCAAATTAGTTTAAAGTTTCGATTTAACATCGTATAATTTTAAGGGCTAATTGTGAATTACAATTTTATTATTACAGTAAAATTAGAAGGTACATAAAATTTATTCAAAATCGGTCCAGTGTCTACACATACTGACAATTTGTATACCAATTCATATAATGTTGTAGCGTTAGGTTATAATAATTAATTTGTCAATAGCGGTATCAGCCCTTCTTCAGCAAGAAGAGGGGGCGTTCATAGTTCGCGATTCGAACTCATTCCCGGGCGCGTTCGGGCTCGCTGTACGTGCAAGTGGAGGCGTACGACATTTCCTCATAGAACCGACTGCGAGAGGTGTTCGCCTTCGGGGGTGCCCAGATGAACCCGTATTTAGCTCGTTATCAGCCCTGGTGTATCAACATACAGTCACTCCCCTGGCCTTGCCCGCGGCTTTGAAGCTGCCTGATAGGCAAGTTTAATACTATGAATAATATACTTGCTAAATTTTTCAAAACTTAGATTACTTGAATTTTAAAGGATTTCGTTTATTTAGAACGATTAAGGGCTTTTTAATTGGATTAACAATAATAAAGGAATTCTTAACGTATCGATTATATCTCTGACTCGCGAAAAGAATGATATTATACAAGAAATAAAACAATGGATGGCAACAAGTGATTGAATTAGTGTCCATGGGTTGCGGTAGTTGCCTTTTATGGCCAACCCGCGGGCTCGTTTGCGCAAGCCCCTAAAAATACTTATCATTAAAAAATATTCGTAAACAATTATAATTTATAGAGACCTGTGGACTGGCGGCAGTGCTAACGCAGCGGCGCGTGCATTACTCGCTACAGGCGCAGCTTGCAACGTCTTACTACTCGGCTCTGAGAATACGGAGGCTTTGACTGGACCAGCAGCTGTTAAGCGAGCTGTACAGAACATTTTGCAGAAGAAGGTACGCTTTCGAAAATTTTAAACATAATAATTGTCACCAACAGCAACAAAGACATAACGTGTATCATTTTATGCATAAACATAAATAAAGTAAAAATAAAAATATTGATAGTGATAAATGTATGTATTTACTCCGTCAAAAAGACCTAGACGAAAGTATTTTCCAATAAGCGTGACCTGTTAAATCCAATAAATTTGGTGTGGAAAAAATAATCACATGGTTTTTTGTGTACCACCCCTGATAAGAAGATTTCATTACCTTTTCAGGTCGTGGCGCACGTTGTTCATTTCAAAGTATTTGGTGGTGGCATCACACTGACTGATTCTACCAGAAAGCTATTCTTCAGGCGACACTATCCATCAAACGCTGTTTCCTACGCAGGCATTGACCCTGACGAACGGCGATACCTCTACGTTGATAATGGGAAACAGGGTGAAAAGTACGTTTGTCTTTTAAATTTTGTAAAATAGTGTAGTGTAAAGTAACTATACTTCCTTACCCAATAAAATATTTTATTTTTCAAAGTAAATTACTTTTTATATTCCTAAAGATAGTATAAACGCCATCTTGTAGAGTTTTTCAAGAATTGTTATGCAATATAAATAAAAAGTAATGCTATAATATGACATTGTTAGACTACCAACTAATAATGATTTTGAGATTAAATTATAATTGAATCTAAATGTTAAAACAAATTAATATAATAATTATTTAACGTATATTTATTTAATTATAGGCGCATATTCGCGTTTGTCGCTCGTTCTACATCAGGCTCTGATAACCAGTGTCATGTTTTCGCTGAACTCGAACCTGAACAGCCAGCAACTGCAATCGTTAACTTTGTTAATAAGGTAAAGAGTATTTATAATTCTGTCATTTATTTATAATAGTTGGGAAAAATAATCTCTAATAGAAAATATTTAACTTCATAAAGTACAAAGTTCACCGAGTTTTGCACTGTATTAGTGAGATGGCGCTGTATTACATTACATGACTTAAACATTCTTTGTTGAAATATCATTAAAACTCTATCTTCCTTGGACATTCATAAGTCTAGCGGGTCTGATGGCATCCCCCAATTGTACTGCGTACTTGTTCTCCTGAGTTGGCTCCGGCCCTAACGCGCCTTTTCCGGTCCCTAAAACTGAGTTCCATCATTCGATGTCGAGGCAGTATACAAGATACCACCCGTATCACAACGACGTCCGTCGTTCCACAACTGAGCATTTTTAAAGCAGTTTTTGCCATGCACCACCACTATGTGGAAACAGCTGCCCGCTGCAGTATTTTCGAACCTTTTCGACTTAGGGTCCTTCAAGAAAAGAGCGTAACAATTCTAAAAGGCCGGCAACACACTCGCGAGCCTTCCGGCATTGAGAGTGTCGATGGGCGGCTCTATAAATTAACATCAGGTGGGCTTCTTGCCCGTTTGTCCCTGTTCTATATAAAAAAGTATATTTATTCATATGTTATTTATATGTTAATCGTCTTAGCCGTCTCCATGCCTACAAGAGACATGAATCATACAAGATAATACTTTGTTTGAAGTTCCAAGGGTCTATTTCATAGATTTTTTTAAGGCAAGCGATTTGTGTGCTCAATACGAGGTCGATACTATTTTCCAAAAAATTTACTTAACATGCTACCCTTGTTTTAGATAGTATGTAATTAGTTTTAATCACAATTATTATTATTTATTTTCCAGGCACTATTAGGAAACACACAGAAGCGAGACATCATCTAAAACTACAAGAACTCTTTGTGTCAAACACAAGCCATCAATCGAAATATTAATTTTTAATAAATATTCCAGTGTTATTATTTTAGTAATTTGGTATGTGGATATATTTTATGTTATCAAAGATTTAATTTATACGCTTGATATTCACCAAGTACAATTATAACTATGAAATAAATATACCGTAGGTAGGTATTAAACATTAGGTTAGAAAAACTAACTAGTCTCATTAATGTTAACATAGATAGTAGTGATAACATGTGCCTAATTCGTTATGTAGCTTTCATCCAAATTAATAGCATTTATATAAAATATGTAGTTTGGCAAGCGCACAAGTATTTACACGTATTTATTTTAGTATCATATATTTTATTTACATAATGAACAACGAAAAATACTAGTATCTTCAAACATTTGTGTACTGTTAAATTGATTAATTGACATAGTTTAGTATTTTGTCCATAGCAAATTACTACTAGTTACTAAAGAAACCAATACTATTGCCTCCGGCGCTGAACTATGTTATTTGTGACAAGAGTGTACCTCTACTGCAATATAACTTTATAGGATTGAACATGACGAAGTATGATTTAAATTCGTGGTCACGTGACCATTTCCATAACAGTTCGCGTGATGAGTGTTACACGTCTTTCACAAGTGTCTTTGTCTAGGGCCCCTGACAAATCAGTAAACAGAAAATATCTATTGAAATGTAATTAATTCAGCACAAATCTCAGTGTATGGTAAATTTAACACTAGATTAATGAATGTTGTAAAATGTATTTATTGGTAAAGAATAAAACAATTTAATGTATCAGACATTGTTTTTTTTTTAATATGTTTCCCGCGCTTTTTCTTCCTATGACAGACTTTAACTAATGTCTTATCTTATGAAGTTAGCAATTATCTTTAATTTTAATTTGTTATACCAGAGCTGTATTTAGTCTTAGTACTTTATTTATTCAGCTGTATTTTGTTATACCAGAGACCAAGAAAATAAAAACGGTATGATAAACGATTTTATTTTTTTTAATCTTTAGATTAGATAATATTATTAAAATCATATTGTAAAAGTACTGATATTAATTTACATAATGCAACTACAATTTTCTGATAATATATTTGATTCATTGTTATAATATTGACAATTATAGAATTAAACAATCTAGAGCGGCTTATTCATAAGTATAATTTAAAATAAAACTTACGGCAAACATTTGCGTATTTATTACAATAATATAATGAAATATCATACCAGCCATAGGTATTTCATTTTTACAAGAGATGCATTGAAATTAGCTTAGAACCGCGCGAAATTTATGTTTAATCGGTTTTGATGTCAGTCGTCAGAGCGTCCAAATCTAAGGTGTCCGTAGTCATCGAAGGCATCATATTGACTCCTAAGGCCGTAATTGCGATAAATATGACGAGGGCCAAGTTCTTCCTCCTCTTCGCCTAGTTGGAGACCTCTGAGGCTCGCCCCCACACAACATTGCAATGTTATAGTCAGAGACACAGTTAACACCAACGCTAATACGGTAATTAAACGCATCTTCGTTCACTGTAACAAACAATTAATGAATGAATGGAATGACAAAAATAATTACGCGAAAAGCAAACAGTAAATTCAGCATTACTAACTAAAATAAGCAATTGTTTTCGATGTTTTAAATTTTATTGTTTATTATTTAATTATTTACATACATTTATTTGAATGGCTTTAAGCGTCGTTAGTAAACAAAAATAAAATATAAATCATGAAATTAATTTATAACTCACCCGTTCAACCGCAGGTCTGTGGTAAAATGCGGCAGAGAGATTTTTCCCGCCATTTTTATACACTCCGCCCTTATTAGAATAATATTCTCCCCTTTTTAATATTCCCCTCATTGCTTGCTCTTATCAAGAAGGCGTTATAATAATTGACACATTTCAAATATGATAAAATTACAATTTATCAGGTTAGTATAAAAGTGGAATTTAAAGCAAATAATTTTCCAAGAGATCAATTTGTATACTTCAGACAGAATACTGCGTTGATTGTTATATAATTATTTTCTTTGATGTTATTTCTGTCAATAATATTAAAATTACAGACTTTCTCGTAATAAACTTTAGTTCTTTGTTTCGCCCACTCTAGCAATATTTTGTTTTGAAAAATAAAGCGCCGTAATGGCTTATGGTACCGGTAGTGTCACAGACTAAGTGTACTCTCTATAGTTAGCACACACTATGGTCAATTAAAAATAAAACACTCTCAAATGGCGCCATTTGTCTTTATGATTCGTATTGTTGTATACTTTTTACTTTTTATCACTAAATAGTAAATACAACAATCGTCGAAATTAATAACTGTCAAAATGAGTGTGGACGTCGACACATTGGAAAAACAATTTATAGATTTAGTTGGCGAGTTTCAACTGTTATATGTAAGTACAGATAGTAAACCAGAAAGGCGGGTAAATATTTTTTTTTATAAAATAGTTATTAATGTAATAAAATTAAATTTGTAATAATTAACATAATATAAATTTAAATACCTCATTCGCCTCATTCCTGCAATTACCATCATTCATACTGGTTGGTAGATATCAGAATCTCGCTTAAAAGAAGCTGTTCGCACTGAAGCCACGCGAGCTGAAGCGGCGGAAGCAGCTCGCGATGACGCAGTAAAAACAGCTGAAGATCACCGAGCAGCTACAGCCGGTGCTACTGCTGGGGCCAAGGAAGCTGCTAGAGCTCTTTCTGATGTACAAAATGACCTTACTAATACGAAAATTCAGTTGGACTTAGCTGTAAGTATATATATTGATATGATTAATTTGCAACACCGTACATCTTTATTTGTTCTTCTTATAACCATGTGGCGGTTTTAGTTTCTACTTCTTTGATCAAGTAATTTTACGTACAGCAAAAGAATAACTGCGCAGTACGAGATTTAAAAGGGGGAAAAAGGTGTAGAATTGCCTAGATTATAGATAATTATATTCATCTTTGTTAGCGAGTGATTAGTAAATCATAACTCGTATGAACATAAATCATTGCCCTTGTGGTAAAACAATAATGTACATTTATATACATGTAAAACAAATAAAATAATGTTTAAAATTTTAACCCTATTATTTATCAAAAATTACCTTGATATCAAAAGTTTATTGCCAATATCCTTTAGGAAGGGAGGGAAATTATGATTATTGTTACAAAAATAATAACTTTTATTACAAAATTCATTCATTCATATATAATAAAATATATTCCTAGACTAAACGGCTGACGCACATCGACCTGGTTTCGACTCGCAGCGGACAATAATATTGGTAAATGCTCAACGAAACAAAGTATATAACTGCAGCTAAAAGTATTTATATAAAAGGACTTATGTGTATGATACCTAAGTTAGTATAACCCGGAAAGCATTAACATGCATTTTAAAAGCAATATAATTGTGTAGGAACGCCAACGGTCGCTCTTCGAAGAAAAATGTTCAGAATTGAGCGAACACATAGCCGTACTTGAGAAGGAAGTGCAAGAATTTAAACATCTTAAAACGATGTATACAGAATTACAGAAACAGTTCATTGAATTGCAGGAGCGTGTTCAATCTGCAACAGATAGTGCTCGAAGGTTTCTTTACATTAGACTTGAAAAATATTTTATATGGGTTTCTGTAAATAATAATCATAAATGTCCACCCACACTTGCAGTCTTTTGTTTTAAAATATAAAGCGCAGTAATGATTTATGGCCCGACAATGCCACAGATTATCTCTATACTCTATTGTGAGCTATATCATGACAATTTGATTTAAGATTCGTATTGTTGTATAATATTTACTTTTTGTCACCAAATTCAATAAACGACGGAGTAAATAACAGTCAAGATAAAATAAGTTTGGTTTCTCTAAAGAATACTCATATCTATATGTCGCGCTGGGGTTTGTAAAACAATTGAATTCAAGACTCTAGTGGGGTGTTAGGATATTTAGTTAGTAATAGTAGGATATTTTAGTTCAACTAGTTCGGTATGAGGTGAACACTTTCTTTTTTATTATTAGTAGAGATGTTTACAACTTTATTTGGATTTTAGTTACTTTGTAAAGTTGAGGTTTAATATTTTTTGGAAATAAGTGGTTCAGGTAACCATTATTTTATTTAGTGAAGCAACGCGCTTAGAAAATGAACTTCGCCATGTCGAGAAATGCGCTAGCGCAGGGACGGAGCTTCGTGAGCGAGCAAGATTAGCGGCCGCCGCTCACGCCCGGGAAAGGCGATTAGCAGCTGATGAATTGCTCGATACTACACGGGAACTACAAAGTGCTAAAGGTATTTTATTATTTCGTGTCATATATTCCAAAACACATTTATTTGTTACCAAATCATACCACTCTATCTCATTTCTTCGAGAAATAATGTTTTTACCAATTAAAGCAAGTCACCAACTAGTTAAAACTACCATCTTGGTAGGTACAAAGAAAAATCGATTCCTTATTAGGTATCGATTTTTACTGATATTTCAGTAAAACAATGAATCTGCCATTGCTTGTCTTTCTAAACCAGTTTTAGAACTAACCTAACTTCCTGAGTCCCAGGAACAAACAAAAAATCCAATACGATACGAAATACAATACGAAAGTTTATTTATTTATGGGTAATCTTACAGCTAACATACATATTATTATAATACAAAACACTTAAACAATATACAAAGACAAAACAGATTACATAGATAAACAACATATATTAAACAGAAAACATAAGAACGTACATTAATAGGCAAAAAGATAAAAAAATAAAAGAAAACTGAAATTTAACTTAAAAATACAAACATTTCTGATAGGTGAAGTGACGCGCCTGAAGTTGCTTGTAACTGATCTTGAAAGCAAAGTTCAAGATTTACAAGAAAAATCTACAAAGACTTTAGAGTTTTCCGATCAAGATATATTACTGGAGACTAAAGCTGCTTTAGAAGCAGAAAGGAACACAACAACACGTTTAGAGAAAGCTTTAGCTACAGCGACAGCTGATAACGCGGTTTTGGCCGCAGAAGTACATCGTCAAGATAATATTGGAGTTTCACCTAAAATTATAGAGGAAACGGAAAAAACTTCAACAAATATATGCCCGATTGATTCGTTTCTTGCTGATTAATGATATAAATTAGTGTTAAAAAAGTTTATAAATTAAATATAAATTTAAAATGTCTAATATATGGGATTCATAAAGACAATAGAGTAAATGAATATTGTTTAAATGTAAACATTTTTGCCTGATTAAAAAGCCTTATATATATTATTATCAGGCATGTTCTAATTTTTATAGCGTTTTATGTAGCTTGTGCGGTAATTAAATACTGTTTAATACTTACATTCTTGAAATATAACTATACCAGTTATTGTACCATTCAATAAGTATTCAATTATTATCATAAAGTAAATGTAAAGAAATCAACATAGTAAAATATTCGAAAGTACTATATAAAAGTTAACAAAATTGTGCAAACTTAAAATGTGGTAAGATCATACCTAGTGCACAAACAGGTTTCCAAATTTGGAATCTCAAGTTTTAAAGGTCATCCTAACTTGTGCACAAAGTCATCAAGAATTATCATTAGTTCTTGCATAATATTCACACTTTATAAACGATTTTGTACGCACTTCAAACTGGACCAAGTAGAGCTTAATAAACCTGTAGGTCTTGGCCTCCGATTTCTGTATCTGTGTCGTCATTTATTTAATTACTGCCTTCTGTGCTTATTATGAGAAGCACCTAAATAATTTTAATTATTTATATCGAAATTTTACGAAATCGATTTGGCTTAAAAACGAAAGAAATGCTACATAATTGAAATACAAAGATACACATTTTTGACGCCAAATAAATAGTAACCTATCTACAAAAATGAAACCTACTGGCCTACTGTATGATAGAATGCATAATTATTAAGTTATGGTTTTATGTTTTGCGAAATAATCTCCAAGAAGCCTATTCAACGGCGATTCACGAGTACTGGTAGAGCATGCATCCATTGTACTACTTACTCAAACAAGTTTGAAGGAATGCAACGCGTCGTATAATTCAACCTGGCTATTGATGGCTAGAGTGATAAGATTTAACCGTAAGTTTCAACATTACAATTGTTTTACAGAAATAGCATAATTTCTTTGAAACTAGTTCTTATAGGGTTGTAAGTGATCTAAAGCAAGACGCAATGTTTTTTTTACGACGTATAAAAATATTGTAAAAAAGTATCATGAAATTAAAAACTTTGATACTTACAATTTATATATTATATTGAAGTTTTTAGAAGCTCTCGAAAATACTTGCTTGTACTTACGATAAAATTTGTATTTTCTACGTGTTCGCAAAAAAATTAAATGTATGTAAAATGTTCACAATTCACATACATTTAATTTTTTTGAGATAAACATCCACGTTTAAATGAAGTACAGGAAATACTGCTCAATCTAGCGTGGGCAGAGTTTCCTCATATTGGAGGTGCATAATGTGATGGTTTTCGCAAGGCTTCTCGGCTCCCCACCATGCGTAGGCGCCTTTACCGTGCGCAGTCAGTTACTCCGCGATATTACTAAGAACCTCACTGCTTTACGTAAAAAATATGTGTACGAAACTATCTGTGATATTATTTTAAGTGTAAAATCGTGCGTTTAACTTAATGGATATTTCAAGTAAGTTATTGCTTTTGTTTACTTAGCTTATATAAAAATAGTTTAAGTTATAAATTAACGTAAATATGCGAAGGTAACAAGGACAATACGAAAACAATTACAAGAAACAATTCCGTGTTGTATTTATGTGATTTACATTTATTAAGAATTTGAAGGTTAATTATGTACCTTACATTCGTGAAGTCGTAAGTGCGGAGAAAGTACGTAATACGAACGATACATTGTTTCCCATAGCTTTCATTGCTTGAGAAATGAGCTCATAATATTGACAAATTGTCAAGTACATACCTTATTAGGAAAAAAGGCTGTTCCGCCGACGCACTAGCTATATTATTTATTCAGTGAGTCAGATGGACACAAGGACGTTGGCTGAATATATTGAGATAGTAAACATAATTTCAATAGATACTTAATGGCTCATTCACAACTCTATATTGCTACATTGAAATAGTATCTTACCGTGTATGTATTTATATTACGAGGCAAAAATAAGTTGAATAAAATTCTTAAACAATATGAAATGTTCTATGGAATTAAATGTAAAAGAAATTAAGTACGTAACGCAAAATATGTGGTCATGATTCTGCCATATGTCTGTGTCTGTTTTATCGATCAATTTTAATTCTTTTTCCGTATAATATATTTAATAATGATATGGAAGGTTATCGTCAAAATACTTACCTTTATGTGATTTGGAAATCAAGACTTCGATTTTATTTTTTCAGAATGACGACATACAGAATATTTACTTACAGTATTATATTTATCTTAAGTACCCCGAGCCTAGTACAATGGTAAGTGTATTTTTAATACTAATATTTTGTTTATATTACCCATAAAAGAATGCGTGATGAAAACCTATTGGCCTGTTCGTGTTCCAATTATTTTTTAATTCGTAAAAACTTTCTCAGTTTTATAGAAAGTAACAATGAAAAGCATAAAAAGAAAAGCTTAATTTCACTAGTAGGCTGCTTGTGTTTAAATTTTCTTAGAGATATAGGACACTTCACACCTGCATTTATAAAATAATCGTTTTAAAAGTTATATTCTTTCTCTATCTAATAAACTATGGATAATACAGCCCTAATAAATCTATTAACCATTACTTCTACTATACTTAGATATTGACTATTGTCATAAATTACAGTACAACGTACAATGGTTCTTGTTTCTCACCCGGTATATCAGAATAATTATTCCACTCTCTAACTCATTTTCTTAGAATCGCTTAGTTTGTTTACAGGCGATAAATTTCATAATACCATGCAATTAAAAATTATCATACCGCATTCATGATTATTGAGATTTAACTGTTTTTTCGACAAAAATAAAACCATTTTTGTTATATCATTTCTTAATAATGAAGTCCTGTGTAGCATATTTTAAACACAATTTTGTTTGTTCGTAAATTTTTACTTCTAGTAATTCTAAATTATACAAAGTATCAACCGCAAACCGCGTAGTACAAATCTACTAGTGTTGCGTAGTATATTTGTATGAAAAATCCAAATTGTTCACTTCAAGAAGGGCAAAGTGATATCACTAGTTTCCGATTAGTATCATTCCGAAAGTGTCTCAAACACCAATATTAACTTGAACTTCATATAAAATAACAGTTCGTAGTGAACTAAACTATATTTGAGTCTCAATTTGGTTTCTGGAAAAAATGTTAAACCCATTGATTATTCCAACTGTAGCAAGGCACGTAGTTTCCAAGAGTTTTCCCTAAAATTGGTTTTTATGTAAATGATTTTTTCAGTGTAACAGTATTAGGACCACGCGTACTGCGACCACATACATCATACAAAGTATCAATCGCTGGTGGATCACGTGCACATAATCTATATGTTGCTGTGGAGGGAAAGAAGTCCACGGGAGAGCCGTTTAGCCAGGGTCGTGAGATTCAGATTTCTGCAGCTACCTCCAAGCTCATTAATTTAGAGGTAAGTTTGAGCCAGACCTTTAGGGATACATTCTTAAGTCAATCGACTAACATATAGGTTTACTGTGGCACAAAATGATTGGCGACTGTTTTTCTTCCTACTTCATTTGTAATTAAGATTTGAACTGATTTTAAATACAGAGAATGAGCACAATTCAAATAATTATTAAATAAGTGTGAAATTATAACAAATTAAGGTCTTTGGATTAATGCAGAGAAATACTTATGATTTTCTATACAGATATATTCATATACTTGTATAACGTTTCTAAAAAAATACCTAATAAAATGGGTTTATTATCTTGCTTGCTGTAATGTACCAGTAAATTAATAATAATACGCGTCTTCGTTTCAGTAAAGTGTTTTCATATACAGTAACTCAATTATAGATGACAATACTAAAATGTTCTAAGCAATAAATGAGCCATAAATCTAGGAAATAATTAAAATTAATCATGACATCACTTGGCGACATGTTCGATGACTAATAGGTGACAAAGCACTGTCTTTTTATACTAGTGTATTAAGTAATAAGTGTACAAGAATCTTATAAAACAGGAATAAATCATCTGTATATATGAATACATCTTCTGTGTGTGTGTTTGTAATTAAACTCCTTAACGGATGGACCGATTTGGATCAAAAATTTTGTGTGGCTTCGAGAATCGTTTAGATTTACATATAGATGTTTTTTTTATAATTATGTACTTATTTAAGACGTGTGTACAAGATGGCGTCTTTCGTAAAGTTATCGAATAGTTACTATAATAATAATTATTATTTAAATGTCTTGGAGAATGATTTACAATTAGATGTTATTTATTATTTTCTGTATTTAAGATGTCTGTCGGGTCCGCTAGTGTTATTACAATACCAACAATTTAACAAAGGATTTTTTATCCTGTCAGAAAAAAAATCTAAACTTAACGTGGATGTTTTTAGTTGGTACGGAATTCTGTTCCTATTCTCGAATTCAGAATATACTCATAAATTTGAATTTTAAAACTAAAGTAATTATTTGAGACGGTTAAAATACTTTATATTACGATAAGAATATAGAAGATAAATTGTCTTAAGCCTGCGGCACCACCTGATTCGGCATCCCATGGAAAATATTCCCAGGAAATTATAGGTTAAGACGGCTAAAGCTACATACAAGATATAGTCTATAACACAGTCTATTCCGTGACTTACTTAATACAACTTTACTATGCTGAGCATGCAAAACGTCGAAACAGTGTTATAAATTTAATGTAAAGAATTGTAAAATAGTAAAAATGAAATACTTTATAAAAATAGCAGCATTACAATTTAGAACACAATTTTTTTATAGATTAATGACCCAGGTCCCGGTCACTATAAATTAGTAGCAAGATCCACATCGGGACCACAGTTCTCATCATCAGCCGCCTTGACGTACCAAGCACGCAGTTTCTGTATTTTCGTACAAACAGATAAAAGGGTGTATCAACCAGGGGAAACACTTGACTTTAGAGTTATTGCTTTGAACAAGTAAGTAAACAATGTTTAAATATTGCAGTCATTTTCATACCATAACGACTATTTCTTAATAAAAATAGAGGCCAAATTGTTTAAACTATTTGTCTTTATTATTCTGTTATAAAATATAACAGAATTCATTTATATTTAAAATTGAAATTGTAAAAAACAGACCATACCAAACTTGTTTTTTAAATAATATGTAAGTAATATGTCGCTTTATCGAAACGTAATATATATTTCCACTGAATTGTTCTGCTATTTACGAACGACATTTATTCCTAAAAACTAAATCAACGTTAATGCTATACTATCAAAATAATGTCAGCTTTAGCTAAAGTATGTTATAAGACTGATTTAGTTTATTTTTATAAATAAGGAGCTAATTATTGTCTCAATGTAAGAAAATTTAAATAATAAACGCGATCTCAACTTATAAGTATAATATAAACTGGAAATCTCTCGGAGAATACTATATGGAACTACACAACTAGATTCCGTCATCCCCTTCCCCTCGTTTCTTGTAAAAGCAGCAAAAAAGTGAAACTCCTTGCCGCCTTGCCGTCGTCTAAATAGGCATCTCCTGGCGTGCCCTCAGATAGGCCGCAACTCACATAACGTCAGGTGGGGTTGTGGTGTGAGTCCAGTTCTGTAGAAAAAAATACACTCGTATTTAATGATTCCTAGCAGCCGTGAAGGTTTTATATGACTTACATTTAAAGACAAAAAAGAGCGCATTACTTTTTTATTCATACGTTATGTATAAAAATCACATTTATACGTTAAGTGTCGATAAATTTTCACTATTATGTCATTAGAAGACTTTATAATGATTTAATATACACGCTTATCTTACGTTTGCATCACTAAAATACTTGTTACAGAGAACTTCACGAATCGCTGCTCATTTGGGTCTGATACAAAGTTTATATGTAACAAACAATAAGATCGAATTTAAATTCACTATTTACCTCGACTGAATCTGTATTTTTAAACAAATTGCAGTTTTGAAATATTCAGTAAACATTGAAGAGAGTTAAACCTAAGCCCGGAAATTGATTAGGTTTTTGATCTACACTTTCTCGTTATTCGATTGCCATCAATCGAATAAATTTTATTATGTAATTATTTTTTCGAACTTTCATTTTCGATACGAGCGGTACAGCGTTCGCACGCATAAGATTGCGTATCATTACGGTCAATGACCTTATCTACTCTGTAACACGCAGTTAATTCAATGTTAAATTCAAAATCCGATTGATGCTTAGATTTAGTAAACGTTAATAGAACTAAATTCCTTATAAAAATGAGGTGCATTGTGATTTTATGTTTATCACAGTATAATTCATTTTAAAAATACCCAAAATACATCTGTTGTGTGTGATCTGATGACTTCTACCTAAAATGAATAATTTTGAATATAGGTTTAAAATCTACACAATACTAAATCTACATAGTCTATATTTGATCTTAGTTTTACCACCTGCCACAGATCATCATTGTCATCATCATCATTTAGTCATAATTTATGAATATAACCTTATCTTTTATCACTATACTTATTATATAGGTACCTGCTACCTTTGTCAAATAATGTCGATGTCAGTATATTGGACACGGGCGGTTCACCTGTCAGACAATGGGCTGGAGTATCCTTGGATAGAGGTGTATTTAGTGGAGAGTTTACTTTGGCTGATGAACCAGCTTTGGGAATGTGGACGATACAGGTATGTTTCAATTGTATTTTTTAATATTGGCGATACAAATCTTTCGGGTTCTTGGTGTTAGATTCATCAGCCTGCTGACAGCCATAAGACTAGTCGTCAATTGTTTCAGAAAAACATTCTTCACACAAAGTTTACGGCTTAAAATACAACTGAGATTATCATTTCAATAACAAATGAGAAGTTTCATTCTAAAGAAGCTGTCTAATTTTTTCATAATATATTATTATTGTATCATATATTATACATAATAATAATATCTTAATGCAGCGCTACAAACCTTTATGATTTATTTTAGCTTTTTCTTTTATATCTATGTCGGTGATCAGCGTTTTTATCGTCATATAAAAAAATCCAATGTCGCTACAATTTTTAAGGTCTGGGCTGGTCTCTATCTGTTTCGTGGTCATTTGATTTTTATAATAGGCAATTGGGTGATCACCCCATTTCAGGGCGGTTAGGAGGTAAAGAGGCCTCGCGTCAACAAACGAGTGGAGGCTCCCTCGATCCCAATATTTTCGAAATAAAAGGAAAGAAATAGTCGAGATCAGTGAACAATATATTCATGTTTGTGACACAAATAAAAACAGGTAAAGAAAACAGCAAAAAATATATGGAGGGTCACCCCTAAACCTGGCCCTGGCGAGTGTTAAATGAACATATAGAAAGAAACACTCAGTCAGGGCTGTCTCTCATCCCTAAGAGACGAACGCTGAAGCCACTAGGCCACGTCATTACTGTTCTAACAGTACTCACTGTCTTGATATATATTTAAATTGTTATTTACGCTCATTAAAACTAAAAGTAACCTTAAAATTAATTATTTACGTTACCTTCGTTTATAAAAGTAATATATTACAGGTGGAAGTCCGGGGTCAGATATACTCGAGGCAGATAATGATCGCCGACTATGTTTTGCCGAAATTCCAAATGAATATGGATATTCCTAAAGAAGTATTGTTTAGTGAAGGAGGTTTTAACATCAATGTCAGTGCGAAGTAAGTTTTAGGTTTTTTAATGTTTTTTAAAACTTTTAATGAAGAAAAAGTAAATATGGAGGACTCATCACCAAAGCAATAAACTTATAAATGTATCTTTTTTAAATAGTTTTACATTAAAAATTTACATTAATTACTAGGTTTTAGAAATCACTTAATTCCACGTACTAACTATAAAACTTCAAAAAAAAACAAACAAAAAAAACAAAACTAAAAAAAATAATAATAACAAACTTCCCCGTCGTTAAAACTGTAATAGAAATCCGAAAATACTATTTATTCACTCAGTTTGTTACCACCTATCACAAAAAAACATAATTTTTTCAGACACTTCAATGGTCTTCCTGTGGTTGGCGAACTAACAATATCGGCGTACGCAGTCTTCTTTTCAAATCTCCTACAACCCGTGTTTTCAACTCCCGCGCGTAAAGTTATCGAATTCAACGGGAATACAGTCGTCCCGATAAGTTTGAAAACGGATCTTGAGTTAGCCGAAGACGCTGCGAGACCACTTGTTGTGGAAGCTGTACTGGAGGAAAAAGATACATTGATACGACAGAATATTTCTACAAGGATATTGTTATTACGTACCCCTTACAGATTGATGATCACAGCCCCAGATTATTTCAAGCCAAGATTGCCATATAATGTTCAAGTAAGATTGTTAATACAGTTAAACTCTGACAAATGTCAGTTTCAGCGTTTGACAGTGACAAACGTGTGATTTAAATGACGATTTAAATTAATAAGTGTAATTGACGACAATTATGTAAACCACCAGAAATACCAAAATTGTAATGTCTTTATATCTTTAAAGGGTAAAGGTGAAGAGGTCCCCATCGCAATGTTGAAACGTATGAGACTAAAACTCAAACTTGTGTTTTAACGTATTAACGAAACGTAACGCAATTAACGAGTTCGACTGCAGTTAGCTTGTCACGTTAGGGTCACGCTTGTCCAAAAATACCCTTGTCTAGGACTGAAATCTTCGAACATAACTAAAAATGTCAATTTTAAGTTAATACGAAAGTAACTTTATCTATAACGATTTTAAAGTATTTCTATATAGAAATTATATAAACATGCCCTTTTTAAGAGAATTTAGTAGTTTTTTGTTTCTTTTAGATTGATATAGTAAACTCAACGGGCCATACTTTGGACGTATCAGAAGAGGTCTCAATAGAACGGCTATGGGATGATGGAGCACCAGCCAATGTTACTAAACTGACATTGAATAAAGGAATCGGGATTTATACTTTCACACCAGATGTCGCTCATACTAATTCTACACTTAATATTGTTGTAAGTATGCGTTTGTTTTCATTCAAATAGCTGTCGAAAGTACTTAACTATTTTTTAAACTGTAGGTACTAATGATATTAAGAAGATAAAAGATATGATATTAGTAAATTTAGATATACCAGACAAACCTTTAATAAAGAATTAGTACTTATGTACCGGGACATGACCAAATTACCTCCTAAATATTAATTCAATTAAGACTTAAAAGTTTACTTCAAAATATGAATAAAATAATACACAAAATTAGCGAAAAGCAACTTAAGTACATTTAGATGCGATTCAACGAAGGACAACGGCCTTTCTGGCGTCACAATATAAATCTGTGTAGAAGTGACATTATTTTTAATCACCAAGGTAAATGGTCTAAAGGGCTCTAGACAAGGCAGAGCCACTTCGCACTTGTGATGACGACAATGTAGTGAGACAAAATCTCTTTACGTCAGGCGTGACCCACTACCGCCAAAGCAATTTGTATAAGAATAACATTAGCTTACACTTTGTTACGTGACCACACTAATCCGTTTCGCGTAAGTGGGTCACGCCTGTCTCAAAATAATTTTATACAAATTATAAATTTTGTCGACAAATTTAAGCTTTTACTAACCGACTTTAAAAAAACGCTGTAGTATTCAAAGTAGGAGGTTATCAATTTGACGAATAATTTTGAAGTTATACTTCTTTTGGCGTGATAGGGAAAAATGATGAGAGTAAATGTTTTCTATTGTTAGTGTCGTTTTTTCTACAAACGTAAAATAAGGCGAAAGATAAAAATTTTGAAAAGATTTTTATCTTGTTACGCCAAAGAACTTCTAACGCGTGTTTAACACACACGTTTTTTTTAGGTAAAATATAAGGATGTATCGGAGCGAAAAGTGAACGTGCAAGGAAGCATATCGTCTGGACAATATTTATCACTCGAACTGTTAACGCGTAATACCGGTGTAGGTGACAATATGAAAGCTAGGATAGTGGCAACTGAACCCATGGATATTGTTCACTATGTGGTTATGGGACGAGGGGATATAGTTGTGGCGAAAACTTTAGAGGTAAGTTAATTTAAACTTTAGTTGCATTGTAAAAGGTTAGTATGTTAAAAGGCCGAAAGTTTATCATTTGTTTAAATTCTAAATATTTAAAAATTTTGCTTGCGTATATAATAAAAAGTATATATAGATATAATTTATTCATAAAGGTAATCTATTCTAAGTTCATAAACGCCAATTCCCAAAAATAATTGGAAATTGGGATAATTGTTTTATTACATTGTGTTAACTTCAAGTACAAAAAATACTTTAAATGTTCAACATATTTGATATCAGTTAGTTAAAATTAGGTAGAGGACTTTTGTCTATATTATAGACTTGAACTGTCTATTAACGACATTCGTCTAGATTAGATTAAAACTAAAACGAAACATATATATTGTCTTCGGTTCACCCGTCATCATGTTTCTCAATTCAATAGTTAAAGATTTTTTTTTATTTGCTTTCCCAGTTATCACCTGCAACCCGCAGCGTAGATATAACCGTACCAGTGACAAGTGCAATGTCCCCGGGCTGTAGTTTATTAGCGTGGTACCCTCGTCTAGACCCTGCCGAGCCTTTACTCACTGCTGCCATCTACGTGCCTCACGATAAATTGCTCCAGAATGAGGTAAGATAATATGAGTATTCCATATTCATTTTAAAAAATTGGTAGCCATATTAATAGGTGAAGAAACATAAGTTGGGTGTGAAATCACAATAGGCAGTATCAAGCAGATTTACTATTAAATTTATCTATTTTTTATTTACTAAAAATTCTATTAAAATTGTTTCCTTTTGTGAAGATATAAATTTTACCGACAAGATTCTAAGATAATATTTTTTTGCTATAGCGACCGAATAAACATTCCAATGACATAACATGACTTTGATTTATCGGCAAACTAGCTATTGTTACGGAACAATACACTAGCACTTAATTATGTAAAGATTAAGTCATACTATTGTATCCAAGTTTTTTAAGAACGATCCTGTATATCTTGAAGAACATTACATAGGCTATAATAAAAATTTACTATTTCATAATGCGGACTATGGTATAAGATGTTATTAAACATCTATAAAATGAAATATTATTTTTGGCGCTTTTCATTTAAAATACAATAGAATTACTGAAGCAAACTGAAGTTTTTGACGATAATAATTTTGACATTTGGACCTTCAACCAGTTATTAAAGTGATTAACTATTTTAATTTCTACTGCATTAAACTACTAAAATTAAATTCTGATTTTTTGCGCTAGGCGCCATCTCTATAACAATTTAATTTAACTATCTGTGTCTCGCCATAGCGCATGCGCGCGGCTTGTTAAGTTTTAGCGCCAATATGGCCCGTATTTATATTTATTTTCAAAGTCCTTTTCACCTTTAATTTTGGTTTAATGTTTGTAAAGCAAACTAAAAAGTGTTTATGTGTAGTGAAGAAAAAATAATGAATGCGACAATTATATGTACATGCGATGACGGGAAGTTCTGAATATATACAATTAAACACAAAAAAAACCCTAATAATTTATTGAAGGCTTTAATTAACGTAAGCAATGATTTTAAGGTATCCATAACACCGGTGTCTTCAAGTTCAGTATTTCGGCCTAACGGCTTAGTGGAGTTCCGTATATCAAGCGAAGGTGGTTCACAAGCGGGACTTTTGGGTACTGATATTAATGCCATTGAAAGCGGACTTGGTGATGCTTTAGGCAACGGTTTAGATATACATACGGTAAGTTTCATAGAATTTTTAGTGAAAGCCTTTTTTGAATAGAACAGGGGCAAAGGGTAGGAGGCTCATCTGATGTTAAGTGATATATATATCCGCCGCCCATACAGTCAATGCCAAAGAGCTCGCAAATGCGTTGCCGGTCTTTTGTATTGGAACGCTCTTATTAAGAGTGGGATTAACGCAGGCGTTTTATATTCGAACTCCGAGTGTGCATCAATTTAGATTTTATGAGAGCAACTGGATACTAACTTGGAAAAAGTGATTGATGATTCTTAATTTTTAATTTGGAACTCGAAACTACAAGGATCGTCGGATACTTTGCGATATAGATTGACATTGACATTTCTTTTTTAAATTGAATCGCATTGTACGGTGCTTTTCTTGAAAATAATAAAGGCAAGTAATATTTTCAGATTGAACGAGAAGTAGAAAGTTTCTTAGGATTAAAACATTCGACATTCAAAAACGAAGACACCTTACCAAGTATGTTTGACTTAGGGGGTCGCATGATGACTGATGTTTTCCAGGTAAAACATTTTATCTTATTTATTTTATAATTAAATGTTTATTTTCTGCCATTACTTTATTTTAATATATCTGTAGTATTTTATCTTTACTTTAAGCTATCCTAAAACATCTCGTGTAAGCCGAAACCAATGGAAAATTAAAAGCAATTACCAGCGGAGGTAGAAATATTATTCCTTACCAAACTTATAAATGTCTTCTTTTATTTTTTGGTAATAAATATTCTCTATGTAACGCAGATTGTAGTCGCGAAATAATTCATAAAATCTGTCGAGTAATTTCAGTTTAAACGTTACAAGATACAAATCTTTCGTTTAATTAAATTGAATATATATATATGAATATTCTTGAATTAATATAAATAATCTATATTATAATAGATTAAACTACTTACACATATATTCAATTTTAAGCGAGTCAAAAATTTCCTTTCAGAACGCAGGTGTCGTTTTACTGACAGATGGTTTGGTCGTTTCAACTAATACAGAAGGTAAGATATATAATTTTGTAATATAATTAACTTTTTTTTATTTACGTCTTAAGAAATGTTGATTTTTTGATGACCCTTTAAGCTTTTTAGGGTATTTTCTGAATACGCCACAAAAATATTTTTTTAAATTTTCTATGAGTTAACATCGAAGGCAGTACTCGGTATGTAAAAGATTGCAAATAAAAAAAGCCCTCTTTCTAAAAACGCAACGGCTAGTTGAAACGTGATTTTTTTGTCTATTACTCTCTATTAAGTACTTTTGCTTAAAACTGAATCGATATGAAAACCGTGGTCACACAAATGTCATTGATGTTTGGAGGGGACAGAATATGTTTTACTAATATTTTCCTTCATTACATAAACATAAATTACGTACAAATATCTGGTTTTACCATAGTAATAAAGACGCTATTACACGAGTTCTAAGAGAAGTGTTTATATCTAAATCCATTAAATTACCTTCGTTTGTAGGATCTTTATGCCCTTTCAACCCGGTGGACGTAGCTTCTATGAAAATTTAACGGAGTTTTTGTTGTAAAACTGACGTAATCGAAATAGTTATTAGCTACATTGTATGAGGATGTGCCCGCACTCTTTAACTTCCAATAGCGATAACGATAATGAACACGACGTTGTATGAAATTTCGATGTAGTCGGATTCGCGGTACAAAAACTCAACATTGAAGTTGGGATCACAATCGCTATTGCTATTGTTTAGACATCAGCTCTTTTTGTTAGCTGCAGCGACATCTTAAACGTGAGCTTTTTAAAACATCTTTGACCTAATTGCGTGATGTATTCTGGTACCACCGAGCCATTCTCAAAATGGAGCTCTAAGGTTGTCGGAGTAACTTAAGATTTGAATTTTTATAGACACAACCTCTGCAAGTATAGAAACTGGTACCCGAGCTCCGACAGCTGGTCCTTACGCCTTCAGCCGCCTCCCAACTCCACCATCACCTCGCTTCTACCTTACAAATTCACCACGGAAAACTTGGATGTTCACTAACGTTTCTGTTGGGTAAGTTTTAATTTTTTACCGACTTCACCAATTCAAAGGAGGTCTAAGTCTAAACGTTCCCATCATGCTAGGTCAAACAGTCTCACTAAGGGGTAAGAATATAAGGGAAATGACGAAATAATAGCGCATTGTAGTTCAATCATTTCTAAATACATATTAGTTCCTACTAGAATAGTTTAAACCTATTTAAAGTTGTAGTTGGTTTAAGTTCTATAAAGGGTAAATGTCCACGACTTCGATCAAATGTTTTTCTATATTTAAACCTATACCAAATTAAGTTAGATTTAAATCATAAGAAATTATTCTGTACAGAAAAATTTATATATTACTTCAGGTTTAAAGATTACATTACATTATATAAAAATCAATTGCTGTACATTTGCCTGGCTAAAACTCGAGAATGGCTGGACCGAATTGGCTAATCTTGAAATATTTGTGGAAGGTTAAACCAGAATATTGAGAATATTTAAAAGTAAATGACAAATTGAGTTCTCAATAAACTATTTAGGTTTTTGTTCCTGTAAAGCGAACAGCTGCGGGTAGCATAGCAAATGTTCCATTATTTGATATGTAGCTACTAAAAAGGTAGGCTATGTAAAAAATCCATATTAAGGCGAAACGAAGTTCGCGGCGAAAAAAGTATTTTATTTTTATTATTGAACTCAAACTCCGATTTCTAGTATGGACGGGAAAGGCACACGTGAAGGCTGGTCGCCAACATCTCCAGGCACATGGTCCGTTGGAGCATTCGCCATACATCCAACTCTTGGTCTTGGAATAGCACCTCCACAAAAATTCACCACCACAGTACCATTATCGATAACAGCAGAAATACCAGAAATTTTACAAAGGGGAGAAACGTTGGCCGCTATTATAACTTTGAAGAGTTCTTTGACAGTTGACATCGCAATTGAAGTTACCTTCCATAATTCGGATCAATACTTCGAGTTTGAACCATTGGAGAATACTATCGACTCGACTAAAAGTAAGTTCTAAATATATGTATTTAATATATCTTTCGTGGATTTTTTTTAAGAATATTGCAATGCAAATAAATAAATAGTTATTTTTATTTTCATTTACACAGATATAAAAATACTATAATGCAAATTTATACTAATATAATCGCTAAATCAAATATTGATGATAATATTATGATGACTTTAATTTGCAATAATATTTTATTTAAAATACAATATTAAGTAAACATTGATACACATCAAACAAATGTACTTACAAGGAAAATTTTCAGAAATCGAGTTATTCCGTCGTCTACGGGTAACGGTACCAGCCAGTGGTTCAGCGAGTACCGCGTTTTTGATAACAACGGCTCGAGTTGGTGAAGCCCCTGTTATAGTTGAAGCCACTGGCAATGGAGTCTCCGCTTCACTCTTCCGTACTATTACTGTCAAGGTACACACTCATACATATATTAATCTTTCTATTGTATAGATTTTATCGCGGGCTTTGAGCGCGACGACCGAATCAAGAAATTCAGTAACGAAATGAACCTAACACACGAATTAAAGCGGGACAGAACGCATACTGCGTCTCACATCGGTTTAGCGTGATCGGATAGGCGTGTTAGTCTGAGTCTGGTAGAGTGGTAGATTGTATTAATATCAAAGAAAAAAAAGTACTGCAAAAATAAATAAATAATTATATTGCATAAGTTTATAAAAAATGCTATGCAATAGCTTTACTGCGGCAGTCCCCGAAATCAGTCGATCAATTAATTGGTTCTTATTTTAAAATACGATTCGTAATACATTGATAAGGAATGTAAAAAATGCTGTATATAGAAAAATTAAGGACTCGTAGCAATAACAGCTTGTATTGTAAACGAATTGTAATTTTGCTTGTATCGTAAAAAAAATCTATTTCAATCTATTGAGTTGTTCAAATTTAAACGTTTAGTAACCAATCAGCGATCTTGAATAATAGATTTTTTAATGTATGAAATATTCCACGAGAAAATCTTTTAATTGCTTAAAATCTGATAAATAATTAATATTAGTTAATAGGTACTTAATTAATATTCGAAATTATTGTATTTCCATTTATTCGATAGGATGGATATGACGAGGAAGTGTGGTCGTGGTCACTACTGGATGCTCGCCGTGGTGTTGCCAGGTCTAATACAACATTATCTCCGGCACCTGGAACTAAAGTCAATGGCGTATCACTTGAGGCTTCTGGGGATTTGTTGGCGAACTCATTCCGAGCCCTCAAAGCACCAGCCACCGTCGCTGCTGACGCTACTTATGCGCTTCGACCCTTGGCTAGAGCGTGCATTCTATTGGATTATTTGCAAGTAAGTGTCTTTCATATATAGAAACTTACCAATATAATGTGACAGCAGTTTCGTTGGGATTTTTGCTTCGGATGGATGATTCTTCTAACACACAAAGTGGGTCGGTTGTGGATGGACGAACTTCTATTAGATACGGTCACGCGTTTAAGCGAGCACTACAATGTTTATTATTATACTTACATATAATTATCTCCTCTCAATTTCAATTGTATTTTTTAGATTAAAACATTTCTTCCCTTAGTTTACGTGTCATTACGGTCCATATTTTAATTCGTATCTCAAGATACAATCTCGTCTTTTTCAAATATGTCAGACTTCATTCAGGTTAAATTACCAGTCGAAATATCTGGTCTGTTTGGAAAGAACAGAAACCAATCAAACCATCTACCAATCTGACTATAACTCTAAAAATAACATATATTTTTTTAACTTTAGGTAACCGAACAGGACGATGAGATAACAATATCGAAAGAGGCGCGGACGCAGGCCTCATTTGGTTACCAACGTTTGATGGCCTTTAGAAAATCTGACGGATCTTTCTCGCAAGAAAAAAGTGTTGACGCTGAATCTGACGTCTGGTGCGTGTATAATTTGTATTATTCATAATTCTACAATTTTGAAATGTTTAATGAGAAATACTTTTAATAGATTTTTTTAACCTTAATCAATAATTTAAATTGATTTTTACTGTATAATTTATGAAAATCACGTACAAATACATCTTGTTATACATATTTAATTGTTTTAAAAGTATTAGATTGGATTAATATTGCTACCCTGTGAAATGACGACTAAACATAGAGCGCGTTTCGTGATTATGCTTAATATAAAATTATTTAAATTTGCCGGTCTCACATTCTTAATTTATGAATTTACTTTAAACTTATTATAATTTAATAATAAATTAAATAGGATGACAGCTACAGCAGCTCGATGGCTATCCAGAGCCTCTAGGTACGTTGAAGTGTCACCCGATGCTGCCTCATCAGCCGCTCGCTGGTTAGCCAACGCCCAACAAGCTGATGGTAGCTGGGCACCACCAAACAAGCGGAACAGCCCAGCACAAGACACATTACCGCTTACTGCGCATGCGTTGCTGGCTTTTCTTGACACTAAGGTATTATTTAGATAAAATTAATATTTTTAATAAATATGATTTAAAATTTTAAACTTCGTATTTACCAAACATTGCTTTTTAATAATCTTATAGACTTTCTCAATATATTATATATGATGGAGCAATAGCGTTGGTATTAGCTGCCATATAACGCCATTGCTCTGACATTAATAATAATGACTAATGTTACTAACAAACAACGCCACGGCCAAACAAATAAACTACTTAACAGTTTTGTAATATTTTGGCTTTGGTGTTATTAAATTATTATTACAATGGCAGCTGCTACCAGCGCCATTGTTCCAACATATATATAACCAGTTTGTACGATTTACAACCGTACAGGTATTTCAATGTAAATGACACCATGCAATATGATTTGCTTGTGTGTTCATTTCCATTATATCTCATTATATTCACTAAAGTTAGTCGGCATTCAGACCTCGTACCGGGCGCGACTCTTAATCTTATCTCACCCCACTAGTTTAGTCCACTGCTCATAAAATAAATAATAATCTTTAAATATCTTAATAATTTATCCCAACCCCGAACATTGGTCCTTCGAGCCATTAGTCGTATTTTTGGCAGGATCAGGGCGCGTGTGCTTTCGCAATATTTTTTTGCTTAGTGTGTGTGTTATACTGATACCTGCGTATCAAAAAAATACATCTAGAACTACGATTTATGGATACACCTCTTTTATCCTAATCACATTGCCTTAGAAAGGCATTATACCTCAACATTTGTACACCTCGTGACCTCGGTGCCTTAGGAAGGCACTACATCTCTTCACCTCGTGACCTCGGTGCTTTAGAAAAGCACTACATCTCTTCACCTCGTAACCTCGGTGCCTTAGGAAAGCACTACATCTCTTCACCTCGTGACCTCAGTGCCTTAGAAGGGCACTACATCTCTTCACCTCGTAACCTCGGTGCCTTAGGAAAGCACTACATCTCTTCACCTCGTGACCTCAGTGCCTTAGAAGGGCACTACATCTCTTCACCTCGTGACCTCGGTGCCTTAGGAAAGCACTACATCTCTTTACCTCGTGACCTCGGTGCCTTAGGAAGGCACTACATCTCTTCACTTCGTGACCTCGGTGCCCTAGGAAGGCACTACATCTCTTTACCTCGTGACCTCGGTGCCTTAGGAAGGCACACTACATCTCGGATTCAGTACAACCTTGCAGGTATTGCGAGGATATCTTGAGCAACTTATCAGCTGAACAAGTAAGGTTATATTGTTATCTCTGATAATCTTTAATTATGTCCACAATGGAAGAAATTTTAGCTACCCAACAACAGTTGGTGGACGCATTGGATAAACTTTATATCAACTTTAAGAAGGATGGAGCGGAGCGAAAGACTCCCGATTATATACGTCGTCGTTTAGAAACGGTAGAACAATATTTTACAGATATTCGTAACAACCATATGACACTTTTAACTTTTAGTGATCAGTCTCATGAATACTTTACTTTTAATAAATACGAGCAAATTAAGAAAAACTATGGTAATATTAAGACAACCTTAATAAATTATAAGCCTTTGGCAAGCATTACAAAATCCCCTGAATTACAACCTCCAACGTTTCAAGCCCCGTCTACCTCTAACGCATCGACCTCTAATGAATCTCAGGAAATATCTCTCAAAAATAACTCTAATATGAGTAAAACAGAAGAGCTCATGAGAAAACAAACTACAAATTTTAAAGCTTTTCTGAGAACTGCCTCGAGTATAGAACTTGACCTTATCTCGGAAAAGTGGGAGTTAGAAGACATCCTAAAGACCTTGCAAGTCCGTTGGACTGCGATTGATAGCTTACATTGGGAGTTGGACAATGAACTTTGTGGTTCCAACCGAGAATATGAAGATCAATTTACAAATTACGAGAAATATTACATTAAAGTTAAGAAGGATATCAATAAAAAGATGTGGTCGGTATCACACATTGAGAAAACAACCCCTAAAATGGAGTTACCAACCTTCGAGGGAAACTATAACCAATGGGTCTCCTTCAAAGATCTCTTTACGGAAACTATTCATAGTAACCCATCTCTTTTAAATGCGCAGAAATTACAATTTCTTAAAAGTAAGGTTAAGGGTGAACCTGAGAAGTTGATTCAACATCTCCAGGTAAGCTCAGATAATTATCTCATTAGCTGGAATATTCTCAGTCATCGCTATGATAATAAGCGCCTAATCTTTACATCTCACCTTAACAATCTCTTAAATATTCCTAATATTCAATACCAGTCGTATAATCATATCAAACGCATTCACGATGTTACAAACGAGAGTATAAATGCGATAGAAAATCTTGGAATTAATGTTTCTTCCTGGGATCCCTTCCTTGTATGTATATTGTCTCAGAAGTTAGACGCAGACACGTACAATGAATATATACAGTCTTTGAAATCGCCGAGAGAATTACCCGTATTACATGATTTTTTGCAGTTTTTAGAAACTAAGTTTATGACCCTAGAAACTTCACGGAAGAAGCAAGAAAATCACACCCCAAAAGTATCATATCAAAACTTCAATCAATATAAACCTTCAAAAAATTTAAATAATCAATCATCATCTTCGAAAAATTTTAATCATAACTTTAGACAAAGTTATAATAATCCTAAGTATACTTATTCTACAAATCAGGTTATTTCGCAACCGACACATTCCAGTAATAAAATTATTGAAAAACGCAAGCTGTGTCCGGTGTGTAATTCAAGCGATCATCGTATACATTTATGCCAAAAATTATTAAATATGCAGCCTATCGCACGAAGAAATGCTATTGCAAAATTGAACCTTTGTATCAACTGTTTACATTATCATGAAGGTAAAAAATGCCTTTCGCAATTAATGTGCAAGGAATGTAATAAAAATCATAATACAATTTTACATGAATGTTTTACAAAAGATAATATGACACCGGACGTTTCACGATCTAGGTTACACGTGCCCCGGGTTGTGAAACATTTACCTCAACAACAAGAAATTAACACATTAGTATCTCTTCCAAGTGACCCTGCCGAAATATTACTTGCCACTGTCATTATTAAGATACAGGCAGCGGATGGATCTTATAAAAATATGAGAGCTCTTTTAGATCAGGGCTCACAAATCTCAATTGTCAGTGAAAATGCTGCTCAATTATTAAAAATACCTCGACAAAAATGTAATGGTTATATTTCTGGGATAGGAAATACAGAAAACAATTGCAAGGGCAAAATCTCGATCAAGTGTTTATCATTAGTCAATGATTATACCTTTAACACGGATGTATTTATTATGAAAAAACTTGTAAGGAACTTACCGAGCTATACCCTGCCAAAACCAAATTGGCCTGAGCTTAATCATATAAAATTAGCTGATTCAGAATTTTATAAAAGTAGCCCTATTGATATATTATTCGGCGCTGATGTTTATTCTGATATTATCTTGGATGGTATTTGTAGATTTCAAGAAAGGTTTCCGATTGCGCAACAAACGCAGTTGGGATGGATAATAACCGGTAATTATAAAACCTATCAGTGTAATATAATCCTTAATAACGATATCCAAAGGTTTTGGGAAGTGGAAGATATTCATGAACCCTTAAATATGTCACAGGAAGATCAAAATTGTATAGAGTTTTTTCAGAATACAACCTCAAGACGTGACGACGGCAGTTACGTTGTGAAAATACCTTTTAAAGAAAATCTCGAGGAAAAATTGGGCGAATCGAAGTCAAAGTCTATCGCTCAATTTATTCAATTGGAAAATAAACTTATTAAAAAACCTTATTTAGCTCGTGATTATAAATTATTTATATCGGAGTACAGAGAGCTCGGACACATGATACCCGTTGTGTCACGCGCCGCCGTAGAGTCGGGTTGCTACTTATCGCACCATTGCATTGTGTACAACGAGCGGAATCATCAACTACGAAATTGCGAGTTGTTTTTAATGCCTCTTCGAAAACTTCGAGTGGATTTAGCCTTAATGATCTTATGTGTAGGGGGCCAAATCTACAACAAGACCTTCAAACACTAATCTTAAAATGGCGACAATTTAAATATGGTTTTACAGCCGACATAGAGAAAATGTTTCGCAATATTTGGCTTCATTCAGAACATCAAAAATACCAGAAAATTATTTGGAGAGATGATCAATCCCAACCCTTAGGTGAATTTCAACTAGCCACTGTAACTTATGGAACTAAGGCCGCACCTTTCTTGGCCATGATGATCCTGAAAAGACTTGCAATCGATGAACGATCAAATTATCCTTCCAGTATCGCACCTGCTGTGTTAGAAAGCTCATTTTACATGGACGATCTGTTGCATGGGACTCACTCTGCACAAACAGCAATAGAGCTGAAGAACGATTTAATTAAACTACTTAAATCTGGAGGTTTCAATCTTAGAAAATGGCGTTCAAACTTACCTCTCCTTTTAGAAGACATGAACGATTCCGAGAAAGAATTCGACTTTAAGCACCAGGAGTCAACTAAAACTTTAGGCCTTCGTTCTAATCCCAATGCCGACGAATTTATCTTTTATGCTATTAATTATATCCCAAATATTACCCCTACTAAGCGACAATTATTGTCCGAAATCTCAAAACTTTATGACCCTTTGGGCTGGCTAGCACCAGTCACTACAAAACTTAAAATTTTATTTAAAGAAACTTGGAAGTCTGATCTAGGATGGGATCAGCCGATACCTCATAAATTAGTCTTAGAATGGAATAAAATAAAAGCCGATATATCCTATATAACGCAATTTACAATACCTCGATGGTTACAAACACAAGAAAATGATCTTAGAACTCGATGGCACTTAACTCAGAAAATCTATCATAATATTCGGTTCAAATGGAAGAATGAATATTTCTCACAATTATCTATTAGATCCAAGTGGAAACGACCTCAAAAAGATCTCAACTTGAACGATATAGTCATCATAAAAGATGAAAATCTTCCGCCCGGTAAATGGGCTTTAGGGCGTGTGGTAGAGCTACATCCCGGAAGTGACGGGCTGGTGAGAGTCGTCACTCTTAAAACTAAGAACGGTTCAATTAAACGCCCAGTCGTTAAGTTATCTCTTCTACCTACAAATAATAATAATCAATCTTTAAACCATGACAAGGTCGATGAAAAGAAGCCTAAAGCGAAGAATTTCAGCGGCATCTCTTTCTCTGCTATGGTTTTATCCCTAACATTATTTTTCCTATCAATACTGAGTTCGTGTCAAGTAGGTATAGTTACACAACCCGTGAAAAGTGATAGTGTTGTGAGTGAGTGTGAAATTAGGGAAAAAAGGCATTCTTATCGCAATAATAAAAGTGTTTTTAAGAGTAATTTAAATTCAAAAAGTCAATCAAGTGAAAGTGTAAATAAACAAGATCGAGCTTCCTCGCCGATCTTTCGTGTGTTTTCCCTTCCGGAGTTAAATATAAGTGAATCTTTGTAGCTAATATGATAAATGTAATTCGTTTTCTCACCCACAACTAATCATAACATATAGTAAACACTATATAAACATTTAATATTAAAATTTGTGTATCACCTTGTTAGTCTTAAGTTCATCCTCCATTTTACTAACCCTCATCTTTTCCTCCCCCGGGAACATGTACGATTTACAACCGTACAGGTATTTCAATGTAAATGACACCATGCAATATGATTTGCTTGTGTGTTCATTTCCATTATATTCACTAAAGTTAGTCGGCATTCAGACCTCGTACCGGGCGCGACTCTTAATCTTATCTCACCCCACTAGTTTAGTCCACTGCTCATAAAATAAATAATAATCTTTAAATATCTTAATAATTTATCCCAACCCCGAACACAGTTGATAGGTCGTTTTTAAAAAAGCATTCAAAATATATTAAGCTCAGTTTCAACGTTTAGTGATACGTAGTTTTAAATTTATTTGTAATGAAGAGTAAATTTAACATTAACTTGAAAGTTACTTGAAAGTTAAGGTTAAATTTACCTCTTTTATTAAACCTCTATAATTATATACGACATGCAAAAAATACGGGTCTCATTAATTATTCAGGGAAGTGAAATTCTATACAAGAACGCGATAAGCAAAGCTGTAGATTACGTAGGGAGACACGTATCTGAGGACTTGGATGCGTATACGCTGGCTGTTGTTACGAGCGCACTAACGGCCGCTAGACACCCGCAAGCACAACGGGCCCTACAATTATTGGAGAAATATGCGAATACGACAGGTATAAATAAAAATAGTAGTTGCTAATAAAATATATTTGCTATCAAAAATTTGTGTATCCGTCTCATCAAATAGATTTTTACAAAGCATTGATATTCTTTTTGTTTTTCTTTGCAATTCATTTTTTAATCAAATTAAATATCTAATAACTTTGACTTCTCTAATTCTTCCCATATTTATTGCGTTTATTATTGGACATATAATTAGTCAGTGGCCCAACAACCATTTCGGTCTGGGCTCAGATTGGGTTCTGTTCCGTGATCATTTCTAATAGACAAAAAGGTGATCCGTCTGTGTCTGAAACTTGCTTGTTTTTTAAATTTCAAAAATTTACTCCAAAATACAAGGGCTGTGCGACTGTGGCTGATTTGCTATCTAAAACATTTTTTTAACCATTTTTTAAACATATGCCAGCAACAATTTTTTTACACCAAAACTTATTTTCGTATAACTTTGATATGTAATTAAAATACTTATGTCGATGCCTGAAGTGTCTATTGATGTTCCTACCGTCTCCTAGTATATAAGTGTTTCATCAATTAGAATTAGAAATAATCGCATTACAGATGGAACGCTCTTCTGGTCCCGAAGGCTTCCAGCCTCCGAAACACGGAACCCTTGGCTTAAATGGAATAGTCTAGAGGCTTCGACAGCGGCATGGGCGATGCGAGCGATGCTCAACACTCGATTGGTAGAGGAAGCTGTTCCAGTAGCGAGGTATCTTCTGCAGACCCTGGGGCCACGGGATCAGGATCCAGATGTTGTAAGTGATATTTACTAGCTATTGTTATAATTTTTACTTAATTCTTTAAAACATATACGCTGATATATTTGTTCTTTTTTTTAATTATTTCAATAATTTTTACTAAAATATCCATAAATCTTAAATAGATTTAGGCATATTTTTCGGTCGCGTTTACAAAAAGGTATACTACTTTATATGAATAATGTATCAAATAAAGTAAATCTTTAGTACATTTCCACATTTGCATAACCTGGACGCTTTTAAGAAGACAGGAAGATTTCTTCTTAGTCAAATTTGACGACCAATTCCAATTAAACTAAGACGCTTAAATTCATATTTTATTGTTTATTCATATTTGAATACTACACATGGTTTATGTGTATCAACTGCATAATAAATGACTAAATAAAATCAGTAAGAAAATATACAACTTCTCGGCCTTAGCCCAGTAGCTGCTGGGAACTTACTAACGGCCCCAGTGGACATTCAGACCAGTCAGTAGTTAGACTGGTGGAGAAGAGGAGAGAGAGAGAAATGGAACCATCCTTCCTCCAAAATATATGAATTACAATGACATCAAATGAGGCTGAATTAAAAAATCCATTCCAGCTAGACGCGCTAGCACAGTTTGCTGAAGCGATAAAGACATCGACGAAATTGCGTGTGTCAGTGAATGTGACCGGGTTCGAGGAGCCGCGGCAGTTTAACATCGACTCTGACAACGCCCTTATCATACAAACACAATTGGTAAGTTTATTTATTTATCTTTCTTTAAACGTGGTTTTTATAGAAATTCTCTCCAATAAGCCATCACATTTGATGATTTTTTAAGTGATGAAAAAATATATTGTTTCTCCATTTGAACCCGTGGTAGGTAATTAACTTTACCTAGGCTAAAATTAAATAAAAATGGTTTGGTAAAAGAAAGAGAAACACTTTATTACACATAATAGAAAGGATGTATAGTTAAAAATCAAAGTGCACACCCACACTTCTATGTGTCGTGGGACATATTAATAATTTTAGGTACATGACGTAATAAATACTACATAACACTTACAATTTTTTGATAAACTACTGTTGCACAATAAGAATACTTTTCGTTTCAGCATAGGACAGGTTGAGAAGATTTTGCTTAAGATTGTTAGTGAATGTATAAAGTTTTGAATCGATAGCGAAAATTTTTTTTAGGGCCACTTTCTTTAAATACTTACTTATATTCCAGATACGTAACATCCGCTCAGCAAGTGCGATCACCGAGGGTAGAGGTATCGCTGTAGTGGGTCTAAGTGCGGTGGGTAACACTAATGTCACTGCGGCTTGGCCACGGTACATATTAGACCCTAGAGTGGACCAAGTCTCTACAAAGGATCGGCTGCAACTGTCCATTTGCATTGGGTGAGTTATTTCTACCCGACCTTGACCTTCCTACAACTTTTGTCGTAACGCATCTTTGCTTTAACTATACTATTTTGATCTTAACATTAAGTTTTTCTCCTAATATTTATTGCCTATAATTTTGCGCAGACGCTTATTTATTTAGATTTTCTAGTAAAAGTGATTTAACTATAGTGACGTTCCGAAAAGCTTCCTTGAGTCAACATATATAGTTGCAAGCTATCTTTATTTTTAATATTTAACATGGAAAGGTCTAGATGTCCACTTGCTTTATTATATATTTTTACGTTGTTGTGTGGAACAACAAAAATTATCCCACCTTATTCTTAGGATAATTTTATCGCTATCGGTCAATCTCTAGTAAGGTTTACACGATGCAATCCGTCGTTCCGTTTGACCAATCACAACCAAGGTTGGTTGGTTTTTACCAAATCACGCTGTCATTGGTCATTCAGACCATTTTAGACATTATTATGTAGCGACACCTACAATCATGCGATCTGCTTTTGCAAATTACTGCGAGACGGCATAACCTGTAACGCGTTAACGAAATTATTCCAGACGCTAGGGATCTATAAAATTTTCGACTAACCAACCGGGGTCTTCGGTTAGACTAGTCGAGGATCCTCCCTTTAGGTTGGAGGAACAGTAGACCATCCTTCCTCCACAGTTGCATGATTAAAAAAGTATTTTTTGTATATTTCGGATACTTTTGAGACTATTTTGTAATGTGTGATTTTCCACAGATTCGTGCCAATAGCAAATGAAACTGACAGTGGTCTAACTCTTCTAACGGTGCAGCTGCCATCAGGGTATCTCGCAGACATAAACACCATCACTGAACTTACTGTAAGAACATTTAACTGTTTTTCTTGCATAATCTGAAATTCCATGAAATATAAACTAGAGAAAAAATACTTTTATGAAGCAATAAATATTTTTATAATCATTTTTAATAAGATATTCAAAGTTTAACAAAACCCTATAAGATTTACGAATACTTAGCTCTAAGTTATGCCCGTAGTGTATGAATAATATTGTCTTTGATTTACTGGAGTCAATTTTAATAAATCTTCAAGAAGATTTTTTTAACATAAGAAGCAATTATATATTAAAGTTTTCCATTTTGATCCTTTATTTCATATTTATATTAACAGTCAGCTCGCCACATAGTCGGAGCGCGATTAGCAAGTGGTGGGTCGCGAGTGTACGCGTGGCTTCGAACGGGGCTCAACGAGCGATGTGCTACGCTCGGTGCACCGCGCTCTATGTTTGTTGCTCGACAACGACCCGGCTGGGCAACGCTAATCGATTTGTACGATTCAAGTGAGTTATTTGTATCAAGGTTTAATGAATCTACTAACTTTATATTACGAGAAAGAATTTACCATTTTATAAGAAAATCTATAAATACTTCCAAAATACTTTTCGGAAGCCCCAATTTTAGGCGTAGACTTTTTCAGGATATACACAGATTTAGAAAAACCGACATACACAATCTTAAATTTAATATTGATAGGATGCGCGTTTGGATTACGCCAGTGCACGAATTGTTTCCTTACCGGAAAGGGAAAACCGGAATAATAATAAACCGGAACACGCCACGACACGGGTCTATTATGACCCCAAAAGTCCGGCTAGACACCTTCTTATAAAAAAAAAAACAATGATCAGAAAATTTGGTGCAATCTAAAACCAAGATCCATCGTTGAAGCGCCACTGGATTATTATTATTGAAGCCATTTCCTCCTAAAAATCTATGTATGAAAAGTGATGTCAAAACGCAAGTTATCCAAATTTTACAAAACAAGTTGCCAATTATATAGTTTTATATACATAGTTGTTTCGTTATTTCATATTTTTATGAAAACTGTTAGCTAGGAAGAGATTGATGATTAGCGATAAGCCCCTTGCAACTTTTCCGGGTACTATTGTGTGAATAAATATATTTAAACTGTAAAGGTCACCGCGCCCGTATGTTCTTCCGAGGAATACCGAGCAGTCCATGCGACCTGTGTCGCTCTTGGCCGTCATGCGCTCGCGCCTGTGGCACTATCGCCTCTCAAAGAGCGCCTGACGTCACCACCGCCGTACCTGACTCCGCTAACGCGCTCTCCGCCACTCTCGGCATACTTGTTGCGACGGCTTTGATTGTATTAAATAAAGATTATTAAACATATATTAACAATAGACATCTAATGTTAAAATGGCTTACTGATTTTTCAATATAAATAAAATTATAAAGTGTAAAGGAAATTGGTGCCATCGTTCCTTCCTGAAATACCTAGTATTTTTTGTGCAAGCTATTTGAAGCACAAGCTTCAAACACCTAATTAATTAATTAATATTAATTGAATCGGAATGACGTCATTTTTTCCAAGTTTTTCAGTGTAAGTGGTTTTCTTGACACAAATTATTCTGACCCTGATTTGTACAGCAGCGGCTTTCTAATGTGTCCACCTGTTTTTCCAAGGCCCTACTATTTTATCTATAAAAACAATAAAATTATTAACAAAATCAACGGGTACTCTTTAAAGAGATTCATTGAAGAACCGCTTACGATCACGTTTAAAATAAAATAATGGTCTTTTTGTCTCCGATTTAAGGAAAAACTTATTTTGGTTTAAATGATTGGTAAACATGGAAGAGTATAAAGTAATTGCAAGCAAATTGTATTTATGAAAACTATATGTTAAATGATTTTATTTCAATTTAAAAATTACGTTATTGTAAACAAAATAAATTAACATGTTTTAATTTAATGCCTAACAATGTTGTGATTACTAGAACTGATTTTAATTTAAGTAATGTAAATAACTTAACTTAAGTATTAAAATAAAATTAATAAAAACACCTTATTGTTTTTTATTTATAAATTTTAAGTCTTAGTACATTCTGAAATTATTTTTCTAAAGAATAATAGGTGATCTCTGTTTATAGGATTATAATTCCACTGCATATAAATTGTATTTCGTATATCCACCTTTTTAACTTAATAATATAATATGTAGCATAAACATCAAGAACTAAATTAAAGAAACAAATTTTTTTTTTTATCTTACTAATTAACACATTAATTTTGGTAAAATGTATATTTTAGAAATCTATTTTTGATATCATCCAATGAAAGAAACCAAGTATCGAAAATGACATCGTAAGTGGCACAGCCGACGCCTTGATCCATCCCCACAAGCTGAAAGAAAAGACTTGATAAAAAGTATTCTTCGTTGCGTAGATGTACCTAGTAGATCAATAAACTAATAGTACAGAAAACACCAAAAAACCACTAAGGTATGTAACCTTGGTGCCTGACGGGCGACATATTTCTCCAAATTCCTTATAAATTAAAGAGATAAAATGAAAAAAAATAAACGAAACGAAGGTAGTACAAGAAACTGAGAAAAAAAGGTTTTTATTTCTTATACATAATATTACATGTATCTTCAATTTATGGAGCCAAGCACATCCCAGGTTGGCCAAAATATCTTTTAAGAGTAGGTACCCTTGCAATTTTCGGGAGCTATTTTCAGACAGAAAGTTTTCCTTGAGAAGCGAATATCGAATTTGTTTGTAGATTGGTATTATTCCAATCTTAGGTCATTATAATCAGCAAAGGCATTTAAATTAAATAAAAAACTTGAATATCACTTACTCGTATGGATTATCAGACACGTAGAATGGATCGGTCTGTAACACGCCACAATTTGCTATAAACACGCGCTTCAGTGGACGATCATCAACATCCGTGGGTGTATGTTCTATGACATGAACGATATTTTGACCTTCGACGACCTGGATATTAATGGAAAGAGAATTTTAAAACATTATTATGGTGATATTGGCAAGGTGACACGAATATCATAACTATTTCTTGGGGAATGTGTAAATAAGCGAATAGCGTGATTCGCTTTACACTACGCTATACAAATACCTGTAGAAAAAGATAAAGGGTGTCATACTTTTGTAAGTCTCGATTCTGAATCTTATAGTTACACGCTACTTGGTCAGATTTGGTGGGTAAACACAAAAGCAATTTCTGCACACCTAATAACACCGGTAAACTTGCAAGAAAAACTGCTTTCGGTAATAAAAGAAACTCCTCGTTTGAGACTTGAAAAATAATGATTGAACTTTCCAGCGGAGTCGCTCACCCCTTCTCGCATTTTCTTTACAGTGAGCATATCGATGCACTGCTTTAATCTATTTAAAGAAATATTACACTTACTTTTCCAACAACTGTATGTAAGCCGTCAAGCCAAGGTGTACCTTTAACGGTTATAATGAATTGACAACCGTTTGTATTTTTACCTAAAAGTAAAAAGATTATTAAGATTTTAAATCGGGTCATACGTTAATGTTGCAAACACTTGTACAAATTGGCAATATGCGTAGATCAATTTGTAATTGTATAATAAAAAACACTCTTACCTTTATTAGCCATAGATACAAAACCTGCGTTGGTGTGTTGTGTATCTAGATTTTCATCGTCAAAGACTTCTCCATAAATACTTATTGAACCGCCTCCATCATCAGACACAACATCACCTCCTTCAAATTTTCAATAATATAATAGAAAATACAACATTCAGGTTTCATTTTATATTATAAAAGCAACATAACATTAATAAGACACAGTAATGAATATATATATAATATATGGCTTCAAATAATGGTTTTCACTACAGTGCAAAAAAAAATTAAAAGAAAGAAATCGTAAACCCATTTCTTCAGCCTTGAATTAGGACATAGTGTGGCTTTGTGCTTTGTAGGTCTTAGTCATATTATATACTTTAGATTAACTCAGTACTTTGTTTTTGGTACGATTTTGGTGAGAAATAAGAACAAACAATCTTAGAGTACCTACATATGTTATGCTGTATATTATTATATATATGTTAATAAGCTACTGTTATAATTATAACACAAAATTAATAAAAAAACTCTACAATATATTAGAACGCGGAACACCTTTAAGAATTTCTTACCTTGAATCATAAATCTTTTAATAATTCGATTAAAACTAGTGCCCTTGTACGATTTTCCTTTTATGCCTTTTGTTGCAAGAACTTTAAAGTTTTGCACCGCTTTTGGCGCTAAATCGCCGAACAATCCAACGACGATTCTACCAATTGGCTTATCTTCATTTTCAATATCAAAAAATACTTGATCTGTAACTCTGAATTGACGTGCCTTAAAAAAGTTTTAAACAAAAATTACACAAAAATACAATTAGAAAATATAATATAGCAAAAAGCAACAAATATATTTATATCATACATAGATAGTCACAAATAAACTTAAAAAGAAAATGTGGGAAATTGTAGAGCGGATAATATTCATCTTTATAAAATTTAAAAGTACAAACACGACTCTTGTATTTTCCCGAAGAAATGCTACTAGTTACCGAGCGTATTAAAATTGGATTAAAGTGTGAATCACAACAAGTGCTAAGTAGGTATAGAATGAAAGCGGTATTATTCATTTCAATTTTTTTTTCAACATTCAACATTCCATAAGTAACGTTTAAGTGTCTGAGGTAGAATTAAATATATGTATTATTATTATCTAGCTTAGCTATCCCCGTATCTATTATCGAGTAAAAGTAATTAGCTTAGGTACTAGAGTAGAACTGTCAGCAGCAGTTAGATTTCTTTGCGAAGGTAGTGGTAGTCGCTGATTTCATATTTTACCTACTCGACTGGTTTAGTTTAGAGCATTGAAAATTGTTTCAGTAGAAGTGTTAATTAGGTCTGTCGGCGATAAATGACATTATGATGATCCATAATTATTGTAATTGTATTATCTCTGGATTCTTTCTGAGATTCACATGTTCACCCCGAATTACCTTTAAAGTAGTTATAGGGAAGTAAGTGTGGGGTTCTTTGCCCATTCTTCTCCACACGAAACTACCTTTTGGAAGGGGCAACTAGAATCTTCTTTGTATTTTGTTTGACGTTCAAAAGTGCCATTTGAGGTGGTCTAATTGAAATAAATGATTTGACTTTGACTTTGAATAAAATCATAAAGTAGCATCTGTTTAGTTTACATATACTACGCGGTTTGATTTGAAATTTCATGAAAACTTTTTTTAAATTGAATAATTACGTATTATATATTTTTACTAATACATATTATGAATGGGAGAGGGTATTAGTTCAGTTTTTGGAAATGGTTTTTATTTTACTCGTGGAAATTTTAATATTATATCGAGCGCTGGCGCTAAGAGACGCAGTGTTCTAGTCTCAATGGAGCAAGGGCGACTGACTAGTCAAATAAACGTATGCGGTACAAGTTCGAGTGAGATGAGACGGACGATAAAGTGTTTGACGAAAAAGTAAACGCCAAATGCTTTTTATTTAAATAACTCGTAAAGTATATTGAACAAATTCGAGTAATCGCGAAAATAAAGTTCAGTGGATTTGGTTATAAGATAGTTGGACAAAAAATGAATTATATAAACTGATTTAAAAAAACATCGAGTGTCGATATTTATGTTTCAATACCAAAATATCGATATAATATGGTCCTAAAAAAGTATTCGTAAAAATATCGATATTCCGATATTTTATCACAGTCGGCAGTCCTAGGCAGACAGATGACAGATGACATGACTATTAGTTGATTACTATTTACCGAATACTCATAACTCAATACTGGAATAACAAACCAAACAACAATTCGTACATTCTTTACTTAGTTAAGATATCAAAATATTTTCATCTTTGTAGTTTTTCTTTTAGTTAACTTATTTGAACGTTGTTGTGATAGCAGTCTGTGTGCTGAGTTTGAAGTTTTTTTTAAAATGACTGTAAACAATACTATTGCTCATCAGCGCTTAATTCTTAGTGGTGATCGCGAAAGGTATAAATTATTGTTTTATTTTGTATTCATCGTATGATAAGAAATGTATTGACAATATATTTCTTGTAGATTTAAGGAATTACTACGGAAGAGGCTAATAGAATGTGGTTGGAGGGATCAAGTTCGAATGCTTTGTCGAGATGTAGTCAAAGAAAATGATACTAACAACATAACGTTTGATACGCTGGTTTCAAGAGTCACACCTCGGGCTAGAGCAATTGTTCCGGATACTGTTAAAAAAGAGCTCTTACAAAAAATCAAAACACATTTACTTACTCAGAAAGATCAGTAAACAATTTAATTGTAATCATAACCATATAATCTTAACCATTTTAAACTGTATTGACCAGAGTGCTGTTTATATACATTGACAGTTTGGGATTTGGTCTGGTTCAACCAGAGAAACAATAATTACTTAAAAATGATTCAATTAATTAATTTAATAAGTGTTTCATTCTATCCTAGTATGGACTTATGTAATTGTTTACCTTATTGTATTTAATTTTAAGTTTATTTAAATAAAACTCACTTTCCAACCAACAGTATATTTTATTTATAAACATTTTAACCAAAAATACATATTGCTTACATATTTAATACTGCTAATATATCATATTTACCTGAATGTCACGACTGCTGTTGTCATGGACATGTTATTGAGAAAGGTTAATATTCCGACTAAATATTTTATGGCATATATTCTTATTTCATGTATTTACATTTTTTCTTCTTAATGGAACCTTTTGAATGGATAGTAAGAAAAGTACCATAAATGTGGATAATTAATTCTACTGATGAAATAATAATGTATGAAACATATTGAAGGTACTTTACTTAAGTCCATTAAAAGTTTTCACCTAATTCATATTGCACTGCTCCTGTACAAAAATCAGCTTTCATAAAAAAATATGAAAATAATTGATTGATTAAAATTTTGAGCAAGTATTATTTGAGTAGATCTTAAAAGTCACAAATTTCATGCAAAAACAATGTTTACATTCAGATCTAAAATATGTAGCTAATATAAACAAATATAAAAGATCTTTAAAATTATTGTACTTGAAGTGTAAAATCTAAAAACACAAATACAGTCAAAACCGTTTATAACGACATCGTTTACAACGACCTATCGGTTATTACAACCAGATTGTATGGTCCCGTCCGAATCCCTAGTAAACTAATCAGTAAACAAACCGCTTATAACAACATCGGATACAGCGACATATCGCTTACAACGACGAAATTTTATCGATATTCATCGGCTATAACGACCAACCGCTTCTTGTCTCAGCAAAACAAAACAATACAAACGATTTTAAATCTTATTTAAAGGCATTGAATGAATATTTAGGCATATTATTACCAACGCACTTTCTCCCAATGAACAGTTTCAGCCAACAACGATTTCGGAGGCTCTTAACGCTGTAACAATTTTGCAAAAATTTGTTGCCTTTAACGAACAGTTCGATACTGGTGATACTCATACCTTGAGGAGTATGAAACGTAAAATGCAAAAAATATTTGAGACTGGGCTAAAAAAAAGCAGACCAAAATGATTGATTACTTTTGTACCTAATTATTTCGTAATAAATATTTTTTTTTCTTTTTTGACTCGGTTACATATTATAATATTATCATACCATATTATAACCCATACCTACCTATTCTAGATAGATAACTATGATAATATAACTTGTAGATAGTGTACATACATATTAACTATACTTGTGGATATATAATATATGACATTGCTTATAACGACTATCGGATATAACGTCGGCAACTATACGGTCCCTTCAATGTCGTTATAACCGGTTTTGACTGTAATATCATTTTGTACATAAAACTCAAGAAAGGCGAATAAATAAAAACAAACTCATCATAAAAAATAAAAATATCATTAAAAAGAGAAGCAGCCTTTGAAATACTTGTATAACACAATAAAGAAATGAGCAAATAGATTTCTTATATAATATATAAGACTTAAAGCTTTATTTGCCTGCCAATTAGGTTAATTTGTATAAGAAATGTAAAGGTTTTTATATACAATTGGAATGTTTCATGGACTTGAAGGTACCATTAGGTATTCATAATTCTGATCACAAACAGCTTACTACAAATAATATCAGTACTCTCTTACTTTACATCTAATAGTTTTATTTCTCTTAAAAATATCCAATTTAATCTAATTTATTCTTAATTCAGTTATTCAATACTGCCAATTACATTCTGAGCAATTTAAATTTCATATATCCAATACTGTGTTCCGTTTTATTATGAGCTGGTGAATTTTTTTTTTATTTTTGCTTTAGAAGCTTTTGCAAACATTAACATACAATCAAATATATTCTTTTAAATAAAGAAGTTATGTGCTCAATGACTACTGGCTAACTTAAAATATTATTGAAGAACTTAATTTAACAAATTTTATGTAAGTGGTCATCATTCCATTCATTAAAATATGTTCGGGTTTACAGAATTAGGATTTCAAAGCTCTAAAATTGTGCTCACTAATAAATTCCATTCCAAGATAGTTTGATAAAAAAAAGTAGCTTATTATTAAGACATGAATGATCTGAATAGACCTACATAAATATGTACTGCTGTTTTGGAAAAGTACATTACCATAAACAATATTTTCTCATATGAATGTAGAAAGAAACCCACTGTATACACCAAAGAGATTCACTAAAACCATAAAATAACACACCTAGAAATATTTAAAATTATTTAGGTTCTAAATATATATGTATGTAGTTATAACAAGCCATAAGATAATAATTATGTATTCCAACATGGCATAATAAAATTTCGAAATAAACAACTCAACAGTATTGGCTACTATTGGCTATTCACAACCCTATCGCGCAATTATTTGATTCCTTTGGCTCTTTTTATGGGATTTGTTGATAAGACAATTTTGTGTAAATAATTTAAATAATAGTTGCACTATGTGATATAAATATCAATAAGTGTATGGTTTCAGATTCCCTAAAATATACTATTTTATACTTACCTTTATTAGCAGCACACCTAATTAAAAAGTTTCAAAATTGTACATAAATTCCAGCGATTTGTCTAAATATACAAACAACAAACATTTTAAAAATTTTCTAAACACATCAAAATAATTTAAACAGCAAAGCGCAAAGATTTATAAGCCCGTCAATAACTTTGTGGGTTGATATGGCGATTTGGTAACGGAATGATGGTCTGGACCACAGTAAACATTTTCATCTTATTTTATTACGAAGTTTTAGCACAAATATTTGTTTGTGATAAGATTCCTATTTTTTTTTACTTTACTGTCTTTATAAATAACCATGTTCTGTGCTCCGAAGTTGAAACTGATTATGTGAGCGGCCGTCGTGGTCGTTGGCGTGGTGCGGACGCGCGCGTAACAAGTACGAGCGCGGACGCTAGAGCCAAGCGTACTGGGGCTCGGGACCCGCCCGGTAGCCTGTATAGAATTAAAACCACAATTATCAAATTTATTCGAAATAAGAAAAATCACATTGTGGGCACTAGACAGGCCAAAGAGCGGTAGATCACACAAGGTAAAAGTCGAACACTAGGAGCCTAAGAAAAAATATTTTACTTGCGTCTTTGTCTTTTATATAAACTGTAAGTACAACAACGCGACACCCAGATTTTATGATTCTGGCTTCATTTTAAATATTCTTTGCTGATCGTAACCAGTATCTTAAATTGATAATTAGCATTGTTGTTATTTAACATGCTATGCAAAAAAAAACATAAATAAATAAACATAAATAACATAAATGCATAGCCATTGTGTTAATTTTACCTTACAAGTACGGATGTGACCGCTGCTCTACCGTCAGCTGTAGGTTCAATAGCAACTGGTTGAACTTCACCGCGTCTCCTCCCACCACCCGATACTAACACAACCACTCCCGCAAAAGGACGTTTAGCCATGTGTAGCATCTACAAAAGGTAAAATCACGATAAATACCAATAAAAGTTTAGATTATAGATATAAACTGACCCTGTTGTCACGGGTCAGTTAGGGAGCGTTCAAGTATTACGTAACGTATTTTGGGGGGGGGGGGGGGTCTTTTTGTAAAACGTTACGATGCGGGGCGGGGATTAAATTACACGTTATTGTTAATATTTTTGTCGACTTACACCACATAATAGTAACTTAAGAGTCACTAGGTGGTCACGAAACGTTTTACTATACTTGGGTACAGTACTGTACTTGGGTACTGATAAACGTTACGACGAGTTACATACAATACATAATCTCCAAAATATGCGTTACGAAATACTTGAACGCTCCCTTACGGATCAAAGTAATATTCGATATAACTAAATTTTTATAATTATTGCGGAAGAGAGTATTTTGTTTTAAATATTAGAAACTACGCAAAGGTATTGAGAGTCAACTAAATAAAGTTATACATACCTCAACAACGTGCCGCCTTCTCGCCCTGCGAACATCGGCGGCTTGCTTCGCTTTCCACGCGACAACGCACGCGGCCAAAAACAAGAAGAAACAGGAGAAAAACACCGAGAAGAACACAAACAGATCTATATGGAGCTGATCCTGGCGGAAAAATGCGATGCCGAACGTCGCCGAGCCCTCTTCCGTGTTCCTCGCCCTAATTATTATATAGAACTTCGTATGGGTCAAATCGTGAACATTTTGTGGGAGGGTCAACACAAGTCTGTTTCGGAGGTTCCTCACTCTCAATAACACATTTCTCTTGTCGACCGTCACGAATGTTGCCAAGTCCTTCGCCGTATAATCAGCTAGGGCATATTCAATTTTATCATAGTACCACGTGACCCTATTCTTTTTTGGTACGTGGTCGTCGAAAGATGGCATTTTTCGGAATGGCTCGTGTTTGTAATAGCTCGGATCTAACTCCACTGCGTGTTGGCCGGTCGATGAATTAACTGAGACCACGTAGGAACTGTCGTTAGGGCTCATATAAAGGTCCACAGATCCTTGAGTGACGTCAACTATGACGCGTATATCGACATTCATATATCGCGGGTTTACTGCTACGAATACAGTTTGTCCTGGATATAGGGGACGTGGCTTGATTTTGCATTCATCTGTTTAAAAAATACACACGTGACAATAACTGTATGGGCAATACGTAGAATCAAATAGAAATTGCAAAAAAGTATTATCGCATGATAAACATAAAATAGTTTTAAAAAAGATTTTGTTTAGAATACGAAAAAAAACCTAGATATGAAAACTGTATTCTTAATACTAAAATTAATAGGTAAGCCTATATATCTATTTGAATGGACAATGAAGATATTCAGTTACAATACGGCGAACCAAGCTATTAAAAACAATTGAAGATTTATATACTGAAAAGCCTCGAAATTTTACCCAATGTTACCGACTATAAAAAAAAAATTTAACTCACCAATCGACTTTCCATCAAAGCATATCTTATTTTCAATATTAATGGTTTTGTAGCACTGATGTCCATTCCTGGGGTCTCCCATATAAAGATCTTTACATTTGACACATTGGTACCTCCAGCACTCCTGCGCAGAATTTTTACTAGAGCTTGAAGTTTGACAGGACGCATCGCTCTCTGTGTTATTTCCACAATTGCATTTCTCACCAGTCACTGGGTCACAGGTGTCTCCGTGGCCGTGGCATTCGCAACTGGAAATAAATATTGTCTATTATATAAAATTCTCGTGACGCGGTGTTTGTAGTTAAACTCCTCCGAAACGGCTTGACCGATTCTCATGAAATTTTGTGTGCATATTGGGTATGTCTGAGAATCAGACAATATATATTTTTCATCCCCCTAAATGTTAAGGGTAGTCCACCCCAAAAAAAATTTTGTTAATTTTTTTATGATACAGCATTAAAATACATACAACCCCTATTTTTTATTATAGTAGATATTTATTAAACTAAAAAAAGTTTCCCAGAAATAAAATACATGACAAAACGACGTTTGCCCGGTCAGCTAGTTATATAAAGTTATATAAAAAGAGTGCCAGTTCTTCTCTCCCGTTCTACGCCCTTGATTTGAGAACTGGCAGTAAATAGAAAATTAGAAACATTAATATGTATTTCTTTACTAACAAGTCATAAGTGTACATGATGTTACCTTTGTGATTAAATGATATTTTATTTTATTTATAATATATATGTGTAGTAGTATATAAGTCTCATACAATTCTAGCACGATAATAAGATTAAATTCAAAATCGACTTCTTTTCAAAAAATCATTTTGACAAAAATTAATTTTTAATAGAATATATTTTGTCAGAGGTGGTTTTAGATGACATTTTAGAAATAGGAAAAACTTTACAATTTAGATACTATATTCTACATTCTGAACACCGTTTATCAGTTCTGTGATATTAATACTTACGGTCGACACGCATCTCTAAAGTCCTCAGAACCTCTGAAGTACCCTTCTATACACCTCTCACACCTCGGTCCGTCCGTATTATTAGCACATCGAACACATCTCGCTTTGGTATCTCTATAGTAATCCTCCAAATCCGTGCTTACGTCACGGGTTAAAATATCTCCATCGTTCGAACAGACTGTCGTATGTCCGTGACAGAACACAGAGCAAGGAATACACTGGCCGTTATCTGTTGGATCGCCTACGAAATTTGGCTTACATTTCTCACATTGGCTGCCCTGAAATGCGCAAAAATTTCGATTAATTTCGGAAAAAAAAACTAATATTCCATTGTATTTGTGGAATAGGTGGTTGACGGGTTAAAGACTCATCTGATGTTAAGTGCCACAGCCGCCCATGGACAGTTCAATGCCACATGCTTTAACATATTTACCGGTCTGTCTTGTTTTTATCATAGCGTTATGAGTAAATACAGCCCTCCACAATAGACTTTATAAAATAATCTATATTTGGTTTCACAATAAATTATTTGTAGCAAAACTTGACCGGGTTTTTGTTTTGGGAAATAACGAATTATTTCCAAAATATTAAATATCAAAAGGCCTTCACTCTTTTGTTTATGATCATATAACATTCAATAGAATATTCACAATGCTTAAGCTAAGTTAAGGTTAAAATTGACTGAGTAATTTTTATTAAATAATTTACAAACAAAATATACGTTACATTCAACAAAAAAAGCATAAAAACGGATGGACTCACCATAGTATTATTATAGCACTCGATACACTTATCCAGTTTATCCGGGCCTTCACAATGCGAGTGACCATTGCACTGGCATTGTATAGTACAATTGGCGCCCACATAGCCAAAGTCACACCTACAGACATCGGGCTGTACGCACACTCCACGCACACATCCTTGCGAACAGACGGCCGCACACACGCCCCCAACGCGCTTGTGACCTTCGCCACAGAGACACTCGTAGCCCGTTGGAAGGTCACGACACACCTATAAATAATAATGTGTAGAATTTAATATTATTGTATATATCTAATACAATTGAAGTTATAATAATACTGTTATTTATGAAAGCAAAATTATAGCGAGCGGATCCATTCGGGACCGGTCTGAAAATAATATTTACAGAATAACGTTTTTCCAAAATATTTGACAAAACTCGTATGTTAACTATATTTTTTTATAATAAATAGGTACATAAACTAATGTAAACACTCACCTCAGAATCGGCTTTACACTGATGGTGGTTATTCTCACACTCATTCTCGGGCGGACATCTTGTATAGTGCCAGGAAAATGTATCATTTGTGCTATTACTTTCATGTGCATTCGCATACACGGCCGCACAAGTCGTTCTAGTTGAATAGTCCAAGGGCGATTCGATGGATCCTTCAGTACAAACGCCTTCACCGTTCTCACCATCCACCGCACACCAACCGCAATGAGAATGATGCAAACATTCTGAACACTGGTCGAAGGTCCCACACGGCGCTGGACATTTACTTTTATCGGGCTTTGTTAGAACGAGCCCACAAACCCCTCCCGCACAATACAAAGGCTGGTAAGCTGGTGAAATACAAGTCCCCAAATATGTCGCCCAGTGACACTCTGAGAATCCACCCTCAGCCCCATCGGAACTTAGACAGGATTGGCAATCGTCGTACAAATGACATCTACTGGGACATTCCTCTCTGTTTGAGCCGAAGTATGAGAAGCCAAGTTTTAAAGAAGCGGCACGGATAGTAGTGCGGCCTTGCTCTTCATTTTGTATGCACGTCCAGTTGTAAAGATCGGTTGGGTCGGTCGTAATTCTTGCTATTTGACCTGGAATAAAATATGTAGATGAATATTAATTTTGGAAGTCTTTAATTAACGATAAAAAATGGATTTTAGATTAGCAACAATTGGTTAAATTATTTATTTTCTCATGATGATCGTCAACCTCTGGTAGGTTAATCATCATGGTCAATAGAGAATATATATTTCATTTATTTAAAGAAAACAAATATACATAATTATATGTAACGGTGGAACATAAATTGGTCACAATTTCTCCGTCCATCGAAGCATCGACTTTCATTATATTACAATGTTATAAAATAAGATTTTTAAGATAATAATTACCAGCAATTGTTTCAAAATTAAATTCCATAAAAGCAAGTACAAGTCACATAAATTTCTTACAAATAGCAAAAATAAAATCAAATGTTTTAGGACATAATTTATTTACAAGTTTAATACTAACCTTCTCTACTTGCTAGTCTTGTCCACGAGCATATATTAGACACACATTTTTCACAATCTGACGCTACACATCTTAATTCTGGGCACTGATCGACCTCACTGATGTATGTAGTTCCGGCGTTACATTTCATACTTGTGCATGATTCGTCCGTAGGTACACATTCTCCTGTACATGAAAAAGATATTGATTGTAACCAACTCGGGACCAGGTATTGCATGTTTCTGACACAATTCGTTTTATTTATCAATAATAATTTCTTGAAAAATGTATGAAAAACTATGAGATCTATTTTTTTACTAAGCTAATATTTATTGAGAGAGAGAGATTGGTATCATTTTCCATTGTTACAGGACAATTCTTCAAAGTCGTTTTTATTTCCATGCAGTAAAAGTAAAATTTTCATAAATATACGAAATCAGTTTTTATCTTACTAACCAACTAAGTAAAATATTAAAATGTTTTATTCTAGCAGAAAATCTCCTATTTGCCTCCATGAGTTCATTTCAACGATTGATCTTACCTACACCGGCAGCACAGGTTTCGCACCAACGACAGGCCGCTTTTTCCTCTGGGTACAAAGGCCAGGCAGCCAAACAAGTGGTACACGTTGTAAAGTTCTCACAAGGTCTCCTGGCCACCAATTCTTGGTCACAGGCAGCTCCAGCGTTGGTCGAGACCCTATCACTCCCTTCGCAACCTGGTTTGTCTACAGAGTAGCACTTTGTATACTCCCCGGTGCTGCAGAAACTACAACCCATGTGACTTCTGCACTCAATTTTGCTGGAACTCCATAAGGAACACAGATCTTCGGGTAGTGTGATGCGGGTCACCTGACAGTTGGCACTACCTGTCCATCCCCCAACAATGTATACGTTCCAATCATTCTCTTCTAAGTCTATTGCCATCGCATGAGCTATTGTTCTGGGTGGAGGGTGGTCTAACACTGAGGGACCTAGAAACAATGTTGCTGTATTTAATATTACATTTATTATGGAAGGTTTATTCATTAAGCATAGATGACTTGTTCCGAGAACTACTTCATCAAGATCAGTTTATTATGCTCTAAACTAAGACTTTTTGTTGAATTTTTAAGTTAAGACAATGAATATTTTCGATTCATTTTACATAAGGTTTTTAAGCAATTGCATAGATTTTATCGCGGGCTTTTGACCGAATCAAGAAATTCCGTAACGAAATAAACCTAATACACGATGACGTAAATATAGGTGCGGCCAATACGCGTTAGAGCGGGCCAGAACGCATACTGCGTCTCACATCGGTTTAGCGTGATCGGATAGGCGTGTTAGTGTGAGTCTGGTAGAATGAATTGATATCAAAGAAAAAAAAATGTAAGTAATTATATTACTTAAGTTTATAAAAAATGCTATGCAATAGCTTTACCGCGGCAGTCCCCGAGTGCCACAAGTGTTTTTTATTTATTTAAGAAACCAGGAATTTTCACGAATTAATAAAGAAATTATATAAAAAACTTACCTTTGGAGAGTTTGACCCACTGGTTACAATTGTACACATATGCAATAAGGGAATTTGATCTTTTGTCCGGTATTGTTCTGCCTCCAAATACAATCATATAATCGTTTGTCGTAACGGCAGAATGCAAAAACGTAGGCCGAGGTAAATTCTCAAAAACATTAAGTCCTGGAAATGTTGGTAACTCACTCCATGTTTTAGTGGGATAGTGGAATGAGAACAGCTTATTTGAAATCATTGTTCCGTTATAGCTATACAAAATTCCTCCAAATATGTACAAGCTTTGGGAAGGTGCGTGATAGACCGTACTATGCCCTATAATACCCTCCGGTTTAGAACCAACACAGTTAATCTTTATCCACTTATTATGATCCAAGTCAAATTCCCACATATCTGGCATGAATCCTTCTTCTAGAGAAAACCCTCCAACAAGTACTAAACTTTCATAATCTTGATATTTTTGTAACGTTAAAGTGTGTCCCGCGAGTGGGGGGGGCTGATCTTCTTTACTTTTAATATGACTCCATCGCTGATCTTTCAAACTAAAATGCCAAAAATCTCGTAACGTCTTATTCTGTCCACTTTTTTCTTGCAAACTTAATCCCCCATAAATATAGATATTCTGTTTTGAATGATAAATTTCGGAAGCGTGAAAATAGCGTCCCTCGGGCATTTTAGCATCCGGTGTAGCCTCGACTGTCACTTGCATCCATGTATTGTTTTTGGTATCATAGAACCTTATATCGTTTAGGGGTCCGTGTGATAAGGAATATCCACCGAACATCCACAAACCTCGTCTATCAGCGACTAAACTATGCCCAAACCGCGGTAATGTCTTCCTTAAATGATCGAGCCCATCAGATAAAAAGTCCGAATCGAATAGCTCCGTAAATACCAGTTGACTTTTATCGAGTTTTAAAGAGCAGTCGTCTCCACCAAATCCTTCATTACATAGGCAACGGCCATAGTTCATATCGCACACTCCACCATTAAGATGCCTACTGCAGTTGTTGCGGCAGATTTCTATGTTACAGTCGAAACCTCCGAAGCCCTCCCGACACGTACAATGCCCATTATTACAAACACGAGGCCACGTGCAATGACCGTCGCAGGCCAACACTTTATAGACGCCTTCAAAACCTTGATCGATCTGACTTTGCTTATAATGTATAGTCAAGTTCCCACTGCGAGCTTCGACCACTCCCGAGGATGCCCCATTGCAGAACACTCCCAGCAACTGACTCTGTTGGTTATTACTCATATCGGGTACACCACCTAATCCATCGTAAACATATACTGCATTTTGATCACATGGGACGTTTAGCGTAGTGGAATTGACGGTAAATTGAATGATGGCATCCTTTATGTCCTCCGCTGATATGATCCATAGACATTCTTTAGTCGGTCCGATGCTTGTGATGTCAGGATCAGTTTTGTGCGATCCAATTCCTTCAGTTTCGTTGGCTTTTAACATGCCTCTGGGCTCACATTGGTAATAACATCTGCCTCCGTGTCTGGGATCTCCATAAAATTTAGGTTTACAATGTTCACAGTTTTGTCCTTCCGTGTTGTCTTTGCAAATACATTCACCGGTGGTGACATCGCATATACCGCGTGTTTCGTCTCCGTGATCGTTACAATCGCATCGACGACAGCCCTGTCCGGTGGTAGCGTTCCCGTGACTCCCAGGTTTACAAGACTCACAGAATTCACCCTCCGTCCAGTCTTGGCATTCGTCGCATCGTCCGACGCCGGTCTTGCACATAGAGTGATTGTGGCACCCACAATTTATCGAACAATCGGCTCCCGTCCACCCTAAATCACATTGGCACGTATATTGTGGAGCACCGAGGCAAAAACCGTGGACGCACGTATTGTAGCAAGTTCTCAGACAAGTCTTTCGACCGTCGCCTATATAACCCTGTTTACACTTGCAAGTGTAAGAGCCGTGTGTGTTATTGCATACGGCGTTTTCGTGGCAATCGTGAAGGCCCAGCCCACACTCGTCGACATCCGGACATTGCGCATACGCCCAACCCGCGTCCGTCGTAGTGACGTTTAGAAGCGAAGCGCAGTCGACGTGGGACCTGGTAAAATCTCCTTCCGTACAAACGCCGTTGATAGGATTTTCAAACGAGTGACACCATCCACAGCCCATACTTCGAAGACACGTGGCGCATTGCACGTGAGCTTGACAGGATTTACACTGGCCAGATTTTTTGGTGACGTCATCTGTTGGTAAAGAGGCGCGATCGAGCCATTCTCGGCATAGGCCAAATTGGTATTCGCTCGTGTATACGCTGAAACTGAAGCACTGCCTGGTGGCTTCGCACCAAACGCAGCGGCCGCGTTCGTCGAGGCAGTGTTCGCAGTCTAGGCGCATACGGCAAGGAGCGGGACATTCCGAGGCATCCACTATCGCGCCACTCGCTCTGCCGCGTCTGGCACACCTGGCTTCGTCTGCCCACCATTCGCAGTAATTCCCAGATACGCATCGCTCGCAACTAATATAGTTAGAACAGTTCGGACACGCCGCCGGCTGCAAAGTGAGATATCTCCATTCGTTGTCAGAGGTACAAGTTGTTTCTTCATCCACGTCTCTCAGTTCGCATCGATTCGTTAACTCGCACCAACCACAAGCCGCATCAGAAAGGCAAAGGAGGCAATTATCGTAATTTGAGCATTTTCCTTCAGAATACGGTTCTAAGAATTCAAACGTAAAAACCTGTAAAAGAAATTGATATATGTTATTATTAGCAAGCTCTACAGCCTCTACTAATATTACAACGCCAAAGGTGCACAACAAAAAAATCTCCAACAATATCTATGAATCCTAGTATAGAGGGAATAAAAATTTAATGTCTGTACGGGAAGAAAAGTGGCGTGGCTTTTATGCGAACTTTACAATTCTTGTTCATTCTTCAATTATTCTCAAAAATTACATAATTTTATTTTTTCATATATATCAAAGTGATTACTGTCAACTATAATGACGTAACATTGTGTATGTCAATTGTCAACATAACAAAAAAGGTAATTTAGCACTAGGACAAATCCCTCTACGCTTTTCTTAAAATAAAAACGAGTTACCTTTGTGCTCTCTTGGGATTTATTATGAAGCAACTCCATTTTGGCATGATAATGAGACGGGTATAGGCCTGTATGCAAAGAATCATTAGCATACATATCTACAAACAACCTTCCGGGAAACAATAAGGGCCAATCCACAGGAGAACAGGCCAAAGGGTAGGCGGTGATATTTGCCACGGGTTCTATTTTGTCTCCCAGCTTCACTGTTAAATTCGCATGCCCAGCACAAACGTGTAAACTTTCGCCTGTTCCATTCCAGTATTGGGGTATGTGCAGCCAGCCTTTGAGTCGGGTTTCGCTTGTCCCAGCGATGATGTTATTGCTACCTCCTCCTGCCACCCAATCAACAGTGGTCGCGTTAACGACTGCCACCGAATCTGGATGGTTCCAATCCGCGGGTTGTTGGTATCTTAGAAACGTCAGACCCGGTCTTTTGTCCTGAATTTTGCAATCCTCCGGAGTTGTTACTTCCGTTCCGCTGCTACCCCACCAGCCTGGGTTTTCTGATGGTGTGTCTTCCCCGCACACACCGTAATTATCTGAAGAAAATTAAACGTATATACGTGCGTACGCTTGTTGGCTTTGAGATCGTACGCGTAGGCTGTTTATTTATTAAATTTTTAATTTGATGTTGGTACTAAAATTAATCTTTAAGTTGTACTTACTAAAATGGATATGTGTTATCAAATTGGAATAAATTATTATGATTAATTAAAAATTCATATAATAAATAATGCGTTATTATGAATGGCGCGCGTGCCTTTCTTCAAAAAATATTATACTGTATCTCTGTAAATGATCGTAAAAAGTTTTTTTTTATAGAGGTAGAGGCAGGCAGGAGGCCAACCCGATGTTAAGTGATACCGCCGCCCATGGACACTCTCAATGCCTAAAAAAACATTCAACATAACATTCAATTTAGAAAAATACATATAAACATAATATATACCATCTTTATGATGACATCTTGCATTTTGAACGCACCAACTGCACTGATACAACCCCAGTTTGGTGCTAACTGAAGACAATGGTGTTCTCGAACTATTCGCTCGCAAAGGTGGACCGTGAATGAGACACGACTGACAATCGCCGAGGGCGGGACAAATACCGCCACAGCGGATAGACTGCAAATTTGTTGTACAATTCGAACCTATTGTGCGGCCGTAGCAGATCTGAAAAATCATTTTCAGGTTATTGAAAATGGCCTTAAAATATTCGTGGAACAGACCGGCTCTGACCTATTCCCGTCTTTAAACAGAGACTGTGTAACATTTAGATCTTTCATTGCCATTACGACGTAAAGAGTGACGGCGAATTCATTATATTCAATATTGTTTTTTCTTTCCTCCGTTTATTATCCAATTCCTAAAATAACAAAACATGTGGCTAAAGACAGTCAGACATGTATAAATATTTCTTAAATTATTAAAAAGAAAATTATTAGTAAAAAATGTTTACTTAAAAGGGTTCCCAATTTTGGGAGCGTTCAAGTATTACGTCACGCAAGTTACCATTATGTGGTGTAAAGTACTGGAAAGTTGAAAATAATATTAACAATAACGCGTTATTCAATCCCTGCCCCGCATCGTAACGTTTTACAAATAGAACCCCCCGCCCTCCCGAAATTCGTTACGTAATACTTGAACGCTCCCTTTTACACTATTTACAATATTTGTTATAATGAATAAACACATTTCTATTTTTATTGAAGTGAAACTTCTTTATCGGGGTTGGAAAAAAATTTAGTGTAACATTTTTGCGTTACGCGTCTCATTTTTCAGTTACGCGCCATGTTGCTTTTTGAAGTCAAACTTCTTTATCTTAAAATATGACATATAGTATGTTTTTGACTTTGAAGTTTGACAACGGATTACATTTTCGAAGTCAAACTTCTTCATCGGCGTTAAAATATGACATATAGTATGTTTTTGACTTTGAAGTTTGACAACGGATTACATTTTCGACTTGAAATTTGCTAGTTGCAATTTGCAGCAATTAATTTGTAAATTGTATGCTAGGCAGCGTATCAAAATTTACTGTGTTTAAAGAAATAGTTTCGGACCTCTAAACTTAAAACAAACCAATTATGGATCTGCGTACAACAAAGGTTTTATATAAGTTTAACTTCTTAGGTACGTGTGTACACCTAGTACACGCACACATTTTTTCTTTACTATATTATGTGATATTGAATGCCACCCATGAACTATATCAGACTACACTCGCCGATAGACGAGCGTCAAAGTCCGACAGTATCTTAATTTTTTTTTAAATAGTACATAATCTGTTAAGGCCTATTAAAGACATTCTTAAGATGTAACCTATATTTTACCCAAGTAGAGTGAAGCTGCATACGAATTTGTTATAAAAGTAAAACTCACTTCATCAGCGGAACACCAGCCGCATTCTGGATCAGCGAGACATTCTGGCGAGGTCCGATGTCGAGGACAAGCGGACTCGGGGTCTTTATTGGTTATACCCGCGTGCCAACTTGGTACCACGTACGCTAACAGGTCACCTGAAGTATATAATAGTCATGTGTTAAGACTTCGTAAGAGACTAATTTAATATAAACGGCCTCTTGTCGTCCAGCCTATTATATTTTGTTTGCCCTAGAATCGACCCCAGGACCTTCGTTTTCTTTTTAAAACTGCAAACAGATCTTCGCAATCACACAATAGTCGTAATAAAATTTTCTATTTTTAATTGTGCAAATTTCCATGCAGATCCGTTCAACCGCTCTGCCGTGTCAGTAAACAGTTAATCAATGTTTTTCATAGTATTAGTAAAATGCATAAAATTGTGATCTTACTCATAAACGCGCTATAAACCTCAATTAGTTAAAATCACGTTTATTTGTTTCAAATTAATGGGAATCGTATCACGAAACTATATACGTAGGTCAAATTTAATTATAATTATTAACATTAGGTATTTAAAAAAATATTTCAAATTAGCATGACTACCATTTTAAATCAAGGGCGTGGAACGAAGACGAAGGAGTTAAGAAGAGCTAAGAAACTCTCCGTCACTACTTTTAATCTCCAAGTTACGTATAAAAAAATATATCAGCCAAAATTTTCCTATAACGGAAAATGTGAATAGACTTCGCTATTTAATAATGATTCTAAAAGCAATATCAAGTTTTTCAAATAGAATGATTATAAAGTCATTTTATATGCAAATTGATGCAAATTGTAGCGGAAAATACGGAAATATGCATCCATAATTAATCTGTAAGGACAAGATAAAAATACTAAGCAAACTGCTGTTAATACATTTATAAACGTGTCGGTAACTATGAAGAGGTGAATGGCATTTTAATTTACAGAAAAACAAATGCTATCGAGGTGTGAAAATATTTACGTAGATTACTATTACGTTCGCGTTGCTATGCGATAAATAATTTAATAAATAACACATAAGAAAAAATATCTATGCATAATAATATATAGAAGTGCTGACAGATAACATGCTTAATTTTTACAAAAATAACACAAAAATATTTAACACAAATAGAGTAAATAAGTATCTTTTTATATTACCCATAAAATAATATAAGGATGATTAGTTAATGACTGATTGTCGATTAATGTACTAAACGTTAGTATTTCACGTAGAAGACAACCGTATTAGTCCCAGGTTCGATTCCCAGCAAAACCATAATGTATTCAGATGGGTAAGCACGGAAGGGTCAAACTAGTTACGTATAAAAATATCAATGAAACAAACGCAGCAATGTATCTGCCTATTTTTACAGTCATCTAATGAGTAGTTTCTCATAACTAATTATAGTTTTTTTGGTAAAATTCTCACCATTAACATTCCCGTGATAACCACCAGCGATGAGTAAAGTCGATGGAGGCTTGAGCGCTGCAGCATGAGCGAAAACACCCTGCTTCTTTGGATATTGTTTGCGAGTCTTTCCCAAAACTTCTAGTGGTATCCAGGCATGGCAACCCAGGTGATACAGATACATCTGACCATCATAGCAAATCTCCTCTCGATTATGACGATGAGAATATCCTCCGAACACCACCAAGTAGTTACCTACAAAGGTTTTGATAATGTAGTCATTCTATTCAAATAATCTTCAATCTTTTCCTTATCTGTATACTAAGGTCTTTTAAATTACGCAACCTCCTTTAGGCTCATCAATAGACAGTGATTTCATTTTTTATAATTAATATATGAACACATTTGTAGAAAGAATATATTATACTCCAGACTATAGAACTTAAGGCAAGATACAAAAACGCGACTTAGCACGACTAACCGGATGTCAAAACCCAATACATTTTTGACATTTCCCGCTTCTAAATCTTACCCATAGACGCGACCGCCCGTTGTAAGCTACGCTTAGGCTTTACTGTATTAACTATTACACGCGAAAATATATATAAAAGCAGTTCCTAATTAATTTTATTATTAATTATAATGTTCTTGTACAGATATATAATAATTCAATAAATATATTTTTTGGACTATATGTTTTGGTATACATAACGTTCGCTTTTGTATATAGGTCGCTTACATGTAATTATAATAATAATATTACGTCGAGTTCATATTCGTATAGTATACTTAACAAAACTATAAAACGTTATGACACTTACCTATAACAGTTGCAGTATGAAACGCCCTTTCCCGCGGTACATAAATTTCTCGTAACTGAGCGCGCGGATAGTGAATTTCACTCCAATGTTTGTGATCCAAATCAAAAGTAAACATTCTGTCTGAGAGTTTAGAGAATCTGTAACGAATTTCAAAGAGAATGTTTACAATTAACACCAAATTAGAAAATCTGAACCATGAGGTACACTATACACCTTTGAAATTAATACATGCTTGTACAGTGAAAATAAATCCTAAGGATTGTAAGTATAAAATATCGACGAAGTGTATACAAACCGATAAGCCATAGAAAACGTATATTTTACTTGCTAATATAAAACTGACATTGACGCATTCAAAGGTCATTTATATAAACCGCTTTTATCTTTAGTAAAATTAGAAATACAGTGTATACTCTATATAACGACACTCAAGGGACTGTAGAAAAATCTGTATTAGAAAAAGATAGTTTCTTTCAGACTAGTGTTAGTATGCTATGCTAACGCTTTTGCTGTACCAGCAAATATGTTGTATTTTTTTACTTATTTTATTTATATCTTGCAATATTGAGGCATCGTTGTGATAAAGTACGTGTAAGCAATCCCAATTTGTAAACAAACGAACGGATTTCTCAGAAAGTACAGAACGTACGATGTCGACAGTCGAGTTGATGACGGGCTAGGACAATAAAGACAAAAGAACGTACACAGCTCCGCAGTTTTAACTGACTTCGGCAACTTATAAAGTGCTTTTTATTATTTAATTGTCGTTATTGAGGATGGGAGTTATGCTATGTAGAGTGTATCATTGTTGTGTAGACAAGCTAAACCAACCAAAACCAATTGATTTCGACGCTTTAAGGGGGTTTGTCGTTACATAGAGGGACGGTACATAGAGTTTACACTGTATATCATGTTTAATCGGTTAATTTAAAGAAATACACTTAAACCATTAAGTAATTTTGCGGTAATTATTTATAAATATACTCACCTAGCAACGCTTGCGACAACTCCTCCATATATTATGATAGAGTTGGTTGGCTCATGGTATACCGTGGTATGAGCGACCACTCGGACGTCTAACTCTTTACCCCCACGGACTTGTACTTTTTCCCAGGACTCACTACTAGTTTCACCCATTTTTATTTTGTACAAACTGCAATAAATTTTCGTATAAGCCATGATCAATGCCTCAAGAAATATGTCCGAATTTAATTAAATACGAATTAAAAAGGATGATAATAGCTCACTAACGATCGAATTTACATAAACATGATAATACAAGTGACGTATTTTACGACTTAATTACATCCTTATAGTCCAGTTGTGTATTTCATTTAACACTTACGTATGCAAATTTAAAATTTTGAAGTCTGTCAAAGAAACTTTTTTTGAAGTTGATAAGAATGAAATGCATTAATTTTTTTCTTAACTCATAAATCACCTATCTCCCAAGTTTTTGTTGATGATTAAACATTTGAAAAATACAATAGGTGAAAAAAGAATAGAGAATTTTTTGATTTTGATATCACCTTGCGCATATAAAGCCTGATCGCGATTATTTAAAGTTTTATTCAAACATCGTATAATGCTCCCAGGTCATCCAAGGTGAACATGTCTGTTTCAAGTAAAAATTAGGATCTTGTGTTTTGTTGCCTTTTTATCAAGCTAACACAATTATTAATAAATATTATAGCCAACACATATAAATCGAATGAAAAAAAGGCCTTACCTAGAAGAAAACTCTCCTTCGACAGTACTCCCTCCAAATAAATACAATTCATCTTTAACCGCGGTTAATGTATGTCGAGTAAGACCAGGTGGCGTAAACGAAGAGTTCACAGCTCGTAATGTCCACACATTGTCAACAGCATCATAGTACCATAACTCTGACGACAAACTACCATCGGAGAGCTTTCCACCGTACAAAATAAATCCTTTCCCAAAAGCACAAGCCGAATGACCATATCTCGGCTCCGGTTTAGTACTATTCGATAATTTACTAATAAATTCTGGTCTGTCAGTAAACTGTAAATAACTTTCAGAGTATGGTAAGGGCGGGTGTGTGTACATAAGAGGCAAAGCCGTCCTATCATTGTGAGAGAACGATGTTAAAAGTAGATTAAATAATGAACTCCGGTTTCCTATTTGCACGCTGCCATCTATGTTACCCTGAAAATTTCGAATGATAACGACAAAAAATTAATTCAAGATTTAAACACAATAGATACGATATTCATTATAATTTTAATTTATGAAGAGTTTATTTAATTCGTTTTTACACCACTTTTCCAAGGCACTTGAGAATTTGCAAAAGGTAAACAAGTCTATAACATTGAACTCAGTGTACATTTTGGCGCGGAAGATGAGACGAGATTACACGAAAAGGACGAATTTTAAATATGGACAAATCATTTTATTATGTAGATTTGAACAAAAATATGTGATATTAATACACATACGATGTATAGTTATTATGTAATGTTCAGATAAATTTACATATTGACAAGGTCAAATGACATAAAATGTGAAAGTGCAAAGAAAATTAAGAATATAAACATATAATTGAGATTTTGACTGCGAAAAACTAAATTTAAATACGAAATTTAAAAAAAAATATTTTATAAAAATTTATAAACAAAATAAATTACCTTAGTGAATAAGGTCAATAAAGACTTATCTATTTCTTCATTTGTAGGATATCTTCGTAAAACTTTTCCGTTTTCATCATACCACTGACTAGTAGAAAATCTGCAATTTCATGCAATATTAATTATACAGGAAATAACTGTAAGGTTCAATTTCAAGATATAATTTTGTATGGGTGTATAATTATGACATTCATCATTTTTAAAAGCTGAAAATGAAAATTCCAGTTATCCAATTTCATACATCAACTTACTTAAGCTATACCTATTCATAACCTTTATTTTTTCAGCAACTGAACAAAATCTTTAACCTATAAATTATAGGAAAGCAATTGTATTTATAATGATCTTCTATCATGATCACATAAAAATGATTCAAATTATTTTATATAATACACAATATGATCATCACCTTTTTAACAATTTGAAAAAGATTGATGTTATGCACTTACTTGTACACTTCTAATACTCCTAAGACTCTATTAAGATCATATCCTCCAAACACATATAGAGAGTTTGTGAGATTCACATATACTGCGCTATGAGCTGCCCGTTTCGTCATTCCACTCTCTGTCCTTGAAAGCCAATGCCAACTATGGCCATCTTTATCATTGTTTTTAAGAGAACATGATTCACCTGAAAATCTAAAAACACAATAAAAATATAATAAAAATAAATTAAATTTATTTTGTATTACTCATAATTTTAATTGTTATGAGAAGAACAATGACTTAATAATATTGTTATTATTGCCCTCATAATATGTTGTAAATGATTGTGATGAAATCAGGTCACGCATGAGATAAATCATCATTAACATATTATAATATAATTGAATATTTTTTAACATTCAAGAGATGAAATGTATGCAACACTTTTTCAAGAAAAAATAAAAAATTCACCTTCAACAGTTTAAACATACCCTTTCTTACAAATACATTTATCTCCTTTACACTGACCATTTCCTGAGCAACCATTTGGGCACAACTCGATACTACAATCGGGACCACCCCATGTCCCTACACAGAAGCATTTATTTGGTATACATAGTCCTCTACCAGTACAGTTATTTGGGCAGTTATGAATAGCATAAGTAGCCCGAAATCCATCAAGGACATAGTTTGTATCACTGTACAATAATATTAACATCTGCAAGGTAACAATTTAATTATTTTAAATACCTACTAAAAATACTACAAAATACTAAATGTATGTGGTACTCACATAACCACTGGAGGCGGTAACATTTTGAGGTTCAGTTTTCCCACTAAAGCTACCAAGTAGCGGAGCATCAAACGAATCGCCATCATATACAAATACATAGTCATAGGAACATTCTGTGCCCATACGAATGAAACTCAATGTTATATATTGAGATTTATTAGCTGCCCTAATGAGCCATTCGCAATGGGAATCCTGGTAAAACAAGGCAGTAGATATTTAGTTATAGATTACAGCTATATTAAGTGCTATACTTACTGATAATATTGGTTACTAACTTGTGTATAATTGGAGTTGCTGGGTCCATCTGTTATTATTCCGCTCGGCTCATTGAATACTCTACGAGTCTTGTCGCAAGGACCTGTGGACGCGGCACACAGAACTGCCAAACAAGTCCAACATAGAACTACTAAACTTGCACCTTTCTGTCGAATTCGTGGGTAAAACATGCCTCTTTGAAATTTTTGCAAACCATAAGTTAAACATCAGAGCCATATAATCGTGAAATTACGGCTAATATTACTAAAATGTAAAATAAACAAGACTCATTTAGTTGACATCTACTTCAAGGCTAACAACTACACTCGAGTATGAAGTTATCTTTTACGAAATAATTATTAGTACGAGTAATATTATATTTTCTTAATTTATTGCGTTTCATGAGATAAAAATATAACTTATTCTACACTTTCTTAGCACTTTCTAATAAAAATTTCACAAAAACAAACAATCGAGCCATCACAGTATTTTGACGTGATTTTGACAATTAAATCTAACTAGACGACAGATGTAAATTGGATTACTGACATTGACTTTGAGACCACACCATAGACTATACTTTATAGTATTTGGCTATAGTCTGAACTCTGAACAAAGCAACTGAATAATACAAATTTCAAAGAAAATACCTTTGAAAATAATGCTCATAGGTAATACAGATCAGATATTGTATTGTAATTCTATGACAAAATGATTATGGCCACATTTAACTAACCACTGTCATTCGGCTAAAAGACTTGTATCCGTGGTAAAGTATACAATATTGTAGAAAAAGCACGCTGCTGAATTTGGCGGGAAAACCATAAACAATTTTCTGTTTAGATAGAATATAGATATTAATACTGGCATTTATATTGCTACATAAATTTTACTAATTGTTTACGCGTTAAATTGTAATTTAAGGTGATTTTTTTATTACATAATTTTGATCAATTTGAATACGTGCACAAAAAGAACCTTTGAAAAGTATTACTTCAGTGAATCTATATAATATTATGGATGTAACGTTAAAACGCTTTTCTTATGATCCTATCGAATATTACAACGCGTCAAATTAGAAACCTTTGTATTTTTCGAAGTTGCTTCGTAAAATTTCAATCGAGTGTTATTTCTTAAAGGAAAAAAAACTAAACGAATACTATCATAAACTATGGTACTTGCTGATGTGATAGGATTGGCATCTATCGATAAACAACGTAAGAAAACAAATTATCGAATAAAATGTTATATTCACTGGCATTTTTATCACGTTTATGGTACAGGTTGTAAAACAAATTTATTAAAGATATACATTTATTAGATAACATAGCGTGTCAACGCTATATATGACAGTATGTCTTATTTACACTTTATTGAAAACAACATAAAAAAACTAAGTACCTACACTTATATTAAATACCGTAAGTCTAATTTTCTTTAAGTATTTGGATTTTTTTGTTACAGTTAATAACCATTTATTAAGATAATTCGTTCGTTCGTCTTATGTACCTATATATTATGTATGATTAGTCTTGTTTAAAGAAATACTTAGTTTTATTAGGACCTTAAGCTAAGAACAAAAGACTAGTAGGCTGTGAGATGAGTATCGATCGGCCTGAATGCTGACTCGACAGTCGCACTCAAGCGCGTGGCGGGGCGTAGTACGCACCCGTACGAATAGGTCAGACCTGTGATGTCTAGTAACGCCTGGTTCTATATATCCAGTCGTATTTCTGTTATTTTTATAAATATGCGGTTTACTTGGTCACAATTTAGTATCGAGCACTGTCATGCTTGATAGAGAAATGGTATGACAGGTGTTGAAATTAGATCTGATTTTGATTCATGTTGCAGAAACACACAACTTTAAAGTTGTAAAGTTTTATAGTCTATAATTTTATATATCTAGCAAATTGTTTGTTGGCGTATCGAACATCATATCATGGGTGTACGCCAAATTACTAAAGTGCAAAACGTACGTCTTCTAAAGTGAAAAATAATTCCTAATTTAGGCTGAAAATGGTAATGAACAAAAAATACTGGTATTATTGTGTGGGTTGCACGATAGACGAAAAATATGGCACAGAGTTTTTTAGTTTTTTTAAACTATTATTTATTTTTTAGTTAAATTTTTATTTATTTTTTTCATTTTTTTTCGGATTATTGCATTGTCATCGATCAGCATTGACAGGTGCGCAAAGTTTGAATTAAATCTGTCCGTTAAAAGTGGGTCAAAATCGAGTCCGAAGGAGTTGGTTACATACATACATACATACAGGTGAAGCTAATATAAAACGTGTAAAAATTAAAAGTTCTTCCGAAATTGATCGAAGCGGGAAAGATCTGTGATCTCTAATTACCTTTTTGAGAAATAGATCTAGAAATACAATTTTAATATACTTTATTAATTTAAAAAATCTTATGTAATGTCTTAGTATTTTGTCTACATAAGAACAGGCTGTGTAATCTCTCAAGGATAAATGTTTTAAGTAAATTCACCACCACGGCTTCATAACACCGCATAGTCAAACTCACTGCGCTCGGTGAACTTTTATTGATTATTATAAGCTGATTATGCATACTTCTAGCATATTTAACGATGGTGAAAATTAATAAATCATTAATGCGTACATGAGTGCCGTCAGAGGCTGTTAAAGATTTTTCATCTGGAATGAAGTGATAACCGCTAATGACACGTTTAAAATGCCAACTCATTCACTACTTTTCTCTGTTTATTATACCGTTTTTATAAGTGATATATAAAGTTGTAATATGTTCCATGGGTCCATCATTTGTCACCCGGGTTTATTCAATGCGCTTAGTACATAGCTTCTAGGTTCCAATTTTGACAAAAATAATGCTAAGTTTCTGAGCTGTCATAGTAGCCAGTAGCCTAGCCAACACTGAAAATGTTTAGAAAATGAAAAACGGCTTAATGTAGAAAGTTGTTTTTCGAAGTAATCTCCGTTCCTCTCTACACATCGTCGCATTCGATGGAACCACTGAGAAAAGCAGTAGGCCCATTCTTCCTTAGGGGTCTCTTCTATGGCATTTTCGTACGATGGAGTGAAAGACTCCATCTTCGGGGCTCGTAAAGCGAATACCTCGAATTTTATCTTTAGTTCTTGGGAATAATTTATAGTCGCAGGGCGCCAGGTCAGAACTGTATGGCGGATGACTCATTATCTCGACACCTGCCAAAGTCAAATATTCAATAGTCCGCTTTGCGGAGTGCGCTGAAGCATTGTCGTGGTGAAGGAGGATCCTGCTTCGAGGGCGCTGCTGTCGAATTTTATCCAAGACAACAGGCAAACAGCGATTGACAAACCAGACTGCAGTAACTGTCCTTCCATCTCCTAGCACAACTGTCGCGAAACGACCTTTCCGAACAAAGAATGAGGCAATCATCTTTTTTGAAACACCCACTGAGCTGATTGTCTTATGGGTTCGGGTTCGTAGCAATATATCCAGCTTTCATCACCTGTGACGATGTCAAATACAGCATTTGAGTCTTAATAACTTATCTAACATTTGGCGACACCAGTCCATGCGAAGCTGTTCCTGGTCGTCGGTTAAAGTATGGGGAATCCATCTGGTACAAAGCTTCCTGACGCCTAAATGTTCGTGTAATATGTTTTGAACTTGACTCATACCAATACCCCTAGGCTTGCCCGTATCAGCTGATAGGTCACTCTCTTATCTTCCTCTATCATGCGTCGCACAGCACTGATGTTATCTTCAGTAGTCACGCGGATCATCATTGAGATTGCTACATCCACGCTTAAACTCGTTAAACCAATTGTAAATAGTGGCATGAGATGGGGCTTCATTAAGAAATGCTAATCGAAGCATATCCTAGCCTACAGCTTTGTTGTTGAGTAAGCCCACAACGAAAGTCATAATAAATCATTGACCGAAAATTTTCTCGCGTTATGTTCATTTTCACGTGTAACAAGAGTTTTAGATTTGCCGTCAATTCACAAAAAAAAAAAGACAAATGAATGCAATATTGCATATTGAATGCATTAGGTAACCAAAGGTTACTAAATATGAAATTCAAAAAAGTTTTAATTAGCAATGTTTCTAACTGGCCAATTCTAAACATTTTTAGTGTTACCCACGTATGACTAATTTTAGAGTGAGTGAGGTAGTTTATGAGTAGGTACATCGTTGTGCGACTTGTGCGGTCAGAAATAAAAACAATACAATCTGAAATTACCACGCTTTACTGTCTCATGTTCACATCTGTACATTAATTTTAAATTGGTAAAATTAAGTTTGAGTTTCTTGACTCATAATAAGCAATAGGTATGGTAAAAAATCGCTAATTAAAACAAAAGCTATCGCATACTTAGTTATTTTCTTTCAAGAGTCAATATGTCTAGTTTGTCCTTCTAGGGTGAGTTTTTAAATCCGTAAATTAATAATTTAGAATATGATTCTGAGTTATTAATTTTGACTTAACTTTGATACAGTCTGTGACCTTTCAACGACTGAACCGTTGTATTATCTGTCTGTTACAGTCCGTGTCTTTGATAGGGTCTTGGGCACGTGACGGTCCATTCTAAGCGGCGTTTACTATGTAAATGAACTGACCGCCACACTCATTTTTAAAAAACAAACAACACATATTGCTACCATTGTTTACACTGTCTCGTTTCAACGCTGTTTTTGGAGCATTAAAAAATTCGTTATAAAACATTCTAGTGATAGAGTCTGATTACTTTAATAAAAATTAATATTGATTGTATTTAACTAGTAAATAAGAAAATAATTTAGTCTGTTAAATTCTATTTTAAAATTTCCCTGGTAAAAAAATTAATTAACCTCACTGGCTAAATTGGACCTGATAACCCGGAAGTATAATTCTTCTAGAAGAGCACCTACTTGTCCATCAAAAATATGGCCAAGGAACCAGACACAATGTATTAACACTTAACATAAATACTCTTTGTTATAAATCAGCAACTATTAGGATTTTATAAAAAGCAACTTTGATTTGGTCTTGGTCGCGGCATAAGAGCAGGCCTAGATTTCATTATCGCTTCCCTAAAAAACCGCAGTTAAGATTTGGTACTTCGCAGTCAAGTACACTTTGCAGCAGACCATTAAAGAGTCCCAAGGGTGGGCTCTGCATCATCATACAAATGGGACATTAACGCGCCGCGGCCGGACGCACCTTATCTCAACTATATTTGTTCTGCTTCGGATTACAAGAGATTTACCACGGTCAATGCCGATTATGCGTCCTGTGCAAAGAGAAATTTTTACCTTGGACGTCATTATGTAGGCTGGATATTAATTTTATCGTTTACAAGGATGATAATTTCAAGTTTGGTTACGAAACCTACATACTAACGGTAAGTATGAAAATTTTGGCCAGTATCGGCTTCAATACTTTTTGTAATGATTTCCAATGTAACAACAAATATTTTATTACCGTTTTCCTTTTGTTTTAATATATCTCAAATTCCGGTGGCATGTTTTAGCTAGATTGCAATGCTAATATAGTGTGGGGGAAGTGCTAGCTCTGGTAGGGAAGCGGCTGACACTTTAAAAATAATAATAAATGTTTAATTTGACTTCGGGAAGAGTATACAAATTCTTTAAAAGTCCAGCAATGCAGTCGTGGGCCTTTTCGCATTTAAAGTATCCATGGGTATCATTATCATTTAATATCATCAGGTATTTTAACTTAAAAGCGTTCCCAAATCTTACATAATTCTTAATTAATAAACACATTAGTAAAACAAAAAATCAACCACTGAGCTTACATTAATATATATAGGTAAAAAACATATCCTTATTGCCTAGTCTTTAATAAACAGTGCCACTGAATACTCAAAAACGTAAATAAACAGTAATAAAAGGATATATTATGTAATATAGTAATAATAAATTTAATTGGGTATAACATAAAGTTCACAGACTACCGTTCAGACTATATAGTTATGGATAAAACAGATGATACCAAACTTTTATTAAACACAGAAAGTTAAAATCTTAATAAAATAAGATAAGGATATGTACACATATTAGGGAGTCGCTATAAATCAGGGGTTGTCGATGTTGGTCCGCCCTATGCCGCTTGTGTCTTGATTTGTCGCGTCCACATTATACAAACTGTCTAGTGTTGTCCCTTCTGTCCAGTGCAGCGATAAAATTGTTTAGAAAATTTTAAAATTAAATCTCTGGTTTTTTATTGACAATAATTTGTTTCGACCACCTAACACATATTATTTTATGGTACAAAAATATAAATACTGTATTAAAATAACCACCATATTAGTTTACTGCATATTTCGTTTTAGACAGATAATAAGTGTAATTCGCAAAACATCTTTTTGGTTTCTAATTTAGACAGTATTTATTTTAAAAGCAAGTGGAAGGAAGCGACAAATTCTTGCACATTGAATTAAAGTATATTCCGATAAATACATATATAACATTAATAAACGTTTATAGTTATTTTATTGTTTCATTTCTATATTACGCACTTACCTTGTTAGTTTAGTTACTAAGAATTGAGGTCATTAGCTTAGTCCACGATTAGCTAATCTACACTGACCAAGGCGTACGTATTTTTGTTTTAGTTCCGTTAAATTATATTTAGTATTATATTATTATTATACAAATAAATCTTTATTTTTTTTTTAATATTGATTACGCTCACATATTAATTTCAAGTATCGATAAATCATCATCCATATTGGCTCCTCCCTACTATTTATAGTGACGGCGAATAATTCAGCAATAAGTAAAACTGTCTTGCAGGCCCATACAGGCCTAATACAATCATCATGAAATATAAATGACCATATTTAGTAAGCATTAAATTAATGTTACATTTATACAAGTGATCTACTAAAACTAAGACGCTTTATAAGATGTCCGTAGTCTTCGGGATACTAATATAATGTTATATTCAACTTAATAACGAAATTGTAATCACTAAATATTATTCTTATTCATAAACGTTAAGAAAAGCATTTAAGTTGGCGCCTGACAGATTGTAATAGTGACACCTGAGCTGTTGCTTTCCTTACTCAACGAATAAGTATAAGCAATACAGCGAGGAAATGCTGCCAGCATTAAACACACAGCCATAGAGACCAGATATTTTAATGTATTCTATTTATCCATTTTTAATTATTATTATTACTATGTAGTAGAATCAAAGTAAGTATTATTCAAGTTGAAATAGGATAATATAAAATAACACAACGTTAATAGTATCTTATTATATTTATTTATTAATTGTTTAAAATTGTATAAGTTAATAAATGCTATTTATAGAATTGTCCCAGCGTGCACTGACCTTTACTTAACACTACGGTGTTAAACTGTGACCTAATTTCAGATTAATACGCTTAAGCGGAAACCTCACTAAGCAGGTTCAAATGGCACACGGAAGGACGGCTACATAATATGGGGATAAACGTAGGGAACGAGCAATGTTTATTTAACTTTGTTGATTCTTCTTCATTGCCCAACTTTAGCGACTAAGTAGATTTATAGTTCCGCCCCGTTCATTATCGGTATTGAACGTCCGAATCTGAATGTAATAAATCGAAACTTACTTTAACATAAGTTAGGAGATCTTTAAATAGTTTATTTTTACTATGGAACCATTATATGTTATTTAGTGGGTGATTTATTTATAAGTTTTAAGCCTGGGATAATATATTTCTTTGTAATATTTTAGATTGATTCAGCTCATGGCGACCTGATTACTATAAAAAATTCATAAAGAAACAACTGCAAAAATATAAATTAATTGACAATTCTTGCGTACAAAATAAAGTCATAAATCTTTCAAAATAGATAAAAAAGGGTAAAAATAAAAACAAATAAATTGACCCTAAGGAAGTATAAAGGCTATTTATTGAATCGGTCACTGTCTATAACCACCCCTAATATCCATTATTAGGAAAATCATAACCCGTTCTGGCCCTTCGTTTGTCTAATGCTAGACAGGGCCGTCTTAAGCCGTTAAGTTTAAGAACGTATAGTTTTTTGTTTATAATCTATCTCAATTAAGCCAATTAAATATTTAAATTATATAGTGATGTTTTCTTTTATTAAAAGCTATCTCAAGAAAAGCTTTGAAATGCACTAAAGATACAAAGATACACTAGTTGCGAAGTCTCCTTTTGAGTCTTATTGCTCCGAGATGTTGAGAAGCTGGACAGTTTTGGATAATTTAATATATTATAGCGAATAATTTGGCCCATCACCCGGGCAAGGCCCGACCGAAGCCCAATGTAAATACGGTCCTTATAAATGTTTAACTTTTCCAGGTTTTTATGTATGGGAAACTGAAAATAACCATACCATTATTCTTGATTTGGTTGATCAGATACACGCATAATGGCAATAATGGATCCTGGTCAGCGACCCGCATGCAAATAAATCTGCCGACCGATGCAATGATGTGTAGAGAATGGGGTTGGCTATCCTTCCTATCAGGATCTTAATGTCGCTACACCTTTACCCTTTAATAGATATTAATTATCCACTTTTTTTAACTAGCCAAAAAATATTTAAAAAATCAAAACTTTTAAAGAAAACACTTTTTTTACCGAATTGAAGTTATGTATATTTTTAATTATAATTTAAAAGAAATTATTTAAAATAATTGTAAATTTATAATAATACATAACTTCAATCCGGTAAAAAAAGTGTTTTCTTTAAATGTGTAAAAGTTATGTCAATAAAAGACAATACTAAAATCAAAACTATAAAAGTAGAGTAGTCCTTTATATAATCCAAGTTATCGTTTCAAATAATTCATACATATTATATAAAATTCACATTATATCGTAAGGTCATTAAATTGAAATACAATGAAGGGTTATTCGTAGTTTTAAATTTATTATAACGCGATATTACCATTATTTTATTGCCATAGCAAATGCTACATATAAAAATGATTATTTAGTAAAAAATTGTTTCGTTTTGCAATAAAATCGTGCTTTGGTCCCTTAACGTAGGAAGATAATTCTCTTGTATCTACCGATGGCCGATCTTCACCTGATGTTGTTTTATCCGGAAAGTAGGTAGCGATAAAAGTCAGAGCAAACGGCAGTCAATAAAATAAATAGCGATGCCTGGGTGTTCTGTAAATAAGTCGGGGCGACGATCGTCTTTTTTATTGGCGCCTCGATTGCTCTCGAAACAACGAGTGTGAAGCGACGTCACACCAACGCTGATGCTGCAGATTGTACGTGCAGATTACAAATGAAATTCCCCGCTGGGTTATGACATTATCAACAAAACACTTCTGTTCGACTTCGTACATTCTTAAATCATTCAGACAACAACCAAATGCTTGGAATTTTCTGACAAACACAATTTATCCTACCAATTTTCACGATAAAATCAAAACCACTCAATGTCAATGTTTTTAGTATCAGTGAATTGTATTAGGAGATAATAAAGTATTCCATACGTATCGTGGTCGCGAGTAGGACCCGAGATAGATGTATTAATTTGTAAGAATTTGTCCTCGGACCCTCACCCCATACTGTGGAATTCCAATCACGCACAACAAGTTCCGTAATTGCACCTAATAATTTCTTTAAATAGCTTCAGTTACACTAGAATCTATCACAATATTAAGACTCTTTTTATAACCAATGGCAATCAGTAACAAGTTTTACGACAGTATTTTTCTTATAATAAAAAACGTAGTAGTTTCATTTGGAGTTTTATCGTCAAAGCGAATAAGCTTTACTGCTACATTTTATTTATATTGGTAGTCGTTCATGTTATTAGTCGTCGTGTCAATGCATTGCCGTGGGCTCAGCGGTGGTCCCTGGGGTCTCGTCAGTGCGACACGGACCTAATCCAATCACGGCTGATACTCTTTGTCACGCCTATTTTTATATGGTATTGCAGAATTCTTACAATTTAAGGCATTTAAAAAAAATGTGTTTATTATTGTAACATATTTTATTTATTTAACAATCTAAACATAAGAAACGAAATTTCGTAAACGTATAAAATAGATTCAGAAAATCAGTTTTTTAGAAAAATTCGTTAATTAAACTAAGGCACGAGTAAGGCCAACAGTTATATTTTGATCAAGTGCTACGTAGGTCGTAGAATAGTACAAGCTACGTATTACGAACCGTTGCTATATCGCATTCACTTCATTTAATTTACCTAAGCATCTTACCGCTATCTTTACGTCGCCGTCGCCCGGGCCTAGGATTATTTTAATGGTAATTTATAATTCTCTTATCACTCGTTACTTAACAATTGCACAAATGTAGGAGTTACCTATGAAATTAATACGATCTTTTTAATATAAATAGTGAAATAACAGAAATGTGGATTGTCCTTGACGTTATAACAAACATATACCGTAATGGAAATATTACGACAAAGGGGTGTCATGTCTATCCAAAAATAATTCTACACACATAAGAATTAAGAATTATGATAAATTTGAAATTGACATTCGATGCGTATTTGAAGTTTGACATTTGTTGCACTAAGCTGTGCCTAGCATACTGTGACACTCTGTAGCGTGGCATTTTAAAAAAAACCGACTTTTCGCGGTACCGACATTTCTAGTAGTCTTATTTTTCTTTGCATATTCTTATATTCTTTCACCTCAATTAAAAGTTCAATGATTTAAATCTTCCAACGAAATTTACTAACTGTAGCCAGAAAGTAAATAATGAGGTGACAAAGATTAGGTTTACGGCCAATTAGTCGTGAAACGGTAAGGAATAATGAGGTGTATTAAAGTTGTATAGACTGGCGATCTACTAGGTAATGGAAGCGAGGGTCCTGGCTATAAGTCACGGAGTCCGATAGCGAATCAATGACCACCGATATGATACATGGTCCCACCGTTTATAGTTTTGTCCGCCGAATTAATACTGCGGAAATATCATATAAATTTTTACGACCGTTCATTAGGGAATTAATTGGATTGTTTTATGAGTTTTTACATGTTTATTTAATGTTTGTTAGGTGATAGTTAAATAGCTTCGGTATTCATAATGTTATTATGCTAAAAGAAGACTAATTAGTTTGGTTACAATACAAGTTCTGGAGTTCTTTACGTAATTTTAATCATTTATATTCAATTAACGTCCTAAAATATATCCTAATTTGTATAGATACTCTTCGTATGGCGTATATGAAGCAAATCTTTAACGTATACTTAAAGTTATATTACAAACAATACGACAATTGGGTGATAAAGTAATATCTAGCTTTCAACGACTGCTACCTTAGCATTTCAAACAGGCCGATGAGAATACTATGGATAAACCTGTAAATTTTTTGTGCCACATTAAGTAAAACGACACTTGAAGTACATCCACCTAATTACCTCGTGGCAACTGGACACCTGTCACCTGCATTGTCCGGGTACTAAGGGCCTCATCCTGTCACTCGTGTTTTAGAGATCTTGTTAGCTCGAACGTGCCGCGGCGCCCCAGTAAACACGTGGGTAGATAAAAATCTATTTGGATTGCCTCTATATTTCATTTTTCCCCGTGTCGCGCTAACGAAAGACGCGATATAAAGGATATACGGGAAGTCCTTAAAGGAAATTTATCTTTATTTGCTTTAGAATTTGTTTGGTTACCTTTGTGTCATTAGATAATTATTGAGTGAGGTGTTTGTATCTGCTAGGGCATGGAGGGAATTGAGATAAAAGTGAGATGAGCAAACATGTTAAGGCGATTTTAATTTTGAGAATTTAAATGTATTTTACATAGATTATAGTTGCGTTACCATAATCTGTACCAGTTGTAATCTGTAATCAAATGGCAACACTGCGGTTTTAGTGCATTATAACCTCGAGGGTTGCTGGATAAACCTGAGTTAATGTTGAGGTGTAAGGTTGAAAACGGTTAGTTAACTCCTGTTTACTTTGGGACACTACTGGCCGTCGTGTTTAAACAGTCCACCTACCCTTTGTTGACATAAAAATTTCCTCCTGTGGTTTATGTAACATGGTTACATTCTTGGCTATGGAATGATCTTATAACAGATGAATATGGGGCAAATTCGACATGTTTTTTTAGTTTAAGTATTGGCTATATTTCACTTATCAGACTGTGTATATTAGAAATTCATTCAGTATACTAGTTATATTAAGATAACATAAATGATAGTTTAATATAAAGTATTATAATACCTGTCAAAGTTAACTTCAGTTTAAATTCATAACGTAAGACTGAACTCGATAATAGCTTTAAGTGCATTGGTAACATTGTGTTCTTTTCTATTAGTTAACCTCGCACTTTTATTTCAAGATGTGCTTATACAAACTGAAGGGTTTTCATTATATTTTAAGTATTCGCTCGTTTGCACGCGAATGGGCCACTTAACCACGCAGATAACTTCCAACGAAACCGAGGCTCCCCCATACTGCTCTATTAGACATCTTTATGTGAAGGATAATAGTACAGCCACGCTTTTTACATGTAACTTTTTAAGACATCAAAATATACATAAAGATCTGTTTATTGACCAGTTTACCAAAAGGAGATCAAGAACACCATATGTAACGTTTTTAAATATATGAAACAAACGAACGTATTGCTTATATATACTATAGCAAGTATCATAAACGCTGCTACCTATAAGTTACCAGCTTACATAGAATGTTTGTATGTATAATTTGAGGGGTTGGAACAATTATTTTCGTATAGGTTTTTTACGCCTTACATTTAACTGGAAGCAACTTTAACGGAAAATTGGTTTATAACAAACTTGTAAATGAACTAAATTAGTCTTATTACACTGTTGACAGAAGTGCTGTCGTCCTTTTCTCTCAAATTGTGTTGACGATGTGATCTGCAACAAATTATATAAATAAATCAGCTTCTACTGTAATTTATTTACGTTATATTTAATAACTGATTGTTCGTTGAATATGTTTTGTTATTGTTATAGGTACAATATACTATGATAACGAAGAGCGTGCATGGACTTGTAAAAGTAAACAATATTCGTCTATATTCTATGTCGTATCAACATAAAAGAGATGAGATGGTTTACGATTTTGGATAATGCCGATATCAATATAAGAGTGTAAGACACAGGTATGACATGGGATCGAAGGACCTCATGGAACGTGACTCGAGTGAAAATTTATGCTTAACGACCAAGATCGTTTTATTCTCTTTATACTATGTATATACTGTAAGGAAAACTGTTTACGGATAAGTATACCAATAAGTAGTCTCAGTATATTGAAATCGTTGATCAGTAGGATCTGGTTTATATTCCTGGAAAAACTGATTCGATATAGTTGAAACGCACGAAGGCTTGCAGTCTTGTCTACAAAACAATAAAATACGTCTGCAGCGCATGGAGAATAATAATAATAATAATTAAACTTATTTGTAATAAGCCTTATCACACACACAACCTCAAAATAAGATAACCAAACTAGGTTTTATGCTTCAAGGCCATATGTATTACATTACTGCCCTGCGATTCTCTAACTCACTTTTCGAACTCACACAGCGGTTTTCGCATCGGCGGTCGCTCTGAAATCAGTCGTGAAGCAGTCATTTTATGATTTGGCATTCTGATAAACAATAAACTACAAGCTCCCACCTTTTCAGAACTGAAACAGAACTGAACTCATAAGTCAAGTGTTAAACGAACATTCGCAATCATTGTAACCAAATTAACATAAACAAACCAAAAAGAAATTAAACTACAATAATGCAACTATTATTGCTAAAGCGTTAAAATGAGAGGAGTTACTAATTTCCAACCCTCCGTTTGCGGCGTGTCAGGTTGAACAACGCATTTGATTCTTATTCATAGCGCGGGGGTCGAACCGACGCGACCGCGACCTAACGATTTGATAATGTATTCACTTGATACTTCGCGAACTGCATTAAAAAACCAATTATGGTGTGACTAAATCGCGACGCCGCTTGGCTATTTGTCAGACTCGGGGGAAGTATTTTAAATTTAATTTCACGCAATTTTCTAAATTGGGGACATAGATATTATTTTTTATTGGGCCAGTTAGGACGCTTTTCATTTAAGATTTATTTTTTATCTGAGGTAAACAGATGAAGGTTTTATATACTTGTTGCTTTCTACAATTATGTAGAGTTCACTTGATTAAATAAAAAATAAATCAGAGGCGCTACAACCTCTTTAGGTCTTGGCCTCAGATCTGAATCTGTTTCATGATCATTTTTAAATCTAATAGGCAAGTAGGTGATCAGCCTCCAGTGCCTGACACACGCCGCCGACTTTTTGGGTCTAAGACATGTTTCCTCACGATGTTTTCCTTCACCGTTCGAGCGAATGTTAAATGCGCACATAGAAAGAAACTCCATTGGTGCACAGCCGGGGATCGAACCTACGACCTCAGGGATGAGAGTCGCACGCTGAAGCCACTAGGCCAACACTGCTCAGAGTTCACTTGAAGTTACGCATATTCTAGATTTCTTAAAAAAACAATAACCAACATCATCAACCGTAAATACAAATTAAGTTTCTAAAATCTTATAATTTTACAATATTACTGAAAAACTTATCTGAAAATTATTTCTAACCCACCCAGCTCATGGAAATACTATCCACTAAATGTATAAGTAATTTTTAAACTCTTCAAAATTATATTCGTTTTGAAAAGGCAACCATAGTTGAATTTTGTCACAACCTATTGGTCAGGAATAAAGTTTTTATTACTATTATTATTATAGTTCTGTATCAGTAAAATGAAATAGAAATTGCTAAATAAATTTTTAACTATGCCAATATTTTAAAAATAGTGAATAAAGGGGGCCTTACAAATAGCTGTCGTAATACAATAACGGAACAAACTGCGCTATAAAATATCACCAGCGAATAAATCAGTTTTGCCGTGATGCGTCCGACCCTCTCCCGATCTACGATTTATAGTCATACGCAATAATGTAACAGATAAAATATTAATTACTATAGTGACGTTTTAATTAATGAAATTTCAATTTTTATGAATCAATTTTCATCGTCAAATTTCATGAATTTGGAGTTTCTAAAGCACACATTTTTTGGTGTTTATCGTGTCAGTGATTCGTTATTTATGTCAAAATTGGTCTTTAAAGAAAAAAAATGTGAGTCGTCACGGGATGCTTGGCAGATGTGAAACATCGACATTATTTTGTAAAAGTAATATGCAGAAAAGAACAGATTGTGATAGGAACTAAATATGTCATAATGATAAAATAAAATAGTACGATTTTTCAGATAACGATGACTATTTATTGAATAAACATTTATTTTCATTAAATACAAAAAAATACGAATTTATTTCAAATCGACTACTTAATTCGTTTAAGACGTATGTATTTCGACTTCGAAATACACACACCGTACACACTACCGCATATAGACTGTATATATATACCATCATATACCTAGCGACGGGTCGCCACGCCAGAAATCGGTTTTACGTGCGGCTTTAGATGTTTAACATGAAAAAATTAAGATTTGTTCAATATTACTTTATTCATAGTAATTTAACAGAACCTTTGGTTGCCAAAGAAAAAAAATCTTAATTTCCATAGGTTTTTCTTGTGATCAGGGAAACTGAAATAGAATTACCTCCAACGCTAAAGTTACCTTCTACTTAAGCATTATCTTAAATGTTTTAAAGCCACATTTGTTAGTACCTTCACATATTCTAAACAATTCTTTTCCAACATATGAGCTATGATGCGTGAATACAGCATCAGTATTCGAAACAGTGAGCGTCACTGAAGCGGCAAGGTGCTGCGGCGCCCTCCTCGCACTGATTGAGCCGCGACAAGTTAAACCATTTGAAACAATTTAATAGAGATCAAAAATTGAGGACCCCACATCGCCCGCACTAACTTTTGAAGTTTTTCCCTCGCTAAAGGGATTATCGGTAAGCTCTTTGGGGATATATGAGTATTTTTCCGGTAAAATATAGAAATACGTTTAATGGTTTTTGCGGATGATATGATTTGTGGTTGTTCGAACTTAAATCATGTAGGATGTTGGAAATTGTAAATATAAATGAAATAGTCTAGAACAGTCATAGAACAGAAAAGCAACACATAATAATTTGATACATTCATTAAAAACAAAACATTGTATATTATGTACATTAGCGATATGTTTATGCTAAAGCATAATCGCGTGTATGTTTCATTACGAATGATATAAAATTATTTCGAATTGATTATTTTTACATGCAGGCTGGTACTAATATAAGTTCCATTCTGACGTCGTTGACCCTTTCGCCAGAACTCATAAAGCTGCTGTGTTATATCAAAGATGTACGAGAAATAAAAACATTTAAAATACATCTAAATATAATTTCATCACTGTTAAGATCATTATGTGACTTCTTTACTAGAATCGTAACATAAATATCTACAGATTTGAAGCTCTATCGATGAGCACATGTCATGTTTTATTATTCGAAACAGAACTCTATTGGAATCACATAAGGTTGAATATTACATTGATAGCATTACTGCGTTATAGGATCAGGATTCATCCGAGCAGTGAAAGAAGCTCAAGAAAATTATTATACCCCGTATATGACGATGTATGATTTTATTGGTATTGAATTTATTACAGTAAAGTTTAAGAGAGACTTTCGTAAGCTACTACTTCTTGTGTCATATTGAATTCACGATAGTAAAAATCGTTTGGGTTTTAAAAATGGCTGCGAAGACTGCCTTTTTCGGGCGTCCTGTAGGCTAGGCTAATTTGCCGTTCGTTTGTTACTATAAAAAAAAGTGCATGGCAAGATAATGCAATTTACCTTTATTGCTAGCAGCATTTCCTCTGAGAAAAGCACCAGCTCTGTGGTCACCGGTTATATCTACCTATCTCGAATGATTGAAGTGGGCGCCTGTAATTTAGTTTACCAACATAATAAAACATTACTGCAAAATCCATTTTAACGAGTTCCGCAGTATTTGTTTCCAATAATATGTGTTAATGCTATTCTAGATTGAACTTTAATTATGCTTTATTTTTAGCATTCAAATAATTATTTGATTGTAGTATTCACTACGATAAACTGCGATCATTTAAAAGAAAATTTATTACAAAAAAATTCGTGAATTTGAGATGCATTGCGAACCAACCTTGCAAGAACAATTTAAAATATCCGTCTTCTAAAATAAAAAACTCATACAATGGTGCATGTATTCTTGAGGATTATTTCCAAGTATATCGAAGCGGAACATCTTCCCCAATCGGCTCATCCGATAAGCACAACCGACCGGAACGCTCCCTATCCGCATCAATCGCACTATTGATTGTCACTGTAAACTTATTGCAGACATTTTAATCTTTAAATTTTTAAACAGTATACAGATTTTTATGAGTTTCTTCAATTGCAGGAAGTCTAACGGGATCTTACATGAGAGGCGGATTTACGTTTGTTTCATTGATATATCTATCACCCAAGTAGATAGACACACAAAACCATAAAGGATTTTTAATAAATATTCGAGATAATTTCATTTGTTAGTCTTTAAATTGGTATTGACACGCTTATTATTTAGTAGAAGAATATAATATTTATCTTATTTAATCATTTTTTTTTGTTCCATATCATTATTCTATCTTTACAGTTATTACTAATTCGATATAACGACACAATATTTATACCCACACCGATTAACCTAGATAAAAAACATTAAAAAAATATATTTATATACCAAAATGTTATAACTAATCATATAGAAACTCTTGTGAACTCAGCAAGTTATACATAATATGTTGTTCCATTTTTTTTTTCTAGAACAGTGTGGCAACGCACTCGCGAACTTTCTGACAGTGTGAGTGTCCATAGGCGTTATCCAACATCATGGCCCTTTATAACTTCCAATAGTGATACTGACAGCCCGAAACCAAAGAGCTACATCAGGACAATAGATATTGAGAGAGAAGTTCGAATCGAGAATCAAACTTACATACAGAAACGTCGAGACAGCTGTAGCAATTGGCCCTGTGTCTCCATCAAGTTTGCCTTCTATTTTATAAAAAAATGGACTCGAAATTACTTATTATTCCTTAAAACGGAAGGTACTGTTACATTGTAACAAAACCAAGAATTTAATGGCGCAACAATGATAACAATACATTTAAAGTCATCAAAGTATCAAGTAGCAGGTGTCAGCATTTCGTAAGTTTCCTGTTGCATACACATGTACTACGATCCTGTCTTGATTATATTCTAAGAAATAAGTTATTGTGTATTTTAATAATTCACTTTTAAAATTATACAATATCTTTTAAACATTTTAATCCACACTGTGGGAGACACTCACATCATAGCGACTTTATGCTAGGGAGGTATGAAGGTCAGATAAAAACATCATCTGTTTATTTCTTTTGTTTTGTTGTTTCTTTATTTTGTTTATTCACTATACTGAAGTTTCAATATTTACTACAACTCATGTATTGTTAAATGATAGCTCATAAATGCTTCTGTATAGCGGTTGAAATGAGCTATAACCCAGAATCTGTGAGGAACTCTATTCTTATTTATAAAATACAAAAACCTGTTAATATCTGTAAAAAAATTTATGAAACTATATAGTTCAGAAATTCAAAAAGACAATGTGTGACGGTGAATATGTTTTGCAGTTAATTATGATTCATCATCATCATCAATGGCTATGCAGCCCCTTGTGGACATTAGCCTTTTCAAGTATTTTTCCCCATCGCAATCTATTACGTGCTTCTTGCGTCCAACTTCGAACCGAGGTCCTCGACAACTCCATCCCACAATCGTAGCCTCGGTCTACCCGGTTTTCTCTTGCCATCAGGTTGTGAGTTCAGTAAGGACCTTGGGGTTCTGACGTCCGCCGACATGAATTTATTATGATTTAATGATTGTAAATATAAATCTAAGACCCAAATTGTATTCCATTAATTGAATTTATGGAATTTATTCAAAATTATTCAAGTAAAATAATCTCATCTTAGATTGATTAAATTTCAAAATCCCAAAGGCATTTGACCGCCTTTGAGAGCGCTTTCAAAGAACGGTTTATTTCGAGATGCCCGCTACAAACTGCGGATTATATTTTTATACAAACACAATCACGACTAATCGGATATCGGCAAATGGGAGGTCATTTAGGCGAACGATTGCTAGTAGGAATGGCTCGGTGACTATCTAAAGTATTGAGATAATGGGAGTGGGGTCTCCCGGGCATCGGGAATAATGTAAGTGTCCAACATTTGCACCGAACGAGCCGACCTCCACTTACTTATGTGGTTTTTAATATTTTTATTGAACGGTCAAGGACTGCGGAAGGTATAGATGCATTTGTTTTTCATGTAAGGATTTTAAATTTCGTGTACTTTTTGTTAAGTTAAATTGTCTTGTAAAATACCTACTTATATTATTTTTTATTTTATTTTATTCATCACACAAATATTGTATTTACGATATTCTTAACCGACACAGTAATAATAATAATAATTAAAAAACGGATAAATAGAAAAGTCTGGTTCCTGTAGCAGTGTACTTTTAATGGTGGCAGCATATTGCGATACTTATAGCTTTTTTTGATATATAATTACAATCTGCTAAAAGTATACATTTTAAAATGGTTATAACCATGATTAAAATGTATACTTTTAAGTAAAGAGTATCGTAGACATAAATTTCAACCAATATCATTATATTTAACGATAAGGAAAGCTCCTTTTACATTTCTAATTTCTGTAATATGTTAGATAAAAGCTGTGGAGACGCTAGTAAAAAACAGCTGTTACGAAGCCCCGACACCCTCGCGGTCACTATTATGTTGGTTGCCCACAACCGTAAAACTGCCCATAAACTATAGATCATAATAAGACCTATATGCTACCGTTTTTATTTTTCTTAAAAAAATTACTTTAGATAACAGGATGCTAAAGTTGATACCTCGTTTAAAGAAAGTTTGATGTTTGAATACTTCTTCATGTAGCAAGCATTTTTATTCAACTGATTAGCTTAACTTTCTGTTTAGTTTAACTCTCAGGTCAATCAATCTTAAATCTAGTTTCAAAGCCAATCCTTTCTGTATGACTTTGACAGCTCTCAATACAAGATTATGACAGTTACAATGAAAACTCGAACCAGTAATGGTTCGACCAGTCTTGCACCGTCTTTGATACCATGATTAATCTTTTAAACATATAAAATCATGCAAAATAGCCGGTTAATAAAAAGTTCACGTGCACGACTGGCTGTAATATACGACCTGAAATAAAACCTGTCATTGGCCATTTATGCCGAAGAAGTCCGTTATTAAAATGCCGGGCATCAGTAGGGCCAGGCGACTGCTCGCCGGCTGGGACCACGACACGATCTGATTTATTACTCTAACAGCAGTATTTTATTCGGCGGGCGCCTCAAGAAAACTATAAGTTTCCGTTCGGCAGGACCAGGGGAGTCCACTAAATATTGTCTCTGCATCGATACTATAGACGTATATTTGTATTTATTACGCTTACTTTTCTTAATGGATTAGGTTCATTATGTTTGCCTTTTGACAGTTATCTTGATTAATTTATTATACTTCAACATTAGTTCTTATAATACAGTTGAAAATCCAATTAATTCATTGATTTACCTATACAATGTTTGTAGAGTGGATATCATGCGTTTCCAATAACGAAATCTTCGCCTATCGTAAGAGGAATCTATTTGTACGAATATATAAACGCACATATTCAATAACTATAATGTTAAGGTGGATGTGGCTTAGGAATATTTCTGAGCCTTTTACAAGGAACGTGACGATCAACTAAAATGAAGGCAATTTGTCCGTCACCTTCGGATGCTGGAGGCGCTGGGAAGGGAAGCTACAGTAACTGATATTTAGAACCCTTTCCGGCATAATATAGTTAAAATTGTGAAGTAACCATTCATATTATATATTTACTATTAAAACTAAGTTACACAGAACTTGTAATTGTGACATCCTACAAAAATATATATAATGTCAAATACTATAAAAAACACACAATCATTTTAAATTCAAATTTCTTGTCAGCCTGTAAAATAACTCGTCTTTGGTCTGAGGTCCTGTCAAAAGCATATTTATTAATTTAATTACATTTACTTTGGAGAGTATCAGTCATAAATAAACGCAGCAATTATAAATCGTTAAATTATAAGCACCCCTATTCCCTTGCGAAAATAATACAGTACTAATGAGGCGTCAATGTCACCGGCCGCCCATCACTAAATGACAGTTGACACCAACCCCTAACATCTCACTTCTATGATCTGTTGCACCGAAGTAGAGAATCATTATTATTTCAAATTAAAATTCTCTAATCCGGAGATGACACCTAAACCAATTCAGCTAACTATTATTTGCTCTCATAATTGTTAAATCTGGAATATTATGTGGACTTGTGGAAAGACATGTCGAAGTGTGTTTGTTTGTGAAGTTTTAGGTCTTTTTAATTATTTTTGAAAAGTAGGTATCGAGCGGGCAATCGAACTCAATGCGCTTACGTCAATAACTAAGGCGGACTATAAAACAATTGAATGACGTCGATAACGCAGTGAACATCTTTAAGACATTAATTTTTTCAAGATTTCTAATTCAAATTTGTATAACTAATACTACACGATATAATTTGTGTAGCTGTAACTGTAAGCCTTCCAAGTTAAGCGTGTAATAAGTCATTACCCGATGATTGTATAAAGGTTAGTCCAATAAGTCGATATAGACACGGCTAATCCAATGTCCTTGTTACCCGTCGCTTACCGATCATTAACGACGTTTAATACAATTATTTCTTCTATTATACAACTGCAATCTACATACAAAGAGGTTTCACTGAAAGATAAACTACCCCATTCTATCTCTATGGTTTCGCTTGATCTGCCACGCTATAATATACAGCTTGAGGCTCTGTGCATATGTAAAATATACTCGACTTCACGCAATTACTGTAAAAAAAATTATATATAAATATTTTAATATTTTAGGCATCGAGATTCGAGGCTGTATTTAAATTTGGTATAAAAATGCATTCTCTAGGACCATTTGATTATGTTTGACGAAGTAATATAGTTTAGATTTACACAAAAATAAATGATTGTTTGAAGACCAAGCCTTCGTTTCTTATCGTTATATCTTATTCTTAAGAAATATAAAATTGCAGCAGCGGATTCTAGAGAGTTCCGCATAATATTTTGTTATTAAATAAAAGGCCATTGACCCTAAGACACAAATAACCTCATGTGATATTGTTTTGCAATCGTGTTTAATAAATTATTGTTGCAAACGATATTGCAAAAAAAATATTTCGCTGAGTAATTTTTATGTAGAATTGTTTGTTTAGCACATTTGTATAATTGCGTTTCAATATATTTATTTGCAAATAAATTATTTTAACGAGATCAATACGCAATGGCTTAGAATAATCCTCTATTGGATAAAGCATTGAAATGTACAAACCTGTATCTTCTACTTAACTAAGTTTCATTACTGTTTTTATGGGATTAAAACGTGTGCTAATGCCACTGTAATTTTAACTTAAAGACAATATAAGAGTGTGGAATTTCGTAAAATTTGGTTTGTAGTAAATATCCCGCTGATGTAGCCGAGGAACAGTATAAAAATATTTAGGCCTGAATCGATTGATTTACAATTGAAAATGATGGTAGGTTGGCCTACCATCTTTTGTTATTATTTAAATTCTATTTGTTTAAATAAAACCTTAATTTTGTCTAAAATCCTATCACTACCCCATGGGGTAGGTCTTGGCCTCCTGGCCAATAGGTTCCTACCTATTATATGCTTTGTACCGCATCCGTATCCTGTAAGCCGCGTCGGTGATATTACCACTAAAAAAAGTTATTTTTTCTTTTTGGCTTTGAGCCTTAAATTTATGTACCTGTCTCGTGATCATTTGTAAATCTGATCCTCTGGCAAATAGGTGATCAGCTTCCTGACACACGGCGTCGACTTTTTTGGGTCTAAGGCAAGCCGGTTTCGTCACAATGTTTTTCTTCACCGTTCGAGCGAATGATTAATGCACATATATAGAAAGTCCATTGGTGCACAGCAGGGTCGAACCTGCGACCTCAGGGATAGGAGTCGCACGCTGAAGCCACTACGCCATCACTGCTCACCTTAACTGTACTGTACTTACCAATAAGACTGATTAATCAGCAAATATTTTAAATATAAAACCTTCAAATGTGAATATCTATAATCTGTGCATTTGATAATAACTATCAAAACATGTCGTTGTATGTATAGGTAAGTTTGGGAATGGTAACAGCATCATTAGGGCTCAATTGTTTTGTGATCTGAGCAGTAATCGGTAAATTCTGCCCTACGATTGCATCCTGTGTCTAACCACGCATTGATTGAGCATTTGTTTCGGAACCATTTATCACTTTGTTAATCGACTTAACAACTCGCCCGGTATAAGACGATATCATATGCTGATATTCTATGTCTGCCGTAAGTAATTATTAGTACGTACTTAATATATGACCTAATAGAGTCCTTGCTTTTAATCAGCTTTCAAAAAACCTATAGAATCTATTTCAATGAATACTTGTTGTTATATTTATATACCGCATGGAGGAGCCATATATTTAAAATACTTGAGAACAATTTAACTCGTTAAAATTTTTTCATACATATCTTTACCTCTTTCTGACTGGTAATGCATACGCGATGTGAATGAACTAATATAGTTTTTGTTTTTAAACAGCTAACAAAAAACCTATACGTATGTAATCTTTTTCAATGAATACTTATTGTTACATTTATGTAACGTATGGAGTTGCTATATATTTAAAATACTTAAGAACAATTTAACTCATAAATTTCATATTATCTCTCTCGGGCTGGTAATACGGCATGTATTACCATTATAATGGTAAGAATTATAGACACAACTTAGCACAAACTATGACTTCTGTATGTTAAAATCCAATACGTTTTTGACTTAGGGGCTTAGCGCTAGGTCTCGTTTCTGAATCTTACGCTCAGACTACAAAGTCAGCAGCCGATTGATATCTGGAGGCTGGAGCATAAAGATAAAGAGATAAAACACCAGTGGCGCTATTACCTTCTAGATTTCCTCAAATGTCTGTATATGTTTATTGTTCATTTGTTTTTTCTAATAGGCAATTAGATAATCAGCCTGACTCACGCCGTCGATTTCAGTCTAAGGTGTGCCGGTTTCCTCGCGATATTTTCCTTAACCGTAGCAAGTATTAAATACTCTCGCTTGTGCTTAGAATGAGAAATGTACTGGTGCGTACGTCATTGCAACGCACGAACTAATGGGATGCACGCTCTAGCCACTATGCCAACACTGCTCTTAAAGATTTTAAAAATAACAAAAACACTTTATCGTATCGACAAAGTGCGTAACTATAAGGTAAATACAATTTGTAACACCTTGAGTTCTGCTAATCTAGCTTGTTTTCGTTAAGTAGTGTTCGCGTTAATAAGCAGGTATTACTTGTGGCCTTTGGGGATTAAGCCTTAATACTCTAAGCCTACACTTTTATTGAATTATCTTTTTTTACCAAATTCCTTACACAACGTAGAAGTTATTTTACTAAATAAATGATAAAGGAAGCTTTAGTAATGTTCACAATTTTTCTCTTTACAAGTCAAAGAAAACGTGTGTAATTTCAGTACAATATGCATGCGATCCATCAATCGCCTTACAATCGATACAAAAGCAGCGGATTTCTAACTTAAAAAATACAAGTAATAAATGTCACACTATAATACACAGTTTCGGCAAGTTAAACTATATTTATTTATTTATTTTTTATTAAATACTTCCATAGAAGATACCAGGAAAAACAGGCTGCCATTCACATTTCAACCATTACCAATAAAGTGCTTGTAAGATACTTGCTTATCGTTTTTCTACATTGAACTACTAATAAGTACATAGATTACAAGAAATTACAATTTTTAAGAAATGGGGACGTGAATGCCTTAAATCAACCTTTAAAAATACGTTTTTTTTCCAATATGTCAAGAGAAGCAGGGAGTAACGGTTGCAATTCCTTACAATTTCCTTGAATACAAAACTTGACGGTTAAAAAGATTGGCGGAGTGTTTCTTGCCAGTTCTACGCTCTACGCCCTCGATATGGATACTGGTAGTAAATGTAAATTTAGATCTTCCTGTTTTATTATTGACGTTTATTAAAGTTGATAGTTACTTACCAATGTGATAAAAAACATTGATTTGATTGTTTAAATTATTCCTTACCGCTGAAGGTATATTACTCAATAAAGTAGCCTAAAGGATTCCAATGTCGTGAATCGGTCGCCTTGGTAAGTTGATCATGCCGACATTACATTGTTATTATAAATTTGATACCCAGAGCTTCTCCATTCTCATACTGCGTCGCACAAAGTGCCGACTTTAAGTAGTGTACGTACTTTGAATAATTTTACACGTATGTATTTGAAATTGGATACACAAGTATAAAACAATTAAATCGCACGTCTAATGTTTTAATAAGGGCTACTATCAAATAATACTTATATAAATAATACTTATATCTTATTCGGTAATCAAACCGTCTAAGCATTAGATAGGATTGAGACAAAATGTAGAAACTGTGTTTTGTTAAGGAATTAACAAATCGCGTTTACACTCACAATCATAAACGATACTTCTTAAAAAATTAAAATTAAAACATTCAGTTACTTGTGGGAGTATTGGCCCAGTGGATTCAGCGTGCGATGTGCGGCCCTGAGCTTCTAGATTCGATCCCCAGCTGTACACTTTTTTCATAGAATCTCAACAATTAATAAATGTTGTATCAAGTGTAATAGTAACAAATTGTAAGGTATTGTTTAAATACTATTGAACAAGAAGATGCCTCCGAGGCCGTGATGGCCGACTTGCGAATTCCGGAAGATGAACTTAAAAATTGTCACGTCAGATATTGCAAATCTATTGATGACGCCATAATAATTTCAAATTATTATTATCCAAAGTTAAATATCTATTTCCCGTAAAGATTTTTTGTGGTTTTCATAAGATTTTAATTATTGATTGGAATTATGAGTTTCGGTATCATTTATAGATATCATATTACCACGTATTTGAGAAGTTTAGGTGATGTGTATGGCTGCTTATTTTAAAGCTGTTTTATTTATTATAAAGTTAACTTAGTTATAAACAAATATTTTTATATTATACATGATCTATACAAATTTTCAAAGATTGCTATGTTTTGGTGGATGTTCTCAAGCATGTGTGATTGTGATCAAAATCTAATGCGTATAAAACCGAACATTATTTGCATGCAAGGAATGCATTATCCTAGGACTAATACCTGTAGCTGAGTGTCATCACCGGACGTCAAGGCAGATTACAAAATACTATACGTATCACCTCGACGTCCGTCGTTCTACAACTGAACGTTTTTTAAGGCACTATGTGGAACCAGCTGAAGTATTTCCGAACCAGTTCGACTTAGGGTCCTTTAAGAAAAGTGCATACCAAGTCTTGAAAGGCCGACAACGCACTTGCGAGCCTTCTGGCAATGTGGGTGTCCATGGGCGGCGGTATCACTTAACATCAGATGAGCTTCCTGCCCGTTTGCCTCCTATTACATAAAAAAAGGATGTATTGAAACAATAAGCCAGGGAAATATTGCAAATAGTAACTTCGCGGCAATAGATGACGTTAAAATGCCAACATTTCAATAGTCTGTTTTTTGTTCTAAATAAAAATTATATTATTCTTGTTAGTTGAAATTGTTATTCACATTGTATGGAGTTGGCTGTAGATGACATGCTAAAAAATGTTGTTGTTGTTATGTTATTGTTTGTCATATTCCTTTCTTTCTTTATATATCTGGTACTATAGATACATTATGATAACCTTCATAACCTATTGTAATATATAGGTAACTTATTATAAAGCTAAATAGAGTTTAATATAATGTGAAATAATTATCTGTCAACCAGCTGAGTAATCTCGCTGACCACGATTGTTATTTACATAACTTTGGGATTTGTTCCTTGGTACAAATTTGTAAACCACAGTTGAAGCCCCAATATAAGCAACGGAACTTTACAATTCGAGTTACTTTAAAAACTTTACAAAATATTCCATTATAAATTAGTATGTTTTACTAGTCACACCGGATGTATGATAGTTACAAACTTAGACAAAACAATGCTATCACAGTTCACAACCTTCTAAGAAGCAGGAACCCAGGCATATTAAATTACTTGTAACTAAATAAATACCTTTTGTCTTATTGTTTTACTATTACAATAAGTCGATACTTTTTAAATACAAATCTGACTTGATTAAAAAAAATACTTCTTTCCTATGATACGAACGAACAAGCAGCGATTACTCTATTAACATAATAATGTTAACTTCACACCTTGTATATTTAATATTATTGGAATAAGAAAATAAAAATTAAGGACTTAGTACTTAGTTTAGTATAAATTGTATTTGTTTCATGCGGAACACGTATACTTTTATTAAATTTTTATTTTATACATTGTTTCTGCACAAAGACATCGTTCAATATTATAATCCAGCCTAACTTAACACTAATAAGTAATTTAAAACTGAGCTAAGTTACTAAAAAGGATTTAACATAGGAAAGTGTCCAATAACACTACTTGCAATCTATATTATAGGAAAGGCAGTCTAATCTTGTGTACTTACCTACTATGTTTTTTTTTCCACTGACCACAAATTTTATTTAATGTAGAACAAACAAAATTCATAAAACATATCTCATATTCTAGTTTGTGTATGTACCAACCCACCAAGGCACTATCTTTATCGATCTTATCTTTTAAGTTTATAGAAGTTCTGATGTACTTGAAGATGTAAATTAAGGTTACATTGAGGGCAGGTGGCGTGGTAATGGCATGTGCCGGTTCGTTTGCCTACAATCGTGTTTGTGGTGGCACCCAGCGGCGCGCACCCGACTCGAATTTTATCAACTCTGATCAAAGATGACAGGTTTTTGTTCATAAGAGCAAAGTCCCATATCCTTCATGTTCCCCCTTATTCAAAAAACTAAATGAGTCTCTCTTTTAACTCTTAATTTAATTTACTCATCTGTCCCCTTTCACAGCGTAAAACAATTACGATTGAACGATAATTTCTGTCTTTCTTTTCTTTCTATTCTTTTTTAATTTCTTGTCCCGAAAGATTATTTTTTAAACATAAAATTATACAACAGTCATATGTTATATTTACTGTTTATATGCATTTTAATTCTAACAATTAAGTTTTAATAATTGTTTAGCTAAATAATTCTTGATATTTCTTCCAATTAGATGTGGTATAACAAAAAACATCTACCACATAATATAGTAAATCGTAAAGAATATGTAGTATGTACGTAGTCTTTCAAATTTTAACTCCGATAGTTCCTTTGAAGTGACGCATTGAACACTTAACGAGGGCTATAGGCGCTTTTGTTTAGCACTAAGGGTGGTATTATAATTCATTTAAGTAACACGTAAGGGTAGTCCCGATAACTTAATTACACAACCTTAAATTAATACACGTTCAATTTGATAATCCACAATACAACGAAAAAATTAAAAGGGCAAAAGTATTATCCAAAAATCCAGCAAATAAAATTCCAATTACGGGAAAGAAATGACATATTCGGTTTGCACAAATCCTTAAAACGTCATCCAGATATCCATTACATGTCTATTAAATCTTACGACATATTTGTAGGGCTCAGTCAGCAGAGATTTCCCCTCGCAAACACGGCGCCGATTACGAGCTCGGCCGACTGGAGTAAACGAATATAAAACACATGCGGGAAGACGAATGCAAAATGTACTCGTCAAGTTTTGCATAAGTCAACACCGGCTTACCCCTTGCCGCGCTCAAATGCCACAAGCCGCGATTGTTAACATTGGACTCATTACTTATAACTATTTGTAAATCATTAATTGGTGAATTATGTAGTATTTTGTAATGCAATACTTACCTTCTTGTACACTTGTAGCCAGACAATATAATAATAATGAACTCGTATTGAGATAATCATTTTACGATTGATTACATGACTAATAATAAAATACTAAATTAAGGATATACCACGGAAAAAATAAGTTTGGATTGGTCATAGATTTATATTATCATAGATCGATTCCTAAAATGCCGGCAAAGCACTAGCGAGCGTTCCGCAAGAGTTAGTGGGCATGGGCCGCGGTTTCACTTAACATAAGGCAAGCCAGATCCAAGCCCTTTTGCTATTATTATTATGAAGGTTTACATCATATTGAGACAAAGGTTAATAATTATACTAAAGACTCTTCTACCTTTATTTACTACGTGTGTGCTACGGCGTAGCATCAAAAGTATCTTTATGACTTTTTCACAGTGAATTGTATCTATCCCCACTGTAAATGTTACATTATACGGCAATATTTAACGGCTAATAAACTCTACTCGTGAATGGGTACAACTTTAATTTGTAATTCAGTCACTGTGTAAACTTTTTCATTCCCGCAGGTCATCAAACAAATGTATATCAACAAACAGCACGTGTACCGAAACCTGACCTACAAAGCTAATTTGAAGGACGTCGAGAAAAGGAGAGTAACCTGACGTAGCGACAAGCAAAGTGATGAGTCGCGCGTGGCCGAAGCTGGCTCAAGGAACCTATCGATTGTCAATAGTGCCTAGTTAGCGATACGTCCCGCGCGGAGCTGCGACCCCACCTTCTATAGTCTGCGCTACTTCCGGAATTATAAACCTCTTTTCATTTATTGTTTATGGTATTTTCACTTTTTAATTTAATTAATATATATAAAAAAACAAAAATGTTCTTTATTTAACTTTTGGTCTTCGTCTCTACATATTTGGCATTCATCTTTGTTTAATATCATTGAAATTGTATTTTTTTGTAACTTAAGCACCACTAAATAGTTAATAGGTATGTATTTTTATGTAAAATATGTACAGTATAAGATTTTGAAAAGCAAATACCTATATTCCAGCTAAAGCCATATTTAATTATAATAATTTAAAAACATTTTTGTTTTGTTTTTTTGTATAAATCTTTCCTAAAATTATATGATACTGGCTCATTTAAACTTGAAAATTAATATCATAATGATAAAATATTAACTTTCAATTTTCTTATATGTTTTTTTCATGGGAATAAATAAAATACTATATTTAATATATAGTAAAATTACTCGCAATATCCCAACGGCAGAAACGGGCCGACCTAGTACGGGAGTATCGACCGGCGCGACCCTGCTTAGCTGGCACACTGCTGCCTCAGCACAACTGCTTTTCCACCATCAGCCCTTTTATAGCTTTCTATGACGAAAATAACAGGTGTTTACTACTGAATGTTTTTTATTTACGTCGCATACTAGCTCGGTATTAAAAATAATATTAGACAATGTTGTCAGACTCTTATTCCTGGAATTCAACCTGAAATATTTCTTAATATTCATAAACCTAAATAAAAACAAAATATATATAGTGACAAGGTAAGGGCTTGAAATTAAATAGAGAGATCAGGCCCTCATTTGCGGCAAGCGTTATTGCTTTCAAGCAAATCTTCACTGTACAGTTATTTTAAACAGCCACAAAGTTGCACTTAACATGATTATAGAAATAGATTTGGAAAGTAAATTATTTATCAGTCGCAAAATGGAAAGTCGGTGACGTCACGACCTTGCCACTAGAAAAATGTGCCGCGTCGCAGCCTCACTGCTGGCTCATCACGGCCCGGCCATCGCTCTCTGCTGTCTGCACTCCACCATACTGACCTCACAAACCATGATATATACGTGTTTTTATAATAAATTATACGAGAATATGGTTTTTTATATTGTTAGTTTGTCTCCTATTGAGGCATTTCGTATAATTATCTATAATTGTATAAATATAGCATATATTATAAGAAAAAAGTTAATAATTTTATATTTTAATAAATTATATTAATGTGTGAATGCAAGCTCTTGAATTCTTTACATACAGTCTTGTGTGCAGTGTGATTTTTGATATTTTTTTTTGGAGATATTTAATGAAAGTTTTCAGGTTGTTGTCAGGTAGCACAACAAAAGTATTAGTTTATTTGGATTATTCATTAATGTAGTTCAAGTGACTGTTAATAGATACATAGAAAATATGAAATTAAAAATAGTCTTTACATAAAAATGAAAAATTGCCTTCGTTATTAATAATGAATCAGGAAATAGGTACTTATATAGCATGACTCAGAAATATTTGAACGCTTTTCAAATATCCAAAATATAAAAGCCTACTAAAAACAACGAGCCATAATAAAATGAAGTTCCAAAGAAGTTCCACTTAAAAGTGGAATAATTGTGCCATTCATTATTATGATGTACGGACAAAATGGACCATTATGTCTCTGGACCCCAGTAACAATGCCTATAATTCTTCTCGACTTCATTAACAGGCTTCCATTTGCATGACAGCCCCGACTTATGTACAACTACAGCTTATAATAAGCGCTTTGTAGATAAGACGAGAAACGTCTATAGTATAGCCCGAAACACAAAGATAAAATTAATTGAAATTCTATTTTGCTGTTCAAAATTGAACCTTAAGTCTTGGTATTACGCGTTTCATAGGATTTTAACGACTGAATTTCAGGCTAGTTGTATGTCGGTGGGCGCATCTCTTCCTCTCGCTCTGCGGGGCGTGGCTCTCGAGGGCACGCCCTTCCTCTCCCACTATGAAGGCTTTCGTTGAACGACTTCATATCTATACTAGTTAACTGTAAATTGTATATTTCTTATGAAGTCTAGGGTTAAAAGCGTCGCAATTTGAAATAGAATAGTATCTTGTCTTCTGAATTCATATTGTTTTCCTTATATGGTCTCAGAAGCTTTCACATTCGTATTTTGTTAGTACTTGAAAATTTACTTATAGTTTTACGTATTTTTGCCACTAACATTGACCTTGATATGAATTTAGCAGCAGAATTTAAAAATATATATCTGTATATTACTATACAATTGGTACCTACAAGTAATGTAATTCATCACGGTCATTATTAAAAAACTCCTGATTTCCATAAATAATAGTGACTTTATAAACAAGACAAGAAATAAATTGATTTTTTTAATGCAACCTAGGCCAAGACATTTCTGTACTCTAATTTTTTTTATTTACACTGTATCTTTCTTTATTCCGATTTTGAAAAAACTCAATAAATTCTAAAACTGTATCACGATTTCGCATAATGCACAAACAGCATGGTCGAGTTGACGATTCTTGTTCATATATGACCAACGGAGAGATAATATAAATTATAATCATGGAATTTCATTAAAAAAGACAGTGTAATAAGGATCCTAACAGGAATACAAAGGTAGTTCAGCACATAAGGCAAACGGGAGGTCAGGGATAGAGATACATTCCCGTACGTTTTCGAACCAGATTTACGTTCTTGAAAATGAACAGGTCAACAGTATATAGTAACAGTATTAATGTTTAGAGACAGAGCTAAACAAATGTGTAGCATCGATCCCTTTCAGCAAAAAAAAAGGATTTAGGATATTAAAAAAGTCAATAAAATATATATCATAAATTGTAGGCATATAAAGCATCATAAATATGGTAGTTGATATATGCAGTCTTTACATGTAATTACTTCAATAATTATTTACGTTGTCGCGTTATCAAAGGAACACGATACATATTCTAATAACAAATCGTTTCGTATTACAAATTATAAGAAACAGTGTCCGTATTGCATTTTGATTCAATGTGTTATCTGCAACTTTGTAAGCGAAATACGAGTATACGCCATGAATAAACCTAGCCTGAAGCCTTAGTTATTTGTCGATGAAAATTACAATAAAAATATGCAAAACTAAATAAATTCCTAGCAAGGGAAACGTTGTTCAATGATAATAATATCAGGTGGATTTGAGACATATGTGTATAGTTTATGAAACCTCCTTAGAATATAGTAATGGTTGCAGCTCCTTACAAACTATGTGAAAAACAAAAAACTTGGAGAATAAAAAGAGTGGCGAAGACTTTGGCAGAGAAGAACGGAAGAGAAGAATTGGCAGTTCTTCGCCCTTGATTTGAGAAATGGCATTAATGTTAAATTAGAAGCATTTAATATATTTTTTTTGACGTTCATAAGTGTACATTGTGTTACCTATATGAATGAATAAATGATTTTGATTGATTGATTGATATTAGTTTTGTGAGATAAAATTTGTTCTACATACTGAATAATAGAAGTAACAAAGAATCTTCTAAAAGAAGAGGAGCACGCTCATGCCAAAAGTTCTTCGAAGAATCTTCTACTCTGTTAGTATTGTCTGATAGTTATGAGTAAAATTCATTACAATATTCAATGAATAATTGCTATACGTTAATGCGCAGCTAAATGGCATTGAGCTGGAAGGTTCTATATCCCCTAGAGATAGGTAGGGCTGAAAGACTATTTTACGAAACCGAAATTTGGTAGGACCATTATATAATTCAAATACTAATAAATAATTTAAATTATCATCATGACAACGTTAAGTTGTCCGCTGTTGTACCACTAACCATAATGATATCGATGGCGAACCATGGCCATTAAATAATTAAAAATGCTCTTCATTGTTTTATCTTTGAGCCACTTACTTTGTACTAAATCAAAAGTTTTCTAAACGTTAGTTTTAGTCTCGTACTTAGTAATTTACGTCATAATCAGAATTTACTTACGACTTTTTAAGTGTTTCCAATAATCAACAAAAATGTTGCCCATTATTTGGTAAAGACAATCTATGTTATTGTAGTAGTATCATAGATTTTATGAGGAAATTATAATTTTATTTAAAATTATCATAGTTTTCAAATTATTGTTTGTCTATTGAAATATTGTGACCTGAATAATTATTGCAAGTTTTGTGTAATCACCGATTCGACTGGTTACAACATTATCGCAAATTCAGCATCGATAAGTCATTGTCCTCATTGTGAGGAAAATTTCAAAAAATAAAACAATAATAACATGGATATTTTAGAAAATATTTAGTATGCAGTTCTGCATAAACTTTTGCATTGTTTGCAAATCTTTTTAGTAAATAAACTGGTACATAGGAAATTATTTTTCTTTTCTTTTCTAAAAAGTCTCAATAAAACTTTACAGTCAATAATCATATGAGATTAAAGACAGGCATTGGGATGTAAAAATATACATTTTATGTGGGCTATAATGATTTAAAAATAGCTACATAATAAACCATTTTTATTTAAGAGAAATTACTATAGATAGATTAGCAATTTTTTTTAAAGTTATCACAAATAACAAATAACATTTAGAAATAGCGCAAATGATGTTAAAAGTTTGGCATTATATTTTTTTATTATTATACGTAGTAGAATGATAATCTCAAGTTCATAGCAGGAATTATATAGGTTTTCCTATTGATTAATAACAACTAGATATTCCTAGACACAGTCCTAGTTATGTCATATTTTAATAATTCAGAATCAATAATAATATTTCATGATTATTGAATGTTTAAACTACTATATAATACTTAACAAATAAAAACCAATCAGCTGCCGACCGTCGGTATTTATATTTGTTATGTATAAGAAGTTGCGCTTTATTTGATTAGACTAAATATTATATTACTACACCAACCACCACTTCTAACAAGGAAGCAACAATAAAATAAAATTTTATTTTTAAAAGTTTTATTAGGAAAACAGAAATTCCTATAGATAGTTTATCGTTATAAGTAGTATAGTCTATTTACAATCATCTCATATCTGACCATTTGGTCGTCGAGTCATTCAGATAATTTATATTACATAAATTTATATTTTAACGAAGCTATGCATAAATTACGACACAACCATACATCTCTTTAACACGGTGTAACAGCCACCTCTATCGATCCGTTGGCTAGGTCGTTCCACCATTAATAAAAAAACTATAAAACTGGAACCGATTATCAACTTCAAACTTAACAAAAGCACGAGCAGTCCGCAATGAAGTCAGTAGCGCTGCCAGGCGCAGGCGGCGGAGGCCCCGGAGGGCCGCGGCGCCGCGCCCTGCCGTCACAGCTCCGAGAAGAATTCCGGTGAGGAGTGCGGTGTCGGCGGTGCGTGACCCGCTTGCGGAACAGCGTGCTCGCAACCCAACAGTGCTAGCCTCTGCTTCAACACGTCACGCTCGTGCGTCATCCTTGCCACCTGCAGCTGTAGCCGGTGCAACTCATCCTGAAGCGACCGGTTTGTCAGTTCTAGCTCCTGCCGCTGCTGGAGACGCTTACTGCGACAGTTCTGGGCGTACCCTCTGTTTTTTAACGTTCGTCGCTTTTGTTTCAATCGCGTCACGTCTTCTCGGGGAAATCCATGAAGGCGCTTATTCAGCTCTCGCACGCTAAGTGTCATCAGTAAATCATCACTTAATAGGTCGTCTCCACAAGAAGATGGCTGGTAGGAGGGCAGCGGGCCGGTTCGCGGGGAAAGAGCGGAGCAAGAACTAGGGGGGCGAACTCCCATCTGCTGCAAATGATGATCCTGACCACGCCACTCGCGGCGGTCCCATTCTTCAAAATTACCACAAGGTACGGTCCGCATATCGAGAGGTTCTCTCATGTGCGGCAACCATAACACGTCATCTACCGGAGGTGGACGACACGGACTGCGGCCAATGGGCGCCGGTGGCGTCTCTGGAGGTGTGCTGGGATCTACCGCGATGGCGACGTGAGGTTGTGGGTAAGGTCCGGCATCAGGCCACTGGCGGCAGGCGCGAGCGCAAGCAGGCAAAGCATCCACAAGATCGTGCCAACCCGATCTTAAAGGTTCCCGCTTAACTAATTGATGGTCTTCAAGATGGTCTAATTCAAAGTTCTGTACGTATTCATCAGCGAGTTGGTCTTCGTCCTCGCGGTGAGCTTGCGGAGTGACCGTTTGCATGGCGCTCGACTGAGAACAGTCGTCGGGCGCGTGTTCTACCATGTAAGCGTTCGGAACGCGCGTCGGCCGGAAACGGACTGCCGCCGCGACGCAGGGCGGCGAAAACTCCGCCCTGTAGCCCAATGACGTGGTGCGACGCGCGCACACTCTACAGCCTTATTAACGTGGATATAAGCCTCGCAATGAGACATCGCAATATAAACACAACATATTTACTTACGCCACACTTACACATGTAAAAGTACCTTATTAAATACATCGGTGCACTTAAAATACCTACCAGACTTAAGACTACTAAAGTTACATATGGTTACTAATAATTAATTTAATTTAAATAATAATTAATGGTTAATTATGGTTACTACGCTTATGTTCTTTCTCACTTTTACAATATGTAATGAAAATAATTACGGTCGAAATAATCATTATTTTCGATTATTTTTATTACATCATTATTTAATATGCAACAAAATAATTGCCTTTTAAACAGAATACTAAAATGTTTGACAATAGTTATGAATGCTCCTTATAAGGTTGTTAAAATTATTTTGAACTGATTGTTAAAATATCACAAGAAAATAAAACTCATATATCTCTACTTAATATTCCTTTGCAAAAAATTCTAAACTAAGCTTGATGATAATGTTTTCACTTATATTAATTAACAATTGTTTATAATTAATGAAGGTCAAACAAGGTTTTAGCGATATGGCTAACAGTAGCCAGAGCAGTGATTTCACGGATCGCAGCACACGAGGGGTTAAGTCAGCGTAATACCGAATTACATTTAATCACCAACCTCTACCCGCTACTCTAAACATTTAACCCTTCCTTATTATCCTTAAATAATTGAAACGGTTCTCCAATTATAATAGAAACAATACTTTATAAATGTATCTGTGCTTTTCGAATATTTTTAATGTAAATACTTCATCGTCTTAATACTTTAATCATCTGTTGCTTTAAACAAAAAAATCCTTTTCTTATGAAAAATCTATTTGTATTTGACCAGTATCCTGATTTTGAGTAACTAAAACAATGCCAAAACTATTTTTTTCCTATGTCAATGTCAATCAAGTTAATTTTTAAATACCGAATTGGTGGCCAATTGAAATCAGCCGTTTTGCAGTTAACAAATTCGATGTAAATATTGAATGTTAGTTTGGAAATCTTTTTTAGGTAATTTTTAGGTACACATAATTGTATAATCTACCTAAATAATACCACACAATGTAATGGATAATAGAAATATAACGATAAATAACCCAAGTTTAATTGAGAAAGGCATAGATATAGACGTATCTGATAGGGTACTGGGTAGCGATGCGCGTGTGAATTCGCTGACGCAGCATCCACCGCTCCGCTGTTTACTTACCACGGTCAACATTGTTAGCAGATTCAACCGCGAATGTTATTACATGATTAACCTAACACGTTCTCATCTTTTGTTTAAACTTATGCTAATTATCTGCCTTTTTATTTAGTACACAGTTAAAAGAAATCCATTTTTGGCTAATTCTTAATTTAATCAATTTAACAGTATTAAACTTGAATTTAACATTATAAATCTGTTGTAACACATAACTTTTTGTAATGTTTACAAGCTGTTTTAAAACAATTTTTTACTTGGTGGTCAGCGAAAGATTGTCACGTCAAATTGTAGTTGTACCACGATTACAAAAGTGTTTATATCCAATAAAAAACTTCTATTTATACAGGGTGGCCAAAAAGTCGTGGATCAAACGCAAATAGGGGATAGATGAGGTCATCAGCGGCAAAAAATTGTTCTACGGGAGGTCTCTAAGGTCAACTCCTGCAGAGTTATGATTTATTTTGGTATTTATATGAAAATTGATTTTTTTTACTAATTCTTCTTAAAATTCGAAAATATCTGCATCCTGTATCTTTCTCATAATATCCACTAGATTGGTACTGATCAGTTCTTGCGTTAGACATACTATTTGTAGTTGTTTATTGAGTGTATTCAAGATAATATTAAGTGATACGATATAACATTTTTTCAAATCATAAATTTTTCTTTACTTTGGACCCCACTGTGAAAAAAAATTACTCCACCGAAAAGTGACCCTATACTACAAGTTTTGGCGCATTTAATAGGGATTCTGAAAAGGTATTACACGTGGCCATGAGTCGCTCTAATATCTTTCTAGGAAGAATTACGAACAACGATTGTGAAATAATATTTGTATTAAAACAATTATTTCTCAATGGTTGTTTGTAGGAAACAAAATATTTTACAATAAAATATGCTCAAAATTCCTTACTCTGACCATAATACTTAATCTGCACCGTCTAATCAAATTTCTACGTAACCCTCCAGCCATCTGTCCAATTTTTTGAATTTAGTCTGAACCACACAGTACTGGTCACAGGTAGGTAAATAATCTATCATAAGTCCGAATCGTTGTTATTTTTTCGTCCTAGAAAGATATTAGAGCTACTTATGGCCATGTGTAATACCTTTTCAGAATCCCTGTTAAATGCGCCAAAATTTTTAATACAGGGTCACTTTTCGGTAGAGTATTTTTTTTTCACAGTGGGGTCCGAAATAAACAAAAAGTTATGATTTGAAAAAATGTTACATCGTATAACTTAATATTATCTTCAATGCACTTAATAAATAACTATAAATAGTATGTCTAATGCAAGAACTCATCAGTACCAATCTAGTGGATATTATGAAAAAGATAGAGGATGTTGATTTTTTCGAATTTCAATAAGAATTAGTAAAAAAAAGTTAATTTTCATAAAAAAACCAAAATAAATCATAACTCTGCAAGGGTTGACCTTAGAGACCTCCCGTAGAACAATTTTTTGCCGCTGATGACCTCATCTATCCCCTATTAGCGTTTGATCCACGACTTTTTGGCCACCCTGTATATGTCGTAAAGCAAAGACAATATTATGTGATAATATCTTTAGAACTCTTGGCTCTTTTGGACAGACTCAACTCACTTAGCGAATTCTTCAAGCGATTTTTTCAAGTAATTGTTTAGTCTTTTATCTGTTTTTCTATAAAATATATTTCATTTTAACAAAACATAATCTGTTGAAACTCGTTTATTGAAATAAACTTTAATTCTAATGAGCTGAGCATATATAATTATACTCGTAGTAGTCGAAATTGTCATTTTAAAAAGAACACTACTCTTTATTGGCGTTATCTCGCGATTTGGCAGACAATTAAACAGCTTTGTATATTAGGTAATTGCCACATGGCGTCGAATTCGCAACTCACTATTATCAAACTGTAGTATGATAGTTCATGGCGCGATTCGCTAAAATAAACCAAACACTAAAATACTAAAATTATTGATACGTGGAAAGCGACCTAAAATACAGAGCCTAGCACACATTCATCGAGGATTGTTGACAAACAATAGACGACAAGGTGGCTTCAGGTTGAGAGGCTGCCTCCCAGAGGCGGAACACGTACGCGCTGGTATCAAATGCTCTTCATCAATTGATTTCCTCCCACTGCACCCTCCAACGCTCTCGCCCGATGATCCTTACTCCAACCTTATTTTACATATTTTGAATGGAATCTTTGATTTTTAATTTTTAATCGTAAGGTGTTCCAAAGTTGCGCTTGTGATTTTTTACTTGCAAAATAAACAATATTTTTTGTAAAAGTTTTGTCTATTTTATTAATTTAAAAAATGCCACAAGTATAATACAAAATCGTTTAAGAACAGAATATACAATGACTATCTGTAGAGCCATGTTTATTAATAAATAAGGGAAAATCCTTTTAAAAATCTAAACAAATAATAGTGACATTTGATTCTAGCCTCTAGATTTCTATACCTGTTTCCTCGATCTATTTCTTATTTAGGCGAGTAGGTGATCTGCCTTTTGTACCCATCGTGGAATTTCGGGTGTAAGGCATTTTATGTCTTCACGATTTTCTTCTTCAGTTTATAAGCAAGTATTATTTACGATACTAGACTAACCTATGACTCTTTACAATAGTCACTACAGGAACAAAATTTAGACTAATGCTTCCGGCATTTTGTGCAAGGGAGGTTTAAGTAATAATATACAAACACATTCTCGATAGTAGTTATAGTAGAATTACAATGTATTTCCAATTGTGTCATCTCTATGATGACCTTCACGATCAGATAATCGTCCAACGCCCTCCGCACATGTTTTTATGCAAAGTCAGAGGTTGCACGCTTTTGCAATTAGATTTCCGTATCTATATAAGGTAATCAATAGGTTAATCATGAGAATGTAGTCTGAGATGAAATTTGAGAGCTTAAGAATGGACTACTGTACGTACAGTACGTATGTATTGATTTACTTACGTAAGTAAATCAATACATTTAATAAAGGTCTTCTTTATAAACGTACACAACAATTCTTTTCCTAATCACTTTATTCTCTTAAGATATTCTCTTCTCGTAATCTGATTTGGAGATTAAGTTTCATATGTATTGTTATTTATTTTAGACAAACTATTTATTATATTTTTAGACTTAAAATATCGACTATACCAAACAATTTTATAGCCATAACGTAACGTTTCTCACGTAATATACAAATACGAAAGATGATTATGACCATGTTGATTAAACTGCGTGTTGCATTTTTCCCATAAAATTGCGCAGACCGAATATGGACCGCTGCAGCTGTTGAAATGCTCCTTCGCGGAAGAGGAAAGAATAATATAAATTTCTGAGGTGTAATGGAAGAGCAAAGAATAAATCGAAATGAAAAGTTCTGAAAGAGGTCTTTACACTAACGGGGTCCAAACAAAACACAAAGTAACAAAAACTAACCTAGACTAATAATCAGTGGCGCTACAACCCTATTTCATCTCATCGTCTTGGCCTCAAATTATATCGGTTTCTTTTATCATTTTTATTTTTATAGACAATTAGGTAATCAGCCTTTTGTCGGACACATATAAATCTTAGTTTTTTAAGACTAGACGATTTCCACACGATGCTTTCCTTCACCGTAGGAGCAAGTGACATTTTCGAGAAAGAAAAATCCATTGGTCCATGTTGGCCGTGATTCAAACGCACAACCTTATAGTTGAAAGTCGCGAAAAAGCTACTAGGCCAATACTGGTTGGTTAGTAAGTGTAATAACAAAATTAACGACAATTAAATATGTAAATTTTATTGTATGGAATAAAAGTTGCCTAAATATTATTCTGTGTATTAGATAGGTACATAAAGTTAGAATAGGTTTTGGAATGTATTGATAAAAACACCACTTATATATTTATATATTTATTTTCACATTTAGTAATCATTTCATAACATTTAAGTATAATTCACGTAAAAAACAAATAATATAATATAGCTAGTATATAATATCGTTTTCATAATCCCTGTTATAGTAAACATTCATAACAATATAAAAAAATTAAATGGCATTCATATCACAAATTAACAAATTTAGGAACAGTCTTTATGAAATAAACATTTGAAAAAAAGTATAAATCAACATAAAGTATAATTAATATTATTTTACACATGTTGGAAATAAAAATAAGGGAAAAATATTTATTAAAAAACGTACTACTATATTATAAAGCACATTATATACCTTAGCTACCCATAAATCTTAATGATAATATTTTTTGCGTGATTATAAAAATCTCAATTTTATTTTTTATATAAAAACAACATAAGAAAATTTATTATTTCATAAACATAGTATAAAAATATAAATCTATAAAAAACTTCCCTCAACTTGTCATGATGGCTTAATAACGCAAAATAAAGCGAAAAAAAATGTTATAAATAGATAATTTATATTCTATTTGTACTATTTCTGTTTTGCACTAAATTATGGCAATTAATATAATCTCAAACAGGTTTTTAATTATTATTATGGTTAACAACTATAATACTCACGCTATCTCTCACTCTACCATAGGAAAAAAAGGACAATAAATTTAGTAATTGAGCAATTAAATTGTATTAAAACATTTAACATCTTTGCGATGCGATGGGAACGAAATACTTCACATTCTTTAAAACAACAAAAATACTTAAATAGAATTACCATTTAACCCTACATGTATGCTAACTTTAAAAAGTCCAAAGCTAACACGAAAACCTAGTTAGCGTTCTATTTTATTTTCGGAACAAAACGTTATTAATTTATGGCTTCATTTGCGTTAAGGCGTAATCGTGGTAATACATCATTATAGCGAGTGGTTGACCGAGTATGAGCGAACTCCAAACAACCATATTGCCCCAACGCGCTCCCAAACGCCACTCAAATACCTTTGAAATGACAGCTAGAGGCGGTTGAGCCATCATCCCTAAAAACGCCCACACTCGGAACATTTGAAGAGGGACACTCACCTAAAAATTATATTAAAATAATAAAAGAAATTTATATCAAAAATCTACTAATCTAACTATTTCGATTTCGTTTTTGTGTTTTATTTATATTTTGTCACCAGCATTTTATGATAATTTGTATCAGCGCCATCTGTTGATAATTTATATTACGATAATAGATGGCGTTGCTATACGTAAAATTTTTGCGAATATAGCTTGCTGGTTTGTAGGAAGTCCGCGAAAAGCGGCGCTAGTGTCTATTCAATTTAAAAAATATTATCCCGATCGAATTTTATTCCCGTGGGACTTCACTTTATAAGCAAGGGCAATTTACTATTGCAATAAAACTGAATTAGAAAGAAAATATTATAAGACTAAATTTTAAACCAGACGAAAATATACGTAATATTGAATACAAAGTTGTCGGTAGTAACTTACCAAATATTCATGAAAGAACGCCGATATAAAGAAGACCATAATAGCCGACACGCCTTTACTGTAGCCCATATTAGTAACGGGCACGTATACGTGTCGTACGGCCCAAACGTGCACGGGCATATTCCACGAACTCCAAAATACGGAAATATTACGCGCGTTCCACCAATCCCCGTAGAAGTTACGGTCCGCGAAGTGTAATAACTCGCCCATTAGGTTTAGGAACGAGTGGAATGTGAGGTAAAAGAAGCACAGCCATAGTAAATGGTTAGGTATCTGAAAATGATTATTAAACGTCAATAAAAATCTAGAGCACTACATAGCTTGATCTTGACCTCAGATTTCTGCATCTGTTTCATGATTTTATTTTAATAGTTAAGTAGGTGACCAGTCCTCTTTAAAAAGAAAGAAAAACAATGTGAAGCATAACCAAAAAAGATTTACAATAAAATAAGAATAGAAAGAAAAATCTATTGGTGCAGAGCCGTGATTCTACAGCACTACCTCAGGGGTCTCACGCTCAAGCCAGTCTTAAGTTAACAAAAACTACGTACTTGCGAAAAAATCTAATATCAACAATTATAATCGCAATTGTTGAAATACCAAAAGGTACCTAAACTTAGATAGATATTTTAACTGTCTAGAGAGTAATAAAAGGAAAAAATAATCGAGTGAAAATAACATTTCAATATGTATAAGCATTTTTCTGTCTCTATCAAATTTAAAACGGAACGATTTTGATGGTTTTTTTTTGTTCAAGTGGATGCGAGAAGGGTTTAATTTTAAATGTTTTTATTATTTATTTAAGACGTGTACAGTACAGCGTCTGTCGGGTCCGCTAGTTATGTATAAATAATAAAACGAGCGTATCAGTTAAGATAAGTATGACAATTAAACAACTTAAAACGGTGGTAGGCGTTTTCAAAATATTTTTATATATACTTACGGCAAGTTTCAACAATCTCTCTGTAATTCTTACATAATCCATTTGCGAGAAGGGATCTAGGGCGTTCGTCACCGCCGGTATCATCCACTGTTGAAATAGTGCCATCACAAGGTTCATACCGAATATTACTTCGACTATTCTTTTGATTAGGAACCTCTTCCTAATTCTGTAACGGGTATAAATCAAATAATGAGCAATGGTTTTTATTTCACAATATTATATTATATTATATTATATTATATTATATTATATTATATTATATTATATTATATTATATTATATTATATTATATTATATTATATTATATTATATTATATTATATTATATTATATTATATTATATTATATTATATTATATTATATTATATTATATTATATTATATTATATTATATTATATTATATTATATTATATTATATTATATTATATTATATTATATTATATTATATTATATTATATTATATTATATTATATTATATTATATTATATTATATTAGTTGTGTGTTGCCTATTGGTTTGAGCGCGCCATTCTTGACACTGAAGTGATGCGTTCGAACCGGTTGAGCACAAAGTATAAAACAAATAAAAATATTCTTTGCCTATGAATAAATTAAACAACAATAATTTTAACAAGCAAACGAAATTCAAAGGTTAAGGATACATGCTTTCATTATAATCAAAGAAAATTAGGACAAAAAACATTTTGGTGCGAAATTTTTGCGGATCATAATTGTTTCGTCAATCAATTAAGTTGTCTTTTTATAGTAAAAAAATATACAAACCTATTAGTACGAGGGAAATTCAATTCATAGCAAAGGGTAGGTGCGAGCAGGAAGTAAAACAAATCACCAAGCTTCAAGTTATCAGGATACTGTACGATGCCTGTAACTACCTCGTCGTCTACATCTTCTGTGAAGAAACGAACGTTTTTTCTTACATCACTTCGGTACCATTGTCTAGTATTAGTCGCTAACATCAAATGTTTGTATGAAAAATATATCAGTGCCTCTGGTGTTTACACCTGACGAACCAGAAAATCAGTTAAGTAATACAAATACTTGACGCAGGTGCTTTTGAAAAGCGTCAACATTAAATCGTGGTAAAGCTCCAGTAAACACATCGGTCACTCAATTGCATTCAGATTTAACGAACGAATACTTCTTTATGTATAATCTATATATATAAAAATGAAACCCGTTTTCTGTTGTCACGACATACCATGAAAACGGCTTGACCGATTTGTCTGATTCTTTTTTTATAATATTTCTTGAAGTACGAGGATGGTTCTTACGGAGAAAAAAATTGAAAAAAATTGCGTGAAAAAGTCTAAAAACAACACTTTTCTATATTCCCATACAAAATATTCGTATTAATATTTAAAGGCAATTTGAACTTTAATACCTTATCATAAAGTTCAAATGTTAGTGGAGGGGTTCCGGGAAGGTAAATTTTTATTTTTTGACATTATGTATTTGTTGTATTATCAACTTTCTTTTTTTATCTTACTAGCTAGACTGGTGTCCCGAATAGCAGAATAAGTTTTAAATAAAAAAATAAAGAATAGACTGTTAGGCGGTACGATGTTCGCCAGGCCAGCTAGTACATAATATATAATAAACCGGAGCTTAAACTCGTACTTAATAATTTTTAGCAAATAAATTCCTACCGAATTTCTGCCACACACAAACAATGAACGATTATTATTTGCGTGACTAGGAGTGACCGAGATTTTCATTGAATTTGTCTATAAAAAGTATTCAGCGTCCTACACCAAGCTATATATACTATTTTTAGTAGGTGGTTTTTCTAACTGGGGGTCACAATATGCCATTCCTTAATCCTTATTATACTTTAACCTGCGACCATGCACACTAGTTTTAGCTAACAAATTACAATAATATAATTTTCCTTATTAATACATATTAACAGAATTTTAACTGGTAAAAGTGTATTTTCTTCATATATTCTTTTTAAATATAAATCGAAGCAAATTGTTAATTTCGACACAAAAATGTAGCATAGATCTTAAAATAGAAATTATATAAGCATGAAAAGATTTTCAACACATAAATCAAGACCAAATAGATCAGCATAGAGAAAAGACCCGAACCAAAGCTTACAGAGTAGTTAGAGTGAAAAGATCTGTGTCTATACAGATTTAGTAAAAGCACACAAAAGTTATTAACGTCTTAATTCGTAATATTACCTTCGTCGTTCACAAGGGCATCTGTAAATACGAATATTGTTTTAAAATTGGTTCAAACAACACAATACTAAGCATCCTAAACTATTATTCATAAAAGTTGTCGCATTTGTTTAGCATGAGAATGACATTGACAGAACATATTAAGACTTTTAGTACATTTATAAATAAAACTGTCAGCTACACTTGTAATAAGTTTGAATATCATGGTTTTCCATTTATTTTGATAAGTAATATATAGCAAAAGGTTTTATGATTTGTTTTCAAAAATGCTTCTTGAGTCGTCCATAATCACGCGATATTACGAAACGATGTTGTCAATTATCCAAGGACTCAAAGTTGAGATTCAGAAACGAGTCTTAGTATTAACTATGTACCCGTATGTCAAAATCCAATACATTGTTTGACTTACGGGATTCACTTAGCGCTTAGCCTTGTTTATAAATCTTATCCCTTTATAATATCTTGAAAAAAAAAACCGGATTCTGCTTTTCTGTATTTTAAAGAGGGTCCAACCAAATATTAAATAAAATAGTTTTCTTTTATCTTTATTAAAATATTCACTTTATAGATTTTATATTTCTAAACTGAAGATTAGCGCCAATTACCAAAGCAAATCCTAATTTAATATAAACAGGCCGCGGAGATCGTTTGTCTGATTAAACGCGATATCTCAGGAACACCTGGTTGGAATTTAAAACATATTTTTGTGTTCAATAGGCATTCACCGAGGAAGAAATTGTTTAAATATTACCACCCAGTATATCTATAATCTAATTATCTACTTATTAAAAAATATCCATAATAAGATTGTCTCTCCTATCTTAAAGGTACAAAGATTATCAGGTGATTAAATAGATAATGTTTACAAAGTCGAATCATTGACTATAATTTGAATTGGTAGAAAATATTTTAACACGTGACCCTATTGCGATGTATATAACAATAATAGTGACATATAATACACATGAAGACAAATTAATATTGTGGATGTGAAAATTAATTGTAGCCACTAAGCGTGAACCTTTACTCTCTTAACACGAGTTCGTCACGGTGTAATAAATTTAAATTTTCATCAAAAGAATGTGAATATACACAATTAAAGTCTAGTGAGAGTACCATTAAAAATGTTCGACACTGTTACGTCATAGTTCGACTTAACAAAATCATACTCAATATGAAAAAAGAGTATCGAATTTTTGTGAATTAATAAAACTACGCGTAGGAGATAAAAATTATACTGTTTTGACGCTAGTTCGCATAACCGACATGCAGATTCTCATTCTTATCTCTACGCTCTACAAATTTGGATACTGACCCAGGGGTTTTTTAAATGGGTACATATATTTTGGAGGATTTCTTGTGTATTACATTATGTAATAATTGTAAATAAAACGGACAACTCTATACAATATCGAACCCAACCACAAAACTGAAAACTATTTTTAATTCATATTTTAATTTACCTCTAATTAATCTCTCTCTATAGTTAGATGTGACCTTTGAGTTCAAAGCTAACTACTTTAGCAATCTAGTTCTTATCTACCTCATATTACAATACCATTACATGGTAAAAATAGCTGCTAGTCATCAACAATAATAATAAATAAGTCAAAATTAATAAAAACATTATTCACATTTAAACCGGAATAAAGTTTATCCCAATTTTACAATAGTTACCCTCTTCTATCTGTACAGTTCTAAAATTTTTAACTCAGAATTATTTAAGGTATCTGTATCTGTTAAAATCGCGGTATGATTAAGTGAAAGAGTATTTTCTTTTTAATATTATTAAGCCTACTTCAATAAAATCATTTTTGCAACAATTGTTGTGGACACAGAAGCCTGATCACCTTCATCCACTTGTATTAAAATAAACAATGAAATAGAAGTAAAAACTGGCTTTGTACCAGTATATTACGTTACGGCAGCTTTATAAACGCTATTACTCTTTCATAAACCATAAATTACAAATTTAAAAACAAATATATTTTTAATGAAGATAAATTATTTAAAGTACTAAACATTAATTGGCAAAGTAGTAATTGCTACGATTGTCACTAATATTCCTGTATAAAATCGACATGCAATAAATTTTCGAGTCGAATATATAAGGCTGTTATTTATTTATTTTTAATTTATAACGATACATGCTTCTTACTTTATTACTAAAAAATTTTCATTCATAATATTATTGTATGTATAATATTATTATAAAAAAAATTGATCTATTTTATATGACATGTATAATATATATAGTTTCTATTATATTGTCTATGGCCTTAACGGTTTTTTGTTTATAATTTAATGTTATTTGTTGATGTTACTTGGAAAAAACTCTTATACTAAGTATTGTTTTCTCCGTTATTAATGATTTCTAGCTTATTATATTGTTTTTTCGTTGAAAATTATAATATACAACTCTTCTCCTTCAACATTCTGTCATTCAAGTCTAATATAAAAAAGCAAAATAATAATTTACTTACTGCAATTCGGTACGGATAAACTTTGGCGACGAAGTGAATTTGATTGTTTAGATTTTGCAGCTCGGCACCAATGATTTGTTTGACAATAACTCCACAACTTCAAAAACAATATTAAGTACACCATGCAGGCTGTTGATATGCCAACTAGAATAAAATTTTACTATTTGAAAATAAATTATATAGAATCTAGATTTATTAACACTCTCAATTCCAGATGGCTCGCGTTTCCGTTGCCGACTTTTAAAGAGTTGGTACCCTTAATACTTGGAATGATCCTAAGTCGTATTGGTTCGTAAATATCTCGACGGACATCTGGTTTGACATTACTTGTACTATGTGTGTGTGGTACGCGGATAAAAAGCCTTGAAAACTATCCAGTTCGACGGGAAAGGTCAGATTTCTCGTTCACGTTCTGGGCAGCTTTAGCGAGAGACCATAAGGCTCAAGTCCAGCCATTCTCGCTTTCGACACGAGGCCCACTTACAAAATCGTTTAAACCAGGGCTGTGACTTGCCACCGGTACCACAGAAAACAGAATAAATAGTTCTGTTTTCCTGCCCTGCAGAAAAACTTCGGTGACAGACTCAGCAACGGAAACTGGAGCGAAAAGCATGGTATAAGTTAATACTTAATTAATATTAAAAACAAAAATTGTTAAAAATTAAATATTAATTGAAATAAAAATAAATTGTTTGACAATTCTTTTGACTAAATTTAAGTTTCCCGTTTTAGAATACGGTTCTAAATTAAGCTCTCTTTTATAAGCCTCGTAATGTAATTACGAAAGGCGCTTGTATAGTTTAATACGTGATGACAAATTTTCTTATCTTCCTACATATAATAATAAATCTTGCTTACCAATATTAAATTCCTGATTTGTGAAATGAAGCGCAATCACTGGTAAACTAATCTCTAGAAGTATTGTTATTATTTGTAATGTTTCACCTAACTTATCCGAGAAGAATTCCTGAAAATATTGTTATTTGACAATATGTATTCAAATTAGTTTTATCTATATAAAAATCGTAGTTACTAGACTAAGTCAACCCGATAAAGATGCATTTAATTTTTAAGTACATAATTATTTAGCAGTACCCTTAACCTGTAAGTGATGACCTTTACAGCAAAAATAGAGCTTAGACAATTATCTCTATTAGCAAAATTGTACTTTGAATATGTGCGGATTACAATCTCTATAGCTTTGTGACTTGTTGATAAAAAAATTATTTTGTATTGCAACAACAGAAAAATGTCATGTAACAACGTTTTTTATTTATTATTTTTTAAAACATTTCCAGAGGCTGAATATCCACCTAATTTAAATATAAAAAACAACTCACCGCAGCAATAGCTTTTTCAATCAAGAAGCATACAACAGGAGGTACTCCACTAACTACAAAAAAAAATTAAATGACATTACAAGGTTTACAAGAGTTTTATCCTCATTTACACTGGTTCACTCTTTACCAAACATTTGTTTGTACTTTATAGTTCCTGATATTTATAAGAACTGCAGTCTATATATTATATGTAGCAAACATTCATGAATGTCTACCAGACTGTTCTATAGTTTTTATATATATGCTATAGATAAAGCTGAAAGCTTTATCACATAATAATAGAAAAATAATGTTTCTTGTCTGAAATTGGGCAGTCCCTTTGGCATTGATTTAAGTGTTAACTACTAATGTATACTTACAACATAGCAATATTATTGAAGGATACTCATGTTTATAATTTTCATCATTATAGCCCGTTAGTACAATAATCCACTCAAAAGGATTGACACGAATTCCATACCTATAATATATGAAGGTGATAAAGTTCACTTCTTTTATAAAATTAAAAATACTAAGAACACATCTTACCTATAAAACCCTAGAGAAGCATGGAATGAAATTATACAATTATGTCACAATATGTGTCTATGATTCCAGTTCATAGGTTTTAGGGCATAAGTATTTAGCATAAGTTTTTACATACATATGAAAAACAAAAAAAAAGCAATTTACATAAGTTATTAGGAAACGGGCGGCCTTATCACTAACAAGCAATTTCTTCCAGGCAACCCTAATATGGATCAATAAAAAAAGAAACACCAACAGCAGGTAAAATAAAAGAAGTGCATAATTAATTAACAAAAAAAAACTCAAAAAACATGTAACTATAACTAAAATTAACTAAGTAAAATCTAAAGAAAAAATATAAATAATAATATGTATGAACAAAAATGTAAAAGCTAATCCAAACGTTAATTGAGCCACAATTAATATATATATAAGTAGTAGCTAATTACAAAGCAAAAGAAAAATGGTTATATAAAGATTTTAAAATTAAATTTAAAGACTGAGCTCGTCTGTCATCTATTGGTAAGGAATTCCATAGCAGGATACTTTCCACAGTAATGGAGTGAAAGAATTCAGTTTTATGAGTAGGGTTTCAAGAATTAGCTTAATAAATAGATGGAAATCTATTTGTTACTGTTCTTTATTTCTAATATGAATATATTATCTAAGAATATTGCTTTTATTTGAATTGTTGTTGTTGGTAAATCAGAAGCAGAGATCAGAATTCTGACCCATCTAACAATTTCATAAATTGGTTTATCTAACCCTTTATTATATTATATTATTTCAAAAAAAAATAATCTTAAATAGGTTAGGTTTTCATTAATATGTACTTACTTAAGAAAGTTTTCAAGACATAAGCGCAATCCACTGATAGTTAGCATGAGAAAACCCCAATTTACTAAACCCGTAAAATTTGTGAACTCTGAACTCCATGAGAAAAGAGAGTCCCTGGGTCTGTGACAGCTGTAAAAATTGAAAATGTGAAATGCTATGAAATAACTTTTTACTATGTTAATATAATGTTACGACGTACGGCTTATCATACTGTAATCTTCTAGCCTTATTTTCTTTCTCTGTAATATCTTCAGCGGTGGTTACACTCTGAGCCCTCCTGTACCGCAAAGAGTTATCCTCTCTTTTGGCACACATTATTTAATATTTATTCTGAAAATATATCTTAAATATTTAAAGCTGACTGCGAAAGCGAGCTTTGCGTGCTTTGGATATATATATTATTTTATCCTAACTCCACTTTTGCTCTTAGTATCCACTACGCTACAACTCAATAAAACCTGAATCACAATTAAACTTAACATAAACTATTGAATTATATATGAGCTTCTAGGATCAATTGAATATAATTTTAACGATTTTAAATTTTTTGTCACAACGCCACAGACTTTATGCAAAGTAGTAAGTACATTTTTGATTTTACCAAGAGTATACTAAACATTCAATGCCAGACGTCAATAACTCAATATAATATGAATTTATGGTGTGAATTGTGAAAGTACTAGTTTAAAAGTTTGAGTATGCTGTATGACCATCTCGAAAAAATTTCAGCTATTTTAGCAAATTAATTTTATAGGTTGTACTGTATTTATTGCTTAAAATTATTGTCTGATGTGACTATTTGAAAACTCAAAAAAATATATGTATCAACTGTTTAACGATTATTTGTTAATAATAGTTGTTTGACAAAGTGACATATATTTATCAATGTTTAATTATTTATTTTTTCAATTTTATGCAATTCTCAATTTTATTGAAATAAAAGTGGAAGAATACACAGACTTTTGATGTGAAACATCTATGGCAGCACGTAAAACCGATTTTTTTTAATTTACTGGCGAGTAATCTGTCTAATATTATTACACCTGTGAACGCTCTTGAAATAAATATTCCGCGAACTCTTTTTCACGATGCCTATACCACAAAACCCCCTTTGCCAGCCAACAGATTTTAGTATATCATTCGTGATCCTAAGATTTGTGAAGTATTCGTTAATAGGCGCAAATTCAATAAATAACGTACTTCCTTGATCTAGTCAAAATACCTCACAAGGTTGTTTTAATTTTGTGAAAAATATTAACGTCCCGTATTAGTTAAGGATACTTGTCAAATTCAAAACACCAAAAATCACGTCGGCCTGTATTAATAATAAATTCATCTTTATAAAATATAAATGATCAGCGGGATTCAAATATTATCGGTCAGTGAAAGTTTGTTTTTCCGTGAGAAATCAATGAATTTAATCTTTAATATACCGGAAAATATATAACAATGTCTGCGTTTTTAATACACTATTTGATCATATGAATAAATTTTATTTTAGATCTCTTTGTCTTCACGCCTGTCTCGAGCTTTTGCTGTGAGACAGTATAGTCATTCATATTCTTCTTCTTCTTCCCTTCTCTTAAGAATAATGCCTAAGGCATTTTTGGGTTATAAAAATGTTTACATTAATATGGTATATATTATTAATTACTTACAACGTTGTAAGTAATTAATCAGGATTAGCTCAGTGTTGTATTAAATTATGAATATATCTATCTTTCTCAGTAGTTTTGTAATTTTTATCACCTGACATTTTCAAATTACACATAGGAAATTTTTAATCTGTAGATGGTCACCTTATTTTTTTTTTCTTTGTGTCTAAAATTCCAAGGCGAAGGACATGAGAATAATGTCTCTAAACTCAAAATAATTGAGTCTGAAAGGAAGGTAGTGAATGGAAGACAGTGTTTAGTTATTTAAAGACCACTTGGTTTTGAACTAAAAGTTAACTATGAAGATTTGGACCTCGGAACACACATTTAAGTAGGTTCATTGTTGTGACGCAATCGTGTTAATGTTCGTTAAGCTGATTACATTGATAAAATTGGCATTTACTGATAATTCCTTACCATTCCAGCCATCCTTGGGAGACGGTTGCACAGGCAGCATGGCGTAAATATCCGAACCCTATGAATCCAGCTGTTGTAGGAATAGATGTGGTGGAAAGAAATGTTGTGAATGGTGTATTACATACCCACAGACTTGTCAGTTCTAAATGGTTTTTTCCTAGATGGGCACAGGCTGTAAGTTTTTGGTACATGTTTTAATATAAGCTGATTAATATAAATTTAAGTTATAGATATTAATAAGAAACAGGTCTTGTATTTTTTTACAGTTTTATTTCAATTAAACAATCTACAGTTTTTAAATAATACATTAAACCTTAAATATTATTAAACAGAAAGTTTTATTATTATATTATACTTTTATAGCTAATCGGAACTGCAAAAATATGCTATGCAAGTGAAAAGTCTGAGGTTAATCCAAATCAAAGACAAATGGTATTAAAGACCACTAACTTGACTTTCTGCCACTACATAGCTGTGGATGAAACTGTTCGATACACACCCCATCCCTCAGATGCTTCAAAAACACTCTTGACCCAAGAAGCTGTTGTCACTGTGCAAGTAAGTATAAATGTATATTATATTTACAATTTAGTTTTATAGTGAAGTGAAGTGTATGAATTTATCTTAAATATGCCTTCAAAAATGTATTAAGTATACAATATAAAATTTATGTCATCAAGAATTTGCTATATATAATATTTTTAGGGTGTGCCTCTTAGCAGTTACATGGAAGATTTGCTTGCCAATAGAATATCATTAAATGCAGGAAAAGGTCGTCAAGCTATTGAATGGGTTATTGGCAAATTTGACAATGAAATTAAAGAACTAGCTACATCTGCATGTAAAAGTACTGATGAACTTCTCTCTCAGACAAAAAAGTCGATTGATGATATTACTACTACTGCAAGAAGATCAATGGATGATATATCTTCAAAAGCCAAGAAATCCTTGGATGACATAGAGAAATTAACTAAGACAAATGCAAATCAACGTAGCTGAAAAGAGGAGTGACTTGATTTAATATGGGCTAAGTCAGTTTGCTGTAGCAAATATGGATCTTTTCCAAAACTACCAACAAGCCCATTTAGACAATTATATTAAACTAATCATTCAACACTAGTTTCATTACCATAACATTATTAGTTTCAATAATTTGATAATATTAGTGTTTGATATGTCTTTTAACAATAATGTTATGGGTTTTTCTGTATAGGAAAGTGTTTATGTAAATGCATTTTAAGTTTATAACTATTTATTATATTCTTATCTAATAGTACAATTACCTAATTTTGAAATACACAAAACATTTTTACCTGCATATTGTGGGTATATGATAATTATTTCACTAAAATTCATTTAAAATAAATTTTCGTTAAAACCTGAGTAGTTATCTCTTATTTATATTTCTTTTATTACCTTGAGTAATGTTTTACTACTTACTAAAAATAAGATATACATAAAATTTAATAAACCTGGCTCTTGATCAACAAATGTTCTTGTTACTTACAATGTAATGAAAGATAAATATCTATATAAAGGTAGTTTTTTTAATAACTCTGACATAAAATATACTAAGAAAACCCTAAAAGACAACTGAGAAATAATTAAATAGTCTTAAATTATGAAGATAAGGATAAATGATATCTGAAGAACCAATTGTTATAAAAAGTAATGTCTCCTTAGTATCTATGAAATATTGATAAGCATGTTTAGTTCGTTTTTTTACTAAAAAGAAGAGGGTGGTTTTTGGGCACAAATTTAAATCTTTTCAGCAAAATTATATTACAAGTCTATTTGGATTCCTATTATTTTTTTATTTACAATCAAATTTTGTTTAGTACTATCTGATTCAAAACCTAGAATTAAAAAAAAAATAATTACAAAGAAATAAATTAAACAATATATGTAAATGGTCAAATATGAAATTTATTGAGTGCTGGTTCCTGATGAGGTCATAGTACCACCATTAGGTATACCAGTAACTGTTCTACTACTTGCAGCTAAATGTGAAGCCTTTAACCTCTCCAATTCATTAATCCATGATCGAACATGCTCTAATCTGTGCCATGCCATTTGTAAAACCTTTTGAGAAGCATAACCAGAACCCTCATGAGGTTGCCCTGTAGACACTTGAGTCAGGTAATTAATCTGGTCACTTAATTTTGACTCCACTTGGCTGAGTGTTCTTAAAAATTGTGATGTATTACTCTCTGCTTGTTTTTGACTTGATTTTTCCTTTCCTAGTTCAAGAAGTGCTTGAGCTAAAACAAAAGCAAGTTTAAACAAAAATAAAAGGATTTAATTTAAATTACACTTCAGAAACCTACCAGCACACTGCAGGCAAGTGATGATGTCTTTTTCAATTTCGTCCAATACTTGAATTCTATCCATAGGACCAGCCATTTCACTGCTTGAGTTTTTTAATATATTGATGTTTTTATTAATGAGGATATGAAGTTAATACTGATTACTGGTGATAATTGCTAACACCACGGTAAACACGAAAAAAACACAGATCAGCATTCAGAAAGGTTAAAAATTAAAATTCTTGTTAGAAAACATAGAGAAATAATATATACTGGGATAATCAATGTTGATTTGACAATTGACACCTTTGTCAAGGTGCTAGGGATGTAACATTCTGCATGAAAAATCGATTAATAAATAATCGATTTTTTCCTAATTTTTGAATTAATTTCAAAATAAAATAAACACCCTAAATATTTTATTTTTCATGGTTTTTTTAAATTAAAAATAAACAATAGAATTTATGAACACAAATTAACGATGAATAATCAAAATCGAAATTAACTCTCTCGTAACTTTTCTCAAAATCTCGTTTTGATAGATTGTAGGTGAAATTTGATAAATGCTGAGTGTATGCCTTTTCAGTATTTTTGTTGTCTTTTTAATTGTATGTAGTCTTGTGCTGCTGGATAAATTGATGTTACTTTTAAATTATAGTGTTCCATTTAAACTTGAGTTTTTGTAAAATTAACTGGTTTTATTATCCTTTCGATGTTTTACAAAAAAACATCAATGCATCGAGTATATCAATACGTCATCTTCAAAGAATCGGATTCAATGTATCGCATTGTAAACATCGTTGTATATCGAATATCCCATTTGATCGGTTTGTTGTGATACAATATTTCAGAAGTGTAGAAAAAACAGCGTATTTTCGTCGTATTTTTGCGTGATCTCAAAAGCTGCTGTTTCCTATAATTCGGTACCGCTATAGCCGTCTTTAATTGCTACCGTTTCAAATACATATTATATTTTGGACGTTTAACGAAAAGTTGTTGAAGTGAAACTTCTTTAGGCGCATGAGGATAATTTTTTTATGGATGCAACGCAATAATAATAATATTAGCGTCACGAAGATGTGCAGAGTTTTTTGTCGAAGAAAAGGGAGAAAGCGATTAAGAAAGAGAGTGGTAAGGGCGAATTACCTTAATGAATTTCTATTTTTAAAATTAAAATTTCGTAAAGAGTCAATTAATGCAATTGCTAAAAATAAAACTATCAAATACATAACATAAAATTTTTATTAATTCCTTACTTAAACAGGTTTTGCATTCATATATTAACTAGTAGCAAATCACTGATATAAACTAAAGTTAATTGATATAAATACTAACTTAATATCATAATGAAACTTAAAATTAAATCTAAAATGTTGGAGCACCAATATCAAATCAAGAGTTAGTTAACGGTAATAATTTTATACCAGGCTGGGTTTCTATTTTATAATCTTTATTAATCCCTTTTTTCATTTCATAGAGTACTTGCGGTTTGACTATTCTTATTTTTAAAAGTAGAAATAGGATTTAAACAATCAATCATTTATAAATGACTACTTAACTTAAACTGAAATTGGAATTATGGGTATACATAAACAGAGAAACATCCGATTTATGGGCGTGACGTATACCACGTCACAGAAATCTGCATTCAAATAAACAATGAAAATATCCATTTGAATGCAGATTTCACATCACAAACACCAAACCCAAAGCTTTAATCACACACTAATTTCAGTGTTCACGCTATTCTGTTTTTTAAAGTGAAACTTTTATTACATCGTCTCAAACTTTTTCGTCTGTGTGTTGCATGTTGCGTGACGGTCGGCCGCGGAGTAGTGATAAAGTGAAAGGCGCTCGTCATAGCAGCCAAGGCCAATACGGCGGCGCCTATAGTTCGCAGCAGCTGACCGTGTAGTGATTAGACTATTATTTAATATGTGAATATAATCTAAATAATTGTTAAGTATTATGTATGTCGTACTCTCACACAGAGTTCAATAAAAATATTAGTTGGAGATATAGTCTACTTTTATTATTTCCCATTATCATACCAATTTTCCAATTAAGATTGATAAAGCGATTTTTATACCCGTAAACGTAATGGAATATTATTCCAAAAAATTTTAGTTAAATGTTTTTAATGTGAAAAAAGTTTCACTTTTACCGTGGTTTCATAAAACCATACAATCCTTTTTTTTATTAACATTTATTTATTTTCCATTTCCTATTTTTACAGTAACAACAATAGACAACTAAAATAAAAACATAATATAATTATAACAAGTAAAAACTTAAAACCGAAAATAATGCAATTCTTGTGATTTTAGCCAGTGTGCAACTAAATATATCCTTCTCACAAGCAATAATATTTAGGGTGCGCAAACTACGCGCAAATGGTGCTTCTCTGAGGGTGAGATCTATAGTCCGCACTTGGACTTTACTCTGACTTAACTATCGAGCTAAGACACAGTCGGTATTTATAGAGCAAACTGCGAATCCCTCCCTAGTGTTGGCTTAGCTTAATCTCAAGTCCACGAAATCGACGACTTACCAAAAACTTTGACTATAAGCCTAACAAAAATAATGGCCTAAAATTTGCTCTACCATCATATCTTTTACTGGACTTTTTATTTTTGTCGGTTTTTAATGAACGGTGTTGCCATTTGGTATCAGAGTTCCATAGACTTTGGGAAAAATAGAATTTGAATTCAAAGAAATTTTAAATGATCTTGATAAATACCTATGAAATGCATGAAATAAAATAATTACACATTATTATGGTATCTATTGTTGTTTATTTACATTATTTATATAAGTGTTCAACCCCATTTTTGAGAGATCTTATAAATAACTGGTGTGATATCGTATCTGTCATCTGGCAGCACTGGCATATGTTGACAACAAAATTCAAACTACATAATATAAGCAAACCAACTTCGTCTCTCGCTAATCGCTTCACATCCGTTGACCGTTATTTTCGATTACCTGAATCTTCTACCTTTTATTACCTGACGACCTTGCTTGCTCAACGGATTTTGTACCTGCTTAAACGACTGACCACGGCTATTCTCACTCGGACCGGACTCGCTCACAAAAAATGGATAAAAAAAAACAGAAGCCTTACTCGGAATATGAGAGGCAACTGCTTGTACAGTTGGTTCAGTCAAAGATTGGCATTCTAGAGAACAGGAAGACGGACGCCGTTTCCCAAAAAAAGAAACACGAGGCTTGGGAAGAATTAGCAATAGAATTTAATAACTCTAACGTGTCACATACTGTAAGTAATCCACCAACATACACTATCTATAAATATCAATATGCTGTACGATAATTACAAAGATAGATATATAACTAGAGTATAGTTAGGTACAAGGATAGAATGAGCCAAAGCCAAAGCAATGCTAATGTAACCTTGGTGGTAAATTTTGGTTTGATAAAATTTTCATGTTTGTCATATGAACTTTTATATTTCAGTACAATTTTTTTTCGATTTTAGGCTGATTCTAAACAATTAAAAAAGATGTGGCAAAATATGAAGGCAAAAGCTAGGGATGCCAAAACCCTTGAAGCCCAAAGGAAGAGGACAGGAGGAGGACCAGCACCGCCTGAAATGGGGCCAATGGACACTCAAGTGATTGCAGTCATGCCACAAATAATGCCATCAATAGATGTGCCAATAGACTGTGACACATTAACTACAGTAGAAGGTAAGATCATTTCCCAAAGATATAATTCCTCATCATTTTCAACCAACTCACATCCACTGCTAAACATAGGCCTCTCCCAAAGTATGTGACAACACTCTGTTCTCACCCCTACCAGACTTCTGGACAGGTATATTAGTTGACCTGCATGTTATCTTATTCTAACCAATAAAAGACATACCTATATGATAACTTATTTGACTGTTTACTTTTATAGCTGGTACTGGTTATGACAACGACGGTGAAAGCTGGAGACCAAAGAGGGCAAGAGTGTCCAGTATAGAGGCCACACTTGAATCTGTAATTCAGCCGGGAACAAGCCAGGACTGGACTGATGAAGCTGGGTTAACGGAAACCAGTGTTGAGGTCACCACTAAAAGTGAACCCTCTCAGCTATCAGCTACACCATCAGCGATCAGAAAAAATAAAACTTCATTTGAGGATATTAAAAAAAAATTGCTGTGGCAAGAGTTAGACAACAACAAAAAAAAATTTGAGATAGAAGTGGAACACATGAAACTAAAAAATCAGTTAGAAATCGAATTTCTTCGACATAAATATAAATTAGAACTAGAAATTTTACAGTTTAAAAAAGAATCTGAAAATAAATGATTAAAATGAAACAATTTTTGTTTTAATTTTCTTTATTACCAAACCAAATTAGTTAAATTGTGCAATCACAGATTGCCGGAATGCTAGACCTGTAGTAGATCTTTCATTGTTTCTGTGTTGTTCGACTTCTGGTGTTTGATCAGTAAGATCACCATCGTCATAAACATCCCCTCTCTGTATACCTATATTATGTAATACAGCACAAGCTATAATTATGTTGCTGGTATTTGTCAATTTTGATCGTAGTCCTCTCTGCAAACATGGAAATTTCTTTTTCCACACTCCGAAAAACCTTTCAACAATATTCCTAGTTCTCAATTGAGAATAATTATAATTATTGTCAGCTCTTGTTTGTGGATTCAAAAGTGGTGTTAACATGAAGTTCAGTGCTGGATAGCCGCTGTCACCTACTAAAACTCCTTCTAGTTCACCATTTACCAGTCTTGCATACGCCTGGCTGTTTCTAAATATCCTGCTGTCGTGTGAACTTCCAGGCCACCTAGTCACTATATCAAATATTTCGAGATCAGGCCCTATTATAGCTTGCACATTTACAGAAAAATACCCTTTTCTATTCCTGTATGCTTCAGAGTGGGTGATACCTCTGGGTCTATTAATTTTAATGTGGGTACAGTCAATAGCTCCGATTATATTATTTAGGCCATGGTGCGTATTAGATTTTCCTAATTCTTCAAACTTCCTTTTGACTGTGGTCATATTTCTTGGAAAATTCACAAATCTAGGAAGTAATTTACTCAACTCTGCGGAAACTTTATTTACAATTAAGCACACTGAAGATTGGCTTATGCTGTTCAAATCACCACACACCATCTGTAATTTCAAGGAATAATTATTAGTTACATATATGTTATGCTTCTGAAAGTCAGAAGACAAATGTCTTCAACCAGTGTGTCCTGCCAATGATGATGCATGGTGAAGAAACATCACTGACACTGGTTAAGCGAGCAATGGGGAGAGCTATGCTTGGTATTTCTCTGAAGGATCAAATTAGAAATGAGGTGATCCGTCAGAAAACAAAGGATACCAATATAGCTGTCTGTAAGGTGAACTGGCAATAACAATTTGTCCGATAGTGACCTAGAACAAGCAAAAATAGCATGGGACGCATTCTGGCCCACTGGACTGACAATCTGAAAGTACTGTCTATATCAAATCGAAAAACAATACATATTTATGACCACAATATTACCTGAAAACATCCAGTTGCATAAAACCTTAATGCAATAAGTATTTGCAATTGCGGTAGAATTGGCAATCCTCTGTTATTAAAAGGTTGTAAGTTTGTAATTATGAGTGGCAGGATCACATTTAGTACCGTGTGTTTAAAAAAACGGTACCTTCTTTTAAATTCATTCTCACTGTACAGCTCGAAAGGATTTTGGTTGTATTCGTTCCGAACATATAGCTTAGGCATACGGGGATTCATATCGGCTGCAGTTCCTAACGTTTCAATGTTTTCTATTGAAGTTAGAACTCTCTCTATATTCTCCATTGTCACTTTCGATATTGAAAATTCGTATCAAAGCCAAAACACAAAACGTCACAGTCCTTCAGGAAAGCGTAGGTCTTAAGTAGGTATACGGGATCGGTACAGGTCCAAGTCACAAAGCCAGTCGTTGTTTTAATAAATATTTATATGCTCAAACAAACAGAAACAGAGAAGTGAAAAAGCGGTTGAAACTTTTGAATTGTTGATACAAGTTCTCTGTTGCTGTTGCCAAAACAATGCGATCCGTTCTACGTAACAAAATTATTGCCATCTTTAAATACATTTTCTAAAGGTTACTCGTAAATTTCTAGTTATTGCAATAATAAAATAAATAAATACATAAATAACAATAAATTGAAGATATATGTGTACCGTTTTAGATGTTTAAATATTTGTTATTGTTTACTTTTTTAAAGGATAATAAACAAAGTATTGCATGAAATGAAACATCAATTTGTATTTTGACATTTGCTGTCTTAGCTTGGGCTTAGCTTAATCTAACCGTTAAAATGTCTATAAATACGAAATCATAGTTTAACCTTAGTGTACACTAAGCAAAGTTTTTCGTAAGGTAAGTCTGAGCAAAGTCCAAGTGCGGACTATAGATCTCACCCTGAGTTAATTCGTACGCGTCCGAGGCACAGCCAGCGACCGCATACCACGCCGAGTGTGGTTATTTGGCACACGCAACCCCAGTCTCTCATATAAATTAACTGATTCGAAAGCACACTTTCATTTCTCTTATGATAATTTCAATACATTTATTTTTACATACATATAGAAATATAGTTGGTAGCGTATCGTAGATACGCACTAAAAATGTACATACTATATTGTGTAGTATTTTCTATAAGATTTTGATGTATGTGACAATGGCGAATGCTACACGCTCGATAATTATCGTGATATTTATCGTGATATTTATCTTGTATTTTTTTAGTATACTACACACTCGATACGGATCGCGTCAGTACGACGGTAAATTTCATTGAGTACACTCGTACATTTCGTGTTACAATATGAGTAACAATATTAAGAAAGCTTGCGTTGCCATTATTATTATTATTATTATCAGTATATGCTGATATACATCAATATCCAAGACTTTGAATTGTAAACATTTTCCGCTGCAGCACCAGATCGTTTCAAATCTGTTATTTTTTAAATTATTTTCTGTAGTTTGCCTAGTTTGCATTTGAGGTGTCCCATATGGCCGATTTACACGTATTAAGTTGACTAAAAATTTACTAAATATTAACTTAATTTTAAGTAACTTAACCCGTGTAAACAGTGAATTTAGTAAGAAGTTGCAAGTTAAAATTTAGTTGCAACTAAACAAGGTAGAATAGAATTTTGTCTATTTTTCGGTTAAGTTGGTGGGCGTGGCTAATCACTTGACACGTTTGGACAGGCAAAATTTAGTTAAATTTAAGTGAAAAGCATAAGCTGGCGGAGTCATTGCAAAGCTATGCTTTTGCTTTCGGCGCTGGAAGCTCAAAAACATATCCAAAACTATTTGTCCGATATTCGTATACAACAATTAATGAATAGTAGTAGAACCCCTTCCCCAATGAATAATAGTAGCCGTTTTACTCCTTCGCCTTCTTCAAATACGTATTACGTTGAGTCCCCAGAACCTTCACAATCATGTATTGGAGCATACAATACAGTAAATCCCCAATCAGGAAGAGAAAATCCTATAATATTTTGTTCTGTGGTCGTCCATCTTGAGCGAATAAATGAGTTTAACTAATTATTTAGTATTTTTACGTGTAAACGGTTACTTAAAACTTAGTTAAGACTTGGCAACTTAATACGTGTAAATCAGCCTATACTTATAGGTAATGTTTCTAATACAAGTATGAATTCTCTATATTATTCCGCCTCCATATATGCGCGTCCTCTTCCATCGCTGGCAGAATAAATACTGACGCGATAAATATCGAGCAGAGACTAGACGCTCGATATTTATCGACGATAATTGATACGGATCGTGGATTTTTAGATTTCTAGAAATCCAGCGATCCGTATCACGGATCGTGATACGCATGTACTACACATCGTAATTTTGGATCACGATCCAAATATCACGATAAATATCGAGCGTGTAGCATTCGCCAATGTGGTTTTAACTTTCTAACATAACTTTCCAATATGGACCATCGATTTGAATGCCCATATTTTTTTTGTAAATAGTACTCACTAAAAGAAAAGTTTTGCAAAGTTTTAAGTTGCTTTCCGCACTTACGGTTCATGAGATACATTTATTTTTACTTTCCATACAAATGGGCAAATAACACGCCATAACATAATAAATTTGACAAATAATTAGGTAGGTTAGTGTTGTTTTCGAAAAATTTGAAAATATCGATACTTTAAAGTGTTTAAGTACTTACTTTATTTCCCAAATGTTGTATTCAAAAAGTACCCAAAACCGAATCAGATAAGAAAACAAACGTCACTCAGAATAGACTTTTAAGACGAGTATATATATATATGTTTTTTTCCTTGAGCGATTCTATAAGAATATAAATTAATTACTCTTGTTTGTAAAAAATTAGCCAATTATCTAACAAAGATAAAAATGGGTTGTGATTTATAACAAGATAGAACTTCCCATAAGCTAAAAGGTCGCAAGTGCTAGTTGTTATCAGTTAGTTGGACAAACCTTAAAATGCAACTTTTGTTACTTGTAAGCTAGTGTATAAAACTATACAATATTTATATTAATTGTAACTTTTACGATTACACTCTTTCAATAAATCAATTTTATGACTTGACACACTCTACATTCTTATATTCTAGGATAGTCTGTGTCCCTGAAATGTCAAAACTGACAATTAATTCAACTCATAATCATAAATCGTAAATTTATATTCGTCCATTTTGTTGCGAACATCTGAAGCGATGGTAAGCGAACTATGGAATTGTCCATATTTATTTTAAATCATTAAATATTTGTTTAATCATTTTCTTTTATAACGTTTTAAATGTTACTTATATTTATTAAACTCACTTTTGTTCATTTTACATTATATTTTAGTACAACAAATGATGATAATAAATCTCTTTAAATTTATACGGTTAGAACCTGAATCTTATGTGAAGATTTTACTAGGGCGGACTGATGTATTAACTAAATGTAATCAGAACTGATTGAATTATTTAAGAAGCTAATTCACATATTTTTGCCTTCTAGTCGCATAGAAAGTTTTCGGCACCTCGTCATGGGTCTATGGGATTCTACCCTAAGAAGAGGTCCCGTCGTCATCGTGGAAAGGTGAAGGCGTTCCCTAAAGATGATCCCAGCAAACCAGTCCATCTTACAGCATTTATTGGTTACAAAGCTGGTATGACCCACGTGCTTCGTGAACCTGACCGTCCGGGTTCAAGTAAGTACACCATTATCTTAAACTATATTGTTTGTTTGATTTATCTGCGTATTGTTTTATTTTGAAGGAGTTGAGAGAATGTAAAATTTACTATAATTGAAATTGTTAGAGATCAACAAGAAAGAAATTGTGGAAGCGGTTACAATCATAGAGACGCCTCCTATGGTATGTGTTGGCGCTGTTGGTTACATTGAAACACCTCATGGTCTTCGTACATTAATGACCGTCTGGGCCGAGCACATGTCAGAAGACTGCCGTCGTCGCTTCTACAAGAACTGGTAATTCACATTACTTTATTTCGACTAGCTATCACATTAACATTATTATTTATTACTATAAAGTACTAATTATACTTTTAAAGCTCTCCTCTCATAGATGAGGGCATACTGAAATATGCTCTGTGCATATTGTTGCCAATTTGTCTCCGCTCAACGATGAGGCTTTTGGCTATTTCTTTACAGCACCTTTGGTTTATGATAATCCAGGTACAAGTGCAAGAAGAAGGCCTTTACCAAGTCAAGCAAGAAATGGCAGGATGAGTTGGGTCGCAAGTCTATTGAAAAAGATTTTAAGAAAATGGTCCGCTACTGCAGTGTTATCAGAGTTATTGCCCACACTCAAATGAAGCTCCTTAAGCAACGCCAGAAGAAGGCTCATATTATGGAGATTCAAGTAAATGGAGGCACCATTGAAGACAAAGTGAAATGGGCTCGTGAACACCTAGAAAAGCCCATCCCCATTGATTCTGTATTTACACAGGATGAGATGATTGACTGCATCGGTGTGACTAAGGGTAAAGGATACAAAGGTGAGTTATACTTTTTCAATTATTTCTGTGTTTATGTTGACTTAAATTTCAAAATTTAATTTATTGCTAACTTAAATCCCTCATCGTCTAAACATGTTCTTATTTACAGGTGTCACGTCTCGTTGGCACACAAAGAAACTGCCGCGTAAGACACACAAGGGTTTACGTAAAGTTGCTTGTATTGGAGCGTGGCATCCTTCAAGAGTATCATTCACTGTTGCCCGTGCTGGTCAAAAGGGATACCACCACCGTACTGAAATGAACAAGAAGATATACAGAATTGGGCAAGGTATGTTACAAAATTTTATGACAAATTTGAAATGTAAGTATGACGACATATATCATCATTTTCTAAGTGATACTTAAATAAATATTATTTTAGGAATCCACACCAAGGATGGCAAAGTTATCAAAAACAATGCCTCAACTGAGTACGACTTGTCTGAGAAGTCAATCACTCCTATGGGAGGTTTCCCTCATTATGGTGAAGTGAACAATGATTTTGTAATGATCAAGGGTTGCTGTATGGGACCTAAAAAGCGTGTTATCACATTGAGAAAAGTAAGTACCGAATAAGATAGTTTTGAAATTTCATTTAAAATTGCATCTGGCAAAAATGATTTAATCAGATAATTTAGCCCTCCACAAACAAGCAAGTAAATGAAGCTTAATATAGTTTTTAATAATAAGATGTTTTATAACTGTTTATTTATTCATATAAAATATTATATAAAACTTATTTTAAATAAAGAAATATTGTTAATTAATGTCCCAAAATAAAAAAAAATCTAATTCTACAATTTAAAATGGTACCTAATTTTTTTTTCAGTCTTTAAGAGTACACACTAAGAGGGCAGCTCTTGAAAAGATCAATCTGAAATTCATTGATACATCTTCCAAGTTTGGTCACGGTCGCTTCCAGACGCCGGCTGATAAGGCTGCGTTTATGGGTATTCTCAAGAAAGATCGCATCCGTGAGGAAGCAGCTGCTACAGCCACCGCGGCCCCTGCCCAGTCATAGATATTCCTTGACAAATATATTGATAAATCTATTTTGTGTTTTATTATACAGGTTGTCCCAAAAGTCGACGTCAAGTCGAAATTTTCTCATAGGTAATGGCCACACCAGTTATCAGAAAAATTAAAAAGAAAATTAAGTTCTGTATTTTTGAAGTTATGGAAATTTTCCTTTTATTCCTGAAAATGAACACCATGTGACAGTTTTTTCATTCCTGTTACAAATATTTACTTTTTGCCAATTTTTTTCTCTTATGTCATCCCGAATAGTGCTTTATGTAACCTATGATCCTAAATCCTGTGCCGATCACTCCAACTTGTAGGAAGATGTCATTTTATACCGTACCAAGTTTTCAAAATTAATTTTTCGCACTAGTTAAACTGATCGTCCTGAAAAAATAAAGTACTACAGTTTGGCAAGCAGCTTTAAAAGTTCGCGCATTTAATAAGGATTCTAACGTGGTATAACATTACTTCATTATTTCTTATGGCCGATTTACATTATCTTAGTGTTTAGGAGAGTGCTTTAGTACAACTTGAAAGGCAAGTTCTTTAGCGTAGCGTCTACTTAAGCAAGTAGCGTTTACATGTTTCAACTAAAGTACTATCCTAAAGCACTCTGCTAAACACTAAGATAATGTAAATCGGCCATAAAAAATTTTTTTGTTAAACAAAGTCTGTTTTTAAAAATTTCTCTGGAATTACAAAAAACGATTGTAGTGTATAGTTCGGTAATCGGTTATCGAAAGCTGGCGGGTTCACAGTACTCACACTAATACAATTTCACATACAGTATGTTTTAAACTATGATTTTTTTGCCATGCTATACATTTTAGTCCACTCTGGTTTTAGTAAGGTTGGGTGGGTTGTAAATAAATAAAAATGTGTCAAATACATATAAATATTAGGTGCATACGAGGGTGGATTCAAAAGTTCTAAGCCAGACCAAGAACGTGAAAGAGTAGTTCGTGTAAATAATTTTTCATTTTGCGACATAAGCTCCATCTTTTTTTTTTTTTTTTTACTTGGGGAAATGCATTGCGCATACCCCACCGCGGTGCGACTGCTTAGTGCGGGAGGGTTATGTGGGACTCGCGAATGTGCCACCCACTAAAACCCCAAGGTGCCACCAACAATCGCCTTAGGCGGGATGCGGTAACAGCAGAGCCTTGTCCGCTTATAAGCTCCATCTAGCTCAACACACTTCACTTTTACTTCACTAACTATTCTTTCAGTATTGAGAAACCCCAGTCGCATCTGATGTCAAATTAAATATAACATTTTTTCATTAATTTGTTTTTATTAAGATGCTTAAAATAATTAAAAACATTGTGCACCATTTCACGAGATTGCCCTAGTAATGTTTGAAAAAAGATCAACATGTATAAAATAATAATCATACAAAACAGTAAAGATCAACATAAACAGTAGCAAAAGAAAAACAATAACTGTCTCTTTTATACTCATAAGCTTGAGCGAGCGCGAGAGAGACGGACAGTCTTTTCGTGATGTATTTGTGATTGTATTTCAGTTTGACATCACGTCTGGCGCTTATTCACAGACACTACACAAGCACAAAGTGTAAATGTGTTGAAGCCGCCAGCTTTAGATAACATACCTATACCCAAAGCGTTCCTAATAACCACAGCGTGGTTTAAATAAGATGGCGTAAAGTGTGAGCGAGACAGATAGTGACGCTACTTATTGCTATTGATACACGCACTACAGGTCAGTACGCAACGCTCCTTCGTTTACTACGTATCTTTTCGTATTCGCTGGTGTTATTTTGTGTTCTAACTACTTTGGCTTCGTTTACAGACTTGTTTGCTTGTGATTTGGATTTTACATTTGTGATCTACGACGACCTTTACTTTTCCCTGGACTTACGTGTTATTGTGTATTTGTACCATACCATGGCTACGTACACTACACAGGAATATGCTAACATGCACCTCATTTATGGGGAATGTTTATGTAATGCCAGTGAAGCCGCTAGACGGTATCGCGAGAGATACCCTAATGCAGATCGCTATCCGGATCACAGAGTTTTTACCAATGTGCACCGTCTACTGTTCTCTGAGGGCCGACTGCCAAACCAAGTGCACGTTGAAGGTAGAATTTCACTACCCTACGAGGCAGTTGTCCTTCAAGCAGTTGATGAGGATCCAAGTTGTTCGGTACGTGGAATTGAGGCCAGCACAGGTGTGCCCAAAAGTACAGCTCACCGAATACTACAGCGGAAGCGGAAGCAGTAGAATTTAGACGATCTTTTTTAAGGAAATGTCGAGCCTGTATTGCAGCTGAAGGACGGCAATTTGAACATCTTTTATAAAAAAAGTAATAAATCTAATCATAAAAAAAAACTGTCTATTTTACTTATTTGCGTCCGTATGTCATAAGCGTCACTATCTGTCTCGCTCACATTTTATGGAATGTCTCTCTCCATCTTATTTAAACCACGCTGTGGTCATTAGGAACGTTTTGGATGCGCTAGAATCATTTTAGTAGGAGAGCTGGCACCAATTTTTGGGCAGGTATTTGAGGCAAGCTGAAAACTTGTCACATACCTCTCCTATTATATTCCAACACGGAATTGCAGACCTGGCTGGTGAGTAGAGGGGCTAAATCAACCCCTACATTTTTAAAAATATTATTTTTTTTTCCCCCAAAAATATATTTGAGGCAATACGCAATTTATATATGTTGCAGCTTAATAAATACGAAAAAAAATAAGCCAGACAATTTAATCGGGGCTGTAACATTGCCAGACGCGTGCAAAAATTTTTTGCAAAAAATTATAAAAAATGTTTTTAGGCAGCTTGAAATTTTAATGGAATGTTATTTATAACTATAAAATTAGATTCCCAAAAAGACAGATCATTTCGGTAGGGCTTTCTACCTGCCAGGTGATCAAACAAATAATGGATGAGTACGGGCCTGTACTACTATAGACAAGCTGTAGTGTGAGAGAGAGCGCATATCGACAGCTGTCTTCGTTCTTGCTTGCCGCGTTACTATTGGCCACGTGACTTACAAAGCCGACACTGAAAATGATCCTTTCAGAAAAAAAATTAAAAATTGTGATCCCTCTACTTTACCTCCATGCAAATCTGAATTAAAACAACATCTTTTAAGAACGCAATATATAACAAGCATTTGGAGAAATGCATATTTACGATTCCCTGCAATTCCGTGTTGGAATATAATAGGAGAGGTATGTGACAAGTTTTCAGCTTGCCTCAAATACCTGCCCAAAAATTGGTGCCAGCTCTCGGACCATTTGTTGTAATTTCAAAGAGATTGTTAAAAACAGACTTTGTTTAACAAAAAAAAATTCTTATGGCCGATCTAAGAAATAATGGACTCAGTGTTATACCAATGTAGAATCCTTATTAAATGCGCTAACTTTTAAAGCTACTTGCCAAACTGGAGTAATACATTTTTTTTTCAGGACGATCAGTTGAAGTAGTGCGAAAATTAATTTTGAAAACTTGGTACGGTATAAAATGACATTTTCCTAAAAGTTGGAGTGATCAGCACAGAGTTTAGGATCATAGGTAACATAAAACACTATTCGGGATGACGTAAGAGAAAAAAAATTGGCAAAAAGTAAATATTTGTAACAACAGGAATGAAAAAACTGTCACATAGTGTGCATTTTCTGGAATAACAAAAATTATCCATAACTTCAAAAATACATGACTTATTTTTTTTTTCCTGATAACTGGTGTGGCATTACCTATGAGAAAATTTCGACTTGACGTCGACTTTTGGGACACCCTGTATACTGAGTGCCTTTAAAAATAACATTTGCCTCTATCGTCATCATTTATCTGAAATATAGGTATGTTAACTAAAGCTGGCGGCTTCAACACATTTACACTTTGTGCTTGTGTAGTGTCTGTGAATAAGCGCGAGACGTGATGTCAAACTGAAATACAATCATAAATACATCACGAAAAGACTGTCCGTCTCTCTCGCGCTCGGTCAAGCTTATGAGTATAAAAGAGACAGCTATTGTTTTTCTTTTGCTACTGTTTATGTTGATCTTTACTGTTTTATATTATTATTATTTTATACATGTTGATCTTTTTTCAAACATTACCAGTCCAATCTCGTGAAATGGTGCACAATGTTTTTAATTATTTTAAGCATCTTAATAAAAACAGTTTAATGAAAAAATGTTATATTTAATTTGACATCAGATGCGACTGGGGTTTCTCAATACTGAAAGAATAGTAAGTGAAGTAAAAGTGAAGTGTGTTGAGCTAGATGGAGCTGATGACGAAAAATGAAAAATTATTTACACGAACTACTCTTTCACGTTCTTGGTCTGGCATTGAACTTTTGGATCCACCCTCGTATGCACCTAATATTTATATGTATTTGACACATTTTTATTTATTTACAACCCACCCAACCTTACTAACCAGAGTGGACTAAAAGGTATAGCATGGCAAAAAAATTATATTTTGAAACATACTGTATGTGAAATTGCATTAGTGTGAGTACTGTGAACCCGCCAGCTTTCCATAACCGACCTATACTCTTTTACGTTCTTGGTCAGGCTTCGAACTTTTGGATCCACCCTCGTATGCACATAATATTTATATGTATTTGACACATTTTTATTTATTTACAACCCACCCAACCTTACTAAAACCAGAGTGGACTAAAATGTATAGCATGGCAAAAAAATCATATTTTGAAACACACTGTATGTGAAATTGCATTAGTGTGAGTACTGTGAACCCGCCAGCTTTCGATAACCGACCTATACCTATTTGATGGTAGTAAATTTCATTATCTCTTAAACTGCCTTCAAGAAGCGACGGTTATTTAAGAACTCTTGGATTAACTAGGCTTAAAACCTTAATACCTCATCTTAGCAGAAACCTTAATTTTAATGTAGTGGACACCTCTTCCTCTACCAGGCGGCCAAGTTAGGTTAGTGATAGGGCCGTCTTAAAACTAGGCCCTTAGAAAGTAAAAAAGCGAATTATAATATTTTTTTACTAAGCACGGCCATTCATATAGGCAATGTCATTAATGATATTAGAATGCTGTATGACATGATTTTCGTAAATGACTGCTCGACGATAATTAACTGCAAAAAATAGCCTGGTACAAATGGTTGATTTTTTTTAAATCAACGTTTTCGCGTCGGTATGGCGCGTGGCGGGGGGCTGTAAGTCACACCGGAGAAGTATGGCATGACACTGCCACCTCTTATTTTTTTTATGGAAAATACTAGAATTACGACCACCGGTACCAGCGCTATGACCATGAATATTTTTTTTTCATTTCGAAAAAAAGATGTTTGATGTAGCTATGTCACCGTTAGATTGTAATCTATCTCGCGAGATTGTAAACTGGCGAAAGATTGTGATCCTAAAACTGCTTACAATTTAACGTATTATTATTCGGTAGATTGTAATCTATCGAAGTAATAAGTCCAATTGTGAAACAGATCGCATCTCGCGCGCTGATTGGTTGAACAAAATATGCCCCGCGCCACCATATTTGTATGTTAATTCGTTTGTTGTCGAATGTAAATTGATTGTTTTGATGAATGTAAATTGATGTCGTGTTGAAAGTAACTCACAGCTTTAGAATTAGTTATATTAGACCAGTGCAGATAGCCTTTAAAAAAAATAAAAAGTGAAAAAAATAATAGTAGGATGAAACCTATTGGAAAGGGTGGATAATATTATAAAAATTAAAGGAAAAATAAGGGGTAGGGGGGGAGTTTTAAGGGTAAAAAACGGTTTATCACGATTTCCGGCTAAACTAAAAGTCCTATCGATGAAAGTTAAATGGCAAAGTTGTAGGTAATAAAAAGATCTAAAACTTTTGTTTTGAAAAATTCAAAAAACCAAGTTTTTGGTTTTTTATTTTTATCTTTTACAAAAATGTATTTTTTTAAACGAAATTTGGTGAAAACTTACCTTATTATGTCCCAAATATACTGTAATTTATTTGATTAAAAATATTTATTTTTTCACCTTATTTTGAATTAATATCGAAAAAACACCCTAATTTTCAATCGAAAATTCTGACGTCAAAATTTCAGCTTTTTTCAAAAAGTTGGTGTGCTTTCAGTTCGTTGAAATCTCTACTTTCCTATGGTAAAAATATATATATATATATAAATTATAGTAAATCTTCTCAGAAAATGCAAAAAATCGTATGCAGTAACGCCCAGACCCGTCATCCCCTTCCCTACTTCTCTATGAATCTTCTTTAAATTATAATTAGATGCCTATTTATTACTATTTTAAGATAACTTATATAAACCTGAGTGACCTAAAAAAAATTTTTAGCCTCTAGATGGGCAAAAATTTTCGTATTTCATACAAATTACAATTTTAAGATTGTAATTTGACAGTTTCACTTCGATAGATTACAATCTACCGAATAATTATACGTTAAATTGTAAGCAGTACGCTGAGCTTCACAATCTCGCGAGATAGATTACAATCTAACGGTGTTTACAATTTTACGTTAACAGCTATATAGAAGCCAGGAGTGGTGGTTTTGACCTACCTCTGGAGGTAGTCAAGATCTGGAAGGAAGAGTATCAACGCCTAATTTTGCTAGAGTGGAGGGATGAGTTAAGTGAATGTCGGTTTGGTTTACAAACCGTTGATCTTATTCGTCCCTTTTTGAAACACTGGGTGGACCGACGGTGGGGATCGCTTTCCTATCGGCTTGTTCAGCTTCTCCTGGGCATGGAAGCTTTGGGAGTTACCTGCATCGAATCGTTGGAAGAGAGGCGACACCTGCTTGTCATCATTGTGACTGTATAGATGATACGGTGAGGCACACAGTTGAGGAGTGTCCGTCTTGGGACGGCTTTCACTCGGTCCTTGCTGATAGCATTGATGCAATCTGTCGCTTCCACTAATTATCCAAAGAATGGTGGAAGCTGACGGTCCTTGGAATGCCTTCAAGGCTTTTTGTGAGGCCGTCATGATTCAGAAACAGAATGCGGAGCCTCAGCGAGAAAATAATTCTGATGCTCCGCCGGTAAGGAAACGACGACCGGGGCAGCGACGCCGTGCTTTCCCACGTCTCCCCTAAGTTAAGATTCTGAAGATTTGTTCGTGGGAAGAGTCATGGTGGTATGCGCGTTTGGCGGGGGTAAGGATAGGGCTCAGCTGTTACCTGCCTCCGCCCTTTGGCGAGCTGAAGGCATCCGTCAGGTTTTAGTAGGTTGGGTTGTAAATATTAAGTCTGAGTCCCACATAATCCCTGTTGGAGTAAAATACAGCAGGGATATGCGTAAAAGCATTTGCTGACATTACAAAAAAAAGGTGTTCCTAATTATGTTTGAGACAATTGTGATTCCTTGATATTGTATTAATTTAAGACGTATTTTTATTCAAATCCATAGTTTAGTTTTATTTATTAAGTTATTTTTTAATTTAACGCCCAAATAATCATGTGAAAATAAATGTAATCATTAAAATTTGTTTTATTTGCATGCGTTTCAATTGACACCAGAAATTGGTTCAACCGACCCTGACATGGGGACGGCGAAACATTTTTTTTTTAAATCTGGCATTACACATAAAATACAATATAATGATTTCAAATAACCCTAGTACAAAAAGAATGTGTTTTTTTTTTATTTTAATTATGGCTCTGGCACGATTTGTGCATTAGCCAGCGTCAAGTATAGGATTTTTATAATTCGTTCTTTTTGCCTTAGAAATTCGACCGTGTCCTCCATGTACGGCTGAGGCACTCGCCCGGTACCGCACAACCCTCCCAAAGGCCGAGAACAAATTTAAACTTGCCCTCGAACCCGGTACCCCCCACCTAGCTGCCACTTAATAAGACCGCTAGGCTATGAGGCCCCAAGAATATGTGTTAGTTATAAACAAAAAGCTAGAATTCAGTTTGAAAGTTTAAAAAAAGTGGAACATCACGTGACAAAAGGCCATGAGACTGATATCTTTGTCTATGTCAAATGAAGCATTGAAATGCCCGACGCACTCATGGACACCGGATAATTTTGAATACAAATATATTAAAAAGTGATTTGCGAACAAGTAGTTGTCTTTTTGTTATTTGCTGACATTTATATATTACTAATTATCTTTATCAAAATAATTATTCCTAATTATATATCTTATACACTGAAGAACAATATTTCTTTCTTGTCGTATTTCACTGCTCAAAAGCTTTTCAAGTAAAGTAGAAGGCAGTTTTCGTTTAAAAGTATTTTGAGGCATTTTGATTTTATCTTGTTTTTTACATTTGTGTAGTGGTTTTGTTTGTGTCATAGTATTTAACAAAGTAGGCGCTGTAACTTCTTTAATAACCTTTACTTCTTCTGGACCACTATCCTCATCTTCCAGGTTAATTTTTGCATCCAGCTGCTGAGTTTGATCCTTAGAGTGAGGTGCAATTATACATTTCTTAACTACTTGTGTTTTCATCTTATCATCAATCACACATTCATTGCTATTAACTATTTGATTTTCTTTTGTGTTGTCCAATAATCTGCAATCTTTTTGGGAATGTATAGTCTTAGAGTTATTTAGATCTTCATCATCTGATGAACCATAATCATTTAATAAAGATATAAGAGCCCCACACACCACTGGTTTAGTTTCTAAAGTAATCTTTGGATTGTCTACAAACTCATCATCATCATCTATAAGATCTTTTGGTGTTTCTGGTGATGAAGGCTCACTCTCTGTTGTGTCTTCAATTAACTGTTGTATACCAGCAAATGGCTTAAGGCGTCTTACATCTTGATCTGTTTCATATTTTACTATCTTTTTGGGTATTATTGGTCTTTTAGTATATGAAGGGTTTGTTCTTTTTAAAATTTTATTGTCTTTCCTGGGATATTTATCGCCAAATCTATGTCTCTTTTTGTGTTCATCTGAAAAGAAATAAACATATGCCAACATTATATAATATTCCTACAGATTACTGGAAAATCATGAGCATAGTTCAAATTTAGATCAACACCACTAAATATTTATAGAAAGTGTATAAGGATCATGGCTTTTAAATTGCAAATATCTACATTTAAAAATCAGAAACCACCCAAAAAAATTTATGGGCTTTCAGAATAGAGCAAATGAAAATAAAAAGTTAGTAAAACTTTTACTAATAATAATAGACTTATTTGGGCATTTTTACAAGCAAAGTTACATTTAGGTTGTTTCATTACAATTGGATGGTAATGTTTGATTATATACTATATTATAGTAAAAATGTAACATGGTCTAAAAATTAAATATTTCAATATGTCTAGTAATTATTTTAAGCCAAATGGCTATGATGTTAACAGCTTATATTATGGTTTGTAACTAAATTGAAAAGACACAATAATACACTAGTTGTTGGCTGGTTTGTCAAAAATTTCAAAATTAAATATTAGTATTAAATCTATTTGAGGATTAATTATTAATACATATTCATAAGTGGTCCTCTATCAACCCAGTATATGAAGCCTATGACAATTCTGCCTGAAGTGGTATATATATAATCAATATAAAGGATTTTGTTGTATTTTTATATACCTAACTATATACAATTAGCTAATAGAAGACCTAAAACATACCCTGAGTGTTTACCGCCTTTATACCCATTTTTTCTCCTCTTTCAATTTTTTCCTGTAGTTCTAAATTTTTTTTATCAATGTTACATTTTGTTGGATATTTCTTTCTTCTTTCTTCTCGCCATTTTTCGATTTCCTCTGGATTGTTTAATTTTGCAATCTTTTTATACAGGCCAGTTGAATGTTGCATTTGTATATGTTTAGTAATAACTTTAGGATGAGCAATAAATTGGCAGCCATCAATATTACATTTCTGAAAAAAACATAAGAATTTTTTTATTATTTTATCAAAACTATATTGCACCTGTGCAACTTAATAATTTGCTTTTGGAATACCCACACACGGATGAACATAAGGGGCTGTACAGACGCTGGTAAATATGGAAATTTATATTTTTGTAAATAAAGTTGAATCAAAGTTTTTTTCTGACCTGATGTTGTTTTTTATGGTTATCAAGTAGAACTTGTCCTGCGAATCCTCTGTCACAAGTTTCACACCAGTATTCATTACTATGAGCCTGAATTCCTAGATTAATACCATAAGGTTGTGAAAATGGATGATTGTTAAATCTCCTAGGTGTATAGTGGTCTCGGGTACTGCTTCTATTCCACTGTGGATCTAATCTTGGATAAGGATTATTTTGTTGGTTATTCGAAACATGGTTATAATTTGGTCTGTACATTATGAGGACTGTCGGTTCACGGATATTAACGTATTTTTGCGTTTTCACCGCTGGGCTCTGACCATACCAGATACTTAGATTAAATGAAACTAATTAATATACTTTTCGCTGTGTTAATAAATAATAAATATTCACACAGTCCAATATTAAAAATTGTTACTCTATGACTCTATGTATATATATTGTCTACTGCAAGAGTCTTGAACAACCAATAGCCATGGAGTAGGGTAAAGAGTATACATTTCTTATAAAATTAAACAAAGAGTATGTTACAGTACGCCAGTATATACTAAGTCTATGGTTACAGTGATGCCAACTACAACAGAGGGGAACATTCAAAAAACAAAACAGGACCAACGTCAAATTCCCCTCGACGAAGAACTCATGAAGTTTTTGTTGTACAGTGTACACTCGGTTTGAGAATTAATTTTAAATATACTGTTCAAAAATAGTTATTTATTATTTCAGTTATAGCCACTTTTGGAGCTATATTATATCTTGGAGAATATTTAAAAGTTATGCTAAAAATACAAGAAATAAAATTCAGTATTCAAACTAAACCTAAATAAAATTTAACCTTACTAAGAGCATAATAAACCAGATTAAGGTAATTATAAAGATTGTTATGATATATCTATATTTTCGAAGTGTAGAATGTAGTTTTGGTCGAAGAATATTTATTTATTATAGGTCTACCAGGATCTGATGGCAAAAAGGGAAAAAAGAAATTGATGCTAGCAATACTGGGGAAATTGGAGTAAAACGTTTTGATACTTATTTCCTTATAGCGGCTGATTCTGTGTGATACATGCAAATATAAAAATTTATCCAATGTGGGGTTTGAAATTTAGATGAAAACTCCAATTACTCTGTTCATGAGTTTATTAATTAATTGAGAACTTGAAAATGGTTCCAAATACTGCACATCCATAAAAAAGTCTTCAACGAAGTATTTATAATAAACCTTTCCTCCTGCATCTCAATTAACCGATCTTGTTCTATGAACTGATTATCAATTTTTATTACATGTTCACAAGATTTTCGCCATTCATCGATCCCTATTTGAGAGAAATAAACAGTGTACAACTCATTTATCTTGTTTCTGATCAATTCTAAATCAAAACTATCCAAGTTTATTTGTAGTATAAGAAACCCCTGAAATAAACCAAAGTTTAGTATAAGTACATAATATAATACACACGAAAAATCCCATAAACCAAACTATCAAGACGTGTCATTCCTATTAACCAGTCAACGCTTGCACATGGCTCAATATCGATGATTGTGTATGTTCTGCATCTTGTTGACCAAGTATTCTTTGATAAACATTGAAAACAATATGTCTTGCTTGCGATCGAAGAGTTTTCTTCGACATTTTCATCACTTTTTAAAGGAAATTTGAAGCCAAACCAAAAACAATTCCTCGAAATTTCAGTTGACAGATGAAAATTTTCTTTTATTGCCATATGTAAATCGCTAATTTTTAAATTTTTTTTTTGCCATCAGATTCTGGTAGACCTATAGTAATCTTACAGCTAACATACATAATATTATAAAACAAAACACTAGACAATATAGAAAGCCAAAACAGATTACATAGATAAACGATATATATATGAAACAGAAAACATAAGTACAATATATAATTTTTTTTAAAGAAAATTGATTTTTAACATTAAGCAAACGCTAAACAATTCAAAGAAAAAACTAGTAGTCCGGTCAATTTAGACATTCGAAGGTACAAAAAGTCCCAACAAGCTGGAAATCAGTAAAATTGTTCAAAATAATTATAAATAATATTTAAAAGTTCCCCATAATTCCCGTGTATAGATTTTTTTTATTCAATGTCAAAGGTCAAAAAATGAGTTTTTCGCGATTTTCAGCAAAACGGTAAGTTTTATCATAAAAGTACCTTAGACAAAATGTAGATCATAAAATTATCAATAAAAAATGTATCAATACTTTTCTTACGAGCTACCGTTTCTGAGATATTTTAAAAACTTTTCGATTCGATTCAAAAAGTTATAAAAGTTGTTATCGTCAAAAAGAATTTGATGTTTATAAAATCAGTATATAAATGTAATCTGTTCTTTTCTATCATCTATGTTCAAGTCGGCAACGGGCAACCAATAGGCAATAACCATTCGACCCTCGTTAACGTGATTGTGAATGTGTATGTTAAATGTTTATTGTGGCAAAATTTATAGATAACAATCAATAAAAAAAATCTAAAGTCTTAACTTTGTTACAAGTTACTGCTTTTTACTCGAAGACACTCACCCTATTATTGTTGATGTTAAATGCATTAATTTGTTAGACATTTAACAGAATTAAGAATTCAGCAAACGGCTAACATTAATATATACTTCTTCTTTTGAAGTATGAATAGCTCAGCTGCCAAAGTAAGTAACTCCCTAAGTAATAAGTGGTAAGGTTGGAGGTGTCGCAAGCTATTTATAATTTAATGCTGATGAGGCTTAGTCTAAAGTGGACTTGACTGTGACTGCTATTCAGTTTCTCTGATTAGACTCCTACTTTTACAAACTCATACAAACATGACTCCACATAGATTTTCTTGCACCTTATTTGATAATTTTCACAAGGTATAATAATAATTTTGTATAGATGATTATAATATCAAGATTTATAAATGCCTATTTTCAGGTTGGTGAAATTTTCACAGAAGCAGGTGCTGCTTTTAACAAACTGGCTGAAATGACTATGACATTACATCCTTTAGCTGAACAATCTACGAAGTAGGTAATTATTTATGTATGTACTGTAGTTAGAATATAAAGATTTCTTTCAGCAATATTACTGATATTTTCAGTGCACATGCAAAAACTCCTACTAAAAGGAAAACAACAGATGAACGCATTTCAACACATTCTGGACCTACAAATCAGGTAACTCTAAGCAGAGCATTATAATTCAGTATTAGTGTGTAAACAATACATAGGGATTGTGGTTTCTCATATTATCTCTGCCATATTAAAAATGACTTTAAATCTAAACAACTTAAAACTAATTTTTTGGTTGTATTTGGAGCTTATAAATTAGACATGCAACAAGTATTCAATCTTCCACTGCTCTTAATAAAGAAGAAACTAAAAAGCCTTTAATGATGCTTAATATTAAGTAAATATGCCTAAAGTAATATAATATTTAAACTCCTATCTCTAATATCTATTGGCAAATGGGTATTTATTTACAGCTTGTCTTTCAACATAGGCCTGTACATTTTTCTGAATTAAGACTGAATATGATTTCTATACTAGTCAGTTAAATTCTAATTACTTACTAAAGTTGCAGAAAAGTAACTAAAAGTAAAAATGTGGGAATTATATGATTGAAATGTCAAAAAAACTATTTGATTATTACTACATCACCACTTCTCATGTTTTATTCGTACAGTGTAAATTTTTTAACACCAGGACACAGGTTGGAAATGTTATGTTAAAATAATATTAATAATGTTTGCAAAAATACTTGCTTTAATGTTTTTTTTTAACTTGTTAGTTAGTGGTATTGGTGGTTCCATCAAAAAGTCACAACCTTGTGGTTGTGATTAATATTTTTCAAAAGGGTCAACTAATTTGGAGATTTAAAAATCTAAGCACCATATATATTAAACAACACTACATATAATTAGGTATTACTGATATAATTTTATATACATGTAAATTTCAAAAAAACATGTTCTACCACCAATAATTAATTACATTTATAATATTTTTGAGATCTTAATACAAAGTTGTAAAGAGCCTTAAAGTAACAGGAGTATGGAAAATATAAAGTATAAGAAGTAACTTTATATTCTTTATTTTACAAGAACCCTGGACATACAAAACAGTCTGTGGGCATGCATCATGTAAGTAACATAGTAGATAATGTTACTAATTCCAGTAGAGCTTATCTTATTTATCATTTAATAATGTTTAATATTTTGATAAATGTAAAAAGTTTTATTTGCACTTGCATTTTTACTTTTGTATTAAAAATATATTAATCTGTAAGTATTGGTATTTTTATACCATTTATATAACCTTTTGAAACAGGTTACACTGAATATGCTCAATGCGCAAGAAAATGAAATGGATGTGGATGACATGGGTCGTGATGTGAAATTGGAGTTTGAATCAAGCACGGAAGAAGTTGTCACATAAATATAATTCATTATAATTGTTGTATTTGACATCCATTGTATCATTCTAGACATTATGTGGCTCAAAGTGACAGATTTGATCTGTACTTACTAATGAGTCTCGCCACATGAAGTTGTTTGTATAATAATCCAAAGTTCCATGTATTTTGTAAACAAACTAAATTATGTTCAACTTGTGAAAATAATATGACTTAATTGTAGATGGATGATTGAATTAAATTAAATTTCATAAGTCATAAACAATCTCTTACAAGATAACTTTGAATTCTTCTTTTCCAAGAAGATGATTGAGATTCATAAACTTTTCTATGTGTTTTGTCAGATAATATTTTTTCTATGACATCTTCAATATTTACTGTAAATTTTAAAGAATTAAATAATTCAAAATCACCTGCTCCAGCTCTTTTCATTCTCCTTTGTGCATTTTTGTAACATTTCCATGGTTGTGGCTCAATTATTATACAATTTGAAGAAGACTTAAGGAAACTTAAAAATTCAATAAACTTATCATCTCCATTGTTTATATGAATCCACATTGTTACTGAGAAACAAAAAGTTATATCAAAACATTTTTTGTTGAATTTTTGTAGATATTCTGTAATTATATTTTTCCCACTATCTAGAATAATATTGCAAGAGACAAACAGAATATTCTTAATTTCTCTATTAGCCCTTTCAATCAATATGGGATCTATGTCAATAGCTAGAATGTGTACTTCAGTATTGGGATATAAAGACTCCAAATATCGGTATAGTTGGATTGTAAGTTCTCCAGTATTACATCCAATATCCATAATTAAAATTTGTGATGTGTTTTTAAGTATCGGAAACATATCATGATGAAGATTTTGTAGTCTTTCGTTTACACTATGGAAGGAGTAGTAATTTATAAAATTTCCAAATTTAGCGGCTCCAGGATCTTTACCATAAAAAAGTAATGACGGGTCGTCGAGTGTATTATCCATTACCAAACAATTGAAAGGCGAATCAAGTTAAATCGTCTTACTTCCGGAACGGTACACTAAAAGTCCTGAAATCTAAGTACTACTTAGTAGTTAAGTACATATAAATTGACCAAATATTAACTATAGTCGTATTTTTAATTAGACGAAGCCAACTGACGTCTGACAGTAGCTAATGTCACTTTGTAAAATAATGTTGCCATATTTAAAGTAATAGTGATGCGTTCAGTTCTTGTTAATCAGATGAATGAACAATGAGTGTGAATAGTTAATCATTTCAAACAATAAAAGAATATTATTTCTATTTCAAAATTGTATAAAAGTGCTCTGATATAAGTTAGGTACTAGTACTATGTAACTACAATCACTTTTTTGACGTCTTATTACAAAGCGCGGCGCGGCGACTAGTGCCATCACCGATCATTCATTCAGGGGTTTTTACTTTGTCACAACACTATTTTTATTTCATTAAAAACTGACAACACCGTAAACGTCAGTTGACTTCGTCTAATTAAAAATACGACTATAGAAAGGCTTTCAACACTAAATGTCATGTATTAGAAACTTTTACTTGTAGAATGTAAAAAAATGTGTGTTGTCCGAGTTGACGGAATACTATTTACATTTTACGTATATAAGGTCACACGCTGACGGACTAGCCGCTAGCGAGTACTAGTGGTGGACAAAGGGCCTTACTAGGGATGTGAAAAAATAATCGATTATTAATAAAATCGATTTTTTTAAAAGTAAAAATCGATTTTTGTACGCGATTGTTATATTTAAAATAATCGATTATTTTTATAATTGAAAATCGATCATAGTCGATTTTTTATCTGCGACCTCCCGACATTATGTCTGGTCTTTTATAACACGGGTCACGGACCTCGAACTATAAGGGATATTCGATATACATCGATGTTTACAATGCGATACATTGAATCCGATGCTTTAAAGATGTATTGATATACTAGATGCATTGATGTTTTTTTGTAAAACATCGAAAGGATGATAAAACCAGTTAATTTTACAAAAACTCAAGTTTGAATGGAACACTATAATTTAAAAGTAAAATAAATTTATCCAGCAGCACAAGATTACATACAATTAAAAAGACAACAAAAATACTGCAATGTGCTACTGAAAAGGCATACACTCAGCATTTATCAAATTTCACCTAAAATCTATCGAAACGAGATTAAGTTAATTTCGATTTTGATTATTCTTAAACGTTAATTTGTGTTTATAGTTTCTATTGTTTATTTTTAATTTAAAGAACCATGAAAAATTAAATATTTAGGGTGTTTATTTTGAAATTAATTCAAAAATTTGGAATAAATCGATTAATAAAAAAATATTGGTTGTTTGTAAAGTAGGTTTACGATCGAGATGTTTACGTGATAACGTCTTATTGGTGATATAAGTTTTTGGGAAGTAAAGAATTAATGAAGATAACAATTTTTTCAAATTTTAAATTACATCTATCGTTTTATTCACACTTTTAATGATAAATTTCGGGTGTAAAATGACAAGTTTACTTATTCGACTATGATATACATTTTTCTTCATACATTCACGGAATGACTGGCAGCGCTCGAGATGAGACGGGAGATCGGTCCGTCTCTCTCTCGTTATACCTGCGATCGCGCTCGTGAGGTTTTGGTGTGACACAAATTTCTGAACATGTCACCCGACTAAAACGATTTTAAAGACGTTATCACGTCAAAACATCGATTATTTTTTTAAGAAAAATCCATTATTTATTAATCGATTTTTCATGCAAAAAAAATAATCGATTAATAAAAAAAGGTTGCGTGTACTTATGTACGCGCGTAAGAAGTTATACTTCTTTGGCTTTATTTATTTTTTTTGAATATAATTAATTAATAATTGATATTTAACGTAAACAATTTAATAATATTTAGTATATTATTCAATTAATATTAAAAAATATTGGTTGTTTGTAAAGTAGGTTTACGATCGAGATGTTTACGTGATAACGTCTTATTGGTGATATAAGTTTTTGAGAATTAAGGAATTAATGAAGATAACAATTTTTTCAAATTTTAAATTACATCTATCGTTTTATTCACACTTTTGATGATAAATTTCGGGTGTAAAATGACAAGTTTACTTATTCGACTATGATATACATTTTTCTTCATACATTCACGGAATGACTGGCAGCGCTCGAGATGAGACGGGAGATCGGTCCGTCTCTCTCTCGTTATACCTGCGATCGCGCTCGTGAGGTTTTGGTGTGACACAAGTTTCTGAACATGTCACCCGACTAAAACGATTTTAAAGACGTTATCACGTCAAAACATCGATTATTTTTTTAAGAAAAATCCATTATTTATTAATCGATTTTTCATGCAAAAAAAATAATCGATTAATAAAAAAAGGTTGCGTGTACTTATGTACGCGCGTAAGAAGTTATACTTCTTTGGCTTTATTTATTTTTTTTGAATATAATTAATTAATAATTGATATTTAACGTAAACAATTTAATAATATTTAGTATATTATTCAATTAATATTAAAAAATATTGGTTGTTTGTAAAGTAGGTTTACGATCGAGATGTTTACGTGATAACGTCTTATTGGTGATATAAGTTTTTGAGAAGTAAGGAATTAATGAAGATAACAATTTTTTCAAATTTTAAATTACATCTATCGTTTTATTCACACTTTTGATGATAAATTACGGGTGTAAAATGACAAGTTTACTTATTCGACTATGATATACATTTTTCTTGATACATTCACGGAATGACTGGCAGCGCTCGAGATGAGACGGGAGATCGGTCCGTCTCTCTCTCGTTATACCTGCGATCGCGCTCGTGAGGTTTTGGTGTGACACAAGTTTCTGAACATGTCACCCGACTAAAACGATTTTAAAGACGTTATCACGTCAAAAACAATTATTATTATTATTTATTATTTGATTATATTATTAATTCAATTTAATAACTTGGTATGTTTCATAACCTTTTAACTAAGTAACAATAGGTCTTTGTGAAAAAACATTGCTAAATTTCTTTGAAAAAATAATTAAAACTCCTTTATTTGTTTAAAAGGTAAATGAAAAATGTCAATAATCATTATGGTCATTCAAAATTTGCGATCTTCGAACTTCACGCATATTCTATTTCTTTTTACTTGTAGATTGTCTCATAGACTTAGGGTATGTTCCGATATACACTGCGACCACTGTACAGAGTACCGTCAATTTAGTATACTGTGAAACCGTTTCTCTATAGCCAGCTATACTGGTTACAATTTAAAACGGAACGCAGTCCAGTATACTAGTCAGCTTCGTTTTTCGACACAGTTTTCAAATGAGTGCATCAAAGTTTTTCAATTCAACAAGAAAAACTATTATTGGAGTATTATCGCATTAAAAAAAAATCTATATTAATATTAACTGTCAATTGAATTAATACTACAAAGAAAGTAAGTTAGAATTTTAAATGTTTGTTATTAAACTGTAAGTTATATCAGCCGTTAGGCATTCAAGTGGTTTTGATTGATCACGTGATCAAAGCACTGCGAGTACCTTACCTCGAAAACGCCAGTGCTCGCAGTAGAAGTATAGCGGGGATTTGTGACGTCATATATTTCCTAGGACGCTGCGGCTGTATACTGCAGTCCATAGCGGAACAAATTTTTGAACAGTGGGAGCACTATACAGTACTCGCAGTGTATATCGGAACATACCCTTAGTATATACTGGCGTATAGACGAACTGGCAGCTCGATAAAGCGTGACCAATTTTGATTTGTCAGTATGTGCATTAGCTAGTGATGTACCTTTTACTTTGGAGGACTATCGATAACTTATTGAAGTTAGATGTTCGACCCTTGGAGAAAGTTGTTCCATAGACTGTTTTTGTCCAGATTATAATTATGACATTATGTAAAAAAAAATGCATTAATAAAAAAAACAACTTTTTTCATTGCTTCTTAATTTATTGACCTTTAAACAGAACAATCTTATTAAACTGGTTCCTTACAGTTTCCTTTCCTAAATTATTAAGTTTACATTCATACTTAAGTCGAATGTCAAAGTAAATTTCTATAACGTATTTCATTATTAAATACCTAAATGCAAATGGTAGGAGTTCTTCTTTGGATTCCAACCAACGCGCCCAATTAATCTCAACCATTTTCCTCTTAGTATAGTATCTAGAGGGAATCTGTTGGACAAATAATACAAAATTGGGCAAAATGGTTCAGATACGAGACTGTAAACGTAAGCAAGCATTTATTTTCATAAGTAACATTCAAGATAAAATATCGATAATTCTATCGATTAATTTGAGTCAATCCCTAGCGTACATGTAAAATTAATTGATGAAATATTTATCCACTAAAATCATGTAAATTATCAACAAATGGACTTCCACATATACAAAATATGAAAGTAAACAAAAGCATTGGCATTATTTTATATTTTATATAGGATAAATGACAAATTTTAACCAAAAATAAACGCGTCATGCCAGTGATGACGATTTGGGTATTTACCTGTGAAATGTGCAATTTTCAGGATTATTTCTATTATTAACACCACAATCACTCACAGAACATGTAACCATTGTTGAATACAATTAGATTTACTGAAAATAAACCACGATGTACGCAAAAAATCCAAAATACTAAGGGGTTGTTTCTCCGCGTGCCGACTTGTGATGACCTGTCATACAAAACCAGTCACAGTTTCATTGGATTCGCTATCCTTTTCTATCTTGCCAAATTTCCGTAAGGGATTTTCTTCTCCCTCGCTCGCTTTGTTGGTCTATATGTTAACGTAAAATTGTAAACACCGTTAGATTGTAATCTATCGGTTATCGGTATTCGGTAGATTGTACTACACTAATTTAGTTATCATTCAAACTTCTTTGGTCAATTACAGATTAATTTTACTTCCCAACAATTTCATATAACTACCGAATAATAATACGTTAATTTGTAAGCAGTTCGTTGAGGTTCACAATCTTTCGACAGTTTACAATCTCGCGAGATAGATTACAATCTAACGGTTTTTACAATTTTACGGTGACATATACGCCAGTATATACTAAGTCTATGGATTGTCTTATTCCCATCTCGCTCGCGCACGCTATAATAACACTGACAACTTTGTGTCACGGTGCGCGCGCAATCGTAAAATTTCACTCTCATCAATTTTTCATAACGCGCCTAAAGAAGTATACTTCAAAAATCTATTTTTTTATGCAGAATGTCACATCTCTAGGCCTAACGGTAAGCAGTGGCCGATAAGCTGAGCTTTACCTTGTTAAGTGTTAACTGTTAACTGTTAACATATGCTTAATGCACTATGCATCGTGGCAGTGGCACTGTCTACTGTCAGAATCTGTGAGACAGCTGACAGAGCGGTGGGCCAGTGATGTCAACTTAAATTTTTCTCCACAAATTTTGGGGGTATCTACATGTCCAATAGGTTTTTCTAGAAGGTTGATTTATTGACGGGATGTTGAGAGTGTACTTTTGTGAAGAACTTTTTATAAAACGCTCGGTTCTAAACAATTTATATTAATCCTCGAACCCAAGCAACAAACTAAACCAAACGTTAACTCTAGGCGTGGCTATAACTAATACTTCAACAGAAAAAAAACAAAAATCTCTTTAAATTATGTATGAAAAGAAAAAACATAGAAAAGTTAAGAAAAACTAAATTTAAAGAAAGTAAGGTTAATAAATAAAATCATTAATTTATATTATTAGCTCATTAATTAATATATGTAAATGTGCAATTAATGCACCTGTATAACTACAAAAGCTATTTTATACTACTTGAATGTATTTTTATTTCTTATTTAAATTAGGCTCTACCTCTCAATCCGAGTGAACAATACAAATTTATTTTAGGGGATTTTAGTCTATATATTTAGAGGTATTTGAAGTAGGTTCTAGTGGAAATAGTAGGAGTAGTAGAAGTAGGGGTTGGTACGAGTTTAGCATTAGATCTTCTTGTTGTTTGAACTCTATGATTGTATGCTTAACAACCTCAATGAGACATAGTCTACACAGTATATTATTATTAAGTATTCACTCATCAGACTTCAGAGTGTAGTGTGTGTAAAAAATAGAAGTCTTTTAAATTATGTAATTTAGCGCCACCTAGGTGTACAATAGAATAACATGCGAGTTTACTTCTTTTAAGGGGCCTATCAAAACGCGGCGGGTAAATGTGAAATGAGCAATAGTTTACAAGTACGCTTTTTATCCGACAGATGTCATAAAACCGCTACAAGGCAGACCTAGCACGTCATTTTTATGTGTATTTACTATCTAGTAGTCCATCTAGTTATCAACACAAATATGGAATCCTCTAGAAAATTAAATGTTCCGAAGAAAATCTATTTAAAGGCTCCAGCCTATATTCCTTAAAGGATCTAATGATATTTGCAATTATTTTTGTCAAATCGGAATTTTACGTATAATTTTTTGTGAACAGAATACTACATGTAATAAAAATTAATTATTCAAATTTACAACTGTTGTTTAATTTGTTAAAAACTTGGTTAAAAAAATGTGCTTGTGCTGCAGGCACTAAAAAAGCAGGCAGTAAAAAAGCAAATAATTAGTCTTCGGTTCCTGGCGATGCCAATGTAATAGAAAAAGTGTAAATATTTGGAAGTCACAGAAACCCATGTATTTGACGTTTATATTATCTGACGTTTCGCGCAGGGCTACTAGTTACCTTTTAAGTGCAAATCATTATGGGATCATAAAAAAACGAATCCTTTTTATTCCGTGAAAAATAAGTAATATGTTACAATTATTTAATTACACAAGATTATGCGTTTAACGACTTTCTTGTTGCAGAGTTAACTGTCAAAATAATTACAAAGATAACAGTAAAATAATGAATAGATATAATTTTAATAATTATTGCATTGCGCTTGTTAACTTTAATTTCACCGACACGGTTGAGTAAAAGTACTTTCCTTTAATCGTAAACACATAATATGCGTTATTTCCTTATTTCAATATACTTATGTAGTAAATAGGTACATCCTGAGCAAAGAAGTGACTGATAATGATATAAGCACGCAAGCTAATCATGCTTGCGTATAGTTGAGTTCCGCACCATGCTTTTACCGATACCAAATAGCCAAGTATGCATTTTCACTTGGCAATCAAGAAGTACAAATAAATCTTGTGTTTCATTATAACCTAAACGTCATAACAGTGTTATTATGTGTTAATTCTAAAGAGTATAAATCTCTATTTTATGATAATTCATAAATCGAAACGTAAATGGTCACTGTTTTTACGTTTTTATATCCATAATTCAAACGTAAATATAGCTAAATATGTATTAGTTATCCTCGTACTACTAAAGGATAGTCGTAAACATGTCCGAAGGTTCTGAGTTTGGTTCTAGGCCAAATACTCGTCGGTCAGTAGGCAGATAAGGCTGACCAATTGTTCAACCTGCTTACTAAATGACCAATGAAACAGACGCAGAAATGTGTCTGCGCTTTTTAATTTGCGAGTTAGAAGAATTTAAGGAAACAGTAAAGTATCGCTTTTACGTCGTACTTCGCGGCGACTAAGTACCTACACTAAATAGTAAGTACGTACGAGTCCCAGCTTTAAAAAAAAGGGTGCGTGTACTTATGTACGCGCGTAAGAAGTTATACTTCTTTGGCTTTCTTTATTTTTTAAAATATTAAAAATAAATATTTAACGTTCATAATTAAATAATATTTAGTATATTATTCAATTATTAATTAATATTAATAGTAATAATTTATTATTTTATTATATTATTCATTCAGTTTAATAACTAGGTATGTTTCATAACCTTTTAACTAAGTAACAAATATGTCTTTGTAAAAAGGCATTGCTGAATTTCTTTGAAAAAATAATTAAAACTCCTTTATTTGTTTAAAAGGTACTACAAAGGCCATTATGGTCATTCAAAATTCTTGGTATTGCTGCTAACTTCACGCATATTCCATTTCTTTTTACTTGTAGATTGTCTTATTCCCATCTCGCTCACGCACGCTCGGCGACCGGCTGGTTTAAAAAGAATTCGTTAGTGGGCAACTTCATTCTGTTAATTTTGTGTCACGGTGCGCGCGCATCTTAAAATTTCACTCTCATCAATTTTTCATAACGCGCCTAAAGAAGTAGGTACCTATAACTTCAAAAAATAAACAGAAATAAAATACGAAATTAACGACTACGAAATTTATGAAAAAAACGACTACTCGAAGCAACTTCAACTCGTAATTTGAATATAGAAATGGGACCTAAGTAGCATCTAACTCTCGAATGACATTATTGAAGGAATATTACTACACTATTGTTTTATTGTGTCTATCTGGCAAAAATGTGTCCTCTCCATGGTCATTGGTATATGATGGGATATAAAACCAAGCACAGCTTTTTTAAATTTTAAAACATTTAAAGTTACGTTTAGTTTCACAATGAGTTCTTAGTGTTTATTAGAATTATCCAAAGCTTATAAGTGTGAACTTACTTGTGTGTACTAGTGACTTTACAATCTTTATCGTTTTAGTTATATCATTATTTTTTAGGAATAACTGTAGTTTTTCCTAATGGTAATTCACTCGAAAGGATACGTTAATTCTGCTGTTTTATATGTATATATTATAATTTATAATATATCTCGCACTTGTTCGAGCCATCAAGTTTTTCAATTGATTTCAATCTTATATTATCTTTAACAAACTTTTAACAAATTTTTTTGATTAAGAACCACGTTGGCGAGCGCGGGTCAAAAGCATGTGAAACTATAGAGAACATTATTATAAATATTCTGTAAATATTTTTTATACATTTTAATAAGTGTTGGTTCATTATTTTACCGCAAATTGAAAATTGTTCAAACACTTGCGCAGCTAATGCATATGTGTTGCTTTTTGCAGTACATTTTATCGGAGAAATTCTCTTGGAAAATTGTTCTCAATCGTTTTCAAGTTCAGTTACGTAAGCATGCGTGCAAGAGAACTGGTGCGGAATAGCGGATGTTCGGTGATGCTCGTCGACGTGCTGCCCGCCGTTATAAAGTCGCTGCCGGTGTCTTGCCCGTCAGTCGTTATTGGGCCACCCTCATTCACCCATTTTTTTAATTTAGTGTAGTGTGTGACTAGAAAAATGTGTTCGTTTCTTCGGATACCCTTAACGATAGGCATCTGTGCTATGGTCGTCTCCGGACACGTTCATGGACCTAGGAGATCTCGGATGGATGATGATTTCGCACAGAATGAAATCGACAGTGGCAGAGCAGATGAAACCTCCTGGTGGCCCTCGGCTGAGTTCGCAGTATTACAAAAAGTATATGACGATTGCAGTGCGCAAAAACACATAACTGCATGTTTAAAGGGCAAGGCGCTTAATGCTCTGACGAGAGCCGTGGAACAGGTGACAACAGTGAATAAGTGATTTGTGAGAGAACTTTTGGTCATTTTACTCATTTTATTATTGTGTCGAACAGGAAAGCGTTCAGCTTGCTGACGGCTTGACGTTGGTGAAACAGGCTGATGCCCCGAGCGCTGTGGCTGAGCCTCGCTTCTTTCCTGGGATGACCTCTGAAGAAAAACTCGATACCAAGCTACGAGCAAAGTTTGAGCAACTCTTAAATACTCACACTGTCTCTATGGATTTGATGTCTGAAGGCAGAGGTAGAGGTATGTATTGAGAAAGATTTAAATTTTATGTAAATTTCAAGTTTGCTGATAAATTGACATTTTACAGGAAAAAAGGTCCTGCCCTACCTGTTGCTCGGTATTTTCACAACCGTGAGCATAGTAGGAGGTATGGCTCTGAAGACCTTGGCTGCCATCGCTGGCAAAGCACTAATCGCCAGTAAGGTGGCATTAACGATCGCTGGTATTATCGCTCTAAAGAAACTCTTCAGTCACGATGGAGCAACTGGAGAAACGACTTTCCAAGTTCACGCCGATGGACATCATAGGTAATTTAAAGCTACCATATGAACACTAGGCAAACGTTATTCTGTGATTAATATCAAATGTTTTTAATTTTAGTCTTTAATTCGAAGGCGAAATCTTTATGTGGTGAGGCCGGCACGCATTAGCGAGAATGATCCTTACCGGTTCTACGCTGACAAGATCCCAACGAATCCCGAAGAGCAGTCAAATTGAGCTCCTCACTACTTCGCTCAATCTTATCTATAGACCATACAAAATCTTCAAACCAAAGTACCGTCCATGATATTCTGATCCTGGGCACTAATTTATTCCGTGGTCCAAGTCTACGTTCTACGTCAGTATAAGTAATTTATTCTAATTTATTTATTTGTGACTACGGTTTAGGTAAATTTAATGTAAAATAATTTATAAATAAATGTAAGACCAAATAAAAGGGAAACTGTATCGGTGGTTTTATTGTGTATTTTATAAAATAAGAAAATTCTTCTAATTATAGTAAAATTTAGTATACTTAATACATTCAATAGTAGTCTACTGACTACTAAATATATATAAAATATAATTAACGCAAGTCAGGCAGCGTGGAACAAATTATCTCTTAGAATCAATAACATGTATTCGTTAGTAAGAATAATCCGCTTTCAAATTACTGTAATGGAAACAACTGTTGAGAATAAATCACGATAAGTTGAGATTTTCCACATGCAGTGTCTACTACGTTGGAAAGTAGAAAGCTTTTTCGACTCACTGCACATGCATAAATTGATAGTCTAGAGTTGCTTTATATGATCTTTTCGCTTTATTAAACATCGGGGTAACTAATTTCACTAGCACACTGACCTACTAAATCAATAATGATCGAGTGTGTTCCGGAAAGATGTTACTTCCTTTGCTATTTGCAGTCGTGTCTATAAATGCTTGATCAATCAGTGCGTAAAGGTATGTTAACAGCAAACTAATTTATTCATTCAGGAAAGCAGTGTTCGTAGAGTGTGGTATGGCATTTGTTCGGCGGAAGGTCAGCTCGTTGATTAGTCGAGCGCCGGTAAAGGCCGACCACATTGCGCGTTTGTGCACCCGAACGCTGTTTATAATGCAGATATGTGTTTGCCCAATCGCTACACGCTACGTTGGCTATATGGCATAGCTAATGCGGCTGGAGTCTCTTTGCATACGCAAATATAGGGCGGGCAGTCCAGGCCTGATTAAGCGGTACGCTGGCGGTGACATTGGATTCATTCCTGTTTTAGGAACTGACATTTCACTTGATTACTTTCCAGAATGTGTTTCAGCAATTCGTTACAAATGAGGAACTGTTTCCCAATGAATTGTTGGATGTTTCGATAATGATTTGTGTTTTTTTCTGTATGTTGCTGTGTATTTAAAAGAGGAATACTTAATTGCGCGTCAGCCAATACAGTAATTTAGATATAGATGATGGTATTGAATAGATATATCGTCTGTCACTCCCAAAGGATGCTAGGAATAACCATTGCATTCAGTTATATTGTGGTCGCAGCACAAATGTACTCCCCAAGTGCACTCATTATTAATGTAGGAATGACTATAATTAGGCTAGTGTCTGTAGTGTAGCAGTCCACTGGCAAGTTCTTAAAATTACTTCTGGGGACATGCGCAAAATAGTATCGGATTATTTTTAAACAGCACTCATAGGTACATTTATGAATTTACTACCCACGAATTTTTCAAATTTCCTAAAACTATCGAAACCCAAAACGTGAGAAATACACACTACAAAAATATTTACAAGAAATACTTTCCGTTTAATACCATATAAATACATTTGATCGTTTAAGCTCTGTTTTTCAATCGACTGTTAACATATTTCAGTAAAGCTTTCGAACATTATGGATTCAGAGTATAAGAGCGTGGGCGTTGGCTGTAGAGCGAAGTTACTTTACGGACGAATGGTCAAAGTATCCGACATAAACCTATTTTGTTCTCTTCTTATATTGGATGTACGAACGCTCCCTTCTTCGTCCGCGAATGTCCGCTGTCCTTTCCATCAGGGCTGCTCATCTCAAAATAATAGATAAACATTTTGATAACAATTGATGGTAACTTCTATCGTCATCAGGTCCTATCGAGAGTTTATAATGAATGAAATAATACATGAAAATTTATTTTAAGCTTATTCCTGAGTGATACTTTACATATTAGTATACAGTAGCGATGTTTATATAATTTTAAAATGTTTACAGGAAACTATGTCGTTAAAATTGAATATTTTATATCACCATTAAATATAGTAGCTATCGAATTCGTACCGTAATTTTAAGATCAAAAAAGAAAGAAAAGAAAAGGTATATTCTAGACTATTACTAACATCATTTCTCTTAGCGTATCTTACAAAGACTCTCAATTGATTAAAAAAAGATTTATTGCGTGTTAACTTATATTATTTGGAAATTTCCTCGTATACTTGATGATACCCTTAATAAAATAGCACAGCCCTGTGGTAGGGCGGAGCACAGTGAGGAAGTTTTGTTGGGAATTATGTTGGTACGTGCCAAAGCCATTATTGCTGCGAGAAAAGTTCATCAATTTCATTTCTATCTTCGCACACGTCCCCACTTGGCCTTCTCTATATACATTCGAGACTAACACAAAGCGGCCTTACACTATGCTGCTTAAAATATACTCTGATGTTATAGGCGTATTTAATTATTTAATCATACTGATAACTATGTCCTTTCTCTGTTTTATCGTATACGTATGTTCTTTTAGATAATACATATGAATACTGCCCTAACAAACAAAAATGGAAGTACTTGTTAAGTAAAATAAACATTATTTTATTTTTATCAAAAGTTATCAATGACAAACCAGGATATTAAAGAGAGTTTTATTCTGAGAAAGTATTAACTTTAATTTCATCTTCCGGCGAATATTCTTTGTGATAAGCATCGGGTTAGTTATCTAGAATAAGTGACAGTAATGGTTTAATATTGATAATTTAATGAGCATCATTTCGATAAAAATGACTACGATATGAGATTCGCCTCATGATTGTGCCTTGTTCCTTGAGAAATCTTGAGAAGGCTGGAACTTAAACTCATCATGTGTGTTTGCAAACGCAAATGTTCAATGTATATTCTAAGTAATTTCAGTAATTATTTGTAAGTATATGGGGGTAAATAACAATACACCTAAGCTAATGAAATATTCCGTATGCCGTGGGGAGCTTCAATTAGCGGCGGATGGTCAGGTGATGGGCCACAATCGCGAGTGCACTGAGGACCTCCTGGGGAGAACTAACAGACCTTGACTGATGGACAGGCATAAAACCTCTATATCCTTAGCGATAGAGGCTATTATTGTGTACAATACATGTAGGTTGGCTGCCACCCTCTGGACGTTAGGCCGTCATTATGTGTCATTAGTTTTGCGACGTTGACCAAATGACTGGTCGGTGATATCGAATGACTCATCCAGCGTGATTAGGCTCTGTGATTTTCTAAACTGTATGTAATTCTTATGCCTGAAGCTACTATTATTATAACTAACTTTAATTAATATAAATAAAGATGTACCCTGATAAGATTTTTGCCTAGAATTTATATAACAAAGACAGTTTATGTCTTTATATTTGCGATACTTAGACGTTCATATAAGCAAGACACTACTTAATTTTTCCATTATTTGAAAATATTGTAAATATAACCCTCAAGATCTATGAGGTGGCAAATAACATCATGTTTTGAGACACTTTAAAACATATGAAAATCTCCACGTTTTCATGTCTGTGCACTTGAATTAGCGACGGTTAATTTGTTTTAGAGTAGGATTTAATTCGTCGGTAGTATATTGATTAGTCCACAATATTCATAGCTACATTGTCTGGTCTAATTGGGTTGAACGAATTTACGGTCCCCGCTGTTTGTACAGGCTATCTGCCCTCCTAATTATACAATAAATTTCAATAAGCAACATATATTACTTGACGTGTTATTGGAAAGATGCCATAAAATAAACACTATTGCAATTAAGCTGTGAGTTGGGGTTTATTTAAGATTTACTATTGTATTGTTAGGTACAATATAGGTAGTGCGCGACATACTTTAATAAAAAAAACCTATATGAAACAAATTCAATAAATGTCAATAAAATTTGTTAATTAAAAATTATCATAAGTTTTCATTTATTATTAACCACAAATTCACTATTCAAAACAATCATATTTTGTTATTACGAGAACAAGACAATCTATTTTTTTATAATTTGAAGTTAGTATTTTATTTTATAGGTTAGTACCTTTTTCGAAAATATATGTAAAAAAGGTAGACTGTTTCTTGACAAATCTAAATTATTGTTATTAAAGGCATTTTTCTTCTATTTCAGTTCATGTATATAGAATATTTATTTTATATGGGCTTAGGTTTGATTTAATCGTAGGCAGGCTTTTTGTTTGAGACTGTAAATATGAACGTAAAAGTAAATATCACGCGAATGTTATAGGTATTGGTTTGTAAGGAGACGGCTGAGGAAAACAATTAATCCCCGGTAAATATAATCTCCAAGTTGTAATTTATATTGTCTGTTGCAGGCGAGTCCCGTTGCACATTCATTTATTTTATGTGCCATTTACAATTGTCGGTCGATGGTCAAGGGAGCGGGTGAGCGATGGAGGGGGTCTGCCTTCGCGTTATAAAACCGAGCGGTCATCTGCAAACTCCGTAATGGCTTTTCTTAATAGCTTTCACCCGGATGTAGCGTGTATGAAATGTAAAATCGATGTCCAGTTACGACTTCTTATCATTGTATGAGTGCCTAGGTAGTCCTATATATGTATGAAGATTAATTATTAAGAATCTATTATTCACTAAGTTTTAATAAATTAAAAAATTGTTTTCTTTTTAGAACGTTATACAGTTTTTGTTCTGTAATACCAATTTGTATTCCTCTTGGTGCATTATTCGTATAAAAGTCGAGCAGCCAAGAGGCTGAGTGCCCCTGTATTCTTTTGTTTTTTAATTATAAAGCCAGCTAGTGGGTGGCCCCCAGCCAAGTTTAGTGGAGGCGCCTTCTTGTTAAGCGCGACGGGCACTCGCTTCTACGTGGCTCGCTGGGCCATTCATTTCGTAGAAACTTATAACCTGACCCGCGTACTTATGAGCGTCGCCAATAAATATAGGAATGACCGAAGGCGAGCGCGGTAGTCCCTGTCGTGTCGCAGGGCGGCGCGGCGGCAAGAAGCGGGACAGCGTGCGGTAGGTGGCCGAAGTCGCGGCATTGTTAGCTAAATATCTGTAGGTGGTCAGTTGGGCGGGCGGGGGCGGGCGGCAAGACGGGCGGGGGCGGACGTGCGGGCCCGGCGCCGGCCGATGTATCGAGCGCGTATTGCAGACGCGGTCACGCGCTGCATTATTGCGTTCGCTCTCTGATATTGCCCCTCACTAACTCAATTTGATAAATTGTGCAAAGTTCGCCAACTCTCTATTGCTTGTGGTGCGATCGACACGTTTCTAGATATACGAGTAATGAAATCTTGTTCGTTTTCTAACATCCAAGCCGTTAGTTTTTGCAAGTCAAGTAGTATGAGGATCACTTATTTAATTTGATTTGACATTAACAAGAGTCAAGTCGAGTATAACCACTTCCCTATAGAGTCAAATATACGCACATAGCTTAAAACATTTCTATCCATCTCTAGGAACACAGACTACTCATACTTGCCATAAATATACGTTTTTCTAATATTAAAATAAAAATAATTGGCGTAAGATTATATCAAAAGATATAGAAATTATAATAACTCAAGAATGAGAACACTCATTTTTTCTTTTGTAGTAAAAACTATGAGTTTATGTATGTAACGCGGGATCAGAAAATGCGTTATTCATTATACCACGCTCTACTTATGGCAAGACTCGAGCAGTTAATCATCACTGACAGTGTTTACATTAAGGATTCCGAGAAAGCAGATATTTTAATTTGCTATTTGTTAGTTTGTGTTAATTAATTAGTAAAATAATAATCGTACAAGGAAATATCAGTATCACGCGTAAGAGTCACGGAATGGTAAAAGTTAGAATTATTTCGTGTACCTACTGAATTATCCAACCGGTGACATCAAAATTACTTTGATCAATTGTTTCAATTTTACTTTCAAAATAATGCACGAAACTTGTAACATTTGGTCGGAAGAACATTGTAAGTCATTACTATTTCGCTACATATGTTTTTACTTGTTTATTTTAAATACAAGCAAATTAAAAGAAATACCCAAGTTCAAATTACAGTTAAGAAATCTGTCTACTTAATAATTAATAAATTATCAAAAATTCCACAGGTGCTATCATCTAACTCGATGAAAATTTTGTAAGCTGCGTAAATGATTTTCAATTCTGTCTTGACTTTATTGCTTCAGTAATATGAGAAGAGTATTCTAGTAATTTTGAAACTGTAACAAATAGGTAGGTGGCAGGGCATGAGTATCCGCGTGTTGGCCGCGCGTTGGGAGTTTCAGGATCGGGAAAATGATTAATATTGTTTGTGTAACGGCCTCCTGGGCGAAGGGGGGTTGCTTTCTCAAGCAGATCCAGTCCACTGCAGATATGGGCGAGTATTATTATTGATCCGGCTCCGGCGGTCGGTGGTCGGCATTTCCTACCGCTCATACTCGGGCGGGGGGGCGCCCACTCCCGACATATTTATTGAGACGCGCGGGAAGAGTACGTATGGACGTTGAACTTATTATAACGCAAGCCATCGTTGCACTAACCTTTAATGAAAGACGGGAGGCGCGGGTCGGGAGACGCTCACTCCCTCACCCAATCCCGACCCGTTATGATATTATATCAGGTTCTTCAACCAATAGCGGCTTGTTATGATATTGTAGGCGGGCGATGCAAGCTTCAGTTTTTCCTCGTAGGGCGGGCGGGCTTATAATATTCCGTTATGAATATAATAGGGTGCGATGTTTCCTTGTTTTCTCCAATCATGAGCCTTGAAGGAAAATATTGTTTATTATGTTAGGCTTAGGATTATTAAGGTATGATGTAATGTTATGAATTGTTCGTACCTAAATAATATTATTTGTGTTAGGGTTTCCAAATATCAGATAAACATAGTAATAAATTATATAATTACGGTTTTTTATATTATATAATTATGTTGTCGTAAATTTTTAATATTCTAGAAAAGGGTAATTTCATCATTCAGAATAAGAAGGACTTTTACATCAATCTATATCAGAAACAAAAGAAACTATATTTTTAATTTTAAAATCGAGAATGTATGTCATTATGAACGTAATACCAAAGTAATAAAGGAGTCGTTTCTGTCATATACTTGATATGTTAAACGATGTGAATATAGGTAAAGAAATTAATGTTGTCCTTGTTCGGTAAATGAGTTGATACTAAAACGCTAATAAACAAGCGTCTTTGTAACAAACTATAACAGATCAGTAATTGCTTCCACGATGCCTCCTCACGTTATTACGCCTTTTACGACGTATGGGGTGAATAAAACATTTTTACGAGCGGCCATGGCTGTTATAATACATATCTATACGTTTATGTACCCATTGCGTACTATGTATTAAGACAGGTAATAAGTTTCTGTTTATTTCTTGGCACATACGAAAAGCCAACTAGAGATTGATTGATAGTATTTTAGTGTGGTACTTATGTATTACTGTTGTTACTATAAAGTCTGTGATTTAAGTCAACTTAATGAAAAGGCAACATAACGGGGTTAGGTGTAGACATTTTGATATTTATTCTACTGAAACTTCTGATACCTCAATCTATATAACTTTGTATAACTAACACTTTTTACTTCCTATTAAACTAAAAGTGATAATAATAAGTTTATTAACCCTTTTAGTTTAAGGTGAATGTGTGATTTTAGTCGAAATTTATTCATTGTTTAAAAACGTAATTTTATTATTATTACAATAACATTTCATTTTTATGCATCTGTTTCTCCCTACTTAATCCTGAATTTATGTGTAACATAGTCGTGAGTTTTTTTATATGTATCGCACTCCCTGCAAATATCTGTGCCTTTATAAATGAAAATCTTTTAAAACTGCTTGTCTCGGCACATTGTCAATTCTCAGTACGTATTCTTGTATATTTTCTGTTTTAATCTTTACCCGATTTCAACCTATGCAATTTATATGTCTTTAGAAGTGAAATTCTATGTGGGAGTGCACTGCCCATTGGTTCATTAAAAGATTACCGATTGATCTTCCGTTCATGGGTAATTCAATAACGTTAAGTTTGGAAGCGACTGTCCCCTGAGGCTGCAGGGCGGACACATGGCTCCGGTCACTTCAATAGATTGTGTCATACCGTTACGAAAGAGGAAAACAATTATATTAACAAAATGAATAAAGTATCGCGACACGTCTCACTGGCCGTTTTATGTGAAGCGGCTCTCTTTGTCGTCCGGCGTCCACGACACATCGATATTCGTATGTATGGATTCTTATTTTTTATTTTTACTCTGGGGACACTTTTCGACCCTCGTCCGAGCGGCCTCTTTGAAAAGTGGACATCGGAACGCGGGGGAAGGAGCCCCCGAGGACACCGAACAGAAAATGCGTTGTAAACATTGCGACTACATTCAATTTCCCGTCATTTTTCAAACTGATAAATAATTCTGTCATCGAGGCCTCGGACAGGGGTCGCTATGAAGTGATTGTCGACGGACGGCGGCCGTAAAAAATAGCGGACGATGAGATCGGCCTCAATTTCTTCGATGTATGTGTGCGATAAATTTCTTTTTTATTATCAGATATCGAGGGACTACGGAATCGAATAAAGCGCTCATATTTAATTCATAAGATACCGGGCATATACTACTTACCGTACACTATTTTATTTAAGATGTTAGGAGATTACGTACGCTCTTGATACTAAAAAGGGATCGTTTTCCTATCTGATATTAAAGCTAGAAGGTAAGATTAAAAACATTTATATATATTTAGGTTTTGGCGAAATCTCCACAATAATCTTAATTATTGCGCAACACATACAAGACAATAATTTAAATTATACAGCTATTGAATTCCATGATGATAAAAAGTCTTGGTAAAATCTTCTCTCCATCAAAATAGTTCAAGTTTTAGTTAATTGGTACTTAAGCGTAACGTAATACATAAGTATACCCGTTACTAATATGACACGACTGCACTATTAATTTTTACGTACTTACAGTTTTTTATCTTTTATAATTACAAGGTCTCCAATTATCTGATTTATTTTATGTAAGTTATATATATAAACAGTGCAATGTATCTCAAATACAAAACTTAGTAACCAATACACTGGGTAGTAATTGAAAAGTGAAGGCAACTAGAAAGTGATTAAAACCGTGTATTAAAACAGACAACTTTCCATTTAAATTGTGAAATTTATTACTGTTTTCACGAATGCCCAGCAGATGTGTTCAATACACTTTTGTAGCAAGAATACAGGGGTCACTTAGTATTAAATAACTCTCCGTCCAAATGAGTAGGGGACGAATAACGTCTATGGCTATTCGAATTAATATTAACGTTCTTTTGTTTGTTTTGAATTTTACACTCTTTTTATCATGTTTTTTCCGCTGAGGTTAACTTTACTGAATGCGGTGATGTTAATTATTTAGACTATGTATTTGCGTGTTGTTCCCATGAGAATGTAAGTGCGTGCTCCTATTTCACCATGCCTCCTGCTGATAGAGGACAAATCTTTGTTTTTAATTTATTTTATTGTTATTAATTAACTATTAATTACTTAATATGTCATGTGTAATGTGGTGTAATGGTTGCAGGTCCTTACAAACATTGTGTAAAACAAAAAACTTCGCGATTAAATAGAGTGGCGGACAGTTTATTGCCAGTTTTCTTTCGTTCTACGCCCTTGATTTGAGAAGAGGCAGGAAATGTAAAATTAGAAGCATTTAATGTATATTTCTTTTTTGACGTTCATAAGTTTGTGTTACCTATATAAATAAATGATTTTGAGTTGATTTGATTTTACGTTTGACATAAGTTTTACGTACTAGCCCAACATAGCTACGAAATTGTATTCTTGACTAGTAGACTGATTATAGCAACACTAAAGCAGCTAATAGAAACTATGAAAATTTATTTTATTATGTATATTTCGGGTCTATGGTGATTGTTTTTAATCTTAAAATATTATTACATATGGTACAACATGGTGGTAAATATACAAAATAATAAAAAAAATAACTCTTGCATTGCAAAGCCGGGATAGGCCGAGAGTAATTTATAAATTGTTACGATGTTACCAGATTTCAGCCGATAAAACATATTTATTCAAACAAGCAAAGCTTCAATCCGTAAAAGTATTTTACATCTTACCGTATTTAAAGTGAAAACATTATTTCAATTAAATAAATCATGTAAATTCGAATGATTTATAGTAGATGGTTTAAACTGAAGAAAAGTATGTTCACATTATTATGAAAGAGATATTATAATAATAAAGCTAAACTATACTTGCGAGAATGGTCTTATAACGTTGACAATTCGCATTAAAAATATAATAAACTAACGCAGTTTTCTTTATGCGTGCAACGTCGTAGTTTCTCTCACTGTCAATAGATGGCGTGTTAACTATAACATTAACTAAAACTTTAATGTCACTTAAAAATGCTATATTTGTACTTCTGTTTTCACGATAAAAATATTTATTTGTTTTAGTAACATACAGAAAAATACAATATACTGATACTATACAGCAAACCCAAGTAATAACTAAGTAACTAAAATTAATAAAGCAACCAAGGTATTTCAACGTCTGCAATTACAATATACGAGATAAATAATATATATATATTTGTTATAAATTATCATCGAAACTGTCAATCATTACTCCATTAAGAACTATTTCGTAGGCAAAATTTAAATATGTATGCAAACTAATAAGTATAATCCTACTCATAGTTTCATGCATAAGCTGAAGATAACAAGAGATTTCTCGTAAATCCACGCGGCAATTGCACCAAACACGGCTGATAGGAACTCAGTTTATATTTTATTCATACATTGTATTGTTAGAATATCAATTGCCTCGCTCGGCGGTAGGTAAAGGGTACATTTCCAATCCGCACGGGATTCACTTAGATTTGAAGGAAAATAGATTTCGATTTCCAAAGCTGCGACAAAGCAATCCGATATATTTTTCAGACAGATATTGCTAGCGATTTCTTTTGAGCTTTGAAATATAAGGGAGGAATCCAGAGAAATTCGATTTTGTTTTCTATTTTAACAATATTGTTACAGATCTTTTTATATATATAGCTTATGGTCGTTTTAAATCATATTGAAAAGGAGATCATCATATTAATTTTATAAATATAAGTGTACTTCGTTTAATAGAGTTTTGTCCTGGATTTTATAGATTCATAAATACTAGGCAAGAGTGTCAAATTGGTCTAACCATTTTTCTACGCCTATCAATAATATAATAGCAAAGTAGATAGTTATGCGTGTTAACAACTTAACGCGTTTACGAAGAAGTTTTGGGCTAGTTTTAGAACTTTAATCAATCTTTTATGTAGTTTTAAATTCGTTTCTATATTATCCCAAAGCTAATATTTGTTGTTATTGTAAGAGAGAAATAGTGAAATTTTTAATTTGTTTTTTTTTGGCTTCTTAAATAAATATTGAAAAGAAAGCATTAGCGTATTTGTAAGAGAAGCAAATTTCACAATTGATAATTATATGTTGCTAAATTTCATAATAAGTTAAATTAGAAGGGTCGCTGGCTCTTAGCCGGAGATGGGTTATTTCCTCTTTTTTAATTTCCAGCCAGACAATACATTTAACGGAAAACCTAAAGGAAAACATTTAAAGGGGAGGCACCGACCCCTTTTCTAAAGTGATTAATTTATAATTGTCTGCTTTACTTTTGCGTGACATTCTTATTTGGAAGGTAGTAATAATATTTTATTTTGTAGTATAAACTGATATTGATGTTCGCCTTGAGGAAAGAATTATGAGTGTAAGGGCATGTACTTGCGCATATGTTTAGTGCTGTCATGCTTTGATAAAATTATGATATATAGACAACTATACAAATAAAAAAATACCGTTATTAAAACCGGAAAACACAGGTTTAAGTTGTACATATTTGCTATAATATATGGTCCGTAATATCAACAATGTACATAATTTGATATGTAATACTTATAAAAGTTTCACTTGTGCAATATAAAAGTTAACGACACAAGAAAACGCGTTTTCCACAACATTAAAGATAACAACAATACGGGGGCGAGTAGAGCCTCCCGGGGTGGCGGGCGGGGGTCGAGAAAAATTCAATATTAATATGAAGGAGGTGCGAGAGAGATGGTTCGTCTTTCTCGCTTTCGCGGCCAATGGCGACCCGCGCTGCCTTCGCGATATGATGAATTTATGGATGTAATAAAAGCGAGATGCGCGATTGGAGGAACGGCCAGGGAGCTTATTTTCTTTATTTTCATATTTCGAATATGAACCGTAAGATCCTTAGATGTTGCTATTGACTTTTGTAAAGTGCAATCTTATGTAATGCAGCAAGAGACCGCCGTAGAATTTGGTCTGTTCTTTTCATATTTTGTATGGGATTTAAGCAATTTATGTTTAAGATATTCAACTCGATTTATATTTAGTAAAGATATATATTAATAAAGTAACTACCAAAGAGCACAGCTTATGTAAAGAATTAAAAACTATAAATGAATAAATAAACGAATGTTAATAAGGCTTTCGACTTCATAATAAAAATCGTCTCTACATTGTTAAGCATGCATATTTATTTACCGTTTCATTGTTTCTTATAAGTGCAATGTGAGTAAATGAGATTGCAACATTAAGATTCAAGGAGGTTAGCGGTAAGGCAGAGGGACAAAGGATTGAGGTTGTGGAGTTGATTGAGGCGTAAACGACGCCGATTGAAGTTTCTTTTTAGACCAGTTCAAGTGGTCAAATAAGTCTATCCTATTTACATCGACTGCACGGATTTGAAAATTCAAAGAACACTATATAATGATAGTATAATTTTAAAGTCCGTTAAATATTCTAATATTACATATGTTATTCAATGTTTATCTAGGAAGATTTAGGTTTTATTATATTTCTTAATTTCCTTTAAATATGTTTCTTAATTGAATTTATTGTAAATGGAGTATCTTTTTATTAAGAAGAATATTTGTGATTCCTACTGCGTAATGTTTAATGTATACATTAAACATTACGCATATGGAAAAATGTACTATCCCTGAATTGTTTTTATAAGCCACGTCGATTTGAGTAAATCTCCACTGAATAGAGTTGATACCTTGAATAGAAAAGCGTTCAAAAGGCAGCTCTGACAGCAGAGACAACGTAAAATAAATAGGGGGGCGGTAGTGTGCGGTGAAGCAGCCAGACGGAAGTATTGGGGATCTAGAGAGCGCAGTTTTGAAGTCCAATTATATCGCAGGTGATTCAGGTATTGTCAGTGACAGTGCTGCCATCTCGTTTCTATCTTATTTGAACTTTCAATATCACGCTACAGTTGATTGAAATACTGTTGATTCAAAAAAAGAATGCGTTTTTTATATATTTATTATTGCGAAGCTTCTATTTATATTGTGTTTCGAATAAGATAAACTCGGCGATTAAAAAGAGTGGTGGAGAGTTTATTTCCAGTTCTTCTCTTCCGTTCTACGCCCTTGATTTGAGAACTGGCAGTAAATGTAAAATTAGAAACATTTAATGTATATTTCTTTTTTGACGTTCATAAGTGTACATTGTGTTACCTATATGAATAAAAGGTTTTTGACTTTGACTAAGGTCATAATATCTTAATGATAAAATCATAATTCATTACTATACGTAACCAGTTTCTACATATTGCAGAATTTTAATAAATGTAACTTTAAGATGATTCGTTAATTTCAATGTCATACGAGAAAAGAAACATTTATAATTTTTGGTAAAGTTCAAAGGCTATGTTGATAGGTGTAGTAGGGGAAGTTGGTAACCCGCGGGCCGTATGTACAAAGCAGAAGTTTACCCGCAGCGAGATTCCTTTTTCTTTGTTTGCTGTATTTATTGTAAATCTACTCATACCGCCCGCCCCAGCGCCCGCCCGTTAAAAGTATTCGAACATAACTTTTGGCTCGAGCACCTACGTATGTAACGTTGGCTAACATTCCTGGGATATTAATGTGAAACACATAGCATTGCTAAAACCTCTTTTAATGGCATTCTTATACGTAGATACGTTTTTATAATTAATAAATACTAAATATTAGCCGTTCTATATGTTTTACTCCTACTAAAATATTGAATTAAAACTTTAAAAATAGCTGATTTTTAAATATAGTATTGGTTTTATATCGCGTTGAATTCTTAGTATTTTGTATGTTAGGGCAAAGGTATTTTAAGTCAAAGGAGTAAAATAGCTGCAACAATAAAGTGAATATGCCGTCAGAAACTCGGTACGCTCTCGTTAATATGATTTGCTCTCCGTAGCTTCGTCGAGTCTGTTCGTGACATGCCCACCAACTTAATAAACCTGTTATCTCACTCATTTTTAATCAAATTTACTGCCACATAGGTAGCGCACATAGTTAACTAACATTACTAAATCACTAAGTAGCAAGTCCATGTGGAAGATAATAGCTATTTTAATAAGTTTATTAATATTATAATATACACAAGTTGAACAACGGTTAGTTTTTTTTTGTTACGGTATTATAAACAAAGCATGTACAAAATTACATGATAATTATAAATGATATAAAAAAATCTTTGTGAATTTCAATCAACTATTTTATTTCTATTGATGTTATAAAATAATACAAAATCCCATTAACGTCCGATGCGGCAAAGGAAGTGCTACAGAAGACGTGTAGTGGGCAATAGGGGGTGGTCAGTCTTAAAGGTGCCCGGCGAACCGGTGGGTGGGCCCCCAGCCTTCATAGTCAAAGAGAGCCTTATGATCATTATTATTTTAATGCATTTTATATTTTTTATACGGTTTAAGGTATAAAGAATTTTCGAAACGCAAATAATTTTTCTTTTTTATTAGACTTCAAGAGAGAAAAATGCGTCGTGTTATGCACTTACATGCACACCATTCACTTAACTATCTTCATCTTTATGATATGAAAAGTATATATTAAAAAGTTAAAATAAGTTTAAAGGAAAATACAGTATCTTACGACATTATCCAATCAAACGCACACTATTGCATCACACAATCAGCACACAAGCTGAAGGTATTATTCGACCGGCCACCACTCCACTATGTCAATACAATACTCTATTCACTGGACTTAGATTATTTAGAAAGCACTTGTAACGCTCATATAAGAAGCGGCGGAAGACGTATTCGACGTCACAATGGGCAGTACGTGTCGGCCGGCGCCCGGCCGGGATACGAAGAGAAGATTACGATCCTAAAAAAACAGCGTCCAGTCGAGTATTTATCTCTTTTATATTCTTTCAACCGTTTCTAGAGTACTCTTATAGGTATTGAATTACTCACAGTTATTCTGATTTTGTTTACTTTATTTATAACGTTGGATTGACTTTGAGTAAAAAGTCGTTTTTGTATCGTGATTTTCAAATTTAGAATGTAAATTTAAAAATAATGAATTTTGTAGAGATGATATAAAACATTGTGAATAAATACTGTTTCTTAAAAGCATTTTAATTCGATATAATGTGGAAGTAACATGGTAAATATTAATGTGGGTATTAGAGATTTGACGAAGGGACAGATGCATTAAACATGACAGGGAAAGACCATCACACTCATATGGACTGGGTGGCGTGAGAGAGCGCTGTTGGCCGCGGATTAACGTAGCCACGTAGCCCTTTGAGTGCTACGCGCGTAGCATTTGGTACCCAAGATTAAAATCTAATCATGTAGAAAAATATATTATATTGGGTAATTTTTTTCTTAGTATGTCCGTTACGTTGTAACTTCCATAAGGTATCAAAGATTTAGGAGTAAGTTTCTTCACAGCTAAGAATCCTTTTGTGTCTGATATAATTTGCTTCAGAAGGAAAAGGTGACTCAAGGTATCAAACGTTCCTTTAATTATAATTCAAACATAGATTTTCAATAACCCAAGGCTGCAAAAAGTAATTTCACTGGTTATAGTATAAGGAACTTACGTTAACAACGATAGTTTTGAACTAAAATATATTACAAGTTAAACCTATAAAATTAATGACCCTTTAAATTAATAAGTGTCAAAGTATCTAAGACACATACGTCACAAGAAGGTTGTGTGCGAAAGTCCCATGTGTGTGAGTACTTTCATAAATCTGTTCGGAGATATATGAGAGCGCAATTTCCGGTATCCGGCCATTAGCGCCGAGCTTTTATAAGCTTAAAGCTTAGGTTAAAGATTTTCTGGGTAGTTTAATGCGAATCTTGTAATAGGTACGATAAATTTTCCATAAAGTATGTGATTGCATATTAGAAGTCGATTGGGAGCGCTTAATGTGTATAATTTGGCCTAATGTCTGTTTGAGTTGCCTTAGTTGATTGGGCAATAATATCTACACGTGGATCTTCTAAATTGAATTGACTTTTTTGTGTTTGTTGCGTATAATATGAGATATTCATTTATAATTATTTCTAAACCAACTGCACACTTTTTTATTACTATCTATGTTCCCAATTATTTTAAGTAAAATTACAAAACTGATCCGATGTTTTGGCTACCTTATAGATTGCCTTCGAAAATGTTCGGTTGTGAACGGCGTTTTAATTGAATTATTTTATGATCAAACAACTTATTACGAATGAGGCATGATTTGCGTTTCTTTTAATATTTGATATGTTAATTGTAAAAATGTGAGACATTTGTTCCGGCTGTCGTGAGTGCAATGACTATGACAGCAAGTTGCAGCTGCACCGCCCCTCTCACTATACTCAATAATGCAACAATACCCACTGCCGCTCGACTTCTTCATATAAACAATAACATTATAAAATATTTATTGCATTGTCAAAGTTCAACCAGTGTTTTAAGTTATTATAATACACTGATTCGTATTACAGACAAGGACAAATACGATTTCGTCTTGGAGTTCTGAAATTAATGATATTTCATTTATATCCGCGACGATGAAATCTTTTTTCAATTAAGGCAACAATCTTCATAAATCAATTTCCCCCTGAATTGAATGTCAATAAGTAGGGGTCGGTCGTTAAATGACACGCTGTAAAATAAAACTTTCCGGAGGGCTAAAAGTTCTGAGCAAAAGAATATTTACATTAATTCTCTTCATTATGTTTTAAAGAATAATCATGGGCAACGCTTCTTTCTCCATTGAGTTTTATTTGAATATTTTTTTTCACCGTCTCCAGAGTTCGTCTTTGCGCTACAAAAGGAAGTTTTTATTAGCATCTTAATGATTTTACGGCAAGTCCCCGGTTACAACAGCCTTTATGTTGTCAGATTTTCTTAAGCATTTTGTAGACGTTTTTTTGCATCTTACATTATTAAAGTTTTCATTCCGTCGCTTAATGAAGCTCATTTCTTCTGTTCGTCCGAGCCTTGATTGCTTTTGTTTTGCATAAATGCAAGATTTCTATTGATTTCTTTTGGTAAATGGAGTCAACTGGGACTTTGAAAATTTATTTTATGAGTCTTTCGATGTTATTTGTTTTCTTGACTTTTTAACAAAAACTATATTTTATTTTACAATATTTGTAATTGTAAGTAATGATCCAAACTTGATTATTATTCTTCTATAACTGCACTTGAGCTAAACAGTTGTTTAAAACATAATATAAAACATGTTTTTTCGCAAACTGCGTTTATACTTTGTAAAGGTCAACTCATTATATGTTAAAAGATTGTTCTTAATGATGATACTGTCTCCAACAACGTTTGGGTTCTTACGCACCACCAAATAATAATTGTCCGGAAAATCGTAGCTGTATGTAATGTTATGAGAGGCCCGCCGTTTTTCTTCACTGGCAATTGAGTCCGAGATCTTGCTTTCTTTTTAATTTCCCTACGGTCTACTAATGAGCTCTCGTTGGAAGGCCCCGCCGTTATCTATGATATTCTTGAGGTTGATGCTTATTGTGCGTGTCACTGACGACTTCCTTTTTATTATCCACTCGAACAGTTCAGCGGTCGCCTAAATGAGTTCTTCTCATTTGCCTTGCGCTTTTTTATTTCTCTAGACGGCAGTTTGTCTTGTCACGGCTTTCGTTTAATTTTGTCATTATAGGGAATTATTTTAAAAGTTGTAGTAAACTTGTATAAGTGACGGAACAAAATATTATTTTTAATTTAATAACTGTGTCTGTCCCACATTTAGTATTCAAAATTGCAAAAAAAATACCGTAATACGATATTTGTTTACGCAGTGCAACAAATCACGCGACTCCGCCTTCGTTTATCTATTAAAATGAAAGATTATAGTGAGCTTTAACGTTCTCTAAATAAGCTGGTGTTATTTTCAATGGATTGTGCAATATTGTCACAGTCCCAATGGCAGGGCAATTAGAGTTGTGTCGCGCGTGGCGGTCACGTGGCTTGTTGGAGGAAGGTCGTGTCGGCGCACGCGACTCTGCCACATTACTCTTACCATTATCCAATGTTTATACTAGGCACGCTACAAGTATTAACAGGCGATATGTTTTATCATATATCCTACTTAGGATGTGTGAATGATACGTGATAGTAAACCGAGGGCTGGGGACAAGGCGAATTATAAGTTTGTGAATTGTGTTAAAATGCAACTCATTATTAGATATCATCGATATATTTTGCATTCAAAATTTGGTAAAAAAGGTACTGTATATCTTGCCCAAGTAACTAACAAAAACTGATATCATGTTTTTTTAAATAATAGGAGTTCAAAATAGTATATCATATATTACGGTACTGGGCCACCATGGCCACTACGACAAACTAAAAGTTTTAGGCGTATCTTAATGACGTGTCATTTTAGTTTGATACCTTGATTTATAAAAAACCAAGTGAACAGGACGAAGTAGTCACGCATCGACGATCAAAATATGATAAACAGTAGTGTTGTCTTTTTAATATTTATCAAATGTATAAACCAACTTTAACTTTATTCACTTTGATTATTAAAAAGAAGAAAATAAGTTACTTGGGTCATGTGCTTCGACACGAACGGTACTGACTTCTTCAAGTCATCATGATGGGCAAGGTTGAGGGGAATGCACGCCCTGGCAGAAGGAGGAAGTCGTGGCTCAGCAATATCAGAGAATGGCGGGAGTGGCCAGCGTAGAACAGCTGATGCACTTGGCGAAGAATAAGAAGAAGTATGACGAGCTGACCGCCAACCTCCAGTAGTGGAGAGGCACTACAAGAAGAAGAAGAAGAAGATAAACCAACTCAGAAAATCGAGTCTTGTTTCTGGTAACAATAGTTAATGTACCTAAATGTGAATTTATATATAGAAAATTAAAACAAATTTCAAAAGTTTGGTCCCTGTGGCAGTGTTATGCCGGCAGCAACTTCTATTTATCTATTTTTAATTACAATTATTATTACTATGTAGGTTAAGAATATTGTACATAATATATTTGTGTGTTGGAAATAAATTATAATGCATAGATATTTGTAGATTTCTATAATTATATCTCTAAGTAAAATTTGAATTAATTAAGCGTGGATTATATATAGTTCTATCACCCCGTCCTGTCTGATCGGATTACAGGAAATCCAATGAATTAATAAATTGAATGCAGCAGTGCTGATATCAGACAAATCTCTGCTGAAGAATTCACTTCATTTAAATATCGCATTTTTCTTGAAGATTATACCGTACGACAGCTATAAAAGAAAACAGGAGGTCCGCCCCTCGATAATGCGACGAGCTCGAGGAATTTTTATTTCGTTCAAATCTCTTCTGACATAGGTATATTTTTGCAAGATCGCCTCCAGATTTTAATACCCGAATTTATTTAAATTCGTTCAGCTTGCACCCCAACGTTTATCGCTACGACGTGCTTGTATTTATAAATAGCTAAACATTTTCATGCTTGTAAATTATGATTTTCTTGGCCCTTTGTATTGTTTTAGGCGTTTTCCTCTTATAAGGTTGTTGTAAGGAATTTTGTTTATTTTTAGTAACACGAATAAAAGTGTATTCTTCTATAATCGCTAGGTCATCATTCACTTAGTGCAACACATCAATGGCTGAAAGTATTCAGTGCTTACGTTGCCGGTCCCTCCGAAGATGAAGTTTCTAGGGTGATCATTCTTCATTTGTCCTCTGGGCTCTCAATATTCATCTGACCGCTCGATCATTATAATGGGGCATTTTGTTAAAACTTTTTATACAGTCTTTTTTATAAAGTCCGTTCAAAGTATATACCCGTACTAGAGTTATATAGAGAAAAATGAGTATAATTTTTCATATGTTCCCTTTCCAAATATTCGCCAACAAAATTTTCCTTCCCATTTATTTCCATCGCATAAGATCTTTTCGTATGAGCCGAGTTTTGTGTTAATATATGTGCCCGGAATACCGTGGTCATATATTACACCGACCTCTGCCGGACCGGACATAACAATCCTCGATTTGCTATAATATCGGTCTTGTGTCCCGCTCGTGGGTAGCGGTCAGGCTGTTGGAGAAAGCGAGGCCGGGAAGGGCGGAAAACGCGGGGTGGCGGTACGTGCCGCGTATAATAAGCATTTCATGCACGGGGTGCGGGCGCGGGGATATATAGGTACCATTTTCCGTAAGTCGTGTACCTAACCGGACCGTACATTATGGACCGAGGGTCAGCGCCTCGTCTCCCGTCTCTGTCGCGCTCGCAGAGCCTTCCCGAGAATAATTTCATGTGATATATCGTGGGCTAGGTAACAATTTTTATTAGAAATTCTTTGCTTATTTTTCTTTCGTTTTGTTTTGAGTAAGGTATTTTCTTTTATTCACTTTTCAAATTACTCACTTTATAGCGTAAGTTAAAGTTTAATTCTCCAAATATGGGTTGTTTTGATAGCGGTCGCTGAATTCTATACCTATAGATTTATATACGAGCAGGCCATAAAACGGAACAATAAAAACCCAAAACAGCAATAAATTTGAAGCAATAGACGAAAAGGTTCGAGCGCGTCTTATCAATTCCTGCCACGCAAAGAACGCAAAGCGAATGATATAAAACTTATGATTCGGATTCACTTAGAATTTCTAACGTTATTTAAACCTTACATTATTTAACAGTGTACTTCAGTTGAGATACAATGTTTACAAGTAATCAACACTTGGTGGACAGTTGTAGGAGGGTCAGAGGTAAAACAAATAATAGACAAGTCCACTACGTCTCCTAAGAACAAGGGTTCTCTTAAAGGAGAAGGAAATGCGGCTTTGTAGAAGCCACAATAGTTCTTTATGCATAAGTAATGTCGTCTAATTGAATTTGAATTAAGATGACCGTTGTAAATTGTTAGTTATATATTAATTAAAAGCCCCCACAGCTCAGGTACATTGTTGAATTAAACTGCGTCCAATAAACAGTAGTTGTTAAGAAAACATTGGTGTTAATAATGCTAGAGTGCGGTCCGGTGCACTTACATTGTCGATTCATTATTGTTACCGTCTCGGCCGACGGAGATATATGGAATGGCTCCCTGATTGACCCCACATTAAAAATTACATACTGGTGTTAGGGATGTATGAGTCTATCAATGTTTCAATTCACCACACGTAAATATACACCAACACCACACGTTTAGTAAGACACCAAAGTACTTAAGATTTAATAGTTTCTTTGATTCGTTAGTTAATTTTAAAGGGGTCGTAGCAAGTGTAGCGGTCGCCGGAGGGTCGAATAAATATGTCCCAAAGAGTTAAGTGTGGGCAAAGTACGGAGTGGAGACCGCGTCCGACGTTTGCTCTTCTGCTAGTGTTGTTGCACCACTTATTACACACAAAGTTCCGTTAAAGTTTTCCCCGACTCGGGTGAGTTTAATTTACTCGATAGTGTAAATAAAGCAGTCGGAGTGGGAAGTTTCGCGACAATATGGCCCCCGGTGACGCCTACGACGGTGCGGTCGAGTGATAATAACGTGCAGCCGTCCGTGACTTCCTTATTAATCGAGAACGACAAATTTTAACGACAAGAATTAATGAATCTCGTTACATGGGTTAATCCCTCGCTCGTAAAGCGTGTGCTCGGCAGTTAAGGTGTTCAGGGCGGGCGGCACACACCACCTCGCCTCTTTTGTCTTGTCACCTTTCTTATTAATGCCTATTAATAAAACGATTAAGCCATTCCTATTATGTGGACTGAAAAAATTTAAAACCCTTAATCCGAATTTATCTATCTCTATAGGTTTCGTATGATCATTAGACTTATAGTTGTTAATGTTTGTACGCAAATGAAGTTGCAATTTTCTTTTTCCTTACGCTATTATTTAATGGTAGTAAGACTATAAAAAAATATTTACTGTTAGTTATAAGTTAATGCATATAGTATTTATGATATATATCACGGCTAGTGGACAGTGGTCTCTTATCATTGTCAGAATAATGCATTATAACACGTCAAGATGCAACGCAACGCATACGCTATTGAAAAGGTATGTTATTATAACTTCAGCTCAAGTAAAATAAATAAATGCATTTGAAATAAAGCCTAAATATAAGTTGAAACGTGTATAATGGCAAGTTGAGTGAGGGTCCTACAGATATATCGTCCAGTTAACGAGCATGTGGAATGAAACTTTATTGTAATTGCGTTTTGTAAGATCGGAATGGAGTCATTACAGACCGTCCTTACGACACGACCCTTGATAAAGTTTCTTATTAATATAAATATAATACAGAAATGGTTAAAGTACTTTTTGTGTTGGATTTTTATCACAATTTTAGTAATTCAAAGTGCGATTCCCAAACGTGCTCGTTGTGTTTATCTCCATCTGTACATTCATATGTGCAAAACTGACAATTACAAATATATAATAGGCTAGACTACAAAAAATCACTAAGACAGTTGGAGAAATCTGAACCCTTAAAGAGTTGTAGCGGAAGTATTTCTCAGAATCAAAGAACAACTACTGCACCTACTAAACTTTAATTATAACATTGTGTATTTTCTATGCCTGTATGTAATCTTTTTAGGTACGTTTACGGCATTCTATTGCCATGAATGTCGCAGGTTTGCGTTTGTAAAATTATTGAGTTTAACTGACATGATTCATAATTTCGTGTTAGACAGCATACGTATATATATTAATAAGGACTAGACAAATGATACTGTTGACCTCGTGTCCTTAGCGCGATACGTAGCTTTATTATTGTCATACTCGTACAACGCTTAACAATGATGAGCCATCGGTCCCTTTCTCCGTTAAAAAAATCAGAAAACCTAGGCAAATACATTTTCTTACTGCCGAGCAAATGTATTTAAACCAAACGAGTGCGAGTGGAAAGAACGTATTGAAAGTAATGGTTAACTTTAATAAAAGAGGTGAAATTCAATTAGGATCAAATGAAACGTTGTTATTGAATTCTATCAGCGACGGATAATGCGTGTGTATTCATCAGGTGAAGAGGCGTGAGGGCACATTAGGGCGCTGCGGCCTCAAAGCCAGAAGACTGATTATGTCTATCCGCAATTTCTCTCCGGCCCTATTCTCGCGAGCTAAAACTAGCGAGTTTTCCACCACGCTATTAAGCGGTCGCTTTTACATTTGTCCTTATAATGGGAACGTGCTACTGATTAATTTGAAACGAAACTCATTTATGTCGAAATGCGTGTCTATTAAGTGATGATTGCAACGTTTTCTATCTACGCTTCAATATCCGATTTAGAGTAAGGAACGTGGAAAATTATACGTGGTCCAGTTACAAGCCCTCACCCCATTAAGTAAAGGCGAGCTCATTCTCGGCAAGACTAATCAAATAACAGTCTCCCCTTGGCCCTCCCCCCGCCTCGCGGCTAGTGGTCATCTCTCTTATCGATTGTGGTGGAATTCGTGCACAGAATGCGATATTTCCCAGCGTTTTACTCTTCCAGACAATGAAAATAATGTTTCGTTTGATTTATGGATATTGTCGTTATATAGTAGATGGATTGTAACAATTGCAAAGATTAGTTAGCTGGTTGCATGCGCCTAACGTAAACTAATCTGCATTGCTTGTAACCGCATCCATTGAGCCGGTGCATCAGGCGTTGTTTGAAGTAGATTTGCATTGTGTATTTGCAAAATGGTATCGTGATACATGAATAACTCAAATACTGTAGTGGTCCAATTAAAATCAAATGAATAGAGGTTTAATTTTCACGTATCCTTGCAGCTATAGTTCAACTCATGTTTATTAACATTGTCACGACCAATAACAAGTAACGGATACTTAATAGTTTTCTTAGTAACCGGAGTCCTGGATTCATTTGTTGTAGAAATAATATTTGTTTTGCGTTGGTAGGCATGAGATTCTCATCATCGTCAATTATTTATGGAAAATAAATTGTAGATGTACACTATGTCTTAAAAATAATCAATAAAACAAATGTATAATTGTGTCTATTCTATGCCATTTAAAAAAAAATATATCATAAATCTTGATTTTCAATACTGAAAATATATATTAAAGTATTTTTGGTTGTTAGTTGTCCTTATGAAAAGGTAAGGAAAAGGCCTCCAAAAATTGTATTCCGCGATACAAATTTAGTATAGTACCAAGTAAGTATAGTACATATTTAAACTCCACTTTGAGAATTCACAGGACTTGTTTTCATAAGTACTAAATGCATTAGGTAGCGTGCTGGGTAGACCGTACGTTACAATCCGCACATACGTCGCTTCACTGGTCTGTGAAAATGATTTTGATTTGACCCTTTGTAGGGTGACTTTACCGCAAAATTACATTTCCATCTGTGACTATTCATACAACTTTCATTCTGTTAATTGTACTATAGAAATGGCCGTGTAAATTACCAAAATATTTCATACAAACAATCAATTGTCGAGCTCTGAAAATTGCTCTGGTCAGGATACAAACTATATTGTAATACAAGAATTTTAAATACACGTTATATTAACCGATTCTTTAGTCTAGTGTGATTCATATTCAACAGATTACGAGGTCCCATAGTCCAGAGATCTCTATTGCTTTACTGTATATTCCATAAAATGTGTATTGTTTTTTTTTTAATATTATGGCAATAGTTTTGACTTTATGCCAGTTGTGTATTGTTTCTGCTGTGATTCCATATCAGCAGTGTAGGCCTAGTGGCTTGATCATGCGACTTATAACCGTTCTAGAGATTATAGAGGTCGTGCGTTCGAATCACGGAACAAAAGAACTTTTATTGCTATGTGCACAATTAACAGACTCTTACCGGCATGCCTTAGAACCAAAAGTCGACAGCGTGTGTCAGGCAAGTTGCTATTAAGAAAAAAATTGTCACAAAATATATTCAGATATCTGAGACCAAGATCAATAGCAGGTTATAGCACCATTAGTATTGTTTTTAATTAAGATAAGTCGCTGTTGGCTAATCGATCTAAAAACTATATTTATTATAATTTGTATCAGAAGATATTCTAAAAGTGTTCAATATATTAACTACACGATAAAATAGGTAAACTATAATTCGTTTGTTAAAAGCTAGAATTTTAAATATAGAACACAAGACTAAACTGAATTAATTTTATTTCTATTTTATTCTGTCGTCATTACGAACCCGTGGGGTTTCTCCGCAAATGTGTCGAAGATAATTTTGTCAGTGTTCTCCTTACTGATATATTCAACTGAATATTCCCATATGCGCGTAATACTGTAGAATTGCAAAAAAGGTCTGTTTGAGGGGTGAAATATGTAAATTTATTGTCTTGGGCGGCTCAGTGGGCGCCCCCGTCATACGCCGACACGTAGGATAAAGGAAATGTTAATGCGCACCAATTTATGTGCTTACTATGATTTCGCTGAATCGAATTCGCCCTTTATGGCTTAGAACGCTTTGTTTATATCTCGAGGCTTTGGTAATACTTCTATTTCTTAAAGACAATCGATTTTTAAAACCTCGCAAATATGTATTTACGCAAATAGTAGTACTATTACAATTGTTTTAATATAATTGTGTAATAGAATTGTGTCAAGAAAGAGTGATTTTTTATGAATTGTTCTGAAATAATATTTTAAAAATATAGTTTTATTTGATTGAAATTTATTCCTATACACTATCGCAAAATAATAAACAAAAAGTAATAAATCAAGTGATATCGTTAACAAGACCGTCAAATACCCAATCTGCACCCCTCGATTTGCTGTGACTAATTCACAAAGGCCAAATGTGACATAATACCGGCATAATTCAATGTTTTGCTCACCATATTGTATTTTATTTATGAGTTATGCTCTGTTGACTATCATGCCACCCTTTCTATCATAGGGATGGTGTCGTATCATCCCTTTCTGAATATTGTTAGGGTGCCTCATACCGGTGCATAAACGCCTGGTTAAATACCTAGAGTTAACTTACACCGCGTCGGCTCGCGAACTTGGGGTTGAATGTATGCTAAAGACTCATTTATAACGGACAATTTTAAAATTAATATTATTTATTTGTAATAAGCTAACTGAAGTATTTTAATAGTAGTAGTGCTACGTGTGTGCAACAATTACAACAATCTAAAATAATGAATTTAAACAGGAATACGGATTTAAGAGGATGTTGAGTAATTATTGCTTACAGCGCCACCTAGTGTAATTTTAATCAAATTATTGCGAATTTCTTTTTATATCCTGACTAGAAAAAAATAGCTTTTATGTACATATGTTAACGTTCTCCTTTCGTATGTATGTATTTAATTTTTAACAGTGTCTATTTAAAACCTTCTTAGATAGATCTTTATTGATAATTCCGATTAAAATACTAATTTAAATTCAATTCAAATTAAATGTTTTTATTAAAAAAATGTTATAATAAATCAAAATTTCGTAATAAAATCTATAAAAAACGCAACACTTTCCCGCACTTATATATTTATTTTGGTCATATAAAAATTACAAGTGAATTTCCCTTTTTGTCGATATTTAAATTTTTAAACGTCTCGGTCGCCCAGACAGACAGAGGGTGCAGAAGCAATTTGTTCGAACAAATTTGTCATTCAAGCTACAATTGATTGCGGCTATTAAGCCATGATTATTGATATTCTGTAGTTTATAGATCAGAATAAATTGTAGAGTATAATTTAAGAAAAGCTTTGTCAGACTACGATAAAGCTTAGTTTTCGGCGTTAAAGAAATTGTCTTGTTTTATGAACATTGAATTATCTTTTAACTATTCCAAGTATCAAGGTTCAAAGGGAATTTCAATATTTTGCTATATTTTATTTTGAATGAAAAACCTTCCTGAAATCGTATGCTTTACTGTAAGCATGAACACCGTATTCAACAGTGTGTGATTTTCTTTAAAAAAAAAAAATAACCCATAACTATGGCTTAGTGGGTTACGCCCATGGCATTTAAACCATAGAGATTGGGTCCTTAACTAACATGGAGAACTTGTTTTAATAAGTCCTCGGTCCTCAGAGTCGCTTGATGGTTACATAAAACACTAATTAAAGTTTGAAGCATCTTTGCGATAGATTGCAATATAAAAATATTCTTTAAAGAAAAAACTTTTTAACCGGATTAAAGTTATGTATTATTATAAATTTACAACTATTTAACATAATTTTAAATTTATCCGACGTTTCGCGTGCTTTACATCGTGCGTGGTCACGGTGACTGAAGACGAAAGGTGTTGGATGTCAAAAAGTATCACAGCTGTAGAGAAAGTTGCATTATCTGTATTTATTTCCCCGGAGTTGGTATCGACTAAATACATAACTTTAATCCGGTTAAAAAGTTTTTTCTTTAAATGTGTAAAGGTTATGTCAATCAAAGACAATACTAAAATATTCTTTGTCTATTAATAAATAAAAATAATATATACTACATTATTACACATTTTATTTATTTAACGAAGACTGATGTCATTTAAAATTGTTTATTTATAATTTTATTTTTATTCAACCTATGACAATAGAATTTTAACGATACTTATTAACTTTGTGGCTTGTCATCACATTTACCACATATGACCAAAACACGCAGAAAGTGTGGTTGATTTTTTAATAACATCTATAGGGGTCCACTGTTAGACTACATTCATTGCATCTGGGTCTTTTGATTTCACAAATTGTTATTTGTAGAAACTTGTTTTGCCAAATTGAATAAAATTTGTTTAGGCTTACGGTAAATGCGTAATTAGCCAAAATGTATTTAAAATCAATATAGAATATTTTTTTAGCTTTTGTGGAATAAGTAAATCAGTTTTAGGTACAAGTGAACTTATGAATAAATATCAACGATGTTCGTGCAGTATAAATAATTAAGGAACTTTGTACATAAGCGTGGTGGGCTCATTTATTATTCTTTATAAGGAAACAAAGGCGAGGGTTAGCCGTAATAAGGCTCCGCCACCTCGCCGGCTTATCTTTATTGCCTCCAACCCACGTAGAATAATAAATCGTTTTCATCAAAAACAAATACTCGACAGTTTTTGCCGGAGTCGAGCGAGCGGGTCGGGGTGGCAATTTTCCACCCCCATAATACAATATTTTCCGACATTTTCCACGGGAATACAGTTTCAAATCGCTCGCTCGTAACCGGCAGGTTCCTTTAATGTGTATTTTTCGTCCAATCACAGGACGGCGAGAGTCTCGATATTACCTCAACTGTCACACATAAAGTGGAAAATATGGTCGACAGATGTGGGGGGAGTGCCGGCTTGGGGGAGGTCGCTGCTTGGCAAGTCGGCGCGCGTACGCGACGCTCCGGCGCGCCGGAAGAAACGCTTCGAACAGGTTTATAGCTTTTCTTTCAGCTCCACTCAGGTACGGGTCGTATCATAACAGGGAATAGCGGCGCGTGATGTGAACCCGTGATAAAATAAATGTCGAGATAGGCTTATGTATTGTACTGTTTATCTAAATAATGGTTGCCGGGAGAAAAGTTTCGATTAAACTTGAGCGTTTTGTTGTTTTTCACGATTTTTTGTAAAAAATACTTATTCGTTGGCATTATAAGGTAATCTATTATGGGTTTAAATAATTTTTAAACAGTATCCATCACTGAGAAGGTACATTATGTAGAGTCAGGGGTTTGGTCGACCAACAGGCTACGGGCTACGGGCTACGTCGTAGCTGGTAGGCCGTCCGTAGGAACAAATGGCGAATCATTTCTCATCGTAACTTTTTGTCGGTTCTTATCTGTTAAACTTCACTTTTCATCATCCGAGGGGATTTATGTAATGCCTAGTCATTTCTCGGCGTCGAGGCGCGGCTTATCGGTGGAAAGCGAGTTCGCTTGATTGATGAGCGCGCAAAAATAAATGTTCAGTTAAATTATTCGATAAGTTGGAAACGGAAGTTAAACGGGAATCTGTGTCCCTTACCCCTCAAGACGCTTGTAGCTACTGTACAACGGTGATTGATCGCTTAAAATAAGTATAAGCTCTCCTTCATTCTCTTGGACGTTGCGACTGAATCGTATCATTTATATGTATTTCTAGTTCTAAATATGTATTGAAATATACATTTTACTAAGCAACTAATTCAGCATTACTTTGAAGTTCATGTTACGTAAAGTAAGGAATTATCTGAATTTAATTAAGTTTAAGGGTCAATTGTTTGATTACAATCCTCCTCTGACCATGAAACTAGCATATAAGTGAAGGGAGAAGAATCATAAAATTAGGCATGAAAGCAAATGCCATAATTGTAGGCAATCAGCGCCCCTCTCAATGATTTATAGCTAGCTACCACACCGCTCTCAGTACGCATCACATTTACATCTTTTGAACATTTGCGTTATCTATGTATTCTGAACAGATTCATGGCTCAGCTATATTATTTATTTTATATCTCAGCTATAAAATAGAGATAAAAATACGGTTTAGCAGTACGCGTAAACTCTATTTTATTAATATTGCATATTAACAACATTTTTATTTTATTAAACTATTCCAGCTGACTTGCTTTACTGAAATATATTAATTATACGATAAAATCCAAGACATTCGTTGTGATAAGCACGTGTGAATGCACCAAAACGTGTTTGTAATGGTTAAAATAGTTCTCTAAATTCTTAAATTGCCTGTGGGAGTGCAGTAGACGGTCCACTTAAAAAGAGCATTGTGGCTAATCTCTAGCGACACATGTACAAACAAAGTTTAATTGTGAGCGGTGTGCCGGCCCCGGGCAAAACCGATTACAGTCTTAGCGCTCACCTTCGATTCCAGCACCTCACGACTCACCCCCTACCCCCTACATATTCAATTCCAATCAATCCAACACATATTTATACATATACGTCCCGAGTATGTTTTTATTGCGGACTCCATCGAATGACGGCCGCAAACATTGCATCCGCCTCCCTCGCTCGCAGCGGCAAAACCTTTTATTTTTAATTTCGATTTTGATTTTTCCGAGCGCACGGTATCGTCCTAGTTTTATTTCGTTTCATTTCATAGCGTAGGGTGGGTGCGCGACAGATCGGAATTTCAGATATGTACAATTTAAAATCGTGTAAGTACGGTCAGCGTGGCGGGAGTATCGGGCGCCGGAAACGCTTCTCCCGCTAGACTGACGCCTGTCGGTTTGTTTTCTTTACTTTTTTGCGAGTTCTATTTTCATTTGATTGCATTTGAATTTCCGCCGCCAATATCCGCTAACTAAACACGATTAATGCGGAGCGGAGATGGACAGACGGGCGGGCCCCGGCGCCGTGACGTTCTTTACTCGTTTTGTCGTTTTATATTAGAAAGGCAGCTAATTTATTGCAAATTGCGCTACGGGAAGCCTTTGCAATAATGTACAAGTGAACATTATTTTTAACTAATTTAAAACACAGGCTACTAAGGAAATCAAATACTTTATCGCAATTAACTTAAATCATAGAGTTATTAGAGAAGGACTATTAACATATATGTATTACGTACATAAAATAATCTTAAATCGAACAACGGCCTTCGTTACAGTACACCTCTATTTAACTCATACTGCGGCTTTAATCCGATGCACAATAGTGAAGCTAGTACGTCAAACATAAGAGTCTGCTTTTGAGAACTGACAAACAGTGACATGATCCATTGATCGGCTAGTATCATTTGCACAATAAACAGGCTGTAATGCGACAAGCCGAGATCGATCACGAGCGTTATTGGGAAACTTCTCCGCGACACGGCCCTTGATTAAAAGTATGCAAATTTTATTACATCCCACGGGGTGCGGATGGGGACACACGTATTGGGGTCAACTGAACGTATCTGTAATGTAATTAGTATCAATCTTAAATCTCGCCCTTAAACTGTTTTTAATCGTATAATATTAAAAAAGTTTCTCGAGATTTTTTATCTGTACGATAAATACATGGACACAGTTATGTTTCGATTTGGGGGTATAAGTTTTGTATTCACTATGTATCAAAACATGTAATGGGTTTGTAAATGCAAAATACCTACACTACATGTAGGTACAAACAAGAAATGGGCTGTTCTTAAGAATTTATAGGTAGACGCATTAATGCACCCGTTAGTAATAAATAATTCGATACAATGTGTGGTGGAGTGGGGTTTTGTTTATGTCAAATTGTAATTTATCGGTTACTCGGCTCGAGTCGGATATTACAGGGGGATTCCCCCACCCACCACCTTGTGTTCGTTGAAAATTTTATATTAGCTACCGTATCGGCTGTTAAGTCATTCCGTTTTTTCTTGTCCATGACCAGCCAAAGCGATCTTTTGATTAAATTAAGGGGATCAATGGGGAATTTTTAAACTGATTGATAGGTTGACAAAGCGTTTTATGAACACGACTTGAATTTATATTGGGTGGACGTGATTAAGCGGGGTGTATTTTTAATTTGATAGGTTTTTTTTAGTAATTGCAAAATTAGCAATTGTAATCTAGAAACATTTTACAAAAAAAACGCCTTACATATATTTATTATAACTAACAAGTACGACATATGAATTAAACACTACTACTTCTTTCAAGGGGAAGGTGATTAAATTTTTAAAGGCAACGCAATATAGCGTGGGCGAGTAGTTAGACCATAAGTTTGACACCAATTATAAATAACTTAATTCATATTTACATTATGTTAATGTTCTTATTATATGACATTGTAAAAATTTATATGACATTTGTATGCCTATTTAAATATGGCTGACTGTGCGGATTTTTGTAGTTGATCGATCTAATTGTACCACTTGGTAAATAAACGATTTATTATTATTATTACTACTACTAAGATATCTGCATCTGTTTTATTATACACTAGCTGACCCGGCTAACTTCGTTCCGCCTTAATAATAATATCGTTGTTATTTTAGTTAAACTTATTTTAGGATTCCATTAAGGTGATAACTTTTTTTTCAAATAGAGAAATGTTTTATTGCTTGCCATTGCAAAAGAAGAATGGCAGTTTTACACATTAGGCCTATTCTCTCTATCGCCAATATTGCGATACTGCATGTTAAAGCACTTTCTGCTTTACAACATTTTTTGATGAGGTAACACATGTTTTCGATCAAGATCAAAGCCTGGTTATGCATCTCCTCATTTACCTCAAGTTCGGAATTTCTTGAAGTGACACGAATTCGACGTAAAATGATGCGTAGTTTTGTCAACAAATGTCACCACATGCCGTGTGCATTCGTAAAATTAATTTATTTATTTATTGTTATTCGATAACTTATCCGATATTTTATTACTTATTCTGCTATTCGGAGTGGAGAAAAATCCATCAAAAAAGACATAACTAACATCGGTCAGGGCCGATCTCGAGTTATAAGTGTTGTAACAAACACGACTTTCTTTTATATATATAGATATAGTGGATCAGTCACCTGTACGTAACAAACGTCAAAATTGGTCTGAGGGTACAACGCGTTTTTTACTTATGGGAATCATATGTAGCGCTAAGTCTGGACTATCCTCAACCTAACCAAGAGATCTACCAGTATTCCTATTCCTTTGTATTCTCTCGTCGTACGAGCATAAGTTAATTGCGTATGCACACATAGTTCTTAATAATATTTAAAATTAATGGCCTAAGCTTATTTTCATTGAATTTTAACTATATTATTTAAAAGTAGCCTCGTAGCTGTCATGGAAAACTGTCTCAGTGAAGTTAGCGAAGCTCGCGTCGACAAACTACGAACGGAATTTGTTGACTTAAACCAATTTGCCTTAACTCTACTAACAACTTATAATAGAGCAACTTTCCTGATTAATCTATTTTTGGTGGGTTTACATCTCGAATATCCAATCTTCCGGACAAAGTTCATCGGGAACTTCTAAGTGTTGATTTCCACTCAATAAACAACAACGCTTCCTTTATAATGTTCTCTATTAAACTTTAAAATAAATACAATTATTGAAAATTCATTAGATTATTTCATTGCGAGTAAAACTTCCCATAGTTAGGTGACTTATATCTACACATATACACTGTACAAATGCGAAGAGCGAAAAGTCAATCAAGTAATAAAACTAAATAAAGTGCCGTCAATGTTTGAGTAGCAACGCTATTACTTTTCGTGACCCACGGACGGCTTCTCCGCTTGATAAGCAGTAAATTGCTTTTCTTTCCATTTCTTAAATAACCGACCCACTGCCCAAACCCCCGCCGGACCTACCCCTCTCCACTCCGCATTATATTGTTTCATTTTCTTCAGGAAAAGCTTAATTGCATTCTTAAAAAGCTACGTAGCGTTATGTTCTAATTATTGTAGCGACAATAAAAATACGCAAACGAGTGTATTATAACAATTAGACACTCCTCCTCGATCGTTAAAAGGGAAATTTAAATGGAATTTTTATGTCCAACAATTAAGGATAACGTCGACTTGCTAGACATTTTTGTAATTACAAAAATAAGATTCTTGAAATGTAGCGTAAAAAGAAATTGGGCGAAGCGGGAAATACCGCGGTGCGGCCTGACGGATGGGCTATGCCAAACATTACAATGAAGTCATATTAAAATAATTAAAAAAGTGGTTATTAGTAAGAAGACGTTTTCATAAAAACCATCTTAATATCGTATATTTTTTGATAAATGGAGCGTCAGATTCTTGAGCGTGTTGTGAGGCGAAAAAAAGCCCAACCGTTTCTTAAATATACTTTAGTTTTCATTAATCTTCCTTGTTCTAGATCTTACTGTCTACCACTAAACATTTTTATTATTTTAAATCCAATTTAATATGTCCATGGCAACGTTTCTTTAATTTTCTTAAATGTAACCTGTAATTTAACAATTAATTTTGTATTATAATTATTTGTTATGGCTTAATGTGGATTTAGTAAATTAATTTTACTTTATTTACACTCGGTCACGGGTAACTAAACTAATACGTGTTTTAATATGGTAGAATAATTTCTTAAAAATATTTTTTTTTATGTATCATGCCTACCTTAGCTGGTATACGTCGATTAACAGCGTGATAATTATTATTCTAAGTAAGTTCTAAATGATAAATAAAACAGTGCAGCCCTGCGATTCTGTAACTCACTTTTCGAACTCACAAAGCGGTTTTCGCATCGGCGGTCGCTCTGAAATCAGTCGTGAAGCAGTCATTTTATGATTTCATATTCTCTTAAACAACGCATTCTATTAAACAATAAACTACAAGCTCCCACCTTTTCAGAATGCCAAATCATAAAATGACTGCTTCACGACTGATTTAAGTGCGACCGCCGATGCGAAAACCGCTGTGTGAGTTCGAAAAATGAGTTACAGAATCGCAAGGCAGTAATGTGTGCCTGTGTGGACTTCATAACCTCACATTCTATCTAGTGATGATTCTATCAGATGGTATATTATATTACTTACAGTCAGCGTCATGCAGCTGTTGTAAAAACTGTAAGAAACCCATGTATGTTTCAGGTGTAGAATTTATTAAGTATACAGAATCGACATGAGATTACCCGACCAGTATATGAAGATGGAAAACGCAGAGGCGCCCGAGGGAGTAGTGGATTTATCGCTGAAGAGCCGCGCCGCCTTCGCCTGGCCCGCGCTGATTTATACCGCACAATCTCGCAAAACTTACTTCACATTTAAATTTCCAAACTGTCTAAGCTGCTCTTAACGTCGACCATATTATCTCATTCGATCGCCTATAAATTTTATGACTTGACTTGCCTTTGTCGCTGGCGCTCGGGATTAATAGCTTACCTAACAGCTATACCAAGCCAAACAGACATCGTGTACTGTGAACATTTTGGACCATAGACTATAACAACTCTATTTAGAATGTTATTATATATGTATATCAACATTCTTAATTAAAAAAAGTTTTACACAGATACAAATTAAAAATAAAATATTAAAGTGCCCAATTCGTTCGTGCTATTTATTTCATTAATAACGTATATATCTGACGTTTACTTTTACTAAGTATAAAAGGACATTGACAATAAATATTGCTGTTCATGAATTTGTAAGATTAGCTTTTAAGTTTTTAGTCTGTTATTAATATTTTATTTTGTATTACTTTAGATTAAGGTTCTATATATATTATATATCTATATAACATTTGGTTCTGCACTTCTCGCACGCATCATGTTTCTTTTTTTAGTTTTTCTCTTTAACTAGGGTTGCCTGGAGATCGCTTATTAGCGACAAGGCCGCCCGTTGCATCCCTTATAATTTTTATGTATTGTGTTTCTTTTATTTGCAACGAAGAGTAAACAAATAAATAAATATATTGTAACATCATGAATTACCTTTACCAAAAACTAACATTTGTTATAGAATTTAATTTAACAGCACAGTGTCGCGCACCAGTTACGCTATTCATAACGGTTAGTTTATGTGTATAAAATATACCAAATCGTCCTAGATACCATCTAGAATCTATTACAACGGTGTTGGGATTTACAAAATGAACAAATTCTGTGTGCCTGTTATGAATATGTAATCAAAATTTCGAATTCTGTGAGTGCGGGTGATGTTTGATGCCGCAACTGTCAACGCAAACATTTCTCTCGTACCACGAAAGTTCACGATACGAATACACTCGCCTGTGATTTAATTACCCATTGGTAAACGACTTAAATTGGGAATACGTTATAGCTTTTAAATAATTAAAATATAAGAACTTACGTTGTCATAAGCTAACACATAGAAGTATGTGTATACCTTAAAAGAAAACCTTCAGAACTGTGCAAGTATTAAATTCATATATGGAACAGGATGCTACCAAAAAAATTTTGAATCAAAATTATAATAATTATACTAAATTAGGATACTCGCTGAAATATCTTCTTTAATAATGTTTGCCTTACAAGTAACGAAAATTTATGAATTCATGAAGACGACATTCTTTCCGACTACGGTGTTTAAATCTAAACTTGGTACAGGGGCCATCGCGCAACCCTCTTATAATTTAGTTTCAAACTTTTTAATTAGCTTTATATTTGTGTTTGCAGATTGAGACTTCGCGACTCTGTTTATCATTTATTTGACTGAGGTTTAGAAGTTATGTGATTATTAATGCAATAATGAAATTGCTAATTAAATATTTATTATTACTTAACATTTATCATTTAAAAGGAATAGGAAATGTTTCTGAGTCTTAAGGCAGGAATATAACGAAACAATAACTAGCTGAGTATATTTTTTTAATCGCTGCTTACTACCACAGTATGGGGTTTAAGCTTATATTTCTGTTCTGATATCATTAATTTATTAGGTAATCAGCTTCCACAATGAAATCGAATTGTTATTCCATTAAAAGGAATAAAAGATTAATTAAATCAGAGACTAATCTATGTATATTTTTTTTAAATTAAAAAAGCAAAGACATATCACTCCAATACCAAATGAAGTTTAGCACCTTTATCAATAAGTGTGTACTCGAGAATCAAACGTTATAGATTTTAAATAAAATGATTAAATATGTTTTGTTTAAGGATGTTGACAGAAAGTTGCTATTATATTCATAGACTACAAAGACTATATACATATAGTCACATATATTCATCATATATTCATCATATATTTGAGACGTATTACCGAAAATTGGGCAATACAAACTCTAAATCAAAATAATATTTACTATGTATTTACATACTAATAGTATACCTTATTTTTTTTCAAGTTTGCACCCGTTTCAAGGTACACAACCTTTAACGCTGGCAGCATTCTCGCTGTATGGAGGTACTTATTCGTGAAGCGAAAAAAGCACCTGCTCTAGGGTCATCGGTACTATCTACCAGTGAACTTAAATACTCTACTCCAAAGAGAATGAAATAACTTACCGTACACTTATGAATGTCAGTAAAAAAATAATGCTCAATTTAGATGTACTGCCAGCTCTCAAATCAAGAGTGTAGAACGGACGTGAACTGGCAGTAACTGTCCGCCACTCTTTTTGATCGTCAAGTTTTTGTTTATCAAGATGTTTATTTACTTTGGTGAAAAAAATATATTAATAGACCAAAATTAATCTACTCTTACCAATAACACTATCATTCGCGCTATACGAAAAAGGCAATAAAACAAAAACACTCTCAATAATCATAAAATTCATAAACATGCCACCAATCTCGTAAGTCTCTTTTAATTTGCCAAAGTGTGTTCACATAATGTTTGTAACCTGCAATCATTACAAAATTCCTGCAATCGTTATTATAATCATTTAAATAGTAATGATTGTAGTAGTAGTAAGTAACAAAATTAAATCAAAATTTAAATGTGGTTTAAGTTTTCATTTAGTTTTGTTTATTTCTGTTATTGTTATTTTTTATCTTTTTAGTTTTAGTTACTATTATTGAAGTGAAACTTCTTTATCGGGGTTGGAAAAAAATTTAGTGTAACATTTTTTCGTTACGCGTCACATTTTTCCGTTACGCGCCATCTTTTGAAGTGAAACTTCTTTATCGGCGTTGGAAAAAAATTTACACACATTTGTCACATTTTTCGGTTACGCGCCATCTTTTTCTTGTCCCTACCACGGTTGATCCGAAGAGATTCGAAGCCATTAGTAACAAAAATATATAATAACGATAACAATTATAGTAATACTAATAATTCTATTACAATTAAATCTTAGTACCTACTACATAGTAGTACAGTAATAAGTTAAAATGAAATAATTGTATTTGTATTCATGTCTATGATAATAAAAGGCTTTTGTTAAACTTTATCTAATTTAACTTTATTTAACCAATTTCTGTAAAGTTGCATACAGTAAAGTAGATCATTTTTCGAAAAATAAGGTCATAAAGAAGTTTCACTTCTTACGTACTAGTACACGCACACATTTTTTTTACTTTTTTTTTTATTTTGTGGTTGTTTGTTTAATTTTTTCCTTTGATAGATTTCTTATGTTCTAATGTAATTGGTGTGTATATGTGTGTTAAATTTGTGATGTCATATTTTCTTATACTTTTTAGGCATACACATTGTTTTAGAATGTATAAATAAATAAGCAACATCTAAAAGAAATGTTAAAACTAATATTTATTTAAGATTATCCAGAATTCACTACAAATGTTATATGTAAGCATCGTGCGCTATTATAGTTACCGTTGTTCGAGAAACATGACTTGAATTTCATCAAAGCAAACTAAATATACCTGCCCGCTTGTTACCTAAATGCAATTTAAGATACTCTACGTAAATATTGAATCTTCCACAAACATCAAATTAGATTTGGACCTGGTCATCGTGAATAGTAATGAATCTTCATGAATATGCACACTCTTGATTGGTCTATATTAGTTTCCAGTTAGCAATTATACGTGTTGGAATGGAGGATCTTATAGGTTCGATTCTTATTTGTGTATGATGTATGAGAACTGTGAAGAGTTTTTCTTGATATTTTGATGAATGAAAAAAACAAAAATATCACTTAATTATTTTATTAAGAGTTAGTTTCGTGGATAACTTTTAGTTTTATTCTGTGCATACTTTATTGCGCTGGCAACATAGTAATGATTGATAGTTTTTTTTTTGTTTCCATAAAAGCTTTTTGGTTACACGAACAATATAAAAACATATTTATATTTAATATGTTAATAGGATTATTAAGTTTTCTACCTATTTGCCATTAAAAATATCTGAAGAGTATGAAGATCTAAAATAATGAAAAATCACACTATAGTGAAAATATAGGCCTATTATTTTTCCAAAAACAAAAATCTTCATACCCACATCAATCTACTAATTACATTCGATTCTTTTAAAAATCTTGTCTTTTGGTTTTCTATTATTGTAACCCAGCTTTGGTTATATTGGCCAACTGACAAAATGAAATTTATTTCCTTATGAATAAACAATTTTAAAATATCTTTAATTATTTATTGAAAAATATAATAAATATTATAAACTTTCTTCTAAATAATTAATGTTAATTTTTAGTATAATTTGAGCAATAAGGTACCTTTTTATTACGCACGCTTTTAAACTGGTCAAACAAAACTAACTTAATAAGAACAAAATAGGTATGAATACTTCTTCATCGTGCTGTTTTAGAGACAACTTATGATAAAGCTATCACTGACAAGCCAATGACCACTGCCTTCATACCACTCGATCCTCTCTCTGTTACAATTACCACGATCCACAACATTCTTTAACTCATAAACTCCGCCGTGAGCACTCAATATGTTCTCATATAGTACACTATATATATTATATACCTGTGATTTATTTAACAAGGGTATTGCACTGCGATGATATTGGGGTGACAGTATCATTTGCGAGTTCTTAATGCACGACCGCGTTTGTTTGACTGTTTGTTTAGAGCGTCTCTCTGCACATATTGCTGACAGATGCATTGATACCATAACTATATTTACTCTGCCCTTTAATTAAATTGTATCTGATTGATAGACTTTGTACATGAGAAATGCTATTTTATTAGATTATTTCCTAGTTAAATATCTAGTTTATTGTTTTGTGTCCTTCACAAAACATTTGAAATCTAAATTTAGATTGTTGTTTATATTTATAAATGAAATCTTAAAGAAAGCAACAAAAGAACGGAGTTTATCAAATAAATTGAACACTTTTAAAACACTATTTTGTCTTATCATACATATATAACAATCATATCCTTGTTGGTGCATGTAAAGAATTTCATATACTATAATTTTTGTTATTTTTTATGTAATAGGAGGCTCATCTGATATTAAGTGATACCGCCGCCCATATTGCCAGAAGGCTCGCAAGTGCGTAGCCGGCCGGAAATCTAAGGATCGAAATCAATGTTGATTAATTTTGGTTAACAAATTTCATACATACACTTATGGTCCTTAATCTATGCAGTCCGGACTTTCGTACATATCTGCTTACGTCTTTAGCTGGTCCGTGATTTTGAGTACGTAACCCAAAAAGGTATTAGATGAAATTAATCGAAGTCAGGATTACAGGAGCTTGCGAGGCTTTAATCTGCTCCGAAGTTATCAGGGCGCGGAGTTGTTATCTGTTTAATGTCTGGTAAACAACGGGATCAAGGGATAAGGAACGTCCTTTCATACAGCTGGCCCTCAGGCGGCTGGATTAGCGTGGAAGATTGCTCACGTCCCACGTATTGCTTTGTGGACTCATCAGTACTATACTATTTTATATGGCTGAGGAGGTCTCATATGAAGCACTGGAGCTTATTTACGGTAACTGTTTATCGTACTATAAAAATACGATAAACTTTAAGCAAATAATATTGTCTTTGATTGACATAACCTTTACACATTTAAAGAAAAAAACTTTTTGACCGGATTGAAGTTATGTATTATTCTAAATTTACAACTATTTAACATAATTTTAAATTTATCCGACTTTTCGCGTGCTTTACAGCGTGCGTGGTCACGGTTAAATAGTTGTAAATTTACGCATATACATAACTTCAATCCGGTCAAAAAGTTTTTTCTTTAAGCAAATAAGGCAATACTTCTCTACTTTTAGCCCAGTGATCGAGCGGTTGAAGCGGCTGTACATTTTTCTTTAAATTATTTTTGAACACAAAGACCTCACTTTATAAGAGAACATTGGGAAGATTTCGTTTAGGTAAGAATAAAATACTGACCACGCTATATTTCCACATAATATAGTAGTACCAACAGTGAGATCATCTATATGTTTTTATTTATAAAATTCTTCCCGAACTTAAATTATTTAGTTTCGGCTTAGTATATCAATATATTAACTATTTATACTGTTTTTATTATGTTCCTTATTAAATTTGTTTTGTTATTAAATTTTCTAAAATTGTTTATTTTTTAAAATTGTTTCTTATTAAATTTTCTCGTAAAAATACATTATTTTAATTAAACGCACAAAATAACTTATGAAACAATCACAAAGTTTCTGCTACATACCTATAGATGGATAATATACAAACTTGAAACAACAGTTTGTATAGAACTCTTACTTGATTTATCTCAGAAATGGAATTTTACTGGCGATTTACTTCAATCGGCGCTCCTTTGATTTGAATTAATTGATCTTCAACTCACCCGTAATACTAGCGTAATAGTTGGGTTCCAATAAGTGGCCTAATCGTAATTATACCGATAAAATAATTATCGAGCGACCAAGACGCGCAATCGGTGTCGACTTAAGACTCCATGTAAATTCAATTTCGTGCCCCACGACCCCATACAGGCCCAACCGAACATATTATTGCTGGATTTATCTTTATTGCAGCTCTGGAACACTCCAACTAACTTCGACTGTCGAAGTTACGCCATTAGTGAAGACGCTGAGATACAGGATTGTTTCGGTAGGGACAGAGTTGTAAGTCTTATTGCTTTTAGTATCGGCGTAGGGTTTGCTTAATCTAAGGTGTACTCTGAATGTCACTTGAAAACTTAGCTACATAACCAATTTGTCCAACAGTAGTTTATACACAATGCCTCCTTCAAATAGATTTATGAAATTGGTACCTGATGCCCATCCGGCTTACATATGTAGCTTTTAATTTCGCTGTCCGATAAACATTGCCGGTAAAAAAACAGGATGTTTTCACCGTTGACATTGTCAATATAAAACTCATTCAATTGACAATGGGATAGCGGGACCGAAAACTTGCAAGAGTCTTGTTATGACATAATACGCGCAATCGCAAACCATAATACCGGATCGGCCCAAAAAGACATCACTTCGGCTCGACAAAAGCACACGTCACCGGTTAATCCATCCGTAAAATGTCCCAAGATTACAAAAAAGCAGCCGACAAAAGTGTTGTTGTATGAACGTAAAATGAATTTTAATAAACATTGGACAATCGGGATGGTTGTAGATATTTTTGGGAAGATTCAGATAGTGAATAGGAGATAAGCTGGCAAAAGGTTTGCAGGCAGCGCGTATGTTTGATGTCGCCTCTCGTCGCCGGAGCGTGAACGGTTTAAGAGCAAAATTGCACGAACGCTAGTGGCATCTGTTAACTGAGCACTCCATACAAATAGATAGTTTTAATTTCGTAGATGGAACGCTTTAATAAAAAATACTCTCAATAACGCGATATGCGATCTCGATGATGAAACTCGTTTTAAGACTATTATTGTTTAAACATACTTAACATTGAAGTACTTAATAACATAAGCTATTGTCAAAAAAACGTTACGTAATGACAAATCTTATAAATCCCCTTAACTCGTCTTCTCTGTGAGAAATTACTTCATTTACCTCGAATGAACTCTCTCTTATAATCCCTCTCTTTATAATCAAAAACCTTAATTATAAGATATATAATAAACGCGATTTAATTTATCGTTAATCGCGTAATCATCGGGAAACTTATCAGGCGATAAGTATCAAACGTTTCTATTTAACTTCTCTCAAGTATAAATTCCCCGAGCGCCATATTGAAATGTTTATAATTAAATTACATAAAGACGAAGAAAATTAATTTCAGCGCTCGGAGTGGTGAGGCACAAAAGCGGAAGCTGTGCTCAAAGGCGGCGCTGCCGTCGACTCGCGAATTTAATTTCCTAGATGTTTTTGGATATTGTCGGGGAGTTGAATAATCACGTTATAACTTAACGGTATTAAATTTTATACGTTAAAGTGTTAATATTTCATTTCCAAGTTTAATTCAATTAATTCGGAAGTTCACCCTCCATGGGCGGATTCATTGCTTGAGGATAAGTCTTAAGATAATATAATGTTTAAGATTTACTTAGAATACTTTTTGGTATGGTTTGATTAGCTATAATGATGATGTAAAATCTCAACTTTGAGTATGGCCTGTTCTTTTTTAATTAATTCCCAAAAACCGTAAGAAAGAGGTTTTGCAACTCGACGCCTTTCTTTAAACTACTCTACCTATAGACATAAATTTGAATAAAGAACACGTTTACATTAGTTACATTCCAAAATGTATACAAATTTCAGAATCTCAAGATCGATTGTAACTAATTTCATCCTATACTTCAGCGCGCTGAAATAAATTGATGTACCCAAATAATTATTAATGCCTCACGAAATTTAATTGGAAAAGTTGAATTTGTATCGCGCTCACGGCGTAGGTGATTTGCACCGTGCGACTGTTTACGAGATAATTAATCTCAAAGTATTTACGGCTTTAATCGAGGCACTCCTGCCTGATGGGAAGTAACTCTTGTATGTAATAACCTCCGACCTCAATACGTTTTCATTTTATTCGTAGGAGGATCTTTGTTGGCTTTGCTACTTAGATATATGTAAAAGAAAAGAGTAACGGTAATTATGCAAATAAGTATTTGTCTAGTTGCAATAGACAATGTTATGTCTTTAGTTTTTGGAATTCTTTGCTATTGTATTACTAGACTGTTGTAATATATAATCGTTTTCCTCCCACTTAAATCCATTCCGTATTTAAGTGAGAAGACGACTAAATTATATAAAATCTAAGTTTCTAAGTAATAAGTATCTATAAATAATTGTATTGCGATATGTACCAATTTAACCTGCGTCTTTTATGTTTAAACATTTATTAAGAAAGAACTTTTATTTTTAAACAGGGCCTAAATAATACTTATATTTATTACTTTAATGTGTAGTATATATTAATATTAATACGTAATACGCAACTTGTATGAAAACAACAGCACACATCGTGCTTTAGTTAATCTATCTCACAAGAGATGGCGCTACTAGTAGTAAAAAAGGAGTGTTTGCATTTTGTAGTTCTTGATAAATCCGTATGCAACTAGCGCTATTATTTATTAACCTTATTTATTTATAAATACGTTTAAATACAAATTCGTTCGATTTTCAACCTCTTAAAAATGTTATCATACTTCTATTATAGTATGGAATAGGAATAATAATGAGTAATTAAGTTTAAATAATTATTACAAGAAAATAAATTGCAATGTAATCTAGAACATCTGTGTTGTCTATTGCATAGCAGGCAACTATTTAGATGAAGTTTTAGTTATGGTTCATTTCTGAGTATCTTGTCCATCTTACACGGGCCGTTTAAACTAATTAACAATAGATCGAATCCAACTGTAACAATGAAACACGAAGAATAAATGTCAATTTCACAAACGACGAGGAGGGTTCGGTTAAATCGAATTCCGTTTAATAATAGTACTGTGTTAGAGTTGAATGCACTCTTGATAGTTCGATAGTTTATTGTACATTGCAATGTTTTCATATTGGAATGCGTTCTAGCTTATAAATTAGCTATCGTAATGTAATACGGGCTTAAACAGATATTATACTGTGCTGAGTTGTTGGCATTCTTTCATGAAACTATTAAGTTTCCATTGGAATCGCAATATTTTAAATAAATTGTGCAAAAAATACATCATCAAAAGTAAAGTAATCAGCCATGTGACATACAGATCTTCTTTTTAAGGGTCTAAGACGTGCTGTTTTCACTTATTACTTTCACAGGATGGCCAAGTTTATTGTAGTAAATAAAAACAGTTGGTGTTAATTTAAAAAGACTACCTTAAGGAATCAAACGATAATTAATAATAAATTATTATTTTGAAGTTACACAACGTTACGTGTTTAACACCTAAAAACGCAGTATATACTATTGTTCCTTTAGACAATGATCGTTTAAGCAGAATTGAAATTAGTTAAACGTTGATATTTATAATAGTACTCATGCTTAGTTAGTCGTAGTTATAGTTACATTATACATAAATATAGCTTATTTTAATTGAAAGAAGTTTAAAATCCGTAAGTTGGAAAACCTTATTTTGCTAAGATCTGTAAAAGAGAACAGATAGCCATTTAAAAAGCTGGTGACCACAAAATAAACATCCGCTACTTAACTTCCGAATAGAATCGGATGAGATCCCTTCATCGCGGCGCCCGATTAGAATCTGCTCACTGAATTCGTACGTTTTAAACATAAAATGAGTTTAACTCTTAAACTCACCTGTTTTTGTCTTCTTTTAACGAATTCAAAATACAAATTGAACATTTTCAAATAGAAATCAGTCGTAATCCAAAAGTTTTATGACATGTATGGAATAGTAATATCATTATATTAGATAAGGTTGATTAGTTGTTTTAATAACTTCAAATAATATTACCGAGTCATGCAGAGGTCGCATAGGAAATTCCGAAGTACATAATTGTTTAGTTGGATATTTTTTTATTTATTTATTCAGAAGATTCACAGCACAATACAGAAATAGATGTATATATATATATAACATTGTGGGTCAATTACAAATCTTCACATATAGTTTTTTTTTATATAAATAAGAAGGTAAATATGACAAATATTTTGAGTGTAAAACAAAAACGAAAAAACAGAATTTAATTAGTTGACAATGAAATGATGAAAATATAATTATTGTAAAAATGTATTATTACTATTCACACACAAGTTTGAAAAGAAAAACTGACGTGCATAATCGCTATAATGTAAATTACATGTAAAAAAATAATGCTATAACAATAAAAATATCTGCTCATATAAGGCAACTCAGTAAAAGTTACAAACTCGATGAGAATAATTATGTTAGGGTAAGGGAGGATACGAGACTTGAGTATGAGGAACGAGTGACCCTCCCCCCTCCGCCCCCCTTGACCACTGCCACCCCGTTGCTTGGCAACCGGTCGCCACCTAATCATCATAAACAGATAACCCGCCATCTTAATGGACAAAAATAGCAGGTGCAAGCTTTATGGCATATTACCCTTCAGGTTGCGTTTAAGCTTTATAGATTTTCTTAGAACAATTGAATTAAATGCTTAAACAGATAATTTTTTATCATTATATTAAATCTATACAATAAATTGAATTATTCCCTTGAACGCCTTTTAGGTGAGAATTGGTTGTATTAGGGATTGGAAATTAATATAATTGAGTAATTGCATTAACATATTTAAACATTTATTGTTTTTTCAATCCATTTGTGAAAAGCTATAAAATATTTCTTAAGCTACGATAAAAACATTTTGGATATTCGATAATCCTTTCTCCTGAGCGTTTAACCCTCCATTTAAAGTCTAAGCTGCTTGAATTTTTAATAAATTTCAAAGAGATGTCAATCGAGTGTTTTATTTTGCATAGAGCTTAACGCGGTAAGGGGTGCGCGAGTACATTTCGTTGTACGTCATTTGTTTATCTCCGACACCCTCACTCCGCGCCAACCTTGCATCGCGTATGCACTTATTGTTGACAGAATATCAAATGACACTATAACTGTTAGCATATTGTTCTTATGAACCCTTTACCACAGACTGTGGAAGGTAATAGAGTATTGTACAGTTTTCGATGAAATATAGATAACAAACTTACGATAGGTTTTCAAGTATACATTAAAATATAATGTCTGTTTCTTCTGCTCGAAGGTATAGAATTTCGATACAATTTATTTGGCTTTGGTTTAGTTCCGAAAATGCTCACGGAGAGCTTGTGTTAGTCTTTCTTTACGTTGTTTCCTGTCTGTTTTACACCTTCTTATAATCTGCATGCTGGCAAGTTCGTCATATTCCAGAAATTTTATTATAATACATAGAAAATGATGTAGACGCCTCTAGAACAAAAATTCTTAACGTGAGTACCGGTCTCCGAAGGGCTTCTATTATTTTACAATATATTTAATATTAACTTTTTCTGTTAGTGTCAATATTTGAAAGTACCTGGTAATATTGTGAATTCTCATGTTGTAATTGGACGATATCATTTACCTCCAAAGGGTATCTTAAAAAGGGTAATAAATGCAAGACTTGTAGGCCATTGTCTTAGGGTAATCGGTTCCGTGAGAGTAAAGACCACTGGAATCGATCGGACACTTTCAATTTGTATGCCAACCACACTCGGCCACCCTACACGTTCTCACGCCACTTTTACCATTACCTAATTATTATTTTACCTCAACTAACACATGTTTGCCTGTTAACTTTCATGTCGTGACTCCATTATAAAGTTGATTAGATTTTATACAATTCAACAATATAGATTAACATAATTGAATAAGCAGTGGAATGAATGTTTAAATCCTGACGAAAATTGTTGATCGAATTTATTTATCGTTTTCAATTGATGCCTTGATTTTATGAGTATCTAAATAATTAATTCGAAAGGCTTCTGTAATTGCGGTTTTAACAAGAAAGCAACTTGTATAATAAGGTGTGTTCCTTTAATGAATATCCCGAGAACTGTTTGTTATACAGTTCCTGAGTAAAAAGCAGTTGTCATAAGATGAATGGAGCAAGGGTTTATGAAGCAGAGGACGGTAGGCACGCTTCGCCACCTACCTATTCAGGATGCGGCGGTTATGGCGAGGGTCTAATGATCTTTCCTCGTTTGGCAGCGAGCTGAGGGACAGCTTTTTGTCACCTTTCTTACAAGCGGCCGAGATCGGATCGGCTAACGGAAAAGACAGGAAATTATTTTTATGATCCATTGCAGGCATTGATGGAAATTTTGCATCTACTATTTTATTATTATTGAACGAAGAAATGCGTTTCATGTTCCGTAAGGGCATGGGTGCCGGTGTTCACGTATTTACAAATCGGTTGTCTAATTATGGACTTATTAAAAGATTTTTGATTGTATTATTGATCTATTATCTATGTTTGATTAAAAGCGACGTACACATAGAAAAATATTTGTCCTGAAAACTAATTACAGAAAAATATCCATGTGTATACGTTTAGAATTTGCATAACTTACGATCTGTACTAATTATATTTAAAGTGACTGATTGTAAAGTTAATCAAATCAAGGTAATAACAAGTGACGATCATAAAATGTTTTATTTTGTTGGTTGGCATTGCGTAATAGTTTGCGCTTTCGCAATCGACTTAATTGAATATGCCTATGAATAAAAACTAGGCGTTGGCAATTTAAATTAGTTCTAAAAAATTATACCACATACTTCATGCAAATATAAGTAAGATTAATGTGTGCCTTACGAGAATCACATTAGTGACATTAAAATCCCCGATGCATTCATTAGCAAGCGTCTGTGTATGGAAAAATATGTGCACCAACTAGCTTTTGCTATTCGCTCCGTATGATTTTCAGAAATGGCTCTGGCTTATGCAGTAAGGATACAATATTTTTATGCTGTCCGTTTTTCCTTAGCCGATGTTTTTATAATCATTACCGTGTCTAAAGTAGGAAAATCGCTCGAGATGCTACATTCTAATGACGGCAGGCGAGTCCGCGCGTGCGCCGCTACTCTGCGATTATAGGGCTGTCGATGTGATTAATTCGTTATTTTTAATTAAGTTTTGTGAAGTAAAGAAAACAATTTTTTACCGGATTTAAGTTATGTATAATTATTTTACATAATTAAAAAAAAAATCCGACGTTTCGCGTGCTCTACAGCGTGCGTGGTCACGGTGACTCGGAATTTTTTTTAATTACGTAAAATAATTATAAGCTTATAATACATAACTTCAATCCGGTAAAAAAGTGTTTTCTTTAAATGTGTAAGAGTTTTGTTAATGAAAGACAATATTTTGTGAAGTACTTCATCTAACATTTATTTTTAATAAGAAAATTGATAAATAGTAATGTAAGTAGGTATTACTGATGGTACTTAATAAAAATACTGGTAATTATTTAATACAAACACTTACTATGTTATAACTACTATTTAATGAAATTAATGAAGCTACTTACTTGATCTTCCTCCTGTAAATCCTAATCAAGTAAATTGAAAGAGTCATGAGACAGAATAAACTTCACTTCTTGTAAGAGTTAAAAATAATAAATAATTAATTAATAAGTGGCAGCCCTAAATTCCTTTCACTACAAGATATAAGCAGTTCTTATCTACATATTATTAAAGAGCCAAACACAGTCGGTATAAGTTGCTGTTTATGTTTTTATAATATTCAATTTTCCTTTTATTGGTGTGGTTTCAGAACGTGTTTTAATTGGAGTTGACAGGATAGTTTTTTGAGCAGCTCGTGCAAGAATCATGCTAAAGGACTGTTTATTCTATTAACGTTATTAACTCGAATGATTTGTATGAGATTAGTTTTAGGCATATTTGGTTTAAGCACTTATTGAGAAATTTTGTTGGTAGCTTTTAGCGTTGCCGAAAATTATCATACGGATTGAACTTGCAACCATGTCAAGAAGGTATTAATTACCAATTAAACCAATTTTTAAGATTTTTTTTTTTCATTTTTTTTTCCAATTTTCATATGAACCCTTTGAACACATATACACTTTTTGGTCGTGGGGTTCAAGTGCACAGGTGCTAATTAAATATTTATATTAGTAAGAATATTAAAAAGATAATAGATAGTACCGGTGAGTGGTGACCCCAGAGCTGGTGCTTTCCTCCTGTTTAAATAATTATAGTTTTATGTTCAACAAATAGATGTCGCCTGTGGAGTCTTGAATCGCGGTATTGTTTTGATTCAAGAATAGTATAAGTTTTTCAAGGTTTTTCTATTTAATATCTGAGCCTTCGAAATGGTGTTTTTCTTGATCATGGTCCTTCGAGCCGGATAGCCGGTCCCGCAACAAATAAATACAGCAAGGTAATGCTGGCTACACTGCCACAGGTACCAAACTTTTTACATTTGTTATAATTTTCTATTTATCAATTGTAATTGTTATTATGACTAGGCCTGTGTCGGTCGTTCATTTCTCGCGACCCGGGTCGATCGTGACCGATCGCACTCGTGACCGAGTCAAAGGATTCGATCGGTCACCGTTCGTTGAGTGCAAAACAAAAGGCGGCGACCGGCGTAGAGCAAATTTAATGGCCATCGTTCAACAATTTCGTAGTTTACAGGAAATAAGCTAGGTAATGATTCCTGGTATAAAAACTTAAAAAATGGTTTATTAAAATCCAATAAACAAAGAAAATTATGCTATTTTAAATTATGATTTAGAAATAAAACGGCACCATATAAAACAATACTTACTACTTTTTAAATATCCAAAGCGAAGTTAAGCGTCTAAATAATCACAATCTCCAACTAATAACTTTAAATAATAATAATTGACTCTATAAATTTAAATGCTTATACAAATCATAAGTGAAATAATTACAACGGCGATTGTTTACATTTAAAATTTGAACGTAAACAAAAAGCATGTTAAAATCCACATGTTAAAATAGCCCTTAATATCTACGTGTTACGAACATTTTTTCCTTGAATCGAGATACGAAAGAAAATTATTACCTTCGCACCTTAGTATTAAAGTTCAATATAGCTTGATCCTAGTTTCGGTCTTCAGAGATTAACCGAGTGTATGTCAATCGCGAATAATATTCTATGAGACCGAGAGCCGATAGTAACCGAGAAGCTACAATTTCATAGCGTTCGCTTTGAGACCGAACGGTCGTGTCGGTCAAACATGATTGGGATATAGCGGCTGTGAACGATTGTATCAATCACGCGATTGTTGGGACTCGGTCGTTTTGACTCGGTCGTTCATAACCGACACAGGACTAATTATGACTATTTAGGTTAAGAATATTGTAAATACTGTATATTTTTGTTGGACATAAATTTAAAGATAATAATGGAAATATAGGCCATTGTTGTCAATTTTTAAGATATTTAATAAAGCTAATGAATAACTGACTTAACTGGAAAGAGACTAGAATTAGTATATTTTATCCTATCGCTAAACAAATAGACTGTGCCTTACCATTGACATTAGACCGATATGCATTAAGAAAAGGCTGTTGTTAAATATGATGACACGAAATAAAAGAGTGTAGGCGTTTAGAAATGCTAATTTCAACTCGCTGGTGTCGGTACGATGCCATCTTCACGGTTTACGATACTAAACAAATGTGTTCGGACGCAATTACACCGCTGCGCAGGCGCAGCGTTCCAGCGTCACGGCGCGCGCGAATCTCGCCCATCACATGGGACTTATGCTAATGGCCAATGCCGCGTAAATTGGAGTGAGCTTGGTACAAAACAAAATGCGTCCGCCTTTATCTTATTACTGCAGTATTGGCCGGTATGACTTCAAGTCCTACTCCGTCTTCTTTCCACGCCCTTAATCTCTTGCCTTAAAGTCTACATTCGTTAAATTCTATTCAAATTATCCATAGAAACGACCAGATTGGCAGGCTGAATGAAATTCAAATACAAAAACTAACGCGAACGAACGTGAAACCGATTAAAAGACCACATCACGATTTTGTATGCACTTTGCACTCATTTGATCTCATGTGCTCGGGTACTTTACACTCGGAATAGATTATTCAGGTGCAATTATTGAGGTGATGAGGTTTTTAATTAGCTTGAGAATAGCCATTAAACTCATTAGGATTTTGTAGTTTTTAAGCAGAATTTGCGTTCTGAACTAATGGTTAAAAAAACATGAATAATAAACAAAACATGGCCTAAAAACCGTGTTAAGTAGGCATTTAATCGAGTTATTTAATATGCGTGAAATAATATAACGATACGTTCACAGGCCGGTCCATATCTAAGTAGCGAGATGATTGAATATTCATCCGTGGATCAATAATAATAGATTTCATCAGCGGTATGTGGTATCACATTTCATATAATAATAGTTCAATACATCGCACCGTGAAATGTCGATACAAAAACTTAACTAACTATAACTGCTAACGTGTGAATCGTATTAAAAAGATGTTAAGTCATTCTTCATAAACGGGTGGCATTCGATTTATCGTGATTAAATTTCGTCCATTAGCACACCGTTACTCTAATAAGGGGATAACGTGTAATAGTTCATATTGTAATCCAATAAAATAGTTTTTCGTAGCCAAAGTAATACATTCGGCTGTATAATTTGTGATTTTAAATATTAAATTTAATACACATTGTGAAGAAACTGCTTTAAGATGGTTTTACTGCTAAAAGCAGTGGGTAAGTATTTGAACCTTTTTGTATATATTATACAGAACAACAATAACTAACCTTAAAATATAATAACGAAAATATATTATTAAAAGGAGTCCCTTTAGACAAGGTACCGAAGATACTGGTAGCGTTCCCCCTTTGGCTAGACTAAATCTTTGTCCGAGGTAGCTGCCAGCTTTTCGGTCTCCTGTGATGTTGACTAACCTTTTGTTATTGTTTTCTTGTATATAAATTATGTTAGCTGTAGATATACGAAATAAATAAAAATATCCTTTGTCTTTAGCTGTTGTAAGTATTAAGGTTTTAATATTTGAGTTACATTTGATATAATTTTCCAAGACAAAAGTTTCATTATATCGAGGGACTTCAAAACGAACGCTAAATATTTCTGCAAGTACGTACGTATTTAATTACGTACTTACGGTGCCAACGTATACACAATCGTTCATATTGAATGAAAGGAAATGTCTGTCTAGAAATTACCTTGGAACAAGGGAAAACCTTTAGAAGCCAACCGTTTATTATAACGTTTTAAATTGTAAAAACGGAACTAGCGGACTAATGTATTTAGCGTGTTCTTTGTGGCCTCACAGACTTTCACATTTTTATGACATGCTGTGTTTAGTAACAGTACTTAGTAATAATTAAAGTGCATTAGTCAGTCTAACACGACACCTAATGTTTTTAGTAATTTTTAATTTTCTGTTACAGTATTAGTTGTAAGTATCCTTCACGAGAGATTATAATGCGGATTTGGCACACTCGAATCTCGTCAAAAAATGTAAGGAATAGCTTCTCTCGTTCTGAGTGCCAGATTACATTTTTATTCCACCAAGAGATGATATCTTCAGCTTAAAAGCATATTCACTTCCATAAAACCGTAGTTTGTATTTTAAATAAAAATAAATTACTATGTCTTTTAATAATACGAAAAATACTACATATATATACGTAGATTGCACTCACGTTATAAAAATATGCCTATTTTTAACAGACTTCAAAAGAACCGAAGCAGGAGGATGGACCTGGATGAGACTTGAGTTATTCAATTTTAGTGCACTTCCGAGTGGCTGTTTTTTTTAAACATTGTATTAAAAAAAAATATCAGTGGCGCTACAACCTCTTTAGGTCTTGGCCTCAGATTTCTGAATCTGTTTCATGATCATTTTTAAATCTAATAGGCAAGTAGGTGATCCGCCTCCAGTGCCTGACACACGCCGTCGACTTTTTGGTATAAGACATGTCGGTTTCCTCACGGTGTTTTCCTTCACCGTTCGAGCAAATGTTAAATGCGCACATAGGATGAAAGTCAATTGGTGCACAGCCGGGGATCGAACCTACGACCTCAGGTATGAGAGTTGCACGCGAAAGCCACTAGGCCAACACTGCTCTCAAAAACAACTCTTCTGTAAACATTGAGTTACAGGACAATAAAGAGGATAATATTGTAATAAAAGATATAAAATTTAATTATGCGAACCACCAAAATATAAAGATAACGTCAAATACCCCAAGTTTCGAATTAAGTTACAACAAGCGTACAAGTTATCATGAAAACCCAACAGCAGGAATAAAAGTGTATAGATAATCCTATTTCAAAACGCATTTCACATACAAATACCTTATTTCAGAGTAAAGTACGAACATTATACAGGCGGGTTCGTATTTAAATTATTCCAGCCGATCGTTTATAGGCCATAACCGAATTTGGGAATTAGCTATAAAACAACATTTGATACGGGCAGGCGCGGGTTTGCAATTTGAATGCCTGTTTCAATCTCATTGGATTGCGCGTCGCGTGCATCGCTTCATACTTTATCTTTCGGAGCGCGCTACAGCATGCCTAAAGCCTCCATTTTCCACCACCTTACACCCTAATGATGCTGTATTGACTGAGTGTCTATTAATGGTATAAAGCCTTATTTTGCAAGAATACTTTAAAGGAAAGAAGAATATTTCTAACTCCTAATTTATTTTACCTTACAACCTTTGACTTGTATATAAATATTCTTTATTATCGACGACTCATTGGTCTAGTGGTTAGTACCCCTGACTGCGAATCCATGGGTCCCGGGTTCGATCCCCGGCTGAGACGAACATCGATGTGATGAGCATTTGGTGTTGTGCTTAGGTCTTGGGTGTTTAAATATGTATTTACATGTCTATCTATCTATAATATGTATGTATATCCGTTGCCTAGTACCCACAACACAAGCTTCACCAGCTTATCATGGGACTCGGTCAATTGGTGTGAATTGTCTTTAAAAAAAAAAAAAATTCGGACAAATTCCTTTTTCTTACTCACAATAAATTAAAACTTAAGTCCATTAGCCAACCTCGACAAAGACCTCATCCAGACTGGTATACCTGCTACTGTAGCTGAAGTCTTATTGATAAACGTACAATAGGCTTTAATTACTTAAGCGATGTTTTTGTTATATTTAGTGCCAAAATTAAACGTGATAGAGACAATTGTGGACGAATATTCTTACAGATGTTTAAAAACTTATTGTTGAATAGATATGTGAGATAATTGTATGGGCTGTACTAAGATCTAACAAAAAAGTTTATACTTCCTTCGTATTTAGTGCCACAGTAAGACATACATGTTATTAAAAGGTAAGAAAATAATTGCAAATAATCCAGTAATTTACTCTAACGATTCCCCAAAGACACGATCGATATATAAATATAATTAAAAGTCGTGACTAAGAAAGAGTTAACAGTAAACGGGGCTGGAATTGTTTAAAGGAAGCTTTCCTTCGCCGCAATTTAAATTCCATTACACTTACAAAATAAAAAACTAATTTGAAAATATCGCTTGCTGTTGTACCGATAATTTAGCGTTCAACTAATCTAGATTACTGAGGCGTTAATTTGAAGTTGTCGAAACTGTTTCGTGATAAAAAGCTTTTTCTTCGGATTTTTTATGAAGAGTTCAAAGTAGATAAATAGATAATTGTTATTGTGTTAGGGGAAGACAATCTCAATCTTTCCTTGAGAATTGAAGTAAAAAACCGCACGCTCGTGGTCATATCAAAAATCCATATTCATTTCATGTATATTGTAAAAAAAAATAGTAGGTGTATGTGGCCACTCACACACCTTTACAGTTCACACACAACCATACACACACGCCCTAAAACTATCGCGCCCAACACAAGTTTCCATTGATCTGCAACTTTTTTTTTGTAATGACTATATGAATAATAAACCTAAAAAAATATTTGAAACAGCGAATGCTTTTTCATGTGGCAATTCGATTTAGCTAAGCCTAGACTGTCATGGAAATAGAAATAGCAAAGTCTATTGACCAGTTATCTGTTTTGAAAAAGTTTAATTTAGTTTAAACTCACAACTAAATTATTACTTCTATTTGACTTGAGTTGGCAATTGAGCATACAATTACCGTAGACTTGTCATTCAGGGAAGCGTTGTTAAGTATACGCCAATAACAGAGTCGTGCGGATAATGCCTAGGCATTGAATACAACAAGTAATTTACTATGTAATACGATAATAATACAGCTTTAGCCTCTAAATAATAGGAGTTAGGATTCGACCAGTAAATGAATTCTCACGGACTTTAAATAATAATTAATTTATCAAAATGCAAACAAGCGACGGCTACTATTGTTTATTAATCAATTCTTGAGTTTTCTTTAATAATATTCATGACGAAAACAACACTTGTTGGATTTTTAGTTATAATAATATATATGAATACTTGGAACGTGATAATGAATTTGGAATTAAAAATTCATGATGGTAACACAATGTACACTTATGATCGTCAAAAAAAAGAAATGTATTTGAAATGCTTCTAACTTTACATTTAGTGCCAGTTCTCAAATCAAGGGCGTAGAACGGAAGAGGAGAACTGGCAATAAACTCTCCGCCATTCTTTTTAATCGCCATGTTTTTACACAGCGTTTGTAAGGAGCTGCAACCATTACACCATGTTCCACATGACTATATTATGACAAGTGACTATTGACTAATACATTGTATAAATTGTATGTAAAGCCTAGCTTCGTGTTATCATTTTTTATATAACAAGAGCCAAACGGGCAGAAGGCTCGCCTGATGTTAAGTGATACCGCCATTCATAGACACTCACATTCCCAAGTGTTGCGAGTGCCGGCCGGCATTTTAAGAGTTGGTATGCTCTTTTCTTGAAGGACCCTAAGTTTGTATTGGTTTGGAAATACTTCAGTGGGCTTCAGCTGCACATAGTGGTGAGACAAAAAATGCTTTGAAAAACCCTAAGTTGTGGAACGACGGATGTGGTGATACGGTTGGAATTTCGTCTACTTGACGTCCGATGATGAAACTCAGCTGCAGGTTCAGTAAGCCTTGATGCCTTTTTTCCAGAAAAATGAGCGTTCATGCTCCTTATCATTTGAATTAGCTAAAATAACTTAATATTACGCTGTCAAACATAGGAATATGGTTAGAAAATTACCTAATTATATTATTACAGGGAAATAACGGGCTCGAAGATGCATCGTTCCGGCCCGCAGCAATGCTTGATGGACGGCGTCTATCGAAGTCACTTGTCAGTTCTGCTCATTGCACTTATTGAACAATTTGCATCACTTCCTCTGTAATCTCGAATTAAACACCGAGACCTTCATTGTTTTGTGAATGCAAATAATGCGCCCGCGCAGTTTAAGCGGAAAAATATTTGAATGAATAGTGTATTAGCGTGTGAAATTGTATTAGTACCGTTTAAGTTATATCATTTTCTGTGTTGCTTTTCTTACCCTAAGTATCAGATTTAATACATTTTTGACGTAAGCACTTCTCTTAACCTAAGGCCCGTATTTTAGCACATCAATCAAACTTAAATCTAGTTTCGAAAGCTGTAAAACCATTTTTTGTATGCATTTTAATATATTTGTAGCGCTCAAGACGAGATTGTAACTTGAGATACAAATTAGAATATGGACTTTTGTATTACATATAAGTGTCCTTTTCATTGATCTTTTTTATTGTTAGATCTGTCTTCTAGGTCAATCCAAAAAATTGTTTTGTTGAATAAAACCTTTGATCCACGCGTAAACACCAATCCACATAAACACAAATATAACGACCAAAATTGCAACAGTTTTCTAAAGGAATTAAATTAATTTTTACTATTTGATCTTATCAAACTTAAGGTATACAAGAAAATTTACTTACTAATTTTATTAAAACATTTTTAATCTTAAATATGGTTCCGTATATTTTGAAAAATATATAACCTTTTTATAATTAAATAACAAAGATATCGAAGTCGGCCTTATAGATATATATCTGTATACTTAATACATTTAACAAATTATACTAAATTTAACTATAAACACATGACACGTGAATTATAAACAGAAGAGTATAGACGGCCTTAGCGCTTATAAACGATCTCTTCTAGAATTCAAGACAGCCTTGCGATTCTGTAACTCACTTTTCGAACTCTCACAGCAGCGGCGGCTCAAATCAGTCGTAAAGCAGTCATTTTACAAACAAAAAAAAATCTATTTATTTGGAAAATAATTTGACGATTTGGCATTCTGATAAACAATAAACTATAAACTACTATCCTTATCAGAATCCCAAATCGTCAAATTATTTTCCAAATAAATAGATTTTTTTTTCAACGATTTCTGTTATTATTTACGAAACATATATCATTTTTGTACAAAGAATCTAAAGGTTAAATAGCGAAAAACAATAGATATCAGAGGGTAATTTCAGGTTTTTCTTTCAGTCTCTATTGTAGAGGTTCCGGGGCTCTCTTCACGGTAAAAGCCGGTCCTGATTGAAACATATCAACTAGAAATGTATTTTTAACTATGGCGATTTATATTTTTCGGCATACTTTCCTCTATATCGTCGAAAAAACGTATGGTGTTGTTATATGTTTTCGTTATGCCTGAACCCTAAAAAATAATAGAATAAATTAATTTCGGCTAACACGCAACGGAACATCTATTATGTTTGGAAATGAGTTGTACTTCCTGATAACAGGCACTTATCGAGTCCGCCCTTTGTGGTTTTATTGGATAATTATAATTTTAATCAAACGTCTTGTAACTATTAACTTTTGCAAAGTCGAATTGAAACTTATTTGCGTTTAATAATTTAATTTAGAATAACCGTGTTATACAGCCTGACATACTAATACTTTGTCCACTCAAAGAAATACACTACTACTACAAATTGTACCACTGGTATTTGCCTCAGATTTCTATTTACGATTTTTCAATTTTTTTTCAATAGGCAGTTTTCTTACGATATTCTCTTTTACCGTATGAGCAAGAGTTACGCACATATCAAAATACATCGGCGCAAATCAGTGACTCGAATGCACGACCTCAAGAGTCGAACCATTGCTTTTACCCCCTTCGCATTAAGGTTATTTTGACCTGTCTTTTTTTTTGCAGTCCACAGAAACTGGTATGTTATTTACTTGGTTTTATAAATAACTTTAACAACTATTTGTCACCTCCAAAGTTGGCATCCCATCTCCTTGTATTTGGCAAGCGAGCATAGCAAGTTGTTGACATACTTTACGAAAGATTTATATAAGTAAGGTAATATTTACGCGCCCCGCTGAGATAAGTGAAGGCAACTTACAGGAAGTGGGCTATTCCGGCGCCGTGCATCTCTTCCTATCGGTGACTGTCGTCACTTCCGTTTCCGGTATTCTTCGTACAGGGAACCGCCCCTTGCGATATGTTTTTCTAAGAGCTTTGATCTCGCAATTTATTTGCTTGTCAATTTCAGGAAGAGGCCACGCGACGCTTCTGCCTCCGATGTTGCGAGCCGTTGATTCTGTAGATAATATTTAATCGTGTGTCAATAATTACATGAATTTGCAATATTATAGGAAATTTTCTTGATACGTAAAACGTGTAGGTTGTGAGTTATTTCTATATATTTCGTTGTAAGATTTCCAATTAATATTGGCCTTTAAAAGTAGCTATTTAAGTAGCTTGCATATTAATGGGGACATTAAGTGATCTGTATGAAATGAAATAAATTTAAATCCGCCTAAAAAAAATGATTTATCTATTTCTTATAGTAGTTTAAGTAAAAATTATTTTATTTACTATAGGTATACTTTTACATACAAATCTTCCAAGGCTTCTTTACTTACACGGTTAACTTTTACTATTATTATTTTTTCTACTATTATTATCTGTCTGTCTGTCTGAGGCGCAAACTAACTGTTGTGGTCTCTGGCAGAATGACCAGCGCTGTGGAACACGTCTGCTCCACAGCATAATGCTGAGCCAGGGCCAGTTACCACCACAACACGCACACATTACACACTTAGAATGTACCTTATTCCTTTTTTTCTTTCCTTATTTTTTTTTATTATTATTATTTTGTGTGTTTCTGTGTGTGTGTTTCGTTAGTAATAAATGTTATGTCTGTCTGTATTAGTAAGTAAAATATGACTCCAATGTGAACGCTGAACGTCACCTGATTCTACCTTATTCTTCCTTCAATCATTTCCATACGTGATTTATGTATGCTATGTTAGTAACCATGTACGCGCGAGTTCCTGTATTGGATTCCTACCTACACAATATTTTTGTGTTGAAGAGGGTAGTTTACCATATTTCACTTCTCTATGAGATAAAACAAAACCTAAAGGGATTTGATTGATACTTTTGATACAACAGAATAATGAGGCGAATAAGTGACATATTAGATAATATAGCGGAAAGGACAGTTCGAGAGGTTATAATTTGATGCGTAGATAGCGGATCGCGGGGTCCTGTCGAACATGTGGACAATCTTTCATGCTCATCTGTGTTCACCCTTCTATTGATCCAGGGCAAGCGTTGGAATAGTGTGGAATGGATGCTGTGATTGAAAAGCTTTAACAAAGCTTGTCAAAGGGTTGGTGGTTTCAGTACAGTGTATGCTGTACACCAGAATCAGCATTGATACAACTATTTTATGCATGCATTAACATTAGTTAGATATACTGGCTAAATACTACTTTTTCTCATACTCAGCAGATCCTTAGGTTGGGATTTTAGGTTTAAATTATTATACCTTTTTTAATCACTTTTATTATGTTCATGAAGTGTACAATTGTATTATGTTCTACCAATAATTAAACTCATATCCACACTAAGCTAGCATCCCGTTGATTAGAGTCCACAGTAGGGGTGCGGGAAGAGACCGTGAAATTGTCTGCTCACTTCTGTAAATATAATTTAGGCGACAAAAGGACACATAAATGATATACCCGGGGTAACGCTGCAAGTGCGTGTCGCATTACTCGTTACACGAATTAAAATCCACCCACTTTAAATTAATAATATTTTTTAATTCAAATTTGGAATTATTTTGCTATGACAAGTTAACTGGATCCCAAAATTTTATTTTTAAAAGAATTATAGAATGATTTGGACATAATTAAAAATTTACATTAACACTAACATTTTGGTAGTTTATGAACTATGGGAAAAACGCATGCATTACAGGAGTTATCCACATATACTACACTTATACAGTTTTATTCACGTCCTTATAATAACTCATAATAAGAATAAGTAATCAGTGATAATAAGCTTAAATAATTGATTATACACCTACAAGACAAGGTAAGATCCTTAGACTATACCGCCTCTTTTTTTTTTGTTGGAGTTTATGGCCTGGTATCTAGACCTTTAGGCCATATACCGCCTCTTTATGTTAAATGATACAGAATGTGAATGGCGCGAAAGCTGGCGGGCCACAGAGCACTAAAAATTAGAAGTTGTCATTGAATATAGAAATGGGGCGTCATCAAAGAAAATATTACTATTATTTACATTTTATTCAACATACTATTCTAGTTCTATGTGATTAAATATTATAAAACCATGATAATTATTTTATCAATAATATAATTATAAAACGTGTCTTTAATTTTAAAATGTTATGAAGTTTGAATTTAATAAATATTATAGCCTCAAAATATTTTTGTGGGCATTTATTTACAAAATTATTATTAAATATATCTGTTAGGTTTAATTATATTTACACAACCTATAAGTCCAAACTTAAAATATTAATAATTCATTATTGCTCTAATTATCAACCGGGAAAACCGCTTTCGACGTCAACTTGACGTTTTATGCTTGACATTTGTGAAGTGTATTTTTTTATTTCCAGATAATAATAATTATCTATTGTCATGTATAAACATTTATATACATATACGTTTAAAAAATGTATTACACTTATTGATATGAAAAAATAATGTACAGCAAAATAGTGTGATAAAAATATTTTATTCTGTACTCTTGTATTTAAGTACATATAAGTTAATCATAGGATTTGTAAAGCTCAGAGTCATTGAATTATTTAGCCTTACTGCTTTTGTATTTCTTTGCATAAAAATTAACATTAAAATAATTTTAAATAGTTAATACTTTATTTATAATACCATTTAAAATATACATAACACGACGGACTTAGATTCTTAGAGATCTTAGACCATCATATTTGCCATATAAACGAATATCCATAAAGCGGACGCAGTAATGTGGGTCCCTATAAGAAGGCTACAAAAAAACACAAATGCTATTTAAAAATTTCGAAAATCACTTGAAAATTGAATGTTACCTATTCCAGTCGTAGGTTATACGTAAGTTTTAATTTATAAACAAATTCATATATACTTAACATCTATTCTTCAAATAAAATACCCTTAAATAAATATAAAAGCATCAGATTGTGACTAATGGAATCACAGAACAAATAAAATTAAAATGTAAATAGTGTAACAGTGAAATGCTAATAATAAATTTCTCCATTTTAATAACTGTAACTGCTAGGGGAGCTTCTGGCCTGTTAAGTCAATATAACACTTCCATTACTCCAAATTAAATTCCTCGGGGAGAGAGATGAAGTTTTTATTCAGCGCAGACAAAGCTCCGGAAGAAATCGCCTGTATGCTGCTAACTTATTGCTTCTTTGTTACTAATCAATTCCTTTCACAATTAATTATCTTTGAGATTCACTGATAAAATATGTTAATTTTACGTGATTATATTTATATACATTTATAGTATACAAAATACGTGTGTGTTACGTATTTTACTAACTTCAAGTTGTCGCTTCTAAAACTAAAAAAGAGAGAGAAAATCCAACCGTGCTTATACTTCTAATTCCAATTGTTTTTAGGTGTAAACGGAACGTAACTAGAAAATTAAGTTTATTGGCAAATTGAGACGCAATGTTTCACAAACAATGTCAACAAATAATAAAAAGAATTGAATTAAATCAAAATTGTATTTCATTTAATTATTTTTTAGGCGTAAACGTCTACGTTAAACAGGGAAGATCAGACGCTATGTTTGACTGTGTCATTAATAACAATACATAATTTTATACGAAAATATGAAACTTAATAATTATAAATAACGTATGTAGTTATATTTTATATTAAAATAAAATAAGTAAAAGACACTACACAGATGTCAACGTGTCAACGAACAATGGATGTGGCTTAAAATTTCAATAAGCTTTTAACAAATTGCAAGTGTGCACGGGTGTGATGGTATTAATATTTTACGGAATTAATCATTATAATCCTTATGGCAAACAAGTCGCCCTCGCGCGAATATAATGAAGTTGTCATTTTTTAGGCGCAAGGGAGGCTGGAGGAAATCCAAATTGAATCATGCGGCGAGGGAATTGTGCTATTATGTTATTAAACAGCGGAGGGCACGACCCTGCGAGTTTTTTGTTAGGGCAGAGGCAGTTAACAGTTTTCACAATAGAATTATGATATAATTTGACGCAACAAAGGCGTCTAAGAAGTAGATAAATCAATTTGTTAGCTCGAGTTTGTACTCATCGAACTGTTTATAATTGCTATATAAAATTTTAATTACATTTATTTCATTTAAACTAAGTAAATAAAAAACGTTTATTAAGTTAAAGTTACAACATAAGATTTATTTAAGTATACCGTGAGATTTTTATGGCCACTTTCATCGTTAAAAAGTTTTTAAGATTTTTAAAAGATTTCTTAAGTTATACATTATGTATTTCAAATTACATAAGCACATTTAATAATTACGTATGCGCATTATCAAAGTGTTTATCACACTCGAAAGAGCTAAGAGTAAAATGAAAGCTTTTATCCATATGTTAGAGAGAGTACTTACAGCAGCTTATTGTCACCCCCGCTAGAGAATTTGATAAAGCGTGTGCGAATATTAACAAAAGGAATATCTCGTTAAATTGATATCGTACTGAATTCAGGCGACTGTCAACCTTATGATAGAATATTTCTGAACAATCACAATAATAATACATTGTATCGAACAGGGTTGTTACGCCGCTTCAATGAAACGGGCGTGAAATTGTCTCCGTTAGAAAATGTATAAAGGGGAAGATTAAAATATTATCCATGTTAAGTAAATATTCAAATGAATATTTTCCGTGTTAGACAACAATAGTCACTTCGGAGGGGAGGTGGCCGTAATTTGATAGATACCTATCTACAAAACGATGTTTCAAGGGACGTCTTATCATCATCATAAATTATAAACGCGATTTGGGATTGCTCCACAATTAAAAGCCTTTGATAGACATCAAAGGATTTGGTGGCGTTTTGATACAATTGGTTTAATGAAGGTTTAAACGCATTCACAATACAATGGCTCCACGATGAATGTATGCAAAAGTATGTCGGTGTATGTGAAAGAAGAAATTGATCAAGGAATTTAGTTAGATATTAATATAAGTTATAATTATAATTTATGTTAATAAATTAATGTAGGTAAAATACAAAATTTTTAATAGTTTGAATTGCAGTGCATATTAAATATTATGCTAGTTAGATCATATAATTATTGATATACAGGTAAACTGGTAGTCTGTACTATGTCTGAGTTCATAAGAGTTGCTTGTTTAATTATTAGTTATCTTTTCTTATTAATTGTAGAATGATCCAGGTGAATGTTTTATCGTGTAATTCTATCGCATGAGTAATTAATGTGAAAGAAACAAAAAAAAATATTTTACCCACCAAAAATTATATTCTGTTCTCTTTGTACATTAAATTCCGTTTTCAATTTAAATAAATATATTGTATAAAACTGTCAATTTTCTAATAAAACAATAATGTCACCCTATTCCAATTTTTGTTGAAGCAGTTTATTAATTCGCAGGCGTGCAAGACTATAATTGATGTAACGAGAGTGAATGCACTCAGCTACAATGTGTCATGCATACACTTGCACCCCAGACCTCCGTTGGGACTCACCTATTGTTATAATAAAATGGCATTTCAGAGCAAGAAATATTGTACACTCGTGAGAAAAAGTTAATATTGAAATACCTAATTAATGACAGTAAAATTAAACAAGATTCATTACAATAGCTGTTAAGCATCTTAAAATACTACATGTAATGTTATTTCTCTGTTTCATGAGTGAAGTAGTTAGAAAGGCAAGGTTTTTCACTTCTTTATGTCTCAGGTCAAGGTATACCTAATGTTTTTATAAAACAGTAATATGTTGATACAAAAAGGGTATGCTTGTGACATTTAATGGTTATATGGTCTTTGGTTGCCCTTTTCACTAGTCCCACTAAACGGGCTCAGTGCGTCCTTCACCCATCTTCTAACACACACTGTACATATCTGTCAATCAAATATTGAGAAGCTTCTGTACGCGATTGTACAGCGCGGGGGTGTAACATGTTTATATGTTTATTTTAATACGCGTGTCGTGCGTATAATACGGAATTTATTACGGCACGACCCTCGCCCGGATTAATGCGATACGGAAGATTTGAATTCAGAGCATTAACTTGGATTGGTAGGTTTAGGGAGGGGGTAAGTAGGTAGTCGACTTGTCATAGTGATAAATGTTTCATATACAAATTCAAGCGAGATGTTTCAATATCGTAAATTCAATCACCGGTGCGGAACGGAACTCTATTCCTTTGTTTGTTCTACAGGACCACTACTCTGTCTGGGAATGGAGTAAATGGGCATTTGTAAGCCAAGTATCATACCTCTGTCTCATCTTACCTTACATCTAGTGGTGAGTAGATAAAAGCTACTAAACCTGTTAGTTAAAAAAAACGGCGCTTGTATTTGAACATGCATTTTCCAGACATTTTTATACGGGATTTTTTTTGCACCTGGATGTTCAAAGTACTGTTTTACTTTTCTTGTTATGATAGATATTTATATATAGATAGATATTTATTATTCATTGTTGTTGTATTTTTGTATTCTTTTATCTTGTTTTCTTTTTAGTGTTGGGTAACTGTTAATAGTCGGTAGAAAGAGATTAACTATAGGTAGATAAATATTTCTGTGTATTTATGTTTCAAGGTGTAATAGAACAGAAATAATGATTATATTACCATAAATAATAACAGAGGCACCATACCGTGTTTGTTTTGATTAAAGCCATGTTTATTTTAGAACATGTCAAATGTTATCAGCGTTATTATTTAGATTCTCATATAAACGCGAACGAGAAATGTAAATATGTTTATGACAAAAAACTGAACTATAGGCCGGTTTTATTACTTTATAGATGGTCTAAGATCCCGATATACAACGACCTTCACCGAGATGCTTATTTAATGAAACATATTTTGAATTTAATTAAATATGTCAATAAATATAATCCATATGGGTTGCCTAGCAAATTTCAGTCCAGAGTATTTTAATTAATATTTAAAAAAAAAAATTTTTTTAAACATTTCACCGGTATGATTATTAGATAAATTCTATACCAATCGAAAGTATAAAGCCCATAGAATATGCAAACGTTAGGTTGTTTTTAATCAAGTAATTATTTATGTGTATATTTTTTATGTGACACTAAAATATATATACATCTTTAGTAAAAAAGAAAGTTATAGTGATACATATATAATACTACCCTGAATAAAAATATTGATTGAAAAAAATTAAAAAAAATTACTACATGCAAATTATAAAAAAATATTATTTTTTTAAATATTAATTAAACATACTCTGGACTGAAATTTGCTAGGCAACCCTTATGGATTATATTTATTGACATATTAAATTAAATATAAAATACGTTTCATTAAATAAGCATCTCGGTGAAGGTCGTTGTATATCGGGATCTTATACTAAGATAACTTCTAGGTCTTAAGGCCGATCTTATTAATGATCGACGGATGTGCAATGATTTATTACAACCAATAACTGGAAAAACTGTAATCTATTTTCATGCATATACAAATCGGTTGAACAGAAAACCATAAAACATCCCGCACAAAGAATCTTTATGTAAACATAACAAACATAAAAAGCGTTATATCTGTTGTTTCAACTCATTTCGAAAGTCATTAATCAGAAGCATTTGTAATTGTAGTCAGTAACTATGATTAGATTTTATTACAAGGCATACGATTCCATCCCTTCGCGGACGTCCGAGGGCAGAGATTAATTAGCTTGATACAACGTAAATATTTGTAAAGTCGAGTGTAAGAAATCAATAATTATTTATTTCTGGTAATGATTAAGCTAAATATTATATCAACACAAAGAGTTATGGAAAGAAGTATACTAAATATAAAGAAGATACACAATATCAAAAGTGAATATCTTAGACAAAAAATTAAAGCAATCGATGCACGGTTACAAGCTTGGAATTAAAATGGTAATGGCCCGGTCATGAAACACGATATCTAGACATCAGATGCACATTAAAGAGAACACAATGGAAGGTACCACCCGGAAAAAGAAGAGTGGGAAAGCCAAAGAGTGGCTGACATTGGAAAAGATCCGAGAAATCTGGAAAGGGTTGGAGGAGGCCTTGACCCAAGAGGGGTCCATATCCACAAACAACTAACATATTAATATTAACAATTAGCTATAAGTAAATACTAACAACATTTGAAATGGAAATTAAGGATATGGAAATAAAAAGGCTATATTATTATTATTAATTACTTGTGAGCATTATTCAAATTTAAAATAGTTCTAAAAAAGGTTTCATCTCATTTTGGAACATGAAACGAAATCAATAATAATAATAATCTTTATTTCTTATCTCACATATACATACAAGGTTATTATGATTAAACTAAGATGATAAAATTAGGAAGTGTATGTGAGAGACTGGTCTCTGTAACAGGAGACCTGAGAGACAGATAGCCAGCCTCTCCACCACCGGACCGGAACACGTACAATCAGGTTATTGTCATAAGATACAATAGAAGAACATAAGTAAGTGCTAAAAGAAAACATTGCAAACGGAGTCGTAAAAATAAATTTGGGTTGTGTTTGTGTGTGTGTATGTGTGAGTGTGTGTGTGTGCGCGCGTGTGTGTGAATGAAAATGAATAAAATAAGCTTCCAATATTTGAAGCGTACAGTGTCCTCTACAAAAACCTATGTTGAAATTACACCAATGGATAACAATGCACCAATGGATTTTCTATGTGCGCATTACACATTCACTCGTATGGTGCAGGAAAACCTCGTGAGGAAACCGGCATGCCCAAAAAGTAGACAGCGAGAGTCAGGCACGAAATGCTGATCACATACTTGCCTATTAGAGAAAACTAATACACAAATCTGAGGCCTAGACCTAAAATGTTGTAGCGCCGCTGGTTTTTTAAATTGTGTCGACCTTAAAAAGTGATGGAATTTATAGAGCAAAAAAGTACACGTAACTTGGTTTAGCTTAAGAATCTAATATTTTTCTACGTTTTTTTAATGTCTCTAGGTTTTCTCACTGTATTTTTTAAGATCATGAAGATAACGCAGCCAGAACGCAATCCAGACAATTTTATGGTTTATTAAAAAATATAATTGAAAAAGTCATCTAATTATGATGTAAGGTTTATTATTTTCCATTGTGTTTTAGAAAATGTTAGTTTGTAAATAAATAATATTAGATCAAAATTCAGTATCTTCACTATGTTGCTTATTAAGTAGATGCAGTAGTCCATATCTATAACTCAGGATTCGAATCTGGAAAGTTTGCGTTAACCTTGTTAGAGAGATAAAATACTATGTAGTTGTATAATAATCTCTAGGGGTATCGTTAGTGGGTGGCAGTGTTATATATTCAATATGTTTGTCTTAAGTTAGTTGAAAATTTTATTGTTCCATACAATAGTTCGAACACAATAAATAAAGGGTGTCTAATAGACATTAAAAATACCAGTAAATCTCTCGGTGTCGTGAAATTTGTTTCCTTACGGGATTTTTCTAATCTTCTTTAGCATCGTTTATATTGATTATAGCGCTGCTCCAGCCTAATTTATATTCAGTTTGTGTTTTTTCATCACGCTCTGTGCTTAATATCGCAATTTGTACCTTAGTTGGCGTAAACTGGGGACCTGTCACTTTATTTCTGGACATTTCGTTTTCCCCCTGTAACCTTCTTTATTGCTATTTCACAGATAAACAACCAAAGTTTACGGTTTATGTACCTATAAAAAAAGAATTACTGGTTCTTTCAGAAAAATTTAAACTCTCCGGTGTAAGAAAAACATATAAGGAAATAGAATTACCAGCCAACTATTACGTAGTTTTCTTGCTTGCTTCGTACGCTTCACACCCGGTTCGGCTCCTTTTCAAAATAATATTGATTCGATTTTACTTCATTTTACTGGGAATTTACTACATTTTATTGTAGTGGGAAATAGTCAATTTATTTTTAAACTCTTAGTGTAACATTATTTGTATAATTTAATTCTAAATGTTTGTTTTTGTGTCACTTGACCGATGACGGTGGCTATAAACAGCTCATACAATGTCTCCAAAACTATGTCTACAAAAAATTGTATCTGATTTTATATGAATAGCAATTGCATATACATACTAAATTCCCTAATCGAATCTGACCACTCAAAAACCATGGCGCCGCAGATCAATTAGTTCCGAGTAATAAACAAAGCAAATATGTCGGTTATGGAAAGAATCCGACTGCTAAACTTCTTTTGATGCATCAATCAAAATCATACAGATAATGAAATCATCATTTGGGTGGCCATAGAGAGGTCGATTCTGAGAATCTTAGTTTGAGTCCCATGTGCGCATCCATTATCACATTCTTGATTTATTAATTAGTCGTTATATAGCTGCAGATCGAAACAGAACTTTTTAGAAAGCGAAACAAGAATTTATGCATAACATATATATTGCCCAAGCGTGCATAGAAATTATCAAATTATTATGAAAAGTTCTTATCAACTTTTCTTTAAAATTCATGCCATGAACGACATAAATAGTTTTAATTTATTGCCAAGATATGGTGTGATGTCAGCAATATTGCTCATTAATATTATACCGCGATTCAAATTGATATTTAAGAGGGCAATAAAAAACTCCATTAGGACGCATATATTATTTTGTAATTATGTTACAAGCTTATACGACATAGTGTAAATTAATAAATGCTAACCAGTGTTGTATGCTGTAATATTATGAAAATATTGTTCTTTCTTGCATTATACGCTGGCATAGAGTCTCTTGAAGGTTTTTTTATTCATTTAATTTTTCATGCGTATTTTGCTCTTTTTTCTCATCCAATAATTAATGTATTTCAGAGGATGACCTTCGCAAACATTACGGTTTAAGTTTTTACAATAAATGTGGAAACTACGTGAAGATATTTAACTGTCTAACGGCATGCAAGAGCGTCGGTTACCAAATATTTCGCCTGAACCATAAGTGCTCGTGCAGTTGTCACGAGATGAAGACTTCCACATTTCTACCGTTTTTTATGTGGAGAACAAATGGAACCACGAGAAAGGTTCCGAAGACGAATCCTCCGAAACTATATCAAGTTGTTGGTACATTATTTCCACCAGAGCTTTTGTCATCTGGGGAAATAGATACTACCATGGTTGGGAATATAACAACAACTAGAAGTGAAACTAACTATACCACTATTAGTGATTCAATCGAAATCAGTACTGTTAATGATGACTCAAGTGTTAACAATACTTCTGGGAATATAACAACTGTAGAAGCATAAATTATTAAATTATAATATTATAAATGCTGTTTGTTTGATAATTATTGTATACAATTTTATATATTATTTTAGTAATTCGTTTACACAGGTGCATTTTTATATTTAACAAATTCCCTTATATATATCAGGAATGTAATTTAAAACTGATAACAAATTATTGACTGAAAGTAATTATTATTTGTAAGGTTCAGAGCCAAGACTAAGCACAAACTATGGCTCTCGTATGCCAAGTTCAATATGTTTTTGATAAAAATAGGTAAAAGTTAAAGCGTTCAGCCTAAATATCTACTGCAAGTACCTACTCAGAGTGAAATATTAATGATTTCACAAAAATATAAATGTTGTCCTAATTTTTTTTTTCAAATTAACTCTGCCTCCTATCAATTCTTGAAGTTCTTGAGATAAAAATATTCAGGTGTCGTGTAAATGTCATGTAGGAATAAAGTGCATACAAGCAATAAAATTATGATTCTCTTTGTGTTATTGATTTTTTATATCTCAAGCATTAAGCAGACAGGTTTTAAGTGCTCATACATACGTTCAATTACCTGTTCAATACTTAATAATATGCAGCATGCAATAAAATTTTATATTACAGATTGGTGTAATGTTTATGAATTTTATGATTATTGAAACTGTTAAAAAGTACATTTATGAACTTACCATCGTTGTTTGCAAATTTATATTTCGATAATTTGGCGAAATGTTGCATTATCTTTTAGGCGTTTTTGTTTTACTGCCTTTTTCGTATAGCGTGAATGATAGTGTTATTGGTAAGAGTAGATTAAATTTAGAAGGTTTTTTTTGTTACGTTCTTAAGGGTACAGTGTGTTATCTATATGAATAAATGATATTTTGACTTTAGTATGGCCCCAATTTTTATTTATTTTATGAATTATGACTCAAGTATTATTAAATTATAATTAATATTGGAAACAATAATAGACTGTATCCAACTAATGCTTTATATGGTTACTTCAATAGTACATTTTACTAAATAATAAATTATCTGTGTCGTATCAATAAAAAACTAAATTTTAAAAGTTTTATTTTATTATTTTTTAGTTTTATTATTATTTAAAATATTTTAAAGCATAGTTTTATGTTTCCAGCTATTTCTCCAAATGATTTCGTTACTGTTGAACGAGTTGAAAATGGTATGGTTAATTTTTTTTGTTTAATATCAAAGTCAGAATAAATTATAGTATTTCTACGTTTTATTCAGGAACTAGAAGAAAATCAATTCTTCGTTACGGCTTCCACAGAACATCCGAATGTTTGGATTTCGAAAAGGCTTATCTATGCATACAAAAATGCCTAGATTTGAAATATGACATTGCATATGCAGATAAGAAATGTTATTGCACATGTTATGCTAAAAAAGACAAAGCAAAGTACACAGATAAATCAGGGATTCAGGAAAAATGGAAATTAGGTGCGCCTACGACAAAACGACCGATATGGGCTCAGAAAAAAGAGAAAGAACCGGAAACGCATTTTGATGATGATGTTGAAATGGATAATTTTAGCGGAAATCACACATCTGTTTCTGGAAATAAAACGATTGCTGACAATATCAAGGAAAATAAAACTAGTGTCACAAGTGAAGTTTTTAGTGAAAATAGTACAGCTGAGCCTTTGTCTAATTCTACAGATTTAGTCGTTAACGACACAACAATAGATGATAATATCGCGGTTACGACTGTTGAAGCATAATTTAGTACATATATAATAATTAATATATTAAGTTTACTTAAAAATTATAACAAAAGAGAAATCGTTTTTTTATATCATGTTTCCTCGCATTCTTCTATTTTTGCTCTTCAAACACAGTCCTTGTTGGTGCTTTGTGGTCGGAGCCGGAGTCCACGGAAGAAGCTCAATGAGACTTGATCGCTACTTAGCAGCCTGCAATTGAAACAAAAAACGTCTAGTGGGTCTACACAAAATAAATATGTATCAATAAACTAACTTGTAAGTTAAGGTTCAGATCTGTTCGCTGAACTTGTGTTTTATTAACTTAAGTGGGACTAAACGTAATGGACATTAAAGCGAAACCCCCGATAGCGATTTCTAAAAAGGCCTAACAATACACGCTGTTCCTATATTTTAGACCCTTAGTAGAATATAGCAATGATTTTAATTTTATAAGAATATAAAACTGTTTCATTTTATTCCATGTCATAAACTAGGCCCTGTCAATGTAAGCCACGTGAGCGTGTGCGCTGAATATTTACTGTTAGTTGCGGAAATAATTATCGATATATTATACTTAATGGATACATTAGGGAAATAACTTGCCTTCATATAATATTAATCTTTATGTCCTTCAGAATATTATAGGGAATAGCTGGAACTAATATATTTGTATGGTTTTAGAGGCTGTTATTTTACTGTTTTTACTATACGTTATGCGCTGACCAAGTATTTATTACGGTACGAAATTTAATGTGATATTCATATTTAACGTATTTGTTATTAAGTCTTAATCAATGGGGCATGGGCCAAACTTGTAGGGTTATCCTTAGTCTGTTTCTGACATTCTATGTAATATAAAATCATTCATTATTGGGTTTGAAGCGAAGTGGTTTCCTCATGATATCACCCTACACCGCTGTACGATGATTTGTGTCGTTAATTGCACATAAAACCTATTTTTTTAGGGTTCGAACGCACGACCTTTGGGTTGAGTACACTTAAACTCTAACCTGACGCTGAAATTTAGTATTGCTTCTATTTATTAAATTGAATACTGTTTTGTTACTGCCACAAATATGACATTGCTACGGGAGTATTTTTAAAGAAAACAAATGACGATACGCCTTTTATAGGAAAACACAGCATCTGCTACAAAAACTATTCTAATTCAGTGCACTTATTTTTTCGTAAGTCCCTTTATGCGAAGTCACAAACTTTTTATCAATACCCTGGAGGCAGTAAGCGAGACTGACGGCTATGACGTATCACTGAGATTTTTTAGCAATACGAACAGAACATAAATATGCTTTTATGTCAATATATCAATTTTGTTTGTCCCGTTCGACGTTTTTAGACAAACTATACGGACAGTGACGTGGGTAATACAACTTTATATTTTTACTTTCTAAACAGGGTTTGTTTGGCACAATACCGCACACATTTCTATTTTAAACCTATTTCTAAGAATTCATTTACTGCCAGTTACCAAAGATATACAGTTACAAACCTAAATACTATATTATTGGATAAATTGGTTTGTAGTGTTGGACTAGTGGCCTATTCTCATCCCTAAGGGCGTAGGTTCGATCCCCGGCTGTGCACCAATGGACTTTCTCTCTATGTGCGCATATGACATTCGCTCAAACGGCGAAGGTAAAAATCGCGAGGAAACCGGCTTGCCTTAGACCCAAAAAGTCGACGGCGTGTGTCAGGCACTGGAGGATGATCACCTACTTGCCTCTTAGATTTACAAATTATCGTGAAACAGATACAGAAATCAGAGGCCCAGACCTAAAAAGGTTGTATCGCCACTGATATTTTTTAATTGGTTTGCACCAACGTCTTTCCTTAAGTCGTTTAGAATAATCGGAGTGCCATGAGCCCCAACATGTTACGTCTTACGAATATTAAAACAAGAAAAAAAATTACCCGCATCCTGAACTGTATCAGACGTAAAACTAGATATTTTACAATGAATTTCTTCGGGTAAAAGTATATATAATTTTAAGTGTACAATTTGAATAATAATAATAAGGTTTACACACAAATTATACGTGTTAAATAAACATCACGTATAATTTGTGTGTATGAACCGATGTATAATAAGTAAAATGAGTAGATAACAAATGGTATATTTTATTGGACATAAAAGGAATATCGCGGATTGAATGTCGCTTTTCATAGTTTTGGCGCTTTGTCACTAAGGGATGAACATATAAATCTCGCGATGACCCTCCCTTATGGCAGGCAAAGATACAAAGACGATATAGGTCAGCTGGGACCGGGATGGACGCAATAAAATTTCGATTGTCGATATTTATTAAAGATTGACCCCTCGTTTTTCTAAATTATTTATGGTACGAGAAAATGATACCCTTTTCATCGTTTCACGTCCCAAATATTTGTCGCGCGTCCCATTACAGTACGTTTTTCATATATAATTGTTTTATTGACTTACTGGAGGGATACAAGTAAGCTATTTGATATGCTTACTATTTATTATTTAATTTAACCCTTTTGTCAAATGCAAAGTTTTTAATTTGACACTGAATAATTACCACTTTTATTACTTTGAGATTAATTGAAGTTGGGTGGGCACATAGCAAGAAGAACAGAAGAGTGGAGGAGAAAAGTACTGAACTGGTGCGCAAGGTACAGCAAACGAAAAAGATGGAAACAACTTACAATGTGGATAGACCAAATTAAATAAACAGCAGTGGTACATGGTAGAAATTCAGGGATTTGGAGGAGGCCTTTGCCAAAAAGGGCACACAGATACCTAAAAGAAGATTCAAATAGAAACGTGTTTAAATGTAAAAGTACCAGTAGTAGAATTAAATAAACTATTAGATATTATTATTATAATAACCACTTATTCTACGTATATTATGTTGGTAGAATATATCTATGTATTTTAGGTCGTAAAATATTAGTAAATTCCCTTTACAAGACATAAAATATAAACGATATGACGACTAAACGAGGTTTAAAAGATTCGTGTAAAACAATGTTTCAAATAAAATTACAATAATTTTAAATAATTAATATAATAAAAATTGGCATTATAGCAAATATTAAGAACAAAACTGATACTAACGCTACTCAAATACAGTGTTTCCATGTACTTGTTAATCTTCCTTTTCTTATCAGCTTCGTACACTCAAAGCAAAGAAACATCGAACAATAAGAACAGTATAAAAATTGGAACTTTGTTCATAATACCGATGTAGGCATCATCAAAAGTTCGCTTCGCACCCTCGCGCCCATTCGTGCAGAGATTACCAATAAATCCAATACGGGATAATTGGCCCGCTTAATTCTGTTCTATCTTTCTACTTAGTTCAGTCGTCAGAATGCGCCAGCTCAGGCCCCCTGGGAGCGTCCAGTCGAGACTACGAATGCCAATTACTTGCCAAACAAAAATCTTTTGATTTAGAAATGATTTTATAGGGAACTTCTGAAACAAAGAACGCCGAATTTGTGAATCCGGCTCAATTTCATAAACGGCAGTTTTAAATAATGATTTTATAAAAGTGGAGTGAGTAGAATAAGATACGTAATTGATTCCACTTTTAAAATTAAATCGGTTATTAGTGACCAAGACGAGGGTGGCATTTAAAATTGTGAAATCCCGTAGCCGCTACTGAGGTTTTGGGCAGACGGAAATACGTCTTTTAACTCTCTTAACTGTTCGTAAACGTTGAGGAAGGTAAAAGACGTACTACAGCAATCATGTTTGTAGTGTACAGACACAAGAAGTGTTGTCCATACCATATTTAAAATTTAAAAGTAAGCTGACTTTTAGGAGGACATTTAAATAAATATATTACAGAAATAGTAAATAATAAAATATCAATTCATAGTGGTGACGGGCGCTGAGTGGCACATGATGGACACAAGGTGCCACTTTCCCGTGTCGTCTAATGGATTGTATATTATAGAGCCTGGGGTGACAGCGATTTGATATTCGCATCAACAGACGGCCCTTGGGACCTCTGTGACGTGTTCAATAGCTAAGGCCTCTGATCGATGTAGATTTGTATGATATTTATAAATTGATTTTAGTCCGCTATTTCATACAACGCTGAGATGTAGGGTTTCAGGAAGATTTAGACTCAAAAGACAAATGGGTGAATATGATCCCATGACCCATTTGGGTGGGGCAGGACTTTCAACATACTGAGAAAGTGTAAGAACTCAGTTGCTCCAATGTCCGTATATATACGAAGTTATATTCTATATTTCTAATGATATTATACCAATATCATTAGAAACATATTTTGAGCATAATGATTTTCAATGGGGTAATGGTATTTTTCTCTTAATTAAGAATCGTAATTTTGGTGTACTCTATATCCAAATGTTACTTAATCAAAACAAATAAAAATATGATCATTTTAATTTCAATAAATTTTAAATAATAATTAACTAATTATACACCCCATGTTATTTACGATGTAAAATATAAGGTAAGTTGTATGGCATCGGAACCCCAAGTAGAGTTGAAATTAAAACGTCAGTCAAAGCGGAAAAATCCCGTTCCGAAAAATTAGCCAGCAAAATTCCGACAAATAATTAATCTCGAATAATCATACAAAACGATGCGAGCGGGATTCTCGGCCATTATTACCATTCATTTCAAATCAGCCGTGCGGAGGGTTGGGAGGGGAGGGCCGACCTGAATAAGCATACATTTTCCAATCAGACCACGTATCATTTAACTCGCTATTAAATTCGACTTCTTCCCTTCGAATTATCATCATGTCAAATGTAGATCCCTCTAATATTGAATTAAAGGAAATTTCGTAGGACTTTTTCAAGTTAATGTCTTTTACGTAAATGTATATTCAAATATAAAATAAAATTCTTACTACCTTTATTACTTCGATAGATGGCAAATATTATTTAGTTTTTATTTCATTAAAATATTTTATTTTATTTTTTTAGCACCTTCGGACATTTTCTTCAGAAGTAGTGCCTTCGTAGTTCGTACGTATCTCTTTTAAAGTAGTCTAACTAGTCTATATCTACACTTAAAGGATACTAGATATACTGTTTAAAAAAAAATAAAGTCAAGTTCGAAAAAAAATTGCCCTAATGTTTCGGTCTTCTCTATCTTTTGTTTTTTACCACATTTTACCAGATTTAAAGAATCTCGAAAGAATTTTGTATATAATAAATTATTTCGTGGCGTCAAATTACTTGAAGTTATAGTAAAACATCATTTACTTTAAAGAGGAAAAAATCTTTTAACTTTATAACACGGTGTTAGGAAAACTCATAAAAGATTCCTTCCTAAAATTTATTGTGTGGTGGGCATTGAAGTTGGTAAAAAGAGGCTTCAATGCCTCATTATACCTACTCCTATACACTTTTCATAAACACCGTCATAACATTCATGCTTAAGACCTTTTACTGTAATTACTCGCTTCCCGGAGGGTGAATTAGAGAATTAAATTTTTATGAAAGAAGTCTTGGTCGTGTCTTACACAGTATAAATGCACGAAAGAGTTCACTAGGCATTTCATTTCAGTTGAAAAATTTAAGACAAAAGGGGCTGAAACTGTAGTTTTCTTTTCGTATAAAACAATTTTTTCTTTCAACCATTTCGCTAAGTATAAAAAGGTTAGTTAATTCATTAAATCTTTAACGTCTGCTATTAAGCATTCTAACTCTTTAAATATAATAAATGCGTCTTTATAATGTTTAAAGATGTCTTATTTAAATTTGTAGTTCGAGTTTACTAAATAGCGTCATAACAATTAATTGATCTAGGAGTTACATAAAATTATTCCAAATAGATCAAGTAATATTTACAACAAAAATTCCGACACATTGAGAACTTACTTTTTCGAAGTCGGTTGAAAAGATACTTATCGATAATCGACTCAAATGTTTTCCTGTATGGTATTAAAGGCATTTGATCCCTGACTTTTAATGCTTCACCTTGGTATTAAAATTATGTGTATGTTTGTATCACGCTAGCTATTGTAGGGCCTCAACAGAACAGCTCGTGTTAGGGGAAGTGAATACCGCGTCAAGGTCTTCGTTCAATTAAAAATTGATATTGTATTGTCTTATTATAATTAAATAATAATTGTATTCGAGTATGTAATACGTGCGTTTACGTGCATGTTTTAAAAAGACTTTGTAATAAATTGTTTAATACAATTAAAAATATAACATATAAATAAAGGTGCATTCATAAGAAATTGTAGATATACATACGTATAATATATGTCAATTATATTTTTAATATATTTCTGTATTGAGATAGTAGATAGAGAAATATATTAAAATGTATAAGAAGAATAGAAGACTAATGAACGACCCAATTTGGTAAGCTAAAAATACGTTTAAAAGTATCTTGTAATTTTGTAGTCCATATCTATTACAAAACTCATAACAATCAAAGGACTTGAAGAATATAGAACCATGTATTTATAATATTAGTATTATATGTATGGTCAATGACATCGACTCCTGATGAAATGTATGTTATACCGTATTTCATCCGAAATCATTGTCAATTGTTCTGATGTTGCATCAAAGCAAAGTAGAAATTCGGACCCAGATTTAAGGATAGTTATTAAAAACGTTCAAAAGGATGGAAATTAATATTTTTTAAAATTAACCTAAGCCCCTGGCGCTAATTACTCGGAACCCGATATCAGTCATTAGGAGATCCCCAATTATTGCGCCGCGCAAAATTCTTAATTATATCTCTTGAATTTCTAAGCAAAGTGTTGCCTAAAGCATCAGCGGGGCAGCAAAATAATATGTTTGTAAACATCGCGAAATTTTACCGTTATAACTGTTAATTATTCTAATAACGATCCGATTTTGGATACGGGTTTGATCGGTTAATTTAAACAAAACGATTTCAAAATTCTATAATAACAATACTTGACTTTGGCAAAGAAGGAAGGCGATTTTTTGACCTAATTTCAATGTAAGCATTGAGGAAAATATTTTTTTTAGAGCCTTTTTATTTCAGATAGTTTTAAAGTGAAACTTTTATTACATCGTCTCAAACTTTTTCGTCTGTGTGTTGCATGTCGCGTGACGGTCGGCCGCGGAGTAGGGATAAAGTGAAAGGCGCTCGTCATAGCAGCCAAGGCCAATATAGCGGCGCCTATAGTTCGCAGCAGCTGACCGTGTATAGACTATTATTTAATGTGTGAATATAATCTAAATAATTGTTAAGTATTATGTATGTCGTACTCTCTAAGACAGAGTTCAATAAAAATATTAGTTGGAGACTTGGTCTACTTTTATTATTTCCCATTATCATTCAAATTTTCCAAGTATAAAAGTAAGATTAATAAAGCGATTTTTATACCCTCAATGGATCATTATTCCAAAATTTTTAGTTAAATGTCTATAATGTGAAAAAAAATTTCACTTTTACCGTGGTTTCATAAAACCACACAATCTTTTTTTTTTTACTTAAACACATTTATATTTCTATCATCTAATTCTTTTTAGATATATGTGCCATTTTTTGTCAAAGGCCTCCTCCAAATCCCGCCATTCCTGTCTGCACTGTGCCACTCTCTGCAATGTACTGTTTTTCTCATTACCTTTACACTAAAATCATCACTCATCCAATTCATTAAAAACTCAATTTACGCAAGTACGACCTTTGAATAAAACTAATTATTGAACGCATATAAACGCGAACAAATTTTTAATATGTAACTCGCGATAACCAGACTCACACTGTAGCTAACCACGGCTAATGTAAAGCACTCGAAAAAAACATTAACAAACAACCCAAGCAAATTTCTTTGAATCATCAAAAAAGTTGAAATGTATATTTCTTAATGCATTTTAACAGGTCATAAAACTTACGTTAAACGCTGTATAATGTGTTAAAAGAGGAGCTCATCGCCCTACCAATTAGGTAGATAATTACGGTGTTCAGTTCGGAGTTATTAATTTAATAAGGGGTCGGGTGACGTCAGGTGCCTCGGCGCGTGTCTTAAATAATCATATATCGTTGACCTTTGACAGTCAATCAATAATTACCCTTGTATTTATAAGATTTCAATAGATATTAACGTAGTTTAATGTAATTTCATATGTTTCATCAGATTCCTGAGGCTTACGTCAACAATGAGAGTGTTCGAAGCGTCCTTTAGACAAAATGTTGATAATGGCTTTTTTGTTTCATCATCCTTTTCTTCTATGGACGTCATCTATAAGGTCAAAAACCTTTGGACATTGCAAAATCTAAACGTTTTAACTATATCGATCAAACCCGTAATAGTAAGGCGCAAAAACACAATTCAATACAACATTTAATAATTTATAAAGTTATAAAGAAACCATATATACACTATAATAATTATCCAATGCAAATTCACAGACACTAGCGAAACATAGTAGACGTTGCGCATTCACATAATCGTCTTCGCTGGCTTAATCTCCTCTCATATTCGCTAATTACCTTCGCGACACTTTGGATTACTTATTTTAAATACCCCCTTCCTTATCGCTTTCACTTGATCGGCTAAACGACAATCGGCTAAAGTATAAGGATTTAGGGTGTTAGTTTCGTGAATATCCTTAACGGTATTTATACAAAAGTAAAGTCAAAATTTTTGATTCATATTATTTTCAACATCAAATTAGGTGTCTTTGAATGAATGAATTACATTTACATTATTACAACTGGCGCTGTAACCTTTTTAGGTCTAGGCCTCAGATTTCTGTATCTGTTTCGTGATCATATCTCATGGAAGTAGGTGATCAGCCTTCTGTGCTTGACACCGTTGCCTTTTGCCGGTTTTCTTACAATATTTTCCTTCACCGTACGAGCGAGTTTTAAGTGTGTACATAGACAGTAAGTCCATTGGTACACAGCCGGGGATTGAATCTACGACCACTAGGCTGACAATACTCATTCAAGAAATTTCATTATTGGGATCTAAAATCATAATAGCAACTATCACTATGAAAGCGCTAGTCAAAATTTTCTAGGGATAGTCTCATAACTGTTTATTTCAAATCATATACTATATATATCCTTGTGTAAAGCATCTATAGTTTCTTATTACGATATCTAAAAGTCTTGAATATAATATTAAATTATTTCGTATCTCTATTCTTCTAAGGAGGCCATTTGTTTTTTAAAGATGAACTGTCTATGAACTTGATGCTTTATAATACACACAGTTTTCTAAACCCTTCCTGCTCTAATCATAAAACCTTAACGATGCAAAGGTTGTTATCTGTTATTATCAAATATTCATTTTGAATCCAATCGCATATTACTCACTCGTCAATAGGGATCCGTCACCCTTTTAATTTACGAGTGAGCGAGGGGTCATTAAACAATAAGTGTTGATTAAAAGCCCGTATGCGCGGGCGGCGGGTGGGCAGCGGCCTATTGCGAAATAACTGCGCTTCCTGCATCCAAGTCATTATTGTATCACAATGATTGCGCTGACGCCTCGAGTGCGTCTATGTCAATTTATTTGTCCTCAATATTGTACAACCCTTTTAATAAACGTGCGAATAGTATGTTATATTTTTTTATTTTAGATTTTTTAGTTGTTATACGGAAAACCTCTTTATTGTTTACTAAGGACACGTGTTGTTACATAATTTAATATTGATAATAAAAAATTGTCAATGATATTTAAGGGATTACAATTGTGGTACACCCATTAAATTCTACCAATATTTAAAGATTATTTATGAATATTTTTTTAAATTATTAAATAAAAATATATAATAAATCAGTGGCGCTACAACCACTTGATCATTTTTCAATCTAATTGGCAAATAGGTGATCAGCGTCCAATGCCTGACACACGCTGTCGACTTTTTGGGTCTAAGACATGTCGGTTTCCTTCACCGTTCGAGAGAATGTTAAATGCGCACATAGTAAGAAAGTCCATTGTTGCACTGCCGGGGATCGAACCCACGATCTCAGGGATGAGAGTCGCACGCTGAAGCCACTAGGCCAACACTACTCTATATTATAATTATTAATAATAAATGAAAATCCAAACACCATACGCATTATCAACAATAATTGATTTTGTTTCCGGAAGAAAATACTTATTTGATATCACAATAAAACCGTGCCGAGCTTCCGCAGAAATGCTACAGATAATTACTTGAGATAATTCGGGGAGCAACGAACCTCATTAGGGTGGGGGATATCCACAATAATCCTCACCATTGTTTAAGGGATTCAATAAGAACTTATATTTATCACGTACGTCCGAGATCATCTGTGAAAACCATTTATGGAAATTGTATACCAATCGTTAAAAAGAGGACCGTCCTGTTAACAGATTTTAAATCATTGCCGTCAATAGGCCCCATTGTAACGTCAGGTTAGTTCACAAGCGGTCGTTCCAGTCGAACAAAATGATCTTCGGATCGCGAGCTCCACACCTTTCGAAACGATAGATCTCATTCAAATAATAAGGAGTTATAGATCAGCGGTGAGCGACCACAGACATCCCCGCATTTTAGTATTGAATTTATTTCCATGCCTGGCTCCATGGTGATTCTCGAAGATGATAAGCGTCGATTTATATTTTGCTCGATGATCGGTTGCTACTCTTTTCCATACTTTGACGTGCGTGTTTGATTATACAAAGGGCTAAATCTAAGCATTGCCATCGCCACGCCAAGATTTCATACATTATTCATTATTATAATAAAATTATATTTTTAGCCGTCGGGTACATATTGGAATCTATTCAGTATTCAGTTATACATTTAGTAATATAATTTCAAAAACGTAAGTACCATATAAAATACGACTACTTGACGATTTTATGATTTATATGAAACCGGTATTTTTACGTTAGACTACTACTATTATGAACCAAATTCAAAATAACTTGGTGAGCCATAGGTAAGATACTTCCTGCAACTATAGACTAGCAAAATAACAAATGAGGAAAATCCTATGAAACTGGGGCATGAGGCACACACATTCTTCATACTTTGTTAACTGATTAAAATTCAAAATTCACAGCGTCTTGCGAATAAAATATAGCCTCAATGTGGCACGTAGATGCACGTCTACGACCCCTGCGTCTGCGCATATTTACATCTCACTTACGGCTAACTAGCTTCGCCACGCCGGGCCAATGTATTGTGCGGAAATGTCGCGGAGCGCACGAAACAATCCTACCGTTTACCGTAATATGCATACAAATGTAAGTATCGTTTTACTGTTTCTATCTGTCTACAAAAGCGAGGCTATTCTACATGTATTTATTAGCGATCTTTATAATATAAGTTAAAAATATTTCGCATTTTACACTACGGGCCTTACTTAAATATTCTACATGTAGGTAAATATCTGTATCATATATTTTATTCGTTTAAATTAAATTAGATAAATTATTTGGTTCAGCCAAGCAAATCCTATTGTTTGGCAGTCGGTCTGTGGAGGGTTAAGAATATTTTTTTTGATTTGACTTATTCTTACATCCAAAGGACAATGTCGAAACATTTAATTGTTATACATTATTAAAGGAAATCCGGTATTAAAAAAATATAGCGCTGACAACATAATACCACAAACCACAACTGTAATTAATCCGAAGTTGGGATCAGCTTTCACATAATATTGGTGTCAAATGTTAAAATTACTAAAAATTAAGTTACAAGTCACCAGATGCTAATGCTTTGTCAACACAGCTGGTCAGAACCAGCCCTGCGATTCTGTGACTTTCTTTGTTGGCATTCGCTCGTAGGATGAAGGAAAACCGTAAGGAAACCAGCATGCCTTAACTCAAAAATTTGACGTCGTGTGTTAGGCATTGAAGGCTGCTTAAAAACAAATAATCATCACAGATATAGAAACCTAAAAGAATGTAGCGCCACTGTTTTTTTACATCCTTACGTTCTTATATCAATTTAGCCCCAACCCCAATCCATTTAATCGAAAATTTTCTCTACTGATGAGAGAATTATATACCTGTGTAATGAATTTTCCTACATCATTATCTGCTGACAAAAACAGAGACAACAAAATGTGTCATTGAAAAGTACGCAATGTAAATTCTATTATTACGCTCTTTTATTTTTCAATTACGAACCCTCCGTCCCGACAGCGCCTTGGGGTTAAATTTGTAGACCCTTACGTATATATTTTTAATTTTACATATATTATTTCCATTTTGGTAGCTACTTACGTAGATTAATCAATTTGAACAAGTGCCATGCAAGCTTTTTTCTACGGTGTGTAATTATTGGGCTTTAGAGGTACCGTACCCCGGAGACACAGTTCGTTTGCTTAAATTAATGTTCCTGGATGTCCTGAGTTTGATTCTTGGCTACTGATATATATTAAATAAGTGGAAATTGTTTTTATAGATTAGGTTATAGATTATTAAATGAGTGAAAATTTTCTTTGATTATTATTGAACAGGTGCTAATTAAAGATTTAAGTTGGCGCCTGGTAGATAGTACCGGTGAATCCGGAGCTGGTGCTTTCATCGATCAAGGAATAAGTATCGCAATACAGCGATAATGCTACCAGCGATAAAGATACACTGCCACAAGGACCAAACTTTTTAAATTTGTTTTAATTTTCTATTTATTAACTTTTAATTATTTTTTCTTATTACGATGTAGGTTAAAAATCTGTAAATACTTATTTAAATAAACGATATATTAAATTTAATTAAAAACTTAAATTGATTTTTAATGACTGATTGGCATTTAATTGGGCCCTAACTAGCTGGCTATGTGAATTGTTAACATCAGAATGAAAATCAAATGTGCTCATGGCTCATACAGCCTCTAATGTTTGTAACACCTTTGTCTGGTAGATCAAAAATTTTAGGTTAAAATATGTTGGATAAAGAAAAATGAGAAAACTAGTATGTTTTGTAATTCGTTTTCCATAGACACTGGCTGTTAACTATTCTCTATAAAATATTTGTATTGAGCTTCTACACTTCTATCAGAGACCTCATTGTTTTAATATATTTATTATTTAAAAACGGAACGAAAAGCTCTGATTTATCAGTAGTAACAGTTGATTACCGCTTTCGCGTGAAACCGCGGTGTTTTGGCAATAAACGGTAACTTATAAAACGATGGGTAAACCCGCAGCTTATAACGAGGCGTGTTTTAAATTTGTTCACGAACACTCCATTAAGTCAACACTAGCGAGTCACGCGACGCGACTCGTCGATGACAAACGATCGCTGCGCCAGTCGATTACCACAGAGCAGGAAAACAGTGCTTTCATTTTTACGTCCCACAAGAAGGTTAAGTATATACTTGTCTAAGTGAATCTGTGGCAATGATAAACTGATAAATTGAGTTTGAATATATTTGTTATGGGCTTCTTTAGAAATGGCTTTTACTGTAAAACTTTTGATATTTTAATTTCATATTATGATTTTTTTGTTAAATATTTAAGTCGAAGGTCCGCCATGAAACCTAGTTAGGTTTCGTTCTTAAAATGTCTTACTTCTTAGATTTTCGTTAATAATTCACAATTGCTAAATTGTATCTTTGAGTTGACGTTAAACTAAAATCAATATAAGTACGTTTCTTTCATTATTACGTTTTTATATTTTGTACAGCATAAAACTTTATACAAATAAATAAATCACATAAGTCAGTAAGCTGATTATATTAAGCTGTGTTTAATAACCACAGGTAAATCATCCCTCAGAAGTACTCGGGGTACTAAATTAAATCATTTCTATTTGAATTGCTATTCACTTTACACGCAACACAACATAACGAAGATTCCAGATTTAGGGGAAGTTATAATAAATAGTACACGCTTTTTGCTACTTACTGGTTTATATTTACTTAAAACACTTTAAATCAATTTGGCTACTATGTAATAAAAATCCTAGTAAAATAGTCGAATTATTCCAGTTGAAAGAGGGACTAAATTTTGTACTAGATTTATGTGCTATATGGACGGCAAAGTTTTATTAAATGATTTACACGAAAAACGAACCTAAGTTCTATGGGCATAGCAGAAAGTGAACAAAAAGGTCACTAATAATTATAAATATCGGTAATATGAGGAGTCTTACATATATGTGTCGTTACTATATTAAATGTGTATACATCCTGTATATTGGTAATTTGATGGGAATAGGGTAAGAGTTGATACTTATGTTTAGTTCGAATACGAATTTCCGCCTGCTTCATTTGTGATTCTACACTTTCTTTTAAATAAATTCCTTATTGTTATGCATTGTTTGGAGAGGTAAGAAAACAGGTTTGTTTAATAAACTGCTGGCCAAGTTTCTTAAAAAAAAATTGTTTTAAGGCATTTAGTGGAAAAGAATATTTAAATAATGTTGTTTTTCGTCTCGATTTTTTATATTTGTACTGATAATTGTTGTTTTAATATTGATAGATAACCAGTGTTTAATTGTTGACGTATGGTATATATACTATTATAGGTAGAATTACAATTAATCTTGTAAAATAATCGTTTATATCTATATATAAATTGATACATGAAACAGTTTTCAGCATTTAATTTGCAGTTTATCAAAAGAGAAAAGTAGTATTCTACTTTTGTGAACGTGGCTAAAATTATATTATTTTTGAAACAAATATTTATTTCGTAAATAATTATAATACAGCTTATGTTGACTTTCACTACCATAGTACTGAGATAAATAATATCTCTACGGTCTTTAAACTTTACGAAAATTTGTTTGAGGCACTTAAATCAAACTATTCTATGGTTTGAAGTAGAGAAATGAAAATAATTTCGACATTCCATCAATAAAGATGAGTCAAGCACTAAACAGATGTTCAAATAGCTTCACGGAAATACCTAGAACCGTCTTATATGGCAATATCGTAGCTTTTAATTATTCATATATATTTAACATACGAAGCACGCGATATAGATATATACGTATTTATTGGAATTGATTTTAGATCTGTAATAAATCTTCATACCTACGAATAATTATTGCGTCGTGTACCAAGACTATATTATTTAAAAGACATGCCGGTGTTCTTGTTACAGTGTGGCTGTAAAATTTTTATACATTTATTAACCAGTAGCGTAACCTCTAAAACCGCATGAGATTTTTAAATCTGTTTCGTGATAATTTTGTTTCTTAATAGAAATTTAGGTGACCAGCCAGTGCTTGATTTGTGTAGATTTTTGAGTTTAAGGCATGCCAGTTTCTTCACGATATTTTCCTTCACAATACTGCGTACTTGCGCATATATAAAGGAAAGTCTATCGGCGCTTAGCCGTGATTTGAAAATAAGACCTCAGGGTTAAACAGCGCGCTCAAGCCATTAGGCCAACAGTGTTCCCTTATATTCCATGTTCCAATTTATTATTGTTGTTTAATGTAATAAAATCTTTAAACTAATACAGACACTTGTCGGCACTTTCTATTAACATTTGGCATGAACAATTTGTCCTGTACATTGTGGAAATTAACACGTTCACTGCGTAACAGGCCGATATCAGCCTGCCGCGGTATTTCCGCTGGTGCGGACGAAGAAATCTATGTCCCTCTCGCTGGTGCGTAACGATTATCTCAGGTGTTTGTAAAAATTCGACAGGGACAAATATATATTTCATCTTGCGGTCAAAATTGTAGGTTTTCCCCATCAAAACATAACGGCAGGCTTTTATCGACCTACCACGCACTGACGCTGCTTTGCATCCGCTGAGTGCGGCAGTGGGCCTATTTCAGCCCGCCCACCCAACAGGCAGCTGGCGACCCGATACCGCACAGAGCGCGCGCCCGACCAGTTAGTGTTGTGCTATCTAACTGATCTAACATAGCGTTCGATATTATCAACGATGGCAAGCAATACAAGAAAAATACAAATTTAGGAAAATAGAGTAATTCGCCTTGCAGTTATTGACAGTGATAGTGACAGCAGTGAAGAAATATTTTCCACTAAGAAAAATAAAAAGTATTTCTGTTTCCAAGACAGGCATACATAAGTAAATAAATACATTTTTCAGTTCCTTTACGATAATTCTGTTTTATTTTCGATATATCTCTGTCCCATCACTACTAAAAATATATTCTAGTGCGGTTCAGGTCGATATCGGCCTGCCGCTTTTCCTGCTTTATTTATCATTTCCTGTTTGCCAGATCCCGGGGCGAATCAAACCTAAGGAAGTTGGGTTCAAGGTCATTCTAACAATATAAAAAAAATTGTATACATTATGTTTCCACAAAGTTATAGCAATTTAATCTATTTTAGTGCTGTTGGGTCTAGGAAGACCTGCCACGCACCGGCGGAAATATCATTGGGGGCGCATTTTGGCCCGCCGCCGCATCTGATGAAAAATTATTATTTTACTTGGCGCAGTGAACGTGTTAAATAATATTAGCTAAGGTCCCTGAGTCATTGCTTTGAAATGTTGAAATGACTTTCTTGAATAACAATTATCAAACGTTACGTTTTACCCAACATTTAAAATCTAAGATGACGATGTAGCCGATGTATTATATAATGCAAATCACATTTATTGTGCCGATTCATTTTCGACGTGTGTATTGTTTGTAGTTCCTACTATTCATATTATAACTTGAAAGACAGAAAAGTTACGGAACAGTTTAATAAAGTTGGAAGGTGTTAAATTCGAAATCAAAAACATGTTATCCATTTGATAGTGGCAATAAAATAACTTTGTTAACAACTAGATCGATCTTATCACATATAAATCTTAACACATGAAATATAAAGTTGCCTTCGAACGACCACTTGTTAACGTGCGTTACCGAATGTCGCATTTCACAACGCTGCGCCGGATCACGTACTGAAATCCTCGCCGAGAACATAAACTATTTACAAACTATTAAATATTCAATACGCGATTGCAAAATACGCCAAATTATTGCATTAGCAGTGAACAGGGATTCCCGATATTGTGGTTCAGCGATCGGCCGGCATACACCATATGCGGCATAAATAATTTAATAATTCGCAATACGGAATTTACCATACTGTCGCTCGTACCGTTCGTCTGTTTCTGTATTCAATATGAGTATTTGTTTCTCATACTACTGTCGCATTGGGCAACATTTATACAGAGATTTCACCGATTGAAATTCTAGCGTCTAACCACGGTGTAACGTTGATTTTCGCCCGTCCGAAGTTTGGCTCAGATCTTTTAAAATTGCATGTGTTGATATGTAGGTGAATAAAGCACGGTTGTACATTTCAATATCGGGAACATCCGTGTTATGCGCGTGACCTTGCAAATCACAGCCTGCTTTCCAAACGACTTCAGGGAATCGGTAGCCGGTGTCTGTATTGCACGACACTTGCCGTGTATGAAGAATATTTTATTAGTTACTTGTTGATTTATTTAAGCGATGACCTGGCTTTGACTATTGCGTTGTCACGTATATTTTTATTCGAGAGCTACAATAGCGTGAGAACTGAGCCACGGCATAATTTATGATGCTTGTTATGAATTCTTGAAATCATAAGTCGAAATATGCATAATAGTCTGGACTAGCGATTATCATTCTGATATCGTTAGAGATAAAGTCACTTGGTTTATGTTCTGTCAATGTGGAATTTTGGTCAAGTTTCCTAGTAAAACTATAAATATATTACTTCTTTCTTTAATCGCCTTCTTCATTACTGACGGTTGTGTTGGTGTTCGCATAGCTTCCTCTTTTCCTCCTGCTTTCTTAACTTGTCGATCCAGCGAGCAGGGGTATTGGACTCGGGGTCTCGTGCCTTCCACTCCACTTCCACTGTCACCACAAGCTTCTCCAAGTTATGGTTAATCATATAGGTATAGAACCGAAAACATTATTCTGGTCTTATTACTTTGCAGCAAGGCATAATCAACATACGCCTTTAATATGAAGTTTCAGAGCCGCTGCCATCTCCGCTATCGACAAACCAAGATTTCTTATTTGAAAGAATTGCTTAATCGTCAATTTCTAGTTTAGCGTACTATAAAATACTAGTTTTACTTTTTTAGCACTTTTAAATCATTAACTAATTTTTTACTATAAATTACTATTTCTTAAGTCGCGTTATATAGCTAACCTTAAGTCAGAATCGAAGCATTAAGGATATCTATTATACTGTAAAGATGTTATACAATTTTTAGATTTGGGGACACTTTTAATGAAAAGATTTATACGATGCTTGTGAACAAACTTAACAGTATAAATGATTATACTCAAATAATTAAGCCATTTTACCAAATTTTTTTTTATTACTATGAATTTATTCATATATACCAATATCCCTACAAACTTTTAAGTCTGGGCCTCAAATTTCTGTATCAGTTCCGTAATCATTTCTAATAGGCAAGGTGATCAACCCGACTCTTTTAGTGGACTTTTTTGGTCTACGGTTTCCTCATGATGTTTTCCTTCACCGTACGTGCGAGTGTTAAATGCGCACAGACAGAATGTCCATTGCACAGCCGGGATCGAACCTACGACCAGCGTTAAGAGTCGCACGATAAAACCACTAGGCCAACACTGCTCTATGAATTTATACAATCATAAACAGATATTAAAAATTTAAGCGCGCGCGTATAGAGCATCTTAGATATGTAAGCGCCCCACTGTAATTTCATCCTGTGCATTTTAATAGGTACCTTGAATCCACGTAATTTAGAGTTAGTACCATACTCACACACGATTTATGTCTACGATTATGAGAAGCAGATTAATGAGACAATGACCTTCTTGTCTATCTGCATTTTGCCTAAAATTAACATAAGCTTGGTAGGTTTATGACTGAACATTTTGTGTATATAATATTTGATGGGTCAGACCCTTATTGAATCTTTAAAGAAAACCTTGCCCTATTAATACATTCTCTGCTGCTGCTGCTAACTAAACTTTGAGTGTTACGTAACAACATAGAAGGTCCAAGTACCGATTTAAGTGAAAGTATAATTATTGTTTTAATACTGAACTACTTAATTAGTGATTATTATTAGGGGTTGCGACACTGAATAATAAAAAAAATCAGTGGCGCTACAATCTCTTTAGGTCTTGGCCTCAGATTTCTCAATCTGTTTCATGATAATTTTTAAATCTAATAGACAAGTAGGTGATCAGCCTCCAGTGCCTGGCACACGCCGTCGACTTTTTGGGTCTAAGACATGTCGGTTTCCTCACGATGTTTTCTTCACCGTTCGAGCGAATGTTAAATGCTCACATAGAAAGAAAGTCCATTGGTGCACAGCCGGGGATCGAACCTACGACCTCAACTATGAGAGTCGCACGCTGAAGCCACTAGGGCAACACTGCGACACTGAATAGTCCACAAAAAAAAAACACAAATACCCGACAGAAATGCGTTTAATCATCACAATTTTACAATAATTTTTTGGGTACAGAAAATGCAAGGCCACCGTTGATGGTGAGATCGGGTTGGGTAGGCCTTGTCATACAGACCAGGACCAAATCCAGGAGTAGAGAAGGGACAAGTTAAAAGTACCCATAACCGACAAGCATGCATGGTGAATGTCATGTAAGTGGGTTATGCGAAAGATGTATCAGGACCGTAGTGGAGATACGTGGTCTCTGCCTACTCCTTCGAGAAACAGGCGTGAAAATATAAATAAAATAAAATTTTAAAACAATAAAACTGTCCTATCATTTTTTCAAATGGACGATAGATATACTCGTAATTTCACAGTACATTATTATATGTTAACACAAAAACTAACCCTCCACAGGCATGGCTATAATTTGATATCTTAATTAGTGCGATATAATTATACTGATTTTACAATTATTGTTATAACTACATTTTTATAACCGCATGACACGTTACAGATCGTAACTACAATCAATGTTTTTGTAATTGACTCTTAAAAATATCCTATGTTCTATGTGAAGTCAAAGACATCATTGTTTAGCCATAAAAGGCTGCTGCCGTAGCCAATGGACACCCATGTTAGTGGGTGCGTTGCCGGCCTTTAAGGGCGGAGCATGCCCTTTTTAACAACCTTGGAGGTCATATCTCTCAGGAAAGACCTGTACTCGAAGTCAATTCCACAGCTCGCTGATATAATATAAATGAATTAAAAGTAAGTACTAACTTTAAATGATATGTTACTTTCCAATATAGAAACTGCGCGTACTGTAGCGATTAAAAAGTAAAAAGCTGTCTAATAAATCGTATAATTAACTTACGTTAAGTGAATATTTCTTCGTATATTTTTTCCAATCACAAACGTAAACATGTCATAGTCAAGTCAAGTTTTATCAGTCGCAGACGCACGGCTTCGCTAATGACTTTTATCTCGTATATTGCTTTATCCGCGTACTGTTTGACTTCATCATGAGGTTTCGAGTTCGAATCTCGGGAGCTATCATCTAAACCTATTAAATTATCTATAGAAATACATATTTTAAAAACCCTAAGTTGGCGATGATACTGATACTCCGATCCTGTCAGACATCCGTCCATCAGGTTATATATTAAAAACGCATTTTTTACACACCTGTTCTATATTTGACGACTCATTGGTCTAGTGGTTAATACCCCTGACTGCGAATCCATGGGTCCCGGGTTCGATCCCCGGCTGAGGCGAACATCGATGTGATGAGCATTTGGTGTTGTTCTTAGGTCTTGGGTGTTTAAATATGTATTTATATGTATATCTATCTATAATATGTATGTATATCCGTTGCCTAGTACCCATAACACAAGCTTCACCAGCTTAGCATGGGACTAGGTCAATTGGTGTGAAGTGTCTTTAAAAAAAAAAAAATTTTTTTGCGTAAAACCACTTTCAATAGGGATAGGCCCGCCTTGACCGAATCCGTCTAGAGATCTTAATTTAATTTCAATTATATCCTGGTATATATCAGCACTAATTGTGCATACAGTTAACAACAGTGCGTGTACTGAAATTTATGTCTAAGATTTCACCACAAATAAGCTTGTCAGCGGCTTTTATCAGTTGGATCGTTAATTAATTAGAGAAATTGAGCGATCGTAGCGCATGGGGACCAATAACTCCTACTCACCGTATCATAGCTTCATTCAACCTTATTTATTTTTACAACTCACGTGAGGAAAATTGAATTGAAATAGATCGAACGCAGGTCACAGTGGAATACGTCACCAACACGATTAAATAGAAGTTATAGTGTTATTGTTTCTGCATGATTTTGTCCTTATGTATTAGATGTTTTGATTTATACTATTTAGAGAATCATCAGTAATATCCATGATACGTACCTAATGAATTAAATTCACACTTATCCTTGAAAGCTACAGTAGATAATAATTTCGTGAAAGTAAAAATATCGAGGGTCAACTGAATTTATTTAGCACATGTAATCATTGCCAATTCCAAAAGATCAAATATAGAGTAAGCGGAGTCACAAAGACAATAAAATGGTTCAATAAAATAGCAGAGCATAGACAAAACGCTACAATAACATCAGAACGGGAACGAATCGCTAGTTTACGACATGAGCACAACGACCGACTGCTCTACAAATGAATAAGCCATCTGTTCTAATAGCTACAATTAAACATGGTCGTCGGAACATCGGTCCAGGCTCAGTTCAACATTCGGCTTTAAGAATCAATACTGTCCGTCTGCTAATTAACAATGCCAATCTAGGAAAGTCTTCGAGTATGCCTGACAAGATTAAAATTAGATTTGTTCCTGTTCAGTCAACGCTGTATACATTCTAAAAGTGGTTCAAAGTTCCGCTTGTATTAAAATTTTTTTGAGGCATGAACACGGACTAATAAATACCATTCACACAGAGTATTTGTCTAGACTTTAGAGACATGAGATGCTAAGAAAAATTATTCTTTAGGTAAACCAAAAATACGTGCATACTTTTCATAATAACTTTATTAGTAGTAATCCCAAATTATGTTTACACATAAAAATAAATATTTTGTGAATTAATTAGTTATGTAATATAATATTAGTTTGTTATACAAGAACGGACTTGCAAAAGCTCCTAGACAAATAACACATTTTACTATTGTTTTAATTTTCCTTAACACTTAAGTATGCTGACAATAAAATGCTATTGTTAATACTATTTTTGAATGGTATTTCAGACATCTCATTACTCGTTCAGTTACAAGGTGTTATGTGCCTTCCTAAGATAATTAAATAATAAACCTATTTTTTTAACGTTCGCATTGTTAGAATTCACACATCTTATGAAAAAGTAACCATTTGTGGTATTTGCGGACTTCGTTATTTCATAGAATGCGCGTTGTAACTTACACCTTACATTAACGTTTATCAAAAAAGTGTTACCCAGTGTATTACAGGGTAGAAACAAAGTTGTATGGAACTGTTGTATTGTAATCATAAACTTTAGTAAATTAATATAGTCCTCAAATCAAGGGCGCAGAACAAACGAGAAGTACAGACAAGAAACTCTCCGCTGATCTGTTTAATGACCAAGAATTTTATTTAACAAGTAAGGAGCTGCCACCACAAAAATATTTTTAAATTTATTTCAGTCATATCCTAATGCTGACTTCTTGTGGTTAATTAGTCCAGTGCTTACTATAATTAAAAGACAGATATTATCTCACATACCATCTAACTTGATATTTAAATGACGTTTGGTACCAAGTTGCCTTAAAGGAAGGACTCATGCACAGTTTTTGCAAGTGCTGAGTTGCGATCGAGTAAAGTATTCATATATGGCGAACTGTCATAATTAAAGATAATAATGCGAGTCGTTCGATTGTTTTTTGCAAATACTGAGAATTGTCATAACTTAATGTCAAATTGTCTGAAATGATTACTGACTATATTTGTCAGACAAAAACGGAACATAATTAGTAGAAACGGTAAATGGTTACAATGTGTTAAGTTATGACAGCTGCATTGTATTGTATTACCTTTAAGTTTTTTAACAACTTAACTACAGACTTAAGTTTATAGAAATTTAAAAGTTGCTACATTCTTTTTACTAATACGTTTAAGGTTAATAAGGTTAAAATAGAATGTTAGAAGTAATTACGAATTATAAATAGACAGTTCAATAATATTGGTTAGGTTTTTGGAAATATAATATTAACTTAAAACATCTTAACCAATGTTATCGTAATTTAGAATAAGTTAGGATAAGGTTTAATTGCAAATTCTAACAAGAAACAACAGGGCTTCTTTAGTTTATGTCGAATACTAGGTGATAATTCTCCAATGCAATAATTTTATGTCATTATTTATTTTGTGTAAAAATAATTGTAACGCCTGGTATAACCTGGAATCTCGGAACTCTTTAGGTCGAAAAATATCAAAGAAATACTTGTTGTGACATTTTAAAACGCGTCTCAAATAATATATCAATCATCCCTTAAAGGTGGGAACTGACCAACGTTACGAGGTGTAATGTAACATGTAATGTAATGTTACACAGCGAACATTCGTGCAGTCAGTACGTCGTGTTACGGGGAAACACGACGTAACACGACGTACTGACTGCACGAATGCTCGCTGTGTAACATTACATTACATGTTACATTACACCTCGTAACGTTGGTCAGTTCCCACCTTAAGATACAGCCGTGAATTCTCTATACTGTCTAGTTGCACATGACAAAAATTTATAAAACATTCCAGTTACAACTGTATGTAAAGGATATTTGTATGCTAATTTATAATTTGTTCTATATTTTCCGGTAAATATGGAAAGAAAATCGGTGGCACTGATTGGCACACTGGTGGATATCTGAAGGTGGATAACCTACGCTCATTTGACCTTTATAGAATCGTTTAAACTATAATAACTCTGTCAGCTATGCAAATACCATTTATGTAAAGCAGAAAAAAATAATTACCATATTGATACAGACATGACCCTCATTAACGTGTTATAAATGTATTATATATGTAAAATAAGTGAGTGATAACCTCATCATTCACTTAAGAATAATTAAATGATCTTATTAATGGCGCCAAAATCCTGCATTTAATGCAATTTAATATTGTTTTGTTAACGCTAGTTCATTCAAACAAAACTTTAACAATCTAAAGGTGTTTATATACGTATACTTTGTCCATAACTCGTTTTTCGAGTGCTTTAAGTTAGCGTTAATTTAATATAATATTTTAATTTGCATTGTGATGCTTTCTATATTAATGAAAATATACATAAAACGTCCGTTTTCATCACCGCATGCGATGGAATAATTCCAGACTTATAGAGGTACATATCTAAAAGTATACTTTTTATTTTGAAATCAATTTCATGATGAGATTTTATGAATCTGTAGCTGAACACGCCATGCTTTGTAAAAATCGGAATAGCGTCAAAGACAGTTTTTACACTCCAGTTACTGTTACAAGTTATTGAAAACTCTTAAATGGATTTTTGACGGATTTTCCCAGTGCGAAGGTATGTAACAACCCCTTTTCCGTTTGTGGGATATAGACACGTAATTGCGATGTACTTTATTACGCTATATTCCAAGTTTTATGTCATTCAATCTCCCTTTAATTGCATAAGCGACGTGTTTACAACATACATCTTGTAGCAATATATGGCGAAAGGTTTTGCGAGAAAAATTATGATCAGTTAATATCGATGATTTAATTCAGAGGCTTTATATATACATATTATGTCCTATGACACTCCCTGCTTTTTCATATTTAGTAATTACGACATTCGTATTCATTAGAATTATATTGGTATAACCCAAAATATAGGTTGTATAATGATAAATCTTTCCAAATAACAATAGGCTTATATTCTTGGATCTTAAAATAATCGGGTTGACGATTCTATTAGTTTTCCACTAGTATCACAGTCCAAATATTGAAATATAAATTAATTTACACGTATATTAAACTTATTTTTACTACTAACTTTAATTACTATTTCAATTTATTCCAAGGCTTTTTAAGACTTGATGACACGATAAACGTAATAAATAAACGTTTTTTAATTCGATAAAACTGCTTTCTTTAACTTGTATTGTCTTGCGTAACAGTTGTATTATTACTTATAATTGTTATTGTAAGTTAATTAATATTAATCTTTTCAGAGGTAATTAAAGCGGCTGTTATCCACCAAGTCTCTTATAGCAATAATTAAATTTGTTATCCCTTATATTACACAAATACGTTATTTATTACAGGGATAAGTCAGCGCGCATTTTAAATCAATTAGATAATATAAGGTCGATAACTACGTCCTTTTAAGGAGTATCACTTTTAATTCAGGTTATTATGCATTTAAATATTGCTTAATTAAATATTTCTTATTAATTTGCTTAGGCATATAGGAATGTATGCCTTGACATGAAAATATAACGATTATGCAGGAATCTTACGTAATACCGAGTTATAAGACGAGCTGGTTGGTTTGAATAGAATTTGCCCTCTAATAGGGAGTTGCGTGTTTGATCACTGCATGAAAATTTTCCTTTAAGAAAAGTACCAATTCGAAATATTCGGGCAACGCACTCGCGATCGTAAGGTATTGAGAGAGTCCATAGGCTTATATCACGTACGTTTGCCCCTGTTCTAAAAAAATATGTTGCAAAAATTTAATGTATGTCTATGGATCACAGATCAGTCAACATACAAAACAGTCTTCGCTGTTTTTCGAAAATGTTTACCTGGAATAACAGACGAATTGGGTGATTTGCTGTCGGATTAGAATTATAACAAAAAGTTTGGTGACATCTCTAGTTCGTGCAGTTTATGGAAATTAATTTATAACAAGTACGTATTTTAATATGAACTTGGTCTTACAATGAACTATCGTATTTTTATTATAATGAGCGTAGAAGCTCGCTTTGTGTCCTAAAAAGGCTGAATATTTGATGGCTCCGCTCATATTTTACTCTCATTCTGCGACCGGGAGCAGACATATAAATCAAAGAATGTTTACGAAGAAGGCGACCGCTCCACGCGTTTTTGTAATTGCTACAAAAACGCAACATGGGTGATATTTGAACTCGATGGCAAATTCGGAGTAATTTTGCCGACATATTATCAATAGTGCTAATATGGAGTCATAAACGTTCTTTTTTTAAAATTTTCAGTTATAATACCACAAGAGATTAAATTAAATAGTCGTCAAATATACATACATAAAACAAATATAGTCGTCATGACGACTTACAGTCGTCATGACCACTATATTTGTTTGCAACGAACCTATCGGGAAATACCCGATAATTTTGAAGCTTGCAGCACCATGAGACGAAATGTACAGTTAACAAATAAGAATTTCATAATGAATAAAACAACTACTTAATACTTTTCTTGAAGCAACGACCAGAGAAAATTTTCACAAAAAATTATCAGTATAATACCATGTAGGTTGTACCACGTGACGTCGAATGGTGCAATTCTATTGGCCGATATTTGGGTCGGAAAAATAATCAATAATATTATTAATCGTTTGACTAGAGTAAATGTAATTAAAGGCGCCTTTTGCTGTCTTGATATGTACGTCAATGAAAACAATTTTATCTGTACCAGTAACATTCACTTCTAAATTACAGACCTACAAATTATATTGTTAATCGATTAGTATCAGTAGAACCAACCGTGAGGCAATATTACTAGCGCGAAACTCATATAATGCATACTTTAATCTACTTTTGTCATTTATTAATTTAATCTCGTATTTTTCAACAACTACTGTTATGTTCACAATTATTAATACGGTTTGGCATTTACTATACAAAATTTATAAATTACAATACAAATGAAGAACATAATTCATACATTGTTTTAGATAAACCTATTATAACGTGACCACAAACAATGTCTCGATCTGTCAAAACCCTTTAGTGAAATACCAAAATCCACAGTTTAATACTTCAATAAATCTTTCCTTCCTTACGTCCGTTATCCTTAAAGGCTCGCGAATACTTTTTATCAACCTTGGAGCCAGTTGAATCGTTTCGTCTAACCAAAAATATTAATTAGGGTATGGGACATGCAAAAATTCGGTGTCAGTATCGACCTGATTAGCTAAAGGTCCGCTTTGGGTACGTCATAAATCGCCATTGATTGGACTAATCTGATTTGGATGTCAATTTTGAAAGCAAAAGTTGTATGAAAATACATGTCCCTTTATGCATTCTGTTTTCGAGGCATAATAATGAATATATTATATCATCGGGGCGTATATCTGTCTACCCGCGTGTAATGCAAAATATGCACTTATTCCTTTTGCTTTCCAGATACCATCGTTAAGGAAACAAAGATTTATACGTTCGTCATTTTGTCTTATTAAAAATGATGGATTTCTGTTTTGTTATTGTTTTAAATATTTAAGGGCAGTTGCATACACTCATAGCTGATGAATTTCTCCTACCTTTTAGTTATAAGGATTTAATATTGCCACACTTATTCCTTATCAGAGTGCATTAAACCTTAATTGCGGTTCAATAAATGACTGTACTCGTTCGAGGGCCTTAAAACATAAAATTATGACGAGTCCGTATCCGTTATGCACGCGACCTCACGCGCTTTGCAAAAACTGGGAATTAAAAACAGGAAGCCAGTCATACCGTTCACATCCCGTATGTATAGGTATACCCGGACACGTATGTCACCTAGTAGCTAGCGCTATTCGCATATCATGCTCATATATTTTTTGCCTACCTTTACATATGGCTGCATAGATTTCTTTAGCTCTGGATCTTTATTCGTTAAATAGAAAATAGAACGTATTTAGGACATAAACGTTTTTTAGATTATCACACATTTGTTTATTAATTCTCAATGTTCTCTACTCTTTTGTGTGTAGCAATCGGGGTCAGCGAGAAACGATTAACTTTAAAAAGTATTTGAAATACGATATTAAATAAGCTTAAAAGAATATTACTTTTATACATTGTAATGATTATCACAAAACAGTAAATAATAAAACATATAAAATAGCGGCCTTACTGCTAAGAAAAGTATCGTCCGAACAATTTTGAAATAGGTACCTTATTACTTAAATAGAAGATCTTTCAACCACGCTTATTATAAATATAACTTCGAGACAGATAAACACGTTTTTCCAAAAAGTGAAGTTTCTACTAAAAAGTAGTATGAATTAAATTCTGTAATTTATATCTCATTGAAACGTTCATTGATGCATTTAATCGGATTGTTATTCAAAATGTATGCGTTTAATATGATTAAATTATGCAATGTCTATCTGTAGCAGACCAGTTCTATAATTCATTGTAAAATTTATAGACTCCTCTCACAAACGAGTATTATTCCCACGTTTGTTTTGATTGCGATATTAAAGTGAGCGATGAAAGCTATGATATTTCAGTACTCTTCATTTATTAGATATATATCTTACTTAAATTGCATTATATATCTCAGTATGAAAAGCAATTTTTCAAGTACGTATTGTTGAACAAACAAATCTTCGACATTGTATCTGTTACCTTAACTCTCCTTATTCAAAGGAACATTGTCAAGAGAAATGTACGATTATTGTACGCTTTCTTATGGATTGTGTTACAATAATATACAACTCTGGGTTTCGCTGAGGAGGGCTCACTATCAGCGAATTCATGTGGTTTATCAATTTAAACAGCCTTATAGACATATTTGTTTTCTCTTAGGCCGTGTTTGTGCTATTTTGCGCGATAAACAAAGATTTTGCGTTCAAATAATTTAAATTTACAAGAGCAGTAAACTTTTCAAGTGTTTATCAAAGAATTTGTAAAAACTCTGCGTAGATTGATATGGAACGTGATTATAAATAAAATCGTATAATTATATTATTATTATAATTAGACGGCTCATTGGTCTAGTGGTTAGTACCCCTGACTGCGAATCCATGGGTCCCAGGTTCGATCCCCGGCTGAGACAAACATCGATGTGATGAGCATTTGGTGTTGTGCTTAGGTCTTGGGTGTTTAAATATGTATTTATATGTCTATCTATCTATAATATGTATGTATATCCGTTGCCCAGTACCCATAACACAAGCTTCACCAGCTTAGCATGGGACTAAGTCAATTGGTGTGAATTGTCCAATCATATAATACGTAATATTATTGCTGTACATTCATTTAGTACAATACATCTTTTAAATAATCTGAAAGGTCTAAAGACATGGACTTTTAAAGCCTTCATATAAAAGTTAGACGGCCAAAGCTTTAAATCTTATATAGTTTGGCTACAGAAAACTTTTTTATTTAATTTGCACATTAGAATATTTTTAAATAAAAAATACTTGTACATGTTTCACTTGGCAATCCCAGGTTGCTTTAATATAAACATACTTAATAATAAAATACATCTATTTAATGAGATTATTCCATTAATTCGATGTGTACCTACGTAAATTAATAAATGGATAAAATTCGTATCGCGATGTCTCAGACAATAAATTTATGACATTAATATTTAATCGTTCATTTTTCTTTATCATATTAAAAGGCCAGCATTCCATCCGCGTAATTATGCAAAAAGCCGGACCACGGTCCGCGGCCGCCCTTTGACAACGGCATCATTATAGTTGACATAAACTAAGATTTATGCGATTGATTTATTAGAAGGTAAATATGAAATATGCTACTCGTATTGATATTAAGGTCAGTGAATCTCGAAGCGCCTTCACTTAATCAATAAATCAATACGAATAAATAGGCCAGTGTAAATATCATTGGCCCTTGAGCGAGTTCGAATCTGCGTTCTAATATTTTTTATTTGCAAGGAACGAGCAGATGGAAAAGTAGTAACAATAATGAAATGAACTAAAGTTTAAACATTGTTAGTAGACTGTATTGATTTGTAATTGTTAGTCCTAAGTATAATACGTTAATATGCGTAACTAACGACTAAAAAGTTTACATGATTTTGGCCAATCAAAAATTAATATTCAAAATTAGAATCCAATTCACTCATTCTTTCCAATAATAACAAATGACTGTCGTATCATTTAATCAATAAACAAACAAAACAAGAGACAATAAAGACTGATAAAACATTCGGTTATAAGTTATACTGAAAGAGCGTTTATTTATGTTTCACAAGAAACTACTGTTGGGGTTGTTGAAACAAGGTGTAAAAACTGAAAAGCACCAATGTCATCTAAGCAGAGGCGACAGAATACGTAATTCGGGGAACAGTGGCTAAATTAGCTCGCGATGCGGGCGTGTTTATAGTGTTTAAATTGGCAAAAAATCGAGACAAGCCCCCGGTGACACCGTTCGGAGGCATCAGCGAAACAGGTGTTATCATAAACATACATTTTGAAATAAAAACAAAGTTTTCATGAGTGGCGGTAGGCGCGAACTGCCGTTCGTGTCGCCGACACAATGGCAATTTTATAGTTTTTTTGGTTCGCCCTCGCCATAAAGGCTGACGATATTAAATTTAGTAAGCGGAGAGGTGTCCGAAATCTCACGCAGACGTGCGATCCGCCACACATATTTTCACTCTTACAAAAAGCGGAACTATACCCATAAATATGTCCAAATAAACATTAGTCTTCGGCGATCGGCGGTTTGGTGTTGATGGGTTCTGCAGGTGCTTACACCTATTCGGATACCGTAACGTTTAAATTATATTTAGAGTATTATCTTGCTACGTAATCGACAAAACAAAACCAATGATATCGAAATCCCAAAAACAACTTATTTTGGACTATTTTAATAGAACTAATTACAGATACGGTTTGACGTCGAGGCTAATATCAACATAACAAAATGCCATGTTGAAATGAGGCTGCATTGTTCGCGCTAACAACGTGTGGAGTGCGCATACGCGCAGCGCGTTGCGATGACAGTCGCACTGCAAAGGTGATAATATGTGTACATATGTAACATTAAACTGCAAAAATAAACAACACTTTCACACTACATGGTTCAAGAACAAGTTTTTCCATAACATAAAAGACGACACTGAATAGTTATAGCTACTTCGCGGCTTCGTCGCATAATCCAATAAAACAATCCACGGAATGTTAGTGTACAGTCAGAAATAAAGTATAACAAATATTTATCATTCGAAACGTAGAATAACATATTGACGCACGTACAGTTCCTCATAAGCTAGATAGTGCAAGCATTAATTAAGCATCTTCGTAATACTCAATTTATTAATATTCCACGCAGTCGGCCGATTGCAAGAAAATACCACATTGTCATATTAAACACCAAGCATTGATCGCATATCGGCAACGCTTAATTAAGAATGCTAATTATATATTTTCAATAAAATCTGATTTAATTATTCATTGCGCTCGGCGTCGACATTAATAGTACATGTTGTGCTGACGCTACAAATATTGGCGGCTGAATCTCAAAATATATGAATTTGATTCAATGGTAGAGCAAGCGGCTTCTCTTTCTGTTGTTGCAAAGGGCTGCCACCGGGGCATTCGCTTGTAGAATTCTCTATTTTTTGATAATTTATATGGATACATTATGCAGCAGCCATACAAACATTTCGTCATATTTTCCTTTTGAATGCAGCGAGATAAATATTTATGACACCTTGCTTTGCGTTTTATTATAATTAGTTTTAAGTAGTTTGTCAGTATAATAATATGTACTACAGTTTATGTATCAACGTGTTACGAGGGATGAACATTTTCAATACAAGTTCCTCATTAAGTAATAATATTAAGAGGTTGTGTATAAAAGGAAACCAGAATAAAGAAGCTTTTTTCTTAATTAGAACAACTTGTGCAGCTTGAGACGCTTCTTATAAGTTACCTATTAAGTATCAAATTAAATTAAGTGACAAATTACTAGCTAAAGGCTGCTCGATCGTTCAGAACTTTTATACACATATATTACAAGTTTTTAGTTCAAAAAATGTTTTAAAAATTTTCGTGATTTCTAAACATACTTTCTGCAAAAAAGAACCAGTGGCATTACAACTCTGGCCTTGGCCTCAGATTTCTGTATCTGTTTTGTGATATTCATTTTTCTAAAGAAAGAGTAGGTGATCGGCCATCTGTGTTTGACACATTGACTTTGGGTGTAAGCCCGCTATGTTTTCCTTCACTGGATGAGTGAATCTTAAATGCGCATATAGCCACTGTCTGGTGTACAGCCGAGGTTCGAACCTACGATCGTAGTGATTAGGGTCACTAGACCAACACTACTATCATAAAATTTGTTTATTTGCCTTTGCCATTTTTGCTTTTTATAAGTTTTTAATAGCTATTTGAGCTGGTGAACAAGTATACCTACTTGTATAGTTCATAGGTGTAGTCAAAACCTGACCAGAGAAGAAGAAGAAGAAGTTTTCTGAGCTGGGCACAGCATTCCACTAGTGAGTGAGATCTTCCTTTGTTTTAATGTAGCTTTTATATAAATAGATAAAACTTTGTGGTGAAGCCCTAAGTGCATTATGCAAGTGGTCTGAAACACGTGTAGCTCCTGCTTCGTCGCGACACCTTCACCAGACTTTACCATAATTGCCACGATATTATACTAACAATTTACGATCTGAACTTTAACGAATTTCTATACCTTGTTTACTTGATACAAGCCTTTGAATTTGAGATCAATAAATAATAATACTATGGTTGTGATGATAGCTCTGCGTTAACATCTATTAATAGAATGTTATTCAATATTAGTTTATTCTTGGATTAGGAAAATGAAATATTTTTATTGTTTATTCTAATTTCAGGCCATTACCATTGTGTGGTATTATTAATTTATAGAAGATAACTTATGAAATTTATGATGTTTGCCAAATATGATAATTTTATTTGAATTTTAGGCAAATCTGGATAGATAAATTCTACTAAAATTACACTCAGCAACATACTGCCATTTTGTAAGTTATTTTAATATAGCGAACACATTAAAGATATAAAATACATATTACTCTATGTATCAAAATATTCTAGTAGTGTAGTGTGATTCTCCTATGCTTACACGAATAATAAAATTGATGATTTTGCTGAAATGTGGTTTAAGTCATAAACGGGATCTTCAAAATTAGACAGTAGGCTCTTCTTTCAGCTAAATACGTATGTATGATTGTGCTTTTAGAATTGAAGTTTCAAAACTTAAAATTTATATATTATAATTGCAAACAAGTGAAGTGCTATATGCAATGTCCATCGTAGGAGCCTGTCACTTGAATAATTATCAAACAGTAATAATTGTCACTTGTGTTTTTGATGAAATTAGAAGAAAATGTTTACATAAACTATAAACATTTTATTGCCTACATTATTCGGAAACTCACGTCTTTGTTGAATGAAATTTTTATGTATTTTTAATTCTCTATAGATAGATTAGTTTAGACGAATAAATCACCGTGTGACGTAATCGTATGAGTAACTGTTTTATTTTCCTCACAAGAAAAATGCGCCCACAGGTTACGGTGAATTCTGGTAAGCAAGATTGGTTAATTGTTAATTGGCGTGGCAGTGCACGTAGCCGTTGACATGTCACATGACGTCTCCCGCCAGCGGCGATCTCTCAACGAATTCCAATCGGCAAGAGCGAACACGAGCTGGGCATGCGTCGATAAAAAGTTGTACAGCCACTCCACGGGAGGCTCTTGCGCAGGATGTCCGAACCATGATTGCAGTTTCGCTTTAAAAATATTGTGTTCCATTTTCAAAATATAAAAATTATTTTATTAATGGAGAAACCATAAGAGGGACGAATGAATGATTATATTATTTACTGAATGAAAGTTGAAGGATCAAAAGTCATTAGAAATGACAAAAATCTCCTCTTAAGCACTGCAAGTTAAGGGGTGAATTATTAGCTTACACTGTTTGCTTATTCGGTCTCACTGAAAAATTAAACGTGAATGAGTGGACGGCCCGTTGTAAAAGCCGACGCGCGTCGCGACTCGCAAAAACAAATCTGTCTGGTCTCCGGCTGTGTCGCGGGATTTTGTTCCGAGTCTTCTCATAGCCTGCACTGTACATTCTGAAATATTAATATTTTTAAAGCATCAAGTTTTTATTCTATTGCCTTATATTAGTTGTAGGTACCGCACAAACTTTTTAAAAACCTACCCACTTAGCGTGAAATGCATTCCCATCGATAATTTATAGCGTATTGTTAGTAGGAATAATTTCACATGCTCATTTTCCCAACACGAACCCACTTCGTATGCAAAACGCGAACATACAGTTAGACATCAGTATGGTAATAGATTTTAGTCTTTCATTTAGCCAAATGTAATGAGGTAATGTCAAATGAATTAACGATTGGGAGAACGGCAAAGAAGTAATGGTAATAGACCGAGAGTAGTTGCAACGTATGCGGCCATCATACAAATGACCGTATAACGGGTAGCTCCATTTATTTCCCGATAATTCGCAATGCGAAAGTAAACACGAGATGTTTATATAATATTTTACTATCTTAAAATTCTAAACTTTATCGAAACTATTCCTGAAGCCAAATCCAGATATTTATATAATAGTTAGTCATTGGGCGTTCTGATTTACCTGTCTGTGTGTTTACCCAGATTCAAGTGTTTATAATACACTGATACTTTATTTCAAATAAGATTTACAACAGACAAAATTATTCAGCGTTGAAACATCTGGTCGAGATCTCATTCGATACCATTGAATTCTTACTAGTGTTAATAATACATTGGTTATTTTGAACCGCATTAAACTGAGATATAAAACATCATAAATTTAGGCAAAAACGCACACGCAATCGTGGAAGAAGGAAAATGGAAAAACCACCGTTCGTTTAATAGGTAACAAACGAAATATACAATATTTTATACGACTAGTACAGGCGATGTATAATTGTAATTTTAAAGGTCAATTTATAGCTTTTATCACCGTCTCGGTAAGTGACTTTAAAATTTGTAACCATATCCGTTCGTTATCGTTCATAAATTAGTTTTGTTTTGATAACAGCTAACCGAAATAATGTATGTATGGATATAAATTAACTTTAACTAAGTTAATGTATTTTTTGTGTTACACCGTCTTGTTTCCGCCCAGGTGACGAATCGCGATAAAATCTAACTTACTTTGTCACTTTTGTTATTAATACCTTGCTACTGTGAGAAACGAATAACGATGATATTGAAATAATTATGTCGCAAAATACGAGAGAACACAAAATATTAGTTTACTAATACCAAGATCAAAAGTATCTTAACGGCTATAAAGTAATAATAACCATAAAAAACATCACTTCTTAGGTAGGTATTTCTGGGTTGTCTGGATGGCGTTGGTTTCAGTAGTAACCCTTTAATTAATTCAAAGAGTGTATTATTATTTATAGTGTTATTGTAAGTCTAGTAACATCTTGTATTAACTTGTTTGGTATAAAGTTAAGAAAACGATTGACGATGTCTTCATGCGAAAGGTACTGCAGTTTTTGGTAACACAAATAAATTTCAACTTAAATACATTTTTACTTTAAATACAACCAAATATTATGATTACTTTAAATGTTGACGGCAGGTGACAATAGTTACCTGCGATGGTAACAAATAAACAATGCTACCCAATAGTTGTTTTTAGATATAGAAGGAATAAATTAACAATTTTATATGAAAAGAGTTATAAATATAACGCATGGCCAAGCGTCTCTTTACGCATGACGTTGTACCTGCGTTTTGTTGTAATTTACATAAAAACACAATTGTTCCACTGTCCCTCTTTAACAACTTGGGAATTCAGGTGAAACATTCTTTGTTTTTACTCTAGTTTACATTTTAAAATAATACGTACTTAAAGGGAATCACAGTTCCGCTTATAGTGTAATGTGATCATTGAGAACAAAATCCTATAATATAGATTTAAAATGCAACCTATCTGCATTATTACATTACTTGCTTCCGCCCGTTTGGTTTTTAGTAAATCTTCATACAAACTATTATATATACACTTAAACCTTCCACAGAAATCACACTAGGTATCTATCTATATATTGGTATCGTGTCGTACAAAACTCGTGAGTAATTATTTTTTTTAATATGTAAGGATAACTTAAGAAATCAAATCTAATCATTAATATTATATTTATTTTTACATTTATTACTAAACTCTTGACGGCGTATTTTCTTCTAAGTTTTCAGACATTTCGTTTCTAAGCTAGCAATTTGGGAGACAAAACCACATTGCCACCATCTTTGCCAGAAAGGTGGTGTGAGAGGTTAGTCGATATAAATACAATTTCATTTATTAGATACAATAAATCAAAGTAAACTTAAATATAAAGTTCTTTATTAGGTACCGTGTTAAGATTTTATGAAATATTGAAATGGTTCTAATAGTTAGAGTTTTCAAGCTTTCCTAAAATATATCGCTTTCCTAGCTCGAAATTTAATATCAGACTAAATGAATGTTGTTACTGTTTTAAGTTCTTCCTATCTTTCTAATAGACGAGGTCAGGGACATGAAAGAGTTTTGTATGAATGTGGCGTGAAAAAGGCCGACATAACGCCATTAAAGGGTTAAAAAACTAAAAGGATTGAACTAATCGCATATAACCTATTATCAATTTGTCGTAATATTTTTTATTTAACACAGGAAACTGATATTTTAATAAAGCAACAACCTGCCCTCGATGTGTCATCGTGGCATGTAATTATCTAGCATTGATTATGAGGACGCAATTTGATTTAATTTTATGAATTATTCACATTTACGCCGGAAACGCTAACAAAGGTTCACCGGTCATTCTATAAAATAATGCTTTGTTCCTGATATGTTATTAAAAAATATGCAAATCGATCGCATTACAGGATGTCGGGTTAGTTATAATATCGATGTATTTGCATGTAAATGAAGGTATTTCCGCGGATGTTACCGTTACAAATTGTAACGCATCGGCACAGCTGTAAAACGCAGGACGTTTGATCGCTAATATTCGGTGAATTAGATAAGACTTTATGCTTTTAAATAACCCAATTTAGGTGAATGTGAATATTTTATCGTCACATAAATGTTACATCGTTTATAAATGTATGAGTTCATTCAAATAACGTGTTACTTTTGAACTAATTTACATAAGGGAGTCGTGAAACATTGTTTGGATAATAAAACAAGTCATACGGAGTAATAATATATTTGTTCTGCTTTACGCAAATAATAAACAACATTTTATGATCCAGCTTTTACTGATGTCCCTGACAGGAAAACGTAATTTTATCGCATCTGTGATGTTTAGTACTGCTATCGGTCAAGAGATGGCGCTGTGTGTCATCAAAACATTTATCAATGTTTTGTTGACTTTAAGGTACGATTGCGTTTATTAAATACAAAAGTATTTACAATGTCTTTATATATAAAATATTTAGTTAGTAGCATTCATTGAAATATTTTGGTGCAAAAAACAATGTACGTATATACTCTTAGATAATAATGAAAAGGTAAACATTATTGATTTCAATACATGAAACAATACAAAGTTATATTTATAGTCAGAATACAATACAAAAGCAATACCAATAAGCGATAGCAAAGTGGTACATCAGATTGATATGAAGATGATCGGCGAGGTGCAAGTGTGCAGGCGGGAGGCCGCGGGCCCAGATGCACCGAACGCCCCCGGACCGCCTCACGCCCCACCCCGCTAAACCCCCCATCTCGCTTGACTCGCTCCTCCACAGTGTTGCCAGCTCGGTGTATAATATTTGCAAACATTAAAACCAATCAAACGAATTTTACTATTAACAATCATAACGCGGCAAAAGGAAAAACAATGGCAAAAACTTCAGGTTTCTACTGTCTTTTTGTAAGTGTTTATACTATATTACTTATTACGATAAATGATAACGTACTGGGATACCTAAATCTAGCCTACCTAATAGTACACTATACTAATTTCAATTATTGGTAATATAATTAAACCTTAGTGGCTATTAATTTTAAATAACCCTCTATGAATTACGTTGAATAGATCGCGGCATTATTTTATGATATAATTATTACGCTTACGAAACTAGACACACTTTGAAACTCTAAATCAAGTGCAAATAGGCTTACATGGTCACACCAATTCGACATCGCTTGTTTTGATGTAAGGTGTCCACTCGATGTATGCACAACTTGACTCTTGTAGCTTTGGACTAAATTTTTCTTGGCAGCGTTTGGCCGTTCAACGCATAAGAATATGTACCTACTAGCCCTTTAAAAGTATTTGAAGTGTGGGATAAAAGTTGTTTGTTGAAGAAAATATTTATCAATTATTTGTTTCAATTATCTTCCATAATACCGAACTAGCTATATCTGTATTTTTATGTAATAAAAGTAATAGGAACCCTTTAAACTTAGTTTGTATAATTTTAAATTTAATTATTCTTTTAAGTAATTCTGTACTGAGACTCCACGTTATATTGGACGTCAACTATCTGTTATTTAAATCACTTGCTCTGTATAACATGCAATAATTAGATCAGACTTATATCGAATCAATTTTAGAACCAAGAACTATCGTCTATGTGACATACTACAAATATGCAAGGAAGAAATTAATAGAGCTAATCAGGGATAATAAATTTCTAATGGTGAAACAATATTTAAATCCATCTAGAGGTTTTTGATATTCTTTGTTACAAACATACAAATACACAATGATTTACTCTTTACAATATTAGTATAGATATTTTAGAGCGTGATTTGAACTAGCTGTTGTTTTTTTAAATGGTGTATGTCAAATATCGAAGTTACTAGAACTCTCTTTATTATATACGTAGGTACTTAAAAATTTAAAATATACTTTTCTGTCGTACTTATTGCAGTTATTTATTAATTACCACTATAAACTCAATCTTTCGTGTGCTGTGCAATAATGATTATAGTGTATATTGTCTCCGTTTTATAACTTGGTAACATCATAACTAATTTCCTAATTAATAAACAAAAGAGCCTTTCCTCCAAATTTGTTATTGTTCCCTTCAAGTTGAGATGCTTAATAAAGATTTAAGTTGGCACCTGTTAGATTGTACCGGTGACCCTAGAGCTGGTGCTTTCCTCGCTCAACGAATAAGTATCGCAATACAGCAAGGAAATACTGCCAGCATTAAAGGTACACTGCCATAGGGACCAATCTTTTTAAGTTTGTTTTAATATATCTATCAATTTTTTTAATTATTCAGAATATTGTTAATACTGTAGGTTAATTTTCTGATTTGTTTATACTTTACCATTAAACGGTTACTATTAGGATGAGATAAAGCAAGTAGTTCCGCAGTACACTCGAAGAAATTGAGGAGCAGAAGTATGCTTGTAAAACAATAGTATGTGGCAATGAGCTTGTCCGACATCAATCGTTGAAACGACGGAATGCCGTTGCGCGAAACCAGTCACAACAAAAAACAGTTTAATTGATTTTGTTAGTTTAGGCATACTAATTTACTGATAAATATTTAAAGATTGCCTTATTCGTGCCAGTACAGATGGCACGCCGACCGCGTTTTATTACAAAGTTAGTGCCGGCAAGATGCATTTAACAATTCGATCATAATGTAGGCAATTTAAATATCATAAGTTTCACTATAACATTCATTATAACGTATATAATTCACGTAAAATGTTTAAACACTATTTACCGTTAAATTTAACATTTGTTACAAAACAGCAAATTAGAAAAATCAGCAAACTCCAATGAAATGCATTCTGATCTTCTATTAGTTTTCTTTAACACGAGCGGTGCGCGTTTTCTTTAATCAGAGAAGTATGAGTTCTATGATAGACAGGTATTTCCTTCACCAGGTAGCGGCTATGCGCTGTAATTACTGCATACTTCGACGCATTTAGATTTCGATAAAAACAATATTGCTTGTTGATGGTTATGTAAAAACGGGAGTAAGTAAGGATGAGAATTATTAAGTTTTTAATCGTCGATCTTCGCCGCGGGTGGCAAACAACGGCGCGTTGATGTTTCATAATTAGCCACGTTATGAATTTTATAAATATTTCATGTCATGTCATATGTGGGGAACAAGCCGACAATTACACCGTCGGTGCTTAAATTACTTTTATGAGAGTTTTTTGGGTAAGAATAATAACGCTAAAATCGCAAATATTATACTGGAAAGTATAAAAAGTAGACCACCCCGGTTTTCCACTTCAGTGCTATTGCTGTCGTTATTATTATTCCGCAGTCTTGGATTGTAAGATTATATTTTATTACGGATTTATAATACTTAATTTGAATCTGGGTATCATTCATGATAATTGAGGTAGGCTTTTACCGCTTAGTAAACAGATCAAATAATGGCGAATAGGCAATTAGATTCTTTTAATTTTACTGGAGTTTGTGTTTTTGTAATATGCTAAAGCACTACTACAGTGTGAACTGAACTTCCGGAATTAGGCGCTCATTTGGCCCGTTGTGCGTGTTCTAAAGTGTATTTGGCATTATAATCTATAAACATATATAAACCTTGACCGCGAGAAAAATGACTAAGATCGAATTTGATTCTAAATAATTTTTTTCAATGACATAACGCGTATCAAACTACTTGCCATTCATTAGGTGCGTTATATTGATTAAAATCGCCAACAAATACGCACAAATCGCTTCGACGAGCTGGGTACAGGTATCTTTCACTTAAAAGGGTTCCTAATCTAAAAAAGTAATGCATGATCTTATAAAAAATTGAATCTTTTCTAGTATGAAAGATGCATAGAATCGCTATAGTGAAATAAAAATAATACTTTAGTGCAAGTACCTATATGAAAATATTAATAGCAGATCATTATAACAATCAGTATCTTTATAACATAATTACTTTCATAAACCATAGAAAAATAAAAAAAATATGTTTTACTGCGCCGCCATGCGAATTGGCTTTTAAGAATCTGCATTGTTTATTTTTATATCATAACAGATGATAAATGGTCGGTCGGTTCTAACTTATTTCGTTTTATGAATCGCTTTGTGTTACCGACAGTAATATGCGTGATATGGTAAAGTTATAGAAAGGACTGGAAGTTTCTAGATTTTTAATGCAATTTGAACTGTATTATCGAATTTTTGTGTTTTAGAACAGGGGGCAACGGGTAGGGGGCTCACCTGATATTAAGTGACCGCCGCACAAGGACACTCTTAATGCCAGAGGGCTCGCGAGTGCGTTGCCGGCTCAAAAGTCGATTTGGGTATAAACTTGTAGGATGTTTATAGAAAATTGCTGGGTATATTTTGTAATGTTTATACAGATATTTCGTTAAAACAAAATTGTCTTATTTATTACCTGTTTCGTAAGTAAAAATAACAGAGCACACGGTACACATTAGTTACAAGAGGTACATATATTCCTCTCTAAGCTAATAAAAAAATTGGTATAAACAAAACAAAAAACTGTGTCAGAAATACGTCACTACGGTTATGTTAGAATCAAATAATCTAGGCACATTTGTCTCTGGAATATTGTGAATTGTCAGGAGTATGCTCAGCACAATGGAGCGATAAGCCTCGTACCGCAGAGACCTAAGTTCTATTCTCTATGATTGTCGATGGATGATTTTCCCATGATTGTATAATGCTTGTGCGGCGGTCTGGCGCGTATCGGTACATCTTGCATACTTTGAACTAAGGTTTTAGAAAATTACATACGTATTATAGTATTATGGTACTGTTATATTCCTTGATTGATGTAAGAAATGCAATCGTGTTTTACAAATATAAGTAAAAGAACTACTGTTTGAAATAAATGGAGAATCGACGTATTTGTTGTATTTGGCCGTAATTAAGAAGATACTTTAAAAAAATCTACTTTTGTTTTATGCGAAAAATTAATATAATTATTTTCTGTACTAAATTCTACATGCTATTTTTATACAACTCAACGAAACGCTATTGGTTCTAGAACTCTTTTAATAGCCTAGTTTCTGTATTCGTTTTCCGGTGAAATAATGACGTTTCGGTTTTGATGGGGATGACCCATAAAGCACACCAACTACAGCATTGCGTTACCCCAATTATAAGCTAGAAAGTTTAACACCGCGCAGTTTAGATACCGCGCTAAACACAAAGCAAGCCACTAAAGTAACATAGCTCTCTTTAAAATATTCTTTTTTTGTCTAACTCTATATCGGTTCAATAAGAGCGATATTGCAGAAAGAAAAGAATACCTGAAGTTGGCTCCAGCGAAGCAATTAAAACTTCGAAATAAATTAAGATAATTATCTAATAATGAAACTTGAACAAAGGTATTAGGGTCGAAAATAGTACTAGAAGACGATTCAAGAAACGTTTTGAAATTAAGAAAGCCTGCCGACTATAGTCGAAATAAAATGTAAAAAAAAACAAACAAACGTTTTAAAGAAAATGAAAACAAGAAAGTTTTTCCGTGTCTGATTCTACGTTGTTTAAGGAAGAAATTAAAATAACTTTCGTGAATATTTATTGCATTAGTTGCTTTTTGTCTTTACTTGAATTTTATTTAGAAAACGTTGGTATTGATAAAGTTAAAAACAGACTTGAGATTCAGGTAACGCTATTCTATTGTAGCTTTAGTCTGTTCTGGATTTGTCTATGGTAGCAAATTTATGGCTCTGAACAAATAAAAATATTTGTCATCTACATTATGATAGACTGAAATGGTAAATGGGATACTCAAGTGATTTTTAGCCAAGTCACAAGTCTAGTTTGCTCGCCATTGTGTATGAGAATACGAAACCTGATCCCTGAACGATGGTTAGATCATTTTGACCAAAGCATTATTGTTATAATATGTTTATTATTTCTATAACACTGTTAATAATAATATTTTGTATCAAGCTAAAGATACATAAAAATGTATTAATTCCCATAATATTCCAACGATTCGTCAATCCAATAGTAGTCTTTGTGGGTAAGTAATTAGACCAGTTTCGTCGCTATGTTTTTCTCACAACTTATTTGTGTAAAGAGTAAGAAAAAATAATTGACATAGGTTTGTTGGTAGACGGGGCTCAAACGCCCGAAATCATTGTTGAGACTCAACCACATTACCGCTAGGAAAACATTGCTATAATGATATTAATATAAGATTGCTATTGAAATACAAAATATTTTAAGAGATTAAATATATGGTAATGATATGGTATATTTTGACTGTCACGGCAAAATGGCAATTAAATATATGTATGAATTAAAATTAAACAATTGCCTCCATTGCGACATATTTCCAAAAATCGGAATTCTGTGACATTCAATTATAGTAATTAAAATTCATTTTAAATACCAACTTAAATTAATTTCCATTTGACAATGATGTCGGTTGCTCCGTAATTAATAAAAAAATAATTAAAAATGCGCGTTCAAAGTTAATTAATTAAAATTACTGCAATGATACATTATGTAGCAGCTGAATTGCAAAATATGGTCGCGAATAATGCGCACAAAAGGACCGAAATATGTAACGTGAATTGTCATTTTGAGAAAGTTCATGATTTAATAACGTTCGAATTTTGAATGTTAAAGTTTTTTTCTATGTGGCCAGTTTTAGAGATTGTATTAGTGACTTACAATGATGAATTTCTATTTAGGGCTGTTCTGTTTTCAAAAATTTTACTTAGACATTTAACTAAAAAGTTTGAATAGGTAGACAAAACACCTCAACTTTGACGGTTTCCAATAATAATAAATCGTTTATTTCCAAAGAAAGTGTACATTTAGATCGATTAATTATATAAATCCGCACAATCAAATAGGCATGCAAATGTCATATTAATTTTCATAATGTCATACAATAAGAACATTAATATAATGTCATAATAGAAAGTTTAGTTATTTATAATTATGGTCTAAACTTATGGTCTAAATACTCGCCCACGCTATAAAGGCACCTTGCCTTTAAAAATTTAATCACCTTGCCCTTGAAAGCATTACACGGCAGTAGTGATCTATAACTTCTTTAGTATTTATTGGCTAGTAATTTTTTAAAGTGAATAAAAAATTAAAAAGACTAAAAACTTTTTACTATTAAAAATAAAATGTTGATTCGACTGTCCTATTTTTATACAATTGAATCTACAGCCCGTTTCTATTACAATCCATGCTTTCCATGCTAATAAAATCCGGGCTTACATTTTCTCAATATATTATTTAATTCCCAAGAGTTAAGACTTTTAAATTCAAACTAATTCGGAAAACCTGTTATCCAAACATATGATATATGAATACATTATAAATATTTATCGAAAGACGAAAGTCATAAACTTAAAAATGCCTTTAATAATCATAAAACAAGTTAAGTGTGGCCGTGTTAAAAATTCAAGATGTGTGTCCCTTTAAAACTATAATGAGTATTGATTTAAATTGCTTAGATTAGAAAAAAATTAAGAAAAATTATAACAAGCGATGCCGCTAGAGGCTGTTGTAACTTTATGGACACGTTATTGAAAAATGTATCGACATACTTTAGATAAAAAACCGGACTATAATTTTTTATATTATTTATGAGGAACTTGTCCTATCTGTTATAAGTGGTAATATATACAAATAAAAAGTTTTGTTTCTATGACGACAATTTGAGCAACAAAGAGTTGGGGGTTTTAAGATTATTAACTAATTATTGTTTTTTTTTATATGTAACAAGGGGCAAACGGGCATGAGGCTCACCTGATGTTAACTGATGCAAGAGGGCTCGCAAGTGCGTTGCCTGCCTTTTAAAAATTGTTACGATTTCTTGAAGGACCCTTAGTCGAATTGATTACCCTTAGATGAATTTTGGAATTACTTTAATGGGCAGCTGATGGTCTGATGGCTGAGGGTCAGTTGTGGAGCGTTTAAAAATATGTCAATATTTAGTGTATATTTTGGAGTTTCCTCGGATTACCCATTTAAATAGCCGGACCAATTTTGATGAATTTTATCAAAATTACGGCGGAAATTTCACACACAACAACAGGACAACAGTTTGATTTTCCTATTTCACAGTTTTGACAGTTTATCAGTATGCACACAAGTATAACTTAAAAGACGACTCTAAGAGACCCTGAATCTAAACCTAATCCTAGTTTTAAATGACTAACCTAATTATGACATTCACGTTTATTACTCTAAATTACAAGTAATAAGAGGTATAAGGTAGAAAATGAATATTTTATATCTCCATTCGTTTATTTAAAACAGTCGTATCCACAATAAGACACGGTTAATTTTTTAAGAATAATGAAGCAGACATTTTTATAACAAAGGTCCTTGGCCGTGCATCTTGATCTTAATGTTATCTCTAATAGGTCAATAAATAAAGAGCAACGTGCGAGCTTCGGCGACACATACACGCCAAGGGTTTATTAAAACAAAATAAATACGATATAATGTCCTTTCAGCTTTAATAATTTTCATAATTTAATCCTTTGTTCAATAAATGTTGATATTTACTGTTTGTTTTAAACTTAGTCTCGCATCTCTAATCAATAGAAAACATTAATAAAGACTTATAAACTCATAGTTTGATCTCCTGCTTGATATAATGAATGCTTAATAAAAATTAACACATACAAGAAAAATAAATAATTAATATAAAGAAATTGCTATAGGATTATAGGCAACCGCCTATCTGGCTGACACACATTTAGTTTATCTTGGAGGTTCCTCGTAGAAATGTTACCACTATTTAGAGGGTTATAACTTTAAAGGTTTTCTAAGGGAACATCGTTTGCACAAAATAAGGGTCAATACAATATAGGCTATATTAATTCCAAAGAGTTCGTTATTTGAAATCTAATAGTTCTTAAGTCATTTGTAACAAACTCGTAAGTGATTTATATAAAATATATTTTATGTAAAAATGATATATTGCCTGTGGACTTATGAATGAAATGTAAACAGCAATGAAATGCTATAAATGATAGCCGGCCGCAGCGGGCCCGCGCAATCTTGCCGCGGCATCTAATGTTAGGTGCATATTCAACTCTTTTATTTAGATTCTACGGACCTCATTTTTATTCACCAAAAAACATTATGCATATAAGTTTATTTCTCTTTTCAAATTTCGAATCTTCGTCACCTCGCTTTGAGATGTGGCGACAATTTCTCGAGATAAGATTTTATTGATACCCTATGTGTTTAAACATAATATTATTGGACATTTTCTCATACTCACAACATTACCACTACCAACAACTGTTGCTATATATATTTTAAAAACTCTAGGTTTATTTACTTAGTTCTACGAGGTTGCAAACATCAGTTATATTTTATTGCATCGAACACAAATGATATTCGTAATAAACTTAAATCAACAAACATAATTTATGTTCGCATATTTTTATTGTAATATACCCATAACTTAATGTGTGAATATCAAGTTACGAGTGTTAACACGGCTTTATATTAAATTTAAAGCTTTTATGTAGCTCTCAACGATCGTGTGTAGACGCTGCGATACGATCTCGGAAAATAGCAAATTAAAGATATTTTATGAGCCAAATGAGTTAGTATCGGCTGCTTTAATATGTTATTATAAATAGCATAAACTTTGCATATATATAATAGCATAAAGCTTTTGTGGACCTGACACTTTATTACTAGCTAAGTATTTAATAAGGGAACTGAAGCCTTATGTAAAGAATTCAATTCGAATTTCCGATTTTAGTCATAAACAAAAGACGATCGCGTTTGCACGGTGAATTGGCTCTGTGGTAACACAACATTTGTTTAACAGTTCGCATGTCACTATGGCAACAACTGTCATTTAACAAATTGGTAATCTGTGGAGTGTTGCGCGTGGTTGGTGCCGGTAGCGCCTCCCGCTGGGCACCCCGTCGAGCGCGACGCCCAAACCACGCTTCCTTCTCATATTTAATATCTTAATAACCGATTAGGGTGTAACACTCTGAATAATTATCCAATTTATGTCTGACAAAATGGGGCACTGATTATCTCTGTTAAATCGTTAAACAAAGCTATTTACAAAATGTTTTAATTATGATGATTACATGCCCTGTTATTATAGTTGTCATAATTTAAATACTAATTAATTTCCGTCTAGTGAATTAAACATTTCTTTTAAAAAAACACCGATTAGGAAATATTTAACAAAACATAAGCGTTGATTGACACTACAATCAGCACTTTTACACGAGCATTTCACAACCTATGTCAAAATTACTACGAAATTAAAATTTTGAAAATGGAACATTCGAACAATTCATGATTGTATTTTATTTTTGTCCGGCCCCTATAATGATCACGGGGTCTATCGTTGGATAGGCATAAGGTTCTTGCGATCGCCGTCCATTGAGTGCGTTTTGGGCAAGACTACCTCGGAGCTGATTTACGAGATGAGCGTGTGCCCTTTGTGCTCCACTTGACTAATGGGTCGCTCACGGACATTTATGTAGATTGATTGTATGAATTTTATTCACAATGTTAATACACTAACAGATTTAGATGTCATTTAGAAATGGCGCTCTAAAGTTGTGCAATTTAGGCCGTGAATAATGGATGACAAATGGATTTGTACTGTGCCATCGGAATGGGGTGATTGTTCGTATGTAATGCACTTTTGTGATTTTAATAAGGCTATTAAAACAATTGCAGCTTTCTAAACTGTTAAGTCATCAGACTATTCTTGTTCAGTCTATGAATGAATTTCTATTAGATCTTTTTACTAATTAAAGTAGAGAAGATTGTGGTGCATTTATAAACTCGATATCATCATCCTATGAGAAAGAAGAAAGAGACTTCTAGGTCAGAGCCTTTCTGCATCCGTTTCGTAATAATTTCATTAAATTATCTTAAAAGACATGTTCTATCAGCCTTCTATGCTTGACACACGCTGTCGTCTTTTTTGTGTCTAGCATCACCAACCGTCTAATCAAATCAAATCAAAATCATTTATTCATATAGGTAACACAATGTACACTTATGTCAAAAAAGAAATATACATTAAATGCTTCTACTTTTATATTTACTGCCAGTTCTCAAATCAAGGGCGTAAAACTAAAGAGAAGAACTGGCAATAAACTGTCCGCCACTCTTTGCTCGTTCACACGATGTTTTCCTTTACCTTACGAGCGAAAGTGAATTCGCACATTGGTGCAGAGGTTGAACCTCCACAGTTAATGTAAAAAATTTTTGTTAAAAACACTATTTTGACCATAGCTGGCATGGTATGATAATGAAGAATAATATCTTTATAAAAACCATCCTTACTTATATTGAAAATAGATTTTACTAAAGAGGAACCATGGCGCATTCCAACCAACAAAGATAACATTATAATATCTTTATGAGTATCCAATAAAAAATATAAAATGCATTTAGTTACGGCCACCAAAAAGGACTATATTACTAGAACTTGCATCGTCATCTTATCGACACGGATCAAATGTTGTTAATCAAAATTTTAATGACCATTCAGAAAATAATAACCTTTCTTCAGTAACCAATAAATATAGATGGATCTATCAATATTGATACTTTTTAGTATGACATGTTGGAGAATACAACTATATTTTTTATTTATATCATTACGCCTTTTTCCCCAAGGTGGAGACCACGGATCTCCCTTGCTACAGTTCTGACTTACTTCTCTGGCGTCGGTATATGGAGCTTTTAGCTTTTTTCTTCTCTAGTACTTCCTGGATTTAGTCTAGGAATGTACGACAAGGCCTACCCAAACAGACTTCACCATCCACGGTTGCCTGGAATATCCTACTTGTTAGGAATTCTCTTTCATATCCTTGTCACTACGTCCTCTTTTAAACCACGCTATATTATATTATACATATAACTATATAAAAGTACAAAAGAAAGAAATTGAACGAAAAAGTTTACTAACTATTTTACTTAAGAATATATTACTTAATATTGCTTAATACTTAGAATTATCATATAATCATTTGTAGTTTAAAATAAATAAGGCAAGATTTTGATTTGAAAAGAGTCAAAAGAATAGCTAACTAAATGTGTAACAGAATCTGATACAAATTAAGAATATTTTACTAAAAGTATCAAGAACATTGAATCTTACAAATTACTATGCTGCGTATGCATAGCAGGCGAAACTGTGTGGCATCGCGATGTTTGGGTACAATAATTCATAAGCTTACACTTATGGGCTCTTCGTTATCAACATAAAGGCCTTATTGTAATTAATATGTAAAACTGAAGTATTTCCGAACCAATTCGACTTAGGATCCTTCAAGAAAAGAGAGTACCAAGTGTCCATAAGCGGCGGTATCACTTAACATGAGGTGCGCCTCGTGCCCGTTTGCCTCCTGTTCTATAATCCTCTCTAACTGATAACGTCATACGAGGTATAAGAACTTTCCTTAGAACGTTCTTTTCTTCCTTCCTACCTTCACCTTTCTATAAGAAACAAATTGAAATCCTACAGATCACTGTACATAATATAAACAAACAATCTCTTAAATCGATTACCTATATAGCCAGTGTACAGTACATAATTGTGTGACACTTTTTTGCAGGAAGAGCGACAAGTGCCACGGCACGTGACTCCTATCCGCATGACGCAATAATGTACCTGTTTAATCGGAATATTATCACGAGTCCCCGTTTAGATCGACAAAAACTAATGGTCACGCACTTCACGAATTATATCGACCCGCCAAAGATCACAAAACCTTGTGCTGGAGGACGTGATTACTCTTCGTATACCGTAATTTGGTAAATAGGTAGCTACTATAAGTTCTATCGAAGACAAAAACACTGACGCCCATTATATTTTGGACGAATCGTGGTCCGATTTAGTTAAACATTTCTGATTGGTAATATTTCAGACTTGCCTTTATTTATCAGCTTAAAATTGTATTTAATCTGTTCCAAAAGGAAGAAATTAACTAAATTTACATATAAATTATATGGTTGTACGTAATTTCAAAATTAAACACAAAGAATTTGTGCGTAAAAATGTTAAGAACGGCTTTCAGATTTCATCCTACGTCCCTAACGTAGCATGAAATCTATGGATGACAGAAAAAATTGTGTTTTAGTTACAATCCAACTCAATGCGAATACTAAAGACGCTAAGGTACAAACAATAACGTATTGTAACGTAGGCCTTCTACGGTTATCGTTTTCAGTTTGACTTATTTCAAATGTGCCGTTAATATCTCAAGAGCTCCGGTGTCTCTAGAATACCATGTATAACAATGATAGTAACGATGACAAAACTAGAGTTTTCCAATTCCGTCTAGGCGTCTTTATCTTATACGGAAGAAGTCGGTGTGAACAAGAAATAACAAATTGAGCATCTCCTTTTTTTTAACAAATTCTTGATGCTATAAATAAAGCGTTTAAAACGTTAAATATTGCTGTGGATGTTGAATGAAAACTGAATCACGGTTCGATAAAGTACAATGCATTGATTATTATCAAGCCATCATCAGTATTTAATATGAAATCGACAAATTGGTTTCGATGCGTCCGCAAATAATAGTTGGGTGCGGCGGGCGCTCCGATGCTCACATTGTGCACATTATAAATAAATGCTAACAACAGGTGAATCACTAATTTCACTCATAAAATTAGCTTTTAGTGGGTGGAGTGCAATATTTATTCATACAGCATCCGCCTATTCATATAGGATATTGCCGTGACAGATCACTTCACATCATACTGAATGCTTGCTATAATACTCCATTGTCGGAAATAAATAGATCGAATTTATTAACGTAGGCCGATGAATAGAAATCTTATAATAGACATTGCGTACAATGTTCGAATTAATTCTCGAACATTGTTTTTATCACTCTTCAATATGCTCGGAATAAAATATTATTTGCGGGTCGCAGCCATTAAATGAAAGGAATTATTCATGGAAACAGCCTGAAAAGGCGATGAAATTCGACAATTCATTTGTTTACGTAAATATAGCTTATACCTACATTCAAACTAAAACGTTTTGAAATCACCATATAATTTCGAACTACTGATCAGAGCCCTAACTCATTCTTTTGTTTCTAAAACTTCCCATGCTTAATATTTCCATTTAGATCTAAAAACCATTAAATCGCGTGTTAAAACTTCCAAAATCTATCTAATTATCAACTCGAGAAACTTCCGCACATCCATTAGCCGAAATCACCTAATATAATTTCTCCATCAACCTTTTTAAATTAATTATTTAGCGGAAGGCTGGCTTTAATAAGTTTGATTGTTCATAGTGACATTTCCTCGTATGCAGAGTGGGTAGATAACCGCCTAACCCAGAACGCGCCTCCCCATAAGTGTTCAAAGCGAAACGACTAGTCAACCCTTTGCCGCTCACTCGCTCGTGAAATCACTCAAATACTGAATATTTTAATCTGAGCAGATAACGAGCTCGCAATTCTATTAGATGAAACATAGCTAGGCGAGGTTAAACATACCGCCCCCTGCCACCTCGCACTCCCAGCATGCAGCGTGCATTGCTGTTCATTCATATAACACTGGTATATGAGTTTTATTTATTATTTAGGTCAAAAGCTGTATTACCTACTTTTTACAGTGAGGTTTAAATAATCGTGAAATTATTGGTTAATTGAAACTACAAATTACATAGATAGCATTCAAGGTTTGTATTAAAACAGGTAATTATAATATTCAGAAGATAATTTTAACGTGTTCTGTATTTTTCCATAATAACTATGTTATCATTTAATGACACACGACGCGATGTACAAAAATTAATTAATTTAAAATAAACACCTTTTCAAACAACGAGCTGCACTTCTGACTTAGTTGTTAACGTATGTACTAAGTAGCCTATACCCAGGTGGTTTTGGGTTTAATTTTCAGCGAAATTATACATCCCAAGGCAACAGACGCAATCCCAAACATGTTTTTTGCGATATACAGTTAATATTTTTTTCGATTTTCCAAGATTTGATCTTATTAGCCCTTAGTGACGTAGAAAATAACTTTCTCTTCGTATATCAAATATCAAATCAACGTTAACTCACACGACCATTCCCACCGATATTTTTCTTCGCAAGGTCTATTAACGACGAAAAAATTTAACAAAAGCTAAAAGCTCACTTCTCAAATCGTACACAAATATATCACACGAAGCTATAAAGCAATCAAATATTTACTAATCTGGCGGTGCGTCGCACGAACCCTTCTGTGAACGGGGTCATAAAATAAATTGAAATAGTCGCGCCGCCCCCCAAATTAAAATATTCAAATGGGACGCACGCGCAAGAAAATTGAAAATTGTCGTCTATCGCCCGCAAATGAAACCTATAACTCCTCATATACACTGCGGGACATAAAATCGGTCCGTTACTTTTCGAATATTAAACTAAAAATATGTTGAAAAAAACTAAAGAAAACTGAAATTTAACATTTGAAACAACAAATAATATTTCAAATTACTGTTTAAACAAAACCAGAGTCTTTCCGCCTCTTCAAATATTTCCTCACATCTTCTTTGGTGTGGTGGAAAATATCAATATCCTCATAATTGGTGTCAGTTAGAAAAAACCCGAAACATTGGCGAATTATGCAGGTAATTCGAGTTCGTTCGAGGCACATGGAATAATTTTGTGTATAAGGAGGAGGGATTTAAGAGAAATTAACGACAACAAATAGCCACACTTACCAGAAGTAATTTAATTTATTCGACAATACAACCGTAAAAATCTAAAAATGCGTGGCGTTGTAAAATGAATGATTTGCAACTTGACTGTTGTTGTCCTGTAGTGTACTCAGATATGGAAAGCGGCAGATTCGATATGGCTCTGAATAATGCTATAAATGGATGTCACTTTTATGACTGTAATTTGGCTCAGATTCTGAATTAAGTATTTGTTTTATGCAAGAATAACTTTTATGCATCGAAATTGCATTAAACTATTGCTTCAGCAAAATTGCGTCGTTAAATTATTCAATTAATAAGGAAAATATGTGGTTCATGAACAATAATATATAGCAAAGTTAAATTTAAGTTTATATGTGTTTGTCTATATTCACATCATATCAACACACTGCTGAACTGGATTTTGTATATTACACGGCCTTGTTGCTCGTTGAACTGTGTAAATACTTTTTAGATAAAACACTTTTGAGTATACACTATAAAGAATGTCGTAGATATTTATTTATGATTGTATATTTTAGTTATGATTGGAAATTTATTCGTTTTACGCCCAGGACTATGGGATTTTTTTGATATTCAGTACGTGACGTAAATGAGCAGTGTTGGCCTAGTGGCTTCAGCGTGCGACTCTCATCCCTCAGGTCGTAGGTTTGATCCCCGGCCAATGGACTTTCTTTCTATGTGCGCATTTAACATTCGCTCGAACGGTGAAGGTAAATATTGTGAGGAAACCGACATGTCTTAGAACCAAAAAGTTAACGGCGTATGTCAGGCACTGGAGGCCGATCACCTACTTGCCCATTAGATTTAAAAATGAAGTATATAAAGTATAAAAGTGTGTCCACCACAAGATTGTCGCAAGTATAAAGTAATAATCATGCTTTATTGTTGCACACAAAATAGAGGAAGTCTTAACGCCGGTACCATCCACAAAACTGTATCAAAGAATTTTATCAATTCCGTGTATGAAGATAGTAAACGGCTCATATATAAGAGTCTTTCCTCCAACTTCGATTTTTATCCCTTTGGAGTAGATACTTCTGGACCGCGAAGTTCAAGTGCACAAGCGCTAATTAAAAATTTAAGTTAGCGCCAGGTAGATGACCGGAGACCCTAGCTTGTGTTTTCCTCACACAACGAATAAGTATCGGAATACAGGGAGTAAATGCCATAATAATAAAGGTCACACGGCCACAGGGACCAAAATTTTTAAATTTGTGTTAATTTTCTATTTAAAAATGATTATCCTGTTAATGTTTCTTAATCTTCTTAGATTGTAAATAATGTAAATTTGTGTTGGAAATAAATATTTATCAAATTCCGTGATTTATATATTTTTTAGTTCAAAGATATAGCCTTGTTTCATAGACAGGAATCATAATTAGAAATAGAGTTGTTTGAGTGTTAGGGCATGTTAATAAGTCAAAGGTAGGGGGGCCGTGTGGCATCCGTTGCTTTGTGGCGACGTTGATTTTGTGGTTAAGTTTCGCGTAACTTGATAAACATTACCCCCACATCCTTTATGTCATTATAACTTGAATATTACGGAAATCAAGTATATGAATGTACTTTTGTCTGTGAACTATTTGTATGATTTGCTAAACCATTGTTGACTTGATTAGATGCTTGCATTGAGTGAGATGAATGATGAGTACCACATATTTGACGTGCCTACGATGATATGAACTTTATGAATAACTTCTGTTTAGTAGTAAAATTTATATTTATTATGATTTGTAGATTTTATTAAAGCGTTTTGTTAAGTAATGCATCTCTGAGATGATTTGAGATTATTTTCATATTGTACGTTCTTTGTCTTTTATATTAGGGATGTAAATTTTCCGAACTGACTATGTATTGTTTAATAAGAAATTAATCTCGTCTCTCACGTGTTATATTTTAATTAAAGCTAATTAGATTACTTACCCTGTTAACCTATAAAATAATAATAATAACTATTTATTTATAATAAGTATTTAGATAAAAGGTGTTGATGTTTGTATACGTCGCAAAATATAATGAATGTGTAAAAATAAGCGAAATATGTGATTTTTTTATTAAATTGCATTTTTTTTATTAAAAACTGCAATTGTCAATCCTAAGGCCATTTGACATTCAGCTTGCACAGCTTGGGTTTCGTTAGATTTTTCTATCGTTGCGCAATTAACACTTGCTCATATGACCCGTACAACCATAACCAAAGCTAAACAACCAAATATCGACGAAGATCGCGTATCAGCTACTCCTCCTTCATAAATAGTCTCAAAATTAGAGCTGCCCTATCTGTTATCTCTCTTATAATTCCTGTTAGTCGAAATACTACACAACTAATATAAAAACTGAAATTGGAAAAGATTAAAGAAGACACCAAAACAAGCCTTGAACACTCTCGATTAATTTGCACAAATTGATAAAATAATTGAACGTAATCGTAAGCAAAAAGCAAGGTATCGATAAGCATCCGGCGTCGTGCAAATGATACCCTGGGAACCTACGTCTTCCGCTGCACACCGCACCCTGCCGCTGTCTACAGGAAGACAACCTAAACGCATCTTATTTCTTTTATCTTGCACTGTATCGAACTGGGGTTCGAATTTTCAATTTCAATTGCATACGTGCAGATTTGAATGACGCATTTGTTTCGCGTGTTTTAGTGTTTATTAATAATTTAGAAAACCATCGTCTATAATCTTTTTGGCCTCTTAAATGTCTTAATTGAATATGGAATTCCAAATGTGAATTTTTGAAATTCCAAATATATACGGGCGTACTTTGTACGTTTCTGTCACAAAACAATTAGTAAGCAGTATGTACTTTTTTAATCAATATTGTATAAATATTCAAAAATAGACACCATGACCTCAATTGCCCTTTTCATCCTTTTTATTCAAGCATTTAAAGTTACCTTTGCTTCCATTCATAAAATTATTAATGTGATCGTAAAATTGAGCAAATTTTATTGTCTCGAAGGCATAATGGGAAACTAATGTAGCGTGTTATTATTCAGATCGGAGCTGTAAAATACGAGTGTTCGAGAGGTCGATGCGTCTGCGCCGGGAACCCACTGCGTTCCCAGCGGAAGTCCCCTCTGTTATTTGAATATCAAACATATTTGGATAATAATTCATTAGAACAGTTATGATATTCTTCCTTTACATTTTATTGCTCATACGTGTATTCAATGCTAATGGAGTTAACTGAGTTGGATCTTAGAAATATCGTAAAATTCTATTGCATTAATACATCTCTCTTAGTAGGTAAAATATTAGAATAGATAAACTGTTTGGAATAACGATAGAAATTGAGGGTAATTTCATCTACATTGAGTTGTAAAATTTTTGGTTATACTTATACTATTTTAACCTTCCTGGTATAAGAAAATCACATGTTCTGTGGAAAATTGGTTAGTTCGTAATGTGCATGATGATAGATGGCTATCGCAGTGTTCACAGAAGAGCCACAGAGAGCTATTTGTTTGAATGCACGCTCTGTGAGCAGGGTACTACGCAGCAATATCGAGAAATTATTATTAAAACCATATGTCTGGGATGAACATGTTCTCAAAACTTTAGTAATCTTATGAAGCGTTAATTGTTTAGGAATCACATATTGAGTTAATAAGATATATTTCTTTAATGACGTTTATATATCATAACTAAAATCTAAACAAAAAGCCGTCAAAACTTTGTAGACTTTGACAAATGAGCCTACAATATGTCAATATAACGTTTGACGTATGACACTTTCAACACTTTAGATATAAGCTGTGCATCAATTTCATTCTTACAAAAATTCGAAATTCTTTTATATTATCGAAATAGACAATTTTAGCTAAGTAGATAAAACGTCTATAGGACCGGAACACATCCGTAACCTTTAAGTGTTACGCATATTTCATTGTTTCAAAGTGCATCTTTAACAATGCACATGGCACCTAAATACGCGAGGTCACAGCGTATTTTGGGTGCGAAAGATAAATATTAATAAAACGGCGCGATTGTCTTTTTTCGTGGGAAATAAGAACGGTAAGAAGGGACAATAATATGCTTTTGTTTTTCTTTATCGTTATTGCCGTAAAACATTTAGCGAGCTGCGATAAAACATGTTATTTTGTGTGACAAAACGTCGAGCTTCATGAGAAAATATAGACCCGCAGATAGTGGAATAAACGAATTATTAGCGTCCGTTCAGGCGATACAGGACCAGTCGAAATTACTAAATTAAAATGAAATGGCATATGTTATTTGTCATCGAATACGTGCTTATAGACGTGTTATATTTTTTAAATACACCTTTTGTTTTATTATTGCTAGAAAGTAATAACAAATCCACAGTTTTTGCGTCGTAAACTTCACTTACCTAAAACAAAAGTATTCATTTGTTTTTTTTACGATTGTCACGCTTTCACCGAATGCGATCCGTATGTTAATGTGACGAACGATAAATTGGCCACTAATAAGATAATTGGGCGCGCTCTATAGTAACGTAAATCAACATCTTAACAGCTGCGGTCGTAGGAAACCCCGATCTAATGACAAATCTAAAATACTTGCGGAAAAATTATCTTTAATTAAAAGCTTTAGCTTTATTATTATAATTGCGTATGCACATAACATAATGTAATATTTGGGATAAAAAATAATCTTATATTTTATCCCAAATATTGGGGGAAAAATCATGATTTTCTTCATGCTTTTTTCTGCACATCTTGGGTCTGTTGATTCATATTCTTCTCCATCGTAGCATTAAAAACACACTTAAAATTATAAACGTTATATTTAAGATAATCGTGGGCTTTGTTTGCATGTGCAAAATAAATCTATATTTTATATCAAAGTAAGTGAAAACATAGTCACTCTACACGAAATGATTCACTCAATTGTTGTAGCATTTGTATCGATTTAAAATGAACAATTAGAGTTGAATTACAGTCTCTAATAGTGGATATTTATAGCATCTCGAGCATTTTATAACCGTTTTACTTTATTTAATTATATGCCCGATAACCGAGCTCGGAATTGTCTGAATCATACCATTTTGTATTCCTTTATGAATGTTTTTTTAATATAATGAAACGCGCTAACGGTTCAGACAATTTTTTTAAAGCTTAAAAATTTTATATTTAGTGTAGGTACTTATTAACATTTAGGGTTTGAACGTAGGGTTAAAAATATGAATAAGTCTTACCTAACACGCCTGGTTCGTATTAGAAAGAAAAAAGAAACAATAAAATCTTATTACATCTAAGTGTAAAGACCTCATTGAAGGAAAAATATGTGAGTTTGATTAGAGAAAAAGTATATAGATTTCTATATATTCAAAGTAAGATTACCTATTTATTTATGAAAATAAATTATTTATACTGCTAACAATGTTTCGATGCTATCAATGCACGCTTCACCGAACTCAACATTTTAGGCCAGATGATTGGGAAACTAGTGAAATATAAATAATTTGGATTCAAAATGAGGGCCATTTAGAAACATGAGGGTAATAAAACAAGTGCGTGCTGCGCTAACTCGGTCAACGGAGGATGACGTGACGTGGTCTGAAATCTTATAGATTTATTTAATAAAGTTGCCAACAGTTATAACGGAGTACTGATCTAAATGTTACTACTGTTAGACCAAATAGCGAGGAAAGTGTTGACGTTTAATGGTTGAATCATAGCTCTCTCTTGGAGCTACCAAGCGCTTGGTAGTTCAACTTTGTTATTGCGAAGTTAAAAAATTTAATTCAAGTGAGATTTTGGATGCTTCTTTTCCGATCGCGTTTTGAAATACTTTGGTTTTCGATTGTCTTTTGTTTTACCAATAACGTAATTAATTCAAATTGCGTAGGTATGTTCTTTACTTTTTAATATCTTAAAATTATGAATGGAACCTGCAGCGAAATATGAATCACAAATTTATTAATTCAAGAATTATATTGAACAAGCTATATGTTTTGATTCCAAATAGTGGAGTTTTAGTTTTTAAAGATATATAATATATATATACGTTGCCTCCGTGGAGATACCGTATAACCCTATAGTAGGTACCTACTAAATTCGTTTCTTGAGAAAACAAATTTCGGGTTGGTTTGTATTCCTAAGGAATCATTATATAAGTACGTATGTATATACCTCTACTAAAGTATAATGATTAACATGTATTTCAAAAAACCAAATAGGTTATTAAGCGTGATTGACCTGCTTATAAGTGGGATACAGCGAATGCTTGCTAAACGTACATATTAAAAAATATTCGACACGAACCTACATACGCTTTACATTCACTTTTTTGGGGAATAATCGTTAACAAGTATCCAATTATGTCATAGAGAATTAAAATTCCAACCGTTGATGTATTACGTGCAGTGCGGGTTGATAGTATTTATACGATGAAATCGATGTTTTGATATCAAGTCCAAAATGTCGCAATTAACCCATAAATTTCCGAACTTGAATAGTAATCACCTTATTATCGGCATACATTGTGGTTACGAAATACATAAAGTCTAAGGATGTCCCGCGACATATATTTGGTTTTAGATTTTGGGAAAATAACTTACTTCATTTACATATTAACGGCAAGCCCCTATATATGTATTTCTGTCGGGGCCTGATCGGATAATTGTTCACGGTGTGTTAGTAAATAATTGTATGAAAACTAAACGAGTCTAAGCCGTTTTAATAAGTATGTTACGTCTCTTTTAATGACAGCGTTAACACTATTTGACTACAAAAATCCGTGATTCTTTGAATAAAATAATTTATTTATTTTTAACTTATTTTCTACATGTACAGCTTAAGACTTATTCGAGAGAAAAGAAAAAGTTAACCTAAACCTTCTAAAAAATAATGGTCAGTGTTAAACTAAATAAGTCAGTCTTCACCGCAACATACAACCTGTAAGTGGTGAATCTCTGAGCAAGTACGAGTAGTTGCCGTTTCCCATAATATTCATAAACAATCTGCGGCGTAAATAGTTATCAAACATATAATCTTTTGTTTACAAAGATATACACGGAAACGTATACATACTAGTAAAAGAGGAAAGGTTTGTTTGTACTCAAAACTAACATTACGACATGTTGTAATGTTGCAAAAATGGCATACATATGCCTTACGGTTTCGCCCTACGGTTCATACGTAAATGAATAATACAGTAATAATATGAATCAGAAAACTTTGCCAAATTATCTCTTCACATAAATATCATTTACTAATTGCATTCTCGCGCATTCTATTTTATTTCTATTTTCAACTGTTAATTGTAAATGTGCCAATTAATTCACAGCTGTCCAATTATTTAAGCTGAAATCGGAGTAATATTGTTTTTTTTTATTTTTGACCGGAATTTTCGTCAAATAAAAGTGTTTGCGGATTCGTAATGATAATTGCAATGATAATTGATTTTATTTTGGCATTATGTGTCTTTATGTTTTTAAAATTCTTAAGATAATTGAGCAGTTAAGATAAGAGTTACTTTAATTTTGGTTCTTATTAACACGAATAAACATTTATACCTACAAATATTATCAATTTGCTTTTTAATTAATAAATATATATTTATTTAATTTCCATATATATCTCAGAACAAGAATATTCGTCCCCGAAATTGAGCCCGTAAATTTAATAGATATGGATGGACTCTATCCAATCAAACAATTACACTCTCAATTAAAAACCAAGGTTGTTATTTCTCCGACGTTACAAAATATGCCTAGCATACAAAGGTCTAATGAATTTAAAATGCCATTGATATGAATTTCTGACAAGGCACCACGTTGCAGGCCACGTGAGTTCTTGAAAATATTATCACGTCATTATTTTACAAATGCATGGGCATCATTTTATTATGAATCTGTAACCGCTGCGATAAAAAGCATTTACATAAAGATTTGCGTTCTCCTTAAGCATGTTACGTGGACTATTTTGAACACAGTGTTAAATTCATTCAAACAAATCTTGTTTTACATTTTATTTGTTTTACGAAAATAATGGAGTGTTGATAGAATATAGTTTCTTAATAATATGACGGAGCTGGGGAGTAGTTAGTTTGTAAACTATTAAATGATTCTAAAACATATGTAAAGCTGGTTTAACTTTATCCTGTATAGTATCGTAGTAGGCCATTGAATTGAATTATTTTCTCTATGTAGCAGTACATCACAATTTTCAAGCATTGCCAAGAACCACAACTCGAATTATTTTTACTTTGTTACCAGCTCACGTGGTGATTTTAGCTGTGTAGAGATATGATGAAAAGTTGCTTTGATGATAAGTAAGGAATCAGCATAAAAAGAAAGACAGAAAAGAAAGAAAAATCTTTATTTATTAGACATATTAAAATGAATACTAAAATTAAAATAAATCAGTGGCGCTACAACCTCTTTCGGTTTGGCCTCAGATTTGTGAAAATGTTTCATGATTATTTTTAAATCTAATAGGCAAGTAGGTGATCAGCCTCCAGTGCCTGACACACGACGTCGACTTTTTGGGTCTAAAACATGTCGGTTCTGTCACGATGTTTTCGTGAAAAGAAAGAAAGATCATCCAAGCCATATCAAACCAAAGGTTACAGCTTACTTAAAGATAAAATATTGAAATGGTTTCTATCTTATAATGATTCTGTATAAGCTACACACTATATATACTATATTTTATTAAACATTTGAAAAAGACCTTAAGCTTGGGTTACTAAATTAAATCCAAAACTTTCGCATTTATTATTTTACTTAGGCATTCAAAAGCAATAAAAAAGAGATATGGACATAACTCAAGAGCACGTCAGCAGTAAATCTTAAAGTACAGCGCATAATATGCATTCTAACACAAATTAATTGGTCACTTTTTATAACATGAATGAAACACTATGAAAACGTGGAATACTTAAATCAATTAATACCGCGTGTTACATTACGATTGCGAACATGGGAAAAACGAATTTCTTGTATACGTGACTACAATTCGCTAACTACCTTAAAAGGGAATTTTTCCGAAAACTTTTTATGGAATTTTAGAGTGAATTTAAAAATGCCTGGTAGGTATCAGTATTATTTACTAAATACATAGGTCGTTTATATGCAAAGGAAGCGGTACATTCAGATTGATTAATTAAAAAAAACAGCACAATCAGCGATATATAATATTATTATTATAGTGTATTAAACAAATATGTTATCTGGGTAGCAAAATCGTTATAAATTAAACTTTACTGCTAAAGCTTGACTTTACTGCTAATTACATTGATTTGTTATTTTATTATTTGACTAGATTTTGCGGGGCATGGGAACACTCGCGCATTTATTTTTAATTGAAAGAAAATCAAAAAACATTTCCTACGCATCTAATGACACTGGCTAACTGACTTGCCGAAACTATAATCATCACATTTTACAATAATAAAACTAACACGACATTTCACGTGCACAATAGCATGCATTGTTTCAACGATTTCAGTATTGAGTTGTTGTAATTACTATGAAGTATTTTAGCACTGGGAATCGAATTCGTTACGTGGTATGGTAAACCCCATTTGGCACTAGTAGGAGGTTAATAAGGTCTGTTTTTATTGCAATAGTTGAAAAGCCATTTTTCAATACGACTACTGATCAACCTTTTGCGTTAGTTTTACTGATTTTGTTCTATGAAATTTGTGGAACATTCTAGTAAATATGGATATTATCTATGTGCCATGTTACGCAATATTCCCCAGGTTCATGGATTATGCATTATTATGGATAAGTCATAGGTATCATGTTTATTAATTTATTGAATAGTTAGATGTCTTTGAACTGATTTCCTTAACTGTAGTTATTTTCTTGAAATAATAATACTTCTTTAAAAATGTGAAAATAACCATTCAAAAAAGTAGATAACATTTTATACCTCAATTCATTAACATAAAACTGTAACACTCATAATCGAACAGTCGTAAACAAATTTAATCATTTGATAACCGCTTTTTAATTCATATAACCGTACTTTTTTAAGTACCCCCAAATTGATTAATAGCTCAAATCAGTCACTCACTTCCGCATTTATAACAATAGTGGTGAATTAATAAAGGAACAATGCTATAAAAGCGATCACCGTATTCCTGATTAAAATATGACAATCGTTTATAAAACTAAAATAAGACTGCATAAGGTCAAATGTAATCGGGTCATACAGATTTAATAAACAACAAGATGTGTGCACAGATGACGAATAATTATTGATGAATGGGCTTGGGGAAGACGATTCATTCGTTCTTGTAATCTGTATTTTGATAACAGTATATTATGTAGTCCTATCATAGAAAAGACCAAAACCAAATGCCACGCGCTATTGCGTATCTAAAATGCCAGGAAATCCCTCTAATGGTGATATGCTGATGAAATTTCATAAAGTGCCCAAACGTCTAGTTCATATATGTTGTTTATTAATGAATTTGGTCAGATACGATCGGGCCAGACGCGAACAAAACTGTGTTAGTATCTTAAGCATTTTTTCGTATTAGGCCTGCACTTTATTAAGTAGTGTATGATGCCCGCCGTATCAAGAGTGGCAGACAGATGTCATCTGATGATATACCGTTCACATTGTGTGGTAATTTCGTTCAACCATTTAATTGCCGTTTCACTGCATTCTGACAGCAGCGAGATTAATTTATAGAGACACCTTGAATTAGTTAATTTTAAAACAATATGATATATCATCATTAAGCTTTTCATTAATAACTCACAATGTATGGCGCTGCAGTGAAATATTTTATTAATTGGAGCTTAACTTATTAGACCAATATTTGTAATCCAACGATTACGTTGCCATAATAAAGTTTTATTGTTATAACTATACATGTTTTTAAGGTTGTATTTGTATTAAATCTTGACTCTAGCAGCAGATTAATTACTGCGTCCTTTGAATAGATCATTTTATGAAACCAACGTGAAACCATTGTATCACCAAGTTAGGACCTCGTAATCTTCAATTTAAACGTCAGGTTTGGAGTAAGGCACACCTCGCGTGTAGGCACTATGTCAAAAATGGTATGAAAACTAAAATTGGATGGTAGTTTAGGAACAACACTATCAAATATGAAAATATAGACTATGTTACAAATCTACGCAAATTCAATAAATCGTCACAAGTGTAGTTGGTTACTTAAACTAATACCATTTTAGTAAGATGTAAGAAGCGTGTATAAGAATTAAAAATGACAACGTTTAGAATGAAAATTTTTAATCCTGAACTACGAATTTTTAGTTCTCCTCGTCTGTGCCTCACACTCATATATAAGGTCAAACCAGGCTAATAACCCTCTTTACTGTCACCCATGTGAATTATATGTCTAAGGTATATTTGAATCAACTTGAGGTAGTACGTCTATAAATATTAAAAGGGGTCGACTTATACATTTTTAATGCGAACACTGGCAACCATCGAATTATCTATTCAGCGAATAAACATTGTGAAATCACTTGTTTCATCATAAGTGCTACAAACATTATATATTTTTGAAGTACACATTTATATAACATTATTCACCACTGTTTCCAGGTGTTCCTGTAACCTCTGTAATGTTTTTATTTACTCGAATCCTATTTAAACTCATCTTTTATTTGCTGTAGGTACTTAAAGTCTAATAGAATACGCGTTTGTAAGACATAAGTTCTCAATTATTTATTTTTAATTTTAAAACCTTACAGAGAACATAAAGGTTTCACTTCAAGACGACAATATAACTTACACATACGACATACTTTGAGCATTGAATTCCTTTAAAACCTCCAGAGCACTAGTATCTTTAGTGGTTAGGTTCGAACCCCTCCTGTGCACGAAAACATACTTTATGAGAAAACCGGCTTTCGTTAGACATAAAAAGTCGACGGTGTCTGTCAGGCACAGAAGGCTGATCACGTACGTCCGTATTAGAAAAAGTAATGATCATGAAATAGACCCTGTAATCTATTGAGGCTAAGACCATAGTATATAGGTCGTAACCCCAAAGGTCTTTTTTCTTAAATCTCCTCAGTAATTAGGCTATAAGTTCTACCGAAGAGGGATTTTAATTGGTGTGGTGGCTAAATATAAAGTTTTTGTTACTTATAAAATTTAAGATAACTAATGGTATTACTTAAGAAGATCCTCAAACACCTCTAATATATTAAGCTCATAAATAATGCGATAAAATTAAGTGGCGTCTCAACAAAAGTTTTAAATATGAAATCGCAGTTAACAAGATAATGCGAGCTTTCAGATTTTTGTTGACGCTACGGCATTTCCGGCTACCGAATGCCAACATCACCACAAAAGATATCTTATTTACACTGCCATACAGTCCATAATACCAGAGCAGTGAACAGACATATTCAGTATCAGTAAAATGGTGATTAATTGTGTTATAAAGACTTTGTATAACCGTTGTTATTCTGTGTCATTTTATAGTCGCGACACTAAAATGGTGTCCATACGGTTGGCATTAAGCTTATAAATAGAGAGTGGATTCATTTTGAAGAACATGCAAGGAAGTGTCCAATTAGGCATAGCTTGCATCGTAATGCGATAATTCCGCGAGCTCAATTGATTTCACGTCTACAGATAAGTGGATGTTGTCTAGGCAGTATCAGATCGACGTGTCGCAGTCGCCACATGCACATTCATACAGTTTTATAAACTACCTGTTACTTGGCTTTGCCATTTTTAGGGTATGCTAAAAATGGATACAATAGAGTGTATGGTTGGTCTTGTGTGCCTACCACTCGTTTATAGTTAAGGTTCTTAGGTTGTTATTCTTTACTGCACGTGTATGTGTTAAATACGCATATAAAAAGAAAACATCCAGCGATGTACTGCCCTGCGATTCTGTAACTCACTTTGCGAACTCACACAGCGGTTTTCGCATCGGCGGTCGCTCTCAAATCAGTCGCGAAGGAGTCATTTTATGATTTGGCATTCTGATAAACAATAAACTACAAGCTCCCACCTTTTCTGATTGATTTGAGAGCGACCGCCGATGCGAAAATCGCTGTGTGAGTTCGAAAAGTGAGTTACAGAATCGCAGGGCAGCTGGGTAAAAACGCTTTCTCCCGGGGTTGTCAGTAACATGCTTAAACTATGCCAACACAGTTTTTATCACTCAAGTAATCTACAAACAATAAGTGTATTCTTCATAAATTGTATCATGATAACCGAATTGATACAAAGATTCCTCACATGAATGACAATGACCGTAATCCAAATCTAAACGCCACAACAAACCTGACAGAATATAAATGCCTGATCCTGGTACCTTGTGAACCGAGGACGTGATGTGTCGTTATTAACAAGCCTGCATTAATGAAACTTAACTCACTTTAAAATATACTTTCACGTGTGTTAGCCTAACGTCATCCTCCGTTAGCCGTCTCCTTAACACACTCACGTATTCGCGTAATGTGGAAATTTTTGGGGCCATAATTCTGTAACAACTTTTACATGTTTACGAGCGAGACGTAAAAGAATTCTTGACCGCGACGGGCAGGTCCTTTTTAGTCAGACGAAAAATACACAATATGAGTACCTGTCGCATGTTTTATTGAAAATGAAATAATTAATCGACAATTACGATGCTGGACCTTATAATACGAGGTACACCGCTGTGAGCGACCTCCGCCGCTTAGGACTCAAATGTCGCTTATAAATCGAGACCGGTGCTCCCCGCAGTCTGTCGTCCGGATAAATATTGACATTTATGCACATATTGCTCCATATACGTTTTTTATAGTTGTAAAATATGAAGATAGAGAACGTTTATTCAGCTCTTTAAGTCCCAGCGCTCTTAAGTAGCAATAAAAATTAGCATAATTGAATGTTTCTTGTAGTAAATACAAATTATTTGGGCGTATATGTCCAAATCGCCTTTTGTTTATGTCGCTTAATCAATAGTTTAAACGTAAAAGGTATAATAAAAATTCAATCCCAAAATATGTGTAGGAGATAAGTATCATTCTATGCAATATACAAATTGAATTAAATCACTTTAATCATAGAGTATGTACGTTTATTTCGTAGATAAAACGATATTAAGCAGTCATAGCTCAGTGCGTGCGCCTTAGCTCTGTGGTCGTACGTTTAAATCCCGGCTGGAAAATTGAGTTTTTTCTATATGTGCAATACTTGTTCGTACTTCAGACAGGTTTCTCACCTACTTGCTTATAAAGAAAGATACTCAAACAAAAAAATACTAAGATCATTTCTTTACTTACAGCTCATAAGACGAACTAATTTGTAATTATATGGTCACATATCTATTTAGTTATCTTGGTCAAGCATTTGTATTCCAACTAAACTCTATTGCGTTAAAGATATTGCAATACGGCATTCGACGCGCACCTGATAGCTACTTGTGTATTTTGAAGCGAGCTAAATTATGGTCACGTCTTGATTAATGCATTATACTTTATGTGTTATGAATTCAGATTATAATATTATTTAAATATAGTGTATTGAGGTCTCGGTAATAAAATTAGATAAAAATTATATGAAATTACAACGTAGGTTCGATTCTTAGTTTAAATAAAAGTTTTAAGTATCAGCCTTATAATCTGATGACGCTACAACCCTTGACGGTAGGTCATAGATCTAAGACCTACAACGCACTAGCGGCTGGCCGCAATGCGGTATGCCGCTGCGGCTGGCCGCACATCGATTATTACATGAAACCGCACGATAACAACGCACTGACTTGCGGTCAACCGTCAACCGCTCCGGTTGAATTGGAGCTGCGGCGAGCCGCACCGGTTGAATGATGCGGCGCGCCGCGTCCCCTCCACGCACTCGGCGCGGTTAGCCGTCCTACCTACGTAGTCACATATAATTATTTAACAAATGTAAACAAAATATTGTAAACCTATTTTAAAAGAGTAAAAAATAAAAAAATAAAATATGTTTATTATGGAACATAAGATACATGTATCACTTATTCCACGTCATGAAATTTGAATTTGTAATATTTCAAGAAGCACTGACGAGTGACGATTGCGGCAGACCGCAATAGGACCGCAATAGGGACGGTTAGCCGGAATACGGCATGCCGCTACGGCAGACCGTATATACTACGGCCTGCCGCAGCGGCACACCGCATCACGGCCAGCCGCTAGTGCGTTGTAGGCCTTAATGTTTTTGTATGAGTTATAGATCGCGTTTTGACTTGACTGGAAATGCCAAATGCCATTCTCCGTTTGTTAAACGTTTAATCCAGATACTAAAAGAGAGTTCTATGCACAGTATCCATGGTATACAACCAGGTGCCCGATCTCAGGGTTGGGAAGGAAACGCTGAACGCACGAGGCAAGCACTGTTTCTTTTAAAATACACAACCATTTTCCGGATTTTTTTCCATATTAAAGACATCTTATTTTTCATTTTTTTATTTTTATATTATATATTTCAACTTTACTTCAAAACTATTTTTTTACTATTTTAATATGTTCGTATTACATTTATTTATGAAACGCATTGGACATAAAGTCAATAAAGTAAAAGTAATAAACCTTATATTACATTTAAATATTCCACTAGTATTCCCACATCAAATAGTTTAACAATGTATTTTATAGGCGAGCACAAAGAAATCGAATTATTCATATTTTGATCACATATCGTGCATGAAATAACAAATACAATGCACTCGCGTCGTATGAAAGCCAATGACAAATTATTATAATAGAACACACCTGCTATTCTTTTGATCATAAATTTGTCTCATATAAATTTAATCGAACGGAATGCACATGTTAACATAGTTATATCCCGACAAAGCCACGCTCAAACAATGCTCCAGCATTCTAATAATATTTTTTTGTATCAAAGATATTCCCTTTCATCTCACTTAATTTTAGACCAACTATAGTTCTTGCATTAAGATCGTGTCGTTATTGTCTCTACTCAGAACAAGCGATAAACTACGGTGTCGTACAAGGGATACATTGCAGGGCACTACAGGTTTTATTACAATGAAATAGGGTATAATATTGCGTCCATAGTTTTCCTTTTAAATCTTACACTTTGGAGGTTGTAAGCGATAAATAATAAGCGACACTAGTAAGAGGACAGTGTTAATAGTTGTCACTTGAGTGTTTACTGCGCGGTCGAAGTCGCGGGTCGAGTTTGTGGTGGCGTACGCGCAGGCGGTTTTGTCTAGCTGATTCTCGGTCTTCATCGAGCATTAATCTCTCGCGCAAGATGAAGCGATACGCATTTGTCATCAAGTCCCCGTCATTAACTTCGTGAAACTCGTCGTATTGTGTCTGATCAATTGAATTATTATCTAAGCGATGATATTTTGAAATCTCTATTAAAATGTAATTGAGCGCCCCTTTATATTTAGACTATTAATTAGTTTGATAAGGTTTATTATACTATTAAATGCATTGTGTTTAGTGTATAATACTAGTTCGAAACAATAAGAAGGGTCTGGTTCAATTATATTCGTTCACTACTCCTGGTAACCTGCCTTGTGATTCTGTAACTCACTTTTCGAACTCTCACAGCGGTTTTCGCAGCGGCGGTCGCGCTCAAATTAGTAGATAAGTAGATAAACAATAAACTACATGCTCCCTCCTTATCAGAATGCCAAATCGTAAAATGACTGCTTTCCGACTAATTTGAGCGCGACCGCCGCTGCGAAAACCGCTGTGAGAGTTCGGAAAGTGAGTTCCAGGATCGCAAGGCAGAAATTCATTTGAAAGAACCTTTCCTTTGCGCTGGCCACAAGGCTAAAATGTTAAAATAGCATTATTACAAGCTAAACTAAGTAGCCAAAGCATGGCATAATATGCAGCATTAAATGCAACCTACCACACACGAATAAATTAGTCAGCAGTTAGGCGGTCGGCAAATCTCAGAAATATTATGTGCATGAATAGAGCTCCGTATGACGGACAGCAGAAAGGGCGCCCCTTAAACTTACCTTGTATTATTTTGTCATTATTAAATTCCTCTGTCACAGACCGTTCTCATTTCAGCGGGCAAAATATTGTATGCAAAATTATATGACATTTGAATGAGCATAAAAATGTGGTTGTTTTTACCAATTTAAAACTGTTCGCTTTCAATCTATGGTATACAACGTTACGAAGAAGACAAAAAATGTTATCTCTAATGAGGGACTTCAATTATTACCGAACTGTAATGTATCAAATGAATGGAATGGAGTATGCCAAAAGTGGAACAAGTGACAACTGATACTTGAGAAGGCAATGAGGCAGTGTAGAGGATCCTTAGTGAGTTACCGACGTCTCGTCAACAAGCCACAAAATGAAATTTCTCGATGCCGTCAATCATTTTCCCCTCTGCGTGATCGCTAACGTTTAGTGATAGTCAAGTCATAGGCGTTTGGAGATTTGATTGAAACAATTTGAATGAAATCTCTCTCTTGAGTTAGATTAGTGTTGACGAAAAATAAAGAATATCCTTTCTTAGTGAATAGTTCCTTATCTATATTCCTTCCAATCTCTACTATACAAGCATTACCTGTACAAATTTCTACTATACAAGTATACCTTACTTTAGTACTAACTTAACTAACTGAAATTATCGTGATTATCTATGATGTATGATTGTATATCTTATGTAGTTTTGCATTTACTATATTTAAATAATTTTTTCTTAGTGAAGTTGTCTGGAATAGATCGCTTAAAAGTGATTCGGCGGCCCATTGCCCTTCTTATATTTAATTATAGTGATTTTTCTAAATTATTATTTATAGCAACGAAGTCTAATGAATAAATATAGTGTAAGCCGATCGCTGATACTTACGTGGTCATGAATCACATTCATTTTATTTCTTACATTCAGAGCAATGTATTTCTAGCCCTATCTATAGAGATAAACAAGAATAAAAATGAATAGTAAAAATAGTAATTAAAACTCCATTTGCATAGACAAAATGGTATCAATTCGATTGGAGACGTTCGTTCGTTTGTTCGTTCGTATTCGTTCGTTCGATCTTCATTCTTTAGTTCGTAGTTCGTTGTATTATAAAACGCTTAAACTTTTGTTTTAAGGCAGCGGCTTGGATAATCGAAGCATTATTCCACTGCGTAAGCCTGTCTGTTCGCTGATTGACGTTACGTTGAAAACTACAAATATGATTGCTTGCTTTCCTCCATTTATGTAAGACATCTATTTTCTGTATAAACAGGCTCAAACTCTCGAGTCTTTGTCTACAATGTAATAGATTTTAAAGACTTTCAAACATTCTGAGAAACTTTAGTGTTAAATTTTTCCGTAATCTAAGTACGGTGTTTCGGTAAATATCTTAAGGCAGTTTTTGCCACGTACCACCACTATGTGGAACCAGCTGCCCACTGAAGTATTTCCGAACCATTTCGACATAGGGTACTTCAAGAAAAGAGCGTACCAATTCTTAAAAGACCGGTAATATACTTGCGAGCCTTCCGGTAATGGGAGTGTCCATGGGCGGCGGTATCACATAATAATAGCACCTGCGCGTTTGTCCCCTATTTAATTTAAAACAATCTCTAATAATAAAACTTTTAACCACATATGTTAATACTATGACTTCGAGTAGGAAGGGAGCGTTCAAGTATTACGTAACGAATTTTGGGAGGGGGGGGTCCTTTTGTAAAACGTTACGATGCGGGGCGAGGATTGAATTACGCGTTATTGTTAATATTATTTTCTACTTACACCACATAATAGTTACTAAAGAGTCACTAGGTGGTCACGAAACGTTTTACTAGACTTGGATACAGTACTGTACTTGGGTACTGAAAAACGTTACGGCGAGTTCATGGGGGAGGGGGGGTCAATAATCTCCAAAAAATTGCGTTACGTAATACTTGAACGCTCCCTAAGTAATGTCTTACCCAATGTGAGCGTCAGGTGCAATAGCAATTGTTTCCACACGACTCAAACTCCGGCTTATACGCGCTGTATTTAAAGCAATGTCTTAAAAAGGCGACCGACAGACGTAAAAATATTTCAGAATTGAGATGGATGTCGTACGCATGTGCAGACGACTTGTCTTGTATGCAAAACAACTCCTTTTAAATATAGAACTAATTTATGGTCATACTCCGCGATTATAGATAAAAATAACTGAACTCGTGCTCATAATTTATTTATTTAAAGTAAAGGTAAATGCACAGATAAAAGTGAAGTGTTTATGATGCTAGCTTGAAGAAATAGAGATTAAGAACGTAGGGATAAGTCGATATCAATAAAAGCTATTATTGTTGAGTTTGTTAAATGCTTTAACTTACAGGGATCAAAACATGTTTTGTTTTTTAAAGTATTTTTCTTTATTAAAGACTTAATCGTATTCATTAGAGTTTTATATGCATGCACTTTTATAATTGTAATTATTGGTTTAACCGACTTCAAAAACAGGAGAATGTACAGAGGAACGTACACGCTTTTCATGCATGTTCGTCGGTTATGGTAACTTTTAACTTATCCCTTCTCTAATAGACCTCTGGATTTAGTCCAGATATGACCGACAAAAAAGATGGACACTATACAACAAAATGGATGGGACCTACTGGAAAAAAGATGTATTGGACGACAAAAGAAAAGATGGACAGATAACGTTATAGAACTAGCGGGGGAAAACTGGATAAATGTTGCTGAAGACATTGAGAAATGGAAAAATATGGATGAGGCTTTTACCCATACAAAAACTAGACCACTAAAGAAGAAATCTAACTTGAAATATTTATTTATACTAAAACAACTTTACTCATTAAGAAATGTAAACTAACCAATTTTTGTATGGATTAATTAATAAAGCCTTAATAATAGGTAATAATGTCCGATTCCTACCCAACCCGACTTCACCTTCACTATCTTGTCACTATCTTCTTTTTTAACCCATACTGCAATTGCTTGCATTACTTTTAATCTTAATAAACAATGAAATGTTTATTTCACAACGAACGTAACATTTTGGAAAATAAATAATTTGATACCTTATGTAATATTTAATAGGCAACGAAAGACGCCCATAAACAATAATTATAAAGTAATATTGTTCTAACCTTTTGTCAATAAATAATTAAAATAAGTCCAAATTAAGGATGAGCTCCCACGCGATAAGAAGTGTTATTTATACACGTCGATGTCACAAAGGGACCGCTGCCGAATATCGCCCATAAATATTGGACTGAGGTGTAATTTTTCACATACCAAGTCTCGTCGCACCTTTAAAATAAATGCAAACAAAATTTAATAGGGAGAGATGCGCGGGATTCAGGTAAAAATAAACGTTAAGAGACAGTCTCCCAATCATTTTGACGTTTTGAAGGAAATATTATCACAATTAGATCAGCGCGTCTTCGATTAAGCGATTCAAGAATTTCTCATGCAGATTCCGTTGAAATTCTGATTCGACTATAATTTGAGGTCCTTTAACGCGGCTTTTCTCAGCTTATAAACATGCCATGCAAGAAGTCTTTGTCACAGATGTGTGTATATAGTCCCGATTATAATGTTTGAATGCCCCTTTGGCAAGTCTGTTTATAATAAGTTCTATCCCATCTAGAGTAGGATAGATGCGCTTTTGAGCCTATATCATTGTTCATTTTCATTGTTGTCCTCTCTTCCAGACGCTAACTTTTTGGGACTGAGATTTAGTTCAATAAAAATAGCTATCTACAATAATAAAAAATAGAGGTTGATCGTAGAGAGGTGAAAATTAGAGGTTATATGTATTTTTGTATGCTGTATCATAAAAAAATTAAAAACAAAAAAAAATCTGTAGAATAAAAAACATTTTTTTGGGGTGGACACCCCTTATCACTTAGGGGGTTGAAAGATAGATAGTAGCTGATTCTTGATTCTCAGACCTACTAAATATGCATATAAAATTTGATAAAAATCTAACTAACGGTAACTAAAAGGTAACTAACATTGTGACACGAGAATTTTATATATAAGATTTCGTAATCAACATAACAAAAACTTAACATGTACAAAAAGCTTCAAACATTTACGAAAAAAAAATGCCTAATACCTGATTCGGCAGTGTTATATGATGGTATATATGTGAGAGTTTGTATGTGGGGTATATGACAGTTTCTTTCCTGTGTTAACCGTGTGTACGATTATAACAGGTTTTATTTCAAATAAGAAAATAAAAGAAGGTATAGAGTATAAATATAGGTGGATTATTTACGATTATTGGTTATGGAGAGAGTTGAGCGACGTGTCCCGCGAGCCTCGTAATGCCGGACTTCGCACCGAGGGTGCCGCCCTGACGGATATATCCATCTTCAGGGAATTCCGGCCCTTTCCCAAATTATAAATCGAGAGCTATCACTATATCTAGAAATCACGTTTACTGTGGTAACTGTAAGGTGAACAACAACCAAAGTTAAAGTCCGAAACTATGCCAACAATGATGTCTTCTAGTAAGTTTTATGCTACGAATGACCACTCCTGTAGCATATTAGTGCCCGGTACTGGAATAGATTCCCGCGAAACAATAAAGGTTTGGGTTCTTGGTTAGGTTCAAATGCCGTAGAAATTAATCTGGGCCTTAACGGACCGCTGATATAAATACTATTAGAAATATTATTCAAAAAATTGTTTTGATGCAGAAGAAACAGAAGAGTAATGTTTAGGGTTGTGGAACCTGTAAAGCAAGTTATTAATCTACACCCGTAGTCCTATATATATACAAAACATCATAAAATGAATATTAACTTTAAAAAAAGGCTTTAGCTTCTAAAGCTAGCCTAATTAATAAAAATAATCGCTAAAATGCCAATTTTAAAATTAGAATGAATCTTTTTTAATGTTATTCCGACATGTCAGCGACAGAACGAAAGGAACAGACTATACGATGTTATCAAAACGTCAAAGCATCATAACTGTAGGTATGTAATAGCTGTCATATATCACTCACTGACCCTCATATTTCAATATTGATATCACAAAGACAACTCATAAATATCAGTGTGACCGAAAATCGTGAATCAAATATTTGGACTCCAATAAAAAATAGATAGAGACATAGCACGCATTTGTAATAAAACTCTCGCCATAAATAACGGTCATGAAATATAATACACCTGCAATCCTGAGAAAATAGGAAAATCATTTTCCAAGGGCGGGCGCGGTCAGGCGTAATATTGTTATAAATGTACTTTTGTGCGGTCATAAATAATAATGCTGGCCGCGACTGGACGATCGGGGCGCAGCGCTGTGGTCGTGAATAGAGGTGCAACTAAATTCTGAGACCCTGAAGCTTACGAGTACTAATAAATCAAAGGACTGGAAATAAGTAAACAATTCAAACTACATACGGACTACATGGCTTTGTTCTCGATAGTTAAGTCTTTCATCAGTTCTTTAAAACAGTTTAATTAGACTTATACAATTTTTATTTACCTTCTGGATAGATATCAACAAAAATAAATTATTATAATTATCCAAAATAAAACTCTGAACTTATTTTTAACATATTAGTATTAAATGGATTTGGTTAATTGAATTTAGTACGCATAGTGTTTCGTAGTCTTGTCTAAAACATTATTTTTCAGTTTCGCAGTTTTCTTGTGGAGCGTCGACGTAGAGAAGATCGCGGCCACCTTTGGGAGTCATTTCGTTGCGACAGCTTGTAAATTCTCCATTACTGGATATGAAATATGGGATATTACTAAGGATATCCTTTAAGATGTGTAATGTATGATGTCTTCAAACAAAATACATACTATAATGCATATGTTGATTATATCTGATAACAAACAAATGGGTTACTTATGTATTAGTTTTGCAATTATACAAATTAAATATTTAATTATAAATTTTCGAAATCACACATACTTTATAAAAAATATTACAATACTTAACCAATTTTCAGTGACAAGTTGAAAATCAAAACAGTTAATCTTAATGTTCTGACTTTGGGAGCCAGAAAAATATATAGTATCTACATATAGTAGACAAGAGCAGACATCGACACAAAACATCCTTCCAACCTTCAGGGGTGTATCCAGGCGTGTGTTGGGGGTCGTGACCCCTCTGGGGCCTGGATGGGTCTCACTTTATCAAATTTTTAAATGGTACAGTTAAATCAGTTATTTACAGATTCTGTTTCGATCAATTGTTTATATTATTTTTTTTCTTATAAATTATATAATTCTTTCAGTTTCTAAAAAGCCATGATTACGATGTAACAAATTTGTTACCCATAGATAGCTTTTTGAGGTAAATTAAATTCTTTCACACACATACACATACACTTACCTACACATATTTACACAACTACAACCACGTAAAAAACAAATCGAAGCATGTCTAACTTATGGGTGTCAAACTTGCCCACATCGTTGATGACGAAATAGTAAAACTATACCAACGAAACATTGAGAGAAGTAAACAAAATTACATGACAGATGGAAATGACATTCTACAAAAACATCAAGAAAATAAAACTGGATAGTACTCATTTAAAAAGGGAAATGGACAAAAGATGTATTTGAATGGTATCCAAGAGAAAGCAAAAGGAAGAATGGACGTCAAGAAAAAGATGGGCACATGGTCTCCCGAAGAGTTGGTGCAGAATGAGCTTATATAGGTCAAAATACATTATTTGTTATTTTTTTCTATTTATAAATAACGGTCAGAGAATAAAGCCTTAATTTATTATTAAGTACGGGAGTCATACTTAACGCTAATTATAAAATCTTTAAATAATAAATATAAATTTCTCCCATACGTCGATAAAAAATTCATTCTAACGCCGATAAAGAAGTTTGACTTCAAAAAGCAACATGGCGCGTAACCGAAAAACGTGACGCGTAACGAAAAAATGTTACACTAAATTTTTTTCCAACCCCGATAAAGAAGTTTCACTTCAAAAAATCGTTCATCATTATTAAGGCATAGGTGAGCAATAATACCCAACATTAAAAGAAAATCACGAATATATCTCAGAGCGTATTAATGGGATACACTGAACTCTTATAATGCCATAAATCGTCTGAAAAATATAAGCTTCAACACTCTGTCATACACGTGTCATCGGAGATCGGCGCCCGCGCATCTCTACTCCATAAATTGTACTACATAAATAAAATCTGGCGTTCCATATTTTAAAAGTTTATTTTAATAGCTGAACGAATTAAGATGTGTTTATTATCTGAACACTCGTATACAAATGCTTCCTTTTAAGAGTTGTCATAAGTCAATTTTCATGATTTAATTAAATGATAGTTAATAGGGTTGTTAAAAGTCAAAATATATTGATTTAAAGGATTTGTTTTACATGATTTAAGGAAATAAATGCAAACGAATAGTAATTGCTAGTTTCACAGAAATTAAATCTCCCAAAACAATTGGATATCTGTTAAAATATACGTTATTTTAGATTGTACCCGTGTTAGTCTGCAACGCACTCTTTTCGGTTCGATTCCTGCTGAAATAATATTTTTCACTGTAAATTTTAAAATAAATTTAACAACCGAAATTATACATAAGAATACTTCATATGAAACATTAATTTTAAAATTTAAGATTAAAGGAAATACAATGTTTATTTGACTAAGTTCCAAATAGTTTTTAAATTTCTCAAGCAATATTTGATAGAAACGACAATTACGATTTATTTACCTTAGTATTTGGTTCGGAAGCCTATTTTACAAAGTAATAATTTAGTAAATGTAACAAATCTAATTTGGGATTGATTACGCAGAAATATATTTTGCAATGTGCTGAATGAAAAACAGCTGATAGCTGTTACCGCCCTCACGTTTTTATTTCTTTTGAAATATTTACCACATAAAATATTTCTAAGTGAGATTTTTTTTTAATTCAGTGGTGCCTTTTTAGGTCTGGACCTCAGATTTCTGTATCTGTTTCATGATCATTTGTCAATCTAATAGGCAATTAGGTGATCAGCCTGTGCCTGACACCATCAACTTTTGGGTCTCAGGCAGGCTGGTTTTCTCACGATGTTCTTCTTCACCGTTCTAGGGAATGACCACATAGACAGAAAGTCTATTGGTACACGACCTCAAGAATAAAAGTCGGACGCTACGCCAATACTGCTCTAAGCGAGATTTAGTCACTTGGATATTCAACTATATTAATAGCCATAAACGGAGATTGTATTCGACTGAGTATTCGCGTATAGCATTAGATTTGTTAACAGTGTTTTTAATCAGATGTGACGTATATTGAATTTTTTACAATGCCAAGCCTAACCAAACACACTACAATTCACCATCACGATAACTTCATACATCTGAGAACATACGCATACAAGTAAAAACAACGTAATACAAAAGTCGAACGAGTTATGAAAACGCAATAATTATTGATCTTTCTCACTCTAATACATTTGTATTGCTGTCTCACTTTCATAATTATTATTATTGTAAGAGTCAAACTAATGCGGTCATCGAATTGTGCCTAAAACGACTTATGAAAATGCTTGAGAAAAAACATTATATGCATCATTGAACACACCAAAGTATTCATTTTAGATAATTTGCAAAGATTTATTATGCGAAACATTAAAATGTTTTAACATTCCTGTCGAAAAGCAAATATTGCGGCAATTTAATGGTCGTCAAGATTAAACTCGTATGACGGCGGGTAATTAATTGCTTGTTCACCTGTTCTTGTGGTTAATTTTTCTAAAGAAACGCTTTTCTATTAATAAGTACACTTGGTCATATTAAACTCAGACCGATTTTATTGTTTCGTTATATGGTACCTACAGTAGAAAATTAACGGTTATACATATTATTAATTTCTTTCTCAATTTCGCGGTTGTGTATATGTCACCGTCAAATTGTAAACACCGTTAGATTGTAATCTATCTCGCGAGATTATAAACTGTCGAAAGATTGTGAACCTCAACGTACTGTTTACAATTTAACGTGTCATTATTCGGTAGATTGTAATCTATGGAAATGAAACCGTCAAATTACAATCTTAAAATTGTTAACTGTCCGAAGGATGTCCCTGATTGGTCGGCTTTATAGTAGACCGTTCTATGTCCATAGAGTAAAAATTGATCTCAGTAGGTCTAACTCATTAAACAAATTATGAATTTATCGTAAATTTTGTCGTAGTCCTCATATAATATTAATTCAAAACTATATATGGCAGTAATATGAAAATATTTGTGGACTCATGAAACGGCTGGAGCGTAGTAAATTTTATAAAACCAGCGTTATTGCAAAACAAAATAGCAATTTTTACGAGCCATTCGTCCTGCTTTTCCATTTGCATGGTATGACTATATGACAGCCTCCTAACTCTCTGGTAATGTTTGCAATAGCAGCAATGAATTTTATTTTGCTATATAGGATATGTATGGAATAGAAACGCGATGGTACTATAATCTTTATGGGACTTTTTCTGTAGGTATATTATAAATTTTTCATTTAAGGATTTAATAATAATAATTATAGCCTCTTTTCGGACATGACAGTATTTTCTATATTTTTCGTAGATTGTTCTTTTGTTCCACTTATGTCATATGTCATGTGTCCGTTTGCCAGGTGCCAAAGGCCTCCTCCAATCCTCTCCATTCTGGCCTTTCTATGGCCACTCTACCACATGTTGTTCCCGCGACTTGTCTAATGTCGTCATCCCACCTTTTTTGTGGTCGACCTCTCTATCTCTTTCCATCTCTTGGGTACCATTGTGTGATTATTTTACTCCATTTATCCTTTCCCCTGATCATGTGACCTGCCCATTTCCACTTTTGTCTTCTTATTTTCAAAGTTATGTCGGGTACCTTAGTCTTTCTTCTGGTGTTGCTACTCCTTTCTTTGTCTTTTCTTTTGATCCCAGTCATGCTTCTTTCCTGGCATGGCATGCATGGCATTTCATGGCATGTTGACATACGGAGAGTTTATTTTTTACGGTTTTTGTTAAAGCCCATGTTTCGCTCCCGTATGCCAGCACTGGCAGGATGCATGTATTAAATAAGGATAACTAAGGATAAGGATACTATGGTAAAAATGCATTATTTACAAGAAGTAAATTAAATTTATTTTTCAAATGCATTTAGTGAATGATTTCTTCACATGAGTGTGTCCAACAAAGAAATAATTAGTGGCTAGCTCAGGTTTAAAGACGAATTCCATGTTGGGAATCAGCTTCTCAAGAGAATAGAGAAAGAAATATAGGCTAATAGAGACTGCTCAATAGAATAAAAAATAGACATTTCTGATTGTAACTTATTTTTGATAGATATATTCAAACCCGGAAATGACAAAAAACAATATAACGAAAAACGTAAAACCCTAAAAATACAATGAAAATTTCACGATAAAACGGTTAACAAAGACCCATTAAAAACTGAAGTTATAACATGAAATCTGATCCCGGCCGGTGTTTTCAGAAATTCGCCTTTCATCATAAAGTGGTGAGAGCAGCTGCTGGCTTTATGTGGTTTCCGAACAGCTTCTTTAATAATGTTTATTTTCTGAAGTGGAACACTCATCATATAAAAATGGCTATTAACATGTGTCACTCGGAGATGTATCCGTTACATTTATTATTAGATTTGACAGCCGGTCAACAGACATTGCGTTTGTTTCATTGATAAATTTAAGGTCGCAAAGAAATCGAATCCAAGACCTTTGTGTTCAACCACTACACACGGGAGCGATAGAGGTGTTATGTAAAAACACACACACTATGTATCCATTATACCCAAGTCATGAAACCTTTTTCAGGCTTTTCATAACATGTTATTTACTCATAATTTTATTCTTCCTCATATTAAGTTAGTTTTATATACTTCGAAGGATAGAACCTAAGCAATACGTTCCTTATTACAATTGAAGACATAAACAAACAGCACAAAGACAACAATTTGCGCCTACAGCAAGAGAACAGCGCGCAATAAGCCGTTGTCTAATAACAACTGTAGCATCTGAGAAGATATCTCAATATCGTAGGTGCGAGTTAATTAACACATGACGCTTGTCGTGGAAATAGAATTCCTGTAAACGGGGTGCGCGCGCGCCCCGGGCCACGGCGGCCTTAGTGCCGCCCGCCCCCGTTGTTTGTTTACAAGCAACGAGACTTCATTACGCCGCTGGCTAATGTATTCAACTTCAGCTTCCACGTTAGCAGCGACACTTCTCGGAATCAATATGCTCCTTGTATGTTTTGATTGGCTCACACCAGACGCCGCATCGCAAACCGACCCTTATTTTAAGAGTATTAACAACTAGATTTCCACGCGTTTACTGTTACGTTAATGACAATGAATACAACGAACAGATTTCAATGTTAATACTTGACGGGATATTTCCTAGCGGTAACGACCTCTGCATTGAACTTGTCCAATTTTAGGGTTTACAGGCATTAATTTGTTTTATTGTCTGTTTATCGATGTACAATTTCCTGTACTGAAACTTTACCGGCTTTAATTGTTAGCTATTTTAATCAGAAACCGTATACTTTTTCACTGTGAGTTGGAAGTAATAACAATAAAATGTAAAGAGAACATTATTCCACCAAAACAATGGATATTGCAAACGCGTAATATGAGCGTCTGATCCTTTCCCCTAAAAATAATAATGTTTCATCTTATAAAAATATTTCCCTTACGACTGTCGCTCAGTATATCACGGTATTTGTCACAGAGGATCACCCTTTATGTTCGTTTCTAGTCAAACCCCTTAGATAAGCGAGCCTTTTATATGCCAAATATAATATATTATGGTTTACATTTCTGCAGATGGAGTAATATGGATATTCCTTTTAGTATTATTGACAACAAGCCGATAAAAAATTTACGTATTGCACGTATACCTATATATAATAATAATCACTTTATATAATTCAAAGTTATTAATGTATGCTAGTATTCTAAAACGAAAATCGACTCAAATCGTTATCAAGCCGTTCTTTCTCTATAACGCAAGACTGACACTGTTGGTAGTACTCAAGAAAAAGTTTTGATTTAAGAAATCCATTTCAAATCATCAAAACTGAAAAGGAACCTATTTTGGTTAAGTACATGTAACAGTATTATCAAAAACTATAGACTTAATATGTTCATTGATAATATGAAACTCTTTAAGCATATCTTCGTAAGATATCAACTACACGAGCCATTACTTCCGACATATGAGCATAGCATAAATATCCGTGTATTATGGTTATCAGAGGACAAAGTCGCATCTTCGGATACCAGTCATCTATTCACCGACTTTAATGGATTGCTTGCTTTCATATCCTACGATTCCTATGATCTAAGTATATCAGAAGGGCATTCAAAAGCTTTTTAACTCTGAGTACGAAACTTCGCACCGTTCCCCTCATATCCCGAAAACAAACAGCGAATGTGGCAAATAGCAAACAATATTATACGAAATGCACAATAATATCTGTTCCGGCGTGGCGGGTCGTCGTGTTTGCTCCCGCGAATAAATATGAAATTCGAAGATCTCTCGGGCGAGCAAATATTATGGGAGCTTTGGTAAAATGATAACCGCCAAGATTGAAAATTTGGATTTACTCGCGGGGCGCTGACGTGAATGCCAAACTACTGCATAACTTATACAAACACGTTTCATCTTTCGCAAAATTTTGTGGACGTTTGCACATTGAAATTTAAGTAGATCTTTTATCTGATATATTGAATACTGATGCGAACTCTCGAGAAAAAAAGGGTAGATCAAACTTTTATTAATGCTAGTTATTATGAAAATAAACAGTAGTTGAACGAGTGATTTTTAACCCTGAGATGGTGCGTTCGTATCTCGGTGGAATAATAGATTTTTTCTTTAATTTTTTCGGTAAAGGAAAACATTGTCTGGAAAATATATATTAGATTCAAATATCAACAAAGCATGTCCTTTAACTTTTAAAAATTTAATAAGCTGGGCAACCTTATCAGTAAAATGCAATATGTTCACGGCTTTATAATGTATACAATAATGTTTTTATTTAACTACTTCTTGCACTAACACTCACTGTATTGGTTCGGCTACCCAAACCTACAATCTTTAACTCCGGTCCTTCCCCTGTGCCAGATCTTTGGCTAAAGCACTTGACAATATCTATTTATTTATTTATCAAAGTTCACCACATCACATATAACGCCGTTTGTACAGTATATGTTACAAGCTATCTATTCTAAAATACATGACACAATTATGGTGACCATAAATGTTACAAAAAATAAATTTAAAAAAAAATTTTGTGGTTTACGCTGCTTTTTTAACAGCACAACCGAATATATCAAGCTGTATAAGTAGTGTTTATTCTATTATATTCGTCAAACCAAACATTCGATTATCAAAAGAGGGACTTCTACTATTTCAATCTTTACACCCTACCTCGTTTGAAATAAAACGATAATGTGATGCCGTGATTGAAAGCGAGTAACGACTCAACAAAATCCAACCGCTATTTTCTGCAATGTCATCGCTGCATATAAAAAGTTATGACCGCTGTCGATATTTCCGAGAGCCGGTGAAGTGGCTGAGGAAACGATATGCAGTAAACGGACGGGCGTGAGGTCTCGCGGGGCCACTGCCATCTCCCTGACCCGTCCGATTTTATGCCAATTTTCATAAAAATAAATCTGGCTCGTTGATTGAACCAGTCGCCACCCTGTTCGTGATCGCCTTTCTATTTTATTGTTATTAGCTCAGGCGCAAGGGTACGAATTATTGTTCCGCCATTTGTCCCAAAAATCAGAGAGGTGTCGGAATTGTGACTTGGAAATTTTATTCCAGCGGCCATCTTAAAGCTGACCGTTCATACAGTGACCGATTTTGCTGTGTTTTCATATAAAATCACGTTATTTTTATTTAAAAAAGATGCGTACAGATTATTATTATGCATATCCTTGAGATTGTTATTATTTGATTTATTAACAATAATAAATCCCGGATTGAAACCAAAAGGATATTTCTTTCTACTATTTAACATTTATTATTTCGGTATAAAAAAGATTGCCTTTGTAACAAAAAAATCCACCTATAGGGCTACCTACCATCGGTGGTGGTATCCCACAAATAAAACATTTTAATAGCATTGATTTAAATGCGAGATAAAATTAAATCATTTTTTTTATCCTTTAACTCCTGGTAATAAAATTTCCGCATCCCTACAACTTGAATGATAACTTATCAATATTGATTAAAACTTTTTCAACTCCATGAATAATTGCAATCAGCCTTTGCCTTCAAAAATTAATTCCAGCAAAAACGAGTTATGTGGAGTATTTGGACAAAAGTGCAGACCGTAGTCAAAGAAGCATGGCGGGTGATCGTGATTTATCGCCGGCCGCTTTTGAATATTAAATAATCTTTAATGGGAGCGCATGATCGTCCCATTAGCCGTCGTCGTTGCTTTCACGTTTAATAAAGAGTCATTTATAAGCCAACGTCGCTTTTCCCTTATCTGGACGCAGTATGTCGCGCGTCTGAGGTGCCGCCCTATCAGAATTAATTCATAATTTTATCCTGCTTAGGAATACTAATTTTTCCTTATCTTTTATCTATTGTGTATTGGGGAGCGCTGCGTCTTTTTGCACACAAGTCGTATGCGATTCCGTTTATAAACATCATCTGAACCAATGTTGTACCCCCTTAATTCTGTCAAACTAAAACATAATAGTAACACAAAACAATATTCATGTATTTCTTATTCTTTTGTACAGCATCGCAATACATGAATCCGTGAGATTAACCTTTTAGTTCTTAGTTAATTTTTTTATTTTAGATTAAGGTTTGTGATTCTATAATTTTTATTGTTTACTAGCTGACCTGGCTAACTTCGTTCCGCCCTACAACCTTATAATATCGTTGTTACTTTAATTTAACTTATTTTAGGATTTCATTAATGTTAAGTATTACATTAATACAACTTTTTTGCAAATACAGAAATGTTTTATTGCTTGCCATTGCGAAAGAAGAATGGCAGTTTTACACATTAGGCATCTTCTCTCTAGCGTCAATATGGCGATACTGCATTTTAAGCACTTTCTGATATCCAACATCTTTTGATCAGGATCAAAGCATGGTTATGTATCTCCTCATTCACCTCAAGATCGGAATTTCTTGAACTGACACGAATTCGACGTAAAATTATGCGTAGTTTTGTCAACAGATGGCACCATATGGTTTTTGCATTCGTAAAATTAATTAATTTATTTATTGTTATTCGATAACTTATCAGATATTTTATATCTATTGCTTATTCTGCTATTCGGGACGGAAACAAATCCAACAAATCAAAAACCATGGCAATCGGTCCAGCCGTTCTCGAGTTATAAGTGTTGTAACAAACACGACTTTCTTTTATATATATAGATTTTATAAGATTTGGTTATGCACTTCTTGCACGTTACCCATCATATTTCTTTATAATAGTTTTTTCCTTACTTGGGTTGCCTTGAAGAGAACGTTTGTTAGCGATAATGCCGCCCGTTGCATCCCTTATAATTTTCATGTATTTATATAACTCAAACAAACAAACACATTTTCTTTTGACTGATAATATTTATTCAAGTAATTAAGGAAAAAGCCAATAATAGCAATTGAGAAAATTAAAAAACAATCAATAAGAAATTCGCGCTCGAAAACCTACAAAAACTCCTTCACGTCTATGGCAACTCGTAATCGAGCAAAATTACAGCCATCTTAATAATATTATTATACCTATAAACGTAAAAATTTATGATACAAACGGATGTTTTATGATACTGAATGTTGAACAATAAAAATACTCAACTCATATTATGTATGGAATCTACTGTGCATTAAGAGGATGAATATCCTGAGAAAGGCGTACGAGATTACTTAAGGCGCATATCGTCAATTACGACTTCCTAATGACACTTCGATCGCGCACTCATTATCACGAACATTCAATCGGTTAGTTATTCCTCTTAATATCTCCGGAGCGTGGGCAGAGCGGGCGGGATATCGTCACGTATGAGCCGCCGAGCGGCGTAATTATATCGGCACAATTAAAGAGCTACTAATATATTATAATTGTTCTGTTAGCAAAAGTTTTTACAAGAGCCTGGTAAGCCGACGCGGCGCGTTTTGATCGCCATTACTTGGCTGTAACACCCCGTTACGATTCGATTGACCGATGTGAACGATTGAAGAACATGTTTCTATTATGCACTACAGCATGTTCGACGACTCCGATGAAAGGCAGTGTTTCCATTCATTCGACATCATTTTACACCCATTCAATGGAAAATTGCTGTAAAGCAGGTAATACATTTTATTTCAGATCATGTGCTTCAATAACTGTCGTTTTAAAAATAATTATTTCTGTTATTTTACTTTGCCTGGTAAATATTTTTTCATAAGCACGTTTCATAGGATAATATACAGACGGATCAAGTGCCTGAAGAACTAATCTTCATACAAAAAACAAATGAAACGGCGTAGGATGTAATTGTTTCCTTCGTACGGAAAATCAATACAATACTACCGTAATTACGTGGCTATTGTGAGTAGTAAGATAGACAGCAACATTAGGCAGTCAAGTCAATGTGACTGCTTAATAAAAGGGTAGAGTTTGATTTGCTTGCGAATCATGAGAAAATTATGCACACATCGAGAGGCCTTTGAACATCCGACGGATAAGAATAATTGCAATGATTGTACCCTTATAATCCGTTTATTTAATAGTCGACAGATGTTAATCGCTCATAGCAATTATACCTTAAAACGTGATGTAACTTGAAACATTTGTAATTTATATGTCTACGTCATTTTACCGCTGAAATAAGGAACGAAAGCCAATGCTCCTTTGTTTTCTTTATCTACTTGATATTATATTAAGCATTAATAAGTACCAAATATTAAATATGTAATACATCATCTAGGGCATAAATTTACGCACGACGTATAGCCCGAAAGTCCTGCATTCGATTGCTGGTGAAATAATAATTGGAGTTGATAGGTTTAAAAATGAAAATAAATAGTTTTCAACCATGACTGAGATTGAACAATGAGACAAATGACTCACTGTCAAAGTCCATTTTGTATGGAAAAGTCTAAGTAACTACGGCTGGTATGATAGATAAAGACGAAGACATAATAAACGCATTTCCTACACTCCGACAAACATTTCAAGAATATACATTGGACAATTTTGCTCACAGCAAAAATCTGCAAAAGGAGGTAAAAATAACCCCAAAAAATATTGCAAAAACTTATAAATGTGCTCACCCACACTAAAACAATAAAAACCAATATTAAGAAATTTAAGTTCAATACATAAAAACTTTTAATAACTTTTTATTACGCACATACATCAAGTGGCGCTACAACCCTTTTGTCTTGGCCTGGCATGTCTGAATTTAATTCATTATTTTTTTATAGGTCACTAAAAACAACCACCTAACACACATTGTCAAACTTAATAGTAAGATTAAAATCTAAGACCTTTCACAGAGATTTCCCTCACCGTACGAGCGAGTGTTAATTTCGTAGAAAAAACCCCGTTGGCGCTTGAACCTGGAGTTCGAACATCCGACCTCCGCTTAGTGAAGCGTCTGCTTTACCACAAGGGTAACATTGCTACTGTTTTATTAATTATTATTTGTCAATATTAGTAGGTTATCTAACTATATGGCAGTAATGAGTAGTGTTGGCTTAGAGGCCAACGTGTAACTCTCATCACTGAGGTCGTAGGTTCAATCCCCGGCTCAGCACCAATGGACGTTCTATGTGCGCATCTAACATTTGCTCGAATGGTGAAGGAAAACTAATCACTTACTTGCCTATTAGATTGACTAATTACCATCAAACAGATAAAGAAATCTGAGGCCCAGACCTAAAAATGTTGTAGCGCCACAGATTACTTCGGTTATATCTAAATATTACATACACTAGACTCCACCAGATTGATTGTTCAAAATCCAGTGAGATCCTATAAAACTACTACAAATTTCCAAATCGTTTTCACAAATAAAGTGATTTACCAGAATTAAATAGATATGTAATTTGTAAAGGTACAGGTCATGGGATACCTGTGCGAGGGCTGGGGCTGGGGGAAGCGAAGGTGGCTAATATTTAAAAAAAATAAGATTTTTTCGTATATCTGGTATTAAAAATTCAAGTTCCGCACGAGTTAATCTAAGTACCCATCATAAACTGAGCTAACAAAGATGTAAATTAGTTGCTGTTTAATTAGCGAACAGTTTTCGTTAAAAACTTTTTATATTCGACCATTGTATGTAAAACAGTTTGGAAACAATTTTTAACATATTGTTTCACAACACTCCTGATTTATTAGTCCAAATTTGTATGCCTTATCTATCTTTATGAACTGAGAACGAAAAAATTGCGTAAAATAATATTTACTTTTAAATGTATCTTATCTGGTAATATTTGTATTACGGACTTAAAAGCCATTAAGCAAAATATAGAACGTCAATATAAAACAGTAAAAAGGATCTTTTTAAATAATGTAGGTAAAAGATTTAATTGAATTTTTTTTTTTACGAGTAATCACGCCATTTCTATAGCAAATGACATTTTCAATATCTATTTAAATATAGCTACACCAGTTTTGGTGGCATTCATACATTTCATTATTTGAATATGATAAAATTTAGAAGAGCAATGTTGCCCTAATGACTTCAGGGTGAATCTCTAATCTCTGACGTCTTAGGATCGATCCCCGTCTGTGCACCAAAGGAGTTTTGTGTTAATGTACGGCGACAGGACAACATCGTGAAAATTAAACACAAAAAATTATCGGCGTTTGTCAGGCACAGAATGTCTAAATCTACTCCAAAATGTACCTATTAGAAAAAACATGATCACGAAACAGATACAGAAATCTGAGGCCCAGACTTAAAAACTTTTCACCTCCTTATTGAAGTAGTTGGGAGTAATTCACATTCTTCATAGACAAAATTAAACCTAGTAAACGGATCTCCAGTACTATGAATCTTACTTAATTCCGGGCTAAATTTTGCATATACTCATAAATGCCATACGCGTGCTTCTTAACACTCGCATGTTAATTCTAAGCCTTGTTGCATTTAGAACGGGGCGGCCTAGTAATTATATGCTTTCATTTGTCTGTTACTCGGAACAAACGAGCTGGCTTGCCGTGTAAGCTGCCTCCATGTAAAGCAGTTAGCAGTACTCTAATCTCACTACGCCATTAATTTAAAGAATACGTTTTACCACCGAAACAATTCCTTCATTTTCTTATTTGCATATTAAAATAATTTCGACTTAACGCAGTAAAGCTTGCGTTATCTACTTCCGAAATGCTGTATGCGTCAAATCGCAAGCGTTGTAATATAAACTTTTTGTAGGTGCATTAAATTTTAAATTTAAATAAAAATTCAATCAGTTTTGTTTATCACCGTAAACGTTAAGAACGATGACAGATAAAGGCTCGTTGCGCGCCCAAATAGATAAAGTAGTGTGGAAATTAATGTCTACATTTACTGGTGCATGAAGTTTTGGTTAATATAGGAGCAAAGTGTAACCATTATCGTAAAGGAAACGCACATATCAAACCATTTATCATTATTTAAATGGATCTATGAGGCATGTTATTTTATTTTAATTTTAAACTATTTTTCTATAAATAAGGGCTATGATAACAGTGTTTGTTTTTTAATGACGATGTAGGAAATAGTTTGTAATAGGTTATTGTAGTTGATGAAATTGATACTAAGCAAATATTTAGTTTTTTCTCCTTCCTAAATGTTTACAGCTTAATAATAACTCCCCAAACACAATCAACAAAATATTGAAATTATCAAAGACAGCTCAGACTTCTACCACGAAAAAATAATTATACTTAATTAAATAAGCTATATGAAGTACATTAATAAAATACCTAATTATAAATGGACACGCGTGTTCACCCACCGTGCACTTTATGAACAAATAATTACAAGCACAACTTTACAACATTCCCTTAACTGATATGCAATCTAAAACACTTCTATGAATTACAAATTATATGATGTCCGTTTTATAATGTTACCTTATAATTTTATGATACGTTAATTAAACAGTTTCACACTTTAACTACGATAATATTTATGATATTTGTTCAAGAATATGTTAACTTTTTTAGGGTTATTTGCTTTTAATGTTAATTAAGCTTCATGTTTCAGTTCCTCAAACTTTTAACTTTAAAACTTAACTGGTCGCAATCATTCCGATTGAAGTAACGTAACTCCAGCGTATTCATAATCCTTCATTCTAGGCAATTTGATATTTCCCCTCGATGCAGCCCTCCGTAGCGTGTTTAACACTTCAACGATTTTTAACGTTTGTAGTATCAATTAATTAAAGAAAATTGTGGGGATATTGATAAGCTGCAGGTAATACCCGTGAAATGTATGGTACGTGAGGTGGAAGTGTGAAGAATTGCCGATGAATTATTGTTATGAATGCGGTTACATTTTTTCACACATTCCTTGAAGGCAGTGCAGCGAGTCTAAAGCACCCGGCGAGAGGCTCTCGCGCGTGAAATTATTATCATATAATACCCTGGCTTTGGTACGATTATTCAAATGCTCATGGCCTTACTTCGCATTCGGTCCGTAGACTTTCGCATTCTTGAATACTCCGCGCAAGTCGCTACTAAAATTTGTCCAATATATTCATGTTTAATGCGCCAGTATTGTCATGTGAGCGATAAGCAAATGACAGAAAATGTTATGTAAATTTAAAGTACCTATAATACTTGGCCAGCTCCATAGGCTTATGGATAATGGGGGAAGCGTTAGTTATTGCCGAAGATAAGACAATGTTTTGAAACAAAGAATTGGGAATATAAAAACACCATTGCACGTAAACAATTGCACTTATTTTACTTGTTTACTTTAATATATTATCAAAGTCAAAGGAGCATCAAGACCCTTCTAAACTTGGTAAGAGGGAGGCTCGAAGACGTAAACCAAGTGTTATCTAAGTGTATTTTGCTTTGGACTGTTTATGAGTTTAGAACGAGATCCGTCACGCGACGTTAACTCAGTATAGAAGTGATAAAGTGACCGCTAATCTGAGCTATTCGGGTCACACTTAGTACATTTTATTAATCACAAAGCTTACAAATTACACCTTACTTCCTGGACGGTGACAGCGAATCGAGTATGTTAATTTTATTGTTCTCTCTATTGTATAATTTGGGCGCCGTTTGGGGTGTTAGTTTTAATTTTATTTAGACTAGCCGTACCCACACTTGCTCCGCGTTTATCTGATTCTCAGTCTGAGTTGGTCGAATAATGAATAAATGTTCATATTTTCTTTAAAATTTATCAAAGAAAATAGGAACACATATATTGTGATGTCTTCTCCTGCGTACAAAACAACCTTCGTGTGCTAACCGTGCAGCGAACACTCTGCATGTAACCCAGTTCCTGAGTTCGATTCACGTCGTAGAACTCATAGTCTACCAACAGATAAATGTCTGCTTTTGGTCTTTCAGTTGTGTAGGGTTGGTTCCTCACTCCTTTACATTACTTGGTACAATTCTCTCTATAAGATAAACCAGGAACCAATTTTCATTTTTGGCTGATAAACCACTGATTTAGTATACATCATACTTCTGTAAAATTTTCTTTATCAAGTTTGTTACAAAATATTCATGTTCATATTAATACTTTAATCGCGAAATTTACACTTTAAACGTGGGGGTCTCCACATGACGCCTTATGCAAAGCAGGTGCTACCTGATACGTTATATTTCCTTGGAACTAACAAAGCTTATATTCAGTTTGATCTGCTATTCAAAAACCGCCTTTAACGTTCCCTGAATAATGTGTAGTTTCGCAAAATTATTACTTATCTCAAATTATATCGCTTTAAAAGTATGTATAACAATTAGTTTTTTGTACTTGTATAAGTTACATTTGTACATTGTTAGACTCGAATCGTTACGCGTTATCTCGTAACGCCATCGTTAAATTCATAGTTACGTTCACGGGCGTAAATATAAAATGAAAATAAAAACTAAGTTATTGTATGTTTGTATACTTATTAGGAGGTAAAGTTGGCCCCGCTTTGGGCAATTTATTGGGGTAAGTTATGGGCGGCGCGCGGGCTCTAGCGCCTAATTTATTCGCCGTGCACATAAATTACTTGATTATGAATTCAAGTTAACTCCACTGAGTTATTCGTTTGTTGTTCTAGATTGTGCTTTTGTGTTCAATGATAATATTTGTCTGTCTCCCAAAGTTAATTAAACGCCTTGTGGCTTAATTTGTCTTACTGGCGTTTTTATTATACATATTAGTAAACATCTTATTGTTGTGACATTTGAGAAACGAAAATCAAAATACGTTTTTTCTGTCATGGATTACAAGGCTGACAATTTATATACACTTAAGAACAGCATCATCAATCTCGTAAGACCTTAGTAGTAAATATGTATTTAATATACCTAGGTATTCTATTAATGATCTCATAATTTTAAGTACTGTTAGCGTTATTTGATGCATTGAAGTGTTTTATCCTTTGCATTTTCTTAGAACCATTTCTTATTATTATTATTTTTGTACTGTTTCTCTAAGCACTGCAGCCTAGGATGTAAACTCGTGATGATGAGGCAATAGCTGAGTGCATTTCCCTTTCCAAGGGTCAGCTAAACTCTGTATATATGTCAACGTAAAATTGTAAATACCGTTAGATTGTAATCTATCTCGCGAGATTGTGAACTGTCGAAAGATTGTGAACCTTTATGTACTGCTTAGAATTTAACATATTATATAATCTTTAAATAAAGCAATTTATTTGTATTTACAATTTTACGGTGACATATATACTTTTATTTGTATAGGTAAGTATTCCTTAAATCTGTGGATCAATTGTTGTTTGTTTGTAATAACATCTAGTGAAACCGAGTGTAAAAAGACGCCTGAAAAGCAATTGTGAGGATTATGTTTAACAACGATGGTAACGTAGGTGTTTTCCGAGCGGTACTAACGCCAAGTCGCAGCGCGGAATAATCGCGGAGCCATAAAAGATGTAATTTCAGATAAACTGAAATGCTCCGCCCTATTCCACCTGCCCCCAGCGCCCCCTATCTGCTTTCTAATGACTAATTATTATGCTGTGCGTGCGTCAGTGCCTTACACCTACCGTACCGCGTTTGCGGTTGGTGTACAATTTGTTACCAATGTTATAATATTCGTTTTCAGGTACACAGATTATGCTGTCCTTAAAGACACAGAATAAATAATACTTAAGCATGCCCGCGCTTTAACGTTCTTGCTCTGTACATTCAGAATGTTGTTGCACCAATATAAGTACAAAATTAGCAATATCTTAAAATAACATAACCCTATTTATTACAGATATAATAAAACCAAATATCTACAACTATATAAACTAAGTTATAGTATGTATTCTACCAAAGGGTCTCATAGCCTAGCCTATATTAGGTGTCTGTTAGGTGAGGAGTATCGGGTTCGAATCCCGGTCGGAAGTTTATTTCTATAAATTTAAATTTGTTCTCTGCCTTTAGGAGAGTTGTATATTACCGGTGCTTAAACCGTAGGTACATGGCGGGCACGGTCGAATTTCTAAGTTAGATATGCAGAGGGCTTCGAACCTTAGAAATGAGGATGTGATGTGAAACTTCTTCTTCTGGAAGTGCCTCTCCACTTCGTTCGTGACTCTATGGAACCAGGTTATCCTCAGCATTCTTCGGTAACACCACATGTGAACCTTAGAGAGGGCAATTCAGCATTCCAAAAAAATTCAATGCTAAAGTAATGTTGTATCCCACCAAAGTAAGGTTTTATCATTTAACTCATATAGAATTTCTGTAATTAATGTATAAGACCACAGTTCACGCGTAATCGACTCATCCAGGAGACGAGCCCTGGCGCCGTGATCAGAACGATACCTGCGCGCACGCCGATGTTTGATACCGCAGTATTAACATACCGTTCGCACCGTCTCATTATCTCTGATTAACTTTTACTATACTTTTCTTTCTAATAAGCTTGTAAGGTAACAAATGACTACGGCTCTGTCGAGTTACTAATTAGTAAGTGCAAATTGTTCTAGTGAATTTTATATCTAACCTACACATTTATACTCTCCCAAAGAGCTCAGAACAATTACAATTAGCGAAAAGCAACGTGATAAAAATACTTTCGTTTGATAAACAATACTGCACCTAACAAATAAATAATTGTCTTTGTCTAAGACTAATGGATAGTTATATTTATCAATTATTTACAACACAGCTTAGAAATATAAATAAACCAGCACTATAACCTTTTTAGGTCTGAGCCTCAGATTTCATGTTCATCGCCGTCAACAAAACTTTTTATAAATTTGAGGTCTTCTATTCTACTTAAATGATCCTAATCCTTGGGATTGAATTGCTCCAGTTCAAACAATTTGTATGACAATACCTGGCGATTAAAAAGAGTGGCGGAAAGTTTCTTGCCAGTTCTTCTTACCCGCTCTACGCCCTTGACTTGCGAACTGGTAGTAAATGTAAATTTACGATTAATTTAACTTGACGATTCAAAAGTGTACTTGGTTACCCACTTGAATAAAGATATTTTGAGTTTGAGTTTGAGTCGACTTTTTGAGTCAAAGGCAAGCCGGTTTCTACACGATATTTTACTTCACCGTTCGAGCGAATGTGAAATGCGCACATGGACAGAAAGTCTATTGGTGCACCGGGATAGAGTTTTTTCATCGGACGTCGAGGCAGAATACGAAATTCCACCCGTATCACCTCGACGTCCGCCGTTCCACAACTGAGCGTTTTTCAAGGCAGTTTTTGCCGCGCACCACCACTTTGTGGAACTAGCTGCCCACTGAAGTATTTCCGAACCAATTCGACTTAGGGTCCTTCAAGAAAAGAGCGTACCAATTATTTAAAGGCCGGAAACGCACTCGCGAGCTCTCTGGCATTGAGAATGTCCATGGGCGGCGGTATCACTTAACATCAGATGAGCCTCCTGCCCGTTTGCGCCCTGTTCTATAAAAAAAAAGCCGGGGATCGAACGTACGGATGAAAGTCGCACGCTGAAGCCACTAAGCTAAAACTGCTCTACAGCACAGCTTAGCGTAGATTAAATTTGTTACATCTTAGCTTTTATATTTATTTTGAATTTCAAACAATAACCGTTCCAAGCCGAGTCCCAAGAACAAAGATAATCACCATAATAGTGTAATTATATTAAACATTAGGAACCTTCGCTACCTAGTATCTCTATTAAAAGTATACTTGAATAGTTTCTTTATGTATACGCAAGTAAGGTTCAATAATAGAAAATTTACAGCAACAGCTTCTCAGTACAATAATCTGAATTGTACAAATAGCCTAAGCCCTAACGGTACCAACATATTGGCATATGTTCGTGACTAGTTTACGAGTGCTACGACATTGCATATTAATTGTCGCTATCGAGCACATCGCTACGACCTAGCTTATGTGCAATACATATACGCAAATACATATGCTTTATGCTGTAATAGCTTCTACAATGATGAACAGGCATTCGAACTACTAAATTAAAATCGATCGAGGAAAGTCGGTTATTGTGTCAGTAAAAACATTAAAAAATATGAATATTTTTAAGTCAACGGACAACTGCCGAATTAAACATGAAGAGGAATTGGTTATACCAAAAATTTATCTGGAATTGTATAGGTAAAACACTTTTTGTATGGCAATTAAGGTTTATAATGATTTACAAAAAACATTCTTAGATCTTCCTACTAGAAGAACTATTATATGAGTTGAACATTATAATTAATATTAATTTGATATTTTAATAATGTGATGATGTACCTACTGTTAAAATAATATAAGAATTGACTATGATGATATGATTATAATGTAATGTAATTAACTATTATGTAAAATTGCATTATGTGTGGTAGAACATGCGAAAATTAGATTGTACCACCATAATACTTTTGTGCCATGTTCTTACAAATAAATTATTATTATTATTTGATTCCTGGCAAAGCAATAACTGTTTTAGGTGCAGAGAAGGTTAGCCTAAAGAATCTGAGACAGATGCAGATTAATTTCATGCACCAAGGTGACAGGGCATACAATTTTAAGAACTGTTTAGTTAATGCGTGAAGAGGCCGAACCTGTCACTTTTAATTTATTCATTATAAATCATAATTTCTCAATAATAATTTGACCCATCTTTGTCGCTTTTAAGAACCAAATGGTACGGTTTTACATTTCTATAATACTATATAGATAAATTTACTCTTAGATTTTTTGCTAGGTCTATACTAAGCCGTTATTGAAGCCTTTAAATCAACTAAATATTCTATTGTTTAATATAATTTTACTGCTTAAAAATTATTGGATCTTAAAAGCGCTGTCAAATATACCATGCAACAAATCCTATACGATGTTCGTGCCCACAGTGCCTTACGCTATTATTACCTTTGACAAAATTTCCAATTATTACGCAACAATTGATTGTAAACTATGAAGTAATCAAGTTAGATAAATCTATACTGTGAAATCATTGTAACTTGATCAGACAGAGATAACAGCGTGTACCAATCAATAGCTTTGCTAAAACAACGACAAGGAACTTATTCAGCCAAAGAATTATTTCATTTAAATAATTACATAAATTATTGAGTAGGTGTTTTGCACGCGACATTATGTTATCTATTATAGTTAAATTTAACGAATAATTAATTTTTTGTGTACTTTTAGAAATGTCTCTTGATATGTCAAACTGATCATGTATTAAAATAAATTAATTATTCTACACATTATACATTTACAATTTAAAAGTAAATTATAAAGTTAATGGCCTTATTGCAAAAAAAGAAGAGTTTTAGAAGGACAAATTATATAATATAGTAGGTAGTATATATTTTTATATTGGCAATAATTATCATAACTTAAAAAGAAACTAAATCCAACTAATACACAAAATTAGACACATATTGGCCTATTTATAAGGCAAAGTAATAACCTACTGAAGTTACCGTCCGTTCACAGGGTCGACAGAAGTCCGTTATTCAATTGTCCAGTATCAAGTATGCTAAATGGTATACCTATAGTATACTGCCTCGCAATAGAGTGAACGCATTCTAATATGCAAATGTATTTAAATGCTGAGCCCTCTTCATTACCCCGTATCGATCTTAGATATACAATTTGTAACTCGATAGGTACCCAAAGTACAAATCAGACGATACAAAGTATGTCTTCTGTTCGCAGTTATTTTGCATGTTATCGGGCTGATTTAAACTCATTGATTTACTTGCTTGACTTAATGATAGGAAAAATTGTAGTCAATTCGATTGAGTGTACTTAGATAGGATACTTGTGTTGAGCGATTTATTTTAAGTGTTTAATCTATGGTTTTGTGTTTTAATACTTATGTACACGTATTTAATGATTATAACAATTAATTCATTTTTTTATTAACGTAATTTAAATAACATTATTGTTACTTATTAAATGCAATTAACACTCGAAAAATAATTATTTGATTAATAATAACTAAATTTGTATTACCTTAACATTGACCATGAATTTAAAAACAAGGTTAATTTACGAAATAAAATACAAACAAGTTTAATAATAATTAAATAAACTTTTAGTATGTAATGTCTTTTTCGTTATTATATCTATGGATAATTTTATTTTGACGTCCCTGATACCTATATTGTTCCTGTGGACTCTTCCAGCACTCCGTTTAAAGAGACACACACATGTATCACTTTGTATATACGAGCATAAAGGAATACAAAAATAGACAGATAACAAAATTCATATGCAAAATTCCTCGCTACCTGGAGCCCATCGTTAGTATTCACAAAACTAACTAGCTTCGGCTCCAATCAGATTAATCTTAAATATTTATTGCAAACGTTGTGCTAAATTAGTATGATGATCAAAACACTGATCCTAAAGGAAATGTTACATAGTGAAACGTGGGTGGGCTGCTGACTAGCTTAATGAATATAAATAATTACTTTCACAACAAATCAGAATAGGAAAACTTTCATATTGTACGTAATGTGTATGTACTTTTTACACGCTTTATATTAGCTTCACCTGTATGTATGTAACCGACTCCTTCGGACTCGATTTTGACCCACTTTAACGGACAGATTTAATTCAAACTTTGCGCACCTGTCAAAGATCGATGACAATGCAATAATCCGAAAAAAAAATAAAAATAACTAACAATAAATAATAGTTAAAAAAAACTAGACCACAAAAAGTGAAAAATAATTCCTAATTTAGGCTGAAAATGGTAATGAACAAAAAATACTGGTATTATTGTGAAATAGCATGGGGCGCTCTGTGCCATATTTTTCGTCTATCGACTACTTTTTAGTTTGATGTGCTTTAAAAGCGTGTGGTCTAGTTTTTTTAAACTATTATTTATTACTTGACTAAGCGACTAGAGAAGACTATGAAAATAGCGAATGGAAAGTAAGTATTTAATCGTTGGCACAGATTTAAATTATGGCTGTACTTTGCTATACTTTGAACGCACGAATAGAACCGGGCAATCGAGGAGGAGACTCACCTGAAGTTTAGTGATACCGCCCATGGATACTCAATGCCAAAGGACTCGCGAGATCCTAAGTCGAATTGGTCCGGAAATATTCTGTCTTCGTTGGGATGAGTGAGATCATTCTTAGTAAAAGTTGATTCCGCTTTAACTGTGTTAATTAGGTACATCAAAAAATCACTTTTCAAGTATTCTATTAATAATGAAAAAACAATCAAATTCAATGGTAAAGTTTTTTAATGAGTATGAGTTATATTCATTTCAGAAAAAATTCAAACTATTTATACTATTAATTTCTGTCAAATGACGGTGTGACAGTTATTGAACGGTTAAAATTACGTGTCACGTTGTTTGTCCATAGCGGACAAACTACTTAACCGATATAAATCAAATTTGCATACCTTGCGCAGTTTGAACTAACTTAAAAGATAGCATAGCTTACATCTTCATTTATATCATCTTGTTTATTATTTGACAGTCACAATTCTAACAGATGGCGCTGTGTTGAAAGTACTAACACACACATAAGCTAAAATTTTTTGGCATAACCACCAAAAAAGCATGGTCCCCATGGGTCCCCATGACTGGTGTTCTCCTACCGTTTACCTTGAATAGTTAACTACTATGTAATATAACAAAAACTTTAGCCACAGCAAAGCTTGGCCGAGTCTGCTAGTTTATTATAACATATAGCCCTGGGTCCCGACTACACTTATCTTTATTCTAACATATACATTAGAATTGACTATTCCAAATTTAGTTCGTTTACTTAGAAATAATTATTGGATAATGATAAATAAAATGATGGATATACGCGGTCATTTATGCCATACACCCAAGTATGACGTTGTAGCATTAATGTAATTACAATACCACAGTTTTTCTATAGCAGACTCAAATATTCTAAAATTTTAGCAGAAAGAGAAAATCGTATGAAACACTCAAACATTTCGATTATGATTTAATTGTTATTTCTTTAAAACTTTGTTGTTTCTGTGTGATGTTACCCTATAAAATTAATGAAGAAATAACCTTTATCGATTATCTACTAATCCGTAACCTACAGCGGAGTTAAAACAAATGAGAAAACTCCACCTGTCGAATCTGATAACAGTTTATTTAAATTTCTTTAGTTCGCGACTCAAAAACGAACAGAATGTATTTGTGTCTTATTAAAGTAAATTTATAGTTCGAGCATAGAAACTGATTGACTTCATCGATGTCTGCATGCAAATATGAAAATAAAAAATTATACCTACTTTAACTATACTACTTTTTTGATTGCAAATGATGTTTAAATTTAACCACTGAACAGGTCTTCCATACCTGTTCAGTAGTTCAATTAGTGTTCTTCAATTTTCAAGAGCACGGGATAAGTTGAGTGGTACGTTTATACGATATTCTTATAATACTTTTTTAACAAGCTTCACTTCCTCATACGCACAACAAACCTATATGAATAAATTAGGCATTAATTTTGTGTTGAAAATAATGCATTGCAAGGTGCGTCTGCGCACGTGTCTTGCGCCCGCGGCCTATGCGGCTACGTTCGAATTCGTGTCATACATCTTAACGCATTGTTATAACAACTATTTGTAAAGTGGACTCTAGAACGAACGCTTACGATTGGAATTAATGATAAAGAAATTGATATTCAAAATAATATCACCTCGGGGTTAACGATTACCGGTGCGCGCATGCGCCACAGATGGCGGGATAAACCGACGTTTGTTTCCGCAGTGATATCTGAATTAAACGATATAAAAGGCTCGAAAGGTGTTCATTACCATGATTTATTCAAGATAATAATTCTTTCGCTACCCCCATTGTGTCTACTGATAAACATTTCAAACGGACTACGCTCACAAAATTAGTAGCCGAAAAGCGTTGAGCGTGTTTAAAATTACTTTTGTTATAATAATAAACTACCTAAATGTATTTTGCATTCAGGTTAATGCCAATAAAGATATTAAAGCCATTAAGAACACCAAAATCAAAAATGGTTATTTTTATTACGTCTTATTGATTGTGAAATGTTTTTAAATTGTGAAGTGTTACGAACATCGACAATTCTGACGGTACTTTTTCGAAATGCGTGTAATTTTCGATAATAAAAAAATAGTCCTTCAAATAGGAATAAAAATCATATGCTATGTATAATTTGCGGGAATAATTATTCGAGGTCTCCGGCTGAGTCCTTCGGTGACGTGCTACGTGTTGAGACGACATCGTCCATCTCGCGGCTCGCCGGGCACTGAGTACATTCCCGTGTAAGTTTTTACACCTATTATTTTATGTGTCGGCGAGTAAAGTTCGGTACGTGAGTTATAAACTCGCTCGCGGCTCTCTCGCCCCTACTTTATAGGTATTAACGACTTGTCCGAGAGTTTTCTTATAAATAAATTTGAAGGGTAACAAGGCTCGCTTTTGTCGGATTAGTAGAGTGGATCTTGTTTCACTTTGTTGCGAAGCCTCTTCTATTTTTTGTGCCGGAAATTCGCTTAATTCCCTTTCGATTTATGTTCCAATTTTAATTTTATAAACTGATTAGAATCTCTTTAATTAAACAGTTGATAGATAAAGGATTTTATTTAAATATTTTCTTGTATTAACGATTAAAATACTTCAAAGATTCGATCATCAAAATCTGGGTCTGATTCAATTCCCTTTTGTTAATACACACACACACAGAATCAAATAATGTTCTGCTACAAAGTAGTGTTTAAATATCTTAAGGAAAAGCCTCAAATCAGAGCATCTCGTGACATTTGGCTATAACGCGTAGAGCGACTATAAAACGGACGAATGGAAGTTAAGAGCTAGCCTGTAAAATATCAGAGCTGTAAAGTAAATGGTAGCTAGCTACGTGCTAGTGATGGTGCGTGGTATAATACAAGGGTATCCAGGAAGATTCTTAAGTAAAGTAATAAAAAATGTAGGACAAAATATGTTTTTTTAATTGCATTTTTATTGCTTTCTCAAGAAGAATAACTCTTTTTTTTTTTCATAGTGCGGCTGTCAAACATTCAGGAGGATGTGACATCGTCGATTCTGGAAAATCACAATGCCATAAGGCTCGAGAGTGAGCTGCCGGGCTTTCAAAACTTGTTACGTCCTCTCCCTATCCTAAGAATGATATAACTTTGCATTAAAAATTGTCTGGGTATGTGTTTAGATTTTTTAAAGGTATTAATAATTTCAATATTATGCATTAAGAAGTCCTTAAATACAATGTATTTGTCACGTTTTATTTTTAAACTGTTATTACCACAAATGACAATTTATTAGTGCACTTTGGAGGTTTCAAATATCTCTAATGGAGAGACATTGAGCCATTTCACATCTTCCCCTAACAGTCGTATTATAATGTCTTCGCCGAAAATAACTGAACATAAATACAAAAACAATGTGAAACCACTTAAAGCGAATAAAATATACACGTCCATTTCAACTCAGTAAAATGAATTTATTAATAACGAAGACAATGAACGTCTGAAACGATTTTTTTTTATTTTTAATTGCCTCCGAACGACGGCGTCTTACATTAGAAGAACGAAAATAAACTTCAGATCATATTCGACACCCGCGGACATCGGTTCCCTCCCGCCCGCGCTGCTCTTCGACTCAGTCGCATTGTTTCATTAATTCAGACGCAGTTCGTGTTAATGTACACTAAAACTGTCAAACTTGGAATTATTATCTTAACCTTTGCGGGGATGCCGAGAAATAATTATTGAATTGTAATTTGCGATGTGTCGCCGACTTATAGCTGGGATTGCAGTTCTTAGATGATATCTTAGCCGTAATTAAAAATCTTGTCGTGACATTCAGAGCCCCGTCCCGCCTCCGCACTCTTCTGCCTCTTTCAATATTGCTGCCGATTGAATCGCAATTAAATGCAACGAATCAAACTATACTTTATTAATGTGGCCGATAGCTCAAAATGGAGAGCGTATATCGCTCAGCAGAATCGAACGTGCTCCCGTCGAAATGCCAACCATTTTATTTATTCGCCTTAATTATGTATCTTGTCTTAATTTACGATTGGATCATACGATAATCTCAAACTTAATTTATTATAGATGCTTAGGTATGCCAGTAATTTCCATAACGAGATTTAGGATTACAGAGAAGGTTGTCGAGCTCAGTGTTACGATTAAAACCTATTATCGTCATTTATTCGCATGTCGCAATTAAGTGAAGACGGCGTTCGCGTATTGAGCAGTGCCGCGCCGGCGATGCGCTGTTGAACGCTTGGCGGCCTTCTGCCTTGATAGCGTCATCGCGTTTAATTTCGTTATGTGTCGATGGCATGTCGGCGACGATACGACTGGGCTGCAGATAGCTTTAATGAAAGTAATGGAGGTTTATTAGCGATACGTCGCTGACTCCTCTCCCGTCCGCAGCGATAGATGGGAAATCAATGCAAAACGTGCCATGAGAACAAAGAGAGCCACATTTGCTAATTACCTACGGTTTTGCTCGTGTCGTGCTCACAGACGCCGGGTCGTGAGCTCTCGAGATATGACGATAACACATTCATAAATAATTAGAGCGAAATTTTCTCATTTGTAAGACGGCAGTCATGATATTTGGTAGCAGTTCTCTGTTCTCAGAATCCACAGATCTAGATAACTGTTGTAGGACACGCCTGTGCTCTTCTTGTTTTGTCCCATATCGAGATGTATTTGAGACAGCGTAAGTCTACATACTTGTTGCTAATTACAGCATAGCAACGCTAATTTTAACGTACAGTGCGGTTAAACAAGTGGAGAAAAGAAGAAGTCTTCTAGTGTCTCTAACTTCTTCACTGAAAAATTACTGTTTGTATTTATTGACCATTTCACTCCATGTGGAGTACATTCCATCGGTTCCATTAAATTTTATACATTATACGTACTTACAATCTTTCTGGCAGTTGACTCTCACAGTGCCACCATGGGCACTGAACATCAGGTCAGCCTCTTGCCCGTTTGACGTTCTGTACAAAAAAAGTTTTTGGTTAGTGCAGAACTATTTAGCGTAAGAAAATGCGGGTGTAAGACGACTATAAAACTATAAGTGTGCCTATTGTAATCTAGCTTATCAAGAAACAATATCGATTGTTTTTGCATCTGACGGAAGTAGACATTTAATCCTTAGCATAACGGTGATTGGACCGTGAAATTTAAAATCGGATACCAGTCTGTATTTGATATAATAAGCTTGCACTACTTAACTCTAAATATTAAATAAATCTATTTCAAGAGAAAACAGATAACATTTAACATTTCATTCATTTTCACTTCGAGGTTACTTCTAATGATGTCACAATAAACTGTTAAGGTAAATATTTTTGTCCAAATTTTTAAATTTCACTACATCTTTTTACTAGTTAAACTTCATTGCATTACCAGTAAAATGATGACAATTGAGGGCAACGGGTGGCCTTATTGCTTTCAAGCGACTTCTTCCAGGCAACCGCTGTAAGGAAAAAATAAGATAAGATTAGTGTTTTTTAGTTTAAGCCATAAGATTTAGGCATATTAAAAATATAATAATTACATCAAAACTCATTAACAGAAAACATCAAACGCAAAGCATTAAATGTGACCATTTCCTGTCGAAGTTGAATTTACTTGAAGGGCAATTAATTAAGGTTTATATTCTATTGAAATTGTAAATCATGGGGAAGATAAATGGTTACGATAATTGATCGGAATTATTGAAGGACTCAGGTTTTTGCTCCGTCACTATTCGGAGATTAGAAGTGTTCAAGCGTGACCAATTGTTATGGGCATATAATCAGTTCCAGATATTACCTCAATTGATGACTTCTTAAAATCATCACTTTGATAATCATTGATAGTTATAAAACTGGACTTAGACGTTCCTTAAATTACCTGATAGTTACAGACGGTGGGTACCCTCTTCCATAGCAACACTATATATAGCATAGTGTTGTTTAGCATAGTGTTGCTATGGAAGAGGGTACTGGAGTTTTTTTTAGGTAGTTTAGCTTTGTCTAACACAGAAGGCAAAAGATCACTTGGCCGTTCACCAACCAGATAGAAGGATCAAGTGAATGACTCTCGTCCTCAAAACTGAACGCTGTAATAAGAGAGGCGCAGTAAGTGGACAGTAACCGGTGGAAACAAATTGTCCGCTCCAGGTGGTTCCTTGCTGACCTGAGCTACCGACTGAAGAAAGAGAGCTTTGTCTATCTGAATAGATATAGACGTCTTTTGTTAAAAATTTGCTCCAATCAAACCCAAGAACTGCAGACTAATGTATCTTAGTTAGGAAAATAATATTGTTTTTTTTAGCAGTGTTGGCCTAGTGGCTTCAGCGTGCGACTCTCATACCTGAGGTCGTAGGTTCGATCCCCGGCTGTGCACCAATCGACTTTCTTTCTATGTGCGCATTAAACATTTGCTCGAACGGTGAAGGAAAACATCGTGAGGAAACCGACAACCTTAGATCCAAAAAGTCGACGGCGTGTGTCGATCACTGGCTGATCACCTACTTGCCTATTAGATTTAAAAATGATCATGAAACAGATTCAGAAATCTGAGCCCAAGACCTAAAGAGGTAAAGGGTAGCGCCATTGATTTTTTTTTAGTGATTGTTTGAGAACCACGATTAAGCTACTATGCCGTAATTAAAATAACAATAAACATATATATTATAGTAAGTACTTATATGAACCACACTCCGAAACTGCTTTTGTGATAATCGTATTGAATTTAAATAAAAATACTGTTTCCATTCCAAATGTTCCCAAACTTAAATGAAAATACAGACATAAATCTAACAATAGCAATTTCATATTGTATCGTAACTTCCGTGATTGAATATTTTTCTTTGGAAACAAAGCCATTGGAAAAACTATTCCTACCGTATAAATTAAAATTTCCGCCGAACGACTGCTATAACACGTCAACCGTGAATATTGGGGGAAGACAATATTCTAATTCACCATAAATCATAATTTACGACTCAATAACATTGCGTCGAATTTAACGTATTTCCGATATTATTGGAAACATGACAGTTGTCATGGAAAAAATAATATATTAACAGTTTAATGATAGCACCAAATCATATTGTTGGAAACTCTAAAGAAACCCAGTGTTAAGTATTGTTTGCACTAGAAGTATATTTAAACGACGCATTCCATTTATGTGGTTCAGTGCTGGATGGATGAGATACCAAAGAAATCAGATAATTTAGGTGAACCTATAATATTTGAAATTGAAGAAAGACCTGGGCTTGTTATACATAAAGAAAAACGGTCAGTCAAACATTATTTTGAATTACCTCAGACTTATACCATTTGGTCTCAAATCTGCGAATAATTATTACAATACGCATATGACCTAAAAGTACGTGAAAACTGGTCATTATACATGTGTGTGTAAATACGTCACACATTTAACATACTCAAAGTAGGTACTATACTCAAAAAAATTACTACAAAGCTTCATCATAAATGTAACTAATTCATAGTGTATTAAGTAATAACGATAACAATTTAAATTTTCCCAAGATAATTTTATTGAATAGTGTAAACATAACACTAACATCAATTACTTATATCGTCATATTCATTGTACATTTGTTGATTAGTCGAGTGCTCTTTAAGCCTCAAAGCGCCATTAAAATAAATAAACAGCTATCCGAAACAATTTGAAGTGTTAAGTGACCGCTAGCTATCAAAAATTACTAGATACCCCTTACAATGGTGCACCGGTGACTTATGAAGTGATTAAAAGAAAGTAGGGTCAGCAACAAACAGTGGAAGTGATTCTAAGTAAAAAGTCTCGCAAAAGTATTATAAACAGCTGTTTGCGTAACTTTGTTTGAACGGTGCGACTTTTATTTTTCAAACTTCTCTTGTACTTTATCTATAGGTGAGAGAATTCTTAAAATCAATAGCTACTGAGTTGAACTATTACGAAACTTGGAACTTTGACTTCTTCTAAAGATACTAAAGTAAATAATAAGCTACTATATTCTTACTATACTTGCTGTAGTTAAGTATTATTGAATTTACCTTTATGTAGTACAAATATTATTGATTTATTTTTGTTTTATTAGTAAATTATAATTTACTTCGCCATGTGGTAAAGAATTCATGTCTTCTGATCAAGACCTATACATTAACAAGATTGCTTCCTTATTTCATTTAAATCTCGTAAATTGTATCCTCTTCAAGAATTAAGTATTCAATACTCCATAGGTACTTTAGTGCTTGACTTCTATATTCAAAATTCCACTCGAAAATTAAAATTCTTAGATTGTACTATAGACCGAGCATTTGACAGCCTAAACATAACAAATGACAGTTGTTTTATGAGAAATGTAGCATATACGATTATTTTGAATATGGAACAACGGGTTAATGTATAGTCTGGCAGTACTTGCGGCTTTACGCATGCTCTTTTACGCCACACAGATAGCCACAATCGTGTAACAGCGCGCTGACATCTTTATGATGTTTCAAAAACCATTACTAACGACACCTTTTTAGTTATTCGATAGGCATGCTCTCTGACGCGACTGGACAAAGCGATTTGGTGATTAACAAAAACGAAGTGAAATGTAGGAAGAACCTGGAACTATCTTTGTGCAAGGAAGTATACAACATTCACATTAGGGACGGTGAATTAATAAAAAAATTTTAAAGGCAAAATTTTAGTAAATAATTATAGTATTATTGATTTGTGTTAAAATTGCTTCAATTAATATAGGTACTGTAAAAACAATAACCTACATATATTGCGGTAACCATTTTTAATGCCCCAAAACCTTTTCATAGTTGTTAGTATATAAGTTCTTTTTTGTTTAAATTCCCTCTAATACCTATAAATATAATGAAATTATCAGTTTTACTGGAAGGCTCTAGTAAAATTGCTTTATAATATATCTATAAGTAGCATTTGGGTAACAGCTGTTTATTAGATTGAGGTAAATAGTAAGATGAGGTAGATGTCCAGATGATCGCCAGAAATCAAACCTTTCTATAAATATACTAACGAGAACGAATAACGTTAACAAAAAATACAACTAAAATTGTGAATTACTAGAAACACTATCGAGCCATGCACTAAAGTCAATGCACGTTGCAATACAGTTTACTTCAGTATCGGGGAATAAAAACCCGACTTCACCGACTAACAGTATCAATACATATTTAAAAGTGAATTCTGAAATGAAATCAATACGTCTGAGCATTTTGTGGGCGAGGAACTGCGCGTTATGAGCACATAAATCTCTGAGGTTACCGCCACCACCCCCTAAACCCCTGCTGTATCGGCACATAATATTCTGATATATGGTAACAAACAGTCAATTCATCTTTATTGCAATATTAGCAAGCCTTTTAGCTTCTAAATATTGCCAACGTTTTGACAGCTAATTGACAAATGTTATGTCAAAGTTATGAGCGACAATTTAAGTATTTTTTTATATTTAGAGTATGTGAGTAAGGTCTACACTTTATAATTGGAGACAGGCTTAAAACGGCCTATAGCGTCGTAGAGATCATTTTCATCACATTAAACAAATAAGTATATATATAAATAGAATACTAATGATATTACTATTGTAAATAAGTATCGAATTGCATCATACTATATTTCCGCTTGCAACTAAATAATTAATATCAACAAAATGATGGCTTCGAAAACGTGAGCTGGTTACTGGGTAAAGCTCGAACATTCGTTTAACAGATATGAGCAGTCAGGAATGTTATATTTTATCGGAAGTAACGGCGTGTAACGTACGGCCAATTTCATAATGCCCTGCCCGCTTCGAATGTGCCTCACTTATCAATTTGATATCTCGATCTGGGAAAATAATGCCCTAACGATGAATGCTAGATCGATATCACTATATTTGCCATTTATAGAACATTATTTTCCAAATTCAGCAAATGTTTCAACAAATATCGTGTAACTACACTATTAAGCTTTTATGGAGTTAAGCGCGCGAAAAAAATTAAAGCGACATTCTTTTATAATTAGTTTCAACTATATTTCTACGATATACACTCGGCGTCAAAAAAATCGCACCTTTCCTAAAATTCGTGTCAAGCGATTATAACTCCGAAGATCCTTCCTGTACCCTATCATTATTAGTATCATTTGAAAGCTAATGAAATCCTTTATTTGAAAACGGTAGGAAATTGGCCACAACCCCCATAAAAAAAGAAAATTCTGGGAAAATGTGAAACAATGTGTATTCTGATCAAAATTACAAATAAAAGGAACAATACAAAAATTAAAAATAAACAATGACAATCGTTAAAAATTAGTCTTAAAACCTAGTGTTGCCTCCTCTAGCCCTCCGACCAGCTTCCAAGCGGTCAGTCATGGACCTGATGAGCGTCACGACGTGTTCCTGGGGAATGTTGTCCCACTCCTCGATGACGGCATCTCGAAGCTCATCAAGAGTGGTAGGAGCTGGATTACGGGCCCGAACTCTCCGTTTTAGCTCGTCCCAGAGGTGCTCGATAAGATTGAGGTCGGGGCTTCTTGCTGGCTAGTCCATAACCTTGATGCCAACTCGACGTAGGTAGTCCTTGACAATCAAGGCTATGTGGCACCGGGCGTTGTCGTGCATGAACTCGAAGTTGGCGCCGACAAAACCTGCACATGGGACCACATCCTCCTCCAAAACCTCGGTGATATACCGGTGGGCAGTCAGAGACCCCTGACCGCGACCATCTCCAGCTCTGGAGACGCACACGAGGTCTGTCTTGCCGTCGATAGAAATGCTGCCCTAGAACATGCAGGATCCTCCTCCATACCCGACGGTTTCCACGGTGCAGGCTGGTGAAAAACGCTCCCCTGGTCGCCTGTAGACTCTCTTACGCATGTTGTCTGTATATAGGCACACTCGGGTTTCGTCGGAGAACAGGACATACCTCCACTGGTCGAATGTCCACGGCACGTGCGTTTCGTAAAATCGCTTCCTTTTCGTTGGGTGGCTGGCAGTCAATTGGGGGCCTGTAGCAGCTCTCCGGGGTAGCAAATTCTTCTCTCACAGCCTTCTTCTAATAGTGGAGACGCTGTGAGCTGTCCTTCGAGTAGCTCAAAGCCGCTACTGCAGCTCCACAGCGTTGGAGAAGCGGTTCCGCATAGACGTCGACACAATGAAGCGATCACCTCTGACGGTAGTGCAGTGACTTCTCCCGGATCCATGTCTCCTGATGTAACCTCCAGTCTCTTGGAACCGTTGGTATACCCGTTGCACTCGAAATCGGCTGATTTTCAGTTACCGAGCAATTTCAAGCTGCCGTAGTCCGATTCGCAGTAGGGCCACCACTTGAGCTGCTGCTTTGCCATGGTATCCATTTTCACTGGATTTTTTCTTGTGGAAGCACTTCAGGAGTGACCTCTGTGACGTCTGGATAGCGAATAACCCATAATTGACTTTTACCCCCTCGTTTTATACGCGTCCAAGGTGGTACAATTAGTAAGCCTCCAAACGCGTACATCGCCACTTTTTAATAAAAGTGCTGGCGATTTGTGGTTTTTGATTTTCCGTAAACAAATGACTATTTTTTTGAAAGCTTATTAATTGAGCTTTTAAATGATACTAATAATGATAGGGTACAGGAAGGATCTTAGAAGTTATAATCACTTGACACGAATTTTAAGAAAGGTGCGATTTTTTTGACGCCGAGTGTATTATTTTAGATTTGTTATTATAGTATTTTAATTACGTCATAAGTGAACGTAAACGTTATTCGTGGTAGTCGGATATACAATTTATTTTTTACTTAAAGATATTACAATTTCTAATTAGAATATTCAACATTTTGTAAGTTTTCAGCTCTGATTATGAGGTAACCATACGAAACATTAAGATATTTTAATGTCAAAACCTTGGTGACAAACAAATTGTTCCTAATAGATATATATTTTTTTATAAATTTTGTTGATTGTTCATAATTTTTGACACGGCCAATCGTCGCTACTCGCTTTTAATTTTGACTTCCTTCTGTGACTTTGTAATAATGCTTGGTATGACATATTGTAACTGTTAAGATCATTGCCAATCATTTTTATTTTTTAATGACGGCCACAATAATAAATTTTGTGTGTTTTATGCTTCTACTGAAAGACAAAGTATATTAACAGTCTATCTTTCCTCATTGTTCCCGTATCCCCACGACTGACAATTATTGTGTGTCTTTATTCGTCGAATTGAGCCGAAGTATGTGATCAGGGCTTGATATTAATCGTTAATTGCAAATTGTGTCTCCCCGAACCATTTTTGTCGTACAAATCTTTATACAGTAATGCATTTTTATTCTATAAATAATATGCTTTACACATAGGATAATGATGTTATCATAAAATTAAAATACAATAAATATTTAGACGTTATCCATAACGGAAGACATGACAGCGTTAGTACAGAATAGTTAAACATACGTCAAATAAGTCATCAGTATGTCAGTTAACTCAATTATACAGAGATCAACACAACTTCTGTGCATGATTAACTCATTATTTGTTTATTGGAATTTGGACCTTATTTTTTGGAATTAGAGTCCCTTTTTAAGAAGACGATATTTATCCCCGTAATCCGCCTCCATAAATCATTTAATAACGCAAATGTACAGCCACACATTGAGCTGTTCCTTCCGTAGATGATGTTGAAAGGGAAATTCAAATAAAGATAAACCTTATTGTGTGGTGTAAAGGTGTAATTTCCTGTATACATATATAAGTGCTTGAAGAAATTATAGTTAAGAATTTCAATTTTAAAGAGTAACATGTCAGCACGGGTTCTTTTTAAATAAATTCCATAATAGATTATTGTAGAGTATATTTTCCTATGACAAAATATAAGTTATATCAGCACAGGTTAAAATCGTGTCATGAGCTGCTGTCAACCCTTGACATTTGGGATAAGTTTGACAGATCACGAGAACATTACAACTGGCTGTGAAATTATTATACAGTTTTAAAGGGTAATTCATAATATTTGTCTAATATGTGTATATTAATTATCTAATTTCATAGAGAATTTGTTCTACGAAATATAGCACATTAATATTATAACATATTTTAATGCATTTAGAAATAGTTAACTGTGAATCAAGCCAAAATATTTTATCAAATTTTAAAATATCATGTATCATATTCTATTTAATATTAATAAGTGAAATGATAGACATAACACGCGAAAACCATAAAAACTAAATCCTATTTTAATTAATTAACTAGTTAATTATGCTCATAAAATTTTATTAATATTTTTCTTAGAAATTCACAGTGAATTCTAAAGTTACCATCTCAATCGACACAAAACAAATATCGCTGTTAATATATTCCATTAGGCATAACCGGAAAGTGGTCGTTAACGGATAAAATCCGTCCATAAAAATAAAATATTAATAATTTAGTGACAGGAGTTTAACGAATGGCCGCTTATCGTATCTATTAAAACATTTTAACCTAATAACTATAAATGTGTTATGCAATCGTGTATAGTGATTCAATGGTACAGTTTTCTTTTTGATTTATATTATCTGTGCCTTGAAAATTGGCCTTACTTCCCGCTGTTTTCATTCGCCGTATGACGATATATTAATTGCGCATGCAGAAAATTCAGAGGCGAGACACGAACCCAGAACCCTAAAGTTAAAAATTTCGTAAACACGAATTTATTTTATTTACTAACACTTCGTAACAAGCAGAAATATAATACAATTGGCGTAAGTGGTAAATGCAAAGGAGGGCAACTGGCGGCCTTATCGCTGTCGAGCGATCTCTTCCAAGCCACCAACCACTGAGGAAAAAAGAAAAAAAAACTTAAATTAGATAAGGTAAGCAAGAAGTGCAAAAATGTATAAGACATATAGTTATTAAGGCAAAACTAATAGAACAAATCAAAGCAATTAAAATATATGTAAACAGTGATAAGGCAAAATTAAGAAAAAAGAAAGACACATGTAAAAGAAAACGTGATAAGGGATAATTTTAGATCAGTTTCACATCAGTTAGTACGAAAGTTTGGGAACAATTCAAAAGGTTAATTAATAAACGCTCATTTATAGTTTTGCTTCTGATAATCTATGGTTTCTTAAACATGTGCCTATTTTTACACTAGACAATTAAGTATAATTAGAAATTATAAGTGTATAAGCGATTTCCTGGTCGAATCGAAAAGAATAAACAAATTATTCTTCATGCTATGTGGTGCATGCTGTCGCATAACTTTTGACAACACAGCTGTTAATATCCCAAATACAATTCGTATTTTCTATAGACAGCTACACTTTGTAGAATAAAAACTAATTAAGAACATACTAGAAGAAAAATAAAATTGAGTGTGGTCAGTTATTTAATTTTTGGAGTTTACGACACGATTTGGCCTTATAAAATTGAAATCCTTTATTTATTTTATTAAAGTATGCACAAAGTGATAGGACTTTGGTTTTCTATACGTTATGATTGCTAATTTTCATAATGTTAAATCAAACTAGTTTTAATGAAAGTTGGTCATATCATCTTTGAGTTTTGATAAATGACAGATTCAAAAACGGGGTTACGCTTCATCGCATTAAAAATAAATAAAATCTAGTAACCAACGAGGTTGGCGCAAATCGCAATGTACAAAAAAGATAATAATTTGTTAATGTTTTTACACGGCGCATTGCATACGCCAACAAAAGTATGACATCGATCAGCACGAACAAAAAATCCATCGAAATTTAAACTATAAAAACAAATTATCTAAGAAATAATGATCGAGGAAGCGGTCACAGTCGACTGTCCATACCGATCATCAATAGATACACATAAAAAGCGAGGAAAAGCGAGTTTTAATTTTTAAATTTAATTTTTCGACAAAAACACGGGAAACGCTCTAATCGATTCCCGTCCATACTTCAATGACGAAGCATTTGATCGGAATTATATGGCGAGACAAAACGCGTTGACATTGTTTTCTATATTGTTAATGTAACCTTCGATTAAACATAAAAAGTAATAAAGTTGTTTTATTGTCTTAAATTTGTCATTATTATCAGAACGAGGAAGTTAATTCAATTCCAAGGTGACCAATAGCGAATTTTTGCGCACTAATTAAGTGCGATAGAACTAAACAGGTTTATAAATATATTTTTATTTCTTACTTTTATAAATTAGACACGCTACGTATGATGCGTACAGCTTGTTCTCATAAAAAATGTATGTCAAACGAAAAGATGGGGCCACTCCGCAAAATTTATTTCACATATCCACTTCATGACAAGAAAACTGTTACGGTTTGCAGCGGTCTGAGTGTAATATTAAAAATTCAACTCGTCTTATCCACTTGTGTGAGGGATTCCCGCATATTCGCCATTGGACACCATTTATATTTCCTTTGATACTTGTGATTTGCCCGCCAAGAGCATTTATTAATTATTCAAAAAAGGAATCTCTCGTGTTCTTTGTCAATTTATCTTGTGGTAATGATTGAGGGAGGTTTTTTAAGAATTATTTAGATACTTGTAACAGTGAAGAACAGCAGGTGAATGTCATCGTTCAGTGCATATTAATAATGTCGGGCTAGGCTTCAATTTCGAACGTAAATTATTGACTTGTCCATAACAATTTTCGTTTAAAGTTTTGAGTATTTTAGTATTGTCTTTGATTGACATAACTTTTATTCATTTAATAAAACACTATTTTGACCGGATTGAAGTTATGTATTGTTATAATATATGTATTATTATAATATATGTATTATTATATATATTATAATGAGTCACCGTGACCACGCACGCTGTAAAGCACGCGAAACGTCGGATAAATTTAAAATTATGTCAAATAGTTGTAAATTTATAATAATACATAACTTCAATCCGGTCAAAATAGTGTTTTATTATTTTGAGTATTTTTTCAATAAAAACGTATTATTAAACCATGCAACACATGCATGTGTTTGAGGACACATTCCTAGGTTTGTTTTTAAAATCTTATTTATTTTATAAGCCATACACCTAATGATTAGGGCGGCTTGAAAATATAAAAACATTGCTTAAGATTTAAGTATTACTTTAACAGTTTATTTAACGAGCATTTTTATAATATTCAGATCTAAGGTTCAATGAGTCTATAATGTAACTTATAAATCTATCACTAAATTCGGCAGTGAACCCTGAACTTAATATTTGATGAAGAAAGAAGAAAAAGTCAGTAGAACATCGAGTTTCCTTTAGGAAATCACACTCCTAGGTTTGGTTTCCGAAGAAAAATACATTTTTACGAGACGGTAGACACAAGTACTCACCCGTCTTAAGAATCAGTGACACAGAGGCGTACTGTTTCCTCCTCAATATTTTTTCAATTCATCACACTACAGTTCTTTGGTTAATATTCGATTTCGTCGACAGTACCAAATATAATACTTGTCAACATAACTAATGAAACTTCCTCGAGTAAAATAAATGTGACCTTTGTTGTATGAATATAATGGCGTTGACGAACCCGATATTTCCGTTTGATATTGTACCTGTTTATAATGCGTTTAGTACAATCGTTGACATAATTTAAAATTTTTAATGCACTTTGGAGTTATTTAATTGAAAATGTTAAAGTACTGGTAAGTGTTCCGAAATATAGTTTAATTAAGGATTGAATAACGAGGACTGTTTAAAAGAGATGTAGGTGACTAATTTAAAAGTTATCTGGTACTTTTAATGGTACAGTGAATAGGCTATCTCGCTCTTACATCTTAATTGCTAACATTGATGAGAATATTGATATATTTTACAACAATCATCATACATACCGTAACTTTGGGTATCACGCTTTTAATAAGGATTAAGTTTCCATTTAGTTCTAGTTATAATTTTTTTTTTTGGTTGCTTGTGTAATTTTTTCCTTGCTAATTTGAAATTTTCATGATCATAATTTCGTGATATCATATTTTCTTGAATATTTAAAACATACTGTTGTTTTAGAACTTATAAATAAATAAATAAAAAGAGATGACTATTTAAAACGATACGCTTTTATCTTGAAGGACCCTAAGTCGTTTTTGGTTCGGAAATACTTCAGTGGGCAGCTGGTTCCCCATAGTGGTGGTGCAAGACAAAAAGTGCCTTTCTTTCAGAAGCTTTCTGCTATGAGATGCAGCTGAGATAAAATTGGTTAATCATATAGATATTATATACTCGTGCATGTTATGAAAAATCGTATTAATTTGGACTGGGATTGAAATGTTTATGTATAGTACGTCTATGTACGTATTTTGTACGATGATTAACCTACATAGGGCTGAGTCGTAAACTGTAACTACGTTTACGAATTCAATTAAGGCATTTTATTACTCATACATAACGAAAACAATAGCGGAAGTGTATTTACTTAAAAAGTAGGTTTTAAGTCAGAAGAGTAGAAAGTAAAATTGAACATGAAACGTGAAAATAATTATAAAATTGTTTTGTTCGCATTTGGGTCGTGTTATTTTGTTTCTTGACACTTCAGACTCTTAACTTATATAAATTGATAAACATAAGTTTAACTTAGAAAATGTTACCCCTATTCTTCTAAGTACAACGCTTCAGTAAGGCTACGTTAGCGATTCAAATTTCAATACTAAGTTTTCTACTTACTTCAAATGCAAAAATGGATTTCATCTTTGGGCAAACGGAAGCTCAACTGACGTTAAGTGATACCGCCGCTCATGGACACTCAATGTTAGAGGTCTCACGAGTGCGTTGCCGGCTTTTTAAGAATTGATAGGCTCTTTTCTTAAAGGACCTGAACTCGAGTTGGTTCGGAAATACTTCAGTGAGCTAGTTCCACTTAGTGGTGCGCGGTAAATACTGCCTTAAAAAGCGCTCAGCCCTGCGATTCTGTAACTCACTTTTCGAACTCACACAGCTGTTTTTACATCGGCGGTCGCTCTCAAATCAGTCGTGAAGCAGTCATTTTATGATTTGGCATTTTGAAAATGTGGGAGCTTGTACTTTATTGTTTATCAGAAACCGCTGTGTGAGTTCGAAAGAATTTAGTTTCAGAATCGCAAGGCAGTTGTGGACGTCGAGGTGATACGAGTGGAATTTCGTATTCTGCCTCGACGTCCGTTGATGAAACTCAGCTGCAGGTATAAATCTGAACACTACCCGTGGTAAATGTGGTAGAAAACGCCGAGAGACCCCACATCTTCTCGCAACGCCAAGGGATCAAATCGCTCTTTAAGGGATTTGTCGTCTACGATATGTATTAATAATAATATTCTTATGTACCGAAGGTTAAATATAAGTGTTACCAATATATTTTCAGTTTTATATCTTATAACTCAAGGTTTATTTGAATGTTTTACATCCTCAATTAAATGCTATTATAACCTTAGTCACATAAGTATCAATTGAAGTAATTACCGGTTATTAAAGAATGAATAAAGTTCCCAAATTACAATATTATTAATTTGTCATTAATTTACAATCCAGTTATTATTTATGCTCGGTTACTAAGTGGAACCAACCCACTGAAGCATTTTCGAACCAACTCAAGTTCGAGTCCTTCAAGGAAAGAGCCTACCAATTCTTAAAAAGCCGGCAACGCACTTGCGAGACCTCTGGAATTGAGACAAAATATCTCTGTGCCCATATCGAATGATAACTCAATAATCTTATGCCCTTACCTAAACATGAACATTATCTAAGTAAAAACTTAGTTGTTTATAAATTTATATCAGTTCTTATTTTTTACTAATATATGTACCTAATATTTGATTAATTATATTGCTGTTCAATTGTGTTTGTAAGTGTATTTCAGAAAACTTAGCTCACCACAGTCTCCGGTTGTCATGCGCGATTGCACTCATTGTTCTAAGACACAGATAATTTCTGGTCTAACAGTTAATGAATTACTGAGAATTATTACTTAAATCCCCACCGTAAAAGAGGTTTTAAACCAAGTTGTATGAAAACAAAATTATGAATATTATTTTGGTCTAAATAACCTAAGCATTTTGTATTTGAATTATATAGTTGGAATTATATAAAAACAAGCTTAATGTACACTTATATTCATTATTCTTGCTTGCTTCTTATGTTTGCTTATCTTGCCTAAGCCGCGTAAAAGAAGAAGTCTATTAAGTATGAGGGTGTGCAATTATTTACTTACTTACCGTCTAATATTAGCGCGTTTAACCAATTCAAAAGGGCTTTAAAGATACATATCAGAATGAGCCTAGTAGACTGAAATTTGGACTGCTGATGGCGACGTGTAACTCGTTCGTATATACATATTAAGTTTCTCATGTAAATAAAATTCATTTTTTTGTATTACATGTAGTGATATTAATTTGGCTTTCATCAATAGGCAGAGTGATTATGAAGTAAGGTTTATATGTAAACCAAGATTTATTCTTCTACACGAACCAAATTGCGCATAATATGTTAAATAAATTTCTTATAGAAATAAAACAATTACAAGTAACATATCTTAAAAAAAGTAACCTGTATGACATGTGTCTAGTCAGTGATTATTTGTACTCATGTCTACGCATGAAGTTATCGGTTATCATTCCCAGCGCATGCGTCAGATACCCCGCGTAATTGACTATTACTGTCCTTTTTCTTAATACGCGATTTTATCTCGAACAAAATAAAAACTGATCTTATCTCATATGAAATATTTATTAATAAAATTATTTTCGTTTATATTAGATCGTTATCTTTCCTCTTTAGAACTGATTAAATCTTTACAGCGACTCCTTACTTAAAAATTTCAATTTAACTTATTTATTTAAGGATATGAAATTGAATTTCGTTGTTTTACGAGTTGCCATGATTTGTTTGTTTACCGAAATTGGAATAATTGGTACAAAACAGTTATACTTGAGTATGAAATAAGATAAATTAATACCACCCTCTCAGTGAAATTTCATCACATGTGAAGGTAAACAATGTTTTCGTTCCAGATCATTAAACAATTTGTTTGAAATATGTTACAGGAGTTTATATTCTGTATGGATGTTTGAGGGCTCATTTTCTTTTGATGTTGTGAAGTTTGGGATCAGACGGGTCGGCGCGTGCGCATATCTGTTATTGACAAATCGAAGGACGCACACATGTCGGTTTTGACGGCTTCCGTTTCATAATCTTTAACGACGTGGTTGACCCAGCTTTGTTTACGTTACTTAGCTCACAACTGCACCATTCATAGCCCTTCTGGTTAACTATTAATTGCTTTCACTGTGTTTTAACAAAGCCGTTATACTGAACAATATTTATAGAAACTATTCCATTCAAAACTTTCAAAGCTTTCTCCTATCAAAATGTATTTACGTGATAATAGCTGAAAAATAAATAATAAAATCAACGCACCTCAGATTTCTGTCTCTGTTTCATGATCATGGTATCGATCTAATAGGCAAGTAGGTGATCAGCCTCCTGACACACGCAGTCGATTTTTTGGGTGAACGTTATTCTCCTTCACCGTTCGAGCAAAAGTTAAATCCAGAAATAAAGAAAGTCCATTGGTGCACAGCCGGGGATCGAATCTAGAGCCTCAGAGATGAGAGTCACACGCTGAAGCCACTAGGCCAACACTACTAATAGATAATAGCTACGAAAGTATAAATCATGGTCATTACTACAGCGTTGCATTTCTTCTAATTATTGTAGTTAATAGTCAGTGACATCCCAAAAACAGACCGCTTCCCAAACAGACCTAATCAGAGGATCAAATCTTGTAATATACGGCCAGCCGACGAGTGAGATCTGACACGAATTCCCTAAAAATAATATTTAAAATGGTAATGGGCCCTCGGATTCATAAATTGCTCCGCCATATGTCCCCATTGCACCTACTGTGTACATAAATATGTCAAGTATTGGGAAGACTATCATTTTGTCGCTCTTCATTATTGATACTTGAATCAACAGTGAATTAAACTTAATATATAAATAAGGCTGTACTTGTATATTTTATATATGTATATATATCCAATTACAAAATAATAATTTCGATTTAGTTAAATAAATTCAAATGTATGATTGTTTATTATAACACAAATGTACAAAATGTATTGATCCCTTGGCGTTGCGTAGATATGTGGGGTCTCTCTGCATCTTCTACCGCATTTACTATGGAGAGTGTTCAGAGGAGTTTTTCGAATTAATATCTGCAGCTGTTTCAGCATTGGACGCCAAGGCAGAATACGAAATTCCACCCGTATCACCTCGACGTACGTCGTTCCACAACTAAGCGTTTTTACACCACCAATATGTGGAACCAGCTGCCCACGGAAGTGTTTTCGAACCAACTCGACTTAGGGTCCTTCAAATGCTACCAATTTTTAAAAGGCCGGCAACGCACTTTCAAGCCTTCTGGCAATGTGAGTGTCCATGGTCTACGGAATCACGTAACATCAGGTGAGCTTTCTGTCTGTTGCCCCCTCCACCCCTTATTATAGGTGTTATCAGGTATTTTGTATGATTATATAAGAAGAAACAAAGAAAAGTTTCTCCAATGACGTTTTATGTAACGGCAACACCCGTGATTTCAGAATAAATAATGTTTATATTGATCTAAATGTGTATTTTATTCTATATTCTACAGTAACTTAAGTATTAAAATCGTTTAGTCACACTACAAAATGCACTTACAGTGAACGGTGGCACGAGTCAAATAGAATTTTTGACACCTACAATTTTGCGTTTCCGGAGATTTGTTTTGAGACGAAAATAGTTTACCTCATAACTGTCTAGTCTCTTGGGATATTCGAAATTCTTTAATACATTAGGCGTAATTTTACTTCATGAGCGTAAATAAGCTTGAAATGAGACCGGCTGGTTTTAACGATTTGTACTTTACATTTTCGACTTAATTATTTTTAATGCCTATAACAGACTTGTTACATAATCCCAAAAAGAGTTGTTCTAGCATAAGTTTGAAAATAGTTATGAAAAAGACAAACTCATAGTATTGCTTGTTTAGACTTATAATATCAGCGGTGGTGAGTTTTACAAATATTTGAAACTAATGGTATAGCTAAATAGCCTATCACTATATTTGCGCAATCGGACTCTTTTAACCCACACTGCTCATTTTATATTTATAATAAGTAATCTTTAAGCGTCCTTAGCAAAACTATATTTTGTACGAAACTACGGTTATAATATATAATATACTAGCAGACCGGCCAAGCGTTGCTGTGGATAAGGTTTTTGTTATATTACATAGTAGTAAACTATTCAAGGGAAACAGTAGCCATTAAATTGTAGCTTATGTGAAACGTTGGTACTTTCAACACAGCGCCATCTGTTAGAATTGTGAATATTAAATAATAAACAAATATTTTGCAATAAAATAAATTTGCGGGTATAAATTGAGATGTAAGATATCCTATATTTTAAGATAGATTAAACTGCACACGGTGTACAAATTTGATTGATATCGCTTCGATAGTTTAGAAGTCCATAGCGGACAAACAACGTGACACGTAATTTATATATATTAAGATAGAATTCCCATAAAGAAGAGTACAAATACAACGTTTCTTTGCAAACAAAATACTTAAAATACTTAATGTTGACATAATATATAATGAGTAATTGTTGATTATTAGTGTTGCCTGGAAGAAATCGCTTATTAGCGATAAGGCCGCCCGTTGCCTAATAACATATGTTACCTGCTTTTTTATATGTATGTTTTTGTTTAATGTAGCAAAGTGTAGATAAATAAATAAATGAATGAGAATCATATTTCGCAAACAATGAGAGATGCAACCTTTGTCCGGTCAGTTAGAAAGTATCTTTGAAGCAAAACATCAGAAATCAAATTTATTGGACCGTGTGATTTGTTTAGTAAATGTAAAGACACATTTCGCGGACAGGTAACACTCAAAGTTCAGTGACCCAAAGGTCGTCGTCGATCGATAGACTCACGCGCCGCACACAGGTGGCGAATAGAATTTAAAGCACATAAATACTAAACAAAATATTTTACATTTGGTGTGGAAAGATTTAAATTATTTTTACTATACATATTTATCATGATAGTGCAGCGTGAGCCTAGTGACTTGAGCGTTCATCTGCTTTGAGGTCGGATGTTCGAATCACGGCAATAAACCAATGGATATTATGCATGTTAAACACTCGTTCGTACGGTAAAAGATAACATTGCGATCAATCCATGCCTTAGAGTTAAGAATCGACTTGTACTACACACGTGAGACGGTCAGCCTACTTGACTATCAAGAACAAAAAATGATGAAAATGCAAAGACCTTGTAGGTTGTAGTTCCACTAGTTTTTTACATATAAATAAGATCCCAGACATAATAGTCAAGTGTATGTTGAATTACGTTGTCACTGATCATTTTTTTAACATTTCGAATTAATATATTTAGCCGTCGACAAACAGGGTAAATATGACACGAAATATTATACGCAATTACGTATTTCAAACTATAAAAACTTGTAAGTTTTTATTTAAATCGCAAAAATATGTGTAATTTATAAGTAGAATCTGTGTCGGTCATCCTATCAATTGATAAAAACGATATTCGAAATTCCTGTATTATTTTGACTCTAATTTAACATTTAATAAATAATTAAAACACATTACTATGACTATTAATATTTGACAGCTTGAGAAAAGTTCCGAAGTCCGAATTATGACCAAAGAAAACAATAAATTCCAATGACAGAGCGCCCCTTGGGCACCCTCGGAAGCTCGCTATTTCAACTATAAATAAATGCATAGATGGATTGATAAATATAAATATTAGGGGCGAAATGAAGAAAAACAATGTTTATGAAACTGGTGTCGTTCGCTTCATAATAGTGAGTTACGACTTCCGACGCCTGCCAACATATGGTTCTATGAGAAATGGCAATTTTTTCGTCGTCTTCACATAAACTGCGATTGTTATCTCAAGATCAGAATGCTATTTACGACGCACCGAGACAAAAATAACAAAGCTGGTTTAGATACAAACGATTATACTCGGTACAAATCAGTGACGGTAATGTGTTAATACGAATATAGTTTAATAATTGCTGTGAGACAGTGAGACGGGATCGTCTGTCACGCGGGTCCATCACAAATAAATTTTCTGAATATAATAAGATCAAGAGAGCCGGGCATGCGTGTAGCATCGCGACAGACGAGACGTTAGTCACAACGTGCTATACTTAGACGATTGCATTGTCTTCTGAAATATCTATTAATGATTATTGACAAGGGATCGGACGCGAATTCTTCTCGCGATAGGTGCGTCGAACTGCTATTAATATATTGCAGTGCAGTGCGTCGGGCGTAGTGGCTATGTGACAAATGATAGTTAATCACATTGCACTTACAAGCATTGACAGAAAACATGTCCCTACAACGGATCACGGAGAGGAGAGTTATTTTGATTTGTCATAAATTACAATCACTTTGCAATAAGTACATGTCCAATGTTTTGTTTTATTGACAGTGTAATGAGTTTATCGCTTGTGGCTGCAAAGAACGGATCTTAATAATCGTTTTACTGCTCGGCGTGCCAATAAAACAAAAATATGCACATGAAGCGACAAAATGTGTCCTAGACATATATAGCAATACAGAAGTAAAATCGTGATTTCGATCTTAATGTGAAAATTCAACACGCCGCTTCATTAAATGTCCTAACAAATAAACGGACCCACGTCAAAATTGCAAACTGAAAGTACAAATTGATACAATTCGACAATTGATTACAATATGCACACAGAGAGTATCGCGTCCACAAACACAGGCGAGCAGTCCGCCATCGATTCATATCGAGCGACTGCAGCTTTTCATTTTGTATGTTAAATTAAATTTCCATGAAACAAGATTGAATTTTTCGCAATCAGCACGAGCGAGACCGAAATGAAGTTATGTAATTGTTTTCTACGAATCTATAGTTACAAGGAATTAATTGCGCTCTTTCATCTGCTTGCAATTAGCAAAACGAAATGTACGGTAATGATTAATGAAAACATACAGTACAATGTTATAATGAACGAGTACTTTGAGTTCAATAAAGGATTTGTTTGTTGACATTGTAGGTTAAATTTTTCTACTAACCATTTTAATTTAAGAAAATTCAAGTACGCTTACAGTTTTATAATTTAGGGTCTGTTTCACAATGTACGGAAAAGTTCTACATAAGTTCCAAATTAGCTATTTATTACTTATTAGTAGGATAAAAACTATCGTTGCGGTCAGATAGCGCTATTCGTCATATAAAGTCCATCATAAGTTATGAGTACGATGAAGTGTCAAATAGCACAATTTATCTTCCAAATAATTTATGTGTTGCATAGCTATTTGGTACTTTATCCATACATTGTGAAACAGACCATTAATGTCATAAATTCGTCGTCAACGCACGCTATGACGTATACCAAGTTTCGGTTTAGTTCTCGGTGAAACATTATTTTTGCTACTTATTAAAAAATCTGCCACATGCCCAGTTATGTTTGGACTCCTGTCTTCTACACAAACACGTAGTTAGCCGTGAGTTCAAAATGTTGCATTACTAATAACTTATTTAAATATTTCAAAGTCAACACACACAAAGTCAACCCAAACTGTTGACATCATAATATGCACAGAATACTTTGACAGCCACCTGCGATAGGAGGCAATAGGTACGAACGCCACCACAGCAGGCACGGCGGAGCTGGCTGCGACAGTTACGTAGTATCGGCTTAGCTAATTTACAATTTAATTATCAGCTGGATGATGCATCGTTAGCGCGCGCCAAACCAAGTTTATGCGACTAATCAATTGTTTGACGCGGCCGCTGCAATCACTCGCCGCACGATACTTGTCCACTGCGACCGACCCACCTGTGCATTTTACTAATCAAACTGAAAATTTAAACGTAATTTTAGCCTTTCAGCGATGGTTTAATGAAACAGCCATGGAAATATAACGTAACGTTACTGGCACTAAGTCGAAGGTGAAGAGCATCAGAGATTATTATTATTTATAACTGTTGTAGTAGCATAAAAGTAAATTAATTAAATTAAATTAAAAATTAAATCCAAGTGCACGCCTCATAGCGGTCATTATCATTTTAAAAAAATAATAACAATAAATCATTCGTTTACATTTTTTTTTACTTCTTACTACTTACTTAATATAATAAAAAAATATATAGTGGCGCCATAACTCTAAGGTGAGGAAAAAATATACTAAAATTCGTATTTTAGTTTTTTACAAATTATAATTAAACGACAGTACTTAGAACGCTAATATTAACTAGGAATCAGCCCAGGGTATAACTTTATATAATAAGAAAAAAAGTATTCTGGTACGATACATTTTTCGACCAATTTCTCTACCACATAAATGGATCCATAAACACAGACTGACGGACGTCCAAGAATGATTGATTTTAATGTTATTATTTACAATGTTTAACAAAATAATTGTTCATAAAAAATACCATATGTGCTTGATAGATTATTTAACTCGATTTTAGTGCACTCATATAATCCTGTAAGTGTTAAATTAGTGAGAAAAAAGTCATTCAAGTTTCGAAAGACTGGGTTTTTTGACATGTCGAGAGTAGAGCACTGCGAGGCGTGCAATTTGAAGTATATGCCATACAAAGAATCAAATTTTATTCTTTTACAAATAGGTACATAAAATAAAAGTAAAGCTTAAAATTACTCGTTTGTATCAAAAGCAATGCATGTTTAATTGTATACATATATGATAAATTGGAAAACATAATTAATTAAATATAGCTGAGATTCCATCAGACATGATCGGTCGCTATGGATTTATGCGCTAAATATTCGACAGGTGCCAAGTGTGTCGATCGCAGAGTTCGATGACTAACAATGTCCCAAATTATATTGCAAATGTCAAATAATTTGAGCATCTGCTATGCTCCGGTCGCATCTACAATCCACGCTTGGCTGCACTTCGTATGTTAATAGTCTTTTAGGAATGTATATTAGATATCAAATCATTACTGGTAGTACAATATCTTAAGAAATGTTTTGAATAAGGAACTTTTATAAATATTCCCTTACCTTATACTGGTAATTTGTAGGCACATATAAACACTAGAAATATAGTAACTTTCTATAAAAATAATGTTTAACCAAATGTCTGTATAAATGTGTGTATAACTTTTAAAACCAACATTGTAAAAGAGTAAGGGATGCCACCTCCTTTCTTGCGGAATGGAGTGCTAATAAAAAACAGGCGTGATATCCGATTTTTTACATAATATAGCTTAAATGTAAGCAGCGTAACTTACTTCCCTGGTATCGTAGGTTCGATTCTCGGCTGTGCACCAATAGACTTACTGTTAAAGGATAACATCGTGAGGAAATCGGCTTGCCTTAGACGCAAAAAGGCCTGTATCAGGCACAGCAGGCTGATCAATTACTTGTCTATTAGATTAACAAATGATCATGAAATATATACAGAAATCTGGGGCCCAGACCTAAGAAGGTTATAGCGTCAGTTTTTTATAACTAAATTAAGAAGCAATACTATAATTTAAAGTCTTTGCGAAAAGTTGATTTATTTTTAATTTCGACGATTCGCACGCTGTACACGATCATAAGTTGACGCTTGAAACGTCGGCGAACGTTAAAGCTACTATGTAGTTTGTGTAACTTTATATAACGCTGGGTGACATTACAGCTACGGCCATAACGCTCATCCACAATTCGCTAATCCCACCTCGCTACCGTTACATAAGACAGCTGAGTTGAATATAAATGTAAAACACAATAAATTTCATGCCCCGTAGGAAATGAATATTCATCACGAAATCGCCATGCATATTCTCTTTTGCTACAGAATTTTGTGTTCCGTACAAACATTGGAAATGGTTAAGAAAGTAGACTCTATATGGGAGGTTAACAGTCTCATTTCGTTTGTTGAATTCAAAACTTTACAGAGGCGAGCGGCGCTTCAGCGGGCGCGCTCTCGTAAATTTCAACATATAGTAAAGTGATTTACGAATAATTGTTGTGTTGGCGTATAACTAGAGAAATCTTTCCGCTGTTTGCCGTCGGTTAATTTATATTATGAGGCTTAGGTAATTCGCGAGCCGCGAGTAATTGCTCTACAGAACAATAGCTTTTGTCATATGCTTATCTAGATATAACGTGTCTCAACCTTCAATATTATGTCGGTTGGAACCTATTGTTCCTACGTATTTTCCTCACATTCTACTAAGCCATTTCTATTGCACGATACTTTCACATCTAACACTGTAACAAAACAGACCCGTCTGTTTTATCGAGGTTTTCTTTTGTAAATTTTTTTTCTGTTATCAAATATGGTAGTTTATATATATGCAATATGAATCTTAAACTAAGATGAAAAATAAGTTTTAAAATTATATTTCTATTCATGGAAATGATTAATAACTTTTCATTGGATTTGTACATAGTCCCAGCTGCCATCTTATTGTATTTTTGAAACTACTATACATATAATACGTACTGGATCATTAAGTATTAGTTTAGTGTGTATTTGTTAAATGTGTGATATTAATATGATGCATAAATGTTACCTGTTTAACAAGATATAAGGCAATCAATCTACGTGTATAGAATGCTATTAAATGAATTTTTATTACAGCGATTCTGTTACGCGAGTTTCGTATCCACTTTCTTGAAAGTTCGATAGCCAATACAACAATGAGGTGTTACCCTTTTTAATGGAAACATGTGTTAATCGTAACATGTGAATCGGCCTAAAACGAATTAGCACAATGCAATTTGAATGCACATTACACAACGGACGAGCTACGGGCGCTTTTTATTGCGGCATCGTGAGATCTTATCTTCAAACTGCCACTTCCAGCAGGCAAATTTCAGATTCTATCCGCCCCGCTCCCAATTCTACAACCTAACACCTTCAATATAAAGGTCAGTACCGCGTACACAAATCTCATCCGCAATTGTGTGCGTTAAAATACAAACGTCAAATACACGCATACATGCATACATGTTTAAAGAATTCAACATAAAATCAGCAATAAAATTGAAAACATTTTGTTACGTTTTAAATAAGTTTAGCGCTGCCGTGTCCTCTTCAAGGAACTTTGATCTCTGTTAACGTATATAAATGTACAAAATCGTACGAGAACTTTAATTCTGAAATAAGTTCTGGATCGATAAGAAGCGTTAATTTTACGATCCAGTGATAATTTGCTAACTTCCGACAGATCGCCCTAGTTGAACCATTCCCGGCAATTACTGTAGGCGCGAATTATAATCTTCTCTTCTTTTGAAACTTTGAACTTCTATTCGCTCATAATAAGCGACTGAAAAACTAGTTTTTTCACTTTTGTTAAAAGTTTAGGAACTGCAAAGTAAAAGCTCTTAAGATACCACACAATTCTAAACTAGTGTTTTTATTATTTTAGTCTTACCTTTCCAACAAGACAACTTCCAATAAGGAAGATAAATTCATTTTAATTATATAAATTAGTAAATTGATAAACAGGCGGCTTCTTTTGTAGTATATAAACAATACCGACCGTCTCCTCTATTCAAATTAATATTCATTTCGTTCTTAATGTACTGGAAAACCTCCATACGTCCATTCTCCATATATCATTGCATAGTTGGTAATAAAAACTACCCTTCTTGCATATAAACTATATTACTTAGGATACTTAGGAAATTATTAGTAGCCTAGTTGTGAAGCGTGTTTCAAACCCTCAGGTACGATCATTACATTACATTACAGGCGTTACATTAGTTATTTGTATATTCGCAACGCCATTAACAGTTGCGCGTATTGTGAATCAAGACATCGTAAGGTCAAGTTTAACATAAACAAAAACAAAATCAGGCATCTATAAAAAATAATTAATGAAACAGACATTCAACAAGGGCTTGTGGAACGATTCTTAAAAGGCCGGCAACGCACTCGCGAGCCCTCTGACATTGTGAGTGTCCATGGGCGGCGGTATCACTTAACATCAGGTGAGCCTCCTGCCCGTTTGCCCCCTGTTCTATAAAAAACAGCGTACTATTGTTATTCTATATCCCACACTTCTAAACATATCTACATTTTTTATTCTAAATACAAGATAAAATAAAAAGCGTACACCGTGACCAATATAATGGTTAGTTAGCGCTGAGTTTTAATTTGTTAATTACTGATTTCAGACACGCCTATTTGACCACGTTGGACGCAAAAACAAACATATTCATTTGCGATACGCTTGGGATATAATAAAGTTATTTAATTGTTATGAGAAACGCACGACAATGCCGTGTAACCGAAATGTTTTCTCAGAAAGTTGTGAATTTGTCAAAATTAAAATACAAAGGCTTCGCGGGTCTTGTAATTAATAAAAAGTGTTGCGAGAAAATAATTGGCCATTGTTTGGAACTTACCAATGGCCGTCGTGAGGTCGGTTTCATGCTATATTTATGCTAATAAGATCCACCCATTCTGTCTCCTAGCTTAATTTTTGTACAGATGCAAAATATTTTTTTTACTAAGTTCTATTTAAAGTACCTACCTACTGTATTTAGTTGGGCTTAGGGCCAATAGCTTATATTGGAAAAATACTACTTCATAACAACGCGGTCATATCAAATAGTCTTATAGTTTCATTTTCATTCAATAGTGAAATTCGTTCTAAGATAAACGCATTTGATAAAGCTTTGAATAATATCACCATAGTGCTATCCTTCCGCATGACATTGAAATGTTCTTACACTCTGCATTTAGGGCATTACATGTCAAGTCAAATCATTTATTTAAATTAGACCACCTAAAATGGCACCTTTGAACGTCAAATAAAATATAAAGAAGATTCTAGTTGCCCCTTCCAAAAAGTAGTTTCGTATGAAAAAGAATGGACAAGAAACTCCACACTTACTCTTTTTAAATAGGTTTACAATATTTTGTTTACATTAGTTAAAGTAGTAGAATAAAACTACAATACTAAAAAAGTTAGTATACATGTTCCTCACATATTTACAAATATCGAAACCGTAGAATATTATACATTAAAGAGTAATAAAAATATTATAAAAAACACAATAAAACAGTGTGTAAGATAAAATAAAATAATTACATTTTGTAGTATTATAAATTAAAATTTGTAGGTGAGTAACGCAATTTAAAATTATTATACCGTTAAGGATATTTTAACGGACTCTGATAAACACTTATAAATTTCTAGGGAATTCACGTAAATACGTTGTTTATCTCAGCTGATACGTTTCTGTTTTATTTTCGATCTTTTGTGTGTCAATATGTTATTCATTCACTTAACACGTTTGACCTCAGCTGTCGGTACACACATATTTTAGTTGCGATATAAAACAGTGTTCCATTTACATAAATACAATAGCACTGTAATTTTGATAAATACTGAAGGAATGTCCGCGATAGCCACTAGGTGTATTATCCAGCAATGAGCTTTAATATTATGAACTATCTGAAAATTGGATAGCAGACAATTTTTCGAAAACAAGTGACTGTATTATCGAACAGAATTGTTTTTGCCAAGATAATTTCAAGCCCCCATTAGGAGGTAACAATTAAACCTTATACTAATAGATATTAATTTATTTTAACTTTTGTCATGTATATTCGACCTCGGAAGCCTCATAATATTAGACTTGCGATTTCAAAAACAAATTAAAAAATATTTTATCTATTCCCAAAAACTAGAATGATTGAGTTTCTAAATAATTCTATTCCTATTCCTATAATCTATTGTTTTAGTTGAGTCATTCTTAGCCAAACCGCTGTTCAAAATAATATCACAAAACATCGCGACAGTTACACAGGGTATGAGTAATTTTTAATGGCGTAATACGGTAATTCTGATCGTTATCGCCTCGCAAGTAGGTAAGGAACACTATCAGATGCGGGCGCGAACGAAATTTGGCAACGATCCAACAAGGTGAATGCCACGAGCGCCACGCACGGGACACGCCACAACCCACTTTGCACATACGGAAACATTGTTTTTATGAGATATGATAGGTATTATAAACAGTTTTCATCCATTGAATAGATCAAAAAACCCCTTTCAAGAGCGAATTATCAGGTAGAACTATAAAAGGTATGGGATAAATTGTATGTTTAATGTCTAGACAACATTTACCTATTCATGGTCACCGGTAAATAGTAATTTAATTACGTGTAGTCGAATGAAATTCATACAAGAAATCTCTACCATAATACATGTACTTTACATGTTTTAATATACCATTTAAAGCAAAGAGTTTGGTAATATCTCATTGATAACGCAGAAATAATAATTCCATTATCAATGCAATTCTAATACGAATAAAATGTATTGACATGAGATTTAAAACAAATAATGATTTATACGTTTGTCTTATGAGAAACTTGGTGCCAAAAGTCAACACAATTTATTGTAATTCTTTAAATAATTTTGAGCTTATTTTTTCTTTGTCTTACAAGGTCAAGCCATTAAAAGGTTTTTGATCGCATCTATTGTAATTTCAATTTCAAAAAATTTATATCACATGTCACCTCGTTGAGAGCCAGTGAAATGCAAATTGATATAATGCAGGAAACGTCTGAGTGGCTCTCATAGCGGGCGCTACGCCGCATGAGTAGCATAAGTTCGTTTACATACGACAGTCTGCTGTATTTGCATCCCAAATGCTCGCTGCGACCGCTCGCCCGCCCAACTTATCTCTCTCCCAGGCAAAATATTACAGTAACTGCATCGCCACTTGCAATGTGCATATCTGAATGTCAATAAAGGATTAAAAAAAAGACCACCGGAGGCGTTCCCGCTGAATCGAGACGTTTATACATTCCACCAATGGGCGAGGAGAACTCGGCATATTCATAACGATATTACCGCCGACGGTGCTCGCCGTCATCATAATTCATATATAATAACCCTTCTGAAGCCGACGCGAATGGGCTGCGCAATACGGCGTCTCATTCGCTCCTTTAGAATTATCTTAAGCGGAACAGAGACGATTACACACCTCACCCAGCATTTCATAATTCATAATTTTATATTTATGGACGCTAAAATTATACCTACATGAAAACTCCGTTTCATTGGCACGTATACCGTACTTTCTTGTTATTGTTAGTGTGTACTTTTGTTACACTTATAGACTGTCTATTATAGACAAGTACATTTATATTGTTTACTTGAAATAGAGAAACAGACCATGCTGGATAATGTAGAAACGATGACAGCTATTTCTAATTGGAATATGACGAAGCGCGTACGTGCGCTCGGCCAGTCTCATTCGTCAGTTTAAAAATAGAAGACGGCGTCTGCGCCATGACGACTCGCGCCATTAATTTATATGAAATAACTGTCTGCAGTCGGAAAAATTAGTTCGATAGAACGTTCTTCCAAATAATATTTATGTTACGTGAGGTGGTAGCGGCTCGTCAATTTCGTAGTTAACTACTTAATGCTCTTGCGTCAGGCATTTGTATGAACGTGAAATAAAAACTGGTTAATAATTTAGTATTATTATGAGTAACATGTATTGAAGCAGAGCAGTGTTGACCTAGTGGCTTTAACGCGCGACTCTCATCCCTGAGCTAGTAGGTTCGATCCCCGGCTGTGCACCAATGGATTTTCTTTCTATGTGCGCATTTAACATTTGATGAACACAACGTGAGGAAACCGGTTTGCCTTAGACCCAAAAAGTCACCTCCTTGACTATTAGATTGACAAATGATTATGAAACAGATACAGAATCTGAGGCCCAGACCTAAAAAGGTTGTAGGGCCACTTGATTTATTTAATTTAATATGAATGGAAAGTGTGAAGAAGAAATCAAGGTCAAATAAATACGGCAACAAAAATTAGCACTAAAGATTTTCGAACTCGTGAACACTGATATTACCCATCGAATATATTAGTTAATTCATTACAATCACCTTTAAAGCCGTCGCCAAAGTCCTCATTCGCGGTTCTTTTCAAATCAAATAAAGATCCGAAAATACTGTATACAGACGTTATGATTCTCGCAAAGTACGCAAAAGACAAGTGAGACATAAATTCGTTAGCGCTGGTGTAATCGTCACGAATATACCAACGATAATTCACAGCATTAAATTTTAAAGTTGACATCAGAAAGAACTTATATGGCCGTAATTCACCTTCATTTAAATGACTCCCTACTCGGGAATGTGTCATATATTTCCAGGATTCATTTGAGCGAGGAAATTACTGAAATATCGCGTAGAGTTTGCATGTTTTTAAAATGAACGACTCTTCATATAATAACCCGTAATGTAAATAGTATTGGAATGAAAAATATTTGACGTAAACTTTCAAAATGTCACGCAAAAATATCGGCGGGGTAATTTTATTGTACGGCTTAGTTATCAAATATTATGAAATATTCCTTTACGATATCGACCTATCATGCCCGAACAATGTAATATCTAAAACTTTTATTTTAAATAACCAAACAATTATTTTCTTAATATGTATTGACATGCATAAAGCTGCGCTACAACGGTTAGTAGTAGTTTTCTTTTCTTACCTGTATTTGCTTCATTGTCATTAGTTATTTGGTGATCCGTCGATCTATTCCTTAATTGCTAATAATAAAAGCAAGTATAAAAGTGCTCAACCGAGGTCCGAACTCACAACGGCTCTTTAAATATTTTATTATTCATCAATAAGTAAGAGTAATTCAAGTAAACCCGAATTTAAATCTCAAGATATTTAAACACATCGCCCTCGCTCTCCATAAATAAAATAAATACAAATATTCTCACGTAAACGAGTAACGAAAGCGTTCATTTACATTTGTGGATGTAATAAATGGGGCATCCTCTAAATACAAAATTAATTTACGTTCGAAATAGATAGGTATTTTAAATAAGAATAAATAAGACTTTATTTACGCGATAAACCGTTGAAATTCATGGTACGGGTTAACAATTACAAATTTTCAATCAATTTCTAAAGTTTTGGTTCTAAGCGCGTGGTTTGACAAGTTACGTAAATTAACGAGTATTTAGTAATCTATATATTTATATTAATATATCTTTATGAAATATTATATTTATTTAAATGAAAAGTGATCACTGCTTAATACAAATATGGTGGTCCTGGATTCTATTCTCTCGAAATTGTAATAGAAGATACAGAAAGGAACAGTCCTTGTGACTTGTATGTGAAGAAAAAATATTTACTGAACTAAAAAACTGAATATATAGACGAAACGGGTTAAATCACCTGCTTTATTCGTTCATATTCGACAAATTTACGATCCAGGTATAAAAGCAAATAATACCAAAAAAATATAATAAGAGCTTGACAATGCGCCCAGAAACACGTCATTGGCTCGCTCCATTGGTTGTGCGAACAAAGAAATATTCCTTCGCCTAAATTATTACTAAGCAATACCCTTTTATTATAATTAACGACCTTTCATACCGCCATTTTGAATATGACGCCATATTCAGTATCGAACAAAAGCCACTGCGAACTTTACGCGATTGTGCGATGAATTCAATAATATCTTGAGTCTAAGTTTGAACCTATAGTAAAAGATTAATTTTAAAATGAAATTTTGTTCATTTGGTCTGATATTATTAATACACATTTATTGATTTAAAAATGCAAGCGGATATAACACTGAAGTTATGAATCTTAAGGCTGATTTTTGGTTGTACCAATAGTCGTAGTTATGTGTACAGTTTGTCTGAGATCATAGATAAATGTGTATTCAAATGTAATAGAGAAAATATGCGGATAGATACAGAAAGATAAGCGGGAAGGCTCAGAAACAAGGCTGAGAGTGATATCTATCTGACTCAATATCCCGTCTGTCAAAATCCGATACATTTTTGACGAGAGTCAAACCTAGGGCTTCGTCTCGTTTCTATAATTGCAATATATCACCCTAATTGCAAACCACCGTATTCAATTTAAAGTAAGTTAAAAAATGTATTTTCTGAGTGGGTAGAGTTTATATATTAGCCTTTTAATTAAAAGTCATTAAAGGTATCCCAATCGACATCGCATACATTATATAGTTTTACCAGACCTAATTAGTGATTCATAAAACTAAATATAAGATTCATAGCACTAATTATAACTACGTTAGTTTATTTAGATTATACTTATCTAGTTTATAACATATTTTAGTGGCTCATAAACAAACATAGCTCTATTTACAGCTCCCGCCGATCCCGACTCACATTGGACCATTGTGCCTGTTATAATTTTTATTAGGGGCAATCCGTCCGTCTTGATTTACTCCTTCCCGAACTGATGGATCTTTTATTTAATTTACGATTCTACCCTAGTGTTCTGAACGTAATAAAATGCTATAAAAACGAGCAAATAACGTCGCCATCATTGTTGATTTAATAAATACTTGATTATTTCAATCTTTTAAAACCTATGAATTTATGAAAGAAAAAGATAAGTAAGATATACACAAATGTAAAAAGCATTTAATGTGCCAACTTTCATATTTTAAAATCATTGTTATTCCAACTACACAACCCACTATTTCTCGGCGACAGCGAATTGGCAAGAATACAGAAAATATTATCAAAATGACGCTTCAACTCATATCACTATTGCCTTGGCAAATGTCTTCATATCCTCAATAAGCTATAACTCCTTTGAACATAAATGTCAGCATTGTCCAATGAACTCTTTGATTTACACAGATCTCAAAAATGCAGAGTGAAATCCTCTTGTTATATGAGGCGTCCAAACGTTCCCACAGAATTCCCCCGAATGCAAATAAATAATTATATAAAAATTTTAATTATTCCTGTGCAGGTACGTGATGACCGGGCGAACCCAACACGTTACTGTGCGTCTCATTTGCAAGTAACAGGACGGGTATTATAGACCCACGAAGGCAATAAGATAAAAAGGCGCTCAATAAGGCGCGATCAGAAGCAAAAATGAAATAAATTGCCGGTGAATAAGAGTGCTGTGCAATTGAAGCGAACACGGTTGCTCATTAGACGGCAACTCTACCTCGTGCAGCTTGAGTATCACAAGTGCCGGCTACGACATATTGCCTAACAATAACTACCTTTTGACGCTACCGACATCCCTAAAGTGTTACTTTGCATTAAAAAAACAATTCTAAGAACACATGCAACCATTTATGGTATTTATTATTTAACAATACGTTTGCGTCAGCCCTTTGCAGAAAAGCTGTAAAATTGTTGGACATTAGCATAACAAAGATGGTGATTTGAGACGACAAAGGCAGCAGGGATGTTGAGCATATCACTTTCACTTATTATTAGAAACTAGTTATCTGGTTGTATGTCGATATGGTAATTGTTTAAAACCGCAGGCCTCTGGAGACAAAGACTCGGGAGTCAGTGAGGCGTCTGAGTCGTGACGAGGCAAAAAATCTATGCAAAAACGACGCAAAAATATTTGTTTCCTATTAATAAAAGTGAATTTGCTGTATAGCAATTAAATGTGCAACCTTGTCTCAACTACAATGACAATAACAGCAATTTCACAACAAAACAATCAATTTTATATTTTATGTAAATTTTTATATGCTCGGTATATAAAAAAATACTACTAGTACTTTTTACGCGCAGGTAACTAGAGCAGACGTACACTAGACGTTAGTCAACATTAAATATCTCCATGCACCATTTAAATGCACTCAGGCGCATCTCGGCGGCACTTTCGTCTAGAAATAGTACGATGTCATATCAAATAACTGACGCGTGCGTAGTAGCACCCCAACATGGTTTTTAAAGTTAAAAATGACTTTGATGTTCGTAATCTTAGGGATACATTAAATAGACCGTTTTTCATAATTAACGATTTTATTAAAGCAATCAACGTATACTCCAATAAAAAACAAAGACTTTATCTTTTTATGATGCTTTACAATCAATCGATCATAAATCTAAATTCAAAAGTGTCATTTTTTGTTTTAACTAATAAATTTTTTATCAGTCGTGACTAATTGGTACAGCTTCAACAGAACGCTACGGGGCGCACGAGGATGTCATTTGGTATTGCAAATATAATAATAAAGTTTTATTACCCCGTTTTCAAAGGGTTTGTTTCAAAATGTAAAGGGTAGTGAAACCTGACGGATCATAAGTCAAAATGAATCTTTTGTCTAGTTGCGTATCGCCATAAATCTCCTAAAGAGAAATACTTAGTGAATGGAGTCGTGGTCTCAATGCCAAAATTACACAAATATAGATTTTAGCCATTTGTGCACGTACCATTGTGGGTGGTAAAAAGATATTTTCGCAAATATTTTCTGAGAAAAGAAAGCGTTATAGAAATGTGTAACTGTTTGTCACCTGCTTTTGAATTATGACTGTTTACAACTCATAGAAATATTGTAACGATAGTTTAATACCCTGTAGTTCCGATATTTTATAAACAAAAAAAAATGTTTCCGGTAAATTTTTATTAAACTATTTATCAATTTAAAATACAACCGTTTGGGGTTCAAAGTACACAAACTATAAGAAACAATAATTATCGTTTTATAACTTGCTGAGATATTTTATAAACCGTTAAATTACACATTGTAAATAGTATTTAAAAGTACGAGTATATTACAAAGCATTGGTGTTTCATGAAAAGCGATACAGCTTGTAGTGTTGTGTTGATGGAAGAGTGATGGAGCGGGTCAAAAGCAGGGTCAGCGGCGCCATGCGTCATCGCTAACGACGACAAATGACGTGACGTGACGTGCCTCGGAATATCCGCGGCACGTCACAACACTACAGATTATAAACGACATCGAAAACGACAACAGATGATAATTTGAATTTGGAAACCTTTTGAAACCTTATAAAAGAAAAAGTTCAAATAAAAAAAAAATAAGGAAAGTTTCAAAGATTATTGGCGAGTTATAGAGTTTTTAAGATAATGCATGAAATTATTTTTGATAAAATCAGGAATTTACTCGCAATTGTAGCATGCTTAACTAATTATAGTTAAGCATTGAATTGTAATTACTTTAAAAAAATACTATTATGAACTTTCTGTGTCCAAAAATGTCTTTTGAAATTTCTGAACATCATATTAATATGTAAGGAAGTAAAAAAACTCTAAAGAATGGATCGATGACAGGTGCGCACGAGTAAATGAAAATCATTTTTTACTGAACAAAAGGAAAGTGTCAATCTTCGCCACTATTCATCATGATATTTTGTTTCCTCTCACTCGTGACATGCATATAAAGTTCCATCCGTTCATAATACTATTTCAATATTTTTTAATACAAAATAATCGCCCCATAATATTGTAGCAATGTCCAGCTATACCAGCAATTATCAATTTATTCACAAATCCCATACAAGCGATGTTATTTTAATTTCCCATATTCATATACATCTCTAAAATTTAAGCAAGATAATCTATTACACAAATAGTAAAACATAATTCCCACAGAGATTTAGCACCGCTACGGAGTCGAAGCCGGCTGCACGCGACACAAAAATAGCTCACATTTGTCGAAAAATAAAATGTTTCCCCAAATAGACAGAAATATACAAAAATTTGAGGCAATGAGCGAGGGGCGAGCGTGCTGGCGTGCCGTAATCTGCGCCCCTAATTAAAACGTTAAAAACCAACTGTTTCTTAAAAACGTCAATTTCGAAGAGAAATGTAGCGTCTAAGGTAACATTTCTAACCTTAAATTAGACTTATTTGTGGTTATTTAGAGTTGGTATGATAGTCTTATTGAACGGCATAACATTGAAAGGCAGTACGTTTAAGTAAGTACACGTTATGTTCCTATAACGTTGGTGTATCTTTCAAACCTAGACAGCTAACACACTGATAAATCCAGCTGTAAAGCGATATGCAGATCAGCATCGACATTCATTACCTAATTAAAATCGCAAACCCCTTCCGCCCGCTACATTTCTCCAACGCGCTGCCAATAAATTTCATCCGCCAGTCGCCCCATAACGATAACCAGTTCCTCGGGAACTATCGTTCAATCTACCGTCGATGCCGTATGTTGATCCGGCCGTGTACTTTGTGCAGACGAGCCTGTCAATTCCTATGTATTATTTAGTGCCAATGGTTCAGCCCGGTATAGCGCCACAAGACGCATTTGTGTGCCCGAGGCCATTGCGCACATTCACATCGTTGCACTCGCGAATGTCTCGGGCTACGTCAGCCCAGAGATAACGAGCTCACATATTCATAAAGAATTATCCAACGACAGCCTCTTCTTTCCCCCCACTTCGACCCCCTAGTCGTATAGCTCTCATTCACACTCCGAGCGATCTCGATCTATCTGCTCCCTTCTAAGAACCAAATGCTATAGATCCTCAAGCCATAACGACGGAATTGGATTATCGACTTTAATTTATTCTGTAGAAGAAATATTTCATTTTTCATTCCATTTGCTCATGAAACCCTTTATGTTCTGGTAACTGAATCGAATAAAATTGAAATGATCATTGTTGTATAAAAGGTTACGATCGGTTTTAATTCTTATGCTTATGATACAAAGGATCGTTTATTCGTGGATCAATAGGGAAACGAGTGCGCCATATGAAATAATAAGTTCCAGCCCTCGTCGAGACGGCATCTTTATGGGTGACACATTTGATTCTAAAACTTGTTGTGCTTCATTCTATAGATTATAACGAGAAATTGTTATCATTAAATGAATATATTTACTGGTTTCAGTTGTAAGAGTGTGCGCGATAGGGCCGGCGGTGGCCGCTCGCCTATCTCTGCCTACATGAATGCTCGCTCCCCAGAGATACCGCGCAAATCTTTTCGACCTTCACCAACGCGGTCGCTTCATTTTGCACTACAACATTTTCTCGATCGAAGGTCAAGGCGGGCCTTTGTTGACATAATACTTAAAGTAAAACGGATAATAAAACCAAATGACGCTTGGGTCACGCCGCTATGCTTAATTAGCGATATTAATCAACGGGAGGCGTTATCTTTGAACATTCGTATAATATTTTGTGGAAAAAGCAACGATTAATAAAAAGTAAAACCGACGACGTGTCGAAGACAAAAAGAGAAGCGCGAGTTGCGTTGAAATAAAATTTTATATAGTGATCGTTAACGCGACCCGTGTCCAATATTAAATGGACAGCGGCTAAGAGGTAAAAATTAAAGACAAACATAAATATTATAGGAGAAAAAACATCCGACGCTTTCACACACAATCCCGATTGATGATTGGAATGAAACCTGATATTATTTTAAGCTGAATCGTAGGCGTTTCATTGTCATATAGTTTAAAACTTGGGCCCTTTTTGTCTAGTATATGAATGAAAACCACAACCCGTCACTGAGCAGGTTCTTAGATCATTTGATTAAAGATAAAAGATATGTGAATGACCCAAGTTTAAGTATTTTCATCGTTTTTATTACTTTTTATTTTATAGCATAAAATGCGTCTAATTAAAGGACGCGTAGGTGTCGAGTATAATATAATATTTCTTACAATATATTTCAGTATTATTACCTCTTAAATTACAATAAAAATACAATTAACATAACTTAATGTGTACCCAGTACACGAACAAGCTTTATCCAATTAACTCTCATTATGTAGCTATCTCTTCTGCTACTAAATTATGCATAATTAGTTAAGCCAGGTGACAAAATTAGCCATAAAACATGATTGGCATACTTTTCAATAAAAAAATTGATATTTGTTATTATCTTTCATTTATTACAATAATTGTCACTAACTATATGTTGGGTTGATAGTCACGTATACGATAACAGAAATGAGAAAAGAGGGAAACGTTCTGTTTCGTGTGTTCCATTTTCAAATGATCGATATTTTAGAATCTTTTCAGTTGCATCGAGTAACCCTAGCCGCGACGGAAAAGAATAAATTAAGTGTTAAATTATGAGACGGTCGATCTAACAACATGAATGAAACCCCCCTCCCCGCAGCCTTCCCAGGTGCCCTGACCGCGTGTGGCCTTACCATTGCCGTCACAGGGCCGGCATAACACACAAATTCTGGTTATGTATATACGCGGTGACTTGGAGATTTTAAAATTAGAACGAAAAATATGCGAAAACGAAAACAGGTGGGTCGATTCCGATCAAAGGTATACTTTAAGATTGTTTTTGATAATTTTAATAAAATTTATACAAGGAAAAATTCACCAGCATTAATTTTTACAAAAATATTATTATCGCAATCGAAACGTATAAAGCATTTACCTTAAACTTTATAAATCGTTCAAAAAATGTCAGGTGAAAGTTCAACACTTTGTTGTGAAATTAGTAATTATTTTTGTGTGTACTTACAATCTTGTAGGACATAAATTTGTATAAATATTAATAGCGTACTTACATATTGTAATTAAAGTGTATTTCAATTACAAAATATTTATATCCAAATCTACATACATCTCCATATTTGCAATAAAAGTTAGTAATCAAAAATGACAAGCATAATGTCATTTTAAGGATTCGCCATACTTATAATAAAGGTCAAAGCCATAATTGCGTCATCAATAAAATATTAATTGTTGGATTCGGCTCTGGCAAAAGGTGAGATGAGGCGTTATCAGCATCGGTAATCTGAACCCAAAATATTACGATTCAAAACTTGGTCAAGACCTTATATCCCGAATATAGTAACTTTGGGTACCATTAAAGGAAAACGTGGCCATTTATAACTCCAACTTGAGATACTTTATTTGTTTAGTCATAATAAACGAACGTCAATTAAGCCGAGCTGGAAATTAATGCGTTATGTTCGTTTTTATATCGAATGAGGTATTATAATCTAAAGAATTTCGGAGCGAGGTAAGTGCTTTGAATATCCTGTCGTTATAAACAGATGAACGTGGACATAGTTTTAATGATACGGGACGTGTTTTAGGAGTATAATTAATAAAGCCTTATTATGAAATCATGATCACGATTGTAAGGAATCTTAAAGTAGAGCAAATCGAAGCGCTCAATCAAAACCCGCTCTCAGCAATGTCTACTTGCGTGATTAATACTTGATTTTACAGCAAAACTACCGTACTAAGATAAGGATGTAGACCCTTATACTGAGGTATAGAACGCAATGACGAATGCATAGAAAGCAGATTTATAAATAGAAAAAAAGTGCGTGCGTACTAAGTACATAAGTCAGAAGTGAAACTTCTTTGTAAATTAATTATTGAGTAATTAAGTGGTCAATATAATTTATTTTGCCAGCCTTTCTATATTAATGAATGATACTAAGACTAATTAAAAACCAGAACTAAAATTAGTTGTTGTTATGTAGATAGAAATACCACCATAAATATGGTAACAATTACCAAATAATATAACAAATTCATTATTATCATAATTGCTAACTTTTGTCCACATTTTCTAAAATAGAAAAAATTTGCATTTTCTAATGCTAACTTGGTCTTAGCAAAAAAAGTCGTGGTTCTGTGCCCTTATAAAACCAACAAAAATGGTAATTTAGTTACTTAATAAAATAATAATAATGATATTGATATGTATTAAATACACTATCGGTTTTCAAGTCTCAATCACTCTCTCCCTTTTCTTCGACAAAAACGCTGCACATCTTCGTGACGCTCCGTACAAAAATTACCCTCATGCGCCTAAAGAAGTTTCACTTCAAAAGTGCAAAAAATCTTTGGCCAAGGCCCATAAAGGCGTGAATTGTCGTTATTTTAAATTAAACTCACTATTAGCAAGCTCCATTCACAAAGATATATCCGAAACTGTTAATACTCGGTTATCGTTTTTCATGAGCTCACGAAATCACCTCTATTTAGCTCTCTTTGAATAAATAAATTAACATTGTGGTAATTTTATAATTAAATGTATAGAAACTAGAATATATATAAAAATAAGTTTGCAACATGACAGGCAGTTAAAAAATTTCACCTGTATACGTGTCGGGTATTCTTTATTAAATGTCTTTTTCTTAATAAAAATATCCGCTCGCTATGTGTCGCAATTTAATTGAGATCTTATATTAATTAGGTGCTGTGAAGCACGGAGTCGAATGTGCCCGCCGCACGCAGCCTCTGCACGCAACTCACATACATATTGACTTGTATGAATTAATATGTCACAAGCTGCATTTAAAACAATTATTATAATTACATTATAATATTATCTTGTATTACGTATATTTATTTCGAAAATACTGAAAAAAATAAGGACGCTACGACATACTTGACTCGACTCAATGTAAGAATATAAAGAGAGGTTCAAAACGATGTCTAAATTATATAAAACAACTTTCAAAGTCAATTACATTATAATATTGTATTACGAAAAGATATAAATTATATTAATCATTTCGCGAATAATAAAAATAACGATGCTACTACAGACTTGATTGGATTCAGTAGTATATGTATTTTTTCGTCGTAAGAATATAATAATAATAACAAAAAAGGCGTTTACTTCAGATACTTTATATTTAAATACATTTATATTTCTATCATATCATTAATTCCTAGATATCTGTGGACCTCCTCGTTTGTGTTCGTCGAAAGAATATTAAAGATATTAAACGATGACAATTACAATACCCTGTGATTAACTTGTTTGTCAATGTTTGATCTTCCTACCATGTGTTTATCCTGGTTATAGTCTTTAAGTAATCTTTAGCATTACAGTATCTTAATGAAGATATCTCGGGTGGGAGTTAAATTGTAAAATTATGTTGGTCGGTGGCAGATTTATTATTATAGGTACGTATTGGAGTCTCGCGTGTGCGATGACGATCTTGCCGTCACGCGTGTTTACAACGTTATAGCAAGAAGCTAACAAGAATCTTTGACATGAGTGAGGCATGCGAGATTTTAATTACCATTGATTTCTGAAATAAACTGAGATAGCCTGAATATTACCTGCTAATAAGTCTGGGACGTAGGTACATGAGTAAAATTGTATTACAAAATATATCTAATTTTATGATTAATTTAACGGGTTACTCAGCTTTTAGTTGTCTTTGTATCGGATTATAAATATTATAAGTTTTGATGTCACTCAATGACAAACAACAAATAGATAAACAATTTTATGTTTGATGTTTAAAAAACTATTTATATCATCCAAAATATTTTTCTAAAGTGTTCACTCTACCATTGATATACTCTTATTTAAGTTTGATTATAACGTATACCTCACTCAGCCAATCCTGTTTAGTATATGATCAAGTAATAGTCATACATCAAAAATATAAATTCGGTCTTCTTTCTACTGAAATATCACATTAATTGTGAACTACTGCTGTAAAATTCTTCTCAGTCAACACTTATAGATCTTTATTCATATAAACCTAAGGGTTATTATACATTTTCAATTAGACTACTCACTTATTTCTGTGTTCAAAAGATATATAATATATATTATAAACTTTATTATTAAAACAAACTAATTTAGCTTTTAAACTTACAACGATGACCTTAAGATAGAACGAAGGAGCAATTTTAGAGGTTTTAGTTAGAGCTTTATTGCTTATGGTTTGCGCATCATAAGCCCACGTATCCACTCCAGGTTCTCGGCTCTTAAATGACCCATTAAAAGCACCTTGGACGGTGCCCACACAATCTAACTCACACTATTAAGGATTTTATCTTAGCGCGACAGCGCCATACTTTTCTATAAAAAAATATTACGACAACACCTGGCCATATCATATTTTGGCCATACAATTTGTAAAGCCCTAAAGCAATGTTTTAATAAGGCTTAAATGCCGAGTAAAAGAGCAAAACATACTCTTATTAACTACATATACTGTGAAATAAATAAATGTAAAAAACCCAATATAACCTAATAATAGTCGTCGTTTTAGCCCTAAGTTTACAGTAAGACCGGTTCCCAGCGTCCGACGCTTTCCCTCCACCCTCCACAGGGCAACTGTTCACCTAGTGGAAGGCTGTCTAAAGCCGGTTGCAGACCGAAAACTAATCTATGCCAAGGCTAAACTAAGCTATGCCAAGCAAGCTAGGCTAAGCTAAGCTAGAAATAAATAGCGTGCACACCAACAGCTAAGCCAAAGCTCAGTCAGTGTGGCGAAGGATGTGCAAATGGTGTGCGGGGTAGCGGGAGGGGCTTAGCTTAGCTCGTGTAGCTGCGCATCGGCATACACAACTAACTTAGCTTCGCATATTTTAGTTAGCTCACATAGCTTAGCTCGCATAGTTTGCGGTCTGCACACAAGTATGGAAAACTGCGTCAGCTATGCGAGCTAAGCTAAACTAACTTAGCTTAGCTCTTGGTCTGCAACCCGTATAACGCTTCGCCAACTGGACCTCGGTATCTATTCCAGGACTTTTTTAGTCCATCGCCCGCCTAACAATAATAACAATACAAAAATTTAGACTAAAGAATTATTCATATTTATTAGTAACCATATTGTAACCATCCGAGGTCGACTACTTTGACCAATTTCCCTTTGTTAGTTTTACTTAGTTTATTTACTGTAGTAAGCTGGCATAAAGTCTTGTCCTAAAAAATTTTGTGTGTAAAAAATAATTAAACAAATTCCAATTCTAGTTCTATTTAAAAAAAATTAAGTCAAATGTTACATTTTTTATTGCCTGCGTGCTTCATGGATTAAATTTCATTACCGGATACATAGTTACCAGACATGTATAAAAAAGCAGTAACTGTTAATTTAACAATACATTTTCCTTTCATAAAAATTAAAGGAGTAATGAAAATTTTATCAGCAACACTTAATCGAAGCAAATTATTTTGCTGGTAATGTTAATACGACGTGAATTGTTATTAACGCCGACGTTATTCAAACATAAAAATAAATTGTATTACATAGCGATTTGTTTTAAATATAAAAAAAAATATGGTAGGAAATTAGTCAATGAAAATTAGTAGGTTAATAATTAAAGCGGAATATTTGTAAATATTTACGAATCATACAACGGAAATCTCTAGCTATAAAGTAACAAAATAAATCATATCCGTAATATTCACCAAAGAAAAGTTTGACTGATTGGCTCTTTACTCTCACCACGTGGAAGACATGGGTTGAAGTTAATATACATAAAGTCACAAAGCAAATGAATCAGTGTATATGGCCCATTCACACAACCACCCCCAAACTCACACACCCACATACATACGCATATATACAAACAAACCTCCCAAAAATGAAAATTTTAACACGTAAGAGCTAGGTTTCCAAACACACGTATCCCATGATCACTCTCTGGGAATCCTCGACAACTAACCTGTAAAGGTTTGTTGTAACAAAGATATTTTTTTATACAGAATAAATACAGTACATTAACAAACATGAGTATAAATAACGTAACGTTCTTCGGTTTAAGGAATCAATGAAATCTCTAATATCCCATATAGCTTATTAGGAGAGTAACGCAGCAGCTAGACAACATTAAACTGGCTTTTTTTAATGTAATAAGAGGCAAGGTAGGAGGCTCATTTGATGTTAAGTGATACCGCCGCCCATGGACGCTCACATTGCCTGAAGGCTCGCAAGTGCGTTGCCGGCCTATTAAAATTTTGACACTCTATTCTTGAAGGACCCTATATCGAATTGGTTCGGAAATACTTCAGCGGGCAGCTGGTTCCATATAGTGGTGGTGCGTGGCAAATTCTCCCACAATCATTTTTAAATATATTTTTATACTGAGGAAAATGTAAGAAGCCTACAAAGCTAAGGTTTAGTCAAAGTTATGTAAAATTCTTGAAGCTCATTCATGATTCAGCTACCGGCTAATCTACTACAGTGTGTGTAACTACAAAAGCACTTATATTCCATAGCTACATACGAATCTAATTCAATTTAACAAGACAATAACATACCTTATATAAAACATTTCCCAAACAACTCCCTCATATAAACGTCATTGTGCCATTATTTCTTATACTTAATTGTTGAATTATTTCCTTCCCATTGAAATGAAGTCCTCTTCAACAATATTTTCTCAGATCCAATTATAAGCGTGAGTCGCCCTACACACCCTGGTTTTTGATTGAGTGTGTATGAAAAGCCTACTTTAAGATGAATAAATTAAAAGCCTTTATATTTGTAATTACTCTCAGCGTATGAATAAGGTACTTCAATATTCGATTTTTAATTATAATTAATATTTAAACATGGAATTTTGATTTAATGGAAAGCGTTTTAAATTATTAAAATATTGTCAAAATATTAGGAGGAGAACTTAATTTAAAAACAATATTTGCCTATGATTAAGAAATAGCATCTTGTCTGATATTTTAATATTTTTATTTGTGAATTAAATATAGCATATGTTATAATGAAGCAACTAAGGCGAAATAAATTTTTGACATCGGTTCATGTTTTTAGTCTCGTTACAAACAATACCATTATATTATTATTGTTTATTTAAAAAATTGTAAACTGCAATCACCTAATGTGATACCCCGCATATTACAAAGTAGATGGAGAGCAGTGACAAACAAAAAACATAATAATATGGTTTAAATATAATATTATGTGTCACGAAACCAAAGCTTTATGAAACCTGATATTTTTGTCATATCTTGTTTTATTGCGGCTCAATAGTGAATTACTGCGTCCGCTGAGTTCAGAAATGCCATTGAAGCAACCAGCGGGTTGAAAGTTTGACGGTTTTTATATATTCGATTGGTATACCTATTGATAGACTTTTTAATTAAAGTCAAAGTTTTATTTCAGAGTATCATACAAAGCATATCAGTATCGTCAACTTTTTTAGTTACAACCAGCTTGGGAAGTGGTTCTAACTGGTACATGGAAAACCAAATACTACTTATAAAATGAGTTAATAATGTGTCTTGGCCTCATATTGCAACTGTTTCTACGATATTTTTTATCGTATTTAAGCAAGTAGGTGATTAGCCTTTTGTGTTGTGGCCTTTTGTGACATCGGTTTTTGGGTTCTGCCGGTTCCTTACGATGTTTGACTTAACGGGAGGTGCTTGTGCTAATTGCGCTCATTAATAGACTATTCTATTAGTACACAGCTGTATTTCAAAAACACGACTCCAGGGATGAGGGACGCTTAAGCCACTTAAAAATTAAATAAAATCCCAATTCAATGGTTATAAGAATAAAGTTATATGATTGGGTTTCCATCATGTTCTACATATGTTTAAAGTAATGTAACAAAAAATGAAGATGGAAAAGATACCAAAATAATAGGGTACATTAAAGATTATCTCAAAATAAAATGTCGTCGAAGGGACATATTAATCTGTTAGATTAATAGAAATTCAGTGAGCGTAATAATTTCAATTTTTGCACAAATCTAGTCCTATTTAAAGTATTGTGTTACATGATGTATTAAATAGCCGGTTGACAATGTCGTGCGGATATTAACCCACAAAAAATGTCCTCGATCGCACCGGGGATTTTCCGCTTCACGCAGTCGTGCACTCTTCGTGGCCCGGAGTCGGCAGTTGACAAAATATTACATTGTTCCTATTATCTACGCAGTATTTATTTAAAATCGCTATTTAAATGGATGATTCTAAGCTCATTCCACTGATACTGCCTTTGTCCACAATTTCTATACGTTGCATTACGAAAGTGCATTTCAACTAACATATTACATCATTATTACTTTCAATATGTCCTCTACAAACATGCACGGAAAAGTAATTGAAGAAATTGTAGGATAGCGTGCCATCAATTTATTACTTTACTATTATGGTCATCGAGCTATCGGAATCCATAAATTTGAATTCTCGTTGACAATCAATAAAGGTAATGAAGGCAATCATCGGGGAAACCAATAAAATAATAGAAATAAATTTGATATGACCGACATATGGCGGGGTTAATGCGTCGCGTACCCTGTTATTGCTGTCAAACATGCGACATATAGCTTCTAGATCAATTCAATCCATTCGGCCGCTGATTACACAGTATTGGTCGATTTCAGGACAATAAAAAACGTCTAACATCAAGCGATGTTCACACCCCTTTCTGTTTTGATTCAACGATGACCGAAAAGTAAATTCCAGTATATTATTATTCCATTACTGTCGCCCCATTTTAAAATATGTCAAGGGATGACAAAAAGGGAAGATTGTGAATAAACCGCCAGCGAGCGGCGGAAGGTCGCGACCCGAGAATATTAAATGTGTTTATATAAAATAATTTTCATGTTCGACAACAGAACACAATGCCGTATATTTTTTGCTCTGTCGATAAATTGGAGGGATTATCATTTAATGGAGGGCTCATGTTCATCGGGTTTGTCGCGATTCCCTATGACTGACATGATTTTATTATGCACGTGATCAACGTGCCAACTGGCGTTGTTCGAAGAATATTTTGTTAAAAGATCCGCAAATAAAACTCGTGTTTCGGTAGCTGTCTACTTTATCAAAGGTATTTTATAACTTTGAAATTCGTTATGCAACTTTTTTTTAGTATAATACTGCATGGTTAAAGTTAATTAGTACGTAATTTACTTTATGTTACCGCTTGCCAATCGACCACTTAGAGCTCGTGGAGGTCCTTCTGCACAGCGTTATTCCAGCGATATCTGCCAATATATATTAGATATAATAGTCAGGAGGTAACAGAAGTAGTAGTTAGGAAAGTGTCTTTTATATACAAAAATAAATACAGAATGATTAAACAATATATTTAATTTTAAACCAATTTTTTATTGAAAATTGCTGGTATTTCATACGCTTTTATGGTATAATGGTGTGAATATTATATACGTTGCACAATTCATTGTGTAAGATTACACACAAACCTATTTGTTAAATAATTTAAAAAATTATAAAAAAATATGACTTGGCCTCAGATTTTCCTCATGTTTCTTAATAGGAGATTTGTTTGCCTGGCAAAAACATTCGATTTTATAAGCGACTTAAAAAGTGGTTATGAGTTCGATGTGTAATTTTTTTTACTTCTAAAACATGTCAATTTCGCATTGTTTTTGTATAGTACCAGCAAATGCTAGTGCAAAGTGCGTTGTGGGCCTTTAAAAAATTGGTACGCGTTGAAGCCCTAAGTGGATTTGGTTTGGAAATACTTCATAGGGTTGGCTCCACGTAGTGGTGGAGCGCGGCAAAAACGCTCAGTTGTGGAACAACGGACCTCGAAGTGATATGTATTTGTGTTCCCAAATTTATTTTATTCTCATACAAACGCAACAATTATTAATTCTTCTAACCACGATTTACAATTCACAACAAATTCCCTAATACCCCAATTTTATTACGCGATAAATACGTTTAATCTCTATTAAAAAACGTTAAGAAAAATCTATTGTAGATCTCTCCCCGTTTGTTTACACTAAATATTTAGCGATACAATAAAACTACATGACATCTGTACTACAAATATCTTTATTCATACCACTACCCCAATAGTTTCCAACGTCTGTTCACTGTCTATTTGAATATTATAATTTATCAAATCGTTATATTTGTGTAGGGGATGATTTAAGTTCGTTGGGACATCGCTGTGTAGAATACAGATGACTTTCAGTAAAAATGTGTAAATGTGTGCTATCAAGAATAGTAGGGTTCTAATTAAAAAATTTAGTTGGCGCCTGGTAGATGATGACCCCAGAGCTGGTGTTGTCGGTATACGTATAAGTATCGCAAAGGCGAGGAAACGATGCCAGTATTAAAGGTAACACAAGGATCCAACTTTTTAAAAAGATAATAGAACTTTTAACTTTAAAAAAAAGCTTTTTAATATACATGTCTTTTTTACTTTTAAAAATCTATGTAAAGCAATGACCACAGATTAAGCATATAGAAACTAATTCTATACAAATTTTGGGTTATTCGTAATAATTAACTTACCTACGCCTGTGTGGGCTTCATGTATGGCAAGATTTTTTACGATAGTTAAGATATACCTATTGAGTACCTAGATAGATAGAGGTTATTTTTTAGTGTACGTAACCGACTTTAAAAAATAAGGAAAACAACGTGTATTCCTCTTGTAGGCTCCGTATACTGAGTTACTTTTTGAGTCGTTTTACTAAAAAGGAATTTATAATGTAAGCCTCAGCCCTTATATTGCGATCCATATGAGATTTAACAGGTAAAAATAGGAGTATTATTCTATCACAATGGGAAAAGAAAGCGATTTTCAATAAATAACTGTAATATTAAAGTCCTCCCTCGTATTGATATCAATAGTTCGACGACAACCCCTACGCCTACGGCGGTTTCAGATTTCCTCAACATTTTGTATTGTGTTTACGAATTAAATTAAAAAGTCTTATCGTATGCGATACTACTTTTTACTGACGTTCATAAGTGATTAAGGGCTATATTCTTATTTATATCAAGTCACATTTTGATCTTGGGCACTGCCATGTGTCGAAATTTATACACAAATAGTTTGACAGTTCTTGAAACTAGGTTAAGGTTTGGCGTTCTAGAATACGGGGCTAAGTCATTCTGATGACATACATAAGATATTTTTATTAATACCTCATTTCAAACTCAAGTTTATAATTTTAAATTTAACTCACAAACATACTTATTAATTTTATTTTATTGTTTTTAATTTTATTCATACCTAATTAAAACTTGTGAGCCCATAGATGACTGCTATTAAATTATCAGTGTAAAATATAGTCACGTGACCCCATGTCCCAAAGATACTCTTTATAAGAATTCTCACTTCTATTCGGGACATGAATTAATTTCGTAATCCTGGAGCTCACGCTTTATTAGAGAATTATGAAGATTTATTTTTGTATTGAACCAAACGTTATCGAGACCTGACATCGCATAAAACGGTAAAACAGTCGTAACGTCGTAGGAAGGAAATCTCTATTAGTTTTCTTTACAACTCGTATTGACAATGCGACGTTCATCATCGTGACATAATGCACCGATGTCCCTACCTGTCTTTGTTTTATTTACGTAAGGGAATATATTTGTTTTAAAAACGATATTACAAACTACTAACATTTTATACAACAATATGAAACATCTTTAACTACAAAACTTTTAAAAAATGAACCTTAATATGATATTTATTTATCAACACTTTGTTGCAGAAACGTAATACAATTGACATAATTAAATGAGGAGAAGGGCAACTGGCGGCCTTATCGCTTTCGAGCGATCTCTTCCAGACTTAATATACATACTTTAAAGCTAACCTACTAATATAATATTTAGGTCAATATTAACTAACGCATTAGTAACCATATAGACTTATAATTGTCTGCTTGAATAAATAAATTCATAAATAAATAAAAACAATATTAATAAATATTTAAAAAAGAGCTACAAAAAGCATTGAATAAAAATTTGATTCTCTTTTTAAATATTATGATAATTTATTTTTTGAAGCAGACAATCATAAGTCCATATATGTAGTTACAAATGTGTTTGTTAATATTGTCCTAAATATTATATTAGTACATTAGCTTTATAGTATATTAAATCATAAAATTAAAAAGCCATTGCAATGACCCATTTTTTTTAGTATTCGTAGTTGTAATGAATTCGTTTTTCATTCACATGTTTGTAATATCACCATTCTTTTGTTTTTTTTATAGAACAGGGGCAGGCAGGAGGCTCACCTGATGTTAAGTAGACACAAGCAGAAGTGCCGCAAGTGCGTTGCCGGCCTTTTAAGTATTGTTTGTGATATTAAAATTTGGATTGTAAAAAACATTTTTTTATAAATAATACATTGAAAGTAATCTTGTACATGTCTTGCTTGGTCAGATTATGAATAGACAAATATTTGAATTCCCTAATCTTGAAATGATAAGGAATAAGTTCTGTTATTATTTTATGGAATGTTCAATACATTCCGGAATACAAAAATGATGAGTTATAACGGAATTTCGAACAATTAAGACATAAATCATAGACTAGAGCAGCTTTGTGTTTGAAGGACGTTATGACTGGTTCGGGTCATATCCCCATACCCCAATGCCATTAGAAACGGTCACCAATTTATCATTAAGACTATTTTTACAATAATTGTTTGCTTTGTATTCCTGTGTCGAGCTGAATTATGCTCTACATATTTTACTAACAAAAACAGTCAAAGGGTAATACAGCTACATACAAGATATAGTCTGAAATAAAGTATCTTTCGTGTTAGGAAAAAACCGTCAAAAAACAGTTTATACAAATAAACTAGCTGCTGTGGTCTCTGGCAGAATGTCCAGCGCTGTGGAACAGTCTGCTCCTCAGCATAATGCTGAGCCAGGGCCAGTTACAACCACAGTACACACACATTACACACTTAAAACGTACCTTTTTCTTTCAAAGAAAAAAAATTATCTCTCATTCTTTTTTTTTTTGGTATTTTTATTTTGTGTGCTTCTTTGTGCGTGTTTTGTTAGTAATGTTATGTCTATGTCTAATAAAAAAATATATTTTACTACGCATGAAATCATTATTTCTCGAAACTTCGTCGTACACAGACTTGTCCAAATTTTGACCAAGGTCTTTAGACCAAAATACACTGTAGAGCAACCTCCGAATAGTGCATCGAATGGTCAGCGGTCCACCCACGCACAAAAGAAGCGTGGGTGCAAAGATTATTCTCATTCAATTGAACTGCATTGTGCGCTGGCGCATGGCACTTTCAGCCACCTCTTAATTACCGCACAGCTGCTGACCCGCGTCCATCTGTATCATCACCTACACTTACTATCACAGGGTGAGTTTTAAACTAGGTCACATAGGAATCAACATTAAAAAAGAAATTAATAATACTCATGATCCTTCAGATCCGAACAAATTTAATGGCATATTATAAAATAAAAATAGCCTTTAATTCGAGTACACTATAACTACAGTAAGTCCATATCTTTTAAGTTTTACACTAGTACTCGACCTCCGATGGAGTGAAGGCCTCCTCCAGATTCTTCCACTTATCCCTATCTGATGCGACAGTTTTCCAGTTTTTTCCCGCTATCCCTTTTATATCATCTTCCCAAGTTTTCGGTGGGCATCCTCTCTTTCTTCTTCCCACTGGGCCTTTCCAAGTAAGGGTCTTTTTGACCCATCTGCCATCACAAAGGCGGCCAATGTGACCGGCCCATTTCCATTTTAGCCTTTTTGTATAAGTTATAACATCCTTTATTTTTGTACGACTTCGTATCATCTTGTTCTTTATTTTGTCTCTAAGCTTCAAGTTTAGAATGGAGCGCTCCATAGCCCTTTGGCATACTCCAATCTTCCTTATTAACGCCTTGTTAAAAATCCAGGTTTGGCATCCGTATGACAAACATGGAAGTATGCATGTATCCATGACTGTTCTTTTTATAGTTAAGTTATGGTTGGATTTCAGTACTTCTTTTAAAGCCCAATATTTGTTCCATGCTAGGTTTACACGTCTGTTTGTTTCATCCACATGTCGGTTTTGACTAAACGATATTTGTTTTCCTAGGTAAATGTAGTTTTGTACATATTCAAGAGACGTGGCGTTGACAAAAATTGGTCGTTCTTTGCTGTTAGTCATAACTTTAGTTTTGGAGGTATTCATTTCTAGGCCAATGTTTTTACTTGCGCAGACTAATTCGTTAAGCATGTCTTGTAGCTGCGTCGCACTGTTTGAGAAGATAACTATATCGTCGGCGAATCTCAAGTTGCTTAGATACTGACCATTTATTTCTAACCCTTTTTTCTCCCATTGAAGGGTTTTCATTACGCTCTGTAGAACCGTTACAAATATTCTAGGTGACAAAGGATCGCCTTGTCTTACGCCTCTGCATATTTTTATTTCTGGGCCAATTCTGTCTAACTTCACGCGGCTTACGCTTTGCTGGTATATATTTTGTATGAGTTCTATTATTTCATAAGGAACATTACATTCGCCAAGAGCTTGCCACATGCTTTTGTGAGATATGGTGTCAAAAGCTTTGGCGTAATCAACGAAACCTAGGTATAGGGGACAGTTTTGGTCGATATATTTTTCTATAATCATGTCTAAGGTATGAATATGATCTATGGTAGAGAAGCCTCTTCTAAAACCAGCTTGTTCTACTGGTTGATATTCTTCGGTATAATTTGACAAGCGTCGTTCTAGACAGGAAGCGAACAATTTGTACATACTTGGTTGCAAGCTTATCGGGCGGTAGTTGCCCACATCAGTCGGGTCCCCTTTTTTATATAGTAAAATTATGTCAGACCGTGCCCATTCTCTGGGTATTTTTCGTGAATCCATAACCATATTAAAAAGCCTTGTTATGGGGGTTGCTAACAAAAATCTTCCAACTTTTATAGCTTCATTTGTTATGCCATCTGGTCCACAGCTTTTGTCTTTCTTTAATTGTTCCATAGCTTTGATAACTTCATAAGTTGAAAATCTTTCAGTCGATAAGTTGTTGTGATGGATTTTGAAATTTTCTGTATTATTATTTATATTATTATTAGGGCCATATAACTCCTTGTAGAATTTAGAAGCTACCTCAATTATTTTGGATCTAGAGTATGTTGTCGATGATGAACTGGTTTTTATTCGAGGTATCCATTGTTTGGTTCTGTTAAGTGCTCTAAAACCTTTTTTTATACTCCTTGATTCTGTTAGAAATTTCTCTAGTACTTGTAATCTATGTTTTTTATTGTCTTGTTTAATCATTTTATGTATATTTTTATACAGATATGTTCGTTCCTTCTTTTCTACGCTGCTTAAATGTGTTTTATGTGTCAACTCGTTTCTTCTGGATATCAGATCCTTTATGTGATTTGAGATAATATAGCCTTTTCGATTATATCTATTTTTAGTTTTTAATGTAACGGCTCTTATGCTTCCCGTTAGTGACGTCTTAATTTGGTCATAATATTTGTTTACGTTGCCTTCATCAATATCTTTTATGTCTTTTATTTTGGTTTCTAAGGCTTTTAAATATGACTCTTCGTCTTCTGGGGATTTAAGATAAGAGTATGCACTATTTTTATATTTTACTCGACTCTTTTTTAGGTCTTTTACTATATATGTGCATCTTACAAGACTGTGATCGCTGGCAAAAGATAGATTGTGCACCACTTCAATGTTTTGTATATGTCGCATGTCATTTGTTAATATATAGTCGATTTGACTTCTTCGCTTTTTGGGGGAAAGCCAGGTCCATAGGTTTTTTATCTTCTTTGTAAATTGGGTGTTTATTATCTTTAAGTCGTTTTCACGGCAAAATTGCAAGAGCAGATCTCCTCTTTGATCCCGTTTACCAAAGCAATTTGCACCCATTACTCTTTCTTCACCAGGCAACCTTTTTCCTATTCTAGCATTAAAGTCACCTGCTAATATAAACTGCTTGTTGCAGTGCTTCATAGCATTACGTACTTGTTCATAGAATTTTTCTAACTCATTGTCGCTTGCTTCGGAAGTGGGTGCATGGACTTGGATAATGGACATATCTAAGTTTATTATTCTTAAATTTAAAATGCAGATTCGTTCTGATACACCAATAAAACTCTCAATGTATTGCTTGAGTCTTTTCTTTAAGAGGAACCCTACGCCTAAGTGTCCCTTTCTTTCACCGAAGTAACAAAATATATGTTCACTATCCTCTTCAATGTTATATCCTTCTCTTCTTATTTCTGATAAGCCAATAATGTCATACCTTATTGAAGCAACACTTTCTTTAAATTCTAGGAGTTTTTCGTCTGATGATAGGGATCTCGCGTTAAATGTACAAATAAATATATGGGAATTTTCTGTTGCGGGAGAGATGTGATGTGGTGGGTGAGATCTGTTGAAATTGATTGTATTTGTTAAGAATCGTGAATTTGGAGGGTAGTAGTCGCTGAGCCCCACGGTGACCAGCCGGCTTGGGGTGGTTGGTGCATGTTTTCTTTCGTTGTCCTTTGTTGGTGTTGATCTACAGTTAGCATTGTTTTTGTTCCGGTTGTCGGGGGCAGTTAGTTGTTTTTTGATACCTCTGAAAGTGAGCTAGACCTTCCCCTTGCTATATAATTTAATAAATTAGGTTTTATTACATCCTTTGTATTCGTTGCAGTTGGCATCGTTGCTTTGTTAGGGTTTGACCTCTTTTGTGTAGGCGACATCGGCGAGCCACTCTGTTCCCGCTTCCTTTTTTCACGGCCTGGATCATTTGGTTTCTTAACGATTAGCTTATCATATTTGATATATGCAAAGTTACCCTTGTTTCTTTCTTCCTCTACTTTTGATTGCAGTTGCTTTCGGGTTTCTAATATGTGTTTCGGGTAGTCTTCTTTTACATAGATCCCAGATGGAAGGCTGGATTTATTTTTAAGTATCAAATGTTTTTTCCAATTTGTCGACAAGGAAACGACAACTGGCCGATTCTTGTTAGTTTGTGCTCCAATTCTGTAAACATTGCTTATTTCTTGGCTGTCTAGATGTAAACCTGTATCTGTTATAATTTCTTTGATATAGTCTACCAGTTCAGATTCCCTTTTTCCCTTTTCTTCAACTCCAAAAAATACCAAATTCTTTTTTCTTTTATCTATTTCCATTTGATCTAGTTTTTGTTCAAGTTTTGCAATCTGAGTTTTTAATTTTTTGTTTTCTTGAATAATTGAATCCATCTTATCATTTATCGCTTCCATAACGTTTGTGGTTACAGCTGATGTTATAGTTAGAGTTTGTTGGTTTAATTTTTCCTCTAATTTTTCCCAAAGCATTTCGATATTTTTATCCATTTTAGGGAAAAGTGGAATTAATAAATTGTAACACCTTTTAGTAATTTTTTTAAATCTTGCAACACTGCCCGGCACTGCTGCGTAGGTTGGTACTAGATGAGATGTCAGTTGTCAGACGCGAATTACGATTGAATTGTGTAATGACGGACTATGAACTTTCACTTTACTGGGATATCAGAAGTTGTTTCGGGATTGTTTTACGATATAGTTTTTAATCGCACTGTTTTTATAACTGTATTTCTTATCTTTGCACTTTTCTTATAACTTTATTGGTGAATTGTAGTTGTATGTTCAGTATTTTGTCACTTTTCACTATTTAATTACGGAGCTCAATTTTGTACGTGTTTACGTTTACGACCAGTGTTGCCAACTTGTGGCATATTAAATTTATTTATTTATTCACATGCACTATGATACTAAGCCAATATGATAATGTTGAAAATATATAATAAAAAGATACATATATTACTTTTATATTCTGTAACTAGGAGACTAAGATTTATTGAGGTATACATATTAATTATTGTTTAGTAAGTACATTTAATTCTCATATATATAATTAGTGTCGTGAAAGTGGATGAAGCAAGAGAGGTGTGTCAGGATCGTAGGTAGTGGAAAGTCTCTACACGTTCGGGATAATGTTGTGGTAAAATAAAATGTCGAACACGCGACCTCAGATGCAGAATCGCCTCTAGATATACAGCAAGAGGAACTTCTTCGTAGTCTTGAACTGAAGTGCGTCCTAGGCCCTAATAGATGTTGAGACCCATAATTGTCTTAATATTGTCAGACCAACGGGTAAAAGATCCACCCCGACTTATATCATCACTCCTGAATGAGGCAGGTATGAAATACAAAGTTATATTTTGGATTTTCGGTCAAAGGGTTGAGAATTTAGTTGCATTGTCTCATGTTTTATGTTCTGTGTCTGTTAAATTATGAAGTGTGTATAGCTGTTACAGGATACAGCTAATGGAGAGGAAGACAGAGGAATAACAGTGTTGTGTCTGTATTTCCTCCTTTTATGTTTGTATTTTATTAATAAAATTAAATGACGTGAAAAGAAATGTAATCTTTTCACCAAAAAACCTTAGCGTAAGTACATCTTCAGGTTTGCAAGCAAACATAATAAATATATATTTTCTTTTCAGTTATACGAAATTAGAATTGAAAATGCTTTATATAATCACCCTGTGTAATTATATGGCTTATTATAAGGTGAGTGTCGAATAACAATAGTTTTGAGTGGCCAGACGTCCGGCAAATCTCATTTGTGGATTTATCATTAACCACCCTTAGCGAAGCCTATTAAGGGGTATAAATTTTATTTCCGATAATTGTCAATGGCTTGCGGATGTTTAGTTAATCTATAGAATTTAACAAAGGCTCTATTGTTTGTGATATTAAGACAATATTACTTTATGTTTGACTGGTACACAGACTAAGATATAATATCAAACCCTTTTTGACAAACGTGAGCCATACTTAACGCCATACTAATGTGATCTGTGATTTTTAAATTATTATCTATATAATAATAAAAATATTAGTTCATAGGCTCCAGCCTACCTTATGGCTATTCCGTATGCTAGTTTTCCCAAATTATATATAATTATAATAATTAATACTGTATATTTTCTTTATTTATATTTCTATTATTATAACACGAATTAATATTGAATATTTTTTTATATATAATATTCATTGAATTTATTTTAATAAAATTAGTCTTTAATTATTTTTACAATACACTTATCTTCGACATCGCAATTGAATTGCGACATTGTTGAAAGGTTCTATGTTCCTATAAAAAATCATACGCTTCCTACTGTGCTCAAGATAAAATGTCCTAAAAGTATTTCTTTTAAAATGACCAGTTATCTTTATTACGTCCCCATGCACTCGCAATAAATTACAACATCGACCCAATAGTATAAATTTTTTAAAAATCACATAAATAATCGAGGAAGCGATCCTATCTTGGCGTCTCTACGAACGGTTATAAACAAAGGCTCTAATGACTGAATGAGACATCGCCACCCATAATATTTACGCACAGGCCGTATTCCAAAATCGTACGACGAAATCTTGGGAACTGTACACTCCCTAATATCAAAGTGGTTAATAATACAATAATAGTATTTCTCGTAAAAATTCGAAAGAAATTCTGTTCATTTTTCAACTAATCTTTGGGAACTGTCAAAGTTATCATACTAGCATAGGACATAGGCTAAAGAAGTCAATTTGACATTTCTTCAACCACATTAAAACATAAACATACATATAACACGTAAAACATCGAAAGCAATAGTTGTCTGTGCATTTTTGACTAATCATTGGGAAATGTCAAAATTACAAAAGACACGCCAATATTATCATGGTATCTAATGAAATTGAGTAGGTAAAGGGCAATTTGACAATTCTTCAAGCACAGTGAAATATACAAGTAGGTATAACTCGTAAAACATCAAAAGAAATAGTTATCTGTGAATTTTTGACTAATCATTGGGAACTGTCAAAGTTACAATAGATTCGCGAATGTCGGATGTCTATTAAAATGTGTATTCTAATCTAACCTTTGTATGACAAATTAAATTGTAAAGCATAACTTGCAAAACGTCGAAACACAATCTGTTAATAATAATAGCTTTAACGCACATTAAACCGTTTCGTATCTGTACTTTAGTTTCGACAAAGACAGTTTTGACATCTCAAAACTGAGTTCAGTCTCGGTTTTGAGTACGGGCAAAACATGAAAAGGTGTGGAAGAGTTTCCACGCGCTCCCCAGGCGCCTACGCTATATCTGATTTATTCATACCACCCGAAACACATGATCGGTTTTTCGGATAGAGGATATTTTGTTATACTTTTTATTTGTATTTTTTTTCGTCACCGCAATGGAAAATTCACGAGATATTCATTAATGTCTGTACTAACGAATGTTGAATTTTTCATTTCATTAATCACATCACGGATCAGACGACATTACCGTGCCACAGGTAAGTTTAAAAATATTTTTTATATACAAAATGACAAATCAATCTCATTACTTTCCAAAGTAATCTGTATAAGAATGAATTGCTGTTCGTTATAGCTAAAATTCGAGAATGGCTGTTCGATTTGGGTAATTATGATTTGAAATAATTGTGGAAATTCAGGGAAGGTAAATATAAATAGTATCTAAGTAAAGAAAAATACTAAAAACAACAATTGAATTAAATAAAAAGTGGTCACTTGGTTCTCATATATTTATAGATGCTTTCGGAAATTTGTGTTTCATAGCTGTAATATGAGGTCCGATCTCATATAAAAATTTGTATTAATATTTGACACAAATATATGTAGGTGATACGAAATTCACTGGGTCATATAGTTAAATATAAAATTAAATAATTCTATAGGTGGTCGAAATAAAGTAGATTTAATGTATAATTGAGTAATATATTATATTGTCAGCCATCTATACAACTAATATTAATGTAGCGACAATTAAAACTAAACTTGTTAACAAAAGTGCGCGTAGGAGGACAAACGCAGGCTGCAGCAGATGTGCGACCCCTTTTGACCTTGGCGCTCACCCCAGTACCCAATCACCTACGTCCCGTCAATCAATAACGTCTTAATAAACCTAAGTCTTTCTAATATAAACCAGTATGGGAGGTCTAAGCTAACTGGTATGACGCAGACAGATAACCATATATTTATTGTCGTACGAGGCTCGTCATTAAGATAGTGTCAAAACTAAGTCACCGAGTCCAGCGAGCAGTCATAATTATTACTAATGCCTTGAATATGTCAAAACAGGAATTCAGGTAAAAAGGCGTAATTTACGCGAGGCCGATAGAGATTTGGCAGTTGGCGCCGTGCAGCTCGCCCGTTGGCATCGCGAGCGGGCGCCGAGTTTTTGTCAACCATTGTCTTTGATATAAATTTTAAATAGGAAATGTTCCTTTTTATGGAGATCTAGTTTACGGCGCTGACAGATGGCAGTAAATCTCATTCTACGTCACCAGTCCAGTGATGATCGATTGATAAACGTAATTTATTTTCTTCCGCTGTGCTCGACGTGTTGTCTGACTTCCTGGAAAAATATTGACATCAAGCTTAACCTACATTTGACAAATTATTCTTAAAAACTCATAAAATAGATTATATTACCCTTAACACCAACCTGAAAATAATTAAACAGCTAACGAACGTCTTTAAACATTTCGAATAGTACTAACAAAATATGTTTAATGAACATTCGAATTTCAAACGCCGTCATCGTCCACAAACACCATAGAAAAAAAGATGTCAACATTTGAAATGTCAATTTTGACATCTGTAGCTCATAGATAGCGCTCTAATCTGTGAACAGCGAATCTCCAAGAATATAAATATAGTCGACGTATGCCTTGCCGCCAAAATTTGCTCAATATAGTAAAACGGTTTATCCCAACGACATAATTGCAGATTACACATAAATTTATTACTCACCTAATATGGGAAAATGATGTTCCAACATAGATACACGTTTGTAAGCGTCCCAAGTAATAACCTACCTGCGATCGTTCATTGAATTCAAATGAACCAGTACGCACGACCCACATCCTATTATAAGTAACCTACGATTATGACGCATTCTACTTTAGTAAATATTCTTAGAACCTTCTCTATAAAAATGGCCGTTATAATTAAACAAAATGCTAATTAGGCAACAATGGGTATCGAGAGGGAACGTAGAACCAATCACCGCGCTCGCAGTGGGGTTGATTAACGACAATAACTCAGCGACAATACCAACTTGCACTCATTCTGTTTTTATTTTACTACCTTTCCAGACGATCTCTAATGAATACAGGTTATCTTCAAGCTTATATAAAAAATAAATCGTTTTTAACTGAAGAATCACGCCTTTAAAAAGAAACGCTTATTAAAATTTATTTCTTTCTCTCGCGGCGCTGTCTTGTACTCCCTCAAGAATAAAATTAAAAAGTCAAGAATTCTTATTTATTTTAATACAATAAACCGCAATCGCTGAATAAAGATAAATAAAAAACAATGAAAAATAAAATCGCATTAGCAATAAACAAAATACTTCAGCGGATGTGGGCAGAGCAAAATACAAGCACAGAAACGTGCGTGGAGTCGCAATCGTGGGTTTATTTATTTTTTTAGAACCAACCAGCCTGTTTGTCGTCTGTCTAATATAATTTCCAACAGGTTATAAAAACGTTTTCTTTATTTATGAAATACACCAAGAAAATGATTAGTTCACTTAGACTTTTTTGTTGTTATTATCGTTCGTTCGTGTAATATATCGTTTAGAAAAAAACCTATATACTGAGTGTACTTATGTGTACTGGGTCAGCGACAAAATCATTATTTTTAAAAACAATGCTTTATGCATTTAAAAAATTATATGTCAATCGGTCTACTCAATAGCATTCCCTGTGCCCGATGTCACGAGTGCTACACTCTGTCGTTTTCTTAATTGTGCCGAAATATTTATTTGATTGCGAAGTTCGTAGCGCAGCCGTGCAACCGAAATGGTCATCGGCATCCATGTGACCACCACAATGGCCTGAGACGGCTCCCTTGGGACGCGGGAATTAGAAATCTATACTTGTGTGGTGCTTATATGAAATTAGTGCGCATTTGGTAATTTTTAAGTTTACAATTTAGTTCATTCATTCTATTTTGTCTTTTCTAATAGCTAGGAAGAGTCCGTTACCCAACACAGAAATGTCTTAGACGTGACCAGCGTTTGTAAAACAATGCAACAGTATGGTGTATTTTTTTTTTAATATAAGAAATACATATTTTGTTATCCTTCAAATGTATATATATACATGGCAAACAATTTCACCATTGTCAATTTCAAGATTTTCCTCCAGATTTTACGACACACTGAACCACGGAAGTCTTACAGACACGATGACCTTGAATTGAATACCTTAGGTCTGATATGATATACGTATTTATATTTACGTAGGCGATATTGTAGACATCAAATATAATTAAATCAAAACATTGTACAGTATGAACATTCCTTTAATGTGAACGTAGTCAACGCAAGAGCCCTGTCCGTCAGTTGCTCAGTATCAGCAATCTAAATGGGCCACGGAATCGATATTCAATACATTCGTACGTAGCGTTCTCTGCATGAAGCATTCGCGAGATGAATTAAACTATGAAATTGCTCTGGCCGAGTGGGCCGTAGTACGCTAACCGACACATTTTTAAATATGGAACCTAAAACTATTTTTAAACGGTCTATGAATTGTAATGATGTTCTATTTTTAAAATGAGTGTTTTTAAAACAGCTGAGAATTTTTAAAATATAGGACTTAACTTTTTGTTTTTAAAAATCAATTATGAAAAAATAATGGTTGTCTATTATTAATTATGCTTGGTGATGTTAATGTTATATTTGTAATTTGGAAGTTATTTTTAATATCTATGGAAACGGAATGACTTTTGTATTAACAATGTTTTATTTTTAAATATATTTTATGACGGCGGAAATGACTATTGTAGTTTTTTATTTTAATTAAAATTATATTGCTGTTGTAGTGACTTAAATAGTTTAATACATCAGTTTAGACATGACGACTATCGAGGCAAACGAATAAGGATATTTATAGAAAAATATGCTTTAAATATATTTGTTGTTTATGGCCAAAACTTCAACTATTACAATCCCATACATAGAATTGCTGGTTGTATAGTCTGTTAACGTCCGTCCACAGTACTCAAACCGATGCAAATTCTCGATAACGTCAACTGTCTGCCCTCACTGTTCCCATGATTTGCGACTCTAACCTTTATAATTACGGCGTATCAATCAAACAGACATATATACATGCGACTAGAATCTGGTCAATAAAAGCGCTAATGCCAGTCTTAATTTGCCAGCTGCAGAAATTAGTTTGAAATATAGCAGAGATAATTTTTTGCTGGTGGCGTATTTATGAATGTTACCTATATCTTTGATCTTCCAATGTCACACCGTATTTATTAGTGAAGCCATGCGGGTTCTTATTCGGTACATTGAGTTATCATGAAAGACGTGCGTAATGTCAAATATTTTACGATAAATTTGGTACGGAAATGGTCGCTAAAATGAGTTCATAGTATAAAGTAACTTATCCTGTTTAATTTATAAGATTCATGGGATTATAAGTACTTAATTAATATTGTCTTTCATTATTATAGCTAAACTTAAATCTATTTTCAAGAAATGTCAAACCATTTTTCTGTATGAAGTTTGACAGCGTTCAAGACGAGATTGTGACTTGAGATATGGATTAGTATGTACCTACTACGTCAATGTTTTTCCAATGCCTTATAAAATGTTTAAAAGTACTACTGTGCACGTACAGTAACATACTAGAACATGATATGTATGTATGGCATTTAAAAATGTTGACCATAAACCATAAGTTGTAGAATATTTAAATAAATACCATCAACAATTTTTAAAGCATTTTTACAGAAACTTTATAGTAATTCAAAAAGAAGTTTACCTGTAGTTTCGATAGTCGTATGACGACTATCAAGGATATCAGTAAACAAAATAATTTCAATTAAAATTAAAAAATAGACTATTCCAAATTTAAATTTTAAATTCCGACATCAAGGCATAGTACAATTGTATAATAGCTAAAGTCAATCCCAGTTCAAGCGATTAGTTCAGTCAGTACAATTCGCTCTAATTTTTCTGTAATAGGCAATTCATGGATGGTCCTAACAAAGCTGACTAATTATCGTGGCGCGGCATGTCGTAAAACAGTGCATATTGACGGAATATAGAGAGGCCGGCACACAGTGCTTAATGACATTAATCACATTGATTTATTGTGGTTCCGAGTTATTACAGGCTGGGCGCCATCATTAGTGTGCGTGAACACACGAACACATACGCAGCTTGTAACATAGAGTCTAATCCTAAACCTTATCAAAAGTTTACTATCAATCTGTGTAGGTATATTAATAATGGTATGAATGTAGATGTATTTCTATAGCACCCTGGCCGTATTTATATGTATGTGTGAGTTCGGCATTAGGCAACAATTTACGCTGTTTGCGGCGTGTTAATATTGATTGGCTGGGTTTATTTTGACTCGCGCGAATCTAACTTCTAAACTAGGACGAAATTTTTACTTATCGAACCTCATTCGAAGGTTATAAGCAACGTTGAACGAAAGAATAAAGCGTTTGTCTATGGTTGATTTTAAATTTAGAATTTGTATATGATGTGACATAAATCACAACGAAGAAACATAAAAAAATTAAAAAGGGAATAAGGAATTTATTTAAATAAATTCAATTTACAATATAATATTCAGATAATTAAGTCTTTTTTTAGATTGTACTTGATATAGTCTTATTTTTTTATACAGGACTGGACAGAGATCTGGCTACAATCCCACCTGATGTTAAGTGAGATGCGGCCTATTGGATATTGGCACGCCTTTTTAGGAGATGCCTATTTAACCGCCGCTTAAATAAAACCATATTAAACTGATTAGGGAATATGGAAGGGGGCAAGAAGTTCCATGCTGTTTTTATTATGTATACCTAATAACGTTCTTTATTTTCCTTTACAAGAAACGACGATCTAAATTTTGCAGTGCGGCAGCTGGTGATGTCAACAACAATGGGTGGAAACTACAACGTGGTTCAAAAACTTTTTGTAGTTAGAAAAAACCAAACATCCAACAGAAGCACTGTTAGTACTAAAAATGACTAAACAATTTCTACACAACCTACATTGTTCATGGGAACCGTGACAAGAGGTACTCAAAGTCGTGTTTACAAGGAAAGGCAACGTGTCGGTCGCAACGACCACGTCTCCAAGTCGCGACCAAGCCCCGACCGGCATTTCAATCAGACTATTATAATTTCATAAACGCTTGTCAACGTAAATAATACGCAAAATTTATGTTACGAGGTTCTCACCGTTCGACGGAGGCATAATGAATACTTAATACAATCATTAAGTATAAAACAGAGAGCGTTCGACTCATATTCATTTGAGGACGTGGATATAAATTCAATTAAGCAGTTAGTATTTAGCGACGGACGCCAACGAAGTTTTGTTATAACTTACGCCAAGATCGCAAGCAAAAGTCGCCTCTAAGTGAATATATTACAGATTGTTTTGCCGATTAGGAATTTGATTTATACTGTAATTAGTGACTGTTAGACTCTAATGTACTCCTTTTAGTCGTGTTTGCCTTATTTAAATATTTTCATGATATATCACCGGAAAAGATATTAAAATTGTAACTTAAAAGTTTCGTTATAGCCTTCCAGAAATAGATGCAAATGCTTCGCACTTGTAAGGTTTTAGATATGAATCGGCTCAAACGGTAATGTTATTAATATGACTATTCTTGATTCTTGATACATTTAACAGAGTTTATTACGGATACCTTATAAGTCCAAGAATATTATATAAATATACCGCCTGTTCACGCAGAGTTGGCGTAGTGGCTTTAGCGTGCGAGTCTCACCCCTGAGGTCGTATGTACGAACCCCAGCTGTGCACCAATGGACTTTCTATGTGCGTATTTAACACTCTTTTCATATGTGCTACATGTCTATAAGCAAAAACAAATGACCATGAAACGGTTACAGAAATCGGAGCTTTAAGGTTTCTCTGGCTTTAATATCCATAGCGTGATAACCTAAGGTTTCGATTCTAAGGCCCGAACGTCAACCAAACTTTAATCTAGTTTCAAGGGTTGTCAAAGATTTTTTTTCAAAAGTACTTAATATTAAAGTGTACCTACTGATATTAACACCATTATTGAATCCTTATTAAGCCCCGTATTTCATAAGAAAGAGAGATTTAGTGCTCTATTCTAAATTTAACCTATTATTATCTTATCAGTTTTTATATATATTTAATAACGTTAACTCACATTACAGGATTGACTCAGTGCAGAGACTGTTAACTGTTAATTATTTGGTATTATTACTACTTTCCTTTTGTTATAATATGTGTTGGTCCAGTGGCTTCAGCGTGCGACTCTCATCTCAACTAATGGAGTTTCATTCAATGTGCGCATTTAACATTCGCTCGAACGGTGAAGGAAAACATCGTGAGGAAACCGGCTTGCCTTAGATCCAAACTTGTGTCAGGCACAGGAGGCTGATCAGCTACGTGCTTATTAGATTGACAAATGATCATGAAACAGATACAGAAATCTGAGGCCCAGACCTAAAAAGGTTATAGCGCCACTGATTTGTTTTTTGATATCCTTTCTATAACATATTTTCTAAAAAAATTATATAAACAAAATTTCAATAATTAAAACGATACCCAATGATATTGATAATTAAACAATAGATTAATCATTCATATTTCTCGCCCTTGTATTAATTTCTGAATAATGTTGATATAATAGGTGTCAGGGGCGCGACCCTCGTAGGTAATAATAGACAAGTGCAGTATTTGTCATTATTAACATAGAAATTCACTATGGGCTTATTAATGACATTTACAATTCTTAGCTTTTAATATTTTCGCCGATCTCAAAGAATTTGTACGATCTTTTTTAAATGGTATAGAAAGCTGGTTATTATTCTATTGGTTACGATAATTTTGATCCATAATAACCTTTATACGATCATTTTACGGCTCTGGTAATAAGTGCCTGGCTTCAGGTCTGGTATTTTTTAAGCCAATGTGTATTAACCAGGAAATAAACTACTCAATATTCAATCATAGAGTTTTGGGCATCGACTACCAATAAGCGTAATATCCTTGCCTAGTATTTTGTTGTATTCTCTAAGGAATCTTTCCATAGCATTGAAAAGAAAAAAGAAATAACTTATATTTTTTTTATTATTATTACCGATTACTAAGAATATTGTATATTTGTATGGAAATAAATAAAGTATGTGTTTGTTGCTTATAAACATACTTTGGTCTAAAGATGGGCAGATTTTCTTCACTGCGCTCATTTGTACTCGTACTACTCGTAAATACGCGTAAGAAAAAATCCATTGATACACAACCAGGGCTTAAACGCACGCTCTATAGTATACGTTTAGCCAGTAGGCATCTGCACTCTGATGCCTTTACTGTGCGATACTTGCATAGTTATAAGATAGGATATAAATTTAAAAAAATACTTTAAGTTCTTATATAAAATTCCACTTTAATTTTTTTTTTTTTAAATATTTATCAGTTTTTTAAATTATCAGTTTACACTTAAACCTTTAAGGCATTGGCACTCAATTATAATTTGTATCTGTACTCAACACTACTTATAATATAAGCACCATTATGTCCTTCTGAATCGCGGGTACTCGTGAAAAGCAATATACCTAAAGGTAAAAAGCGTTTAAAATATAAACGTGCAAACTGGACGCGAACCCCTTTTAATATTTGCAACGGGACATTGATATTAATGTTGATAAACACGAGCGGTGGACGTCGCGGCCGGAAGTGGGTCCATCCATCATCCTCCCGCCCTGGATAAAAACGCTCGTTAGCCCCCTCTTCCCTCCCACCTCCATACCCTACCTGCCTCTCTATTAATGTTCCACTCAAGTACCTCTATTACGGCTGTCATTTATTATATCCATTTTAGCAGATTGCCCGATCTCCTATTATTCATTAAGACAGCTTGATTGCTCTCGTATTTGCGTTTTTATCAATACATATATCGACAAATACATTCAGGTTATATATAACAAAAATAAGTTTAAAAAGATTTGCAAAGAATAGTTACAAAGCCACAAAATATACCCTTCCAAGAGTGGAACTATACAAAACGTCAAAATAAATCTAAAGCCTCGAGGGTGTTTTCGAAAGGAAACAGAGATTGAGACGGGGGTGACAGCTCGAAACCTCGCAAGGCGACAAACGCTTATAAAAGTATGCGAATCCTGTCGCGGGTATTAAAATTATTATGAAACCACCGCGCCGCGATAAGGCGGATGATACGACTTAACACCCACCTCCCTCACCCCCACTATCGCATGCCACTCCGATGCCTTTCCACCATATCTAACTACATGAAAAGTTGCGTCTACGACTTATACACCAGTTCGTAAGTGACACAAGTTTGTAACTTTGTGCCCTTATCTAAATATCTTGTGTTCTTGACTGTTTGGTATGTTTCACTTTCCGATTTCCACTCGTGAAGATTGTGAATATTTATAACCACAATACAGCAATTAAAAGCTTTAACCGAACATGACAACACAAAAACTGATCACACTTTTAAATCTCATCAAAATTCATGCAAGATGAACTTAAAACTTGAACCAGACAAAGTTATTTTAACAATGCAAACGTCGAGAAGTTTATGCTGAAGCTGCAACGGTAGGTATGTCGAACAACAATTATAACTTTGGCCCCGGACGCGACAACGTCGGAACAAATAAAATATGGTCACGGAACGCGCGAAGGGGGCGGTAAAGGGAAATTTCGTACACGAGACAAAGATAAGCTTAACCAGCGCGAAATTATGAGCGTTTAACTGTTTCTAGCTAGAGAATCTGGCACGGGCGCTTCGCCGGCTCGCCAGCGCGTTATTTACGAGGGGGGTGGGTGCACCCGCGGCTCCCGAGGGCCGAGATAGCGCCTCCGGAAGAGCGCCATCGTCGCGGTCGCGACCTGCCGCGCAGAACTGACCCCTTGCGCCAACACCACAAGGCACTTCATACCGACGTCGCTATTACACCACTATGCTTCTACCGTTCTGGGTTTAGCGATACACTGACTTCACCTCTATTACCAACACTTTAAAGCGAACCAACACTATCGTAAAGTCGCTTGAAGCGAACGAGCTGTTTTCCAACGTTAAACTGAAGATGTCTAGTATTTCTTGTTTATGATAGCATAAATATGTTCGCTATGGTAGCTAAATTTATTCTACGATATCAATACAACAACCACCATATATTGTGTTACAAAAACGGAACTAGGGTACTAACTACCGTATCGTTATAGCTTCATTAATTCTACGTTCATAAACAAACAATTTATTCCTTGGGAAAACAGGTAACTTTACGTACATGTCACATTGTATTACTAAACAATGTAATACAGAAATTGATAAGCCTAATTAATATTATGAATCGGGCAGCAAATTTCTTTATTTGTTAGAATTGTCAAAGATAGCCTAGATCAAAAATTACTTCTACAAAGATTTCGCATCAACCTTTAGTTTATAATATACGCTTGAGAAAGAAACAAAGTAATAATAACGTTATACTTAAGTAAAAATAATGTCCAGAGAAAAAACTGTAGTAAAACTGTCTAGGGTGTACGGAGAACCATTACTTTTGATATAAACAAAATAACAAAATATGAGCGTCCGGCCGCTGAGTGCCTCTACTTTTATATTTCATGAGCCAATTTAACTGTTTCGCTCTTACTTTTTCATCATATGAAACAGTTTTAAGCTTGAGTATTAATTATTATTCGCTTAAACTAACATTTTATTTATTAATTAACTTTAGAACAGAAACCTTAAAAACCTAAGCTATTTTTCGACTTAATCCTAGTCAATGTTAATTTCTAATCTTTACATTTATAAACTACCTAATTACCATGAAATCGGGATCCTAAAAATATTGTACACTTGCTTGTGTTATTTTTATAAGAATTACAAATAAAACTTATTTTTTATTGACTAAATTAGTAAAGATATACAAACTGAAATACGTACGTAACAAAAAACGTTGCGAAAGTGACAATAACCCTTCGTAGGTCGATTCTTGAGCTATGTTAGGGAAGCCGGCCAGTCGGGTCAGTGAACTGTCAGCGAATATATCATTACAAAACATCAAACTAAATCGGTTTGCACTATTAGACAATCTTGGCTTGTTTACAGACAAGTTCGGGTTTGGTTCCCGAGGAAAACCTGTACATTGTGAACGTGTTCACTCTGTTGATTCATTTATCAACGAATCCCGGAAAAAGTGTGATGATATCCTTCAATTCCTGGAGTAGTAATTGCTTCGGGTTGTTTGGTACGACATTACCAATGACAGATTCAGAAGTACCTCTGCCCCTAAATAGCGGACTATAGGATGTTAAACAATAAAACGGACACAGATATATGTCTCTTGGCACTGCGTGAGCTACAGCGGTTTGCATGCACTTTCCTTCATCTCACGTCAATCACTGTCCATACATAATAACTTAATTTTTCCCTCGCAAAGATCACTTCATAACAGCAAAGGCCCCAAGCTACTTATTACCGCTTCAATAAACGCTTTGTTGAACTATAATTATTATTATATTTTCATACAGATTGGAGAGAAAACAGGCAGACGCCTCATTTAATGTAAGGTGATACTGCCGCATTGACACTGTTTCAAGAGTATGTCGCTAGATTTCCAAAATCGCAATCTTAAAGGGACATGCGTATTGAATCGGGAATAGGTTATACTACGACAGCTGCCTAGCGATTCTGTAACTCACTTTTCGAACGGTTTTGGCATTCTGATAAGGAGGGAGCTTGAGTTTATTGTTTATCAGAATGCCAAATCGTAAAATGACTGCTTTACGACTGATTTGAAAGCGACCGCCGCTGTGAAAACCGCTGTGAGAGTTCGAAAAGTGAGTTACAGAATCGCGAGGCTGATTTGTAAAATTGGTTATAATGCGAAAATCCGAGTGAAAGAGAGAGACTCTTCGAGCTCATAAAATATCAAGTTCGTATGTCGAAAAGATAATTTCCATGTTAAAATTATTGCTAGATTCTAAAAAATATAACGAAACCGCGTGCAAATGGCAATAGCTTTCAGAGGGCGATATTAAAATGTATGGAAATAAATTCAGCGTCGCATTCGGCCGTACTTTGGGGGTGCAGTAAAAATAAACATTGACGCTATTAGAACTCACTTCCATATTCAAATTTATGAACGCAGTCCGCTACTGTCACTATGATATTATAAATTGTTCAAACGGTGAACATTTTACTACGCGGATATATGTTGTTGAACCATACGGGCATATGCATAATGTCGCTTTAGGGGCTGTCAAATAGTTTTTTCTATAAAGAATGATATGACTATGTTACGAACTGAAATGTGGAGTTAAGTCCTTAACAGTAGAGGCTTGATAAATTTTACATGTGTTTTAGTTAAACTTATTAAAAATATATAATATGCGAACGATTATTTGAATATATTATGACCTATATAAAAAACAATCAGCTACGTCTAACGTCATTTACCATATCAAACCCATATCACGTGGATTTCGTTTATATTACATAATCTAAAATTGAAGACTCATTGCTAGATATTCAGTATACATCCTGGATAACCTGGCTTTGATTTCCGGCAAAACAAAAATTTACAAATTTACATACTTTATTGGTAGGCTTTCTTCTTAATGCTTGCCGAAAGAATCGCTAAAAATGATCAACTAATACCCCTGCCCTTGGGCGGTAACAGACCAAACAACAAACTTGAAGATGTTGTACATAAAAGTTACATTAAAATATAAATAGATATGATAGAATGGGGTACGGTAACATTAAGCAGCGGTAGCTTAAATAAACATACGATTTCAAAAATTTGTGTATTTAAATCGAATGTGACTTGTGTTAGTGGAGCTATTTCTGTTTAACAGCCATACTGAATCTGAAATAACACCTACAATGAACATACATTTATTCACAAGGGATAAGGTTTCCCCATAAATAGGAGGTTAAAATCAATAATTTCGTAAATGCCTGTCTATTGAAGATGGCTTTAGTGGCTTACGCATGACCCTCATCCCTGAGGTCGTGCGTTCGAATCACGGGTGTGAATTTACTTTCTATATGCAAAAGCCAGCCAGTTGCCAGCTGTGGGGCTGTACCAGTAATAGTAACATCCAAGTAATCCAACGATTCCAAAACAAAGTGCTCAGGGGAATAGTCAATGCTCCCTGGTATATTCGCAATAACGACCTCCATCGGGACCTTAATATAGAGGACGTCGCCACAATAATAAAAAAGACTGCTGGCGCCCACGAACATAGGCTCCACCATCACGTGAATGTCGAGGCTATTTAACACTTTGACACCACCATTTGAACTAGTGAATTAGCGTTAGTGCAAGCCAGTATTAAATACACAGTAAGTGAAAGAAAAAATATAGAACACAAGAACAGAGTGTCTTCCCTTTAATAGAGGGAATTTCTAATATTTTATTTCAATTTTTTTTTTTTTTTTGGGGCAACACAGACATTAATCATTTATTACATACGAAAACACACACACATAAACACACAAAATAACAATACTCAAAGAAAAAATAAAATAAGACATATCAAAAACAATAAAAATTAAAAATTAAAATTGAAAATTCCCTTTTGCCATTCAGTTCGCTTCAAGCGTGCAATGTGTGTGTACTGTGGTTGTAATTGGCCCTGGCTCAGCATTATGCTGAGGAGCAGAAAGTTCCACAGCGCTGTCAAATTAAATTTTTGTTTTTGTCAAATTTAAATTTGCACAACAAAAACAGATAATAAATTATAGATATAATGTATAATCTGTATGTAAACAAACCAAAATAACACACAACTCCGTCCACGCAGCCACATAAAAGCTCCGAGCCGATCCGATGCATATTCATTCATACAGACAGATATAAAAAGTGAGCTGCTGTCGATCGTTAATTAAAACTTTAATTGATTTTATCAGATAGCATACACAATGTCGACTCACTAAAGTGAATTTATTAAATACAAGTGGTGTCTAACTTGTACTCGGGAACTTTAATTAATATTTTTTCAAACAAGTTTTTATTTAATTAGAATTGTTTTAATGTAAATATTCGATCCCTATCATATTATATTTAAAGCGTAAATAAATTATTTGTTAGGTTTCAATTTATTAACTCGGTATTAGAAAATACTACTTAGGTTTCTTAATGAGCTGGTTCAATGAAAACAGTTAGTTAAACGAACGATATACACTACAAAATATGTATACACAAAGTTAAAGTTGTTATAACTTTAAATGGGAGGCTCTAAGTTTAAATAAGTACAATTATAAAGCAGTAGCAAACACGTCTCGGCCCGATGACTGGCAGATTCTTCCAAATTGCTTCTATCACATTAATATTGGATCCCGGGGACTACCTATTTAATTTAAAACACAAAAAGACTCCCCACATCCGCTTTATTAAAAAAAACTGTCGATTTGGGAATCTAGTTAGTTGTCATTGTAGGATTTGTTACAGCTGTCATTGTTTCACTGATGTTCACTGATGACTGGTGGAAATTTTTTATCGCTCATAGATTTATCGGCTGACTTTGAACTCTGTTACTTGTGGTATTTGGGTTTTTTTTAACGTGGATTGTAAGTATCTAGTATTCGTTTTGACAGTAAAATACTTATATTGATATTATTAACAATAAGATTAATAATCTTTTTTTATTATTATTGGAATATAAATAAAATATTGACGAGCATAAACCTAGGTCATAAACAGTATAGTTGATTCATTTAATAAACACGGACATTTTAACATTGAATTTTTAAATAAAATGCATAATTGTTTTTATTATATTATAAATATTATTTATATACGAAATTGAAATATAAGTACATATATTTACAGTATGCTAGGCTAAAATTTTAGCATTTTATTTTCTTATTAATAATACATTTTGAAATTATCTTTTATAAAAAATGCGTGTAAATAAGAAACAATACACCACCCACAACAAATAAAAACATATTTATTAATATATCAGCAATACATGCTACTAAGTTTATGCTTGTGAACACTATACTGATAAATAAATATTATGTTTATAATGGCTTTAGCTTACTAAACTAATCCAAGATACGATTAAATTATAACATGTAACACAATACAATATCGCATCTACGTTGCCAATGAAAACAAATGTACTAATTCACAAACAAAGGATTATAACTTACAAAGTGTAGGTTCAATTAGCGAATGTGGGAGGCTTCGCGGGGCGCGCGCCATCTAGCGGGCGACACCTCCCGCCGCCCACCGGCGTCTCGGCCGCGGCTGGGCACATGTCACTTATGAATATGAGGCGTTATGATTATGAAATATGCCCCGCCCTGAATATTGAATATAGAGGAGGGAGAGCTCGGAACGCGTGCGAATGGGCGAAGTTTGATTTATGAGCCGGGGCCGGCCCCGCCTCCCTGTCATAACCGTGTACCTGGTGCGCGCGCGCGCGGCCGCCGCCCGCCGCTCGGCTCAGTCCCGCGTCAGATGGCGAGAGGAGCGCCCGGTTGTTCGTTCGTGCCGCACTCCGAGTGACCCGGCCGCGAGTGAGCCCTGTGACCGCCTGACGGCCTGCCATGCGCCGGCTGTGACCCGCCAGCATCAGCGCGCTAGCCATGCCGCGCGTCAAGCCTGCCTGCGTCCGCCGCGTCTCCATCGGTACTTACTTCTTCACTATCACCAAACACCCCACACAAGGACTGTGAAGCCTCCGCAAGGAGCACTTATCGTGTTACCATTCCATAAGTTTTGTTTATTGATATGATTCAGTTTGCAACGATTAAATTTGGCATCCATCAAAAAGTGCGCAAAAAATTTCGGCTCTTGCGTGGTGAGTAAACAGTGTAGTGAAATGTTGAGATTGTTGTCAATATCGAGATCTAGGGATCTGTCAGTAGGTAGGTATAATCAAACACAAATATAAATGTGTTTTAAAACGATAGGAATTAATATTTTGTCGTACCTACCTTGAAAACATAATTATTTAAGTTTGCATTTCTTAACAAAAACAAAACGCAAATTATTTAATAAAAATGCAGTCATAAAATAATTTTTGTGTTTTAATATTTATGACTGAATAATGTATTTTTAAAAAGTCAATTCCTCAGTAATGTTAGAGAAAGTTAATTTAGTTAAAAATAATTGAAAAATATGGCAATCGTTTTTGCTATCAGATTCTATGTTAGTTGTTTTAAACTCTCGCCTTTTAGTGCTTAATTCCATTTGTAGCTGCTTGCGGGTTGTAACATAGGGTTGAAAGTGTAATTTTTCTCACAATACAAAAAAGCTCTCTAGAATTGTAGCTATTCAAATAACGCTGCTTCAAAATCTTTTGTTTTCGAAATAAATGGCTAGAAATAGCCACTTGTGAATGCTTTTTTTTCCACAATTGCCAGTTATATCTTTCAATCTTAAATAAAAAGGTTTAAATTCGCGTCCTAATTTTCATTACCTTATGAAATTCTACAGTTTTCATATTAAATTCACCTTTTGAAGCATTTTAATAACATATGATGAATTTATGTAATAGCATATTATAATGTATTTATGCGCTAAGGTTAAACAATTAAAACATGATTATACCGTAATTGTTATAAAATTAATGTCGGAAATAATATTTTGATACTTGATAGATATGATTTGAACAAGATAGAACAAAAAAATTGCTTAAAATGTTGCTCTGTAAAATAAATTTATTTATTATAAAAACAAAATGAATATATAGATATTACTTAAGATTTTGAATATTAGGGTGTGTCATATAAAAGCTTGTTAAAAACAGACTCTGTGTTTACGCTTTAAGATCTGTATTCAAATGTCACAACAAAATATATCACTTTTTGATAAAAGCCTTAAGTGGCTGTATATTAGACGAATGACGGGCTGTCAAAATTTATTTATCAGCTTCATACACTCATTTTTATAGACACTATAAAATATTTAGTGAGTTTTATCAATAAATGCATAGTCAGATTGAAAAATTTAACGAATATAAAATTAAAAATCTATACTATCCGGTTCTATGTCGTATTATTAAAATGAAATATTGATACATATTGCGTCCATTTACCTTGAATGATGAATAATTATTACTTTTGAATAAATTATTGACTTTCTGTAAGTGGATTAATTACCTTTGAGTTTCAAATAGTTTCAATATTCAAATATGTTTTAATAAATTGCGGCCGATATCTGTCTAGAGAAATTGAATTTTGATTTAAACTAGTCTAACATATTTACGCGGTATGTTAATTTCCGGTTTCTATTATCTATGAATCAAAATATGTTATCTGTTGACAAAACTTGCGGTTAAGAGATTAATACATCTATCTTTCTTTCTTTCTAGTCTTCGCTATAAAGACGGTTTTCATTGTATATCAACCCTATAACAAATGCATAGGTTTTTTGAAGTAAATGTAAAGAAATAATAAAAAACAAGATTTATTTTTATTCAGGACTTAACCACGGAGATGGTTTTATACAAAAATTTAGGAAAACATCTATTAAAATATGGTTATCGGAGTAATGTTACTTTATAAAATCTTATGTTTATGTAAGTATTGCCTCTCCTTCTAAATAATTGCCTAAGACTATTATTAAAATAATACAAATAAAAAACAATACTAGAAACTTTTTAGATTACATTTTTTTTGTTTCAATATTATACCAGTCCCAAAACAAATTTTAAAAACTACCAAACAATGAAACAGGAAACCTTCGTACTTAAAATTCAGTAGCTCATAATTGTTATAATATTTATACTCATTTAGGCAGCTTTAGGGTCGGTTACTTTGAGGTGTCCTCTTTTTCTATTTCTTCGAAACGACAATCGCTGCCACCTTTGAATCTCAAAATTGCGACAAATAACTAATCCGTCTAACAATACCAACTATCTATGAGACATTTAAGCTCTAACCGCAAGCTTAGACCGGATTATTATGAATGCTTTGTCGCGGTGTTCACTTTTCCCTTTGCAATGTAAACATTCATTAAGTGCCGACTTTTACAGGAAGTGCGGTGAAATAATCGACGATTTTTAGGGACTTTGAAGAGCTTTTATAAGCGACATAGTTCGATAAAATCATAATTTGTACTAAATACGATAGAAATGTAACTCAGTTCACGGCATTCCTGGCTTATTTTTTAATATATATATATATAAGTCATACAACCCAAAAGTTATAGATTCGAAACAAAGTCGATATTAATTAGTAGGAAGCTGATCACTTATTTGACTAAAAACTTTTCATTCCATGGTTATTGAAAAAAAAACTTTCAATTTCTTAATATGGCAACTTCCTGCACCTGATTCGACCGATTCTGAACGCGTTTTCCAAAATTAGCTTTTCTTTTGTAGAATTTATCATTGCTGGAGTAATTCATCAAACGGAATTAGAATCCGTGGCTTTCCGGCAGAATTAGAACCTTTTGACTATAGAAATGAAATAATGAAATATAGGATTTCAGATTCAAAGCTTTATAAAAAAACACCTATTGTCTATGTTAATTGTTATTCCTGTATATACCTATCCCGGTGATTACATTTTTTATTAAGTTTACTTAAAAACACTTTTGTTCTTCCTTTTTTGCACATATTCTGCGTTACTTAGCTCTCTTTTAGCTCGGGTTGCCTGAAAGAGGTCGCTTATTAGGTAAAATGCCACTTGTTTTATTGTATTTAAGTTGAAAGCTAATAATTTTTATATCAAATCACGTGTTATGTCTCATTTTCACACAAAAAAAACTAGTCGGAAAACCCCATATTAAAATACTTTCTAACACAAATTTATCAGCATCATATCGCAGTGAGTATTAAAACTACCTGTTGTGAAAGTTGAAAAATCAAAATGATAAGCAAATTACATGTTTTTAATAACCTGATGTCATATTCGAATTTCCATATCTTTATGTAAATATGCTTTACTAGTTAGTCAAGTAGTACGATATATAAGTAGATATAGTACCTATGTATAAAAAGGACTCCAGGTGAATAAGGATTTCAAAATGTACCATGTTTGGTTTGATTTCCGGTAAATATTCAGGTTGAAAACTTAATCAATGTTATAAATGTCTGCCATCCACTTAATTTTTGTTTTTAAACCATTTCATTTGTTTATAACTAAACATTGCCGTGGGCATGAATTAGTTAAGAATTTATATTCAATTGTATTGAATTTTTAATAAATTATAGATAAGTTTATTTTATAAAAGTGGAAATTTTCATTTTATAAAACCTATTATTTGAATAATAACAATAGATGATTAGTGAAACTCAAAGTTCAAGTAGATCACTATCATTGAATTTAATATAGTTATAATTAACAAAACAAATTTCGAGTATTATGCTTTCACGCAGATCTGAACACACGTAAAATCGAATAAGGTAATAGGAATATTTATAAAAAAAAATATTTATTTATTTATAACTATACAACTACAATACGATAGCTGTGTAACTTAATTAGACACAATTCTCATAAATAAATAACATAAAAAATGATATTTGAACTGAATATAAAAAAGTTATTGGACTATGAGCGTATTTGGAACAAAATGGAAGTCCAAACAAACATAGTTTGAATAGTATTTACGAATGAATATATGCGTTGAGCTGCCAAAAATTGACAGTATGGTTTCACAAAAAACGACGCAAATTTGTTTGATGTGATCGCAAATGGAACGCAAATGCATGATATATTTCTATCGCTCGTAAGTAACTAGTCAAATTAGCCTACGAGAGGTTCGAACTAACCCAAAAACAAAACAGATCAGTTTTTATATTGAGAACAGTAGTCAAACGGGCAGGACGCTCATCTGATGTTAAGTGATATGGATACTTTCAAAGCCAGAAGGCTCGCGAGTATGTTGCTGGTTTTTTAATAACTAGTACGCTCTTTTCTTGAAGGACCCTAAGTCGAATTGGTTGGGAAATACTTCAGTGGGTAGCTGGTTTTACATAGTGGCGGTGCGCGGAAATAAGTGTTTATAATAACATCATAGACTACAGAAATAATGAGAATACTGCGCGTAAATGCATTTAAATCCAATAATAATATCTTTATAAATACGAATTGTTCTAATCTATTTGATTTTCATTGTTTAATCTATTGTAAAGCTGATGACCCGAATACAACTCTATTATAATTTAATGAATGATAATAATTGAAGACATACCTACAACTATGGACACATACTTATATTTTATAATGAAGTATCAAATCAGAATGTTAACTTCAATTTAGTTTATTTAAATCTATGACTTATCAACCTTCTAATTTAGAATCAATTTATTTATTTACTGGGTAAACAATGTTATGTACCTATATGTTATTTTATATAGATATTTCGCTTGTTGTCCAAAAGATAGACCACTGATTATCACTTGCTACTTGTTTCGCTTTCTCCATTATCATGTATTGTATTCATAATATTGTCAGATATGGGTGTTTTTTAACGTTTTCACAAAAGCACAATATTTAATATACATCTATTGTGTATCGCACAGGGTCTTACACATAACAAAATATGTATCAAAGTCAGTAAGATTAGTTTAGTTAATTAAACTGTACATTTTAAGTCCTTCCGTAACTTTATAAATGTTAAATATACTTAAAGTATTATAAGCGCGATACCACTTTTAGAATGTTCTGTTAAAAATTGTAAAAAGCTAAATTAAAAACTCTAATATAAAACGCAATAAAATACTCAAACTCTTTGTATATATTTCTAGAGTTAAAAAAAAATATATAAAACTCTAGAAATATTTCTTTTTTAAATAATTTATGCATAATAATTGCAAAAATCAATAATTCTCAAAAGCTCTTTATAATAACGCTTAGTACTTTTGTTACTTTAATTATTCTTTTATCTTTTTAACGATTATTATTTAGATACGGCATATAAAATAATCCTTCTGCTGTATCATCATCATCATTCTCTCTTTAATCGTATGGATAATAATTTCGGAAATTGTATTCGGTTAACAGAAAAAAGATTGCACCTTCGTTAATTTTTCAGTTAAAAAACACTTTTACGTTTGGATAGATGCGTTATGTTGGTTAAAACATCAATTACAAGTCAATTTATAAAATAGATAGATCATTAAATTATTTAACAATTTGTATTAAATTTTAAATAATTTCATAAAGTAATTTATGATTACGGCTCATGTAATAAAACTGTCATCACATAAGGGCGTTATAATAGGTAGAGTCTTCTAATGAGATCGGATATGGTTCAAATTGATATTTTATATTTGCCTTTTGACCAGTAGTTTATCGAAACATTTTCATGGCTTTTGTTTTCGTATCATAAATTTAAAAGCATACACTCTGAACTTTTCGTTTAAGACGAACCTAATTAATAATTGTTGTTAAAAATAAAGATAGACGCTGTGGACCATGCGAAATAGCAGGACAATTTCATAATTTAACTTAAAAATTAATAATTGCAATAGTTACAATCAAATAACTTTATAGATTTTTTATATTCTTTATAGTTATATTACGGATGAACTCAGGAAATTTCGTCCTTAATAAACTGTCTAGTTTTTGATTCAAAAACTGTATTTCGCCGCACACTCACTGTCGCCTTGATAATATTGTACGGCAAAGCACCTCAGTAAAGTTTTGCATTTTCCCTGAAGATACCTACTGTACCCCGAACACCTACAATGATATTTACATACTATTATTCCTCCTGCTTTTTGCTTAATCTATGACTCGACCAATGACAGAACGAAACAATTCATCATAGTTAAAATCTAGATATATAAATGCGTATATTTTATGATTCAATTGATAACAGTGTATCAAAATGGTAATGTTTATTATTAGATCAAAAGTGTCGGTATTTCAAATTGATTCTTACATAAGATAGGTAAATTGCAACATAAACCTATCTAGATAAAAACTTATTAGTCTAGTAAACAAGTAGGTAATTAATTAACTATACGCAAATAAAGTATTCCTATCTTCATTTTTGCTGTACGACAAGGAGAGATGGATTGTCAACGATGAATCTCAAGACTATTTTATGTATTGTTTATTTGCCACGTAACTGAAAAAAATAAAATAAAATAAATGAATTTATTTGGTTGGAATGTCCAATATAAATAATTTAATGAATATTTTATTGTTACAGGTGAAAGTTCGGGGTCATGTTCTGAAGAAGAAATTAACAATGTTATGCCTGAAGACCTCCGTGATCGCCCTGAAACGCACATGTGCCCCAGATGTCAGGAGCAATTCGAAAACTTTAACGATTTCTTGTATCACAAACGACTTTGCGATGAAAAAGCAATTCAAATGGGTGAAGAGAGAATGCACTCAGATCCCGAAGACATGGTTGTGTCTGGGGACGAAGAAATGGATAGCCCCAACAAACGATTAGAACAAGTAAGAAGGCATCGTCAGGATGCTGAAAATAATAATAGCCTAGAAGATGGGGAAGCCGAAGTACCTGAAGCTGATGTTCCTCCTGTTGGATTACCATTTTCGGTAGCAGGGCATGTGACACTAGAAGCACTTCAAAATACGAAGGTTGCTGTGGCACAATTTGCTGCAACGGCAATGGCTAATAACGCCAACAATGAAGCTGCTTTACATGAGCTGGCAGTATTACAGAGTACGTTGTTCACATTGCAGCATCAGCAAGTGTTTCAACTTCAATTAATAAGACAGTTGCAAAATCAATTATCATTAACGAGGAGAAAAGATGATCAACCACCAAGTCCACCACCGGTTGAACAAGAAGCGACCGCTCCATCGACTCCGGTTCGATCACCATCACCGCCTCGTCCGCCACGGGAGCCATCTCCTGCTGTACCGACTCCTCCCAGTAGCCAAAGCTTGCCATCGACCCACTCGCATATCACACCTAAAATTGAACCGATATCCATCCCTAAACCACCAACCGCATCTCCACCTATGATGTCACATCCACCCTACAGCTCCATTTCGTCATCATTAGCTTCTTGTATTATCACGAATAATGATCCTCCACCGTCCCTTAATGAACCAAATACGCTTGAAATGCTACAGAAGCGAGCGCAAGAAGTACTTGACAATGCATCACAAGGCTTATTAGCAAATAATCTAGCCGACGAACTGGCCTTTAGAAAATCTGGCAAAATGTCACCCTATGATGGAAAAAGTGGAGGTAGAAATGAACCGTTTTTCAAACACAGATGCAGATATTGTGGAAAAGTATTTGGAAGTGACTCTGCACTTCAAATACACATTCGGTCACATACAGGCGAGCGACCTTTTAAATGTAATGTTTGTGGATCAAGATTCACAACAAAAGGAAACCTTAAAGTTCACTTTCAAAGACATACATCTAAGTTTCCACACGTAAAAATGAACCCGAACCCAGTGCCAGAACACTTAGACAAATACCACCCCCCACTTCTTGCACAACTATCTCCGGGGCCAATTCCAGGGATGCCCCCACATCCTCTTCAGTTTCCTCCTGGCGCACCAGCTCCATTCCCGCCAAGCTTGCCATTGTACAGACCAACGCATCATGATTTACTTCCTCCACGCCCACTCGGTGACAAGACACTTCAACCACACCCATTGTTTACAATGAGAGAAGAGCAAGATGCACCTGCAGATTTAAGCAAACCTTCTGCACCCAGCCCATCAAGATTAACGTCTGAGATGTTTAAGTCTGAACCACAAGACGATGAGAGCCATCGCGATTCTAGTTTTGAAGAAACTGACCGAATATCACCTAAGCGAGAGCCAGAGGAGAATGAACCCGTACATGACGCAGAACAAGATCGATATCCATCCACTTCACCCTACGATGACTGCAGTATGGACTCGAAGTATAGTAATGAAGACCAAATCGGAAGAGAGAGTCCTCACGTGAAGCCGGATCCTGATCAACCGGAAAATCTTTCAAGTAAGAATCGGTCGATAACTGGACCAATTTCAATAGCAACGGGACTTCGTACTTTTCCCAGTTTTCCATTATTTCCCAATTCCCCTCCTAGCAGTATCTCCTCGGATTGTCATAATCCATTCTACAACTTTACTCAGACGGTTGTTGAACCAGACCTTACTAGAGACCCTATGATATATAATTCACTTCTCCCTAGACCGGGCAGCAATGATAACTCATGGGAAAGTTTGATAGAAATAACGAAAACTTCAGAAACATCCAAATTACAGCAATTAGTTGACAATATTGACAATAAAGTGTCTGATCCAAATGAATGTATTGTGTGTCATCGTGTCCTTTCTTGTAAAAGTGCCTTGCAAATGCACTACCGAACTCACACCGGTGAAAGACCATTTCGTTGTAAATTATGTGGTCGAGCATTTACCACTAAAGGAAATCTTAAAACCCATATGGGTGTTCACCGTATTAAACCTCCTTCTCAAATTTTACACCAATGTCCTGTTTGCCATAGAAGATTTCCCGATCCGAATATTCTTCATCAACACATTCGAACACACACAGGCGACCGTTACAGTACCCCTTTCGATCAATTAATGATTCGCGACGTAACTGACAGTCAATCAGTAAGCAATAATGACTCTGAATATGGCCCTTTCTTTTCTATTCCAACCCCAACCTTTCCAACACCGTCCACTCCCGGCGACCGTTGGGCGGACTCCCGCGGAACCGACGATGAGAGCGGCCGTGACGAGCGCGAGCTTCCTACTCGGGAGTTCGACGATGAATCTGATAATGTAAAGGATCGTCGAACTTCGCCGCTCTCCGTCTGCGCCACGGCGTCCGAATGCGAAATGAAAACCATCACCACAACGGCTTCCCTCCCATCGGCGACAGGTTCGGAGAGCGGGCGGAGTGCGCGAGCTTCACCGCCATCACCGTCCCCGCCGCCGTCGGCGCTGTCTACGCCGCCAGGGCTGCCGCACCATTCACCGCTGCCCTCGCCGCCTACGCCCCTGGCTGCACTGGGCGCCCTCGGCGGATCGCCTTTCAGCCCGCTCGGACTTGCGTTCCCTCCCGCAGGTATGCGAATGCGGGATCTTAAATAATCGATCATAAGTCCGCCCCGGTCGTCCATTTTCCATTTCCTCACGAATCCTTATATTATATTATACTTATTACCTACCACCTAACTTACCGGGTGCTCCAGGGCGAGATGAAAATACGTTAAAACGTAATAAAACTTTATTTATATTTTTATACTATGTGATAACTTTTATCTGTCAAATAAAACCTACTTATTTGTACGCAGTGCGTGGAAACACAACGTGTACCATCTGCTACAAAACCTTTGCGTGCAACTCAGCACTCGAGATACACTACCGAAGTCACACTAAGGAGCGACCTTTCAAATGCACCGTCTGTGACAGAGGCTTCTCTACTAAGGTTAGTTGAAATATTTGTACACTAGTGATTTAAGATATTTACTTAATAAATAAACTATTTCGGAACGCACCGGCATGTTTTCCCGCAATCCAGTTACATTATTGCGTTAGATGAATAAATCGTATTATTAAAACCAAATTCCTTATTTCTAATCGTATAAACTGCGATCGAGTATCTTTGGCTCGCTGCCAGTTCATACTTTATTGTTACACAAATAGCGACACATATCTACGCGTTTACGAGGTTTCCTACAATTTTCACAACATACAAATACCTTATTGCTTTCGAAAACAAGCGTTAATGTCGGCGACTTAATTGAAATATTAGAATTGATAACGGGGTTAATGTTGAGATAGGTACCGTACATAAGATAGTCGGTTTACCAAAAAGCAACGCAGTGTTGGTGTTCGAAACTGCATACTCCGGTTTCATTTCATCCAAGTTTCAGCGCATTAATTTTGCACGCTGTAATTACAAGTCTCTAGTCGACGCCTCTGCAGTCTGCTGGCATAAGTTTCGGTCGTTACTCGTTGTCTTCCTCTAGCGCCCAGACTTGCTGAGTAATTGACGATCAAGTTTACTATGTCGTAGGCCTGTTTAATCTGATTAATCACACCATATTAAGCAAATAACATAAATGACCTGTTAAAAATATTAGGCATTAACGCTAAAAGGCAATACCTAATATATTTCAAAACAAAGTCATCTAAAGGTTGATTCAACAACGATGCATCAATTTTATTATCTTTTTACACACGTTAAAAAGAATTAAATATGTGCCTTCGTTCGTCATGTATAATTGCCGTGGATACCATAAAAGAGCATCATTACGATCTATTTATGTTAGGCAAGAAATGAACATTGACTTTCGCGGATTTAGCAGCGTGCCATGTTCACTTGACGCGCTCAGATATGCAACACTTGCTTTACATTAAAGCGCTATTTTCTATACATCACCTTTCTATTGTTATTATCCCGGTTCCAAGTATCGTGGTTTCTACTCTAAAGGATACAGTTAAAAATTATTATGTTAGCTCACGTTACACAAACATATTACAACTATTAATAAACGTTTGTATGTAGATAAGTTCAGTAGCTTACTTGCGACATTTCACATCCTTATATAACAATTATTTTCAACATGTGAATCTACAAATAAATCATACATTCCTTATTGATAACAATTAAAGGTTCCAATCATATGTAATTATTGTTATCGTAAATATTGATATAATTAATACAACATTTAAGGCAACGCAGGGAATATTATTATATTTATGGCGAATCAAGTTTTATAATCAGTTCGGCCAAAATTTTAAGCAAAGGTGGGCTTGCGGAGATTCGTCGCCACAGAAAATGATAAGTCATAAAAACAACGTCACGAAAAACGATCGGAATATTAATTCATGTCGTAAAATATTTATTACTTATAAATCCTTGAGCCTTTACCTACGCTTCTCGTCATAAAAAGATTATTTATGCGTGACAAAATAACATTTTTCGATATGTTTCCCCGAGTGGCCATGCGGGAGTTATCAATAAAATATGCCTAGATTTTTACGACGGCGCCGCAATTTCATTTATAATGCCTTTATTCCCTATTATTTGGATTTGACTGCCTTTATAAATCAATTAACTTACAGAAAATATTTAGTGCGAACTTAATATTTATCTATTTATACAAAATTAGAATTAACTTCTAAATTGTCGTCATAAATATTTTCTAACCCGTTCTGAGTACGTACTGAAATCAAGTATGAGAAATTTTATCCAGATACGAATAATTTAGGGTCAACTTACTATGATTTTGGTCGCAATCAAATTCACGCTTTTAATTTTAAAATTGTCGTTTCCATACAATTGTATTTACGGGCATCCATCCATTCCATACGGCCTTCGTTACTTTTAACCGTTAATATAATTATTAAATCCAGAGGTCCTGGATTCAATATACAATTTCAATCTTTTTTTCACCATTGAGGCATTTTCATGTAGATTGTTTTCACGGATGGTGGTTACGATGTCTTCATACTAATGTTAAACGCTCAATTACAAGGGTTTTATCATAATTATGCAATATATAATGTATTTAAACGGCGTTAATGGACTGTTAATAAGAATGGTTTAAGTGTGAAATGTTTTTATAACTAGGTATTACTAATAAGGCAATAAGGTGAAGTGGAAATAAGTATTATTACCATTTGACAAGACGGCAAAGTACGTTACGAAAATGAATATAAAAATACTAAAATCTTTAGCCTTTTACTATAATGTTATTTAATAAATATATAATAAACATTCAGGCTAAAAATAATGTTGAGAATTCATCCTATTATTCAATATATTATTTTTAGGCAGAAAAATTGACTAGTTACACGCTAAGTTTCACTGGGATTTTTCCGTCAAAAAAGTCATTGACAAGTCTACAATTAGTTTGAAGAAGTACGTAAAATATTTCCGCGTCAGATGTTTGTATGAAAATCATACAACGCCGCTGGTCCGAATTTGCAAAACTGCAGAAGTTACCATTTTCATGATAATACTGAAGTATTTAAGCGAAATAGATAAAATAATCGTAAACAAATTTTTGGTCAATTGGCAATAGATGTCGTTGATATGACAACATAGATTCTAATCATAATATCAAATATGTTATCTGTAAACGGGATGTGGCAGCCTCTGACCACGATTGCTGAAAATCCATCGAAACTGAGCTACGTAAATAGTGAATAAAATCGTATGCGTTACATATATTCAAATTATCAAGTCTAAAACATTTTCTAAACATATTTTACTTGTAAATGAAGAGATAGTTAAATATTTTGTTACTTAAACAGAAATTTTACATTTTTTGATAACGATAATAGAGGTAGGTAAATGTTTATAATATGGTTAACATTAAAATAATTACAATTAATAAACTTGTTTAAAGCAATGGTATGTAGGTAACCATAATTAAAATTGTCCTTTTTATATTTGTATTCAATTAAGACTGCATGCTCCCATTAAAAAGCTTCCATCTTAAAGCTGAGTTGAGCCTATTTTAGGTTGAATTTGAAGGTTTCAGTATTTTTTCTACAAAATGCTTCGTTTAACCCTGTAGACTTGAACATCCTTTTTCTAAAAAATAAACGTAAATATAAAAGTTGACATTTTGATTCCAACTTCTATCAGATTCAATTGTTTTTTAGGTTCAATTTGTTTAAAGAACCAAAAGTAAAGTAATCAAAAGTTATTTATAGTATAGTGTCATTAAAATAAAGGTCCTATTAGATTCACAACCTAACCTCACTCTGTTATGAATAGCAAGAATTTGCAAAACGCGAACGTTTTACACCTTAAACATGTCTAGTGTTCAATAGCCGTAAAATATTGGAAATATTTGTACCGGAGCAATGTGAATGTCAGATCAGTTGTTCAAGTATCGGGTACAAGCGAGACCTTATCGTCTAGTTGCCTGCTTACAAGCACATTTAAAATTACAATAAGTGTCGCCAACACCACTGTCTACCGATGAAAGTTCGCGCGGACTATGTATCGATTATTCTGATCAGTTTATTGACTCCGAACAGTCTTAGATTTAAAACATTTCTATTTCTAATAAGAAAAAGTTTGAATTAATGCGTAAAGCGCCATCTGTTGTTGGATAGCAGCGTTTTAAAGCAGTAGAAAACAACTGTTAATAAGCATCTTTTTTTTTTATTACGTACTTATCTGTTGCAAAACTGCGAAATCACTGCTTTGAAATTATTTAAAAAGAATCAAAAATATATTTGTCAGGAAATCAAGAAAATATGTCGCATCAAAATTTGACATTGATTAACTTCACATACATATTTAATCATTTTAAAGCAAATTAATTCTGAAATATAAATAAAGTTATCAACGATGCATACGAATTGCCTAATTAATAAAAAAAATAACTACTAAATTACCAAAGTACGCGACCTCTATTATAAATTCAAAATTGAAGTCTGTATTTCCATTAAAAATTATATAGTTATACAATACATACTATGCGCGTTTAGGTATATTAAAACGGTAAATTCATCTCTATCGGGTGAACTTTTAATTTGCCTCAACTGTCAAAGTTTTTGCGTCTGTGGGTCTTCGTTATGAGACAATGAGACAATGAGTATTGAGTTCTATATACGAATGATATATATTAATTAGGTTGTCATATAAAACAAATTTACGACGATCGGTAATGCCCATCTGTACTTCTTTATTATAAAAACCTAAAGAGTTGTATTCCACAATATCTATCTAATCAATCGTCGGTTTCCGACAAATTGTATTAACGCTATAATGAAAAGAGAAGGCATAAGTTTTAGTGTAATAAAACTGATTTTGTTTTTATGAATAAGGATACATAGAGAACTTAAACTTCCCGTAAAGGATTGCTAAAGAATTTGCCGGCGCGTTTTTATATGAATCAGTCGCAATCGAATTTTATACTACTCTCCGATTTATTTTTTTAATGTTTATCGGATGCCAATCCGAGAAGATATTTGTGTGTTCTTTTTTTGAAAGTAAAATTATTTCCAATGTTTACAATTTTGAATGTAGTTTTTAAATACTTTAGTAAAATATACCAAGAGGCCTTAGTCAAGATGTCTTAACAGTAGTGTATGTAGAAAGTCGAAAACTAAATTTGTATGGAAATGATAGTTCGTGACGAAAAGTTTTCATACAAATTTAGTTTTTGAATTTCTACATACACTACTGTTAAGGCATCTTGACTAAGGCCCCAGATATGTTTTTACTTTTGAATCTGTCTCTCTTTAACTTTGTAAATAAATATGTTTCCTGTGTAACTGTCCCATTGATAAATTTGTTTTACCCTTTAATCCTGTGTGTGCGTGTGTGTAAATTTGCGTGTATTTGTGGTTCCAGAGCAGTGGCGGTTGCCAATGCGGCAGGCGCGCACGTGCCCCTCGCCCGCCACACGCCACTGCTTTGGACCTCTGGAACGCCTTCGTCTATCCGGTATGAAAGAGTGACGCCTGAGCGTATACTCGGCAGGGTATCTATGAACACGACGCTAATCCTATATACTTTTGATTTAATTATCTGAGTTTTTGTCTGCGTAAAATTAGAATAAAAGTAGCCTTTTAAAAGAAATTGTTATATTAAATCGATTAACAGTTTAGACATGAATATACTTACATTTTATTTCTGTTTAGCGTCAGCTCAATGCTTCCATAAATCTATTTAAGCAATATAATATAATATTGCAAAGCATTTTTTTTTACAAAATCTGATAAAAATCGAAGGTGAATCAAATTAGCGTAGTCTTCATAGATATTCTGTTAATGCTTCCCTCAAATTCCATAACACAAGACATTGTAATCTAAGACATCTCATTTACAGGGTAACATGAAGCAACATATGCTTACGCATAAAATACGTGATATGCCACCAAGCTTCGATAAGAACGGAAGTAACCCAGCGAGCAGTGAAGATGGACGGGAACCAAGTCCCGAGAGGCGATCTTCGCCCGATAAAATGGATCTGAAGCGGTCACCCCCAGTACACCCGCCACCACCCATACATCACCCGCCCTCTATTGATATGCCACCTTTACCAAAGAGACCTACAGGTAATAATAACGACATTCTGATAACAATAAAAAAAAGTTTAACAGGTTTATATTATTATTATAATTGTCGCTTAACATACCATATGTTAATGATATGATACAATTACACTTTTTTGTATAATAATTTTTACTCCCATATAATGTAGATTATGTAAATTAACCCATTGTTTTATTCCTACGTAATAAGTAGTTTTAAGTATAGCATAAATCAGTGCTTTAAAGTGTTATCGTTTCATTCCAGTGCCAAGTGCGCCTGTACACCCGCCACTCTCAGCATCATCGAAGCATTTATGCGGAGTGTGTCGCAAGAATTTCTCGTCTTCGTCAGCACTTCAGATTCATATGCGGACTCATACTGGCGACAAACCATTCCGCTGCGCAGTCTGCCAGAAAGCTTTTACTACAAAGGGAAATCTAAAGGTAACGTTTCGATTTCAATATGAGTATTTGATTATTTAATAGTTATTGTGATATTTTAATACAATTCTAAAATAAGTCACAATGCCATATCGCCTTGTTAAATCGTAATCCTAGCTAGCGTACCAACGCTAGTACTAACTAGAACAGGTTTAAAGGTACAATACCGCCGAACGAAAATATGATTGAATTCGGATACATTCTGCAACTGTTTGATTTTTATAATATTTATAAGGCACGCTAACTATATACATATCTACAGACACAAAATAAATAAAACACTTTTAAATAAAAAAAATGCTAAAATTATTTTATGATTATAACATTTCTATCATTTATTCTGTCTTCTTAAAAAAAAATTTGTTTCGTTCAGGTACACATGGGGACTCACATGTGGAGCGGAGGAGCATCACGACGCGGGCGTCGTATGTCCCTGGAGCTGCCACCACGGCCCTTGCACGAGCCCCATGATCTGCTGCGACGACCTGACCTATTCTACCCCTATCTCCCTGCACCCTTCCTTAACGGCATGCAGCAAAAGGTAATAAATATTACAATTTACTCGAATATGGCTCTGTTTGTTTAAAATATTTTTCAACCCGTAAACCGTATATACCTACCTATGCGATTCACAACGTCCGATAGACAGATTTTTTTTAAATTGTGATAATTAATGGTTTTCACTAACACATAAAAGGTTCACGTCACTGCCGCACTCATGTGCGCTATACTTATACAGAGAAGAATTTATAATAGGATTTAATTTCATTGAAATAATTTTGACATAATTATTGCTACATATTTAATGATTCTCATAAATAAATATTTTCCTCAGCTGAATGAAATATCGGTGATACAACAAAGCGCTGGGCAGAACGGAGTAGCCGGTAAGTTCCCGGGTCTACTTGGCTTTGGTGCATTTGGGGCTGGTCGCCCTGGTGCAGCGTCACCTTTGGAAAGGCCGCCATCTTTGGAGAACGATGAACGTCAAGCTGCCATGCGGGAGTTAGCTGAACGCGGGCGGGAACTCGCGGAAAGACGGCAGATGCGCGAAGAGAGTGATCATTACAGATCTCCTGTGCACGCTCCGCCTACACCCGCGCAACCTCCTTCACCCGCATCACATCACCCGCATCAACATCCTTTAGGCTCTCTACCACCACCCGCTAGAACCGAAGGTCTCACTGTCTGAACCTCTAGATATCGATAAGGGGACTTTTCTCACTTCAGAGAGCATCACTGTTTCTTAAACATCACAGACTACATTTGTAAATAAACAGTCTGGAAGGTGCATAGAAGCCACAGAGAGAAACAAAACGCAATACGACTTTATGGACAGTGGTGCGATCTGAGCCTAGCGTGACCCTATTGATCGTCGTCAACCACATTCCAAAGAGCGATAGCGGGCAAGTCACCAACGATCTAGTATTCTCAAATATGTACAAAGAAAAAAAGGTACTCAAAGTGAAGGACTGATCTTAAATATATTGTGTTAGCGTAAGACACGTATGTGTATCGATGTATTTATAGAGTCGTTATTCCAAGTGTTATTACGCCTATAGTATTACTATAAGTATGCACGAGTACGGGCCGGGGGCAATGCGGGACTCAAGAGTCCCACGATATGTCATTACTCTGTGATAATGCACATAAAGAGGCTGTGTCTTTCGGACGGAAGTATGAAATCAGATATATTAGATGCAGTCGAATGTGCTTCAACATCAAAAGTAATTATAAATTATCCCAAAAATTAATTATTCATAAATCTATATCGTAAATTGTAAATAAAATGTATAATATTTAGTTTTGTAAGTAAAATAGTTAAATTACATAAAATTATGCTATATCTATATAATTATGTAAGTAGAGTGCGCTATGCATGATTTTCTTTAAAACCACATTCCAATGTGAAGAGATTCTACTGTGTCACCAGAGATACATCAGATTTCAAGGCGACAAAGAATCTCCTTTGGCAACGAAAATTTTATACTTATAATGAATGAAATGTGAATACAACAAAACAATAATAAAATACACTTTATAACTAGGGTACTGTAGTTGGCACTATCCACATTTTAATATTGAAAAATATTTTTAAAAAGCTTACTTTGTAATAGACCGATCGATTGCTTGCTGGGTTTTAAAAATGTATTTATTATATGATTTTAAAATTATCGTGTTGTCGTATTCATGTGGTACAGGGGAATGTACTTACCTTACATTATTAACTTATTCTCGCTCTAAGTACTCAATATATTTACTATAATATTTAACTGTGGTAACAGAGGATAATGACATATTCATATCATGTAAATTAAAAAAGTATTTGCATTTGAGGTCTACATAGATTTAAGTCATAGCTATATTTCTTTAGGATATTTCAACATATCTCTGTAAAAATATGTATTAGGTATTCAGACTGTTTAAGTTCTTTTCCAAAAATGCATTTCGATGTACCTTAACCTCTTTTGTCGAACTTAGATGTGTATAAATGTTCTGCTAAATTATTTATATTGTCAAATCATGCATACACTCTTAGCCAAGTTCACCGATGTATTGACGAAACGTTTTAATTAAAACTGAATTAAACCAATGAGAAAAGCGGGCCGTTAAAATGTCGATGAAATTGCGCCGTAGTATTAACGCTTGGGGGACGCTAGGTCTCAAGTTTAGTTGTCTAGAATAAATTCTCATAGCACCTACAATATAATTTTCATGTTGCGAATAGATATAGAGTAGTGTAGTCATGAATATGATGTGTCATGTCCATGTCAGTATAAACGATCAAGTGTAAATTATTAAATGTTTATGTAAATGTCCAGAAAGTATTCAAATTATTTAAAAAACAATTATTACACTTATTTTTCTTTTTTTGTTCTCCTTTACCTGCATCCCGTTTTTGTTTCTTATATAAAAGTTCTCTAAAACATAATACAGGATATTAAAACAAAATACACTTAATGCCTAAAACCCAGTATGATAAAACTTGATTCAGCCCCATTACGGAACTTTACCCACAACCTCTAATCAAACCCAAAGAGATCCTAGTATATATAAAAATTCTTAGCTTTATGTATGAAAAATAGCATACAAAACTATGTTATATTTGTATTTTACAATACATTTAAATTCAATCTTGATGATCCACATCATTATTTAGTACAAAAAAGTAATGTATTTGTTGTATTAAGAAGTACAACAAATACATGACTTTACCGTTAAATTAAATTTTCACTGTATAATATATAATCTGTGAAGACCACAGAGTTATATCGGTTCATGCAATAGACAAACCATTCTACAAAATAAAAAAGTTTTATTAAAGACTTTATTTCATTTAAAAGTATGATAAACACTATGACAATTAGACATCCATATTAAACTAGAAGTTAATGACACTAGCGAGTTTCTTGACTCTATTAAGCAGTAAGTCGCCCTCGCGAATGGTGGCTTGGTAGAGATGCGAACGATCGGCATCTGCGCCGCGACCAGCGCCTGTCACCACACAACCCGCCACTGCATCTATACGACATTGGAGACGGCCGGCCGCTGTAAAACTGTGAACGGGATTATTGTATGTGAAGACCCATTGCCAATTGGACATCTGTGTGATTCGATTTTCAAATAATAATTTAAATTATACAAAAACCTCAGACTGTTTTGATCTGATTTGATTTGACTGATTTTCATGATTTGATCATTGAATAGGGATGTCTATTTTATGATTAAGACATACCGGTTTCTTCACGATATTTAACTTTTGTTTCAACGGAAATCCAGACATGTTAAGTAAATAACATAGCGTTAATATACTATGTATGTCAGGACATACAACCCAGGGGTTGAGTCGATTGTTACGTCGCTAGTGAGTGAACGCATTTCCGTTAATGAAAATGTTGCAAGTTTGGAGAATGTTGGGTACTTAAATACGCTAAGGCCACTATGCTATCAATATTATTAAAATATTATGATGCTATAGATACTAGAATTAAAATATTTCTATCAAGTATTACACGTCTCTAGACGCGTTCTTAGTCTGTTTATATAATCTACAATGATATATACGTTGTATAATATATATAATAATTTAAAATTATGAAAACCAGGCATAAGTATGAGCAGTGTCGGCATTAAGCATGGGCGTCCCGTAAGGTCATGAATTCGAATCACGGCTATCACCGATTGAATTTTTATATGTTCGTATTTAACACTCGCTCGTACAGTAAAGGAAAACATCCTGAGGTAACCGGCATGTCTTAGACCCAAAAATTTACAGAGTGATCAGGCACAGAAGGCTGATCATCTACTTGCCTATTCTAAAAATTAATGATCATGAGTCAAAACCAAAGTCATCTGAGGTCAACAAGACTTAAGTAGCGCAACTGATTTTTTAATAAGCGTTAAAATAAGATCAAAGATTTACTGTAAATAACTGTTTCACAAATATCTAAAATAACTTACGTAGAAATCTCATCTTCAATGAATTCCCTGGTTACCCCAAAGGTGTCGGCAATGTTGTCGAGACTGAGCGAGCGATACGCGCGTAACAGTTGAACGTACGCCTTAATGCGCGCTTCGCGTACGTAGTGCTGGTAGTGCGGACGGAACACGGGGTCCACGCAAATCTGAGTTTCCACCTGAAAATACCAATTATGGGTTTTAATCTAGTAAAATACTTCAAATTAGGCTGAAACCAAGGGATTATTATATTTTAAAATATTATACTACATATTTGCAATGTTGTGTGCTTAACTAAATAAAGTGCCTCCAGCAATGGCACATGTGCTTTACTTGTGGGTTATATTTAAGTAATAATTTTAGCCCAGAATTTTTTTTAAGAAAAATAATATGAAATGTCCACATAATACAACCAATACTTAGTAAACTTTTCTTTTATTCATTTGCCAAGAGATTGCTCGATTGCAATAAAGCCTCCCATTGCACAAAGTATTTTTTAATTAATGAAGTTGTACTGTGCTTCTCATTTCACAATTAATTCTGTTTTCAATAAAGTGGTAATTCATATTTGTATATATACATAGATCACAATTAACACTTACCCAAGCGAGACTCTTCATAAAATCAGCGTACCGACACTCATGAAGGGATTCAACCAATTCCCTTAGTTCCGGGAATCGTGAGCGTAGAGCTTGTACGGCCGCGCCTTGACGACGCAAAGCCGCTTGCAACGCGTGACGCTCGAGAGCCAACGCACAAGCCAACACGCAGTATTGTATTATAGTCCCTGGTGGATAATATCAGTTATTGAAACTAAGTCTTATTTGCTACAAGTAATATCATTAAAAAATGTATAATTTCACTTTTTCCATATTATTAAGATGATTACTGTTATGTAAGTGTGTCATCATAACAAAAAAAAATCATTTGGCAATGCAGCAACTTCATCCATCAGCAATCCCACAATTCTTTCTACAGAGACTATGGGACTTTTGACCAGGTATGAATCAAATTATTAAAAGTTACTATATTTTATATTCGAAGTAAAATAAGTTTTATATAACAGTAAGTATAAATTATAGATTATATATTAAAAGTACATTTAAATAAGTTATTATATAAAGATCCCTAACTGCAAATCTTTATCATTTAGGCTACTAACATTGCCTTCTAAATACATAGTTCATTCAGCTTTGTTGTTTGCCAATTGCCAAATTTGAAAAAAAGATACTAGTTTTAAAGAAATATAGAGTTTATTCTCTTATTGTTGTACAGACCTGTCCTTTGATTATTTGTTGAGTATTTGAAGCTTTAAATAGCCATACTTATGGAAAACATCTTTTACAAGCACAACTCTATAAATGATACATACCAAAATCAACCAATTCATATGACTCAAATGTTGAAACACAGTCAATAAAAAGATCAGCTGAACGACTGTAATCCCTCACTGCCAAACAGTAGATAGCTTCATATGCCTTAAGTTTGTTACGGGACCTCCAATCACCGCCTTTGTCTACTAACTCATGGGCCTGAAATTCATTGTAAAATTGTGGTTTATTGTTAATTTACATAGTGTGTAATATTTATATATAGGTTAGTGAATGTTGAAATGTGACTCTCCTAAATTAAATTGAGATTTTTAAATATCTTCATATATTACTTAAGATTTAATCATTACTATTTAAACTTTAATACACTTAATACTTGAATTTAAGTTCACAGTGCTTCATAAGTAAATTTAATTTAAATTTTAAGGACCAAATAAAGAGCTTGGGGAAGCCATTACACCTATTTTCAATTTTTTTTATAAATAAGTAAGTATTTGAGTGTTCTTTGCCTTCTTATCTGAAATAATTTGAGTTTCACTGGAAACTAAACCCTAGCCTTCTTTATTAAAACCACTGTTTCACCAAATATAACATCTAACATCTAATTTCTACCTTATTGATGTATTTGCCCATATCTTTGACATTACATCCGTGGAAGTATGAAATTCTGAATAGAGCAAATATAGCATCAAGTCTTCTGTTGGTTGTCAATGTGGAGTCTTCATATTTAGATTGAGCTAACACGGTTGCAGCATCTTTGTCACCAATGGAACACAGATAATCTAATCTAAAATTAAATGAATACATACATTACTCACACTGGCATATTGCCTATCTAAACATGTATTAAGGTGAAACAGGCAGGGCATGTAATAAAAGTTATGTCTTATGTCCTTGTTAATATATATCAAGGATAGAGCAGAATAAGGATAAATATTTAACAGAAACCTCCTCCTTTATACAAAATGTATACATAATATATTAAATAAAGAATAATATCTAGTCTTTAAGTATTCTTAATATTTAATAAGGAACATTTCAGGATTCAATGATTCTTCTACAAATAATTAAAACAGGCTTTCTATTTTTAAAAGGTTTTTACCTATTTCTAATATTAGTATAGATGTATTGTACCATTGTATTATCTATGCTTACCTATCTTGCCATACAGGAGTTTCAGAGTCGTCTTCCTTGAACTTTGAGAGTCTCTCTTGGTTTTCTTTAGCCATTTCATCAAACAACTTTTGATCAAAAGTCCACCCTAAGTCCGTACAAACTTCTTTGTAATATGGAGCCATGTTACCAGCTTTAATACCTTGAAGGAGTTGATCCTTGAGAGCCGGGTCGTTTTTCAATTCCGAGATAGTCAACTTAAACTTTATACCGGCTAATGCCATGTACTCTGGAGTTTTACCTTCTGCTGTGAGCTCCATTGTTCTATCTTAATGTTTTACCGCGACTAAAAGAATAAGACTTGTGTCAGATAGACAATAACTTAGAATGCATCAAAAATATAGTAATGTATTAATCATTTACCTTAGAAATTACAATATTCAACCACAAGCCACGATTTTGTTAGAATTGAACAATTAAAACATTAAACCTTACAATTCATTTCATGACTTTCGAAAAATTTGAAGCTTAAAGTCAAAACTGGAAACGTCAAGCACATCAATACTCAGATGTCAATTTCATACAAACATAGGGTATGTTCCGATATACACTGCGAGTACTGTATAGTGCTCCCACTGTTCAAAAATTTGTTCCTCTATGGACTGTAGTATACAGCCGCAGCGTCCTAGGAAATATATGACGTCACAAATCCCCGCTATACTTCTACTGCGAGCACTGGCGTTTTCGAGGTAAGGTACTCGCAGTGCTTTGATCACGTGATCAATCAAAACCACTTGAATGCCTAACGGCTGATATAACTTACAGTTTAATAACAAACATTTAAAATTCTAACTTACTTTCTTTGTAGTATTAATTCAATTGACAGTTAATATTAATATAGATTTTTTTAATGCGATAATACTCCAATAATAGTTTTTCTTGTTGAATTGAAAAACTTTGATGCACTCATTTGAAAACTGTGTCGAAAAACGAAGCTGACTAGTATACTGGACTGCGTTCCGTTTTAAATTGTAACCAGTATAGCTGGCTATAGAGAAACGGTTTCACAGTATACTAAATTGACGGTACTCTGTACAGTGGTCGCAGTGTATATCGGAAGTCGGAACATACCCATAATGAGCTCATGGGAGCTATTACTTTGGCAAAATTGAAAATTGGCATAGTAATCAACATTATTTGACAAAGACATTAGTAAAGTGACGTCTACTTGGCAAATTTTACAATTTACCTTTTTGAAGTAGATAATATACCTAATATAAGTAGCGATTTACGAATTTATAGGAAGTTTTCGTGAAATTGTATTCATTTTAAAAGCAATTAAACTCCTTGATGATATCTAAAAACTTGCCGTTAAACCTCTTTTGTTAATTTTAACTTTTAAGTTGTCATTTAATTAACACTAATCCACAATTTAAAATGAATATAAACAATCTAGTTAGTAGTAGCCATCAGTCAATAAAAATTGTTCCATCTACTGAAGATACTTTAAAAAAATTAGGACTGAACGTGAATCTAGATGATAATGTGAGAATATGGTGGTATCAGCTTCAGATGACATGGCAGACCTGGAAAATAAGTTCTACCGTTGATAATCACTTCGTTGCACTTTATAACTTTGAAGAGCCTTATAGAGTTGCTCTTGTGTGTGTTATTAAGTGTCAGGAATTTAAGGATTGCAAACCTAAAACATTGCCATACTATATCATAGAATCATTGCAAAAATGGGGAGAAATGAATAATCAAATTCCAAATGATTCTTTAAAACTACCTGCCTTTCATATTGCAAAAATGCAAAGGAATCAACAATTTTTTAACATGATGGTTCAAACATTTAATATAAAAACAATTAAGGATAAAATATTACCTTTAGTGAAAGATATCATAAAAAATGATAATTGCAAGCAGGGATCTCAAATTGTTAGTGCTTTAGAGCTATATGATGATATTCCCATAGAGGATTTACTATTTCCACTAATATTGCAAGATAAAATTAATATAGTTGATGAATACCTCTCAGATTCTCCAAGTCAAGTGAGACCATTATTGACATTTTTAGATTCATTGTTGGACAAAAAAATTAATATTAGAGAGTATGTGCAGAAATTTCTTGAAGATCATACTGTTTACAATATTAAATATGACAAATTACACCATAAACCTCTTGGAAAATTTGTTGCTCGTCTATGTTCAAAATACAATGTTGCTGTTGCAACATGTACCAATTTAAGTAAAAACCGCACATCTGGAGGTTTAAGATATTTGATATATCAAAAATATGTGGAGCACAATGTAAGTGATTCAGTTTGGGATGATTTGGTAAAAGACTCATTAAGTAGAACGGAGGGATGTGCTGAGGAATTTATTAATATTCTATGTGATTATGATCATATAGAAGCTATAAAATGGGCCAAATTTTTCAATATATCTGAAACATGTTTACCATCATTCCTTAGAAACTTATCTATTCAAGAAACTTCAGTAGATGAAGAAAACTGGGATGATAATGATGATAATCCTTCAGACTTGTATTATAAACTTCCTATAGATTCAATTATTATGGTTGACACAGCAGAAAAATTTCATGAAACTCTCTCAAGCATAATAGGATGTAATGTTGTAAGTATTGACTGTGAGTGGAAGCCATCCTTTGGAGCTGTACAATCTCAAGTGGCTCTTATTCAGATTGCAACTCTAACAAATGTGTATCTTTTTGATACATTAATTTTTAATGGCAAGCAGTACACCAGCCTATGGAATATATTTAACAAATCCTTTTTAGACAATGATGAAATTATAAAATTGGGCTTTGGTCTTGAACAAGATTTAAAAGAAATAAAAGCATCAGTCAATGGGTTGAACAATATAAAAATAAAAGGTGAAGGCCTACTAGATTTGGCTTTGCTCTGGAAAAACCTTGTGGATTGTGGTCTGTGCCTTCCTAAATCAAATGACGTAGAGGGAAAAGGATTAAGTTCTCTTGTACAGATATGTTTTGGAGTACCGCTAAAAAAATCTGAACAATGTTCTAATTGGGAACTCAGACCACTAAGACAGACTCAAATTTATTATGCTGCCCTTGATGCTTATGTTCTTTTAGAGGTTTATAATTACCTTCAAAATCTGTGCCAAGAACAAAATATAAATTTTGAAGAAATGTGTAATGAAGTCATGTTGGATAAAAAACCCAAAAAAACAAAGACAGTAAAGTTAGAGACAACTGCATGTAGTTATACAAAACCATCAAAATCCTTACGACTTCTTATAGAAGCAGAGTTGTCTTATTTAATGGGATATTTAAGATATTGTGGAATTGATACAATAGTCATAAATACTAGCATGGCTTGGCATGATGCAATTGGTTTAGCTTTATCAGAAGAAAGAAATATTTTAACATCTAAATTGAAACTATCATGTACTTCTAAGTACCCTCAAAGTGCTATATTAAGTTTGGATAAGGGTACAGTTAAAGACCAGTTGCAAAGAATTCTTACCACATTTCATGTTATTATAACACCAGAAGACATTTTGACAAGATGTTTATATTGTAATGGTGTGGAATTAAGAAATGTAGGATACAGTGAACTTCAAGATCTAAATAAAAATGTCCAAATTCCTGGAAATTGTAGTATTCATAACACAAATATGTACCATAATGACTATGATGATCAAATAGATGACTTCTTTAGTGACTCAGATGATGATGAAACATATATTTCTCCTCCTGTCCCAACCAACTATACACAAAACAGAAAATGTGTAACTAATAAAGGAGCTCTAATAGATCTGAGCCACTTTTCAAAAATATTGTCTTACTTTCAGACTAAACAAAATGAACATATTCTTTTATGTGAAAGTTGTGGAAAGTTTTATTGGAAAGAGGAGGAGACTATTAAAAATATACACCTATTAATTACACAGTTTATTAACAGTAATATGTAACTGTATTTACATATTCAAAAATTTTTTGTAAACCTGTTACTAGTGGTATCTAAAGTATAAGCAAGTGTTCATCTCTTTAACTGTTAAATTATTAGTTGGTTCTAGATTAAAGTAGGCTTGATTAACTTAGAGTTAACTAAAATAAAGTGCTAACAATTGCTTAATTTTTTATCTAATTGGGAAAGGCAATAATAAAGCAGGATAGTGGTTTAATTTTGTTAAATAATTTCAAATAGTATTTTAAGAATAAGTTGTTCAGTGATTGTTATTTTATGCTAAGTGTAAATTAGTTACAAATTATCATAGATAATTGGAAGATATTCTCTTTATTTTTAAACCTCTGTACTATTTGAAATTACTTGTAATAGACAAACATTCTTTAACCATAAACATTTATTACAAATGTGAATAAAATGTACAATTGTAAGACATAAATAATAAGAATATATATAATCATTAAAATTTTACTGTTTTATGTTAAAACATTATTTTTGTATTCTTAAGTTTTTTCCTTAACTGTTCTACGTGATTTTCAATTAAAGGGTTGTCCGTGATATCAAGTTCTTCCAAAGTTAAGTTAGGAAATCCTTGTAATGAAGTCAACTTGTTGTTTGACATATTTAGTTTCTGAAAAAAGTTAATGTTTGAAAATGATGTATACAATCAATATTGAATCTCAACTAAATCACACAAAGATTATGTAGTATAATGTCCTGGACTGGAACCACGACAGTCATAGCAAGATTTGTATAGACATAGTAAATAGCTTTACTATGAGTTTGACAATTATTTAAATGCATCTGGTTACAAAGCTAAGATAAACTTTAATACCATACTTTAAACTATGTCAAACTCATGGGAGAACTGATGTAGCATTGTTAGACATAATTTTTGTGTATTACACAATCCTTATCACAAAGAAATAAATATGCCATCACATCCACGAAAAGTGTTTATACTTGTATATAAAATTATTAAACATTTATTTTAGAAAAAGTGTACTTTTTAACTGATTAAAAAAAATGCAAAGGTTATCAATTTGAACTCAATTTTTTAAAATTGAGTGTCATGCTCACCTTACAATGTTGTAATTTTATTAAACCAGGCAATACTCTTGAAGTAAGATTTTGGTTGGATAGGTCAACTGCTTCACAAAAGCTATAATACTGCAAGTGAGGTAGACTTGATAGCTTCTTAGACTCTACTTTGTAGTCTAGAGTTAAATTTGCATAATTTTCTTGTATATTATCTTCTATACACCATTTTGATTTTAAATCATTATAATAACCAGCTCTTTGTTCATCAATATTAATCAGAGTGCTTATAATATCAATTATCTCTTTGTGGTATGCTTTTGCATCAACACAGTGTAGAAAGAATGCAGTTGTAAGGAGTGTCCCTGGAATAAAATTAATTTATGAAAAACCTTGTTACCATTATTTATGACATGAAGTAGCAAAAACATCTTGTATATAATGGTATGAAGAATACGTATATATAGTATGAAAAACAGGCTAATAGGGTATGAATTCTTGTCTTTTGTTTTGTCAGAAGGGTTACTATATTAATTTGAAAGTGATTTTTTTTTAAAGTTACGATGTAGTCAGTAGTAAACATGACATCAAAATTTCTAACGAACTTCCTGCCTTATTGCCCGATTTGGGCTTGACGATGATTTATATAATACCATGTACCCTTGATGGTTAATCATTTTTAAATTTAAAAAATATTGTTAAAATTATGATCATACTGAAGTGAAAAGACAGATCAGAGTAAAGGACTAATGTTAATGCTAAAAGAATAAAAAAAAATTTTGAACAATAGAAAAATAGTTAAATATCATGCCAGTATGTACGGCTTTTCTGCCTCACGATTTATTAAAATTTAACCGTTGAACACGCTATTAATAAAAATTACTACACTTACATTTATTATCTGGTTCCAATTCAAGTAATTGACGACAGGCATCTAACTGCTCTTTGAGTTCATCCAAAACTGTACTAGAATAGTTGTTCTGAAAAGATATCTTGTTTCTTCCTACATAAAAGCCTGGCTTCAGTTCACTAAGGCTCATTACCTTTATTTCATCATCACCTAATATATGCTCCACCTAGACATAAGAAATAATTAGAATGCTAATAAAATTTTAAAATATTAAATCTACATAATGCCAAATCGTATACATATAACAACTATTAATAGGAAATCCATTTGTGCAAAGACAAACAAACAACCTCAGCATTGAGTGTAGCCTAGCCTAAAATAAAGTATGCCATCTAGGCTTTGATTTGTGTCTATGTGATATGTTGAAAGTGTGCGTTGTGTTTGTATATCTGTCCACAAATTTCTCGTCTTAACCAATCCAAGATTCATCAAAATCAGTTCAGTAGTTTTCGAGACGTTTTTGGAGGGGACATGTATATTTCCTAGCTAAATAATATCTATAAAGGAGTGGATAAAAATATAAATCTACATACCTTTATATCTAAATGATTTCTTATACTCTGGTCATGATTTAAAACCCATAGATCATCATACTCATTTCCAAGACATGATTTCCATTCCCCAATCACTTCACAATTGTTTATTATTAATTTTATTTTTTCTTTAATATAACTTATCGAAACACTATTATTAATAGCAATAGAAACTTTTGAGGGTGTAACCGTACAGACTACTATTTGTGTAATATTTTTAACTGCACCTAAAAAAACAATAAATAAGTTTCTATATTAATTCTTATGTAGCCTTTTGTGTATTTCAAATGTTTTTTTTTCTCTTATCTTAAAAGAATCAATGACATCCAGTTGAATGGAATAATCCTTAACTCATATTATGAAAATAGGATTGGTTAAAAACAGAATCAGTTAGTAAAAACCTTAGTTTAGATGAATTAATATTCTTTTCAATTATCAAAATGTTTAGAAATCTTAAAGTAGCCAATTTTTTTTTAATAAAGATGGAAAAGCCTTGATGGCATACTAACCTAAAAGCCACCGTTGATAGAACCAAGCACTTGTATCGTCTGGATCAGTAAAGGCAGCACTAAGCACCATTTTTAATTCTCGCTTATAATGACTATCTTGTATTGGTCTTCCCCCTGAAACATATACATTATTGAGAATTTAAATATTCTTAAACATTTAATGACAGTTAAAAAATTTAAATAGGACTGGGTTAAGGAGAGGACTATTGGGGCTATATCCCTGGGGCTTCCACAAAAGAGAGGCATCCTCGATAGACTTGTAAAAATCTCAAATTTTCCTTTGTAAATAAATATTTTCTCTGTTTTACCTTGACCTAAAACCTACACTAGTCTTTATTTAAAAATATTTACCTTCTTTGTCTGGAAATAGCTGAAGTAACATTTTGCTCCTATAATGCCAAGCTGAATAATTGGAGAAGTTGTCATGTAATTTTTCAGTTGTATAATTAAACTCTTCTTGTAAATCTGGTTTACACTGGCTTACCACAAATCGTCTGTAATCCCATGTGTGAACTGAAAATATTTTAAGATAAAAATAGATATGTGATGATCTTTCTAGTTGAGTGTGTAACACCCCATCCTGGTCATATTAAGTTTGATTAATATTTTATTATGTGCAATTACCAACAAGAGACTAGATTATGTGATGATGAGCAATGGGTCACTAGGCTTATCATATAATTTGTTCTTACAATTTCTTTCATCCAGTTTCAAATATGTATTACACAGAGCAAGCTCCTTTTGCCAATCAGGATCACTTCTAGTCATTAAAACCCACTCTCGCTGATGCCAAGCACAGTATGACTTTGGGTTTATTTTTAAGCAATACTCAGTTAGACTCAACTCTGCATCATACATTTTAGTCATTTCCATCACAGGAAGATTATGTCTGTAATAAAATATTATTAGTTATTTAAAGAAGTGGTTTATCAGTATTTACAAATAACACATAAGTCATATGTTTTGATTCTATTTCTACATAACTTTAGTTGTGAGTGAATCCAATTTTATAAAGCCATTAGTACTGTTTTCATACAAATACAAACCTAAAAACAATCAATATTTCTCTTCTTATATTCCATAAAGTATATATATCTGGATTCTTGGTCAATACTTGGCCAGTTACATCTAACTGCTCAGTGTCCAGCTCACATTTTTTTCTCTGTAACATAATTAATCTTATTATTACTACATTATGGAAGGGTTAATTTTCTATGTATCAAACACCAGCTTATCACCAGAATGGTAAATCCTTATTATATCAGCTTTACCTAGTTTATTTCAAGCTCTTACATACATTTTTCATGCAGTAGCAAAAACAATTAAATATTTTTTTTTTTTAACTTGACAAAACTAGTAGGTACTTGAGAATAAATAAGATTTCATAAATTCAGGGTTTTACCCAAGATAAAGACCTTATTTTGAATCACATGCATTGCATGTTTGAAAACCTTTAGTTTTTCTTGTCTCTCCTTTTCTCTTTTAACCTTTTCTTCTTCTGAAGTACGAACCTTTAATCTTCCATGCTACGGACAACAGAACATAATATTAATAAAGGATCTAAAATTCTATACTGACAATAAAAAGGATAAATTTTGGTACCATTTTTACTTAAAATAACTCAAATGAAGCTATTTTGATTAAAATCTTGTTTACTAATTTTTGACAATTTTACTACAAGTACAATATTATTAAAAATTTCTTCATTTAGGAAAAAAAAAAAGATCACAGATCAGGTAGAAATAAATTGTACCATAGAATGCACTGGAGCTTAGTCAAGATGCCTTGGGGCTGAGACAAGATGTCTTAACAGTAGTGTATGTAGAAAGTCGAATTCGAAACCTAAATTTGTATGAAAATTACAATTTGTATCGACAGTTGGTAGCCTAGGCCCAAAAGGCGTATGTCGGGAATCGGGATACAATAAACGACGCCATGTCAGTACTCAGTGCTACGAAAAGACACACATTAACGCTCACGCTTTTCCATAGTCAACGGCCAATTAATGTTTCGGCAGTGTAGAAAAAACAGCGTTTATCAGCGTTTAATTGCTTATTTTTCTATTTATACTACGCAACATGTTAAGGAAGATAATCAACAGAGGTGCCTTATTTAAATAAAAAATAACTATGATTGAAACATTTTTGAAGTTATACTTCTTTAGGCGCGTTATGAAAAATTGATGAGAGTGAAATTTTACGATGCGCGCGCACCGTGACACAAAATTAACAGAATGAAGTTGCCCAATAAATCGCTCATTAAGTTGAGGAAAAAATGCTACCAACAAAACAGAAATGGAACCTCTGTTAGTGGCGCATGTTGGCACGCACGCCGCCTCTGTTCACTGTGTATTTATATTTATAATATTTATCCACATGCTTTGACTTTCTATATTTAATACACGAGTTTTCATTTTGTTCTCATTATACAAGTGCGAATTTTATATGTGCGTCTGAATTATAATCAGAAGTGATTTAAATTAAATATTTAAATCAATACTAATTAATATTAGAAAATAATAACAAATATAATATTCATAAATATTTATTTATTTAATTTTTCAAATATAAACTGAAATTTATTGACTATAATGACTCCTTTTCCAGTCTTTGATTATTTAATAATTGTAATTAATTATTTGCATGCAATCAAACCCTATTTTTAATAATGCCAAAGAAGTATAACTTCTTACGCGCGTACATAAGTACACGCACCCTTTTTTTTATTTTACTACCTGTATGTTTAATATAAATCAATTCCTAACTATTAGTAGGTACAGTTCATTCATATATGCCTTAGATGTACAATATTCGTTTATTTCACCAGAATATTGTACAGATAATGCATATACGAATGTGAACCTCTTCAATGACTTTTCCCACTATAAAAGACATAAGATCAATAGTTAATATAATTTCCAAAAATAAAACTATCAAATACATAACATAAATTTTTTATCCATTCCTTACTAGACTTATTCGATGATATTAACTTAAAATCTGCATTGTAAATGTTCAAGCACAACCCAAAGCTTTAATCAAACACTAATTTCAGTGTTCACGCAGGTCTTTTTCACATTGTATTTTAATTCCTTGAACTTTATCAACTGCTAATCAATCTTCTCTTAACTTTTTATTTATCAATCCGTAGTACTATTTCTATTGTTTCTTCAAAGCGGTGACTAAACATGTTGCTTCTTCATTTTGCAGATAAAAATATAAAAGTATGTGTAGTTGTGTACTACTAATTATTGTATATCGCGATTATGCAGGGTATTTTATTTATTTATAACCTTAAATTTCTGAGAGAACATGAACCAAACCATAGTTAATTTTAACATGCAATTTAAATTAATATATCATGCCACTTAGTAACTTTCTATAAATTTCACTATAATTGAAAATTGGTTCCAACCTTGCTCGCATTCTAATGTCTATTTTGGAGCTTGTAATTACAAATTAAAAAAAAATAAGATTGTGTTAAGTTTTAACTTTTATTAGGTTTATAAATGTGACATTAGGAATACATTTAATCCAGAGACAATATAACGAAATAAATGCTACGAACAGCGGCTCGGAAGTCGGAGCTACGCTTTGTGGTAGAGTTAGTGTAATAACATGTCTCTTGACTGCGAACGAAGCGTAACAATACAATTACGCAAATGCGGTGGTGTATGTAGAAAACTTTACGGTAGCAATACGGCTAGACTCCCAATCCTTTAATATCTTTGTCGTCATCTGTTTTTATTTTTCATCTGTGAATGTGTAACTTTCTGATATTTTTTGCACCAATTTTCCTCAAGTAAGATAGTAAACTTTAATTTCATCACCGTTTTAAACAAAGGTAAATGAAAGATGAATAATGCACCCCAATTTTCGTTACGGTGGAATAACTATGTTAGCCACGTTACAGAAGCTTTTAATATTCTTAGATTTGAAAATGATTTGGTAGACGTTACCTTATGTTGTGATGGTGGAAAAATAAAAGCACACAAAATGCTCTTATCAGCCTGTAGTAATTATTTTAAACAGATATTTAAAGAAAACCCATGTCAGCATCCTGTGATTATATTTAGGAACTTCAAATATGAAGATCTTAACGCAATTATAAATTTTATGTACCATGGTGAAGTCAATATATTTCAAGAGCAGTTAGAATCATTTCTAATTACTGCTGAACTTTTGGAAGTTAAAGGACTGACTGATAATTTAGAAGAAGAATCCTATAAAAACCAGATAAGAATAAATGATAGTGTTTCATTAGATTTGACTTCAAAATCAAAACCAGAATCCATAGTACAAACTACTTCAGAAGAACCTATAAACTTGGCTACTTTGCAACCTACCAGAGAAGACAATTTGCCCACAAATGCTCCATTTGTAGTAGTGGAACACGATAATATGTTTGATTTACAACTGGACTCAAATAAAGATAGCAATATATCACAATCAAAGCCTTCGGGATCATCTGATGAAATGCATGTTGATTATCAATCTACCTCAGTGGAGGATTTGCAAGAAAAATCTAGTTCAGGTTAGTATATCTACAACAATACAATAAATATGAAGGAGTGTTGCATAATAGGTAGGTATAACCTTTATTTTCTATTCTTATCAGAGATTTAAAATTAACATGATTCTTATCAGAAAACTAAATGTCTTAAGCCCTTACTAATAATATAGTAACCTTACTTCTAATTGTATAATATTTAAAAGATTTACATGTATAATTTTGAACTGATATAAGAAATTTAAGATTTTGTAACATTATACATATATATATTTAATATGTAACCTTATTTTGATTTAGTAGCAGTTGTGCAAAATGCACCTCTTAACCCTGAAGTAGTGTTCAAACTATAGCAATGCCTGCAGTTTTCATTGTAGATAATGAAGAATAAATATCGTAATGACACTTATGTTGTTATGACTATTATTTTTGGTATTTCTATTTGTCTTTTCAGTGATTGAGCACATTATCTTTTCATTCCCGATTGCCCCTTGTTCTTTAAAAAAAAACTATACTTTAACCATGAAAGCAGCGAAAAAGTGATAGTTTATATATATTTATAACTTACCATTTTATGTTTAAATTTTCACAATAGGTTTTGTTACTTATGGAGAATGTTTACCATAGATTTTTAAATTATACCAAGGGTTATAGTCATAGTCCATATAGTCTTGGAGGGAGACTTATTTAATGTGTCATTTTATGTTTAAATTTTCACTAACATGTTTGGTTACTTACAATATATGGAGAATGATTAGATGGGCTCACTCATTGAATTATTTAATGTGCTATAATTTTTTATTACAGAAACAGATTTAGCCAAGTTCCGCTGTCAACTATGCCCCAAAGGTTTTAAACATCCAACATCTTTAACACTCCATAAAGATTCACATGCTGGTAAAACACAATGCCCTGTATGCCGTCGGTCATTTTCTAGGTCTTATGACATGAGGAGCCACCTTCAAAGAATTCATCAAGGAAAGCAGCTTACTATAAAGGAAATAAGATACAAAAATTCTAATGATACTGTTGCAGCCAAACAGTTTACACATAATATTTAGTATATGGCAAAACTCTGCACATGGTGCAGCTGCCTATTATAGAACTAAGCATATATTGTTATGGAAAAAAATACATTATTGTATATTATTTACATTTGATAAGTCACAAAGAAATTGCTCAGAGTTTAAGCTTTGGCTATTTTTATACTAGTCTATAATATTGTTTAAATATATCTGTTGAAATATGTATGTGTTTATTTGGAAATTTACCAATATCCTTTGTAATTGACATTTATAGCTGGATTAGTTTTCCTGTTGACAAAAAAAGCTAAATCCCACTGATTATGGGATCACCATTGTTTTTTAGTAAAGAGCTTGTCATTAATCAATTAATTTTATTTTGGAGATAAATAATATAATGTAAGAAAGAAAACTATTTATAATAATATATAAAGTTTGCACAAAAAAAGAAATACACAATAGGTTTAATTAACTATAATTCAGCTTACACCAGCAACACTAATTTTCCGTAACATAGTTTTATTATTTTCATAATAAATGAGACGATGCAATATAATTCCCTACCCAGCAAACTGGTATTCCAAAAGTTTTAAACTCCATTTTCATTTTACATATCTTGAAAGACGTAACACGTAGGTCTTGGGTGTTTAAATATGTGTTTATATGTATGTATATCCGTTGCCTAGTACCCATAACACAAGCTTCACCAGCTTAGCATGGGACTAGGTCAATTGACAATTGGTGTGAATTGTCCAATAAAAAAAAATAAAAAAAATATATTTCACCAATGGACAAATGATCTATGGTTGTATAAATTTCCCCTTAATATCACCATTTACAAAATTGAGGTATGAGAGAACTATTTTTATAAAACTGTTCTATATAAAGTATGATATTTTTTAATGTACCTAGGTTAGTTGGATAGTTTATGGTTACTTGCGGTTATATTGCCCAGCCATGAAAAGGTTCATACTACTTGTATTATCATGTCAAACTTAATGGTAAAATTTAATTTAGTAAGTTACTTAAGTCACAAACAACCAGAATAGGTAATAATAAAAAGAAGCCAGAACATGTAAAGGGGCGTTCTGTCTTACTGTGTAAGTAGTTCCTTCAGACTCAGGAGGAGATTATGCTAAAATCAAAAGTATTAACAATTCTATAAAATTAAAAGTACTTAACGTTTACGTTTACATTGGTCTTACGTTTTTTCTATAATTTGCTACTCAAAATCAACTCATCAACGCCCGAATATTTAGCCATTATAACCGACGGAGGAGGTTATTAATTTGACGTGTAATTTGCAGCGGCTAAGTCCCATAGGATATTGTAATCAGATTGATAGTTGTCTGAAATGTCTCATAAAGAATCCATCTCGCGCCGTCGCGGCGCATCGTGATTTGTCGCTTATAAGTCAATGTTTTTTAAGTCTATTTTTATGGACTTAAATCGTCTCATAAACCTGAATTAACGTAATAAACACTTATTTTATTGCTTTGCATGTTGACATACTTTTGACAAAGTTTCATGAAGAGCTCCGAGCTATACTACTATTGTCCAAATATGTATATACAGTCCACTACTCTTACTTAGTTAAAATAAAAGTGTCATACGATTCGCACGTGTTATTATTGCAGTTTATTTAATTTCAAGACCCTCAATCAATTAGTGATCAATTCTCAACTATAACTCCTTAACATATGGTCCAAAATCGAACCGGATAACATCGCTATTGTTCAATAGTTGGCGAACAGTGAGAACAATAGATGCTCACATTCCTAAGCGATAAGGAATAGTTGGAAGGATTTTTGTGTGATCAGTGTTTCATTACAGTGTTATAATAACATTATAAAAGTGAAATTAACCTATAAAAACGAAATAAATTACGTTATATACACACCATACTGTGAAGTACTATTACGTTGGGCTGTGTTCAGTTTTTTCAGTGGGTCTGAGTAATCGGATAATTACGAACTACGCTCAAAGTCATAGTGTACGATGGAGGGTCTTTTTGAGTATCAATTTAAGTTGTTGGAGACATTAAGAAGTGCAGAAAAGAATTATAGGAAATCACCGAAAGACAGAATAAAAATATCATATATAGAAACTCGATTAGAAGTGTTAGAACAATTATGGCGGGACTTTAAGGAAGGACACAAAAGTTTAATTTTAAAAATATCTAAAGAGGAAGAAAAGGAAAGTACCTATTTTAAAGGAAACTTTAGTGATATTTTTGATGAGCTATATATTCAGTACAAGTCCACTATGAAGGAGGACTTTCAAAACTTAACCAAACAGTCTCCTTTATCACATACCTCAATAGCGGGTGGCGACGAACAGAGGTTATTAAATAATATTAAATTACCGTCAATACAAATACCGAAGTTTGGAGGTAAATATGAAGAATGGACAACTTTTTATGACTTATTTTGCTCCTTGATTCATAACAATAAGTCTTTAACGCCGGTGCAAAAACTACATTATCTAAAAAGTAATTTATCGGGTGACCCAGAACTATTAATACGCAACTTTTCGACTACGGACGCAAACTACGATGAGGCATGGAACCAGTTAGTGAAACGATATAATAATAAGCGGTTGAATTGCTATGCAATTTTAAGAACATTATTTTCACAGAAGGGTATATGTACGGAGACATCGAGTTCAATCAAACAATTGGTAGACACTACGTCGGTATGTTTAAAAACGTTGCAAAATCTCGGTGTTAAAACCGACACTTGGGATATGATTATTAATTATTTAGTAATATCAAAGATGGACAATGAATCGATAAAGAGATGGGAACAACAACTTAGTTTGAGTAATACCGAATTACCTACTTGGGCAGAACTGCGGGATTTTCTAGAAGCTAGATTTCGATCGTTAGAAATGATAGACAGTCACAGAGTGAAATCACCATACCCTAAGCCTGTTGCTACACCTATTGCTATACCTAAGTCCTTTCATTCAGGTATACACAATGATGTGAAAAAGCAGGAAGTCAAATGTGTGTTATGCAGTGGTGAACACTACATATATTATTGTAAAGAGTTCGTAGACATGTCTACAAAAGAAAAGCAAGAGTTCGTCCAGCAGAATAAATTATGTTTTAATTGTCTTGCTCCATCACATTCAGTAATCAGATGTCGTCAGCCAACGTGTTGCAGAAAATGTGGGCGTCGTCATCATTCATTGCTACACTACGAGAGAGATCGAAATACGGTGACTACGAGTGAAGGGGAATCCACGTTGACAGGTACCATGACTGAGCAAACTAAAGGTAAGCTTAATACTATAACAAACGATGTACACTTTGTAACTAACTTTTCCAAGGAAAATTGTCAAAATAGTGTCCTATTAGCTACTGCTGAGGTATTAGTAGAGAGTAGGAATGGTTGCAAACATATTATTAGAGCATTGTTAGACCAAGGGTCGCAAGCATCGTTTATAACTGAAGCTACAGTACAATTGCTTAATCTTACGCGCCGATCAGTAAGTGGTTGGGTGTCAGGTGTGGGAGAGGGGCAAATGAGAATCAAATACATGGTTTCACTTAACGTGAAATCTCGCCACGATCCTAAGACAATAATACGAGTGAATGCATATGTATTGCGTTCAGTAACAACACTTCTGCCTACTACCAAACTTAGTGCTCCTGAATGGTCAGACCTAGAATCTTTAGAGTTGGCTGACTCAGCCTTCAAAACACCTGGAAAAATTGACATTCTTTTGGGAGCAGACGTATACAGTAACATTATTTTAGATGGTATAATCAAACATCCTAGGGGCAACTTACTAGCACAGAGAACATGCCTAGGTTGGGTGCTATCAGGAAAGCTGCCTCAAGAAACAGGTTCTTCGGACACAAATGTTGCAAGTTTGCATGTTCAACTTAAAGATGACGAGATGCTCAAGAAATTTTGGGAAATCGAGAATGAACCAAATACTATAGAGAAGAGACTATCAAAAGAAGAGGAATTTTGTGAACATTTTTATGACAGTACAACTATAAGAGATGAAGAAGGAAGATTTGTGGTTAAACTACCATTCAAGACTGGAAATCCACAATGTAGGCAAGGAAATCTTAAAGAAATTGCTGCCAAGAGGTTTGAAATATTAGAAAGAAAATTATTAAAAAACCAGAAACTTAAAGAAGAATACCACAAGGTCATAAACGAATATATAAATTTAAATCATATGGTTGAAATTATACATGCAGAAATTGATAGTCCCACTGCAGTCTATCTCCCGCACCACGCGGTACTTCGCGAAGATAAGGAGACGACAAAACTTCGTATAGTCTTTGACGCTTCGTGCAAAGGAGTTAATAATGTTTCTTTAAATGATGATTTACATATTGGTCCTAAGTTGCAGCAAGATTTGCGCCACATATTGGTGAGATGGAGGCTTTATAAGATTTGCCTTACTGCAGATATAATTAAAATGTATAGAATGGTGAGGGTGTCAGAAGATGATACAAATTACCAAAGAGTTCTATGGAGATTTAATCCGAGTGAGCCAATAAAACATTACAAGCTTTTAAGATTAACATTTGGGACAGCATGTGCGCCTTATCTCGCTGTGAAGTCACTCCAGAGATTAGCTGATGATGAACAATCGAAGTTCCCTGTTGCTGCTCATATAACTAAACGTGATTATTACGTCGATGATTTAATGACGTCATGTGAGACAGTTGCTGATGCTATTAATATATATAATGACATGAGTAAATTAATGAATTTAGGAGGTTTTGAGCTCCAAAAGTGGAGCAGTAATAGTAAAAATGTGCTAAAATATATTGGTGAAAATAAACGAGATGATCATGAACTGCCTCTGAAGGTAAATAACCTAGTTAAGGTATTAGGAGTGAGTTGGAATAGAGACATAGACAAATTCGAATATACTCTAAATGTGCCTATAGTAAAAGAACCTATAACTAAACGGCAGATTCTCTCAGAAGTAGCAAAACTGTATGACCCTTTGGGATGGATAGCCCCTGTTGTTGTTATAGCAAAGTTAATAATCCAGAAGTTATGGCTAACTGGATTAGATTGGGACAGCACTATAACAGGAGATTTACTGAAGGAATGGTTACAATTTAGAGAAAATTTGATACATATTAAATGCATTAATATACCGAGGTGGCTACGTTATTCTTCCACATCTAAAGCAGAGTTACATGTCTTTGCAGATGCTTCACAGACAGCATATGGTGCAGCAGTATACATGCGAGTCATTGAAGGCAATGAGGTTTATGTGAATTTAATATCAGCCAAAACTAAGGTTGCACCAATTACGAAACAGATTTCAATACCTCGACTGGAATTATGTGGTGCTGTGTTGGCGGCCAAGCTAATTTCTGAAATATCACAAGTGTTAAACATATCTAACGAATACTTACATGCATGGACTGATTCAACCATAGTCCTGGCATGGCTAAGGGGAGGACCTAGTCGCTGGAACACGTTCGTAAGTAACCGTGTATCTGATATACTAAATATTTTAAATTACGAACAATGGGGACACGTTACTTCTGAGATGAACCCGGCCGACTGTGCGTCAAGAGGTCTACAAGCTTTAGATCTATCAAATCACTTGCTATGGTGGAATGGACCCGCCTGGCTATCTTTATTAGATGTAAATTTGAGTATGGTCGACATCGAAGATACACAAGAAGAAGAGAAGATTAAATCTTTAACTGCTTTATGTACATCCGAAGAAGAATTTATATGGTCTAAGTTTTCTAATTTAAATAAGTTATTGAGAGTTATTTCATACTGTAGAAGATGGCTAAATTTAAAATCAACTAAAGATAAGCGTCGGTGTTATACAAGTTATATTTCAACAAAAGAAATTAATGAATCCTTAGATATTTGCATTAAACAAGTTCAAGGGTTTGAATTTAAGGATGAAATGAAACAATTAAAGACTCTGGGATATGTTTCTAAAAAGAGTAAACTGCGAAGTCTTACGCCCATTATCGATGAAAATGGGATTCTAAGAGTCAGCGGAAGAATACAACAGTCACACGTGGAGTACGACACACAGCATCCTATAATATTACCTGCTAAAAACTATCTTAGCAGACTTATAATTATGGATGCTCATCAGAAAACAATGCATGGAGGACCACAACTGATGATAAATTATTTGAGAACAAAATACTGGATACTACGAGCTAAAGATCAAACAAAGAAATGTTACCGTGAGTGTGTGACTTGCATTAGATATTCGAAACGTAAATCATCACAGTTAATGGGTCAATTACCAGAGGTGCGTGTAACTCCCAATAGACCATTTAAGTCGGTCGGTGTGGACTATGCTGGACCTATTAACATCAGATTCTCCCCAGGTAGAGGAGCAAAGTCCTTTAAAGGATATATTTGCTTGTTTATTTGCATGGCCACACGCGCTATACACTTGGAGGCTGTCACAGACATGACTTCGAAGGCATTCATCGCCGCTTTTAGAAGGTTTACAGCAAGACGAGGCCACTGTCAAGATATCTATAGTGACAATGGCACAAACTTTGTAGGAGCAGAAAAACAATTAACGACAATGTTTAACAGTGCCAAATCTTCAGTGCCTAGTGAAATAGCAGAAACGTTAACATTAGAGCGTACTACATGGCATTTCATAACCCCACACGCTCCTAATTTTGGAGGTTTGTGGGAGGCTGGCGTACGTAGCACAAAAACACACCTTAAAAAGGTTATTGGCGATACCACTCTAACTTACGAGGAGCTCACAACTATGCTGACTCAAATAGAAGCCTGCCTTAACTCACGACCTCTGACTGTCTTAAGTGACAACCCTAATGATCCTCTCCCACTGACGCCTGGACATTTTTTGATCGGCGAACCTGTGCTTAATGTAGCTGACCAAAGTCATGCTTATGTAGACATCAGTTATCGCGATCGTTGGCGGTTGACACAAAAAATGGTCACTGACTTCTGGAACCGATGGTCTAAAGAATATCTTGTAATTCTAAACAATAGGTACAAATGGAATGTTAAAAATAACTTAGAACCGGAAATTGATGATGTAGTTGTTATACAGGAGGATAATGTTCCTCCTGGTAACTGGATTATGGGTAGAATAGTTAAAAAGCATATCGGTCCCGACAATGTGACCCGGGTAGTATCGATCAAATGTAGAAGCGGAACGCTCAAAAGACCTGTATCAAAAATATGCATTTTAACTAAATAATTAGTCTATTTTTAATTGTTACTTTATTATTATAAATGTTCATTAGTCATTTAAAAGTGAAAATCAATTTATATATCAACTTACTATTGTTAACAAAAACCTTATTTGGAAATATGTAATAAACAAAATATACAAACTATGTAATACTTACCTGTTATGTATGTTTTTAAAAATTATTATATACTGTGTTAGATGCCTGTGTACTTACTATACTACGCTATAATATACATATATTAATAGACTATAACATGTGAATTGTTGTGTAATGCTATATCCAACTATGTATGCAGACATATTACGGTGGGCGGTTTGTCTTATTTTTATGTACAATAGTCAATAAGCCATTTAAATATGATGAAAAACAATGTCTGATGCATACTATTGTGTCTTTCGTGAAACAATTGTATTGAACTATAGTTTGTAATTTTGTTAAGTGTTTATTTTTTCTTTTATGTTATTTCTTTTAAAGGACTGCGTCCTTTGGTGGGCGGCATGTCCAAATATGTATATACAGTCCACTACTCTTACTTAGTTAAAATAAAAGTGTCATACGATTCGCACGTGTTATTATTGCAGTTTATTTAATTTCAAGACCCTCAATCAATTAGTGATCAATTCTCAACTATAACTCCTTAACAACTATAGTACAGATGAATCATGAAAGTCTCGGTGGAGAACAAGACATTCGCAAAGGCACTGCAATTTGTGGTGACGTGTCGTAATTATTCCCTTATAAAACATAATTTATGAACTTATATGTATACAATTCCCGTATTTACATTTGTATTAAATTGGGGTATACAGTGATATAAATTTAAAATTAAGTGTCTACTTCTTATAATTCTAGCGACGATTGACAATTATCTCAGAAAATCATAATATAATTTTAATACTTAGTCTCTCTTTGTGTCAGTCCAAGAAAATAATAGTTTATATACATTATTTTCCATTAATTATTTAATTACTGACTTTTAAATATAGCTTAGGTATATGATATTCAAACCACTGTTCATACAAGACCATTCAATAGAAATAAGACATTTTTATTTCATGAATTTGTAAAAAATTCTTTATTAAATTTTTTTGATCCGCTGATAAGTTTTCTAATTTCCTTCCTATCCGCACTAAAACTATGTTAGCGCAGTCTCTTCTGCTTCCTATTCTTGATTATGCTCCTCGTTTCATATTTGGTCTTAGAAAATATGACCATGTGTCTAAATTCCGCAGGCAGCTGGGGTGGCTACCTATTCGATTCAGACGTCACGCTCATCTTCTTCAACTTCTATACTCAATTCTTTTTATTCCGAAAACCCCTTCTTATCTCAAAAATCACTTCAAATTCTTAGGTCCTTCTAACTATATGTTACGCTCTTCTAATAGATGTTTATTGGAAATTCCATCCCACACTTCATCCTTCTTAGGCAATTCATTTACGATCTCCGCCATTAAGTTGTGGAATACGCTGCCCGACTCCGTACGATTGGCTACCTCTCTGTCATCTTTTAAAACTCTTCTGTATAATCATTTCTTAAGCTTATCCTATCCTCATCAATCGTGACTTGTATAATTCTTATGATTCCTTTTACATCACTATTCGCTGTTCATGTATTTGTAAGATTAGTTTTTAAGTTTTTAGTTTATTATTAATATTTTTTTTTGTATTACTTTAGATTAAGGATTCTGCACTTCTCGCACGCATCATGTGTATTTTTTTTAGTTTTTCTCTTAACTAGGGTTGCCTGGAAGAGATCGCTTATTAGCGATAAGGCCGCCCGTTGCATCCCTTATAATTTTTATGTATTGTGTTTCTTATATATGCAACGAAGTGTAAATAAATAAATAAATAAATAAGTTCGAGCGGCCATTATTCCTATTTAGTATAGATTTTAAGAAGGGTTCAATAAAAAACATAGTTATAGCCTATAACTATGTTTTTCGTTGAACCCGTTTACACCTATATTATAGATGTAACCGACAATATTTTATATATTTGTTAGGTATTATGATATCCAATTTAAAGTATTAAAATAAATTATAAGCATTAGAAGTAAGAAGAAAAAAATTGTAAAAGTACCTATGGGTTCACACTCTGAGGGCTATTCCGAATAGGGGTGAAACGGCAAAGCGGCCGCGGCGGGGGTGTCAGGGGGTAACAGGCGGAGGGCGCTCGATACGCGCGCGCGCTACAACTTCACTCATTTAGTCGCATTTTGAAGTCTCTCGCGTACGGGCCGTGTTTTACGAAACGGAATATATTACTACACCGATCTCAAAAAACAAACATCGATCCCGTATGTATGTATTTTCGTGACAAAGGTTAATTTAGTAATTTATACAGTGTTCAGTGCACATAATATGTTAAGAAATCAAAATTTATGCAATTTGTTTACATTTGGCACACATGTTTGTTAATCAAAATAAATTAATTAAGCCGTACCAAACCTAAATTAAATAATATTGCTGTTTTTAAAGGTGCAATCGTGATCTTTATCGATGGATTTATTTGATGTGATGAAACGTGATTCTGAAAATAGATTGATTTATTACTAGTGGTCGGGACCGGAAGTTGCCGTATCAGTTTCAGTGCAATGTAGATGCAGAAATGCTCTGCGGTTTCTTTATTAACATTAGTATGTGAATATTTGATGGTATGTCGTGAGCCGGAGCGCATACAGTTGAGATTCGTTCGCGAAACGTCACGCGGCGGCGCAAAAGGGGGTATTGATCGGCAAGTCGCGAGACGCCGGCGTTGCCGCCAGCCGCCTAAATAAAGCTCTGCATGTGTGCCGCCCTACGCCGAAGTCATCGCGACGACGCTTTGCATCTTGCGATCCATGCCATTTTCAATGTTACAGACATTTTGATAGTTCTTACCATTTTCTACCTAATTGTTTATCATTTCTAAGTTTTCAATCAGCGTTCATTAATCGTTAGTGAAAAACATAAGGTGCTGTACTACCAAACAAATTGTAGTCTAGTAGGACCTACTTTTTTCTCGTAATAAAATGTTTTTGTAAATAATTTAACAATATCGTGTGTGCTAAACGTAATTGCTTATAAATAACCAATCAATAAGTATTAGCTTACCTATTTCCAATATTAAAATTGTATAAATTTCATAATATGAATTTAGTGTCAAAGATTACAACCAGTATTACTTTTATTGTAGGTGGAAATGTTGGGATAAGTGCCTATTCATCTAATGAGAGCCATGGCGCGCATAGTAGTGGCTGGAGGAGCATTGCTCTACATCCTTAGTATAGCGGTAGAGACCAGTGCTCTCATTCTTCTACCGCACGACGTTCGCCCTGGACATGCCGTTCGCCATTTCACTGGAAACCACACTCGCTACACCCTTCTCGACCCTGAATTCACGTCATATTTCACCCTTTTGGATGATGGCCTACTTATGACTACAGCTGATCTCACACCACTCTTGAATCAACCATTAAACCTAGCCATCTTGGAAAGAACACCGTATAGCAGTTCAGCACATTCATTACACCTGTTGGTTATGGATCGTAGAAAAATGCTCAGTTTTACCACAATCAATGGCCTTCGTGGAGAGATTCCAGAAAATTCACCCGAAGGCACAGTGGTAGACATACCACCTATAAGAGCTACTGCCCTCGTTAATATTGGCCGTATTGCTTACAAAATCATTCAGGGAAACGATGATTCTACCTTCGCTCTGCGAGAAAAAGATACAGGACCAAACTATGACCTTAAATCAGTCGTTACTGAAGGTGACGTCGAAATAGTGGCGTTACGACCTCTTGACGCTGAAACTAAAAATTTGTATGATTTTATAATTCAGGCAACCGATTTACATGGAGTGAGTAAAGCTAGTTTGCCAATTACGGTTAGCGTATTGAATGAAAACGACCATGAGCCGGTATTCGATCAAGAAATGTATTATTTCGCTGTTAATGGTACCATCGATAAGAACATAAACAATGGTACAGCACATTGGCCAAGATTTTCTAACATTGGTATTGTTCACGCCTCTGATTCTGATGGTGATCGTGTCTACTATTCAATAAAAACTCCGACTAATTTAGCTGTCATTGTGCCACAAACTGGAGAGTTAATACTCGCAGGAGAACCAGATGGTTATGATGCTGAATTGTTAGTAATAGCCCATGATGTTGGAACGCCGTCTAAAAAGAGTAAACCGGCTCAAGTATTTCTGGAATTTGTGGTTCGGGAAGAAAGAGAATTACCAACTCTTCACCGAGAGAAGCGGCGTGTGACACGCGCGGTTCGGCCGACAAAAAGGATAGAATTTACTGAAGCTGACGGTGAAGTAGAAGGGCGTGCAGTCTTCACTTTGGAGAAGGAAACCGACCGCGAAACCTTCAAAATCCGAGATGAAAATCCGTGGGTTACAGTGGAACCGAGTGGTGTTGTGAAAGTTAAAAAGAAGTGGGACTTTGAAGAACTTGGACCTGAGAAAACTATCGACTTCTGGGTGACTATCACGAATGCCGGCAATGGAGGTAAGTTTTTTATCTATTTATTATATATATATTACGTCATATTCATACAGTTATGGTCGTTATCTCGAAAGAAAATATTCAACGTCGGAAGGATACTATGTATTCAGTAATTTTTATTGTAATAGTGGTCTCTTATTACGTGAAATAAGGTATGAAGTCATATATTTTTCACGCGTGACTGTCAGCATCACCTGACGCGACGTATCGAAATGCGCATCCAACCATATTATTATCTTGCGGCAGGTATTATAGTTGATCCTTATTGGAATAATACACACAGTCTCTTCTTTTCTTATATGATGTATATTTTTTTCTATATTAAAACACTAATAGTAATAAATACGTCTAAGAGAATAACGGATTTTTTGAAACTACAATTTTTATCAATAATAGTATGTAGTAACATGTTATTATTGTAAAACATTATTATCATGTATTTTAAATAAAATATGGACGTTACGGAAATTTCTAACTTAAGCGGACTTATAATATTTCTTTAAAGATTGAGATCAATCGTAAAAGGGACAGTTTGTAAACATTTTTAAAGATTCAAACTCATAATAAAACCTGAAACTAGAACGAGGCGAGAAGTTTTATGCCAAGAAAGCTTAGTTCGTGAAGACGATGATTACACACTCAAGTTTTAATGCGTTATTAAAAGTTCACTTTGGATCTCGTTAAATCGACATGCGAGTGTGATGGGATCATGAACTTAATCTAATCGTTACGAGCATTTTAAGAATACGATTATTAGGCTATTATGTTTTAATCTTTGTATTATTATAGTTAGAATTAACTTTCAACGCCAAAAAAGTTGAATGACTTCAATTAAGTCCACACACATTAATCATTATGCGATGTAATCGAAATAATAGTACGTAGGTATGGCTTCTCTATTAGTAATAGAATGCGACAGTGTGTCCTAGATCAGTAGCACGAGACATCGGACAGGTGGAATTCCCATTAAACAAATCTTACCATGGATATGACAGGTTGCCACCGTGGTCAATGCGTAAATAATCGGAGACCTGTCGCACGGCTCCGATTCTATACGCCAACCTTACGATCACGAAGCTATTTTTCTTCATGGAATTTCTTATTGAATTCTTATTTAGCTTTGCTGTTAATCATTCTTGAACTTGTGTGGGATACTGTACATTCCAAGGCTGGAGAAAGTATTAAGCTAGATTAGATTAATCTTAAGAAATATTGAAAACCTAAAGTGTCTTTTGGTATGTTATATTTTATTTTTTGACCGTTGTGTCATTTATAAACAAAGAAATGTTTGCGGATACTTAAATCTTCGGATGATAATATTAAATAATAACTTGAGCTATATAAATATAATATAAAGTTAAATTTAAAGTATTGTCAAAGCTATAATAAAAATCCTATTCACAATGTCTAATTAAATATTTAAGTAACATTGTTAAATTATGCTTTAAAGTTTATCAATTTCATGACCTTAAAATCTTCATAGATCGAAACACATGTGTTAATTATCGAGCAGAGAAATTAGTTCTGTGGGTGGCCGTTTTAGAGCAATTATTCCTGATCTGACTCGGAAATCATTATTATCCTTGAAACACTTTAAACGCGTAATCATTTAAATTCAGTTTTGGGTTAAGTTATGATGTACATTAAGGTATAATTAGCGATAATTATTGACTTATAAGCATCTTTGGTGGGAGGGCTAGTTACTGTCATATAACATTAGTGTATAATAATAATGCTTTCTTAATACTAATTTAATTTGATAATAATGTAATATATTAAGTTTTATCGGTAGATATGTAATTTATTTGTTTTATATTTTAAATTGGACCCTATTTGGGTATAAGCTACCTTCTCCATGTTTTTTTATCGCAATAGTTTTGACCTCAGTTTCAAGTAAAGCCTCCTCCATGTTTTCCTGTCTTGAGCTTTCAACCAAGGAATATAAATAATGTTCGTTCGTTTTTATCGTAATCTTAATAAATAGTTTACTTAGTTCAAGTACGCTAAGTTTATTTAATTTTTCTCCACAAAATCACGGGTAAGTAGCTTGTAATATCTTAAACTTTGCTTTAACAAAGCATCTCGTAAAGCATTATAATACTGCCTGGCCAGATTTGTTACAAACTCCGAAGTACCTATATTGGAAGGTATAGATACTTCCATGCTAAATTAATCCTTCATTTGCTCTTGTGTCGTCCCACGCTCTTTGAGTTTGCGATCGACAAGTGCTTTGATGTTTTAGAATATCGTTTAATAATGTTGGCGTGAAGTTGTCCTTATTGTGATCTATCGGTATACGGTATTATTAAAAAAGATTAAGTTAATTTAGCGATGGTTACTTAGGGAACTGCATGTGCATTTTAAAAAAATAATATTAAGTAAAAAGAAGGTAACAAATTCTTGTACTTAGAATTCTTACAAAGTTTTAAGTTTAATTTATCCTGGTTATAAACTAGTACTGAAGTCACGTAATTTCGTTTGTTATAGAAGTTGTAAATCAACGACAACTTGCTAAATTGATACGGTCCAGTGCAGTACAGTTTGTTAAAAGTCATTCATTCAATCAATGGCACTGGGTGCGGGCGTTGGTCGCACAATAATACTGGACAATTCCCCTCATTGTGTGCTAGCCACAATTACATATGCGAACTTCCTATCGACCCCGTCCGATCGCATCTGTACTACCATGAGTTTTGCAGTAATATTTTGACAATTTATTTTGGAGCTAGGTTAGGAATATTATAGAATAAGAAAAACCTAACTAAAGAATAAAAAGTGCAGAAAATTTAGCAGTTACGTGGACAAACAAACACAATTTTCAGTGAAAAACTGGCTTTAATCGTAAACTAACAACTAATTTCATCTCAAAATTGACGAGTTAACATGCCACTACTCCACTACTTATCTTCTTATAGTGCCATCTCCTTTCGAAGGTTGGCGATCATCATGGCTACTTTAATTTTGGATTCCACACTTCTGAACAATGACTTGGACAGCGGATTTCGATGCTATGGTCACCCTTTTTACCAATCACTGTGCCTAGATATCGTATTTTCGAAACACGTTCCAAGGTCTGATTGTTGAGGTGTATAACTTGCCTAAAAAGCTTGGGTGTTCGGCTATTCGATGCTATTACCTAATTCAGAAACTACTTTTGATTGACTATATGTATATATGACGCTTTAAAGAGTTAAGACAAAACCAAATTGGGCGCATAAGATACCCAATACGATCGTCATTCGACAGTTGGTAGACTTTCTATAGTAATCAACAAAACAGTTGTCAACCGCGAGAGCAGACAGCATTTCAACATTAGATAACTAAAATAACGTCTTTATAGCTTGGTGTTTAGGTGCACTATCGTCCAGACTTAGAAGCGATCATGGAGAGATTTTATTTTGATCCATTTCGTTTATTAGGATGCGCGCAGTTTATTGTAATTAACATGCGTGTGACCAATCTTGACTCATGGCCATGAATTCAAATGCTTGTTAACCCTAAAACCCGAATGCAGTAATTGTATGTTATACTAGCTTTTCGATGTTGTGTGATGAGTTTGACTTACATAATATCAATTAGTTTCGTTAATAATAATGATAATTCATTTATTTGCAAAATTGGTATTCAATAGATTTAGAAGAAATAAATATCTTTACCTTTGAATAGTTTTTTAAAGTTACGAAAATTTATAGACTTCCAGACTTGCTTGTATCCCTAAAATTACTAAAATTAATATAAATACTTTTATTCTTATTAAGTGCAGTCTAGTTAAATAAAAATAACATAGTAAAACTATAGACTTAGGGTGATATTCACTTGAATTTTGAACATTACATCCAAAACATTATTTACAATTGTCTATCGCGAATTGAAGTCTAAATTTCTATATTATAGTAAATGCCGGATTTCTATATATTAAATAAAAACGAGTTATATAGACTCTAAATCATAGTTACATTCTAGAATAAAAATGATACTACCGGTCTATCAATCCATCCCTTATAATTTTTCACTTTTAATATTTAATTACTTTCAATAAATTTAGGGTGGTCAATTTAAAAGATATCATCATCGTACTTGTTTTTGAACATGTACAACTACTTCTCTATTAATGATTTTCTAGTCTGTAGGGAATCGCGAAAAATGGGGAAAGTCTTTGATGTATTACCACATTCGCCCTCGTATTCGACGTTATAGTTAATCATGTTTGATTAATGACAGGGAATAAATGCAGACCGGAAGTTAGAAGATGTTTTTCTTTATTTTATTGACGCGAGTATAAAAAAATAAAGATAAATTATGTCAAAACTGAACAATAGTCACGTCTTAGCTAAACGAATTTGGCCAATATTTTGAAATATGTGTTTGTAAGTATAGGCTTGCAAATAGCCACTATTCACGTAGTGACTTGTGCATACGTTTGCCACTTTATTTAGGTCTAAATTCAACAAAATAAATCTATCTATATAAATAAAAATGAATCGTAAAATATGTTGTAAACTTGACTAAGCAATTCGAGTTTTTTTTTGTTTTATTCCTTGAACTCTTAGGAAGGCTCTTGTTAAGACTTTTTATGGCGTAAAGAATGGAAAAAAACAATAAAAAAAAAAATATTTAGTTTTATATAGGACTTAAATTTTAATCTGGAAAAGCGTGAAGTCTGTGGGATAGCATAGCAAAATGTTTCATGCTACTACAAAAAGCTAAGTAAAAATCATATTACGGCGAAACGAAGTTCAGCCAGTCATATATGAAAATATATTAAGATTATCTCGAAAGTTTTCCCTACAATTGGTATTGATTGCAGGCTCTTCATGAAGGTAGTCATAATAATGAATAATGGTTACCTTTATTGGATCTCTGTAACACGTTTCATATTACCTACGTTATACGCCTTTCGCTGTTTCAATTAGTATAGTAATTGTAATTAAATCTCTTTGTTTAAAATGTTTGTAGAACAATTCTTATACTTCTAACAGATATTACAAATATATGTTGAAATACATTTCTAAGTTCGAATGCATTAAAGTTTGAAGTATATATTTTACGAATTTTAAGTAATCTTGTTTTTTATCAAGCTGTATATAAATTATATAATTTGTATGTCTAATTAATACTGTTATTATGAGTAATGAAAGGAGGTAATATTGAAAAAGGGCTATTCACATCTAGTCGAGTAATATATATAATACATATGTATATATTATATTCTTGAGTGTCTATGAATTTACAATAAGATTATTTCGTACAGTTAATAATTTTATAAAGTTAATAAATATCGCATACCTACACTAAACTGGTGAATTTTATAAATCTAAAAAAAATCCAATAGAAGCAGCAAAAAATCCTTGATATCAAACAAATAGTTATTTAAAGGTGGCTCATCAACCTGGTGCGCATTTTTTTTTAAATGTGGCTGCTGCGTAATAACGTAGAAAGCAGTCCAAGTATCTTCCGACTGTCAACAAACTACTATTAAATATTTTACAGTGACATAGATGTAAACGATTGGTTTAACCCCCAAGAAACTATTGTAAGTGCCGAGGAGTCGTGTAATCATGGTTTTTGCATACACACCACTTCATACCGTATTGTTCTGCTTGCTGTGGTTGTTCAAGAGCTCTCTGCGACCCTGATTGGCATTCACTATACGTCAATTCACCCTTCTGAACCATTACTAAGCATTTTTCACTTGGGTCACAAACTCCGAGAAGAAACTCAATGAATAAGTTTTTAATTAAAGCAATAGAAGTCGAGTTCGAAATGAATATTGTTTGCCAGCAGCATAAAATGTAGAATTTAATAAGCATAAATTCTTTCAATCTCAAAGAAAAGGTTCTTATACAATTTTATTTTAATATTCTTGTATCGATATTTACCGCTTGGTGTACGTATGTTGTGCTTTACTAAGGTGTGCGGGGTCAAAGAGGGCGCGTTTTGTACTTGAAATGTTACAACATTCGTCTAATTATAGATCTACGGACGTGTTGCTTTTAAGCATTGTATAGTTTATTCTTACCTTTACTTCCTTCGAGAAAATAATTGAAAATAAAACTACGAGATAAACACATTATGCCTGTAGTTACTGCCTATAATGTGATCTTTTTTCGACAACTTCACTGCTAGTAGAGGCTGAACGTATATTTAAAAAAAATCTATTCCAAATACATTATATTTCACGTGTAGCTGTTTCATCTCCTTACATATTACGAAACAAACATGCAAAATTAGTGACATTTGATATTTTTGACGTTCATGAGTGCACAAGCAAGTAGATATAGCAATAATGAATGATATTTGATTTGATTATATCCGCCAGATATATAATATATTTATTTCTAATTTTTATGATAAATAATCTTGAGATTATACACGAATTTTATATAATAGTTAAGTAGTCTATATACGTATATATACTCGTATAAATAAAAATGAATCGCATAATATTTTACTAAGCGCATAACTCGAAGGCGGATGGACCAATTTGAATATTCTTTTTATATTTTTCCTTGAACTCTGAGTAAGATTTTTATGAAGATAAAAATTGGAAAAATTGCAATACATAAAAACCATTTTTTATTCCGGAAAAGCGAACAAAGAAACACTTTCCTATGGTATTGCAAAGTTTTCCATGTGTTTGTATGTACGTACTCAAACGGTTGGCTAATTAAAAAAAATCATATTAAGACGAAACGAAGTTCGCGGTGCCAACGAGTAAGCAATAAAAGTATAATTACAGATCTTAAATTCAGTTTATTCTGAATTAAAGATATATATGTTGTTAATACTCGTTTACTATTTCGTAAATGTACCTATTTCTTATATGCATTAGCTTTCGTTTGAAATCTGAATCAATCTTCTATGGAGACTGCCAGATTTTCTTTAAAATATATGCATTTTAAGAATTTTCCTCAAAGTACTTTTAATATGTTATTTTCTATCTAAAGTAGGACGCACAGTCTCTGTATATTCTCGCTACAAATTTCGTTACAATGAAGCTTCATTGTAGGTGCATGCTTTATTGCTTAGCTTGTGTGATTTATTAGAACTGGTATATGTGACTACGGGGGAATTGTTCGTTACTTTATTAAGATTTAGTGCAGCTTCGGGATTTAACCCATCAAATTATTTTGCTTCCCCGGAGAAAACTTTATTAATGACCAAGAATTAACTCCCTTACCTTTAATAAATTAGGAGTAATGTTGTGCTTCTAAGGTGTTTATCATATTCTGCTGTCGTCCAAACAGTTAGACAAGGTCCTAAAATAGCATACAATTTTTGAAGTTATACTTCTTTTGGCGCGTTATGAAAAATTGATGAGAGTGAAATTTTACGATGCGGGCGCACCGTGACACAAAATTAACAGAATGAAGTTGCCCACGGAAGATGCTACGGCATTGGACATCATTTAAAAACAACATTCGAATAATAATAGAATTTATGTTACACTTAATATAAGAGAATAATAATAAATATTTATTTATTTAATTTTTTAAATGTAAACTGAACTTTATTGACTATAATGACTCCTTTTTCAGTCTTTGATTATTTAATTGTAATTAATTATTTGCATGCAATCAAAAACTATTTTTAATAATGCAAAAGAAGTATAACTTCTTACGCGCGTACATAAGTACACGCACCTTTTTCTATCAATTGGGCGACTTAAATACCAATATCGTCTTCTGGAATTGTTAGTATACTTCTACCTAATATATCAGGTGTATTTTTCCCACCCTGCGATGGCAGTTTATAAAAAAATGGTTAAGAAATTTCTTTATTCAGTTCATTACTTTCAAGTGTCCAATGAACATACCCGTTTCTCTTTTTGTTTGGTCGCAGGTGTTAAATTTATAACGGCTTAAAGTTTATGATGTTAGACTCGTGCGTCAACAATTTGGCTGATTCGTGCTAGGTGATTATAACCACTTCTGGTTGCGAAAGTTGATGAGTGCTATAACATAACGCAGTAAGTGGTCGTCACGGTTGATTGAAGTGCGTCGTAATTTATCAATGAAACTGTCAAAGTTGTTTATTTAATATTTATAGCTATAAAACGATGACGCAGTGACTACTGACTTGGCCTTCGAGATAAGAAAAGGCTACCTTATATGATTTTTCGCTGCTGTTTGCCAACTTTGAAGCTTGTGAAAATCAGTACAGTTTTTCAGGAGATACCTTCTTGTCATTCTGATCTTTCCCCATTTCCTTAAGGTGGTAAAAATAATCTGGGGAATAAAGACTGCACAAATAAGACTCTAGTCTATAGTTGATTACTTATGACCTGTTCTAAATTTAAAATGTACATTTCCGGTTCACCTATTGTCAACACGAGTAATTCACGTTTAATCAACCTACTTGCGCTCTAATTTTACAGCTAAATTAGACTTTAATGAAACTATGTCACATCATATATAAATTATGCTGTTATTTGCAATAATTGACATTGGTTGAATTAATTAAGCGATGGAAATTAAATTAAGAGCTGGAATCGTGACTATTCACTGCTTGTACCAGGCATTCAGTAGTCAGCAGAAACACTCGACTTCAATTCCAGACTCGAAATTGCACTTCATTTGCTTTCACGACGTTGCATCCAAATCATATGTTCTCACGCTGCGTAATAAGCCTCACAAAAATTGATTGATAGGTCTCTATAATAGCTAGCGTGAATCGTATATAATTAAGAAGGTGTTATTCATAATTTAGGCTGTCATCATTTCAACGGGAATAGTTGCCACATTTCATCTACGTCAATGAACAGGACGTAAAAATAAAAATACGGGTCTGCGCATAGAATCGTGTTTAATCGTCGCTGAGATGCATCAGGGATAGCCACAGACTATATAGCCATAGAGTGTAGAGTCGTGTTGTTCGAGAAAGAATGCACGTATCGGACTGACGATGCAGCTTTTGATATCATAATTAAGCCGTTGATGACCGACGAGGGGATAATGTTTATCTTACGGCTATAAATGGAGATGAATAATACATAAATTCGTTAATGAACGCTCGTTTCTCTTTTTGTTTTTTTTTGTCTTAAATACCTGCGTGGTGTATAAAAAAGACATTATACTTATGTCAGCAATTAGCTTTGTTCAGATCGAATGAATTCTGTATTATAAAAAGTGTACCGTAATGATTTGTAAATGGGTGTTGTGTATTTTTGACGGATAGGTATTGTTATTAAAATGGCCGTATTATGGGTTTTACCATAACTTTACAACCATTAAATCTCAATTTTAATAAAAATGTTCTCTCGCAAAACCCTTTTAAAGAATAAACATACCCTCGCGAAATGACAATATTTTGTTATGTTTTGTTTGTCGTAAATAAGATTTCGAACGCGTTTTATGAATTGCATCGTAAGAGATGCGAATATTAAAATATGGGACGCATGTAAAAGCGTTAGCCGAAATCTAAACTCGGTCGTCATTTTTCATACATTTTAAGAAATAAGCACAGCATCAAACGGATGCACGTGTGCGTCTCGCTCCCTCATTTTGCTTTTATTGTTACCAGCAATTACGCTTAGTGCTCCCAGTAGAACGCCCGCACATCGCAAATGAAAAAAAAAAACATTCTTTTGTCTTATATCATATGATAATATCGCGGTAAATCGCTATCCCATACTATTTAAATGAATAAGGATCGTTATCAACTTTACAAGGAATGCTATTCTTTTATTGGCTCGCCTATAGAGCTTTGTCGAAATATTTACGCTCCATATTGAACGTGAAATTCCAAACAATGAGAGCGGTATCCCACTCCGGCGCATATGCGCCGCACACGTGCGCCCTTCCCAGATTCGTTTGAATTGAATAAACAGAACTGAGAACAGTCACGGTTTAATTTACTGACTATTTTTTCGACTAATGTTTCTGTTTAGATACATTTTGCATTCTTAAAAAGACAATTTGAAGCAGAAATTCTTTATAACAGTAATTTAATTGAATACTTAAAAATATGATATGTTTGCTCCTACTTCTTGCACTTGTACTTATACATATGAAGTATTAATAACGAGGCTTGTTAAATAATTAAAAAGAAATCACTTTATTTGACGCAAAAACTGACGCAAGGAATCATTGAGATAAAAAATTCATTTTGGTAAACTTTATACAGAATATACTTCTATGAGCACTAGCGTTTTAAATAGGCCTAGCCTGTATCTTAAACGCTAGTTCCTTCCAGTGTCATTAACAAATTGGTTAAGTTTTTTATTCATGTTTTTTGTTTTTTGTTTACTAAACTAAAAGAAAGTACAAAAATAATTTTGATCGTGCGCTATTATATCAATAGTATATATTTCCTATTTGTATTTTTGTTTAATTTCAGCGGTTTTATAAACGTTTCTGTAGGGTTAAACTGCCGTTTACGGCAAGTGCGATGTTACTCGAGGTCAGACATCGATCGAGTCGGCCGCGGCGGCTGGCACGCGAGTTGAATATCGTACTAATAACGTACTCAATGCTTATCCTGAAACGGCTTAGATTTATTAAACGAGATGTAATTTATTTCGTATAACACATCTCTGTTATTAAATGCCTTTCTAAATGTTTAAGTTGAATTAAGAAGGAAAGAACGCTAACATTGCTACTGATTCGCTTCATTCTTTGTATAAGCCACAAGTAGGTACACTAGGAAAAGAAAACCTAATTTTCTTCTATAGTATCAACGAAAAGGTCATTAGAACAAATTAAAGTGTCGGTGATAGATTAAAAGCTCCAAAGTAAGTAATTCTATATGAAGCCAAAATAAAAGTTTGAACTGCACAGGCTTCGAGATACTCGAACTTTAGCTCCACTTTAATAGGTTTGAATTAAAGCCATTTAATCTGTTTATGTAGCATATATTCAAAAGCTCTTTCCGACATTTTGTACTAATTATTTTGAATTGACTGAAAGCTAGCAAAGCGTAAATTGTCACACGTGTATAATTCAACACTCAACGAATATAAATAAAATATCGTTTTGCGTATTTCGATAGTAATATATATGATAACCGTTAGTCGTCATCAATCAATCAATCAATCATAAATCATTTATTCATGTAGGTAACACAATGTACACTTATGAACATCAAAAAAGAAATATACATTAAATGCTTCTTATTTTACATTTACTGCCAGTTCTCAAAATGCTCTTTTTAATCGCCAAGTTGGCCGCCATTTTATGTTTTACACAACGTTTGATAGGATCTGCAACCATTACACCATGTTCCACATGACATCTTAAGTAATAAATGCATCATGTTACAATTAAACCATACTTGCTATTCCATTTTTATTATTCACATGACCGCTTTGTATCTTATCAAACTACCAAATTGAGTCTCACTCACTTATCGGAAAGAACCTTCAAAAACCTTATAAAAGGTTATTTAAAGATTGTGTTCGTTACCATGATTAAAATTTTATGTGACATGATGAACTTGTAGTGGTAGCAGACACAGTATCTTAAGTCTACGTTTTATAGTAAGGTCGCCAAAATTTTTGTATTTTTTAACACATTTTATCACGCCTAATTAATAGCGAGTATGTGTATAGCCTAGTTTGGTTTATAACATTTGTTATGTCAAATAACAACGGTTATCTGCCGCGGTCACCGGAAGGAAGTGGCTGAGCCACTCCGTAACGGAGAGGCGACATATTGCTACGCTCGCTTGCTCATATTAAAATATGTCGATCAATATTGACTTGTGAACCAAACGTTCATGGCATAAAGTACGTACTTGAGTTATGTATGCTTATGGTAATTACGCTAGAAGCGTGAATTTTTGAAGAGAAATTGATTTTTAATGAGGATACGAAATTTGTATTCAATAGAGATTTAGAAGTATACATTTTATAATAAACAGTTTTTCCATAGGTATTCAGGAATAATGTTTATATATATCTTTAATATATATTGCTATGTATTATAATATATATTAATAATGAACATTGTCTATTATTAAAAATCGTTTATCAGTTAGGGGACTCACAATCGCACTTTAATAAAACAATTGGTATAACGTTGCGAAGGTTCTCGTATCACATAGACGTCCTTCGTTCCACAAATGAGCGTTTTTTAAGTCAGTTTTTGAGCGCACCACCACTATGTGGAACCAGCTGCCCACTGACGTATTTCCGAACCAATTCGGCTTAGGGTCCTTTAAGATAATAGCGTATCAATTGCTAAAAGGCCGGCAACGCACTTACGAGCTCTCTAGCATTGAGAGGCTGCGGTATCAATTAACATCGGGTGAGCCTCCTGCCCGTTTGCTCCATGTTCTATATAAAAATGTATAGACTATAGCTGCTCTGTCTTACGTTTAAAACGGTAACATTCTATCACAAGCCAGATACAAAGTAGCCGGTGGGAAGATGGTGAACTACAGGTCAGCGGTATTAAAACGAGAAAGATTCGACTGTGCGTTGCTCAAAGCATAGGTAGTCCGTATATATCGTATCTTACGTTTCGTAAATGCTCTGCATTTAAACAGTGATTTGTCAAGCCAACACGCACTTCCCATGCGATTTATAGTTGCGTGCATTTAATGAGCTAGCTTAGTTGTTTGTTCTGTGACTGATTGAATAAGGTGGATTTGCTGAATTCGGAGTCACGATAAGCATACAATTCTATAGTCTACACTCTACATTATTAATAGTTAGGTAGGTAGTATAATAGTTAAACTAAATTACATTTTAGTTTAACTATTACTTAATATACTATTACTATTAATTAAATTAACGACTCTGAGTACAGTTAATTGTCTCCTAAGAAACATTCATGTCTTATTCGATCTTATATCTTTATATATATAATTCTTCTGTGAGTGTGTATGTCACTGAACTTCTCTCAAACGACTGGACCAATTTTGATGAAATTTTTTGTGTCAAGGGGATCTGGGAATGGTTTAGATTCACAAATCAGCCCGCCAGATGGCGCTGCAGTCGGTACTTTCTTACTTTGCTTTACTAATTGCTTGAAATATCATGCAGGACAACGTCTGTCGGGTTCACTAGTATATATATAGAGTGTAAGAATAATAAATATATGTTAATAATCTTTATCATTTCTTTATAAGAAAACCCACCCATTCGGTCATAATTCAACGTTTCTTTCCATTATAATTTTATATCAAATAAAAAACCTTCTTAAAACACTTCTGAAATCATTTCCGGAAATTAAATTTATAAACGCGTCACTTCCACTTTTAATTTAAACCAGGGTTGCAGGCTAAGATTTTTGTAAATATTAAAAAGACTTGCAAACATCAACAAAAACCGAGTTTATTAAAGCCGGACAGATTTAGTAGAAATGCGGTTCATTTAGCCGTGCCTAAATCGTGATTTCATCTCAGTCAAAATACTCGATCTAAATATAAATGAAATACCGACCCACTCCGCTAACTAATTTTACGCTCAGAGCTAGTAATATTTAAAAAATAGTTTCTACCACTATTGATTTTACATTTATTACGACTTTACTTTAATATTATAATAATAAATATTAAAATTATGTTGGAAGTCCCGTTAAACTGTACACATTTATGCGTTTTCTTTAGGGTTCTTAAGGAAAGGTTTTCTTAGGTGGCGCCGGGAATTGACTTCGGGGCCGTCGGGTTAAATTGTAATTTGTAAGCGCCATGTGTGTAAATACCATGGAAAGAAAATATTACTACATAATATACATTATACATAGTAGTCGTTATTTTTTTAAAATAATAATGTGTTTGTTTATGTGAAGTTAAACCAGTCTTAATATATAAGATGAAAAAGCAGTTTTTACATTTAAAAACGGTCCAGCGTTTGAGAACGTTTATCCGCTATATTATATCTAAGTACAACATTACCGGATAACATCAAATCGTTTCCCACAAACGGGGATCGTGACCGCGGCGGCGATGCGGCCGGTGATAGCCTTCCATCTGCCTACCACTCAGTCTTCGTGAGTGAACTAATTGTATAGGATTATCGTACCATCTAATGCGAGATCTCTAGGAATCGTTTAGGTTTCTATAGAAAAAATATATTAAGGCCATATGTAGTGCATTTCAGTTCTTAAAGTGCGAAAAGCTGCTAATTACTGGTGAATGAATAACAATAAAAATTACAAAAAATGTATGTTTTACTAATGGGCTAAGCTAACTTGAGTTTTACTAATGTGTATACATTATCATCAATTATAAAAACTTTTAATCAGAAGTAGTTCTTCGCAACTTAGTTTCATCACTTCGTTCACAAGGCGTGTTCGAATTTAGAAAAATATTCAATTACATACACGTAGCATTAGTCTCTCTCTCTTTCTATTTGTGCCCTTAAATGTCAAAATGATCAAAAATATTATCGTCGCTGTAATGAGCGAGTTGCTATAATGCTTAAATATTTAAACTTTGTAATGTTATAGCACCCTTGTTTCTATTAAGAAAATCTGAGTTATCCTAATCTCGCGAGAACGTACGTACTAACACTATCTTGTCCCATTTATTAAACGTAGGTTGACCGTTAAGCACGTCTTCAGGTAGTTACATAAGATACTATCGAAGCCTCGAGGTGTGAAGCTGTGATACAAGCGGTTAACACACTTCGCCGGATTTGAACTTGTAACTGTTTACAAAGAATTGTACGTTTTAATGAAATACAATTTTAATTGAATTGCCGAGTCTCTTTATTAAAAGATTCAATATTTTGTGTTGCGTAACGGATTACAAATTTAGCCCACATTTAGATAAGCCTTTATAATAATAATTAACCATTGTAAACGCCAATATACAGGGTGGCCAAAAAGTAGTGGATCAAACGCAAATAAGGGATAGATGTGTAATACCTTTTCAAAATGCGTCAAAACTTAATAACGTAATACAGGGTCACTTTTCGGTAGAGTAATTTTTTTTCAGTGGGGTCCGAAGTAAACAAAAAGTTATGATTTGAAAAAATGTTATATCGTATAACTTAATATTATCTTCAATACACACAATAAACAACTATAAATAGTATGTCATCAGTACCAATCTAGTGGATATTATGAAATAGATACAGGATGTAGATATTTTCGAATTTTAATAAGAATTAGTAAAAAAAGTCAATTTTCTTATAAAACGCAAAATAAATTATAACTCTGCAGGGGTTGAGCTTAGAGACCTCCCGTAGAACAATTTTTTGCAGCTGACCTGATCTATCCCCTATTTGCGTTTGATCCACGACTGGCCACCCTGTATAAAAAGAGTGCGCCATATTGGAGACTATTGGTTCGTGTTGGTAAAAGTCGCAGTATTTATATGGAGGAACGCCTTTATCGTGTACACATCACGCTAAAAGGTGAAATCGCTTTCTGGGAATTTCCTATTAAACTTCTGTTTCTCTGAAAGCTCCTTAGAGAGAACAAACGCTTCAATCCATGTTACGAGTATTAGTTTTGTAAAAGCTTCCTTGGTAAGCTTACCATGAGCCCTTAAAGCGTGATTGTTACATTTTATATCGTAAATATATCTCCAAAGATCAAGAAGCCAAAAACGTACGTATATTTTTACGGTAAAAATTATTATAAGGTAAGGGGCATGACATTTGGACGCACGTGTGTGCATTCCCGGTGAGCTATTGAATTATTCCAATATTTATCATCTCCCGATCTCTTATGCATTAAGAAGGTAATGGTATTGTTAGAGAAATTTAAATAAAGTTTTACTACTTCGGCCCTATAGTTTAATAATGCATTATTGTGCATGGTGTTAAGATTTCTCTTAGAAGTTTTTGTCTATTTATTTACAAGTAGTACTGGACTAAGTTTATCAAAAGGTCAGTTTTAAAATGTAACTCTCATATAGTTTGTATGTAATGTGAAAGAGATTCTTTCGAAGACGGTCGATTGTTTATTTTAACTAAGAAAGGCGCGTAAAATAACTCAATTTCATGTGGACCAAGGGGCGGGCAAGCTTCTACGTAAAAAGGTTTTTTTTATATTTTATATTACAAATCTGCCGCATAACATCTCTTTGAACCTTAATCACGCCAAACGACTTATGGACCCAGGTTGAGGAAAAAACAATTCACTGTAATCTGGATTAACACACAGGATTTTTCTTCGGAAAATTGTATATTTCCATTAGTATTTAAACAAAAATGAAATCAATATAAATATTCTTAATAATTTCACTAAATACATAGATCGTTTTAAAAATTGAATACTATTTACAATAACAGGTAATTTAATCAAGGTATCGTGGTAACCAAACAGACACCTAGGTACAAACGCTCGCGCCATTTCTCATTTGTATGTAAATTAGTTCATTAGAGATTTACAGAATGTTTGAACAAAGTACGTTAATTCCGTCTCGCACATTGAATTTGTGCTTTCCGAAGCTTTATTTCATATACCGTTAATCATGAAATGTACTTTTATTCAAAAAAATAGAAATGGCGCTACAACCTTTTTAGGACTGGGCCTCAGATTTCTGTAACTGTTTCGTGATCTTTTTGGGTCATAGGCAAGCCTGTTATCCTTCACCGTTCGAACGAATGTTAAATGCGCACATAGAAAGAGAGTCCATTGTTGCCCACACGGGGATCGAACCTACGAACTCAGGGTTGAGAGTCACACCCAGAAGTCACTAGACCAACACTGCTATTTTTGTTTTACCTGCCCGAAACATTGATGATTGCCCTTGACCGGTCATAAATACATTGAAACATAATCACACGATAATAATCGAGACAAGGACCTGTAGGTTAACCGCATTGATATGTGTTTGGTTTAAGCGATTATACAATTAAAATAAAATAAACATTATTACGCAAACTTAATACAATATTCGACTTTTGGTTTAGCATATGTGGTCAACTTCAGGCTGCTAGACGCCTCTATGTTGCATAGATATGTATAGTGAGAGTATAGTTTTCTCTGATTAAAATAAAGTCTCTCCTTAGTACATTTCAAGCATTATTTATTAGAATTTGCTGACACCTATATTATGATGTTGTCCGCACCCAGATTTATACACAAATAGACATCCTCCTAGCAGTTCTTAGTAAACGAATAGAATACCTTCTTGATAATTTATTTGTTCTTCTTCGCACTCTTCATTTCTGAAGGTCGTGTCAGTGACGTCACACAACTTCCTCCACTCTCCCCAAGCCTCTGGGCACGGGTGATAATAAGACACTAATACTAATACCTATCTCCCGTCTACTTGACTCAATGCCGACGCAGGTATCACGTATTAACAGGGCTTACCATCGTGTAGGTGGGAGAGGAGATGGTAACAATAGCTATTTGACGAAGATGTTAAATGTCATGTATTCCGCTTCTCTCACTCTTTGGCCCCTAATTACTATAAGGTAATTGATTTAAGTGTTTTAATATTGCCTGAAAATGTTTATATGCAAATACGAAATACTAATCGTTAAACGATAAATCATAAATCTGTTGATGCATGAATGGCGCACTTCCTTTTTAATAACTATAAACTATCATTCACAATAGTACCCTCATTACGGAATTAAAAATCGAACGATTTGTTATGATATCGATTCTAAAAACAAAACACCATTTGCGTACATACTGTTAACATGAGCGTACGGAAAAAATCCAATAGGATACATAAACAGTACGTCGGGGATTCGTGTCAACGAACGCGGCTTTGTTAGCACCCCGCCCACCCCACGTCTCAGTAGGGAGGAACAAATGATAGGGTGGCAATATTTCCTATAGTTAGCTTAAGACACAGTATCACGCTGTTATGAGTGTAATGGCTTTATATTGTTGATTGATTGTCGGTATTAATTATCTGTTGTATTACATGTATTCAACCGGATGCCTTTACTAACTGTTAATGACTTGATATAAATTAAATTTAAAAAAAAGAAAGCAGGACATGAGGACATTATTAAGCATTACGATGTTAGTCATTAGACAATGGTCTAGGTTCTAAGCATTCGTTACCAACTTGAAGTGGCATTTTATCTTAAAAATACTGGTTATTTTTTAATCTTTTATAAATTGCTCCTGGACAAAGGTATCATTTAAAATTACGATCTAGCCTGACTTAAGAGTATTAAGTAATTTAAAACTCCCCTAATTTACTAAAAAGTATATTTATCATAAGAAAGTGTCCAACACTAATTTACAGTCTCTATTCTCTAATAAAGGGAAGACACTCCGTTCTTTTGTACAATTTTTTTCCACTTACCACTGTTTAACACTTAAGACTAACGTGCACTCACACTAATTCACTAATTCGAATGGTTTATACTGGTATTTAAGTTGTCTGAGAAACTACGTAATTGCAAATCTTGACTTGCCAATATAAGTCGCGAAAGAAATAACATACGAGATTTATACGACACCCTTCCTAGATTCCCCTCCTAAAATTATTTTGACAAAGTCGTAAGTACATACGAAGTCTCCCGGCACCGATTCCAATACCGCATACTGCACGCCGTGTAAGTACTACGTCCGATGAAACGATAAACTTATCTCTTTCGTGGCCTAACTACTTGAAAACACTTAAGTTTTCAAATTGCTTTAGGATCGTACAACTTTAATGTTACCGACGCGACGTAGCAATCCTCATTGAAAATTTAAAACTGTTATTCTCACAAATGTGTAAATAAAAAGATGCAGCAACAGCTTGTCTATTATACAAACTAGATTGAATAAATATTAGTAAAATAACAATAACGAGAAAGTCACGCTAATCTCGCCATAAAATATCATTTAACAATAGGACTTGCATAAAGGGAGTGCGTCGCGTTCTAAAAATGAATTATAGTACTTGTTCCGCAATGCAGTGGTTGCATGGGGTTGCAAGTTGCAAGCCCGCAGTTATGGCGATTCAACATGCTATGTCTGCCCTGTAGTCGATAGGGTGTGATCGAATGTTGACTCAATGCCATTTTTTGCCATCAAATAGTATTACAAAATAAAAACACGACTGATATGATTTTTAAAATTTGACTAATTGCACACTGGTACGGTGTTTCAGTAAGAACATTAAATTGGATTTAAAAAATAATAAAACATTTATTATTTCTTAGGTAAGTTTCATCTTCATTAGAAATAACACATTGTATTATTGTACTCACGTATTTCATTGGGATACTCTCCGATAGAGATACTTCATCTAACCGAAATGGAAAAACTTTAGTAATATCACTTATTATTTACCCGCGTATCAGTGATTGTGTTCTGAGGTATGGTCAAATCTATCTGAGATAGGGGAGACAACGGATGTCGCTGATTTAGTGGCAATGTTGCTTTTGGATAAATTGTCTGGCTAAAATCGATGAAACGATTTTATTATCGGCAGAGCGACCCCTCTTATGTTGTTTCTATCTGTCTCACTCACAATAAATTTTCTTGTGTTGTTTTCGCGATGTTCTATTTTTTTTATTGATTTCCGTAGTGTAGTCTTCTTGGGTGAAGATACAACTTACATTTTTTACCGTATAATAAACATGACACTTCAGAAATAACATTCACACCTATTACTAACTCAAAATATGTTTCTTTTGTTTACGTTAATAATGCTATGTAAATTGAGTATTCGATGTTGTCGTATTAAATGAATTATTAATGTGCTTAATGTATACCAAATAAACGCCTAGTTGCGTAGATGGTAACAATTATTCCCGGAAAAGGTCACGTACTCGCGACATTTGGCTTTTGCGAACTTTGTTCAAACGTCACTGCAATTGTATCTTGTCACGGGCGTGCAACGAATGTGGTGTCAGTATGGAGTAAGAATTAATAATTTTTATGATTATACAGCAAAACATCGCTACACATAAATCTTTCTCTTGGAATACTCTGTCTTGTATCGTATTAAAATCAGTTGTGCAGTTTGAAATGGCTACACGTAGAGACAGAGGGAAGCGCTTTTGTTTATACATTGAACCGCTAATATAATATATCATCTAAAAATACTTGTAAAACAAAATTAACTTGACTAAAAAATTAACTTCTCACAAACTAATACTCCGACATCTTTAATGTGTATAATATAATCGTAAGGCTTTGCTTGAAATATCATAAAATGTTACTTCCAGTATTATCTGGCCATTTCATTAACATTAACACCATGAAGTAAATATTAAGATTGAGATCAATACGGAGGGTATTCCAAACTCCCAGCGCAGCAGTTGATTGTTCGTCTTAAAATCGCAGAACGGAGTAAGTTCAATTTAAAATTCGTTCGACAACACTTATTCTATAAGTTTTGCCCTTCAGGCCATAGATAAACTAATCTCTAGTTTACAACGTTAGTTTCAATAGGTCGTACAGAATACAAGCATTTTCTTCTCATACTATATACTCTACATAATACGTATATATATCGACGTAGGAAAGCACATTTGCTGTAAGTAGACATATTGCAATTGTTCACCAGAGCCAAAAAACTTTATTAATTTCGGAAAAAAATTAATAGTGTCTGACCTATCCATGATATTGCTACCATTTTTGAAACATATATTTATTTAACTACCAGTCACCATTTGCAATGTAAACTTTTTATCCAAAGTTACTATAAGTACGTGTTTGGCTACTTACAGCAAACAGTTTTTTAAATCACAAACCTTTAAAACGCTGTAACTAAGGAAGAAAAATGTACGCGCGGAAATATTATCAATTTACAGGCGGTAAATATGCTGTATGCAGGAAATTTATGTATTTGCGTACTTTCAATTGCAATTCAAGATGTAAGATTAGTTAATAATTATGATTAGATCTAGAAATGCAGTGGGTCATTTGGTAATGTAATGTTTGGTTGAAATAAAATGTCGTAAATGGTAAAAAATAACTAAATCTGTAGGTTCCCTAAACTTGCTGTAAGTAAACGAATGTAAAAATCACACGTCGCTGAAATGCTGTAAGTAGCGTTAAGTTTTTAAATGGGAAGAAGTAAGTATTTGTAAAGAAAAAAATGCAGTTTTTCTTTTGCTGTAAGTACAAAATGTCTGAAATGACTAGATTTTGGTCTACATACAGCATTATTTCTTGCTAAAAAAAATATAAGTACGGGCGTTTTCAACGGCGTATGTAAATTTTTTTTCATCGTAGAGACACAGGACCCGGGTCATTCGATGCGGCTTTTTTTTCTGATTCTAATGGCAGGAAAAGGTCACTTTAGGTATTTTGTCTACTTACAGCAAATATGCTTTCCTACGTCGATATATAGATTATAATGGTTCTAATACTTTACAAATCTTTATACTATAAGTTTTAGCATACACGTCGGCCAGTTGAAGTTTTATTATGCTAATCTTATTAGCTTAAATCCACACCTGTATACGTTATGGTTCGAGCTACATAAAGTTTACGAGTACCTGAAGCTGCAGTCTGAGCTGGTTTAACTTAAGATGTTTATTTTACGTTTTCAAACGAGGTTTATTACATCTGCTTTGTAGCGCCAACGAACCTTTCCCAGTAAATTGCCTATTTTAAACGTAACCATGACTTAATGCTCTAATCCAACATTTATTGTTTTTTATATACTTTTCTAAGCTTATACTCTTACCACAAGGCTGCTACGCCCAAACTGTAAATGAGCAAATACGATCTATGGTTTATAAATTAACAAAAAAATAAAAAAGCTTAAAAACTTACTGTGAAATTAGGGCTTTTTTGTATATATATGGGCAATAGCTATATGGCGCCTTGTGAGCCTTATTCTCCTCAAGTATATTTTGCCATCGCAATAAGCAATATTTCGTACTTGTTGTGTCCAACTTCGAAAGCCTATTGTTTCTTCCGTTCGTTGATTTTTATTTTGTTTTTGTAAAGTACCTATTAATCTGATAAAATTTTAGTTTCCTTGGAATCGAATACAGATACGATATATGCGTGATCGACTAAGTCAAGCTACATATTATTATATTTTCTAATCAATGTTAAAATATGTAAGACAATAACTCCGCGGACAATGTAGGTACTAGTATTATCAAGTATGCCAAATTCTCGGAATTTTTAGTAATTGCTGCACTTCACTCTATATGGTAGGGAGATTACGGAGGGTCTGAATATCCCTTTACACTCATTGTACACCAAAACACCCTTTTCGAGACGTCTAAGAGGACGTCTACATAATAACTTAATGTCATGTCGTGTTATGTACGAGCAAATTGGATTTATGTAGAATGTTAGTAAAGTTGTTCGTAGCAAACAAAATAGAATGAAGATATTTTTAGCTTTAAATTTTTACATCAAGCGATATTCTGGCATCTTCGTTAAATAACTATTTCAAAAATTCATTAACTTAAATTGTTATTTAATTTTTGAAAATGTAATATTTTATTTTTTTAGTTTACATTTTTTTTGCTTTTCTGGTAATTTTTAGATGCGACAACATATTATGAAAAATCACATAAAGACATCTTATATCGTTTTCTCAGTTAGTTTAACTTGTATGCGTATGTATGCGAATAAAAATTATTAACATAGATTTTTATCTAAGTGTCAAACATAAAGCCTTTTATCATCACAATTGTTAGCGGTGTACAGTTTATTTTGCGTTTGAAATGCAAAACGGTGTTGATTTACCTTATTATATCCGCTAACTGTAAAGCTTTATAATTTTGAATAAGAAACTTCGGTTATTGTAGTAGGTACAATGACACTTACGAAGAAGTCAGAGTCATTACACACAGTCAGAGTTTATTTAGAAAAAAGTTTAGAGATAGAGTATACCTTTATGATGCTCTATCCGAAGATCACGACCCCTCATATTTCGAGTATTTGCCCCGACGGGGTGAATATGACAGTTTAAACGCCAGGAATACATATATATAGAGTATATACCTAAGCTAGACTATAGGGTCGGTGCGCCTTGATTACTTTCTTTGTGTGAAATAAAGCGTTTGTTCTGATTTCCATTAAAGAAAGCAATTTCAGTGCCGTGAATATGTAAGAAAGAATTTGTAATTAAATTGTGAAAATACACTGGTATTTTTGAATCATATAATCACATATTCTATAGTTTTTACAAAACAAAAACAAAACAAAGTTGTATTTAGTAACCTGAAATAGATTACTTGTTCGTGATGAGGGCCCTTCGAATTATACACAATACATTGTTTATATTTACGCCTCTTAGTTTTACTGTAATTTAACAATGTTGATCTTAAAAGAGACAATAAGAATTATAATAAGAGGGAATTATAAGATTCAATTGTTAAAAACCGAACCCGATACATCAATAAATAAAATATTTTTAACATTATGAATAACATTTTTGTTCTGTTTTTTAGCTATAAATATTGTTGAAAAGCACACTTAATATAAATGATCATACCATTCATATTTCAACTTATACATACAAATTTTATCATTTGTATTACAATGTAATCCTAACTGCTGGCTTGTAATCGATTAATTTTAGTTTGTGGTTGTCTAGTCATCAATCTATAATGTATGTACCTACTTGGTGTAATTACTGACAGGAATCTCGGTAGGATAGTAATTTGCTTCCCATTGAGAATGCCTCAAACATTTAGCAATAATGATGTTGCAACCATTATGCCTCTTCAGTATAGGCAACATTTTCACACAGACGATTATTTTAGATAAACTTTTGTTCTCTGATACTGTACTGTAAATAAATAAATAAAATAAACTTGTACAATATGTTTATCATGTAATTTCAATATTTTCCTAGGTCTTGTCAGTAAAATTTAAAGAACTGACAGAAATATTTGTGATTAGATTTTCTTATGATTATTAGGATATAATGAATTTTATTAAGGAAAATTTTAGATTCAGAAGACATCGGCACGAGTATGTGTTTCTTATGATTGTAGTGATAAAAACGCAAAGAAATATTCTCACAAGTAAGCGAGCGGGCTTAGAGGGCCACTGATGACTTTAGGAAGTTGCTCCGTGCGAATGTGTCGGTCTATTTCTAATCTGTTCCCGTAACATCTTACGCTTACCATTTCCTCGAAATTAAATAATAAATATTTGATATACTATATATACTGGCCAACAAACCCGATCAAATTATGTAGAAGGTAGTTGGACGGAGTCTAGCCGATTTTTTTTATATTAATCTAATCAGACGGTATAATTATAATCTTTTTAGATATGTTACTGTTCTCTTCAATGGTGATCAAAAAACTTATTAAAACCATTATTTTTGTACGATCTCATTAAAATTTAATATTTAGTTATTAAATAAAATTAACTAGAAAATTATGTTTATTTGTCTTAGGGTTTAAACAATACAATCAATACAAATAAAATGTAAAACATTAGTTAACCGCATACGATCATCCTTAAGCACTTTGATAAAATATACCCACGTCAATAACCATTACCGTCGTGTACACGTCTTCATATTTCTATCCGGGATGTAGAGTCGTTCATTGAGGAAGAGTTATTACCTATGAAATAATAAATTGAGGTATAGGGTTCGCTTAACTTTACTGCCGTTATAATTTATTTAGGAACGTGCTACGGTGAACTCCCCTGGCAAAGGAAGCCCGCGTTCGTCCTGAGACGATTTTATTGATTTTAGCGCAGTCGGCACGCTAACTTTTGCATCAAATCCCTAAAGTACTCCAATTGAGTTCTTATAAGATTGAAATGTTTGTACATATATAGTATATCTCCAAGTATCGTGTAGACTTATTAAATAAGGTTCTGAAATCTGAATCCTTTAAATTTAATACGACCTCATAAGTTTGCAAGGCTTGCAGTTATAAATTAATTCTTTTATTTTCCACAATTATAATTAAGCTTAAAGATAGGAAAACTATAATGCACTATTATTTAAATGCAGAAATTACGTGTCGCGCCATAATGCAATTAAAAGGCTTTTTCTTGCACTTTTTACTAAAAGCTTAACTGCTCTCCGTGAACGACACTTCGTGAGGACCGAGCTAATGACCTAAATAGGGTCATTACGTTCTATACGTGGAAATCCGATTAAAATCGAAAATGCATTTCAGGGAAATTAAGTAATTCCCAACGTTTTAAGGAACTTGCCATAGATAATAGTGTCGAGTTTTGAGACGTTTTGGCGCGACATTTATATTGACGTGATGCGTTTCTCGAGTCTGTGGTAATTAAAAAAAAACATTAGATTATTGAAAGTTTTTTGGCCTAAAGGTCTAATTACCAGGCCATAAACTCCAAAAAAAAAAACATTAGATTAGTCGGCGTCGATGTTTGGCTCATATTGTAGTTATTTTGATGTTCTTAATAATATTAACTCCTAAAATATGTAACAAAAAACGTATAACATAAATTCCATGCTCTCACACCGTCCGTTTACTTGTAATGTCTCTCGGCATGAACTATACGTAAAATCTATTTGTATTAATGACAATCGAAGAATTCTGCCGCTGCTGTCAAAAGTTAAGGTTTGTATTGAAGTATACGATTACTTAACGAAGTTATCGGCAGATAACTAAGGCCTCAGAAAGAAAAACCATAATTCGTGAGACCCGCAACATATCAAACTGAAAATTATGGCAAGTATCCATGAATTGCTGGCATTTTGCCCTTGCGTTTATTTCTATCAATTTCCTATACGAATAGATTTAATAAATATAAAATTCTTATGTTTATTTTGTTATAAAATTAAAAATACGTAGTTTGACTTAGGGCAATTATAAAACTAGTAGTTATGGCCAAAGGTTGTAGGTGCGGACCTCGGCTGTATTTACGTAAGATATAGGGAGACATTGTGAGGAAGTACCCATAGCCACGACGTGACCATCTTATATAAAGAAAGGTAAAGTGGTTTACGACTGGAAACCTATTTTTCTTCACTAGTGTAAAATATGTGCAGACTGGAAAAATACCGTATGTTAGTATGCAATTGGATTAGTATTGTCTGAAGCGCACGTGCTCTTTACAACGAGCGTGGGGTGTTAAAAATAGAGTGAACCGGACATTGAACCGTAGCCGGACATCGGTGTAATAAATCGCTTTACGTGATTTCGCGAAACCAATTTCCCCAAAATCGTAACTGACGAAATCACTGTTCGGTACCGTCCGAATGTGATCTTTCAGATAAGTGTCGGTTTATGTGTTGATTGTTTATTTGTATTCTTTATTTTAAAATATCTATAAAAAAATTAAACCGTTTTCAATCTTATTGGCTTCGCATATTTGAAGGAAATGAACAAAACATTTCGGTGGGAATTTCACTCATGACCTCTGGATAAAATCCATACAGGAAATTATAAATTGTAATAAAAAAAATTTTTTTAACTGTTTTTACCGATTTTTACAAAGTAATTCTGTTCCATCCTTATTTAAAATATGTTTATAAGAGGAAAACTTTGTAAAAGCATTTAAATTCTATTAAAATTTTGAGGTCAATAAGTTTGAAGAGATTGATAAAAAGGAAAATTCTATTGCGCCCGCCGTTCGCAATGGGCGTAATTTGCGACAAATATAATGCTACGTTAGCATTCAGTTTTTGCTCTTAACTGAAATCAAACAAGCCGCCCTTAGGAGCGGCTCAATTCGTATAATGATTACCTACCATCATCAAAATAGCTAGGTTGCTCTTAATATTAACGTTGGTTGCTCGTCTCGGACTAATTTACTCTTTGTTACATAATATGAATCCACAATAGGTAGATGCTTCTGTTGAACAATTTCCCAGGACCATTGTATGAGTGGCTATTATTGTCCGAAAAGCTTTGTTTTCTCATTCGTTACGTGAGCTTTAAATCCTTTTATTTACGGATATAAAAAGTTCTCAAAAACTTTTAGAGCATGTTTATTTTACACGAAATAGGTACAATTTTATTTGGGTAATTAATTTCATGTGAACTTGTTTGTGCGTATTAAGGGAGTTGGGTGCGTTACAGTACAGTAGCTCTACTATGTGTTTGCCATAGCAATAAAACGCTACCGGCTGTGTCAATTATAAGTACAAACCCTATTTTTTATTTTATTTTACTCACTGTAGACTTACTGCCGGTAGTACGCCTCTCGTTTTCGTCCGGCAGCTTAAAGCTATCAATTATTCGAATTCTTGGTACTTACTGGTACTTATCATCATATAATTGAGTTTCCTTACAGCGCTCGATCATGCAAGGTTTTGGAATACTTTTGGCTTATTGCTGTTTAGATGTAAAATATTGCAAAAAGTATAAATGATTATAGAATTTACAATAAATAGAAAATTAATAGAAGCCACTGCCCTGAGTCGTGTCGAAAGAAGCCCTGCGTTGTTTAATTACCCTTATTGAGCCCGTATACCATATTACAGCTAAATTACTTGACAAATTGACCGCAACACGCAATCTTAGTCCTGGGTGTGATTGTATTATTTCACTTTGCAACATATAAAGGAAGATAACGTAAGTTTTTTAATGGCAGTTATTGCCGCGCCACTGACCACTATGTGGAATCAGCTACCCAGTGACGTATTTCTGAACTAATTTGACGATCCTTAGTCAAGTCTAGTCCTTAGTCCTCAGTCTTTAAGAAAAATGCATACGAGTGCTTAAAAGGCAAACGCACCCGTGAGCTATCTGGAATGAAAAGTGAGCATCGTGAGTTAACATCAGATGGGCCTCTTGCCTTTTGTAACATTATGCAATTTTTCTTTACATTATTTGTGAATGGTTTGAGAATTCCATGAGTCTTTTAATCGTTGATACAAACAGTTACACGTCGAATTGATTAGCTTTGAAGTTAAAAAAATACTAAAAGATATTTTTGTATTTGACAATTTGTATCTTATAACTTTTCTAAGGCTCGGTCCAAAGTTAGGAAAAAGATGGGTCTGTGGAAATCGATAACAGTATACGAATTATAATACAATCGTTATTATTGATATTAAATAACCTTTAATGGTAGTTTGATAATTTTATATATAAAGTAGAGTTAACTAGATATTAAATACGCGATTAGCTTATGCTTAAGAGAAAATGAGACCCTAAGAATTTCTTGTTATCTGATTATTTAGAAAGCCTACATATTATATTTTCCTACAAAAAGGAAAAATAAACAATTTTTACGTATCATAGTTGGGCATGTTTGTTTTATTAATCTAGAATTAGATAATGCCATTCTTAAAGCTCAATTCAAACGGTACTGTATAATGAAGACTAAAATAACCGCTGCGGTAGCAAAGTACTTGTTGACTTCTCTAAGTAAAGTTATAATTGTGCTATATTAATTTCCCTCGGGATTAGGTGAACATGTTCCGAGAAAACCCGACGAGAAACCTGTTAAATATCAAGTAGTTTAAAGCATGTATGAAATTCATTTATTTAATGTTCTAGTGGTGTTCCATAAACAATTAATGTTAAAGAAATTAACCAAATAAAGTTGCACCTACTCCGTACATATTGTTATAATATATTTGATCTGAAACATAAGAAATGACTGTATGATCAGTTATAAAGCCTAGTCTATAAAGCGCAAATTCGGCCCCACATGGAATACTGTTCTCACCTCTGGGCGGGAGCTCCCCAGTACTAGCTCCTTCCACTTGACCGTATTCAACGAAGAGGGGTTCGAATCGTTGACGACTCGTCACGTCCGTGCGGCTTGATCCCTTGGCGTTGCGTAGAGATGTGGGGTCTCTCTGCATCTTCTACCGCATTTACCATGGAGAGTGTTCAGAGGAGTTGTTCGGATTAATACCTGCAGCTGAGTTTCATAATCGGACGTCAAGGCAAAATACAAAATACCATCTGTATCACGTCGACGTCCGTCGTTCCACAACTGAGCGTTTTATAAGGCAGTTTTTTCCGCGCACCACCACTATGTGGAACCAGCTGCCCACTACAGTATTTCCAAACCAATTCGATAAAAGGTCCTTCAAGAAAAGAGCGTACCAATTCTTGAAAGGCCGGCAACGCACTTGCGAGCCTTCTGGCATTGTGAGTGTCCATGGGCGGCGGTATCACTTAACATCAGGCGGGCAGGAGCCCGTTTGCCTCCTATTACATAAAAAAAAAGCGTTTTACGCTTAGATCAACGTATTAATTTGAAGACCCTGGTTTTAATTTGTGAAACATTGGGAACTTGTTATTACACTACAGCTTTGATGTGTAAGCATGTTTATTGTTAGTTTAATTTTGAACATTATCATTGAGTAAGTGCTCTAATAGACTTGTGCACATTTATCAGCTCGAAAATATCGTAAAAGTACCGGCAAGCAATTATTTACTTGCCTATTAAAAAAATATCACGAAATGGACGATATCTTAGACCAAAAGCGCCACAAGTTTCTTGTTATTTTCAACAGTACTTATTGTTTTTGAAGTGAAACTTCTTTAGGCGCATGAGGGTAATTTTTTTACGGATAAAACGCAATAATAATAATTTTAGCGTCACGAAGTTGTGCAGCGTTTTTGTCGAAGAAAAGGGAGGGAGCGATTGAGACCGATTGAGAGAGAGTGAGAAGGGTGAATTACCTTATAGAAATTATATTTTTAAAATTTAAATTTCGTTAAGAGAATTTATGAAATATTAGTATTTTATGCAAAATACTTTATTGAAACCTCAAAATACGTTGATGATGTTAATTAAAATGCCACGTGTTTTTAGTATCGAAGTAAGGTTAAAAATTAAATATTTGGTTTGTATTAATTTTCGACATTTTTAATATTTTAATGACATTTAAATTCCTAACATATCTTCCTAAGTCTAAGTCTCGGAAATCTAAAGTTTTAGATTTGTATAAATATGAACAAGACTTAAAAATTAGTTTCCCAAAGAAGTTTCATTTCTGACATGTGTACTTTGTACGCACGCACTTTTTTTTATCAATAAACCGAATTCAGCAGGTTTAAATAAATCTCAAATTGTATCAAGCTGGGAACCGGCAACGCACTTGCCAGCAGTCTGGCAATGTGAGTGTCCATTAGCGGCGGCATATCATTTAACATCAGGTATTAGCCTCCTGACCGTATTCATAATTTAATTACTAAATGGATTTTTGAGACAATTTTTATATTAATGTAAGAGAAAGGGCGTGATGTGCATCAATTAATTTAGAGGTGCACGATAAGATTTTATCGATTAGAAATTTTTGAAACATTGAGGCTCGCTAGTAGACGTTGTTCGGTTATGTAAACTAATAGTTACGTTAAACTACTAGTTACGGATTTTAATGTAACCTACGCGAATAAACGTAAACTACTTGAATTCTTTCTATCCTGTAATCACAAAATATAAAATACAAGTAGAACTTGTGAATACGTGTCGACTCACGAGAGATATTGGCCTAGAGGTTTTTTTTATTGGAGCTTGGTTTGCATTTCATATTGGATACGTGAGGTGTAATTGGAAATGGTTGGTTTAACGATAGCGTTTTGAATCATGCTATTCGGCGATTTTAACCGACTTTATAAAGGTGGGTATCAGTTTGTATTGATATATTTAGTGTTAATAATAATACCAAAACAGTGTTGCCTTCAGGATGCTAATCTCATCCCTGAGGTCGATCCAGGCTGTGCCTCAATAGACTTTCAGTTTATGTGCCCACCTAACACTTGCTCATACGGTAAAGGAAAATATCGCGATAAAACTGGCTTGACAAAATTTCCTCGTCACAGAGATCAAACTTTTTAAACATATTTTAGTTTTCTATTTATCCCATTTTTAATTACTATTACTGTATAGGTTAAGAATAATCTAAATAAGTTTTATTTTTCTTTTACATAAATACTACCCTTTAAATCTCAGAAATGGAATGTATTTTTCTTATCTTTCTCAGGTAACATATCAATTAAATAAAGGTGACAAAATATACTTAACACAGAAATTAAATAAATATTTTACTATGTATGCACCTCACAATATAAGATTACAAATGCTGTAATATAAGTATTTAAAAATAATAAAAGCTTATTAAATACATACACTTTTGTTGATACACACATCGGAGATCCAAATCTTAAAAAAAAACTACTTATTTCCCTTCGTTGCAGTCATATTACGCTTACTTCAGACACTTTATAGAAAGTGTATTTTGTTGATGAACTAATGAACTCAAGGCCTTTGCTCAGCTTAGTTTTGAATTTTTAGCGAGCACACCCTTAAAGAATGAGGGTTCCACGACTACGAGCAAGGTTTCAGACACGGTTTTTGATAAAATCGTCGGTATTTAATTCTCGTCCTCTGTTCTATTTAAAACCCGTTAGAATTCAAACACCATGTCAACCGAGTCACGGTATTGTAGAAATGCCTTTTTGAATACGCAATAGTTTCGTTCAATGACCACACTATGTGTAATTTAGTCCGTTCAATGTGTTTGTTCAATTGTGACTTATTAATAAATTGCAATTTAGCAAATTGTTACAAACGATAGTTTTACTTAATTATTCTTAGTGGAACGAGGGACAGCGTTCTGTTCTATTAGTACATATGCGTCTGCTGTTGTTATATTTATAATTTTGAATTATAAAAACGCATAAGATGGCAATTTATTAATAATACATCAGTTATCATTGACGGCTCATTGGTCTAGTGGTTAGTACCCCTGACTTCGAATCCATGGGTCCCGGGTTCGATCCCCGGCTGAGACAAACATCGATGTGATGAGCATTTGGTGTTGTGCTTAGGTCTTGGGTGTTTAAATATGTATTTAAACACCCAAGACCCAGCCTAGTACCATTTACACAAGCTTCACCAGCTTAGCATGGGACTAGGTCAATTGGTGTGAATTGTCCAATCATATTATGTATTATTATTATTATATCATCCTTTGTTTATATTGTAAGAAAAAGTTGTTTGGAAGTAGGTAATCCCGGAACCGGCTTTTAATATTCCAGTCTACTACGTCTTTACTAAACCAAGGTAATAAATGCCGTAGTGATAGCGTTAAGTGAAAAATCAACGAGAAATTTTGTTCCTCCCATAACTCTACAAAACTTTTAATTAACAGAATTTAAATGACGAAATAAATTAAATATTAGCCATCAAACAAGTTCGTGAAAACGTATAATCTCTTTTGAAATTAGGAAACTTCAAACGGCCCAATCCGGCTATGATAAACGTTGAACGCGGTCGAAGTGGGAAGCAAATTATTTTCAGGTATTCTGAATTTGAAGATTTATTCCCAGCATCTGTACATTGATTAGTTAAATTTATATTATGTCTGATCGGAACGATTGATTTATTGTGGAAAGTTGTGTTAGCTTGTTCTGGCAACACAGGTAATTTTTTTTTTTTTGACAATTCACACCAATTGACCTAGTCCCATGCTAAGCTGGTGAAGCTTGTGTTATGGGTACTAGGCAACGGATATACATACATATTATAGATAGATAGACATATAAATACTTATTTAAACACCCAAGACCCAAGAACAACACCAAATGCTCATCACATCGATGTTCGTCTCAGCCGGGGATCGAACCCGGGACCCGTGGATTCGCAGTCAGGGGTAGTAACCACTAGACCAATGAGTCGACCAATGAATTGAATATGACCTAATTGAAAACGTCACTCTATTGGATATTGAGTGATAGGGTGCGCAATATTTTTGATGTAACGTGCATATATATTGCAATTTGATCGGTTTTGGCTTTTCTTCGTTCATATTCAATTAAATAATTTTATACGGCAGTTTACACATTCTTTTAAAACTAACAGTCTTTTTTTATTTATTAAGTTGAAACTAACTTTTAGAGCCACACAAAACCTGTGCATATTAACTCGTATTCTATAAACTACTAAAAAAGCTTTACTGGCTGACAATGTAGAATTACCCTTGCAATAACAATTTAATTAATTTGAGTTGTTTATATAAATCTCACTGTAATATAATACAAACATGTAGTGATTATTTTAATGTACCCTGAGTAAATAAAATTGACTGTATGTAGCGAGTGATTTTCATTTTTACAAATACTGTACATTATAGATAGACTCTTCGACTACACTACATATTTCTCTATAGTACATATAACCGTTGTTACGATAAGGTCAACTTCAGATAGCACAGACAATTTGATTCTATACGTAGGTATATTAAGAGAGTCAATCCATATATGAATTTTAAGAAATTGAATTGATTTTTAAGAATTAGAAATATAATTGTTAATTAAACAACTTGTAAGGCTAAAACTGTCTTAATATGTATTCTTAAGAAGTTAGCTCATAAAGCAACTATAGTGCTGTAATGTAAATTTTAACCAAACGTTTAGCGCACACAGTGCTCGTAGATCAGGCTTGCAAAGCAGGATTCAACTTATCAAAGTTTCACGGCTGTATTGTCGAGTTAAAACTCGGTACCAACTCTGTAACCGCGTTTTATAACTCAAATATTCACAATTCATGCCTGCCTCACCGCTGAATATGTGATTATTGCGTTATAATAGCACAATGTGAAGTTTATAATGTACTTTCGTAGCGTTGACGAAATCTATTTAATTATACACTATGTTTAATTTCAGGATTGTGTTATGCAATTCTAAGTTAGTGTTAGAATTTCCAACCACATATCGAGATGGGTATTGCCAATACTATTGGAAGTTACACATTGTGAAGAAAACTGATTATCTTTGATCTAAAAATCTACAAGTTGCGTCAAGCTGCAAACATAGAAGATATGTTTCTTGTGTCTATTTGTCTAAGAATATATATTATTTTTTTTAGTAATCACCACATTAGTAGGTTGTTCTGCAGAGAAAATGCAGTACATGGCTTATTTATTTAGTTAGGAAACTAAATTGAAGGAAAGATAGGATAGGTGAGCCTCTGTGTGGAACGCCTTATTGAGGTATCTTTTGTGGAGCTGAAGCAACTCATAGTTGCTAGTTTGCATAGCCCTCTTATATGATAGCGTGGAGAAAATAAAGAGCAAGTTCTGTACAAAATATTACGCTTATGAAAACATACTTATATGTGCAGAAAAACATACAATCTTTTTAAAAGAATAGAAGCTTCCATAACTTTATAGTTATACTATTGGTAATAATGAAAAAATTAGTTTGCCAACCACAAGGCTGCAAAAAATTAGTATTTCTTTCCAAGACTAAATAGGGTTTTTAATAAAATCTCATTCAGGGGTTGACTTGGAATGGAAAATATTAATTTATTTTAAGGAACGTGATACCTTGATAATCTAACGTTAAGTCTTAATCTACAAAGTCTTTCAAGCTCATTATAATTGACCAAAATTGCTTGAAATGATTGCCATTTCGGTTTTTGAGAAATAAACGGAGGGCATTCGCAGTATATAGAAATAGGCAAAAACTCAAAGTAAATTGTGTACAGTGGTTTACTATAATTTTATCGTAAAAGTGACCCAGGCATCGAAGACTCGTAACCACGAGGAAAGCACGCGGCCTCGATCGTGGATGAAGTGTACGCATGCGCAATACACCACCTCCCTGAACTTATGGAATGAGTTGACCCCCCAGACCCTTACCCACCTGGCACTCACACCCAGATATTAAAACCAGTCGTATTTCAAAGGATCTAGCGGGTGTCGTTTATGCCTCTGTTCGCTTGACAAGAAAGAAATTAAAGTTGAATCCACGGTTGGAAATCGAAATGGATGCAAATTATACTGACGAATTAATTTTTCAGTTTTGTATGTCGTACTACGCTGGAGTTCCATCGTTTTTATGTTGCATATGAATTCACCGTTCTTTCTCTTAGCAGCTTTTTTGTTTAAATTATCCTCTGATTTCCTACACGAAATAAATAAGGTTTCGGATTTATTTTATTAAGTTTTTTATTTATTAAGTTACTATGCATTTGTTTTAAGTACTCTGTCTGCCTCTAGAAATATTATACTAATTTCCTTCACGGATAAAAGGCCAAGTAACATATTGATTGTAATTGTGGTTTATGTTCATATTAATCGGTTCATTTAAATGATTTTCATCTCCAATAATTAAGTTGATTCGGCCCTTAAGGCTCGTATTAACAACGTATAACGAGGCTTGTCTAGAGCCCAGTGGACAATTTCAAAATTTTTTGAAAAAAAATTTACACATCTTCAGACTAGATATGAGTTCTAGTCACATTTAAAAAAACGGGCACAAGTATTACGAAATTGAAATACATATCTAAATTGTTATTTAGATATGTATTTCAATTTAATGGGCGCTCTAATGATAACTTAAAGCACGGTTTTTAATGTTTAACTCTTAATGAACTACTCTGAGGGCTCTTAAACATAATATTTATAAAATAAAACGACTCCCTGAATGCGGCCGATAGTCTTTATAAAAGGATTTATGATGACAATCGAAGAAACTTGGACCTTGAGTCATATTTCTTGTCGCTCTGGTTCGAGGGAGAGGTTTTTATCTTGTGGGGCTGTTATCAATGGGGGTTGGCAGTCAGCCAAAATATAGTATTAACGGTTGATGCACCCAAAGTTTCGTTCGCTACGGTAAAAATTCTCTAGCTAGATAAAACTGCGCGTGTCTGGACCAATATCTCGTTTCATGTGAGATAAAATCTTGCATTGGTGAAATAAAAACTGCATTCATTCTCAACTAATGTTATTTAATGTTAAAGTTTTGAGAAGACCGTGTACTATTTGTATAACTGAATTTACCTTTTGGGTATGATTCTCAAATAATAACTTTGTCTTTTATACCATAGACGCTGCACATCACAAGATCTTTATTTATATTAGGAATAATAACACTTGCACTGAGAGTTATTGATTATGAATTAATGGTAAAAATTAATCGATACCTAATCGATAATTATAAATCTGCCGTTAAAATTTATGGACGACAAAGAAAGTTCGTCAAATTGTCAAAAGGATATTAAATAAATGTTAACTATATTTACTTGCAATTGCTTTTAATCTTTAATCTTAATATATATATTTCTTGTGTGCGTGTGTATGTGACTGAACTCCTCCTAAACGACTGGACCGATTTTGATGAAATTTTTTGTGTGTGTTCAAGGGGATCTGGGAATGGTTTAGATTCACAAATCAGCCCGCCAGATGTTAAGGGTAGTCCACCCCTAATTTTTTTTTATATTTATAGATAAAATTTTATTTTTTATTTTTTTTATGTTACAGAATTAAAAAATACATACAACCCCTAATTTTCAACCCTCTACGATCAACCCCTATTTTTTTTATTATAAATGATATACATGGCAAAACGACGTTTGCCGGATCGGCTAGTACTCTTATAGATTAATATTTATAACGCCTCTATATTTTCCTATTTTATATACTATGTTATGAGTGGCTGACCTACTATTCTATATGAAGAAAATGATATATATAGCGTATAATAAATAGTGGAAAAACAATAAAGCATGAACAATATTTGGAAGATTGGCAGTTGTCCAAAAATAGGAGCCTAAATGCAAACATTTTCCGCGAATCTTGACTTTTTCTCAAGACTTTTCCGATATTAAAAGATGTCAAAGGCTTAAGGAAAATTGATTATACTTGACATGTAATGTCATTTACCTATTTTAAACAATATCTAATTAATCGTGTTCGTATTTAATGCGTTACTACCGATCTATAAATTAACACATATAATCATAATTATTATTAAACATACACACAAGAACTAAACTAATTCAACTTAAAAGTACGTAACTTATAAATGAACAACGTTAAATAAGTTATTTGTACTGATATTAAAATATTAAGCGGCCATAAGAAGCACTTTAAGAGTTTTGGCAATTTTGCCAGAACCATTATTTTTATTACAATTTTTTATTGAATTACCCAATAAATTACCCATAAAATTAACTAACACAATATTGAAATTATCATTTGACTATAGGTAGGTGGTCATCCAGCAGGGTCTACAAGTTTTGTCTAAAATTTGTAACGCTGTAGGCACAATGTATTCTGTAACTTCCTAAACTATTAAATATCTACAGCGGCGATGTGGTAAATATGGCATCGTGCGAAATGCAAATAAGATGGCATCTCCCAACAACAATAGTGATGAGGCAGCATATCTGACCTATCAATTGTTAAAATAATTAAACCTAGAATCGAAAAATTATATATAAGGTTTATTCTAAGGTATTGTATAACATTTATAGATACATATATGTATATTTCTTTAAATAACCAATCATGTAGTTTCTTCGTGTGATAATATTTACATACCAACCATTAAAGTAACTTTAATGGTTGATTAAATGTTTTAATTGTATGTTTACAGAACTGCTACAAAATTTTATGACCGATTAACCAACATCAAATTAAAGGAAACATAGGAAAGATTTTATTTAGCATTTAATTACATTTTCCCCGTTACTAAAAAAAACTAAATCAGACTTAATTGATATGGCACTCTTTTTAGTACTGTTACGTCTCTTTTTGTCAAATATTTTTTACATTGTTAAGAAAAGTGTGTCATTTATTTGATATTTTTATCATATTTATAGGGTGTTATTTACTTTACGGGTTAACTCTTAATTGAAGATTTCAAATACGGCTGTTGGCTTTGATAAATAACAGAACTTGGATATATGAAATAAAACAACGTAGCACAAGAATTCAACCGAATACGTACAGTTTCAATAGTTTGTTAGAGTTATTGCTTTTGTCTCTGCAGGAAGTTGGCAACGCAGCGCAAAGTTTAGTTATAGTAGCTGCCAAAGTGGTACAATAAGATAAATTAAATAATTAAGCTTTTAAATCGTTTGACATTACTTTTGCTATTTTACTTACATGTTTGTTTTCTCAAAACCTCTTACCCGAGTTTAGGCGAGAAGCTACTGTTCTAAGTCGACCCTAGTCGTATTAAGCAAGTAGGCCTACTCTGCCTATCGACCTGAAACAATAGTTGCTCGGGCATGGTGACTTAGGTAATACACATGGTAATAAATAATCAAGAAGACTAGGATTCGATTCGTAGCTATTTCGAATTGATAGGCAAAGGTGAATTATCAATAATATGTCATCCCCATAATTACAGCGGTAATGAGACTTTAAATAAAGTTAATAATAAATTAACTGTGTAAAAGAAAAATATATGCATCGAGATATGTGTAAACTACACTCGGAATAACATTACAGCAATCATTGGATTTATTTGAGGGGTTTACGTAAATTCCCTGAAAATCCCTGAAATATTCAAAATGGCCGCGTTTATGCCAATTAACGTATAGCCTACAATTTTGCTTATCTGAATATTTTTTTTCGAGATAATGTAATAAGCAAGCTTTTGTGGTAATGACGTCATTGTAAATGAATTTCAATAATAGTTAAATTCTGTTTGGGAAAACTTAATGTGGCTTATAAAGGTGTATCAACCTATGGGTCTGCACTTATTCCTTACAGTGCAAAGTGTGTTTAAATATGTAAATTAAGGTGCAAATCTGTTGGCTGACCAATATATTATATAAATTAAAAAATATAACATTGGTCTTTCGATTAAGCGAGTACTATACATTTAAATAAATTTTCTTTAGCCAGTCCTACGCGTACTACAACTGCTTAAAGCACTCGAAGCGAGTTATGTAAATAACATAATAAATCCGCCTTTGTGAAGTTTTCTTCAAATATTATAACAATTTTAATATTATTGAGTTTGTGATGACGACATTATAGACGATTTTTAATGAAATTGTATTTAAATGTTTCTATTATTAACACATTTACTAACAATTGTTTTATTTCACGCTTCCCAGTGGCCTTGAAGTGTAAGTATTTAGAAATAAGTAGACTTTTCGATCTCTTAGATTACTTGTACTATCATTTAATTAAATGAGGCGATACTATCGTATTGCGATTGCGATATCAGATATCTAATCGGTAATGGAATCTCTCTAAGCACTATTTATTTGGATCCAAGTAAATAACGGTAAACAGTAGGAGCTTTTCTAATTTAATGTGATCTATGTATATTGGAGATTATTTATTTCTCCTTAAGTGAACAATTGGAGGCCTTACGGCTACTTAATTATCGTTACTTACCTTTATAATGAGCTTAAAAATAAAAGGGAAGTGAAAAACTATTGTCATCTTAAACTGAAATGATGTAGTATAAAAAATCTGTCATTTCAATACGAGTACAAGGCTTTAAATACAACCATAACAGGGAAAAGTTGAGTGAAAAAATGTTTTTTTTTATTTGTTGATAAAGACACACATGACAAAATACTCAGAGATACAGAAGTAGGTGCCAAATATATTTTGGACCCAACAATTATAGAAGAGCTTAAAAAATACAAATTCTAATTAATAATACCGAGAAGACTTAAAATAGATAAACATTCACACTCAGTCATTAATTTAGAGTTAAAAGTTGCTTAAATTATCGAGTAGATATTTGAATAAAATACAATACCATAGTACCACCAATCCTTGTTTGATTATATCTTAAATGAAATACTCATTGAGACCGTTTAATCCATTTCCGTAATTGGGAAAGTTATCTTTATGTAAGCATTTTTATCTTCAGACTATCCAGCTATTGTTTCCGCAACATTGTTTTAAACTTTAAGTAATTTATATTACGAACTAGTGGCTAATTGGGTAGAGGGTACTGACGGATTTATCCCGTCAGACTAAGTTAGTGGAAAGCTCTTACCGTCTCTGTTAAAAGTTAAAATGCCCTAAGTAAATTTGAGCAGAATATATCCTTCGTCTATGGCTATGTTTTGTACGCAATAGGTAGAAAATAGGAGAAGAAAAGTTACTTAATGCTCTTATATAGATAGACAGAGAGAGAGAGAGAGAGAGAGAAAAGATACATTTCTGTATGTGTTTAAATTCAATTTAGGTTTTATTGAGTAGTTTTGCCAGGATATTGCTTTTAAGAAGAATAAATGCCGAATAATTGGTAACCAAACAGAAGTTAATTTTTATCAACCAATCTTATCATTTCAGATACAGACAACCAGCGCGTGATTATTCATGTAAAGGACGTGAACGATGAGCCTCCATACTTCATCAACCGACCGCTGCCAATGCAGACTGTGGTACAACTCAATGCGGCCCCCAACACACCAGTCTTTACTCTTCAAGCGAGGGATCCTGATACAGATCACAACATCCACTACTTCATAGTGAGAGATAGAACTGGAGGGAGGTTCGAGGTTGATGAGCGGTCTGGTGTCGTCCGTACGAGGGGAACTGATCCATTTCAACTAGACATGGAGTATGTGCTGTATGTGAAAGCGGAAGATCAGGTAATTTGTTACACTTTATTCGTGTAAAAATATAGTGTGTAGAATATGAATATGGTTTGCTGGAATTGGTACTACCACGAATGTATCTACGCTATAAATGCCTCAGGTTGTCGCTTTATACTTGCGGTTATAGTAACGTTGCTTATCTTCAATTCTTGTTCATCTATTACATGGGTTTTAGTGCCTCTTGAGGTTGCATATATAAAAAAAAATCATGTCGTTAAACATACTTGTATACAATTATTAATGCATTTATCCAGAAGTTATAAATTTGAAAGAAAATACTCTACAAGTCTACAGGCATGGTCACTGGTTTATTCATAGGGCACGCGAAACATTGGTACAGTTGTATAACTTTAATTCTTCAATAAATAGTTTTTATTTTTCATAAAAATACTAAAATTTCTGCTTTAGATCTGGTGAAAGTGATTTTTTATAAATTTTTTAAACTATTATGCTGGTAGTGAGTGATAAGATATTATTAATATTAGTCAATACATATAAATTTTAATTAAATAATACAAATTATTTGTATTAAGTTACGCACTTAAGAGAGTTCGATGACTGAACATTTGCCAGAATAAATAAAACTTCTTTGATTGAAATAAAATAAGTAATTTCAGTCTGGAAAGTTTTTTAGATGTATATTTCATGAGCTTGTTCATCGTTAAAAATGTTGAAATAACTTTTTAGCCTGATAATTTCCAAGCGAAAAAAACAAAAGAAGCTGTTTTTATTATTACTTTTATCGGCAACAAGTTGTATATGCCTCGGCAATGTTATTGTTTTCCCAATAACCGCTAAAGCATTTTGTGCAATTTTCAGAGTGGTCGTGTAGATGAAAGGCGGTTCCAATCAACGCCCGAAGAACGTCTTAGCATAGTTGGAGGAAAGCGAGCCCCACAATTCTACTTGCCCAGTTATGAAGCGGAAATTGCGGAAAATCAGAAAAAAGATTCAGAGTAAGACGTTATTAATTATATTAAACTATACGTATACATTTAACATTGCAAAAAATTAAGTTACAAGCCTAACTTTACATAATACCTAGGTAACACTGAAAATGTTTAGAAAATGAAAAACGGCTTAATGTAGAAAGTTGCCAATACTTTATTGTTTTTCGAAGTAATCTCCGTTCCTCTCTACACATCGTCGCATTCGATGGAACCACTGAGAAAAGCAGTGGGCCCATTCTTCGTTAGGGGTCTCTTCTATGGCATTTTCGTACGCTTTCACCGCATCTTCAGGGCTCGTAAAGCGAATACCTCGAATTGTATTTTTAGTTTTGGGTTCGTAGCAATATATCCAGGTTTCATCACCTGTGAGGATGTCAAATACAGCATTTGAGTCACCTCCGTTGAACTTATCTAACATTTGGCGACACCAGTCCATGCGAAGGTGTTTCTGGTCGTCGGTTAAAGTATGGGGAATCCATCTGGTACAAAGCTTCCTGACGCCTAAATGTTCGTGTAATATTTTTTGAACTTGACTCATACCAATGCCTTGACTTGCCCGTATCTGCTGATAGGTCACTCTATTATCTTCCTCTATCATGCGTCGCACAGCACTGATGTCATCTTCAGTAGTAGTAGAGATTGCTACGTCCATGCTTAGCCTCGTTAAACCAATAGTAAATAGTGGCACAAGATGAGGCTTCATTAAGAAATGCTAATCGCAGCTTATCGTAGCTTTGTAGTTGAGTGAGCCCACAACGAAAATCATAATAAATCATTGACCGAACATTTCCTCGCGTCAGGTTCATTTTCACGTGTTACAAGACTTTTAGATTTGCCCCCAATTCAAAAAACAAATGACAAATGAATGCAATATACTACTACATTAGGCTACCAAAGAGTTCTAAAATTTTATTAAAACAAGTTTTCATTAACTGGCCAATTCTAAACATTTTCAGTGTTACCCACGTAGTTGTGTGTGTAGTGTACCATGTACCGGAGTGTACCATATCATTTTACTGGTCAAATGTATACTAGATAAATACTTCAAGCTTAAACTGGGAGTACACTACACTTTATTATAGAGCTAAGCCATGGGCAACATAAAATCCGTTATAATTTTAAAATTTTCAATATTCTATCCGATGAACGAATAATCAAAAAGTATTCGTCTATTATAAACATAAACAAATTATTTTTCACGTTTTGTTTATTTAATTAAATGCACGTCTTCTGACCATTCTTAAAATATCATCATATAATTTCAGTATAATTTCGGTGAAAGCGAAGTCATTCGCTGACCGTGAAATCCGTTACACGCTGAAGGCTCAGGGGCAAGGAGCTGGAACATTCAACATTGGTCCTTCATCTGGTATCGTGAAGCTCGCTAAAGAATTAGATTTCGAAGACCTGAGACAACCGCACGTGTACTCTCTAGTGGTCACCGCGACAGAAGATTCTGGAGGATTTTCCACGTCTGTTGATGTAAGTTAATTTAAATAAAGCTAAGATTTATAAACATAAAAACGGACCGTTAGAGTTTTTTTTGCGATACAACTAATGCCATCTAGGAGGGATTGCTTGACTTATAAATGAGTTCGTCGTGTTGAAATAGTTTATTGACACTACACTAGATGGCGCTTAAGAAATTGTTACTCTTGTTTCAAATAATAATAATCTAGTGGCGCTACAACCCTAAATGGATCTTAGTCTCAGATTGTATCCGTTTCTTTGATAATTTTTATTTCATAGACAAGATCGGTGTTCTATCCGAAATATGCCGTCGATTTTGTATAATTGAGTCATGCGGGATTCCTCACGAATCAGGATGTTTTACTTCACCGTACAAGCGAAAGTTAGATGTGCACATAGACAAAACGTTCATTGGTGCACGGCCGGGGATCGAACTTACGACCTCAGGGATGAGAGTCGCAAGCAACTCGGATAACATATATTTCGGATAATATTTGATTATTTAATTAATTATGTTTGAATAGTCAAACATAATTAATTAAATAAAAGTTGATAGTTGTTTCGACGAATTCTGGCTTTAACAGCATTAACAGCCTTGGTAGTTATAACACACGCAGCCGCCCCGATCTTTTCTGGTCTTCGACAGATGAAGTGTTGTTGTATCTCTTGATATACGATATACGAACATACGGCTGATACAAAGCTTTGGAAGTGTCTGGAATTTGACCGACAACTCCATATTCTCTAACATCCCATTCCATATTGTAATTTGATAATGGACACGAAAATCTATGTGAAAAAGTTTTCATGTAACAGTAAATAAACATTAGTTAGATACTAGGCCAGACTAGTTATAATTATAAAATTTAATATTTTTGTAATAAATTTATATTTATTTGGTCATAATTTTCCATGGTAATTTCAGTTAACAATACGCGTCTCTGACGTCAACGATAACGCTCCCAAGTTCGAGTTACCAGACTACCAAGCACACAACGTCGATGAAGACATTCCGCTGGGCACAAGCATCCTTAAAGTGAAAGCTATGGACGCTGACTCTGGGAAGAACGCTGAGATTGAATATTTAGTTTCAGGTAACCGTGATACTTATTCTAAGTTTAAGCAATATATCAGCCCAAAGACGTAACCGTTCCTATAAATAAACATCATCATTGTTACGTATAACTATGTTACATATTTTAAGTTTCTTATTAGGTCTACAAATACAATTTATTACAAATTCAATTCAAAACTGAACACTAAAGTTAGACCACCTAGGTGTCACAAATTATTTGTATTATTTTCAATATTCACAATAAAAGCACCTTTTCATGTGAATATTGATATTTTATGATTACCCTAAAATATAGTTTTTATTATACCATTTCTTTGTATTCTAATAGCTTACTTCATTACTTTCAGATGATCACTTCAGTGTCGATTCAAACGGAATCATCACTAACAACAAGCAGTTGGATGCTGACAATAACAACGCTTATTACGAGTTTGTGGTAACTGCAAAGGATAAGGGAGAACCAGCAAAAACTGGAACTGCTACAGTTAGAGTATATACGAAGAACAAAAACGATGAAGAACCTAAATTTTCTCAACAAGTATATACGCCTAATGTAGATGAAAATGCAGGTCCCAATACTTTGGTCACCACTGTTGTTGCGTCAGATAAAGATGGGGATAATGTTCGATTTGGTTTCGTCGGAGGTGGCACAAGCTCAGGCCAATTCGTAATTGAAGAAATAACTGGAGTCATACGATTACATAATAAAGCTATATCGTTGGACAGAGATAAGTATGAGCTGAATGTCACAGCTTTGGATGACGGCGCATGTTGCGTTAACGGCGATGCGACCATACACACGTCTACTGCAGTTGTCGTTGTATTTATAACGGATGTAAATGATAACAAGCCGATTTTCAAGGATTGTCCAACGTATTTCCCTAAAGTCGAAGAAGGTGCACCGAATGGTAGTCCTGTGATAAAAGTGCACGCCACGGACGAAGATAAAGGAGTTAATGGCCAAGTCAAATATTCCATTGTACAGCAGCCTAATCAAAAGGGTACAAAATTCACGGTTGACGAAGAAACAGGCGAAGTGTCCACGAACAAAGTGTTCGATAGGGAAGGGGATGATGGGAAGTTTGTTTCAGTTACCGTCAAAGCTACAGATCAAGGCGACCCGTCGTTGGAAGGAGTCTGTTCCTTCACCGTTGAAATCACCGATGTCAACGACAATCCACCGTTGTTCGATCGACAAGTAAGAACTTGTGCATGCATGATAGCTTAGAATTTCACAATTATGCTTTTTGCACTCTGTACTCTCAACATCCAAGTTGAAAAACTTACACAATATCTTATTGCAGAAATACGTCGAGAACGTAAAACAAGATGCTAGTATAGGCACAAATATCTTAAGAGTATCAGCATCTGATGAAGATGCTGATAATAATGGAGCGATCGTTTATACTTTGAGCGCTCCTTATAATCCGGCTGACATAGAATACTTTGAGATCCAACCTGAATCAGGATGGATAGTCTTAAAGAAACCGTTAGACGTAAGTATGCTCTCTGGTTGAAGTAACGTGTGGATTGTGATAAGAATGATGCGTGAAAGAGTAACTTTACTAATATTTGGTGGATGAGTGCTACCTAAAGCCTTAGGATTCAATTGGCACCTGATTTAAGTTTTTACATGTAAATAGTTCTAAATTGCTGCTGTAAATTGCTGTGGAGAGTAAATCCTGGCTATGAGGAGTAGTTGTCCATTGCGGCCGGCGTCCGGCGCCAGGCGTCCGACGTCCGGCGCGCTTGTTCCTCTTGCAGCACAATTACTTTCATTTGCCGCCAGCGCCGGCTCAGCACTCGATCTTCGTTAAGATTTATTTCGCACCACCATCTTGCATTCAACTTCTTATTGATAAAATACGACTTGTGTATATTACCTATGAATTAACTGCTGTAAATATTTCACCATAAACCTGTGTTTAGTTCTAAAACATGTACAGTTTCTGTATAAGCACTTCTGTATATTTCGCACCGAATAGTTTTGGGATTTATAGTTATTTTTATAATTCAGAAATTATTTAAGAAGCTTACGCTTTTGACATACCTACCATTATTGTATGTATGTACATGTTTTGTTACTAATATCCGACACAGTCGCAACGCTAGAGACAGTTCGAATCTGTCCTATATTTATTAATGCTAGACGACGCTCATACCACGTGACCACCACAACTTAATATTCATAATACTAATTTTTTACAGGGTGCGAGTGTATATTTTGATATGTATATAATATATAATTAATATTAGATATAACTGAGATAGCCAGATCGCCTTCGGGCAATTTGGCCATCTGACCAGTTGTGACATTATTTCTTCTGTGAAAGGGGCAACGTTAACCAATCGAAATTTGTACAGTAAACCGTAACGTCCACCGTTTGTAATATATTCATTACAATGAGTGTCGTTTTGTTGTAGTCGTAACGAGGTCATTAAACTTGTTTATGACAACCTGACCTTTCCGCCATGTCTTGTATGCAGAGCCGCATGCATTGCCTGCTTTTGTTCAGTTCTTTGATTTTTTAAGATTAGTTTAGTTGATTTATTGTATAAAGTATTATTAATGTACAGTTTGTCTTTATCCCTATTGTACAGACCGGAAATTGTATAATACGGTAAACATTATTTTTCCGATTTATTTTCCTGCACCCTATATTGGCTAAATAAGCATTGTAAGCTAGCACGAACGAGCTCTCAGAGTGGAAGAGGACGTCGCGAGAGGATTTCTACTTGTTAGTGGTTTCTAGTTATTTCTGATATTGTTTTAGTTTGGCTTACTGAGTGGCAGAGTGACGGCTGGATGTCGAATTTAATTATTAATTTCATAAAAAAATGATACAGAGACAAACAATAATAATGAAAGAGGATACTTATTTTTTTTTATTTTGATTGTTTATTAGCAACGATAATTATGTGTTTATATTTGAGTTGTTTTGTTTTGTTTGTCCCCGCTGACCTCTGACCCGTGTATCTGTAGCGGGACAGGTATCGCCTGCGCGTCCGCGCCTCCGACAGAGGGGACCCGCCGTCCTCCGCAGACGTGGACGTTGAATTAGACGTGGTAGACAGGAACAATAAACCTCCCATCTGGGACATGTCCACGTATGGCCCCGTTCACATCAAAGAGAATGTCACAGTGGGTACCGTAGTGACCAGTGTGAAAGCCAGGTTGGTATGAGGCGCAGCGGGCCTCCGGGCCCGCGGCCTTCACTCCTTAACACTACTAACGACGTGGTTTTGTTTCCATCGACTCTTTCCCGATAGCGAGAGACGTACAAGTTGGAGGCTATGGCCCAAGACAAGGGTTTCCCGCCCTTGTCCAGAACCGTGGAGGTCCAGATAGACGTAGTGGATCGCGCAAACAATCCCCCCGTTTGGGACCACACAGTATACGGCCCGATCTACATTCGAGAGAATATGCCCGTCGGTGGCAGAGTGGTGTCCGTTAAAGCAAGGTGCGTGTACACTCGCGGGCACCGCACGCAGCCCTCGCACGCAGGCCGCGCTCTTCACTTCTATGGTCTCGGCCGCTGTCGGTACTCATTGTACCACCACAAACGTATCTGACCCAGGGCTAAAAACTAAAATTAATCTTAAAAGTAAAACGAATAGGATGATATCGTCAACAAAGCTCCTTTACAAGGTCAAATAAGTTCGTGGTACTATTTACGTGTGACAGTGGAGACGGCCTAGAAGCACGATGTTTGCGCGTGACCTCATGTGTCCGTCATTTGCCTTACACAATTGGTGGTTTGTGATCTGGAATTTTCTAAAAGCATTTTCACGAGCGCCTGATCAGTTCTAAATTCTGGTACACCATTGCATTACGGGCTCACCGCTTACGTGGAATGGGGATTGTGCTCAAAAATGTCTTGTTATTTTTTGAAATAGCAAGATATTTTTGAGTATAACTGGTAGGTATTTTAGACATCTGTGTTTAATGTACTATGCATGTAGGCTGAGTTTTTGCATTAATTCAAGTTTCAGTTAAATTGCAATTCAACATAGTTAGTCCAGTCATTTTATTTTGTTTTATTCAACGTTCATTTAAAATCATTTTGTGATGGTAAACTTAAAGAGTAATAAAAATAACTTCTAAAAATCGTAACTATATCGAGTAAAAATAGTAAATTCTTATTCACCTTAAGGGAGGAAAATAAAAAAAAATGATATTTCAAATATAAAAACAATATTACATAGGGATCGTCGGCACATTGCATTTTGAAATTGCAAGATATGCGAATAATTTCTTGGCAGTTGTGCATTGCATCTATCACACAGTGTCGGTCCATGGTTCACATCTATTGTCTATCTGTTCATCCTAAACCACATTTTCAACTTACATGATTATAAGACAAAACCAATACCTACTAATACACATAATACTAATTTTATTTTTAATAAAAATCGTTTTTATTTTTAATAAAATTCGTTTTTATTTAATTTTTTACATAAAATTTTTGAATTAGTATTGTTCATTGTAGTATTCACAGCAACTTGAATCGACTGACCGTGATGATTAGTTCTGATCTGAATTAAATAGGATAAACTAATTTTTGTAAAGAATTTTAGTTTAAAAATCACCTCATTTTTAATACTTTTGGGCAGGCAATATCGCAGAACAGTTCATAACCAAATGGTGAATGATATAAAAACGAATTTTATTTTTTAATAGGTTTTCTTATAGATTTAGGATTCAAGTATAATTTCCATGTTTAAGTATTGAAATTTAAAGGCAAATATGTATTATGTTTATACATTTAGAAAACATATAATAGAATTTACTTAAATATATATAAAATACACAAAAATATCTTGACGTTGACCATGCAGTTTAGTAAAATTTTTAAACAGAGTAAATCTATAAGAGAAAAATATGACTATTTTTTATTGCGTAACATTAGCTCGAACTGTGAAGGAAAAAATAGTCAGGAAACAGGCTTGCCTTAGACCCAAAAAATCGACGAGGTGTGTCAGGCACAAGAGGCTGATCACCTACCTGCCTATTAGATTAACAAACGACATGAAACATAGAGAAATCTGAGGCAATTTACAAAAAGGTTGTAGTGCCACTGATTTATTAATTTACTTTATATATACATATATATTATATAGTGTTATGCCAAGTTAAACAGACTTATTGCTAAGTATATATCACAAATTCACAATTCAAAAATCATTTAATCATATAGGTTACACATTGACTTGTCAGTAAAGAAATACACATTAATGCTTCTAATTTTACATTTAGTGCTAGTTCTCAAATCAAGGCCATAGAACGGAAGAGAAGAACTGGCAATAAATCAGTCTTTTTAACCGCCATGTTTTTTTATTAATTATATATTATTGAATGTCAATGGATTACCATGTAGTACCTACGACAAAGTCATTATAACAAAGGCGTTAGCAGATAACGTTCTAGTAGGTGTTACCTACTAGAATATATATTTAATTATGGACTGAACTTTTGCGACCGAATTTTCACCTTACTAAATCAGACTTACATTATTTTAACAAAAGCACTGCTCCGCCTCTTTATCATAGTGAAAGCTTAATTTCTTGAGAAATTATATAATAATAATAATTGGAATACGGTATACAAGTTGGTAAAATAGTCATATACCTAATCCTTACACGGATTAGTTGCTGATCCTTAGTAGTGACTAAGAAACAGAATCGTGTGAAACAGGAACCTGAAATATATGGTAAAAGCGTATGTCTGCTTTTAATCACATTTGCGTTAACAAAGATCTACATATTTGCCTTTGTTTTTCGTAGCGATAGAAGAGATTGCTTCAAATTGAATTGCCGTATGTAAACAGAAAGATACAGAATCAAGAGAATAATTGATTCCTTACAAGTTTTATTTAGATTCAATGTTGTATTGTGTTCTTAGATGTCTCGAAGATAAAGGGGTTTGTCGACTATATTGTGATGTATGTTTTTAGCTCCGGCATTGAAAACAACCCAACCGTATTTTACCGGCTGATGCCCGGCTCCACGGCTCAAACGAACAAATTCCACACTTTCTATTTACAACAAAGAGCTGATAATGGATTTACTTGGGCCGATATTAAAGTGAATCATCCTTTGGACTATGAGAGCATTAAGGAATACAATTTGACAATACGAGTCGAGGTAAGGCTTCTTTGAAATCGCAGGCGTGAAAAATCAATACTTTTATGTGATTTTCATTCCTCTGTTTCTATTTGTGTAACAAAAGTATGTACGCGTATGTACGCCATTCTACTTGCTTAATAACGCTATAATCAAGGCCTATAAGATCGTAATATACATCGATTTTCATTTGTCTTTCATTGTTTATGTATCAGTAGTGAAAGGAAGGCTAACCATGTACTTGTGGATTGATTAAAATATACGAAAAGTTCGTTATCTTATATTATTAAAGAGTTGTCCTTGTCATTAGAATAATTTGGGCCTAAGGATTATTTGTACTAAATAATTTATTATATCCAGAACAACGGAGCGCAGCAACTAGCTTCGGAGGCAACAGTATACATTATGCTTGAAGATGTCAATGACGAGATTCCTTTATTCACTGAGCGAGAACAAGAGACGGTGCTTGAAGGGGAACCCATAGGTACCAAGGTCACGCAGGTCAACGCTATTGACAAAGACGGGACTTTCCCTAATAACCAGGTTAGTTTTAAGCTATTAGGCTATTTTCATTTATACTGCCGTAATCTTAATTATCTTCTATTATGTCAGAAAGAGTAATAGGTCGAAAGTACTTATACTGAATTAAATTTAAAAAAATATTGGTAAATCACTAGTTAATAAATCACTTGGTGTTCGTAAGTATACATCTTTTGATTTAGTGAAGTAATCGGCGCTACCGTGTTGGAAATAATAGATATTAAGAAAAAAATAATCACCTACTCATGGCCTAAGACCGTCTTCTGAGACGTACAAGGTCAACAACTCTTTTATATTATAGAAAGTTGCTAAAATGATCAAAGGGTAGTCGACCTATAATCCCAACTTCTATTGAAATGTTGCGTGTTGAATAAAAAATAATTAAGGAAATAAATAACTTTCACGAAATTAAAAAATGTAGATAGAGTATAGAGTTTACGTATATAATCAAGTGTTAGTCAGTTACGAAATTAAGTGCCGAGTAGTTAACGACAGATTTAAACAAAAAACTAAAAGACATATTTAATTTTAATTTGTAGAAAATGCATTCAGATAGTAGGTAATATAAGTTTATAATTTATTCACATTTTTTAAACTTGAGAGTTTTAGTTCTTAAAACCTTAAGTTATTAAAAAAATCTCTTATAAAAAGTCAATTTCATTAATCGCTATCACAGGCATTGATTTGATTTAGAACAAATACACGAAATTTGCTCAAAATACCACTACACATCTATCACATACAGACACACACATCACATATAGACACAAGCATCGCATATACACATCTTACATAAATAAACTAATAAAGACGTATAAAAAATCAAATCCAGCTCAGTTACAGTTAAAAATGAGTACAAACTTTGAACTGAACTCTCGTTGTCGGAAGTGAAATAGTTGATTGAAAACATTAAGTAAAAAGCTTTCAATACACAAGATAAATGATTTTCTTCGTTACAAATGTAGTTTTCAATTTCAAGCGGTATTCTAAAGAAATCTATAATGTTTAATATATATAATTTAATATAATGTTTTATATATATATATATATATATATTTTATGTTTGGCTTATAAAAGTTGTTTAAAGAAATATATATCTTTATTCGATTTTAATCGTTATGCCCTCATCCTTATCGCTATCTTTTTCATCACAGCATATACAATATTTAGACAAAAGAGTATTTGATTTAAAACTGTGCAATTAATGTTTTTTTATGAATATGGGGGAGATCTTCTCTACGTCGTTGACAAAGAGGCGAGCTTGCATATGTCTAAGCATTGTACTAAAGCTTATATAGCTGTCACATGTTGGTGTTCGTAATTGGAACTACCTAGAATGCTTATTACATTTAGTGCATTCTAGTGTTTGCTAGATTAATGGGACATAGTTTCCTTTAACTATGCAGGCTATTGTAATAGATTGTTTAAAGTAATACAATTTTACTTAATCTACGTAGAAAAGACTTGTATTTATTTACTAACCAAATACATACATTTTCACAATTTTTACCTCAGCGATAGTTAGTTAGCTAGTTATCAACAGCCAGTTGGTCAGGTTGTCTTCCTACATAGGCCTCTTCTTTCTGTTTTCACTTGTCTCTTTTACGAGGTCATCATTTCCATCCTTCCGTCGGATCGTCTTCCCATCTCTTTATTTGACGGCGTCTTTTCCTTCTCCCATCTCTTTATTTGACGGCGTCTTTTCCTTCTCCCATCTCTTTATTTGACGGCGTCTTTTCCTTCTCCCATCTCTTTATTTGACGGCCTCTTTTCCTTCTCCCATCTCTTTATTTGACGGCGTCTTTTCCTTCTCCCATCTCTTTATTTGACGGCCTCTTTTCCTTCTCCCATCTCTTTATTTGACGGCGTCTTTTCCTTCTCCCATCTCTTTATTTGACGGCGTCTTTTCCTTCTCCCATCTCTTTATTTGACGGCCTCTTTTCCTTCTCCCATCTCTTTATTTGACGGCCTCTTTTCCTTCTCCCATCACTGGGATACCATTCTATCGTCTTTCGACCATTTAACTTTTTTCCCTTTGTACAATTAAATACTTAGCTACCAGTTTTTTTGTGATATATTAAAATTCTGTTTAATCGTTAATGAAATAGTTAATTTTAGTTTTATTAAAATTAATATAATAAGAGAACCCCATCCAATTCAATTTAAATACGTTACTTAATCCACAATGTAATAAATCTGTATTTCTTCCCGCTTGGCTTTCGAGTATTTGGGCAAGATTTTTTGCGGCTTTTTTAAACTTTTATCGTTTTACTCTGTAAATTTACAATAAACCATATTGATTTATACAACTTAACATTTCTTACACTACCTATTGGTAGAAATCGAACAGAAAGCCGTTCCCAACGAATGGGTTTATTTTTTAAGTTTATCAACAAACAACGACAGAGAATTATTTTTATAATATGAAAGGATATATGAAAATAAAAACTCAACAGCTCTCATATGTTTCCATCAACACCTAAATTTATAATCTTCGTTAAAAACTAATATAACCTTTACCAGGTGTATTACTACATCGTGGACTCACCGCGCAACGAAGGCAAGGACTTCTTCGAGATCAGCATGCAGACTGGAGAAATCTTCACAAAAGTGGTGTTTGACAGAGAAAAGCAAGGTGCCTACGCTTTAGAAGTAGAGGCAAGAGATGGAGCCCCCTCGGCGCGACCGAATTCAGAGAATCAGCCGAATTCAGGTGAGTCGAGAGCCAAATATTTTTATTTAAACGAAAAGTATAGGAAAACATTCCGATGTTAACCTAAGTACATTGTTATTTTACGTAACAATCACTTTAAAAAGCATAGTCTAAAAATGCAGTTAACAGTGTAAAATAGTATTTATTTGAATATATATGAATTAAATGTATTAAGTCTCAATTATTTTTATATAAGAGCGATGACTAATACAACATAAATTGAAAACCACTTTTAGTGGTTTCATGTGAGTTATAAAGAATAGCATCTTTTAATATAATATGTTATAGAAACTAATTTTCTGAAGTAGTCATGAATGGAATGTTGTTTGTGTAGTTCTCCTTCGAATAATTCACGTGTATTGTTGCCGTTTACGTATTTGCTACGAGGCCTACGCTAATGCTACGCACGAGGTAGCATTGTTTGAATTTTCGTTTGACGTGCCTTGCATAAGAATTTTGTCTGGGAACATTTGATAATACACTCATGCAATGAAAGCAAAACAATAGTGGGACAAGATTACGTTAAATAATTGTGCAACGTACCTCAACACAAAAGACGCGATTACGAGAATTAAAAGACAAATTAAAAGATTTCATCTTGCTAATATCGTATAATAAGCACAATTAGCTTATAATAAAACTGTCTAAAGATTCTTGATGCCCCGAAAGTTAAATTAAAATATATTTATAATCTGAAAGTTTGTGACTGGTAAACCAAAATAAGTGCCAAATTAGCATAAAATCTTCGCATTCGTGAGGCAAAATATGCGCGAAAGGTTTAATAAAGGTCGAGAGAAGTCAACGTAAAGGAAAAACTTACTTTAAATATATGTATAAATGCCGTCAGGAAGGTCTTAGAGTTACAAGCTGTCAGTAGCGCACGGTCCCGGCTTAATCACTTTGCGACCCGCATTCTAATGTACATTTTTTTTCTCTATTCAGCATCGTAAGGTTACCCGCGCTGTCGACTTTCTAAGCATTATTTAATTCTCCACTGACCCTTATCGCCGCAAATGTTGACAGTTAAACGAGAGTGTCATATTTCACAGAATTCTAGTCAATTGGAAATTGATTATATCAGTGCCGGTGACGGTATAAATTGTCCGCTCCAGGCCACGTCCTATTAGAGAGGCGTTCTAGGGTATCGCGTCATCGTAAATCAAGTAGCAGGATAATAAACCGCCGCTGGCATAATCCGACTAAGCTTCTATTCCTTGTATATGTCTCACAATAGTCTTGAATCAGCTCAGTGCTTAGCACCTTACGATATACAATTTCCTTACATATCATGAATACTGTAAATCTATACGACCCAATAAAACCACATCTAACAGTATTCGATCGTAAAATGCATACCGTTATCTTTGTTTACTGCTGGGAAAACGAACACCGTGTGTTTGTCCACCGTTCCTTGTGTAGACAACAGGTGAAGGAAATAGTTTAAATTAAATTCATATGCCACTTTGTAATATTCACTTTAAAATTATAATACAGACAAAAAAAGGGTGCGTGTACTTCTGTACGCGCGTAAGAAGTTATACTTCCTTGGCATTATTAAAAATAGTTTTTGAGTGCATGCAAATAATTAATTACAATTAAATAATCAAAGACTGGAAAAGGAGGCATTATAGTCAATAAAGTTCAGTTTACATTTGAAAAATTAAATAAATAAATATTTATTATTATTCTCTTACATTAAGTGTAACATAAATTCTATTATTATTCGAATGTTGTTTTTAAATTATGTCCAATGCCGTAGCATCTTCATTCTGTTAATTTCGTGTCACGGTGCGCGCGCATCGTAAAATTTCACTCTCATCTATTTTTCATAACGCGCCTAAAGAAGTATAACTTCAAAAACTCAGCTGACTATAATTTTGATCATGTTTACAAAAGGATGTTTCGCTTTAAAATTTACTGTTATTTAACGGAAATGAAGTATCCGTGAGGCAGAATCATTTAACACTCTCTTTCACCTTTTCGTCTTACCCATGTTCTACAATAATACAATAAATTCCTTCGTCTTAATCTCCTAATTGTTTTAATAGACAATTGTTGATCAATATATAAATTGAGTTATGAACTGTATACATAGAGGTTTGTTACAATGAAATAGTGGAAAAACTTTTTGGCTCGGAATATAGTTAGTTTTGCGTAGGGCCTATAAGCCACGTACCATTTCAGCATATTGCAGCACATTTGTGTCCGGAGCCCGATCGTGCCTGTTTCGCATACTGATTACGTCTGGAGGATAATAGTATGGGAAATAAAACTTCGGACTCGTTTCGAGCTATTAGCTATTTGGGGAAACTGATAAAGGCGGTCGTAAAAGTATTGTTCTTATTCGAAAGGAAGTACATGTTTGCAATTTTTTGCTACTGTCTTATAGTAAGTACATCTTTAGTTAAAATTAAAGTTCATAGACTCGTTCGTGCATTGAACTAATATCCCAAGCTATTACTTGTCACGCTAAAAGTTTCATAAGAGGTTTATGTTTTGATTTTTGAGTGACTTCGTGAATTTGATCAATTGAAGGTTAATGATTCTTATTACATTATTCTATTCCATTAGTTTTTGTATTTTATCATTATTATTTCTTATATAAACTTATTTAGAAAGCCAATTACAATTTAAAAAAATTGTGGCCCAGTGTCCGTTTGACCTTTTATTTATCAGCTTAAATCGCAATAACGTGTTTAAAATATTCACGTAATTTTATTGAATAAAATAATCCGCATACAACAATTACGTTAACCAATTTTTACTTAGCAAACATTATTTAAAATTAAATCTTTGTCCTCTATAAAATAATTAAGAAATGGTTACATTAAGACTGTCTTATAACTGGAAATTGTGAAATTTTATAAGATTGTAAAAAATAATTAATTGCTCAGCTCACTTAAATTAAATATTTTAGAACGTGCTATTTCATTTTAATTTATTACTTACTGTGGCGACTGTGAAATTATTCCCGTTTTTATTTCGTCTTTCGATTCTGTTTTACTTTGGTCTGTTTGTTTACGGCTTACATAATTGACTGAGCAAGATATACGTTTTATGTTAATTAAAATTTTTATTGCTTTCCTGTTTTTCTTCTACTCTAATGGAGTAATTCAATTTATGTAGCTTATTTCTTAGATGTAAGTCTGTTGTTTGATGGATATATTTTCCAGAAGAGGCCTTGAGGCCATTTTCAAAAGATGTAGATGTTAATGTCTAAATTTTGTATTAATTAGATGTTAATTTGTGAATTAAAATTATCTCTTATAATTAATATTTCAGCCGCTTTAATAGATGATTCTGCTCTCCTTAATAACTAAACTGAAACTGAGTTCAGTTATTTACAATATGAAAAATAAATTCTAGTTATTATTTACAAACAATTTCGTTAATCTCACGTAAACTCTAGATTTACAAAGTTTAATAGTCGGGGGACTAGATCGTATTTCGGTTCATATAATTGACTTTCATAATAGGTTTTGTTTTCTTACCACAAATAGTTTTTTATTATTATCTCGGTTGGCCGTCTAGACATTCGAAAATTTTGCTGTAAACATTTGATGATGTAGTTAAATAGACTACTCTATGTACCTTGCACGAACCAATAAAATAGTAAAAAAAAATTCTCATAGGGCCTCATAGCCTAGCGGTCTTATTAAGTGGCAGCTAGATGAGGGGTACCGGGTTCGATTCCCGGTTCGAGGGCAAGTTTTAATTTAATTTAAATTTGTTCTCGGCCTTTGGGAGGGTTGTGCGGTACCGGGCGAGTGCCTAAACCGTACATGGAGGACATGATCGAATTTCTAAGGCAAAAAGCACGAATGATAAAAATCTCATACTTGACGCTGGCTAATGCACAAACCGTGCCAGAGCCATAAAAAAAAAATTTCTATGAAACAGTTGAATATCGCTCCGTGTGTGTATTCGGCACAACAGAGAAGCACGAACATAGTTTGAATATAATTCTTGTAGTTAACTGTTGCGTTCCAAATGTCAAACATCATCGTTTTGACGTATACGAATACTGGACGAAACTATTGCAAAGACCCCTGAACGTATATCTCGTATTAATAACTCCCTGAGAGAACAGAGCATTGTTCTACAAAATCACGATTGTAAAATGGAGCCGTGTTTCTCCAAGTCGTCTATTTCAAGTATTTCCAATTACTTGGGCTTAGAGAAGCACAATGTCGCCAAGTGACAAAGCAATATTCCCGTGGTCTGCGGGAACTTCGTGGCCTACATTTAACGCAGCGCCCTCGAGAATTTGTGATGAGGACTCGCCCGAGTGCACTGCTGAGGATTACTGCCACAAACTACTAAATATTACCGTTTGCTTAAGCTTAACGGCTCGAGGTTACGATTGTTTTTTACTATAACTTCCTTCTTTATTTAAAATGGTTATTCGTTTATATATCTCATGACATGACATGATCCCTTTGCTTTTATAGAAACATATGCAGTATCGCTTATGAACGGTAAGATTACGGTCCAAACGAAATCTCACTTTTAAAAGGTAAAAAAATCGATTCTCTTGAATGAATAAAAATAATATGAGTTTTGAACTAGACCTAATACATTTTCTTCTTAGACAAGGCCCATTTAACTATTTTTAGTTTCTTTAATACACCTTTGTAGAGCGTTTTAGATGTTATTGCATCCGGTTATCCAGTAAATTAACTCGGGAGATTTATAAGGGCAATGTAGGCGTTAAGTGACAAATAACTGTATAGGGAAGGAATTTTCTTAAAACGCCAGCTCGACAAGAGGTTTTATGGTGCTATAACACCGCTTTGTCCCATAAAAAATCACCTCACTTGAATGAGTTTTGTCTTTAATACTTGTAATACGTTTTAATCTTGACTAGTATTAAAATTTCAATACTATTATTTCAAGTTTCGCATCAAAAAACGGGCAAAGCTATCGTATCGAGGAGCTGTTTTAATTAAAATAGAACATCGGTCCGTTGGAATGGCTCGATTTCGCTTGTTCGCCCGACAGACAGTTCAATAAGGGACAGAGGATGCTAATTAAAATCTCTAATAACAATTAATTTGTGACAACAGTGCTAACGACGAAATTGCCTCGTCTCTGTTATGACAACACTACTTGACGTAATTGTTTTTAGATAATTTGATACAATTTAAATACATACTGTTTGTTTTTTATAATATGCGAAGTATAAAGCATGTATTTATTTATTCGCACAAAACATCACAAAGAGTTCAAGACACATATAAATTAAGATTATTAGCGACAATACAACAATACAAGTATTATCAACCAATACCAATTACCAATCTAGGATTGTACATGCTTCCTTTATTAACACCCAAAACGAGCTCAGCAACACCATGAGATCATAGCATATTATAGATAAAATGAACGAAAAATTTAATGATGGAATGGACGAAATTCATCTAAACAATTAATTTTCTAACATATTACTAGTATTATAATTCTTATTGTCTAAACTAAACTCCAAATAAATTACAAAATATTTGAGGATTAAAGTAATTATACTTTGATATCAGTAAAATATCGAATATATTTGTTTTAATTTTTTGTTCATTCAATACCAAAAATTTAATAGGAAAACGGAAGATATCGGTGTCGTCTTACCCAGTTAATTTTCCGGGTGTTACGCGATAGCGTCGTAGAGAAAATTCGTATTATCATTTCTTTTGCGAACATCTCTATATACAATTCGAGGTTAATATCCAAATGGCAGAAGGAATCGGAACAGGGCGTGGCCACTGTTGAGTAATGGAAGTTTGAGCTCTTATGAGGAGGGTCCACTTATGTCACGCGTAATGGTATGATTGATAATACTTATTGAAGTAAAAACAGTAGGGCTTTGTTAGTTTAGTGATACATAGGATATTGAGTTAGGAAAAAGATTTGTTTGTTCAGATCGTGTTTTTATATGGTAAGAGGTAAATTTATTTACCTCTAAATAAATGAGAGGTTAATGTATTTGCACCGTGAGCTTGGTAGTTTACGAGGCTTCAAAAAAAATAACATTGTGCCTTCTAAAACTTATATGGATAGCGATCGATACGCGAGTTCGATTGTCAGCGAATAAATACCTTTGCTACTTTGACCTTTGAATCTTTAAGAGTAATGTAAGAATCTCATGTTTGCCGTGCCGTACTTGGAAATTAAAGGACTTTAATCAGGTTTAGTTTACTAATAGAGTTAAAATACTGTAGGCATGTAGAGCCTATGACTTCTATATGCGATACTGGATTGCAATAAGGTAATGTAGTGCTGTATCTTGAGGAGTATCACAATGCAAAATATTTTAGTGTTAATAATAATAATTAAGCCTCATTTATTCCTTGAAAAATTTACAAAATAATATTTACAAAAAGTTACAAAATATACACAGTAAAGTTAAAAAAATTTAGTGTATTTAACATAATAATAGTTCATTAATTAATTCGCTCTCCCAAACCCCAATGACGCTAACAACGAAACGAAATATAGTTCTTCCAATATCCGCTGCACAAACGTGTTATTAGAACGCACGTTGAACGAAACTCAATATTGAAATGACGGATAGGGATTACTTTTACTGAACTTTAACTAACCGATGCCATTCGTTGTCACACCATGTTAGCGTAATTCTTACAAGAAATAAGGAATACGCACATCCTACTCTAGATATTTATAACATCATTGTATTCTGTACTGCTTTTAAAGATAGTTTTATCTCAATTAAATAATTATTTCTACACGTTCTATATAAAGAGTGCGTGCGTACAAAGTACACATGTCAGAAATGAAACTTCTTTGGAAAACTAATTTTTAAGTCTTGTTCATATTTATACAAATCTAAAACTTTAGATTTCCGAGACTTAGACTTAGGAAGATATGTTAGGAATTTAATGAATTTAAATGTCATTAAAATATTAAAAATGTCGAAAATTAATACAAATAATAAATTTATTTCTTCGATAGTTAATAAAAACAATTACAATTCGTCATTTGAGATTTCAATAAATTATTTTGCATAAAATATAAAATACTATATATTTCATAAATTCTCTTTACGACATTTTAATTTTTAAAATATAATATCTATAAGGTAATTCACCCTTCTCACACTCTCAATCGGTTTTAATCGCTCTCTCCCCTTTCTTCGATGAAAACGCTGCACACCTTCGTGACGTTCCGTAAAAATTTTACCCTGATGCGCCTAAAGAAGTTGCACTTCAAAAATACAATATCATTATTTTTAAATACGCGGCTGAAATTTTAAGACATTCATTATTGAGCGTTTAAACTTGAAATAGGCGCAAAATACTTAGAGATGGGTGAGACGGTAATGGTCTGGGATTTAAAAAAGGCCCGAGATTTATTTCTTTTGTTTTGAACCTTTTAAAAAACATATAAATCATTACGTAGGGACTTATTTAGCGCAACTTTCAAAATCCTTGACAAAGATCATATAAACACTTATAAGATTGTCACATTTAATGAATTTTAAATTGGGTTTATGCCGTCTAAATTACTATATTATATAATTAATTTTTTAATGATACAAGCGCAACTTTACCTCATTTAAAATTTTTTTTAGGTTTAAGAATAACTTTATTTCCCATAAGAATTGCATAGATAATTCACTTATATGGGAAACAATATGTAAAACTAAGATTAATAATTAGAGCGCACACATGTACGTATATAAAATAACAAAACAAAACAGCAACTAAAATGTGGGTAGACAGATAATAAACTCGATCAGTCAACCAAGCAAAAAATAGATGTTTGAATTCGATTTTTTACTAGATGTGGCATTGATGGCATAGTCGGATATAGCAAGTTTATATTTATTATAAGACTATTTTATTTATAGTTTATTTATATATTTTGGGTATGTACATGGTTTATAAAAAAAACTTTGATATTTAAAATGTCATTACCAATATGGTATATTTTTTAATAGTACTTCTCGGGCTACTGTCCGTATAATTCCCGTTCCCTATGCGTTTTGCCGTAATTGTCATCTTTTATGAAGTAAGAATGAAAAAACTCCCGCAATCCACTGTACACACAACAGTGTACTGCGAGTACACTGTTTTATACTTAGTCACAAAAACAAAGTTTTGTTATAGTTATGCAGCAATGAAAGCAAAGTTTCATCTTGAAATCATATCGCTTAGTCGGGTATAAAATTTGTTTTATTTCGAGTTTTGCCTTTGATGGAAAGTTTTATATTTTTAAACCATTCAGGGACTTGTCCCAGCTGTATTTGTAGAGCGCATAAAGGGAACTCTTTGGGATTGATTTAACAACACAAAAACAATTTCCATTGTTATTTACGTACCTTGCTTAGTATAAATGGATTTCGTGGAGTTTTAAATTGCATTTCAAAGTTCGTAAGGTTTTGGTAAAACTTTGAGCTCCTAGATCGATTTCTTATATTTTGTTATAATCTACCGATTCTGTAGAGTCTGGGTAAGAAAATGATCCGATTTACTAGTACTGAAAGTAATGTGAATTTGTTTGGCTGTTTCCTTTTAAGATTAATTATGTTTTGTTTTATTTCTTCATGACTTGATATTTCTATAGAACTTAACCAGAACTATTTGATAATATGGCTTTTTAATAATCAATTAACTTTTTTGGCTAATTGACTTTGTTACTAATTTCGGGTATTGTATTTCGTATTATTGTATTATGCATGATATTTCGAATAATGATAACTTCCTTATGTAAACATAGTTTATTATTATCATTTATATGTTACCTACATTACTACTATAATTAAGATATTGTGTAAGTACAGTTCTATCTATATACGGGAATCAGCCAGAAGGAATGTCTTAATACTTAAAATTGCTAAAACTGACCTTTCTCCGTGTAAAATGTAGATAAAAAGCGGTAACGTCATAAAAAAGAAATTAAGCTAACTGTGAGGTTTTATTGCAATCCTTATAAGTAATTGAAAAAGCTGGGTTATGTTATAATATAACCAGTCAAATTTAAATAGATACTAATTACTCTTCGCACGCTGTTATGTAAAAAGTAGAAACGAACTCAGCTAATTTGTATCCACGAAAAGTGTAAAATGTCCATATAATAAAATATTATGTAGGTCATACAAAAATGTCTTTTAAATTCCAATGAGACTCGAATGAAAACCGTTGAAATATATTCAATAATTCTAAGGCCGTTAATTAATTCGAGATTTCAATTCAATTCTTATCGTTTTCAATTTGATAGAAATCAGTTAATTTTATCGAATTATACAGTTCGCTGGCTGGAGCAGGTGTTGAAATATATAGGACACTCCGCTGTCTTCAATTTTCCATTATACTAGTAATTCCTACTCACGTACTGAGCGGTAATACTCACCACTACTCGACCGATATACTGCAACTTGAAATTGTTTCACTACAATGCAAGCATCGTAATTTGTACTTTTACAGCACTATTCACGTTTTTAATCGTTTAATGTTAACTGTTACCATCGTCTTAGAGCTTTTAGCAACGATAGTTGTGTATAGAAATTAGGTCAATGAGAAATGCATATATCCCTAGGTAGATAACGTACTATCAGCAAACTCGGTTTACTATACAGACGAATACTCTTTGAATTTTCTTACGTCATACATTTTGTACTAATAAATTTTAATGTTGTTGATAATTTTGTTATTCTATATTATACCAAACTTTTAATTTGTTGTATACCCCTTATTTACGATAGTATACGATTTGGATATCTTCTATAAAAAAACAGAAATGTTTTTTATTGCCTACAACTAAATTTTGTGAGCATTTCTATTGAATTTTTTTGCAAATAGTACGTAGCACCTTTTATGTTTTAGGAGAAATATTATGTTACTGCGAGTTCTTAATACACTCTAATGACCTACTTTTGCCATAATTACGTCTTCGCGTATTCGACCTACCGTATAAATGAGCGAAATAGTAATTTTAATGACTCATTATCCAAGTTATTTCAAGTATTGCAGTCATTATTGCGAAAAACTACGTTAAAAGTTGTGCTACTATTTGTATGATTCCAAATTTAAAGAATTGAAAGAGTCAAGGCGCTGCAAGTTATATTAAATAAATAACAGGCATTTGTTTTGTGAAGATATATTTCGGCAAACATAAAAAGGATGAACATTGATTATCTATTGCAATTAAGATCATCTAACTATAATATTAATTGTATTTGTTTCTTCGGTAAAACAAGTGTTTTAGAGATAAAAGCTGATTTTCGATTGTGACCCGAGCTTAATTTGAAATACACTCACTACTAAAGCTATTTCTCTAAAAAGAATTAAAATCCCTGATATCCAATTCAGAATAAATTCGTGCATATTAATGAAAGCCTTAAAAGAAAAGCGTCTCAAGAAGGTTAATTAAGTTTTTCGGCAATTCCATGGAATTAGCTCAATTTAGAAACTAGACCAGTGTATTTCCGCGCAAGCCTAGTGATTTCCGCAGTACATTAATAAAGTAGACGCATGTTAGATAAATTAGACACTTCAATTAAGGATAGACATAAATGATGGTGATTGAATGAGTGACTGTGATGTTTGCTCTTGGTAATAGGAGTAGACATGCAACTTAGTTTAATGTATATGTATTATTATACATTAATACTACTATTGTAGAAACATTAATACTAGAATTTTAAATGTGTTTTCAGTTAGAGTTAACGTGAATTTTATTAAATTAAAGGAAAAAATAAAGGATCAGAATTATATTGAACCTATTTTGTTTTGTTTCGCAACAAGAAAATAGCTTTTTATTTCTAGCAATTTTAAACGTAAACGTGTAAAAAATTGTTTAAAGATGAAACATTCAAGAGCCGGAAGCAACTGTAATCTAGACTTTGCGAATAAATTGAGATATTTTAATTACACTTTAATCAATGCGTTCTTAATCTATATTGCGAAACTTGGCACGCGAACTCTTTGCTAGAGAGAGCCAAATGTGGTGATGTTAATTTTGTTTTTCGTTATCGCTTCGGCATAATCTTATGCGTTCTTCATGGCGTTGCACTTATCATTTATACTACTGTGTAATCTTATGTTTTTGTTGCATAATGAAATTACACATTCAAAAATAAACTAGCTATTGAAGTCAATAGAATTAAATTTTATATTTTTGAAGCCTACTAAGAGCAGTGTCGACCTAGTTTCCTCAGCGTGCGACCCTCGTCCCTGAGGTCTTAGGTTCGAACTCCGGCTGTGCTCCAATGGATTGTCTGTGTACGCATTTAACACTCACACGTACTAAAGTCAGGAAAGAAGAAAAAGAGAAAGTCAGGCACAAAATATGTCTGATCACCTACTCGCCTATTAGAAGGAACAAATGATCATGAAATAGATACAAAAATCTAAGGGCCAGACCTAAAAGGTTGTAGCGCCTCTGGTTTAGTTCAGAAGCCCCAAGGGCTTCGCTCGCATCACGCTTTAACTATAAATAATCATTCCTTTTTGGAATGTCCAAATCTTAAAATATATCTAATATTCTGGTTAGACTCTAACCCTATGTGGGTTAGGTGGTGCATTGATAAATCAGGAATAGTTAGTTTTGGGGATAAGTCTAAAGAACCTCAACAAATTTAGGTTAATTAGATTTTGTATGGCAAAAATAAAGATCCCTAGAGCAGCGGTAAACAATATTACCCTTCGAATTGAGTATACTTTTAAAAGGTACGAGAAAACTTAAAACCACTGAAAGTAAATTTGGTTCGTTAATTTCGATCTTAAATACGAATAGGTACTATGAAGAACATAGTAAAGTTTCAGAAAAATGTTATTTTCGGGCTTTCAATGGCAATAGTAGGTAGTCTCACCTAAAACATAGGTTTGCTAAGAATAGAACCTGTCCTGGGCTATTATCTAAGTCCACTGTACACTGCTCTACTAATACCACAGATACATATTACTTTATTTCTAAAATCGTATAGAAATTACATTGATAATATGGACAGTATGAATACACACTATTATCTCATTGGCTAATTCATATTGGAAATAAAACATACTTAATCAGATTAAATGCTTTTGATTTTACTACTAATTTCTCTACTATCACACTTTTAAAATTATTTATTTGCTGTTTAAAATTATAAGCCTCCCACGCCGATACGCGTGTATATTTGTAAACCACATGATACATCAATCGTTTTATTATTATTCTTATTCTAAATATTTCTAAAATTGTATTTTAATCACGTAAAGTATTTCTTAGTTACACAATGGATGAAACTAAACATTAAACGCTTTAGATTAAATTTTCTCTAAATTTGTTTAGTACATTTGGAAGTTAGACAATTTATTACCAACTATTAGGCTGGAACGGGTACTAAATCATCACGATAATAATAACGTATACTGATGATTATACATTGTGAGGAATAATTAACTGCTGAGGTTGAACCCCGCTCTGTATCTCCATTACCCAAGTATTTCTTAATTAATGCGAGAATTTAGAATAATTTAACCTAATTTGTTTTATGAAATTGTCATTTAAAAAATTGTAATAAAAATTTGGTTAAAGTTCAACTATATTTCCCCCCACTATTTTGGGTATTGGTTTTTTATGTATGGCGTCTCATATATAGAGCATAGGGCAGACACAATCCTTCGTCTTTTTCATTGATCTTATTTAATATTATATCATACTTAGTTGGTAATAAACTTACTTGTAGTGTTTAGAAAATTTAATAAAACTGTTCAGTCTCGTAGTATTTGTATTTTAATATTAGCAGATATATTTTAGTACGTTTACCTCATACATTTTTTGGTATAGTTTCCCGTTCAACATTATAAAATCCCGCATGGTTGTTTCACCATTGAATCCATATTCGGTAGATTTTGGCTATACAATTTCTGAATACTTCAGTCGTAATTTACAATGAAGTTTGCTAGTGTTCCATTATAGCAAAAATTGTTTGAAAGCATACCGTAAATAGGCTTTGAATGCCCCAATCACAGTAACTTTTAGCGTATGCCTCTGCAATGCTTTAGAATTTATGGTCTTTGCTCGTTATGAGCGAGTTAGCCAATGTGCGACATGGCTGGCAATGCTATTTCACGACCGCCAGCGACGCTCTAATATTGCCCTATGGCAATTTATGATCTGGCTCGACCTTCCAATGTCTACATAAACCAGCTTCGTAATTCACTTCAATTAGGTCCCGACAAAGAGATTAAAATGAACACAGATGGGACGAGTGAAAGATATTTGGGAACTAAGTTATATTACATTAGCTGACCCGGCAAACATTTGTTTTGCGATGTATATTATTTCTAGGAAACATTTTTTTAGTTCATTAAAAATAACTATCTACAATAATAAAAAATAGGAGTTGATCGTAGAGGGGTTGTATATATTTTTTAATGTTACATTAAAAATTTAAATTTCGTCCAAAAAATAAAAATAAAATGTTAGGAGACAACCTTTATCACTTAGGGGTATGAAAAATAGATAGTAGCCGATTCTCAGACCTACTGAATATGCATATAAAATTTGATACAAATCGTTCTCGTTTCGGAGGAGTATGGCAACTAACATTGTGACACAAGAATTTTATATATGAGATGTACTGTAATGTACTTTGTGCATATTTTTGATGCTATGTAATTTGATGATTTATGATTGAACATAAGTAGGAAAACCCATAATGCCCTTATAACATTTAATAACATGTTGTTTGCATTAAATGTTTTATGAGCTTCGCAGCATTTAAGTGATCTCATCTCATTATTTTGATTGTATAAAAAGTATGCAAACCGGTTTTTTTTTTCAATAACTTTTTAAAATTTAAGCTGAATTTAGGCTTTATATAAACATATATTCAAACCTTATGATACTATCTAGTAGAATGAAATTAATTTAATTTTAGACTAAACAAATATACTTTCACTGTAAAAATCATACGAGTATATAGGTTAGTTACCGTCTAAGGTGTATCTAAGGCAAATCTATTATATATAGAGTATAGACAGTATAAGAAAATACGCTTGTAATAACCAAACATTGTATAATATAACAATATCCCGTCTTAAATATAAATACCTATAAAATGAGGTAGTAATATAAAATACTTTAAAAACCTTAAGATTTTTAAATTTTCCTGAGATTTTTCCGTTTATTCGCTGAAAACTCGTTACAGCTGTAAGCAGGTGCGTTGAAAATTTCTATCGAATTTCTTTCAGCTCACGTTTTGTCCTCAAGACACTGAACATCCTGAACGTATACAAAATTACGAAATCCTATTTATTATTTAGAATATTTATTATCATGAAGGCTTTATGTGGATCAATTTAAGAAAATATTCTTACCACCTTTTTTCGGCGATTATTATTTTTAAATAAAACGTTTAGTAACTGATTCTACAGAATTTAAGAAAAATTTTCATTACCCAAGAAGGCACTTTCTTTAAAAACATTCCAACTTTTTAAGGAATTCGTATTAACTTTTCCCGGAAATAGAATTAAAAAGAAAGAGTACAATGATTCCCAACATTCCCTACGTAAATCTCGTAATACTGTGATAAGAATGTACTCTTCGCGTTTAATATTTATTGTTAAACCTCCTTACAATTCGTATAATCCTGGTACGCACGTACTTTTTTTAGCAGTCTTTGTTCTTTATTGCATTTAACGAATTTCTCACAAAGTAAGTAATTTATAATAATTACAAGATATTCCAAAAGTTCCAATAAAAGCTTTTATATAGTCGATTTAAATAATTAAACCAAACTCACATCATACCAATCAAATTCATTCCTTAAGCTATTAAAACCTTTAATGTATTTAAAAATTGATTTACTCTCGGTTTCCTTTATATATTTTGCGAAGCAGGAGCCCCATAGAAGCCTAAAATATAATGGGATCAGGGAGAGACTCAAAAGGTATTGTTCATCCTGCTCTAATCCCAGCCAAGAACTGTTATTTTCTTCTCGTATATCACACATGTGTGTACTGCTTTGTTTTAACGTTTTCACTCTGAGTTAATAGGATTCGAAATTTGGTTTGGAAAAGCATTATCACTTGCAAATACGGATAGAACCGAGATTATGATAACGTGTGTGTGTATAGAAATACTTCAATGCTTAGATACGAGTTCAGAACTAGCTGTACATAAGTTTTTTAAACGGAAATTCTGCTTGAGGTAGTCCAATTAAATATATGGGTCGTATCGAATTCACTGTCAGTGTCATATAGTGCACTATTATGTATCAGGACAATCGCATGAGTGAGTTCTGATCATCGAACGATAAAGTCTAGCGTTGGCAATTCCTGCTTTATAAAATATACAGTTTTAATTGCATTTAGTTACCATAATATTACAATTACTTAAAATCGAAAAAGTATAAAACCGTTCTGACGTTTCGTGTAAGACACTGAGTGCCAGACGAAAAAATTTAATTGATACTAATAAATTTCAGAAAATTATGGAAAAAAGTACGGTAATATTCGATGCATATTGGAGGATTATGAAAAATGTAAACATTAAAATGAGCCATGTTTATGGTTCATTATAACGTTTTCATTTTTCTGTGATAAAATTATTGGAATAAATAAATTGATAAAAATTTAAGATTTATTTTTTTGGGTTATTAAAATATTACGGTTATGCTTCGTCGGTAGTTAACGAACTAGACATTTTTAAAAATAATTACTTGAAAACATACTGACCGCACCAAACTAAAAACATCGAATTAGTATAAAATATATTTTCTATCTTTATTACTAACTGCTTGTATTAATAAATAATAGCTTCCAACTGATTAATATACCTTCGCTATAAAATATTTCTTAGCGAGAACATTTTACTGGCAATATTTAAAAATGAGCACTGTAATATATAAAACTCTTGTTTATTTATGTTTTACCGCATGCAACACTGAAGCTTAACATAATCTTAATTCTTTCTTTAATACACAGTATTATGCATTTCGCATCTGTGGTCTGAACTGTAAGTTGACACTGTAATCGCATTACAGTGCAACAGTTTTTATACTGAGATTTATACTAGAGAAAACTGAAATAAACTTGTAACAAAATAATAGTTTGAAGGGCCCCTTGTGGCAAATGGCGTCGACAGGTGTGCACGTGACTACGCAACAATGATGCTACACAAATACAAAATAAAGTAATGCTTCTTTATTTTACCCTTTGCACGTATTGTGTTAATATGACAAAGTTGATACACGAGTGAAATATTTCATATAATTAAAATGCAAATTCTTCTTGGTACTTAACGGTAAAAGCTGATGTTATTAAAGGGGATTTTCTTTTATAACCAACTTGACTTAACCTGCTGAAGAGATAGATGATGAGGCACTTTTTTCGTATTTTGTTGAAGCGCTCAGATAGCATCTCAGGCATCTTACAATGTTTACAATTTACATAAATATTATAATATTACCTTTTCATAACTTTTTACCATCGTAATCTCAGGTGCTATGCTATTAAGAGATCTTTTAAGGTTTTTAGAAATGTTAACATACTCAAGGCGTGAAATCATTTTATTTAATACAATTTTGTTGCTTAGAATATTTGCGTATATTTATCTATAATAGTATAATAACAGTGATTAATAAAGTTCCGTTTTTGTTCCAGGTAAGATGATTATACTACAATGTTTAATACAAGTAAGTACAGAACAATAGCGTTGCTTTAAAAGTATTTATTGCGAGACGGATTGTCGCTATCATTGTTATAAACCAAGGCGATAAAAGTAAATGAGAAAAAGCCAAAGGTACGGGGAAAACGTTAACAGGTCGATAATGCGAAGCCATCAAGTGCGTACTCGGCCCGGCGGGATCTGCCCGCCTGCCTAATGACGGGTCACGCATTTAAATAGCCTGCTTCCGATCCAATTACATGTATGTATTCATATACAAGTCATCATTCGCATCAATACACCCTTACCCAATCGGTGACAGGCGCTGATTAATTCCAGACGTACCTCCATTATCGTCATTTAAATTTCACGTGAGACTCGACGCAATTTACATGAATAACTTGATGAAGTCATAAATTCGAAATTTTATTTCGTATTGTTGATTGTCGTAAATTGTTTTCCGATTTATGTCTTCAAGATAACGAGTTCAATTTTGCAAATCATCAACGAGAAAAATAATTAACTGTCTGACTCGGCAAAACTTTTCGATCTTCTAGAAAATCCTTCTTAGTTTAATGAGGTTTTCGTTAAAATGTCAAATTCAGTGTTTAAGCAATTCACTGGTTAAGTTAACAAGGCCAAAATTGTTTCACAAACTGTCTTTACCTCGACTTTCATGCAGTTCGTCTGAAAGTATTGATTTCCAATGGAGTAAAACTTTGTCAGGAGAAGTTTCTTTGGAACAACAACTTAAGTAGAATACATTCAACAATAAGTAATTTCCTTATATGGATTCTTTGAATCTACTTAGTAACTTAACAATAGAATGTGAATTCTCAACCTAGAAAATAACAGATGAACCTTTTAGTGTGTACATTAGCGCAGGCCTGTATAATTTGGAAACGAAGTGAGTTCTATTGTTTAAAGGCTGTATTTATAAAGCTCTTGGTGAAATTAGTCCGCCACCTCAGGTGCACTGGCGCCCATTACTAACCGGATTCTCTAGGAGCAGGACTTCCGTGGTTACCGCATAATCTGCGTTGTTTTTTCATATTTTTTGGTTATAACTTTTATGCTTATTATCATTAAGCTTTCCTTGGACAATGTTTAAAACAAAAGAAGTTTTTGTATATATTAGGTATCTTGATGATAGATTTGTACTGTTGTGTTGTTACTTAATATATTTGAAAGAATGTATTCGTTTAGTTTCTTACGGATGCCGCAATTTGCGTATATGCTGTAAAAAACCACACAAATTATTTTTCATTATTAGATTAGTTAGTAGTTTATTTACTAGATAAATTAAGTCGTGGTTTAAAAATATTGAAAACAATCCTATATATTTAGGCTTGAGTTCCGAGTGCTCTTGATAAATATTGTTTGATTGATGGTCGAGAAGAATGACCTCAACTCTACACATTGGCATTCTAAAACGATTTATTCATACGTCAACTCGACTGTGAATTTTTTTGTGAAAAAAATCCGCTATAATTGTGCCCTTTGTCCCAACTTTTTAAAACGTTCATAATCGTGTAAATAGCGGTATCATTTCGTTGTATGAGAAAGGTTAACATTTCATATTTTTCATCTTCTCGTTATGAAAAATTTAAGCTTGTGTAGACTTTTACTATTTTGCGGTTCAGGCGTCCGAGCACGAGCGCGCATTAACAAATTTAAGTAATTAGTTTTATTTCTAGTGTAATTGTAGAAAAACGCTGTAGTAGAGCGATTTGACGGTTTTGGGCTTTAAGGGTTGGAATAAGGCTACAGTATAAAAGCGTTCGACAAAACGTGTGTTTTGCGATTTATGTTCCAATAATATTTATTATACTACAAAAACATACATATAAAAATTAAATAAAAAAGCAGGTAACATAAGTTATAAGGCAACGGGCGGCCTAATTCTTCCTGGCAACCCTAATATGGAACAATAAAAAAAGAAACATCTATTGAGGGTAAAGTACAAGAAGTGCATAAAGTATATCGGATTTGTTTTGTAATACCATTATACGTATATAAAAAGAAATCCGATACTTAACGCGACCACCGTTAGTAGGTAAGTACACATCTGTTGGCTTTAAGTTTTCTTTATATTTAATGTAACCTAAACGAATACGGCTAAGAAAGTGGAGAAACGTTATCTAGAATGAATTGCTGCAAACGAATTACTGTTCGATTTTCAATTGGGATTTTCTATCAAATTTGCCAGCTCGTTTCTGCTGAGCTTGCCCGTTGTTACGATGGAGCGTGTAAAAGGTCCACGCATTTAGCTTTACTCAAAATAGTTTTTCCATCCCAATGGATTAATTGGAACAATTTTTTAAACGTGCTAAATATTTTGAAAACACTCATCACACACACAGCAAGTTTTGAAACAGATGTAAATGTACTCTAATAATATTTAAATCGATGAATCCTGCAAAGTTGTTTTATCTGAACTTTATTGAGAATTTACAAAAAGAGTTGCAAATGCGTGCACATAGTGTTATAGCTTGAATAATGAATACCGATATTTATACTGTAGTGATATGTGATCATCAAAGTTTAAATAATAATACAATATTTTATTTATTCATAAATTTTAATAGCAATATAAAACGGTCATAGTGGAGACAATACCACGACGCAGTAGACGCAGATGAAATTATTACGGTCATTGTAAGCTATAACCTTGAAAGAATAAGTATCGTAGAAGAAGCTTCCGCCCAGAAAATTAGCGTTTATCTCATGCATATTAATGGGTACTTCGTAATGGCCCTGTCAACAAAATTGAATTCATTTCCAACTTTCCCCTTATATTTGCCTTTTTATAATCCTTGACCTCTTCACTGTGCGGAAATCATGTATTTCCCGCCGTGCTTCACTCAAAATTGCTTTTCATGGATTTTTAATGTATTTCTTAAGTGAATATTTTCATAAAGAAAAATTTAGTTTTTTTACGTTGCATTTAAATTTGTTATAGAGAGAGATGGACCGGCAGTAAAATAACATAATTGTGTGACAAATGAGTGACTTGGTTGAAGTATTAATAGTTATATAGAATATCAATTTACAAAGTATATATTATTAATATATTGTTGAGTTACTGTCTACACATTACATACATTGAAATATATGACATATTAATTAAAACACAAAGGGCTTTTAGACAATGCATTTAAAAAGCAAACATAAAAATCTGTCAATTTCCCACGGAATAAAGTAATAGGCAATATATGATTTTCTCCTTCCAACCTAAAACAATATTTGTTTTGTTTCATTTGACCTCAAAACCTCTGTGTTATACGTCTTGTGCGGTTTCAACTAATCCGCTAAGGTGATGATCGATGCCATTATTATAAATACTATTTACCTTTGCCACCATGCAATTATCAGATACATTAAAAGCCTTTTTCAATATAGGCCCAAGTACGAAATGCTGACATGGCTTACTCAGTTGATAATTCCATAATTTATTTGTTCTATTACTTTCCTTCACTTGCGCAATTATAACCTTAGCCTGTAATAAATTAGTCGAAACATAATAAAATTTATGACATTGCTGTACTTTGATTAAAACATGTAATATATTATATACAATGTTGTGATCAATACAGTTTTAGTAATTATTCCTAGATTTCATAGAGATAAGAACTTTAAAATGCTCACACTAAGTTTTACTTGTGTTGCTTTTACGAATGTTGTAAGTTGCATAAACCAAAGAGCTCGAACTTGACATTCTTATATCTATTTCTCTCATCACTTTTCGTATTTTGTACCCAAAAGGGTTAAATATTCATTAAAATATTGATGGACATGATACGCCAGGAATCTTGGACCTGGTCAAGCAAATTAAGTAACCCGAACCCAATAATTAATCCACAATTGAGATTGAAAACAATCTGAGATCAGGCCGTGACTGTCGATCGATCTCCTATCTGCATCCCAATAACCAAACCCTACGAAGACAATCCATTTTCGGCGACGGATAAAATGTTCTTTGTCGTTCCATTTTACCGAGTTCCACAGTCACCGATACGACCTCCCATGGATAGCTTGTATCGACAGATGGCTATTACAATCCGTCGATTGGTTATTGGCACACTTGTTACAACATTTAGATTAAGATTACTATCTCAGATGGTGGATTATGGATTGAGATACGTTATTGGGTTCGGGCGTAAATCGATAACTAGACCGTTGCGTCGCGCTATAGTCTTGCTTCAATATTTTTACTTAGTCTTAATACTGACCTTGGTAATAGAACATCTCTTGCGGAAATCCAGTGAATATATCACATTACTATAATTTTGCAGGTTATTTAATTTGACATCACCACAGTCCGTCATCTTTGGTCCTTTACAAATCTCATACGTATTATATGTAGCTTTATATGGTCCCTAAAAAAGAATTATTAAATTTACTTGCTTCATATATAGAAGATATTTAAAAGTAGGTACTAACATAGTTCTGATTTGAAAGTACTTGACAAATTAAACATAGTATTAATATTTTAATAAACACTGAACACGTGTTTGTATACATTTTTCATGTACCAAAATGATTGGTTTCTTTTATGTATGTGCTATAAATTGTAATTTCCCCTACAATTATTATAATTTACCGAATAATGCATTTTAAACATTAATTGCGGCAAACATAATATAATAGGTTTATAAATAACTAAATAATACGCCATTATAATAAATTATTCAATGGCTGAATTGGGCTCCATAATTGCATGTACTCAATTCCTTTTTGTTGTTTAATAATTTTGTTACAATAAAAAAACTAGATAAAAACACGTAGGTGACTTTACACAGTTTGTTTAGAGTGATGTTTTAAATGTATAAATACTTGAGTTGCGTCATATATTATCTGCATTTGATTAATTGTACGGATATTTGGCGTATCTATTGGTATGTAGAGGTTAATAATAATCCGTGTGGACTACTGTACAATAGTAAAATACATTTAGATTACAGTCTATTTTGTATTTGCGAGAAACTTCAACCTATAAATGTACAAAATATCTAAGGTGAAATTTACTCTTCTTTTATGTCTATGCCATTAGTATATGTAAAATATTTGTTTAAGAACGAATAACATATAATATTGTTCTACAAGTGGAAGAAAAGCTAAAAGCAAATTTCTACTAATTTATATTTTTAACCCCTTCCTAGTGGGAGTTTAGTTGACAGCATTTTAATTTTCACACAATATACAGTAACACAGACCTAGGTTTAAAAATAAATAAAAAATAAACATACATATACTATGCCAGTAATAAGAGAACATTAATATAACTAAAAAAATTGTGAGCCGTCATGGAACGGCAGATGTGAAACATCGGAATTATTTTGTACAAGTATGCATAAAATAACAGGTTATGACAGGAACTAAATAAGGCGTTATATAAAAATAAAATATTACTATTTTTTCCAGAAAACTACTACTTACTACTTTGGGACTGACTGAATTAATTATTACTAGTAAAAGTGATCTGAAATTTAAATAAAACTTGCATTAGTAGAAGTAATACGCAGTATCGTCAGTAAACGATATTCTAAGAAGCTTCGATTGGATAATCCTTTGAATTTCCTAGCTTTAATCGTAATTTATTCTAAAGAGAATTTGTTCGTTCTCTCATTTCATTATGGCTAGTCGTTAACTTATATTGCTTCAATATAAAGTGATCGCTTTCGACCCAGACTACACCCGTCAAAATCTTTATAATTTTGTCTATAGTGACAATATATAAAGTCACCTTACGTTGTATATTGATAAAAATCAAAACGTTTTTGTTATATAAAAAGTTACGTGATTACTTTAAAAAGTATTTTATCGGACTAAACGTTTTTAATTGTTTTAACTTGATAATTAGGTTAGTTTACTTTTAAACACAACAAAAGGTGTCGATAAACCGTTGTCAATCGCCGTTTGCGGCGAATGAAAAATGGTTACGCCCAAAACATTTCTCATAAAATTTGTTGTTTGAAATATATGGTAAAGATATGATACTTATATAATCTAACCAACTTATTACAATTACACTTCTTTAAATTGCTTCAGTATTGCAGATATGAAAGTTATCAGGTCGAATCGAGCGATCATTAGTGCATTTTATTTCGAAGCCGTTCCGCCCAAGTTCCGCGAACCGCTTAATGCGTTTCCCCATTACGTGTCACCTGCGTCATCAACGTTTTTTACGCATTATTTTTATGCTAATTGAGACTAAACGTATTTTTAATTGTTGACAGAACGGCGCTCTTTTTATGTGTCCATATTATATCTGGTAACCAACCAGGGTCGGACCAATTTGTGCGTATGCTTCCATATTATCTTAGGCAAATAGGTTTTTAAGTTTGTATGTCTACGTCATTGATTTTTGTTGTTAAGACACGCTTGAGTCCAATTTTCCCTACAACATTCAATCGTTCTCTAACCGCCAATACAAATGGCTTATACTATACAGCAACATGACATTGACATGCAAATCGAAAAGTTAAGGAATTTCTATTGCCTCCTAAAGATTGGCGTTTTTACAAGCTGAAAAGATAAATTTAGTTTCAATGCTTATTAAAAACGTGTAAAAAGTATAATCATCATTTATTTTAGGCAGGAATAAGGAAAAGCCTACACAAATGAACCACATATTAAACTATATTGCCTCGACGGTTTCTTACTACATAATTTCATTTCTAAATCTAAAAATTTAAAAATAAGTAAATGATAAATTAAATTAATCTATCACTTCTACGCAGATGTATAAATAGTTATATTATACTTTGCGGCATTTTTACTCGGAAAGTAGTAAGTGTTTAGGCGAAGGTTCGGTACGAAGGCTGCTTCTAAGCCAGGCCCCGACTCGACCTCTGTTTGCCGGCTTATGTGGCCATCCCGAAGCTTACTCTAAATTGCAATTAAATGAAGTGGCGCATTTGCTTCAAACTTCTGATTGTTTAGTGAAAAATCTATTTTATATGTTAAACTAAAGAAAAAGAATTACCCTAATAATTAATGGACGTAACATAGGTTAGGTATTTAAATAAATAGGTTGGTCCAAAAAAGTTCGTATTTTTAGTCACCATAGTAATAGTGCAAGTCGTTCTAATTGTTTTCTTTGTTTTGTTTGTTATAGAAAAACCCAACTTAGCTCATCATCGGAAATTTTCGTAGAGTTTAGTACAAGTTTAACGATTTTATATTTGAGTAATGTACTGGGCATACCTTTTTGCTACAAATAGGAGATAAAACATACAGGTGGGAGAGAAAAGTCCGTTCTGTTACAAAGTAAATGAACGGAGTCACTAATAACGTTTAAACTAGATGCGCTGATAGGTATTTAAAGCGTTCGGATATTATTTATACCTAGTCCGGTAACTCCAGTTTAATATCCGCCCAGAAGCATTTAATAAGCTTCCTCTTCTGATCAAACGCCTTTAAAATTATACCAAATTAGGACGGTCCTTTATCACATTTTATGTGCGACCGAAACTGAGACCTATCGTTTATAAGTTTTGGTTTTCGGTCGACATATACATGAACTATAATATAAACACAGATTATATCGAAAGGGTTAATAAAACAAATGAACCGTGTTTTTTATTTCGGCAATGTTGTCGTAATTTGCTACAAGATATTTTATTTGTTTAAGACAACTTTATAGTTTTCATGCAAAATGTTTAGTTCAATCAAAAGTTAAATATAAACATGGAAACTGGCTGCATTATTGATTAAAAGCACTCGAAGATTAACCTGTGTTAAATTGCTTTATCTTTTCTTTGTAAAAATAGCAAGTTACACTTAAGATATAAAATTACGTACCTATATTGAAATCGAAATAGTAGATAATCAGTAGAATCCCTTGAATACATAAAGAAATATCCAATCCTTTAATCATTTATACTCTAAAAAATAAATAATTTATAATATAGACAAAGAACACATTATTCTCACTGCTCATAGCGTATAGAAGCCATCTTTAATTTAAACATTGCATACCTAATTATCGTCAGGTGGACAATTTAGAGATAAAAAGAGAGGAAAACAGAGGAAGGTCTATTTAAAAGATTTCCATCTCAATTAGATAATTCCTCAGATTTATTTTTTGTCAACTTGAACTATAATTATTCAACTAAGGCTAAGATAGGAGTTACGTCTGACTGCGGTTTTGAAAACTAAAGTTAGAAAGCGACTATTCAACAGAATAGCTTTCATGTTCACCACAACTTGATTTCTTGTTGTTATTTAACTAATATTCCAAGACTGTGTTAATGAAACTAGACCATACATTGAATTAATGTAGTACCCGCCTTTGTTACTAGATCTTTATTCAAAGTCGACGGTTGAGGTTTTGAGTTCCAAACGCAAAAACCGGACTGTACTACATAAATTCGTATTTAATATCGATGCCATATTTCGGAATAGATTTAAATAACTATTACTTTGTATTTCATTGCACCACATTCGTTTGTTAAAATGTAAATTGCACGCCTCTGGCAGTGCTCTACTCTCGACATGTCAAAAAACCCAGTCTTTCGAAACTTGAATGACTTTTTTCTCACTAATATAACACTTACAGGATAATATGAGTGCACTAAAATGCAGTTAAATAATCTATCAAGCACATTTGGTATTTTTTTATGAACAATTATTTTGTTTAACATAGTAAATAATAACATTAAAATCAATCATTCTTGGACGTCCGTCAGTCTGTGTTTATGGATCCATGTATGTGGCAGAGAAATTGGTCGAAAAATTTATCGTACCAGAATACTTTTTTTCTTATTATATAAAGTTATATCCTGGGCTGATTCCTAGTTAATATTAGCGTTCTAAGTACTGTCGTTTAATTATAATTTGTAAAAAACTAAAATACGACTGTGTATTTTCCTCACCTTAGAATTATGGCGCCACTATATATTTTTTTATTACATTATTGTTTTTTTTCAATCATTCATTTTCATTTATTTTTTTTTTAATTTATTTTTTTTGTTATTTTGGTTGAGAATTTTTTTTTAAATTTGAATGAACGCTATGAGGCGTGCACTTTTGGATTTTCCAAACTATTTTAACATTATTGCTTTCACGGGGTAATGCGCCAGGTCATCTGGAAAGCAACTCTTATCTCAAATATACAAAGATTCTCTTATAATCGTAATGTAGTTAACGATTCTTGCGAATAAAATGCGGTCACAAGCAACGTATTTTAATACAATCAATTTTGTCGGGAACTGTTTATGTAGTGTGAGAATAAGGAGTTGGCTGGAAGCTAAAGCACTTTAGATCGCTCGAAGTGTGATGAATGGGCGGTGGTTGGCTACGCTCGTTGGAACGTTGCTGTCCCACTCATATGATTGATATCGTGTATTATGCCGTGGAATTAATATAATAATGCTATTAATAGACAAGTAGTACCTGGTTAGATATGAATCTACGTTTGTTCAGAATTCATATTAATGTCTTTTAAGAGTATGTAAAGAAATATATTTCTTAAATTAGATTATTCATTATCTATTTTGTTTTTATAAATGTTCATTTAGTTTTTTTGTTAGTCTGTGGAAAAAACACTAGTTTTGTTTGTCTATGTATGTGTCCTTTTTTAATTTGAATATTAAGTGTTTGTTATGAGTACATTTTTAATTGATTAAAAAAGAAATAGGGTAAAAGTACAACTGAAATAGCAAACTCTAAATGTTGTTTCTTAAAATAAATATTTTTGCAACACATTTGAGTTTCACTCCCTTATAAGTATTTTCGTCATTTATTATGTACTTTTTTACGTTTAGAAATTTTATAATTGTTTAATCAAAGTATAATAATTATTAAGGCCTTTAATTTGAAGTATTGTTCTCATATAATGTACATTAAAAACAACTCATCAATTCAAATTAATTAGCAAAATGATATTTCGAATTTTATGTTTTTAAATACGCATCGAAAGGTTTCACATTGATAACTTAATAGTCTAGATAGATAATTGTTTATTTTGTTTAAAATTTAAATCGTTCAGAATGATTCACTAGAAATTAATTAAATGTATACTATGCCTCTTTTATGATTAAGAACTGTAACGTAACTATTTAGTTCGATATAAAATAATTCTGATCCGAAATGTCATCTAAGTTTTTAAATTGGTTTAATGTAATTAAAATCTGAGAACATGGGTATATTTCTGCATTCTTTTTTCTTATCTCCATTGGCAAGTCAACGTTTACGTGGTTATACGTCACAATTATTGTTTCATACTGAATATAAACCTGGATATGTGTTTGACAATCAAACCATTTATTACGTCTTGTCTGGCAAATAGTACTAAAACTATTCCTAATCGTAGTGTACCTGTATATAACAGTAAACACAAGCATTTACCTTTAATTACTTAGTGAAGTTGGTTATTGCGCCCAATGACATTGCTAGTTTTCTATTCCTATAATGGAGTTAGACTTGATTAACTTATTTTCCGACGAAGGGAGCGAGTGAAGTGTTTCCCTCGCGACTTTTCCGGTTTAGACGAATTTCCGAGTTTGTGTTTCTTTTCTGATTTCTTTATAGTTAATGTATCTGACTATTTGATGTGTGCAATTTACACTCGCTCGTTCGGCGTAGAAAAGCATTTTAATTGAAAAGGCATGTCTTAGACCAAAATATCATACTAATAAATAAACACCTATAAATAAAAACTATCACAGCTGGAAAGTGAGATCTAAAGTGAGTGGCCTGAAAAAAAATTGATAGGCAGTAGTATACGCATATACATATTAATAGCTGATTAATTTTGTAATCATTACATCTGTACGGATTATTTCGGACTCCTGACTATTCTGTTAATTATAATGTTATTAAGTTTATGTTTGCCTCAAATACGACTAATAACTTCATTAGTTTTACTAACTGCCAATGTTTTTGCATCATCTAAGTTAATTCGCTTTTGCGATTCGTGGTCAGATATTTATTTTAAGTTGTTTTTATATAGACGCGTAGCTCTTAGCTCTGAGGTTGTTTGATTCTCGGCTACCAATTTTTTTTCTATCTGCGCATTTAACATCCACTCTAACGGTGAAGGAAATCAGTCGTCATGACTGAGGCTCAAAATTTACGGCGTGTCTCTTAAAAAAATTAACTAAACATTTATTCAAACTCGTACATAACATATTTTATTCAGAACATCCGTTCTAACTTTAGCTAAATGATTTTGACCAAGCAATGCACGCTGAAAATGACAATGGCCTCTTGATTGGTCACCTCAATTTAGAAGGCATTCCGGCTAACCTCCGGAATGCCGAAATAATTCCCATTCCTGACCCTACACCGATGTTAATCTATATTATTATACAACGCTCATACCACCGTATAATCTATATGACTGGAAGCCTCGTGTGTGCTCTAAGAACTTGTATGAAATTGTGGGGATTTCTTTTCGTCTTATATTGTTGATAGTTTTTTGAAGTGAAACTTCTTTATCGGGGTTGGAAAAAAATTTAGTGTAACATTTTTGCGTTACGCGTCACATTTTTCCGTTACGCGCCATGTTGCTTTTTGAAGTCAAACGTCTCTTTATGGGCGTTAAAATATGACATATAGTATGTTTTTGACTTTGAAGTTTGACAACGGATTACATTTTCGAAGTCAAATTTCTTTATCGGCTTTAAAATATGACATATAGTATGTTTTTGACTTTGAAGTTTGACAACGGATTACATTTTCGACTTGAAATTTGCTAATCGCAATTTGCAGGAATTTATTTGTAAATTGTATGCTAGGCAGTGTATCAAAATTTACTGTGTTTAAAGAAATAGTTTCGGACCTCTAAACTTAAAACAAACCAATTATGGCTCTGCGTACAACAAAGGTTTTATATAAGTTTCACTTCTTACGTGTGTACACCTAGTACACGCACACATTTTTATTTAAGTGATCATTTTTCTGTTGCTTAAACACGTCGGATGTGAAGTGATACCTACATTATACATCTACAATCACAATGTTGACGTCATACCTTGAAACGCCCTAACAAAGTTATTCAGTCCGCTAAGGATATATTCAACATTTCGACCTTAGTCCCTAGGGCCTAATAGCATTCATCAAACTCCTCGGTATGTAGAATTCGAAAATTGATTTTTTTTATCATTAATGAGGAACATGAAACTTTCTGAAATACAGCCATGTAATGGTGGTTTTAGCTTCTGTTATGTGTATATAGAAACCGGTTACAAATCAATTATCCAGATAAGGAAAACGAGCGATTATGCTACAATTGACTAATGTATCATATCTTAAGTCCAGGTATAATAATTAAGACTAAGATAATTGAATTGGATTACTGACATTAATAGTGATTACTATATATCGCCCGTAATACCTGTCATGATTTAGATTTACTGAACTGATAATAATGAAAAAATATTTGGTATCCTTAATAAAATTAATAAAGATTATAATTGTACCTACGAAGAAACATATTATTTATTTATTTAAAATTCTTATTTTAAATATACCTGTAACCCAATATTAATTTATGAATGGGCGACTGTTTGATTTAGATATTGAAGAATTTTATTTGTTTCATATGAGGTTGTTAAATTAGAAGGTTTGATTATCCGTTAAATGTTCCTTTATTTAAAATCTATTTTTGTATAATTATACAGAAATATATTCTATGCCAACTTTTACCACTGCGGTATGGGTACGTAGTGATAAGTCTAACTGGAAAAATATATTTTGCTGCGTCTTCTGAAAGACTTATCCTTGATATTACAAAACCGCCAAGAGCAATAACTAAAATTGTTTGCATAATTATATTTGAATACCAACCTACCGTCTCCCTTTGCATAGACCGAGTAAACATCTACTTTTTATAAAAAAAAATGTATGCGTGTACTAGTGTACACACGTAAGAAGTGAAACTTCTTTATGACCTTATTTTACGAAAAATGATATGCAACTTTACAGAAATAAAGTTAACTTAGATAAAGTTAAAAAAAGGCTTTTATTGTCATAGACAATAGACATTAGACATAGATAGAATAGAATAAATAAATACAATACAAATAATACAATTATTAGGCAAGTAGGCAAACTTCACAAACCACAAATCTTGCAACTAATCAATAAACTGGATCCGAAATAGCAGGGCAAGAAAAAGATGGCGCGTAACGGAAAAATGTGACGACGTCACGTGACGTAAATTTTTTTCCAACGCCGATAAAGAAGTTTCACTTCAATAATGTGTATCAATTAACCGGCTTAGAAATGAACGCGTAATTCGAAAAGTCAGTTGTTACTTATTTACATATACACATCTTAATAATGTTTTGTGCAGACATACTTCTGTGTCTGTTGCAATGATAAGAAAGTATTACAGGTGTGAAAATGTAAAACAGATGAATAACGAAATTTGATTGTAGATAAACGGACTTAATATCATGACGTATTATGTCATCGCGACAATAGAGATGATATTGATCAATTACAATCAATCGAAACGCGCCGTTGTGTCATCATTCTCACTTCGACATCGTTCTCGATATTATTTGTTATAAAGTAAGCCACACGGCATGATGGTATAGCAGATAACAGCAATAACTTAAGCATACAAAAACTGGATCTAAATTTTTACCCTCTACAAATAAATACAAATTTATGAAAGAATAAACAGCGTTGACTGTTATCGCAATTTACTGCGTCGCCGGGAGATATACCGTCTCATTTTCGGTAATATTTTCAACGTTGCCTACATAGCTTGCATAAATCATTTGGCGATAATGGTTCAAGATTGATCGACCTTTTTAAATGTAGCAAACTTGCAAGTGGGTGAGTGATGTCGGCTCGTTTTGTAAGCATTTCCTTTGCTATCGGCGGTTGCAGCCCAAACCCAATTTACATAATTAATCTGCGCTCGACAGTCAATATTGTCCGCTGCGGTCCCAATAATTATATTCAATGCGATTCGGTAATGTAAGGCCAATTCAAACAAAATTACAAAGAAACCATTTCCATAAGTTCATTAAACGGAGTCAATAAAGGCAAGATATTTCAGTTTTCCCGCTACACTAGGGATTCTATTTTTTAATTTTTAACCAAACCAACTGACGGTTGTAATTGTCCATTTGATTATTGTTTTTATCAGATCTCACGCTTTTTAATACTATATCCTTATAACGAACTCTAAGGGAACAACGTTATAATATTCATTATTTATAAAGACTCGTTTTGACGGTATGCGATCAGATATGATTTGTAATGTTCTTTTTTTTATTACTACACATTTACTAGATTTAAAAAATGGGTAGGTACAGTTGACGCTATCATATCGTCGCCAAAATGTGTAATAAAAAACCAATTTTCTAAATTGAAAATCGTACAACAAAGCGATCTTACTCTGCTTTTAGTACCGACAATTCTTAAAACAACTCAATTTTAAACGCACAAGTTTTAAGAATTTATATATTTTTATAAATCTAAATTAAATCGTATTTCTGTGGCTCTCGAATTTAGTTCGAAGAAATCTGAAGCCGAGGTTTTGGTTACAAGCAACTAACCGCTTATTTCGCGTATCAGTCGTACCGAGGCGGGGCTTCAATTAAAACTGGGAAGTTTGTTTAAATGTTTGTGCCAGTTCGCCTTTAGAAAGTTTAGAGTACAAGATAGGCTTGGGTTTAAGCACACAATACATTATCTAATGAATTAAATCTTTGCTTGAATTAATTGGTGTTATAAGCGCAGTATTGCCTATAGCTGTACTACAACTCCCAATATTTTTAGCGATCGCGATTTAACTTAATTTTTTAATACACCCGATCATATGAATCAGCAGTGGTAGTGCTACTGAGAGGATTACATAAACGTCAAGTTGATATTGTAAGTTACAGAGGGTCAATACAACTTCTGGATTTTTCCTATATGACCAATTAATTATCGTACCCGTAGGATGAAGAATCTATCAGGTGCAATCTGACTTAAACCGAACCGGCGCGGCGGAAGGTAATAAAATAAATTATTAATGAAAGAGACGAAAGAACGCTATGTTTTAATGGGCTCTACGGGACTCCATACAAACATCAACAAATTTACATTAAATAGACGAATGCAGTGAATGGGAAATGTTTACCGTCCCGTGTGATTTAACAATCATACATAGATTTGCTACGTGTGTAACGATATAAAATTGTAAATTAAGAGTAAGAAATCTGAATAAGAAGAGGCTTATTTATATTAATATATGAAATTCCACTCATTATAGAGTTGATTAGTATATTGAATGTAACCTAATTCTTAATGAAAGGTTATCCAGCTTATACTCGTACTCTCAGGTCACTGTAGGTCAGAACTCTCATTCGAACATATTCAACTTTTTGTACCGACTATTGGATGTGCATATCGATTGGCCAGTTTAAATCCTCAGATCCGAGCAGATTTGCGAATCGGTGAGAGCGATCACCCTAATGCCATCGTCGATATTCTGCTAGAATTAGCTAGAGAGATTTACGATTAGTTAGTATGGATTCAAAGTTGCAACACATAAGTGGGTATGTGTTGCAACTTTGAATCCATCACTTAAACTTAACTAAATTTTGATGTTTATTGTTTTATGTTATGTATTCCGCTCATAAAGCTTTGCGTAAATTCACGGTTTAATGAATTAGTACGCAATACTAAGCACTTCTTTAATTAGCCCCTGTTCTCGCTAAAGCTTAGCAAAATATGTGTTTAGTTCCGACACTGCTTTTAACACTGTAAGTAATTGTCTATCGTCTACTTAATGTTAGCGCTTAAAGGGGGAGTTTTGGGAGGGTTTGGCCTCGTTCTCGAAAACAGATCGCCCAAACTACGCACAGGTAGTGTCACGGCTCATTACTTTAAGATTACATTCGCTGAATCACTCTTAACGTAGGCAAGTTAACATAAGTTTTAGCGCCCTAATGGAGGCACCACCCACGTATGTCGAACCTGTAAATATTAACGAACCGTGAAAATATGTTAACGTTCTAGATTTGTTTTTAGTGAAATGTATGACGTAATCAGTCGAGACTACTGTTCAGCAAAATCTTTATGTAAAAGCAATCAAATACAAGTTTAAAACCAGTTGACGCAGTGACTAAATCATTGATTAGTGGAGTGAACATTGGTGGAACATTCACCGTATTTAAATTATGGAAACACGTTATCACGGGACACTAATCCGTGTCAATTGAATGACACCTTTGCAATTCTAATGCATATTTAGTAGTTAGGTATAGTAGTACATTCATAATTTATATAGAATTAATGGTGCTTTGCGCTGCAGTAAAGTACACTTGCGTAAACATTAATGACTGTAGTAGTGAATGCTATTAATATTTATTTCTATGCAGCCATGCCAAGGATTAATCTTTGTCTTAAGAAAGTACTAAGACTTTATTTTCCTCGGTTTAACAATACGTATATATAGTGAGTATAGTATATATACAGTCCATTATGTCAGGGAAATAAGATTTATATACTTGGTGTGGTTTTAGTCCATCCACACCAATCCACAGTTGCTTCTGTTTATTGTTTAGAGTTGATACTGATTACTATATATAATAAACGTATAATGTCTATATATAATAGTATAATTGAATGTATATGGTCGTATTTATAAATATATACATAAAAACAGTTAGGTATGTATGATTTTATAGATCTTTCTTAAATCCTTAAACTCTCGCTATAACAAACCTTAATAGATTTATGTTAATTAGAAATAATGCTAAGAGGACAATGTGTTTTGGGAAAACAAAACAGTCATACAAAGGGTCCTATTCCAATCAATCGAATCGAAGTGCTCCCCATATAGTGCCTCCAGCCATTTAGTTCCGTCTACTCTTTGTAGCCACAAACATGACGAAAACTTGGATTCTCTATTAACGATTTGAAGCGAAAAAGATTATAGTTCTAATTAAGTTCGGTGGCGGTTGCTGTATGGTGATATTAAAAATAAAACTCTTTGTTTGAAGCTGTGTAACAACTGATTTTAAAGGTTTCAAATTCAAATATGAGCCTACAACTAACATAAAATTACAGGCAGTGGGTTTGCGACGTTAACAAAAACTACCTTGGCTTATCTAAGGGTTCACAAATCTAAATGACACTTATGTTATTGGACATTACTGGAAACGAGAATGTTAAAATACCATTTATGAGTGTGGTAAAAACTAAAGGGCTCAATATTGACTTCAAATGTGCGATGATTGTTTACATTTTGTTTACTTTTTTAATTATTAACTAACTATTAGTTAAGTTACGTAACTCTCTTTAAAAGTTTAAATTTACTTATAAAAGGAAAAAAAGCCTTATTTTTTACGTATTAGACTTTAATGCTTAAAGCGTCCGATAAGTTCTAAGTTTTATTTTGAATAAATACTCAGACATTTTCTGTAATAATAACAACCATTTGTCAAGCACGAATGGACGTGTAATTATTAACGTTCCTTTTGTTTACTTATATTTTTATACTTTGTCGTTGGCAGAACAGTAGGTTATTTTGTTTGGTGGTGGAATGGCTCCATATGATTTATTGCACGTTGAATATGCATGTCTGGATGAAAAATGATTGAAAAGTCGGAAATGGTCAATGTTTGAGGTCGTACAAACGTGCCAAATGTATAAAATAAATAATTGCTGAAGCTTATCTTAAAATGAAGTTTTATTATTTTGTGTGTTCGAGACACATTTTCCTTGTCTTACTTTTTATAGATATACTCTATGGCGAGGACAATTATTTTTCAATAACAGGAGAGCACAACGATGTTTCTTGTATAATAATTTAAATATTTTTATTTATTTACATTTTTATGACTGCGATTGAGAGTTTATTTTACTTAAATTATTATACGACATTAATCTAATAAGATTACAATAACTCTAATTGTTGTCAACTCTGGAACTACACGATAAACCCTCATAACTTCACGAATAGGTAGTTCATAGTTCAAACTTTAGTATTGTGATAAAAGCATTGTACAGTGAATGCGTGAACTACTGAATTGCCCAGGTTAGGTAGGGACAAGAATTCCCACATGATGAACAGTGAAATATCGCTTCACCCGCCAGCGACGCGGTACATAACTGAGATCGTTACGAAGAAAATCGTTTAAATTACATTCGTGTAAAACATGGTTAAGATATAATTTCAGATGTCGGATACATTTGAGGCGAGTAACACAAACGTTTGCTTTATAAACTTTTATATATAAAATAAATAACCTTTATCTTGATTAATTTATCAACGCTATTTTTATACCAATTATTCAAAAAAAATTTGACAGTGTATTCAGTTAATATTAAATAAAATAAAAGTCTTACAAAAAGCAATCTTTTAAATAGCATGGTGTTTTAGACAATTTATAATTATGCAGGATATTCATAATAAAATTATTGTGCAAATTAAATTTTAAATGGCGTCAAAACACCAATGCTCCTTGTATACATAATACATATATTCTTAATTATATTAAGACCTAAAGATAACATTAAAATATACAGTATTTACAAAGTTCTTAAACTACATATACAGTAATATTAAAAATGAATAAAACAAAATTAAAACAAATTAAAAAATTTGGTCGCTATGGCAGTGTAGATTTAAGGCTGGCAGCATTTCCTCGCTATATTGCGATACTTATTCGATGATCGAGGAAAGCACCAGCTCTGTACCGTACGTAACTAGTAGTCACCGCTACTATTTAAGAACCAACTTAAATCTTTAATTAGCGCCTGTGCACTTGAACGCTTTGGCACAAGAGTTCTAAACTGTGTATGTAATTATAAATAAGTGTTTTACATACGTGCAGACATTTTTGTCAAATAAGTAATAATTCCATTCAAAAGCTAGGTTTAGTTTCACGGCCATATTCTGTAAAGAAGAAAAATAAGCAGAACTCTTTACCAAATATGTTAACCTGAACTATTCGTGTCAAGAGGCAATTCAGGTAAAGTTCTTGAGATAGCCGACCAAGGTGAAAGTAGAAGTGTTTTGCATCTTTTTGTTTGAGTTTACCTACTTCGATAAATAGCTTCATATACAAGATGGAATTTTTAAAACTACTTATAGTAGCTATACTACTTTTCGTGCCGTACAGATAGTAAACTCTACTTAATTAGAATCTTTATTATTCCGAAAAACGGAAATCAATTAAAATTGAATTTAGTTGATCGAAAAATATATTATCTCACGTTTATTTCACAAATGTATTTCAGTACAATTATCATAAATATATTGAGTAAGTTTTGCTTAATGTTTTTAACATTAGTTCTCTTCGAGGTGGTTGCATACTATACATATATTTTAAGTGATAAGCTGATCTTTATTATATCAAATACACCATTTGCGTTATTGATTCCTGATTTTATTATAAAGTCACTAGCCCTACGAAAAAATGGCTCAACTTTTAATCCATGTCAAGCTTTTTATTAATATGTATTTATATATTTATTAGGTATTAAAAGTGAATGAACGTGATAAACTTGTGGATAATCTTACACTAACTGTATTTGAAAATTGTGGGTAATACGTGTACTTATCAGCCTCATAACAAAAGTTTTTTCCGAAGGATCTCTCAATAGTTCATTATTTGAGTAAACAGAACTATGTCAATACATCCTGGAGACCTTTCCAAGAAACTTAGTTATGTGGATTTAGGCCTCTTCTATCGTTTGAAGTAACCCATTTATAAATTCCTTGTGACGGAAGAGCGTTTAAATTATGTTTATATTACAATTATTTACATTATCCTTTTAAAAAAATGACTGAAAGATAAAACGCTAAAACAATGGTACCCGTTACGTAGTGCTACGAAATGCTACGAGCTCAACTTCGTAACAGTATTATTTCAGCTCTCGTGAACTGCTTTGATGGCGTGCTTTATAAAAGTCTATTTGTTGACTTGTGTTTTTGTTATTTGCTTATTCCTACAACCTTTTTATGCGAGCAGGCCGCGCTATATTTGTCATATAAACATTTTTTCTGTACAATTCTGAACCACTAAGTGTGTTCCTATGTTAATTTTACCATGAGTTTGTCGTAAATATCGTATTCCCGCCGAGAAACATTTGATTGGCCATAAAAAGCTATCTTGAATTCAGTTTGTTGTTTGGATTTAGTTTTATGTTACAACTGTCAATTGTGAACAGCGAGCGTCGAGAAAATTACATTTCCAAGTGAAAATAGTAAGTGATATTTCTATACTATCGCACTTCAATCTTACTATAGTCTTCTATTCGATTCGTAAAGTTTTGTCTTCCGTGAAACAATATACGTAGTGGATATTTCAACGAAGAAGTTTTTGAAGTGAAACTTCTTTATCGGGGTTGGAAAAAAATTTAGTGTAACATTTTTTCGTTACGCGTCACATTTTTCCGTTACGCGCCATCTTTTGAAGTGAAACTTCTTTATCGACGTATGGGAGAAATTTTGTAGCAGGTTACGCGCCATGTTGCTTTTTGAAGTCAAACTTCTTTATCGGCGTTGGAAAAAAATTTACACACATTTATCACATTTTTCGGTTACGCGCCATCTTTTTCTTGTCCCTACCACGGTTGATCCGAAGAGATTCGAAGCCATTAGTAACAAAAATATATAATAACGATAACAATGATAGTAATACTAATAATTCTATTACAATTAATGAAATTCTGTAATAATCTTAGTACTACATAGTAGTACAGTAATAAGTTAAAATGAAATAATTGTATTTGTATTCATGTCTATGATAATAAAAGCCTTTTGTTAAACTTTATCTAATTTAACTTTATTTAACCAATTTCTGTAAAGTTGCATATAGTAGATCATTTTTCGAAAAATAAAGTCATAAAGAAGTTTCACTTCTTACGTGTGTACACCTAGTACACGCACACATTTTTTATATTTTTTTATAGAACTGGAGGCAAACAGGCAGGTCAGCTCATCTGATGTTAGGTAATACCGCTGTATATGGACACTCACACTGCCAAAATTCGCAAGTGCGTTGCCGTCATTTAAAGAATAGGTACGATCTTTACAAAGCCAACTGGTAATGTGAAAGTGGTATATATGTGAGATATTTTTTTTCTTGGACTCATTTAAAATGGCTGATTTGTAGTAAATATTAAACTAAATCAAAACACATTAAGCGCTCAAGATTGCATTTTTATTACAATTTAATTAAACATTGATTCATCCACACGAGGCCGGCATGGTTACAAAAAAATCACGTTATATTGTCGCAGTCTCCATACCGAGTAAAACACAGTCCAATCTATTCAGTTCACGTGTCGAAAAAGCTCTAGCATTTTAATTTTATACAATATCAGTGCTACTGCAAACCGACCTGGCTTCATAAAATCCGTTTTGGTTATTACTTTTGAAGCATTTTATATGAGGAAACATTGTCTCTACGATAAAACGTTATTTGAATCGTTCAAAAATATATTTTATATAAACATATTTATTCATAAAACTGAGTTATATCACTCCTCCTTCACCGTGCAAAGTATCCTGCTATGGAATTCCTTACCTGTTCATATCGGACGAGCTCAGTCTTTTAATTTATTAAAAAATCTCGTTTTTGATCTTTTTTTTTCTGCCTCGTGATTAGCTACTACTTTTATATATTAATTGTGAGTCAATTAACCTTTGGCAGAGCTTTTACATGTTTTATTGTTCCATATTAGGGTTGCCTGGAAGAAATCGCTTGTTAGCGATAAGGCCGTCCGTTGCCTAATAACTAGGTTACATAAACCTACTTACTTTTTGTTTTTTTATATGTATAAATATGTGTATTATGGCAATGAAGTATAAATAAATAAATGAATATTTATATAAATCAATAATCGTTATCACAAAGCAAACAAAAATTACACTAAACAAATATAAATGCAATTAAGTGTTTCCTAATATACGACGGTATTGTTTTGGCCGGTTATTGCGATTCTGTTGCCGAGACACGTACAGAATAAATTAAACTGCAATTTGGGGCCTTAATATGGAGTATTGTAGCACTATTGGCATTTTGGAGTAGGCTAGTGTGTCGATATGAGTAGCATTCAGTTGGATACACACAGGTGGTTATATGAATCGTAATGTACCAATCAATATCTATGTCTCCAGAGATTTCATTTCTGTACTAGTCATAATAATGTACGTATACATTCATGTGAAGGCTAAGTTATTTATTTTTAGATCAAATATGTTACTAGTAACAAAGTTTTCTCATTTCATCTCGTTATAAAATATACATTATAACTAAATCTTTTAGAATCATAGTGTACTTGAATTATATTATAACGACTTAAAAATATATAATTATTAGTATTCCTGTAGAACAGATGAATTATTAGAATTCTTGTTACATAAATTAATATAATTTCAGAGGTAATGGTCTAGGCGCTTTGAATTACACAAAGGTTCGTTTAGCTATAACACAAACCCTTAGGCAAGGCCTCATCAGAGGTAAACTAAACATACCAAGATGGATACATGCCAAACAACTCAACATACAGATTATGTCTCGACATTTATGTATAATAAAAATAATCGAGTACCAATCCTTATTTATAAAACAAATAAAATAATTAATTAACAGTAGTATTGTCTTTTATTGACATAAACTTTACACATTTAAAGTAAACACTTTTTTACCGGATTGATGTTATGTATTATGATAAATTTACAATTATTTTACATAATTTTAATTTTAACCGACGCTTCGCGTGCTTTACAGCGTGCGTGGGGGATTATTGGGAACACCTGGGATCCAATAATATCCAAATTAAAATCTCAAGATAAACAATCCGCGAAAATAGAGGACAACGTGAGCCATTTCTGCCAAAACCCTTCATTTCTTAGTCGATACCAACTTCGGGGAAATAAATACATATAACACAACTTTTTCTACAGATGTGATACTTTTTGACATTCAACACCTTTTGTCTTCAGTCACCGTGACCACGCACGCGAAACGTCGGTTAAATTTAAAATTATGTAAAATAATTATAAATTTATAATAATACATAACTTCAATCCGGTAAAAAAGTGTTTTCTTTAATTAACAGTATTCAAGTGAAATACTAAAATTAAAATAAATTTGACGCTCAAAGCTAAATATTTAAAATGTTTGTGATTTATACAAGAATTTTTTATAAGAAATCGTAAACGTTTTATTGTTTCTGGCACTAGATACTGTGGTCTCATGTCAATTTGTAGGAGTTACGCTACGGCGTAGACTCTACGATTGCTTAGCCATGTTTGCTTCGAATGTAGTACGATTCTTGCATTATGTGGAGTAATATAACTGTACTTAAAAAGTAAAAAAAGTCAAATCATTTATTTCAATTAGACCATCTAAAATGGCACCTTTGAACGTCAAATAAGAAGATTCTAGCTGCCCCTTCCAAAAGATAGTTTCGCGTGGAGAAGAATGGGCAAGAAACTCCACACTTACTCTTTTAAAATAGGTTTACAATATTTTGTTTACATTAGTTAAATAATTATATGTGAAGACAATGTACTCTTAGAATAAAACTACTATACTAAACAATTAGTATCCATGTTCCTCAAAAAAAAATATGTTGTACATTAGTGTTCTTAATGGGTTGTAATTATTTCCGCGACCTCCTGAATTTCCTTTCTTGTTTGCCCATTTTACGGCGGAAAAATCTTTGCCCGACTTAATTATTTCCTTTTTTTAACAATGTTCAATATTAATTCTGATATTCGCTGAGAAAACATTAAAATTCATAACTCAGCTATTATACCCGTCAACATCTGGTGCGACGAGCAAGTTATTATCTCGAAGTTGGAGAAATGCATTAATTAATTTGTACTATGTTTATGTAGGAATTCATTTTCAAATTACATTTAGTCACAAATATAGTCTAAATTAAAAACATTCTCATTGAACGCCTTACTATTCATCAAGTCTATTTCATAATTTGAAGCTAGAATGAAAATTACGTAATACGAAATTTTCCTGAGTACAACCTTTCGATACTGGTAACCAAACTGGACGACAGAAGTTCTTATTAATTAATTATTTATTGACTATGGCAATCCTTAATTAGTCATTATCACCAAATTAGGATGTATTACTGTTATGAAACAATTTAGCTTTGTAGAGCTTAGGTTTCCTAGAAAAGCGGTGCCGTTATCTAACGACCGTAATGGAGCGTTGGGTGACGTCACCCATACGTTGTCTTGTATTAGAGAACGTCGAGTGTCACCGTAACGTCAAATACCGATGCTGTCATTTGCATGACGGCCGTGATAGCGGTGATAAACATTAGTTCAACGTTTTTCGCATGTAGCGGTGCCCATATTTAAATTAATACAATGAGAAATTAATACAAGGAAACCTAAGCTTAAGAAAGTTTAAAAATGATTTTTAGATTTCACTTTTGTTTTTCTGAATTTGAATAACAATATCAAGGGGGAGGGGGTGAGAATGTAAAATGACAGACGAAGGATAAAACCTTGCATTTGATTGACAGACGGACGTATGACGTAACGTATCTTGTCAACGCGTTGTGGACTAGAAATGCTATTGACTTATTTTATTCAAACGTAACGCTTTTGTGTCATTAGTTTTGCATTCTCACCCCATCATATGGTCATTTAAATTTAGAAAACCTCACCCCTTCACCTCACCTAAATATAGATTAACCTATTCTCATCAACATATAAAAATACTATAGATGTTCCTATATTGACAACTTATAAAAATATTTTGTACGTTTGACTATTTCCCGCTTTCTTAATTTTCTACAATTTAAAGTATTAAATTGGTATAAAAGCTTCACTGTTTGGTAGCTTAGCGATAACTTCCATTAAGAAGAAATAAAAGTACTCGCAGTACTCTTATTTCTCTAATACTGTTTCCATTTTTCCTTTAGTGAAGCCCCGCACTTCCGGTGCTTATTTTTCTAGAAGTGAAAATAAAAATAGAATTTATACTTTATTGGCAGGAAAGATTTTAAGTACACTACACGGGTAAGTTTTGCTATTTATCTACTGTACGACCTGTTCGAAAAATACAGTCAAGCAACTTGTAACGTAGGAACCGATTTCAAACACTCTGTGTAAGAGGTTTTCAACAATTCAACAGTCCTCATGATAGTAAAAGACTTTATATACAGGGTTGTTGCTGTTTGTAATTCTTCCTAGAACGATTTTAGAGCGACTCATGGCCATGTGTAATACCTTTTCAGAATTCCTATTAAATGCGCCAAAACTTGTAATCACGGTTACTTTTCGGTAGAGTAATTTTTTTTTCACAGTGGGGTCCGAAGTAACAAAAAGTTTTGATTTGAAAAAAAATTATATCGTATAACTTTATATTATCTTCAATACATTCAATAAACAACTATAAATAGTATGTCTAACGCAAGAAGTCATCAGTACCAATCGAGTGGATATTATGAAAAAGATACAGGATGTAGATTTATTCGAATTTTAATAAGAATTAGTAAAAAAAAAGTCATTTTTCTTAAAAAACTCTGCAGGGGTTGAGCTTAGAGACCTCCCGCAGAACAATTTTTTGCAGCTGATGACCTCATCTATTTGCGTTTGACCCACGACTTTTTGACCAACCTGTATATAACTGTTTAATAAGAGACGGGTCTCTTTTAAACACGCGTGAACTCCATAGCCCATTCAGTACCTTTGCAAACGCCTGATTAATAAGATATAAAAGAGCATTAATAATAATATCCGTTATACTTTAATAAACAGATATTATTAAAGTATAACGGATTTATTTTTATTATTCTCAATGCCTATGGTAGTCCTCAATGATTTGCAATGCATACATTGCTTGGGAAAAGTAAGCATTGCAAATAATTGAGGTCAGTGTCTGTAAAGTGTGACAAATTGTAATAATAAATAAATCAGTGACCTAAAAAGGTTGGAGTTGTTATGTCTGGGCCTCAGATTATTGTATCTGTCGTGATACATTATGGGAAAACATTGACTAAATATGGATTTGATGGAGGAAATGAAACATCAAGTTGTGTTTATCTGAGTGTGTGTGTGTGAGTATGTGTGTGTGTGTTTGTATGTGTGTGTGTGAGTATGTGAGTATTGTGTAGGTGAGTGTGTGTATGTGTGATAGTGGGAGAGGGTATGTGTCAGGCAAACGCCTGACAACATATGTAATACGTGAATGAACTACTAAAAAGTCAGTCTCCTAAAGATGAAAGATACCGTATGAAGTTCAGCCACATTATATATATACTTTTACTATTTTATATTATAGGTACTTTTTTTACATATTAATATTTTATTTACAATAAACGTTAAGACATATATTAGATACGTCTAGGTACCTTATATACGACGTCGTATATATTGTTGAAAATATTCTACAATTAAAATTAGAACTACAATAGAACAGCCTTGCCGTATTATATTTGTGAGAAAAATTTTATATCACAGAAGCTAGGTAATATTAATAACGTGTTATTATATTTTCCTGGTCTGAAAACGTCTAACTTCAAAATAACCTTTTACCAAAAAAGAATTATGAGAAAATTCACAAATTAAAAGTTATACTTTATGTCTAAATAAAAGGACCTTAAATTTTCTTCCTAATTAACGAACCCTGTAAACACGAATCTTATTGAGAATCCATTATAAAGTTATAGACAACAATGAATAAAAGTTCCCTGTTAAAATCGAATTATTATAATCCAAATGGTCTCTGTAATTCTATCTCCAAGTATTATATATCAAATGCGTCTGTTTGAAGACGTTTGATAGACTACAAAGCGTAGACTTTCTACTCGGTAATTTTGCGCAACCAGATTGAATGAATTTTTTTATGAATAAAAGCTGTTATTGTATTTAACATTATAAGTATTCAGAAAATTTAATTGTTCTTGAATTTATTTGCTTTACACACTATAATTATGTACATTTGAAATTTAATTAAAAGTAAGTGTACCAAACTAATAAACCACACACAATTTAGCGTGCATAAAGTTAAGTATTTTTTAATGCTATTTGGATGGACACATTCGTAAACATATTAAAAAAGGCGTTTTTGGAAATCTCCAAAATGTAGGATGTGACAATCTACTCTTCGATAACAACCTTGGACTTTAAAGTACAGGATTTTTTCATTCACTCGCTGACTCATTCACTCACTTACACATTTGCACCCACTCACTCATGCACTCAGGCGTTGATAACAGTTGAAAAGTAAATAAAATAAAAGATATAATTAAATGATATATATTATATATTTTAAGGAGTTTATACTTAAGTTTGTTATGGAAGAGCTGTTAACCCTGAAACAGGTGTTTCTTACTTAAAAGAGTTCTTCTCCGAAATCTTACACCTTATAATGCATATATACTTAAAATAAATAAACAGATTTTTATTTTTATAGATTGACCACTATTTATATATTTCGTACGTATATAAAATTTCGATAAACAAAAAATCATTAATATCTAAGGTTGGCTCTTGCTCGATTCTCTTTTGCGTTCGGTTTTTCATGTCTCATGTTTTCATTTTATTTTCGCATCTAATTTCACTGTTGATCGCAGAATTTCAGAAAAATAATTTTAAACTTTATTTTTTCTGTGTATTTTATGAAATGGTATACGATTTAGAGCCAGCGTATGAACAGAGAAAGATATTAGAGCGACTCATGGCCATGGGTAACACCTTTTCAAAAACCCAATTAAATGCGCCAAAACATGTAATACAGGGTCACATTTCGGTAGAGTTTTCATAGTGGGGTCCGAAGTAAATAAAAAGTTATGATTTGACAAAAAAATAACATCGTATATCTTAATATTATCTTTAATACACTCAATAAACAACTATAAATAGTATGTCTAACGCAAGGACTCACAGTACCAATCTAGTGGATATATTGAAAAAGATACAGAATGTAGTTTTTAGTATCAAAAAGACAATTTTCTTATAACAACGCAAAATAAATTGTAACTCTGCAGGGGTTGAGCTTAGAGACCTCCCGTAGAACAATTTTTTGCAGCTGATGACCTGATCTATCCCCTATTTGCGTTTGATCCACGACTTTTTGGCCATCCTGTATAAATAAGAATAAAGAAATAGACGGCCATATAGACTTTTGTATGTATTTTATGACATCTGAATTTATACACATTTGACACATATAACGTACGCATCTTTTTGACCTAAATACATATCTGTCAAACACTGCACCGTTTTCGCTTAGTGCTAGTAGCAATATTTTTAAAAGATGAATTCGCTTCTCTTTTAGCAAAACGTTAAAAAACTGAACCTATTTACTGATTGGATTTTTTGGTAGCCATACTAGGTACCATTTTTGTCAGTCATCCAATGTCTAAAATGTATGAGTTCTTGATAACGAATATTTGCTGAGTAACCGATCAAGACATATTTTTTAATGTAGAACAAAATTATTTATGATAGTAATTCCATTTTTATGTAACTTTTTTATACATAAAACTAGGCTTGTCCCGGTTAGCGTGCCGTCGTGTTGAACGACTGGATATTTTTTTTATAGGAATCTATGTTACTACGGAATAATGTATTCCAATTTTATGTTAATGAGTTGAAATCAGTTCAGTGGTATTTAAGTTTATTTCTTCTAATACAAATCTTTATTCGTTATACGTACGTACTCGTAATTACTGCATAGGTACGTAATGAAAATTAGTTGTAAAATTGAAGTTTCTTTGTGCTGGTTCCCATTTATCAAGGAAGACTGTGACGCAACCGGATTAACGGGGGAAAACATAATGCGCAGTCCGATATATTTTGAATATGTTTTATATGAATGATAGCTTTCATATTTCCTGGAAAAATACTAGAGTTATTTTAAAATAATTGATCTACCATTTTACTGTTCGGAAATACTGCACGCCACAGTTCTGGGAACTGAAAATATATCGCATGGGTTTCATTTAATTCAACTTCTATTTAATTGGGTTTAGTAACCTTATATCTTGTTATCTGATTGAAATAAAATGAATTCCAACTAGTTCATAAAGATTTCTCGATATTTTTATTATGTTCACTTGTAGGTAAAACTAAGATTTCCGTTAATAAACCTTATTAATAATTCCTTAAATAAAAAGAAACCTTTCCCTTTGAATTTAATGTATCTATTAATTACTTTAGTCTTCTCGATAAAAGCAATTCTTTGCTTGTAATATTGACAAAGAGCATACATCTTAAGACATTTTTTCCGTAATCCTATTCGTGGTTACGTGTTCAATATACTAGTTCACCTCACTCTAAATGGCGACATAAATAAACTTTAATGTATCGAAACAGATTTATGCCCTATGTCTTCGTAAAGCGATATCAATTAGGTACGTGTCAGCGATAGCACGTAACCGACCGCGCACAACAAACTTAAACTGCAATTTGCTAAATATGAAACGTGCTATTGCCTAAATAGCCACCTTAAGAGCCCTTATGTACAAGGGGTAACGGTGTATATCGATCTGAGAAGTTAAACAATATCCAGCGTGGTCAGACCTTTGATGGGATCGAGAATTGCATTTTCATAACTACGCTGTTTAAGCTCTTGTAAGAGAATTTAACAGCTTAAACGTAAATTTATTCCAGAATATTAAATTACCTTAACAAGAAACCCGCAGTCGTGTTCACTAATATAAACCTGAAGGATGCGACTTCGTCTATGTAGAACTATAATAAAACATAGTTGCAATATCTTATAGATCATTTTTTTATATTATAATGTCAATGCTTACTAAGATAATGTTCATAGATAGATGAAAAATTGTCTATATTTAGGTTTGTATGCGGAAAACATTTGTTATATGTTTACAACGACAAAAACTATATTATTATACAAAATATTAAACATGGGTTTACATAAAAGTTTATTTATATTCGTTAGTGACAACTCGTTAAAATAACGTAATATCATAAAATTCACCCTTTAGAGGTCAGCAGAATTTACCTAAAACTTAACTTGATTGATTCTACAATAAGCTTTATTTTAATTCCATACAAATCCGATGTTACTGTATTACCAAGAACCCTCCTATTAATACTATCTAAGTATTTGCACGTATGCAGCGATGTTACTATGAAGGATACTGCATATTACAACAAGGATCTCGGCTCAAACTAATTAATTTCTGTAATTGACTTAAGAGTAATGTAGGGACCAAGAAATACTCTGTTATCTTTGCTGTTCCGCTCTAACTTATACAGGTATATTTGTTATTCAATTAAGTAAAGTGTTTGTGTGTAGGTAACTTGTGATATTTTTAAAGATTTAATAGGATCACCATATATCTACCGACCTTTCAAGCCAAGAAAGTATTAAGTTGCATTTTATATCCGTACGTCAATATCATAGAATATGTATTGCCTATAATAACAATAATATGATATAAGATAAATTTTTAATAAAACGATATCAAAGAAAATTAAAAAAGTGGAAATGGGCCGTTCATATAACCCGCGTTTGTGATGACAGTTGTTTCAAAAAGATCCTTACTTGGAATGGCCTAGTGAGAAGCAAAAAGGAGAGGACTCCCACCAGAAACCTGGGAAGATGAAACATAGAGAGCAGGGAAAGATTGGAAAATAGTAGCGAAGATGAGACAAATAGAAGAATTTGAAGTAGGCCTCTGTTGGAGGTCGTGTACCTACTAATAAATAATATAATAACATAAACTTAATAAAAGAAATCCTTATACGTATATAGGCTATATAATATAATTTATGTGTCAATAATTTTATAACAAATTGAAATGTAGCTTCACCGTAATAGTTGACGCTGAATATTTATAACTTTTACAAAAAACATAATTCATACTACGACAGTTTTAAAAAACCAATCTGTCACGGAAGTACCAGAATATTGTTTTGTTGCTCTATCTATTGTGCCATGGAAACCAGGTTGCGTGAAAAATATTTTATATCTCCTAAAATGTGCAATTTAAAATAAAAATGTTAATATTGCACATTTTAACTTTCAAAGCAATTAATTGTGGGAATGAAACATTGCCTATGGCCAACAAATCATGTGACAAACAAAGGCAAAGGTTTAAAAGGCCGGCAACGCACTCGCGAGCCCTCTGGCATTGAGAGGGTCCATGGGCGGTATCACTTAACATCAGGTGAGCCTCCTGCCCGTTTGCCCCCTGTTCTATAAAAAAAAAGTTATTATTTATTTAAATTTTTTTAACTAATAAGGTTTTATTCACTATCAATTTAACAACATCACCACCAAGGTAACATAATCGTCAACACTTTTCTTATAATTTTTTTTAAAATTCCACAAAACTATATAATGAAGGTTATTAAGTGTTTTATATATTTAAAAAAAACAATCAAATTATGGGTGTCCACGAAAATCAACTTTGTTAACTATTACATAATTTGTTAAATTATTATAAAAAAACTTGGCGTGTTGTAAGGAGCTTCAATTGTTAAACCATACTAGGCATGACAAAATGAAAGCAATAAATCATAACCATAATTCGATTCCATCAATTCGATATTATTTTTGTGAAGCAGCATTAATTTTACTAAAACAACTCCTTTACCGACACCTTTTATTTATCAAGTATCCTACCTTAAATAAATTCTTCGCGAACATTAATTACCTTATTTAAAAAAAAATTACGAAAAACATTCCTACTCTCACGTAATAAAGAGATACTCCAATCTTACAACGTTCATTATATTCCAATCAATATTCAACCTTTGATCTGAAGATATTAAAAGTTAATAATTATAAAATGCTTTATCCAAAGATGAATTTTAAGAGAACGCAATTTACATTACATACATATTTAATTTCCGTAGCATTCTCCAGTGAAAGTTAAATCCCTATGGTTTTTATTTTAATATTTATGAAGACGGCCAACTCCGGCTTTGAAAATTATCATATTACCTTATTGTTACAAGTTTTAAATAAATCACAAATGTACTGTTTATGCTAGCAATAATACAGGTGCGAGTAAAGAGTACAACCATATGGTTTTACGTAAGACGATGCCGAACATTCTTAGGATATTTTATATTAATCCTTTTATATTACTAACGCATAGTGTTCTTATGTTATTTCAAAAACATGCCCCTTAATATATTCAAAGTTGTTTGGTGCTGAAATTGAATTTTTTCCTTCTTCTCGGTATCGCTTTCAGGTCAGGCAACGCGTTGTAAAAAAAATGCTCAGATATCCACATTTCGACACGTAGATGGAAATGAAAATCCCGAACAAGTCAATGATACCTGCTTGAAGTTCGATCGAAAAGTTTTCTACTAAACGGAATTCTTTTAAGTATATTTTTATAATTCTGTGTAAATACATTAGCTAGATATAATGTATATGCATAGATTGTATATATGGTTACCGCATCGTAATTCATGTGATTAGCATCCGACATCTTGATGCAAATCCCGAGGAGACGATAAAAAAGGTTGGGTCCACGAAGGTTTTATGCCGCATTTACAACGCATTGTTTCTAAAAGTATTGTTATCGTTTTTTGTTTCTAAGTGAGCAATTGTATTACAAAAACAATAGTTTGTTTACTTTTATTATGATCTACCCTACATAATAAACGAATGTCATTTCCCAAATTTTTACATCCACATAAACTGAAGTGTTATCTAGCGCCAAATCTCAACCCTAATAGTTGCTAAAATACTCAATAGATAATATATAAACGATGTTATAAATCAAATATAGAACTGACTATAATTCATCAAATTCGCTAAACGATCACACTACTGTAGCTAAGATATTTAGTTGGCTAATATAATTCAGAAATGTAATGCTTTCGACTCGATTCAATAAGTAATAGAAGCCAGCTGTTCGTCTTAGATTTTCAGAATGTAAAATAGAGAAAGGATAGCCTCGTGATGATGGATAAACTCATTTTGAGCACAATAATTTATCAGAACAACTGCGCGCGTGTCATGTCATCCTTGCGTCGCATTCCTACTTCCAATCGACGTGGCTCTTGATAAATGATGTAACAGTAGAAAAATAAACACTATTTATTCTAGTTTATAAAGGAAGTGTATTTACTTAACTAGGTGTAAGAAAGATATTTCAAAACCCACCATATTTAAGATTATGTACTAATTGATGAGGAATTTGAAAGGCGTCGGACGTGACTTCGGGAAATCATCGATTTTCCTGACGTAAATAGTTGCACGTTTTCGAAGCCGGATATTGTTAAAAATTTACTTAAAAGCAAATTTTAATCTCTCATGTTACCGATGTATTTACATAAAACGTAACGTACAAAAATCAATTCACGTTGTTTGTATTTGTTTAAATTATAAGGTTTGCATAAGGTTAATGCTGATTATTCATGTTGCTCTTCGAACATTTTTATTTTTTCTATAGAATTCCGATAAGGATCATAACAAAGCATTCAATCGTTAGCATAAGCACTCCTCACAATCAATATTTTTATTGACAGAAAGTGGATTTCGACAGATTCCGCACACGCGACGTCAGCTGTCGGTGACATGTTTCGGCCGTCGCTTTCGTTAGCTTACTTTTTATTTATGAACGAGTTGAACGATGCTTATTGTTGTTTTACATATCCGAGACATGTATGAGCCATTCCTTTGATTCTTCCTAAATGTATTTGCTATGCGACTAGGATAATAAGTAGTCAGTTATTACGCATTCTTTGGAACAAATAGGAATCTTGTTCAAAAAACTTTGTTATGTTTGAGTGTCTAGATAGAACCAGCTAGCCAGCCCACTGAAGTATTTCCGAACCAATTCGACTTAGGGTACTTCAAGAGTGTACCAATTCTTAAAAAGCCGGCAACGCACTTGCGAGTCTTCTGGAAATGTGAGTGTCCGTGAGCCTCCTGCCCGTTTGCCTTCTATTACATATAAAAAGAAAAGTTAATTGACCCTACACTACTATTTTCGTCTATCGCTTCTTACAAAGTTACCCCATGTTTTGTCATTGGCTTCCAGTTTGCCAAAAAGTTTGCTCATTCGGGCTGTCGCCTTCGAATTATGGGTCTTGTTTCCACTGTGCGTGTAAAATATATCCTCGTAAAGTTTAATGCTGTTACTTTTTTAATTAACTAATTGATAACTATACAACTTTTTCAGTGCAGATATCTCTTTAGGTGCGAAGTAACCTTCGACCTAGTTTCTGGACGAAAAATAATATTCTTTTGTTTCCGGTACTCGTAACATGGAAAATGTACAGTAGGATGTCGGTTACATATTTCCTTTGTCCAAATATGTATACTGCAACTGGATATATTTGCTTCTTATTCAAAAATAACTGATACTTTCTGTTATAAAAACTGTCGTATCTAAACAATGCTTCATTAAATCTTCGCTCATTCTATCGTAACACAGATAGTACATACGTATATGTGACACTTTTATCTGTTTAAGCTTCAGGTTTTTACCGCTAATTCTATTAAATCAGTACATACCATAAAGATATATTTTTATATATAGATCTAAGTTTTCTTTTTGACTTAAATCGAAGTCACGCGTAAAAGCTTGTTAGATGCACGAATTCCTTATACAAAATACTATAATCTATAGTTATTGTAATGTGTGTAAACATATTCCTACGATACATGTCATATACTAGATTTGTACCTAAACGTCTTGATCGAAGGAGCTATTTTGAAAACTACATTTCGGCAGTTCAGTTTAAAGTGAAATAAAGTCCGGCGAAACTTTCCGCAATAAATACTGTAAACTACCTGACTGTAACTTTAGATTTCCACCTTCCCTTATCAGACAGGATTACACGTAAAGTTTGGGAATTAGGTAATTATCCCAGAATGGAATTACCGAATTAACGGGTTCAAGAATGAATCCGAAAGGCGGTAGCGAGTCAGTTTCTGGTTCCGGCGGGCACAGAGCCATAGATCCGGTCTTTGACGCTCGTTAACGAAACAATAAATATTGATTTAGACGTCACTATTTCAGGCTTTGTTCGCTGATAATATTTTCTTTCAGGACGGTGTCATTTTATCGTTTTTCCGGTCTGATACAAAAAACCACTGGAGTGCGATTCTTTGATCTCGCTATAAATATTACGACAAAATAATTGACTGTTTATATTAGGACTTTCAATATGAAGTAAATGTCACCCTTTAATAAAATATATGTTTGACCGAATCAATAATGTAAACTGAAAACGAAAAATGAAACTTATGTTTATGTTATGATAGACACTCTATTTCTTATTTTTATGTAACGTATGATTACAATAAATCTTCATAAAATTCATAGTCGATTAATGAAATACATTCTTTATACAGCCGATGCAACATATGCACTTAAATTATTGTATTAATAATATATTAGAATATTTTTTCGTATCTAATTGTTGATTTTTTTTCCAGGTATGTTACATAACGAGTTCTACTAAATCGATCACGTGAGTATTGATTTACAATTTTCTCTTTCATAAATGTACGTATGAAAACCACGCAAATAGTACTCTATCAACAAAAAGTTTGACAAATTTTGTCAGATTTTAAGTTTTAAGTCCCCGACTTGTGGGTGGTAAATAACGGCTTGAGCAATTATAAATGGCAAAATTAATTAATTGGATTGCTCATTTTATTTGCCTTTCTATTACCTTAAATGGTTTAAGTAGTAAATTGCTAAAGTCAAACGTTTGTCGCGTCGTGCCCGCAGAGATTTTGCTGGAAAATAATATAATTAAAAGCTTTATCTGATAACGTTTATTTTCACAAGTTAGTATTGATCGAATTACACTGAGACTTTAAAGTTTAAAACGTGTTTATATATAATTTTTAATTATTACTATCAACATTCAAAATGTCTGATAAACGCCTGAGAAGCCCGCTTGGATTTAAAATACTGGTTTAAAAATAGAACTTTTATAAGTAGAATACTTGACATTCAACAATATGAATGCTCATGCTCAATTCCTATCTTATTACGAGTTCCTGTACAAATATTTTTAAGCAATGTACACATTAATGTACGCAGAACTGAAAACAGTCACGCGGTGCAAACCGAGCAGATTGTGTGTCCGAGATAGCTATTGTTTTCATGTTTATAAAGAAGATTCCCAGCTTAAACAAGCACTGCTGTGATGGAATGGAAGTGTTTGAATGAAAGGCTTTTACGGTATCGACTATCGATACATCAGGTTTAGGTAAAGGTCAACGAACTTTGGTACCCTTTTTAGTCAAAGATTTTTCTTGAACTATTCACTCGTTCCTTAGCTTGTATGCTCTGTTGTTTTCTGTGTATTTATGAAAGTTATAAGATAATATATAGGTACGTGTATTTAATATTTTATCAAATGTCGCAAAACATTCATGTCAGAAATATTTTTTAAATTTGCACTTTATTAGAATGCTTAATTTTCTAATGTTAATGTTGAATGTTAATGTAAATTTTTAAGATCAGTGCACTTATACCGTACTCTGATTTAGACTTAAGACATTAAGTAAACAACATTGTAACCATAGGTCCGATGTCTATGGTTGGACTTCGTTTATGAAAATAATTAGTTCCCATTGATAACTTCATTAGCTTCCTTGAATAAATCATTGACTATTCATTAAAATTCGTAGCTTAATTGCAATATTTTTAGATGTATTTATTGTTCCACTATTAGACGTAATTGTATAAGCGACTAAGTCGTAAATGTCCGTAGAACAGTTAATAGTAATTAATCACCAGGTATTGCATAATTTGACCTCTCATTACACTATTACACATGTTACATAGGCAGTATTTTTAAATTAAAAAGTAATTTTCCATTTTAGTATTTGTAAATTCACTTAATGCCAAAAATGAACGCTTAATATACAGCGAGCGATATCAATAATTTTGAATGCACGATGGGCTATCGAACGTAAATTTTCCAGTATTCTCGTGGATAAAAGCATCAACATTATTACCTATTTACACAGTAATGTAATGTTATTGGATTACACAACCTTCCGTGATTTTTGCTTTTGTATTTTCCGAAATAAATATTGTTTTACGCCGTACAAAAATATTGGATATGTTTATTCGAATGTATGCGTTTTAAGCTTTTTAAGTAACGTTTCTGGCACTAAAATGGCGACGGTTGTAAGATATAGCCCATTTGTTTCGACACTGTTAAAGTCTCTATCCGCGGCCATTCGAACTAGCTTTTATGACTTTAACAATATTATTCTCGCAGAATACTTCAAGCATTTAACAATGATTACATTATTTGTTTACCAGATTACTAAATAAAACAGTAAATTACTTTCTAATTTTTTATTAAAAATCCTGTTATATATTTGCTTCACCAAGTAATATATTACCATTTACCATATTATAAATAAAATATATTTTCCAATTTAAAATATTATAAACCAGTTAACTTAGACATTCAACATTGTTTTTCTATTCAAGCTTTCCTAACATAAATACCTGACTTATAACTTAATTTTATTAGAACATGCATACATTTTACTTTGCTTATAAGTTGAACAATACATCTGTTTAAACAACGAACATTGTTTTGTTTTGTGACGCGATGGAAATAGTTGAAATAGATCTAAACGTGATAATTAATTTAAACAATTTATGCGCAAAAGTTCTTATTTTATTTGTAGCCATTTCTCATTCCGCAAGTGAAGCAGAAGCTTATAATTTAGTTCTTCGTTCAAATAAAAGTGTCTAGAATGTCTAAAAGTCTAGAGACAAGAGAAAAAGGCGTCGCGAGAGGTCGTAATAATACTTTACTGTCATCAATTTTTTGCGTCCCCGACCATGGACACTTTTATCTTTTATTATCTTCGTGGTTGTTTAACGTTAAATGGTCACGATTGCATTAAATTGGTTTCCATACTATCCTAAACTTGTAATGCAAATTGTGCTCGTGATTAAAGGTGGAAAGGAAATTAAATTAAGGAAAGTTTGTTAGGCTTAGTTGTACAATCAACGAGGCAAGATTAAGATGTGTGAAAGGATGTCTAGGTAGGCATGATCGGTGCGTCAAGCGTCATTGCGCCGGGGCGAGGGCGGGCGGCGAATGAGGGCCAGTGACACGCCAGCCCGCCCCGAAGCCACGCGGTTTCCGACGCACCGCAACTTTGCCGCCACCGCGTTTCAGACACTCGCGATTGTGGACGTTTGTGTTGTGATGTGTGTTCGTTAAATGTGAATATCGGATTCGAAATTTAAAAGTATGTATGGACTAAAAAATTAAAAGCACTTGGTGCAATCACTATGAATAGTTAATTTAAAAAGTCTAACTGGGATGCAGTACAAATTAAAAATTCAAATTTGTTTGAACGTGAAATTTGAATACTTGCTCACCAAAACTTTTCTATTAATTCAGTACATAACCTATATATCTGTATTATAGTTATACGTTTAATATAAGCTCAAACTGCTTGAGAAATAACTTCATCGTGAAATAGTTTTCCGCCCTGTGGCTACGCTCGTGGTTATCGAGACGGCTCGATTGAGTTTAGAAAAATCGTTCCTAAGTGATGTCTCCAAACTTGTTCGAGCATATTTTTAAATTGACTTCCATTCGATCTAAAGGCATCGATGACAGGATTCAAAATGTGTTTTAACGTAAAATCTTTATTCAATATTAACGAGTTACTGATTAATTAAACGGTCGTAGTGAAAGAGAAAAATTAAAATATCAAAAATAAAGAGAGTACGTTTTATTTCTATTATATATATATATATATATATATATATATATTGACACAAGCAATTTTTTAAGAGGCAGTAAAATTAATTTCATGTCTATACGTGAATATGTCAACCATATATAACTACATAACTTAATATGAATAATAATTAAAAAAAATCCTTTTTCAGATACTAAATAAATGTTTAATGGCCATGTTAGCGTCTTTCTAAATAATGTTTAAATATATAGAGTATTAATCATCAGCTATTTCATATTATCAGACTGACTCTAGGAAAATTTTTAACCGCTATTTTCTGTGTACTACGAGTAGAAAATTGTGGTCAAGATTTATATCGTAACTATATTATTTTCTGTTTCGCATCAGAAACAAAATTCAAAATACAAAGCTAAGTGAACTAAATAGAAGCCTGATAAAATAAACCCGGATAAAACTTGCAACGTAATATATCAGTAATAAGAGGTGTGCGTAATATGACACACTAACACATTGGCAAGTTGTCATAATATTCCTCCAGATGACGCTCAAGCGGAGCATCCGAAGCGAATTTAAATTAAAGATATGCCACCTGAAAATGCTAATGCAAGTGAAAACTTTTAAAGAACTCAGCGCAGAATCTCTAGCACCTACTGCGAATGTTTGCTCTCAGTTATTTAAATAAATATGCGCAATTTACTTTGAGTTATTTAGCACACTTTATGAAACGGTAGACGTCAAATCTGATTTTGAATTACGTAATAGAGTCTGAGAATGTCAGGATATTCGTCGGAAAAACCGATGTTTTGAACGAGTGACTTACTCCGAATACCGGTTTAAATCTCTTTTGAGAACTTGTAGCTGACATGCCTGGGTGGCTACGAAAGTATGATTCAATGTTCATGCGAAATGTATCCATATTGAGGTCACGTCGAGGTCTAAGACAAAGCGCTATGATATAGTGAGCTTTAATTAGCCAGATGCTACGAGATAACCTTTATTAAACATATACGTAATCTTCTTGTATAATTATAACGATAATTTGATTAGATTCTCAATGCGTTGAATGTTCATAGTGCAAGTTCAAAGTCATTTAAAGACTTCAAGAAAACCTGAAAATTAAATTTAGAACATGCTTTAATCCTAAAAAGTATTAATATCACATAAACCAATTAAGCAACTAGTATACCTAACTAAAATTGTGCTTTTCGTAACATATAAACGTGTTGTGCATCTATAATTTTATTCTTAACAAATGATTTGCTTTTTATGTCCAAATATATATAACCTTTCTGTTTCTCTAAGATACCTATTGAGCCGCGAACAGTCCATTTCTTTATCTGGGACAAATTTTTCACAATTTTAATAAATTTTATCTGTGCGTACCGAACTGTGTCATGGTGGCTGTTAACGATGATCTTTCATACTTTTATATCTTTTCTAAACAAGAAAACATAAATGTCATTGTTATATACGTAGATTAATCTTTAAATCTAGGTTATAACGAGTTAGCCGCACGCCTAATTTAAGTCTTTATAAGTAAAACGGAGTTAAAAATGTAGTTCGGTCGATTGCTGGTTTTTAATTCACTTACTTAATATATACCTACTCGTATATCCCATAAAAATTATAGCTCTCAATGAACGTCTAGAAAATTGATGTCTTTATCCATTTTCGAGCTTCCTTGACCCTCAAATGAAGCCTCCATTCACACCCAAGACATCTTTATGTGAATTTATGTATTTTATACACTTATAATAAAAGTTCTTACGCAATTATAGCTGAACTCATATATAACCTAAAAATTAGTTTTTTTCAAAGTATAGTATCGATATTTATAAAATCTATTTCAAAGGATTCAACGGTCAATCTAAAAAGACCACGTCGACGAAATCATGTACAATTCACTTTTAAATGATCAGAAAAATATTTATTTGCGATAAAATAAATGTAAAGAATCACAAAATGAAAGCGTATATTTTAAGAAATATATCTTTCGATAATTGTATTACGCTTCTCAAATTGGCTCTTCAAAATATACAATACGTAATTTTCCGAGAGCTTTTCAAATTAGTATTTTGTGAATTAAATATATATTCTATATCAATTTTTCATCTCATGCTTGATTATTTTTTAAATTAATTTCCGAGAATACCACGAATACAATAAACGCTGCTTGTAGTTTTTATATACCGACTGTATAATATTAACTATTCCTTTTATATATAAACCATATCCTGAGCTGAATCATTTGACAACTAAATCAGATAAATGTACAAACCTCCTTCGGGCAACACAAGGCTATCAGGACCTCGCTTTATATTTAAATTTCTCAATATATCATGTTTACAAGGATATTTCGATGTTGAATTAATTGGATGTTTGCTTGAATCCCGAATTGATTGCTTTCAATAAACTAACGATTGAGCACATTCACGCGCCTCCCACGCCCGTCACTGATCCGATTCAGGACATTAATAGCTATTTGTCATGCGTCAACGTTGATTGATATATGATTACTTAATTACTTCATTGAGTCATTTAGCGCTGGTTGTACTCTCTAATTGCTATTTTAAATAGTAAAGAGCTGGTTTTGGGCTAAGGCTTATTTGTCTTAGTAAATCTACTGATGTTAATATGTCTCGGGATATGAAAGTCTTTATATCCAGGGCCAATCGACTGATAAGAATATTTACTTCGACCTAAATATAGTCACGTAGTAATGAAATAGGTTAGGATTTAGAGAAAACATTTTTAGGAGCTGTTCACTTTTATTATATCATTTTTATCACATACGCTAATAGTGTTACATACCTTCAAATTTTAGAATAACATAGGGCCAATGGTATTTGATATAAAAGCCATGTTAGATAGAAGAACGAAGCTGTCTTATTCATCATTCGCATATTCGAATCTGTTCCAAGAGCCGGCACAGAGTGGACTCACTACATACATCTAAATATATATATATATTTATCCTATTTTTAATCAAAATCACAGACAGAAGCCGTAACAGCATCTAACAAAGTGAAAATTTTAACAAGTGTCAAAATGGAGTAAGGTATAGACGTCGTAATCCAAACGCCAGCTTTTAGAATTCCCGTTTCCTAGAGAGCCTTCATCTAAACACATTGATGTCAGCGTCAATATTAACTTTATTACAATTTCATTGAAAATAGCAATCTTTTGTTGATAGTTGATAGATGAATTCTGCATATCGTTATGGTGAACGTCATGATGTCATTTTCACAATGGAGAAAACCGCGGAATATTGCAAGCATTGTGCTTTTACACATTAATGCGCTGATATACGCTATCCAACTTACAGATGGATAATTATACCTATTAATAGATATTAGCCTGGATAGTCGAGTGACTCTCAACCCTAAGATTTGGTGTTTGAACTCACGTCTCGAATAGATATTTGTAATGAAACACAATTGTTGCTATTTATTATTGCATGCTGGTCACTACCTAAGACTAAGACTCCAATATAAGCGTGTGTCAGGCACATAAGGATGATTGCAGAATTAGTGCGAGATTAAGATACAGATCCATTATTATTTTTACACTAATAACTTCCCAATTTTCTAGTTAGAGAATTTTCATTTAATTTTCATTAATGAAACAATATTAATGGCAAGATCTACTTATCTGTGCGATCTTTGAATTATATAACTTACATTCTTTCTATAGTAATATGTATGATATATTATATATATGATGCTCATAACGTTTTAATAAGGTATGGTTTGCTCTTCATATCATGACAATTGTTAAATATATGAGAAAAACCTTCATCATATATCTAAATGTAATTAAATACGGTAAATCACTGTATAAAAATAATAATTATATAATAATAATTATTTTATGTTATAATAACTACATCTATATCTTTATATATATAATTCTTCTGTGAGTGTGTATGTCACTGAACTTCTCTCAAACCACTGGACCGATTTGGATGAAATTGTTTGTGTGTGTTCAAGGGGATCTGGGAATGGTTTAGATTCACAAATCAGCCCAGCAGATGGCGCTGCAGTCGGTTCTTTCATACTTTGTTTAATATCCTAATCGCTTGAAATATCATGCTGGACAACGTCTGTGGGGTCCGCTAGTATGTATATAAAAATGAAACCCGTTTTCCGTTGTCACGATATAACATGAAAACGGCTTGACCGATTTGTCTGATTTTTTTTAATAATATTCCTTGAAGTACGAGGATGGTTCTTACGGAGAGAAAAATTAAAAAAAATGAGTGAAAAAGTCTAAAAACAATTTTTCTATATTCCCATACAAAATATTCGTAATAATACTTAAAAGTCAATTTGAACTTTAATACCATATTATAGAGTTCAAGTGTTAGTGGAGGGGTTCCGGGAAGGTAAATTTTTATTTTTGACATAATGTATTTGTTGTCTTATCAACTTTTTTTTTATCTTACTAGCTAGACCGGTGTCCCAAATAGCAGAATAAGTATTTAAAAAAAATAAAGAATAGACTGTTAGGCGGTACGATGTTCGCCAGGCCAGCTAGTAATATATTAAAAATCCTACAACCGTTGTAATGGTGCTTAGTTTAAAATTAATCATGTATTATATACACTATTATAATCGAATACACAATACATAAAGAAATATATTTTAGACTAAAAATTAAAGCAAATAGTTCCAATGTAACTAATATACGGAGTTGTTTTCGTTCCATCTGTTCTTAATAACTTGTAGATGTCAGATTTTGGACGATTTACATATAATGGTACGGCGGAATTACTCAAAGGAAACAAAGGGCATTGTTATCCATAAATGTGAAATCATTTTCATAATAGAGTTCAGATATAAAAGAGCCTTATCGGTTTTTATACGATCCAGTACACAAAACCACGAAAGCTCTGCCACTATTTAATAAGGGCTGTAGCTTAGTATGGCTTAATTTTTAATACTGCGGTTTTTGTTTGTTTAATATATGAACTACCAGCGGTGGTACACGGCATCATTCGCAAAATATGTGTATCATGAAGTCTACATGGAGCAAAACTGAGTTTGCTGAGGCGCTCGGCGTTTTTGTTAACGGATCGGGTAGCTAAGGGTATCGGGTTTGATTTCCAGTAGGAGAGTATTCGTACCGAGCTAAACCCATGACACCTTCGAGTCCTTGGCAATTACTAGTCGTGCTCTGCCAAAAGTAGTCTTTGAAATAAAAAAAAGGATTTTTTCGTTACACAGTTGTTATTCAAATAAAAAATATTTGACCGACTTATTAGATATTTTAAACCAATTTAGAGAGTTATACAGAAGTAGTGACAATATCTATTGTCTAAGTTCATATTATGTTGTATATATTTTCGCAAATGTCTTTTATCTTTCATGCCGTGACAGCTCAATAACCCTGTAAGATTAAAAACCCTCTTCTGTACGAATGTGTGTCCGTTTTAGTTAGAATTATATTTTATACGTCGTTTTTACGTGCTTTTACGAGTACCTGTCTAGAAGAAACTGGTTTTTTACATGTCATGGTCTTTTTGCATTGTGATATTGTTATTCTTCTTTGCATACAACTAGTTACTCCTCCCCCCATCCCGCCCCTTATAGACTAGGTACGTATGTGTTAATAATATATGTTGTTCCGAATAATCACTTTATCAGACGTTGTTTACAGACAGAATTAAACAAATTTAGTTTTACCTTCGTATACAATTCACATCCGTAAATGACTTGAAATTTTTATAAAAAATTGACACAAAAACTTATATGTTTTTATTGAAGTTTAAAAATAAAAGTTTTATCTTAAAACCTCAGCTAGCAGTTCAGTTATCTTCATGTAAAAAGTTATCTTTATATCGCTAGTGCTTAGTGGTGACTTTTCCAAGTTATTGTAACTTGTTATTATCCAAACATTCAAAAACTATCTATTAACTTTGATTTTGTTCCTTTTGGACTCTTATGCCGTGGTGTTCAAGTGCAAAGGCGTTAATTGTTATGGGATTTAAGAAGTGCCTGGTAGATAGTACAGGTGACTCCAGAGCTGGTGTTGCCCTCGCTCATCGAATAACTATAGCAATACTTTAATATAATAATAGGTAAAAAATTCCAGAGATTTTAAACAATTGTATCTCGAATATATGGCGGTTTATGCTTAAAGAAAAGATTTTTGATCACATCGTTATATATTGTCGAAATTATATCTTACATTTTTATTATAGAAATAGAAAATAAAACCAAAAAACTTAAACTACTTATAAATTAGCTACTACAGTCAAACATTAAAAATTAATTAAAGAAAAATATCCATACATTTAATAGTTAATTTTATACTCGAAAATTCTTTTTACTAAGATGTAACATTATTTTTTATCAGACATAGCATCATTACAAATTCAGCACGCGTCAGAGACCTAAGGCAAAGAAAATTCGCCATATTGTGGAATAAACACATCGTTTTACATTACAAAGCCATTTTTCGTACGAAATGCCAGATATATTGACACGAAGAATGTTGAGTACCTGACATTTTGTGTACGAACTACGATGTTATTGTCCGTATCTTCCCTAGAATAGTTGCTCGTTTTGCTCGGCTATGCGCAGAACACACGATCACTGCTTTCACATATTTTATGTATCTCACTGATATTTTTTGTAGGTTCGATCCCCGGCTGTGCACCAATGGACTTTCTTTCTATGTCTTAGACCCAAAAAGTCGACGGCGTGTGTCAGGCACTGATCACCTACTCGCCTTTTAGATTTAAACATGATCATGAAACAGATTCAGAAATCCAAGACCTAAAGGTTGTAGCGTCACTGATTTATTTTATTTTTTAATAATAACGAAATAAATAATTCATTACATATATAGTAAGTTAGTATAGAAATATACTTAAAGTGAATAAAATTAAATACAAATTCTCGTACACAATTCATATTTAACGATAGATTTTAAATGGTCAATACAATATATAAATATGCTTTGATCCTTTTCACTATTCGTGATGTACTATAAAAGTTTTTATAAACTGACCTTAAACTGTGTTACTCAATACTTACTAAATTGCTCAAGTTTGTAACGATGTTAAGAACATAATATAAGTTTAGCCGTAAAGTGTAACAGCTGCATGGCAAGTAATGATTCTTTCAAATAGAACGAGAGGATATCGGTAACAAAAAGGTTCTGTATGTTGAAATTAACTCGACATTCAACGCAAATTTTCGTGTAATTAGAATAAAAGTAAGGAATGAAAGTATTTCCGAACCAATTCGATTTAGCGTCCAAGAATAGAGCGTAGCAAATTTTATAATCGTAACGCACTTGCAAGCTTTCTGGTAGTAGTATTCATGGCGGCGGTGTCACTTAACATTAGGTGAACCTCTTACCCGTTTCACCTGTTCTATAAAAAAATATTTCCACGATCATTTCTATACCAGAACTCAAACTAAGTCTTAGTACAGTATTTAAAATCAAGTAGTTAACGTACTAGATTAGAACTATAGGAATTGAATAAAAAATCGATTTGTTCGATTTGTCAAAAACTCAAATTGTCTTATTAACGTATACGGGTTATTGATTAACAACCAGTTTTACGGCTTAAATTGGAAAGCGTTAATATATTTTCACGACATACTACAAAACAACCTTTTTTTTAACTTTTTTTCCGTCACGTCTCTCAGTTTAATGTTTGCATTAAAATCAACAACTTCGACACGAAATTTTCCTGCCGATCACCAAGTAAACTATAACTCTCCATATCTTTTTATTTATAATTTGTCAAGATTTTGTGATATTAGGAATATAACGGCAATCGTTGAAAGCGTAAATGTCAGCAGCTTCGGGCCATGGGAAGCCGGAAATATATTATCTCTAAATATTATACTAACTATAAGTACTAGGTATCTATATATTATATAGCTATATAGGGTAAATAAGTATCACAACTTGTTAGTATGAATTTTAAAATGTTTAATGAAATAGGGTTTATTACGAAATGTTTACTTGCTCAAGTGATTCAATACCTTGCATTATGCCCCAACCAATTGGGCTGAGCTCACAAGTGTTTGTTTTTAAAAACTTGTAAAAACAGGTTAGATTTTTACCCATTTCATATAAAAACACCTATATACTTACGACATAAACATTTAATTTTGTATTATTTCAAACATTTTAATAAGAAATAAAACCCAATTCTTCATACCCTTATTTTACCCTCAACAAGACATCGTATCGGATCGCTTCTAACGTTTCATTAAAATTAGAAAGGATTTCTATCTATTAGGTGGTCAGCCATCGTAGACACCAATTTTTATTATTAGCAAAGCATGGATTTGCTTCGCTTTAATTGGTTGCATGTCGTTCATTTATAAACTATCTGAATGTAATTACATTACGTACGTTACGCAATTATATACGTACCTAAAACTAGAAACTAACGTAAACCAATTTTTTATTTCTTGGGCAACAAACAATTGGTCTCCTTAAAAGTTATGTATGGCTTCCTGTACTGTGTATTAGTAATTAGTGGTATGCTACATGCAGTCTTTGCGAGAAAACAATACATTCCCATAATTACAATGAGACTTTTGTTCGTACAATGTACATTATGGTTACTACGTGTGGAACGTGCCAGCCTTTGGCCAGAATAGTATAATTACTAGCTATTAACCGTAGCCAATAACAGCTTCTATGGTATTGTGGTTTAGCTAATATCCGTCTATCTATTGTCTATTTTTGATAATAACGGTTGATCTTTCACTTTCAAAACAAATAAGAGACGAAAAAATAATAAACGAAACCCCTTAATAGGGAAGAACAAATAAAATCACAAAATTCATATTTATATCAAACAAGTTTGTGAATAGATTTTGTATATAATAGTGCATTGTTGTGTACATAAAGAGTTGTGATGTATGCATAATTTGGCGTCACATAATTTAGAATATTATGTTCACTGTGTCATTTGATATTTCGAAGCCTACAAAGCAATGTTATTTTATATTTTGAGTATAAATCATATCTAATATGAGTTGCTTTATATGAGTCTTCAATTTTTCGTCGCTACTCAGTCGTGACAAGTTTGCGAAGTTTAGGGTGTAGTACGAAATATATTATTTATATAAACTTATATTCGGGTTGATACGTGACGAATAGTGATTCGATTTTGCATGATATATTTATAAAGTTAGGATTTATGAACTGACTGATACTGAGATATGACTGATCAGTTTGGAAGTGTCTTATAATAATAACGATCTCGTGAGAGTAAAATATATAAGTATTAGTCTAGTAATACGGGTGATTCTCAAACCTTGCGTCATCCTAACCCCGGCTTTCTTTGTATACATGGAATTTTCTTATTATGATACATTTTACTATCTAATACGGTGAAAGAAATAATAGGATGAAGAAACTTATAATCCTAAGCCCTAATTCCATTTTGTCGTAACCATAATGCATGATTTCTTTGTTAGCAAGTTAGTTAAACTGTAGATGGCTTTTTATCTTGAATGGTAATATTGTAAAAGACAATTTAATGTAGAAATAACTCACAAGACAGAGATTAATGGGCGAAGATAAATTTCACAGTTATTACTTAATAATAGATTCAGTTGACTATACCAATTATCCAATTAAATCAGTATTTGTTAACTGATGCTTCCGACCGGATCTCCTCTTTTTAATATATATCGTTCCTTTTTTAAATTACTTTCTTGTTTTATGTTCCTTATATTGCTTGATACTTAGAAGTCCTAATTAAATGACGTTAGCTTTTATACATTTGTCTACCGTTCTTTGGTTTTCTCTCCCTCAAAATAGTTCAAATTTGTACAAGTTCGTTTTAGAACAACTGCTGTTTGCAATCTGATCCCCTTAGCGTTTCGCTCGTGTATTATTGAGCTAGAACGTGGTTCCGCTTTGCAGGTGCACTAATTTCGTTTATATACGTATTCTACACATTCTACTGACATAAGCTAAGATGTAAGAGTTTTTTCTAATATATATTAGATTTTTATATTAACTAGCTAATATAAATTACAATTTTGAACAAATTGTAGTATGTACAGTCTTACTTTTTAGTGTTTAACCGATTGCCGTGAATTTTATTATAGAGATAGAAGCTTCGAATAGGCTACTTTTGATCCAAATTTCATGCAATCGAAGGTATAAAGTTAAAATAAACTTGGCTTGAACATTGAAAGTCAAGATTTATGTAGGATAAGGAAGCTTTCCTTTGTGATTTGTAAAATCGCCTAATATCGCCGTGTTCCATCTATTCGAGCATAATGGTATCTTTGTCGCAAAATTCGAATTGATGAAATTCCCATTTAAAATTATTCTAAAGAGTCTCGCTCGACGAGCTTTAAAATTTATCATTTCGAAGCAATGTCAAAGTAGATTAAATCTACTATTAAACGTACGTAATTAAAAACTTTATGCATCGCATAATAATTATATAACCTGTACACGGGTATTAATTTATGAAATAACATACAACTGTATTACAAAGTTATACATTCAGATTCATTCTATATAACATATTATGTATGAAATCAGACTGATTGAATTGAATGACGACTTTGCACTTCTAACCAATTCTAAGTAACTCCATCTTAACTGTAATTGTATCAATACTAAATGCGTGGTGATAGTCATCTCATTTATTCTATAAGAGTTTCCTTGTTATTAGTAAGATAAATTATTTATCTAAAACGTCCCGTAGTTAAGAGCGCTTCCTGGAACAGGCCTTCGGTAATCTTAATATATATAAATTACGTGTCACGTTGTTTGTCCGCTATGGACTCCTAAACTATCGAACCGATTTCAATAAAATTTGCACAGCGTGTGTAGTTTGATCTAACTTAAAAGACCTATCTTACATCTTAATTTATACCCGCAATATTATTTAATTGCAAAATATTTGTTTATTATTTGATAGTCACAATTCTAACAGATGGCGCTGTGTTGAAAGTACCAACGTTTCACATAAGCTACAATTCACCATCAAAAAAGCATGGTGGTCCCCTTGACTGGTGTTCTCCTACCGTTTCCCTTGAATGGTTTGCTACTATGTAATATAACAAAATCCTTAGCCACAGCAACGGTTGGCCGGTCTGCTAGTAGTTACTAAATTCTGTCCCTCGCTTATCCAACAACAATATTTCATAATACTATTCTCTCGTGGAAATATTAACGAAAATAAGCTGGTAATTCTGACGGTTTACCTTTGAAAATTAAAATGAAGTCTTATTTTCACGTTACCAGCTCCGCAACTGTGCGACAATTAAAAGTACCTACACATGTGACTCCTAAAAACTTTTCGTTTTTGGACCGGGGATTTATTATTCGAACTGAAGATAACTTTGCACCGTAACTAGCTTACTAACTGGCCGTTATAATAACTAAAGTTTCGAGTAAAACCATTGAGCTACTTAGATTTATTTATTTACCCTTCGTTGCAAATGAAAGAAACACAATACATAAAAATTATAAGGGATGCAACGGGCGGCCTTATCGCTAATAAGCGATCTCTTCCAGGCAACCCTAGTTAAGAGAAAAACTTAAAAAAAATAAAAAAGAAACATGCGTGCGAGAAGTGCAGAATCCTTAATCTAAAGTAATACAAAAAAAATATTAATAACAAACTAAAAACTTAAAAGCTAATCTTACAAATACATGAACAGCGAATAGTGATGTAAAAGGAAACATAAGAATTATACAAGTCACGATTGATGAGGATAGGATAAGGTTAAGAAATGATTATACAGAAGAGTTTTAAAAGATGACAGAGAGGTAGCCAATCGTACGGAGTCAGGCAGCGTATTCCACAACTTAATGGCGGAGATCGTAAATGAATTGCCTAAGAAGGATGAATTTAGTATTTTAGTTTTCATTTCATATCAAGGCTCGATCGGCCTGCTCTAAAGCCCATATAAACGTGTAGAGATTTTTAGTCATCATTTAATTTATAAAAACGTACTGTATATAAATTTTATACACAATTTGACTACTTTACTTTACTGCCAGTTCTCAAATCATGGGCGTAGAACGGAAGACAATAACTGGCAATAAACTCTCCGCCACTCATTTTTAATCGCCAAGTTTTTTGTTTTACACAATGTTTGTAAGGAGCTGCAACCATTACACCATGTTCCACATGACATCTTAACTAATTAATATAATGTGGAAATCAAATTAAATTTAGTACTAATAACATGGAATGTATACCTCGCTGACATTGACCCCCTAATAAATCTTTTTATAAAATACAAGCTTTATTAAGTGGCAATAATACTAACGTTTATTAATAATATTCGAAAATGGTATAGAAATAGATCGGAAAACTTAAGAATATTTTTGTATTTAACTCTAACGAAGTCTCGGACAACAGTTGTTTATGATTTTTGCTTGCCTCATTAAGTTCTCATTAAGAGCTAGCAATTACGAAATCAAAAACCTCAGACTTGGAGCAAGTCTTATATTTTTAATTTAAAATTGGTATACAGAAGTAATTAATTTAAAAAAGTTTCTTTTTTGGAAAATTAAACTCTACGAAACCTAATTAAACTTAAACATATAGTTTAATAATGAATAAGAATTTTCTAGTATTCTATGAAATTCCCATTTCACCCCCAACAAATACAGGTACCGCAAATGTTAAGTGTCAAGTACGGAATATAGGTTTAATGTGAGGCTATACGTGAATAAAAACCTACTTCAATTGATATAATTTACGCGAATTTATTATGTATATAACTCAACGTTTCGAAAGTTGATTAATTGTATAAAAAACGCAAATCAAGACGATATTAGTAAAATCTTTAAAACACTAACTTCTCTGAAGTTTAATGACATGAGTTTGGGGCAGTTTTTGCCTCGTGGCTTCAGCGTGTGACTCTCATGACTGTGCGCATTTAACTTGCTCAGATGGCGAAGGAAAACATCGTGAAGAAACCGGCATGGATCTAACCCAAGAAGTCGACGGCGTCTGTCAGACACAGAAAGCTAATCGGCTCCTACTTCCCTATTTAGAAAAAAACTAATGATTACAAAACAGATACAGACACCTGAGGCCCAAACATAAAACGGTTGTTGCTCCTCTGGTTATTACTAATTACTAATGGTACTAATAATTAATGACTACATCAACTTTTTCGTATAGGTACAATGCCTATTATGGTATAATATTGGCATATAGATATCGTGTACATTGTATGAAAGAGGCAAACCTGATTTTTCGATACGGGATACCTTCAAATTGTTATGTTGATTGTAAAATTCCGTTTAATAGAGTTGTCATGCATTTTCTCGATTCCAATAATTGCCTATTGTGCACTAACATTTCTAATTGAGAGTGGCTACGTTGGACTATGTGATTCCCGCTGATTGAATGTGGTAGATCAAAGGACGAGGATTATTTTAACAATTCCAAGCAGCGTGCTCATAGTACGATCTCGTGTTAAAAAATATGTAGGGAGAAGTTTGTTTGTTCAGAATTTACGTTTTAAGCGTAATTGTGTAATTTTTTTAAGTACAGAAATGAGGCGAGTAATCATATTTAGTTCTTTGATACAAATAAATACGAGTAAGCCGTTGAGTATTAGGAATACCTTATATATAGATTTTGTCACAGAAAACCTAACATACATGTAGTATCAATTAGGTGTCATCATTTCATTGATTGTCGACACGACATCCCGAGAGTTATAGAAATTTAAATTACAGAACGGAGTTTTAATTCATATAACGTTGCTTTTAAAAAACACACATTAAATAAATTATGATTTCAACTAATCTGTGTCCAGGAGATACGCGGTTACAATAATAAAGAAGAATGACAATTGTATAAAAATATGAGCATCTGTTAAAGTATTCGCTGCGCACACGAAATGTATATTTTCTTTTTACATAAATGAGATGACGGAGTATTATTGTTGGTGGTGTGTATTATAATGTCTCAAACAATACCAGATACATATTTTCCACTTTCAAAATAACTGCTTATGCTACAAGAGGTTCTACCTTATTGGATTGTATCAACTGTTTCATCCTAAGATTTAGATTCCAATATAAGTTGTTAAAGGGACAGATTGTATGTATCTACTTCTACAGTTACTGTAAGTTGGAGAAGAATTTCCTATTTGTATAGAATTCACGAACTGGCTTCCATCAGTAGTCGCTAGCACTGCGAATTACATACTGGGTTTCACTCATCAACAACTTCTTCAGTTCACACTGAATAAGTTTTAATTTTAGATGTTTCCTTTCCTTTTATGCTTTGAATAAAATAAATGGAAACATTAAAGACAAATTTATGTGGGTCCTAACTCATTCATCTAAATTAGTTATGATGAAATCTGATAAGCATTTGACAAATGATAAAGTTAGTTTCGTATCTCTGGACTTTCGACCAGGGATTCCATTTTCGGGTGTCTGAACTTGAGCTTAACAGTTGATGGAAGTAATCTAGTGCCCAACGTGGGAATGTCCTATTTATGCTATTAGTGGTATTTGTGCCTCTTAGGCAGGATGAAATCGGTCATTTTGTACGATTGTTTAGGTGAACAATATGTACTAGTAAGATAGGTTAAATTAACAAAGCAAGTACATTTCGGTCTGATTTCGGACAGGCAAAATTTTAGGATTTCGCGAGGAGCGATTTACCCTATTCATCGAAACTCAGTTTGTATTTCAAGCTTTATTAGCTCATACGTATTTATACACAACACATTGTTTAATTGTGTATATTGATCGTCGATTCTGCAATTATTTATGTTGATGCAAAGGTAAACATTTTATTAAATGATTAAAGAACTCTCTGAATTTAAAACGACTTTGCAGTTAGCTAGTATTATTATATCATTTCGTTTTATACTATATCATAAAAACATTTAATAAATATTGTTTTTTGTATAAGCACCAAATAAATGGTTATGCCTAAAGCGCATAGGTAGGATCACAGAGAGTTTACCTACCTTTGAACCCTCGAACCAAAGTGTTTCTAGTGTATGTGTAGAGCTTTTGCTTGTATGGGTAAGAATAACACCATATTATGAGGAAACTAGGACGTCTAGACACAAAATATACCACTTTTGTCGATCACAGAAACCTGATGATTTTAAAAAGTATTTTGTTTTCTTTTTTAAATTATTGCTTAAACATTATAAATAAACTTTGAGATCAAAATTATCAGAAAAATACTCAGGTTGCCTGGTGTCTGAAGGGCTACACCACGGTACGAATTCCTTCGAATTAAAACTAAAGGCTTAAAGAAAAACAATTGATAGTTTTTCTATGACGAAATTTAATCGAAAACATAACTGTGAAACATACTGTGTGCGAGAATTAAAAACAAGTTTTTATACCATATAGAATATACATGCAACATCTATCTTAAATTAATGGAGCCTAGCAATATCATCCCAGATTTACCAATAATACTCTTGCAATTGTTGCGTACAACACGTGTAGTTTAAAACTCCCGAGATGGTAACACTAATATAATTGCTACATAAATGTAGGATAAATTATTATAATATATCTTATTTTTCGAGCACATAATAAAGTATGTGAAAGCGTTCCAATTTCAGAAAACCCTTTATAATTTTTTCGACGTACACAGCTCATCGTGGCGGAAATAATTTACCTTGTTAACGTTGACAACGTAACAGTTTACTAACCTTAATTTCGTAACTACTCGTTATGGAATCGCACGTTTCCATATTGAATTGGTATTAGGCTAAATCTCACTGAACCGGAATTTATATATTCGGATATTTCGTTGTGTGAAGAAAAAAACTGTGAAATAGAAGTGAAACAGTTTTGATTTATACCTACTGCACACTTATAAACCTCAGCCGAATATGAAGGCAGATATTGATAAACCACAAAGGCTTTCATTGTATCCTGTCCATGCGTCATGAACGGCACAGCTCGGCGGTGTTGCTACAACTCTTGCCATTTCTTGCCCTGAAATTGTTGTAATTTATTTGAATATAATTTTGGCTATAATATAGATACTAAATAATGTCCTGTTACAATCACCAAAAAATCAAATGCTCCAAATAAAGCCACGCCCCAATTCATAAAAACTCAATCAGTTATAGCACTGTACTAAAGTACTTCTTCTTCTCTCCCTTCAAATTGAATTTACGCTGTGATGAAAGTGAGGTCTCTGCAATTCATAACGGTGTAATTGAACTGATTTATTTATGAAGGGCATTACATATATGACTTGAATCAGGAATGTCAGTGACACTTTCTTTTAAAGTATAATAACTGACGTTCTTAGAGATATAGCAATGCGGGAAATGGACACAAAAGAGCTTCTTGAAAAATTAAAACACATTTAGTTGAGCTTTAAGTGCGAAACCATTAGTGCTAAAGCGACGTTCATCTCGGAGCTCAATAAGTTAAACTCCATCTACAGTAAACGGAAACGAATGTAACTTATAAAAAAATTAAGTGATGCTTTAAGCAACAATATTTCTGTATTCAACTCTCTAAATTTGTTAAAACTTAAGTTTCCCTAGTGTCCCTGAGAGCCTTTTCATTGAATCAGATATTTATGTATCCCAGTCGAGTATATAGCTTGTGTTCTACCCGTTTCTTGTTAATCTTAGTACCATCATTGTCTCATATTATAAAATTATGAATGAGAGATTCTGTCGCCTAAATAAATCTAGCGTTGAATTTTCTTAGTAAAAATATGATATATTATATAATATAATAACACTGTGAAAAAACTATTCGTACTAAGTAAACTTAATAAGCATAATAAAGCGTGAAAGTTTTTTTATTCAGCTGAATTACTATTGACATAGTACAAGAACTATCAATTTTACCGGAGTACTGAACGTGTCATTGAGATTGTGCGATTGTAGATATAACAAAATTGTAATATAATAGAACAACCTCCCAATCTCATACTAAATTTCGTTCATTAAACGCTTAGTATCGATGTACTCGTATGTGTATTACAAATCACTCATAGATTTGGCTAAGATAAATAAGTTATGCAAAATTGCATTAATATAAAAATCTTTTGAACATTAAGGACAAGTATATTGAGAAGTACAAATTGAAATAGGAGTCGTATGTAGACTTTAGTAAAACAAAATATACTTATTAATATAACATAGTATTTTGTACGGTCTATTTACGATGGATGCTTAAACCGAGGTTTATTTGAATTCAATTGTAAATACAAGCACTTATTTCAAGCTCCCTCGACTCAAACTTTACATTGTATGAGTTTCATAGAAGCTCAGCTTTTAGTGCAATAGAGTATTTAAGTGGAAAGTGGATGGACATTTATTTATTCAATGTACGACTGTAAAAGAAAGGAATTAAACAAGATAAAAATACAATAGTTTTCCGGAGAATGTTTAAACTTATGCATTTATAATATGTGATATTGTGAAACGGAGCTTGAATAAGAAACATATCTTTCATGTTTACAAGCTTTTCAGAATAGAAAGTCATTCTTGAAAGTTTTTAAACAAATGAGTCACATGTCAAAGTTGAATCATTGGACATTACAATCTGACCTAAATTGATATTTAGAATATAGGTCTTAAGATTTTTTATATACATTTTTATAAAAACTTGAAAAAAAAACGAGAATCAGCTAGTAAATTAAATTATTTAAAGTTAGCTTTATATTAACACTGTAAACTGTTCTAGACTAGTGCCTAGAGCGTTGGAACTTTAATTTAAATTTTCTTTTCATAAACCTCAAATTTGACTTCCTTTGAGGTCTTCGTTGGTTTCAGATAAAGTTTTAGCCTTACTAAATTTTAGCTTAAAATGTTATGTCGTACTTAGCCTTAAAATGCGAAATATGATAAATCCTTGATGTTCAGCTGTTTCCGCTGCCTAATGATTTGAACTGTGTGTTAAGGACTTATGGCGATGATAAAACAAGACATTTATTCAGACAGAAAACTTAATTGGACAAAAGAAGAGAAGAGGCGATGTCAAAATAAAACAATGTGTATTTATGTGTTGCGTATACAGACTAAAACCATTTTAATATTTGTTTAACGAAGTGGCTAACAACAATATTATATGATGCACGAATTAAAATACAGCTAGATGATGTATACCGTTTCACAATTTGACGGTTTCACTTCGATAGATTACAATCTACCGAATAATAATACGTTAAATTGTAAGCAGTTCGTTGAGGTTCACAATCTTTCGGCAGTTTACAATCTCGCGAGATAGATTACAATCTAACGGTGTTTAAAATTTTACGGTGACATATACATTGGATAGTTCTAGGTATATCTAGTTTATAATTAATTCTTGGACTAGAACGAACCAGTATAGACATTAGTGTGAATAAAAAAAACACCTAAACCGTAATCTAGTCTATAATACGTCTACATTTTCCGCAGAGTTATTTTATTCACTCTTCCACACACCCAAATTATTACTGCGAAATAAATTTATATTTATAAGTTGTTTCTGATATCAAGTACGAGAATAATGATGCATACAATTACGATTGCTTCTCGTATTTATTCAATATTTTCCATGAATATTGTAATTGGATCACGGGCTCTTCTGGTCGAACCTTAATAGTGTGTAGAACTAAAAAAGATTTTATAACGTTATGGATGGACTTAAATATACATATCTAGATTGTGGGTATTGGATTTTTTATTATATAATAAAGTCCGACGTATAAGTTAATTATATTTAAATATGATGCTCGTGGGCAGTGTTAGCCTAGGTTTATTGCACCATAATCACGGAATCTTACTTCGAATCTCGGTGATGGATCAATAGATTTCCTCTCTATACGCGCTTATAATACTTTCTCATACGGTAATACAACTATCGTAAGGCAACTGTCTTTGTCCCAATAATCGACGCCTGTAAGGCTTAGAAAAGGTTCATCGTTATATATGTAGTAAAAAAATTACGAATAAAAAATATGCAAGAATAGATCAAATGAAGAAAAAGTAATATTAGCCTATATTGTATGGACTATGGACCTTTTCTTTATCAAAACTACTACTACTATTTAACCAGTTAAACACATTTTTGTATATGATAAAATGTGGGTTGTGCAGTTTGATCTAATTACTGTGTTTTTAATGAGATCAATTTAAATGAGGCTCCGTTTACAAGTTCTGAAGAGTGAAGTCGTAATTGGTAAAGCTGTCAAAGTATTTATATTCTGCTAATTTTAGTATGCAAATTTATATTACGTATATATCGTAGTAGTAATTCACTGAACTCTTCCGGGATAATAAATAAAGAACTTCAAAGCTATACTCGCGAAAGTATTACAATAGTAAATGTTTTTTAGTTTTGATTTAATGAGCAATAATTGAATAAATAATAAAGTCCTTCTATCGCGTCTTTATGTTTGTATGAACGAAAACGATACACCCAAAATTGATTTAGATGCAAATTCGTTGGTTTTATATAAATTGATTGAGTTAACGAGTTTTGTTGAAAATGTCGCAAAAGATCTTGCCAAACACACGAAATACACCCTTGGGAAGCTGTGGGCGAAAGCTAGTAAATTATTATTTAATATCCATGAATAAATTTAATACGTAAAAAAAGTATAAGCTATTTATAACTGTGGAACATTCTGCTCCTCAGCATAATGCTGAGCCAGGGCCAATTACAGCCACAGCTCACACGCATTACATTCTTGAGACGAACCGAATGGGAAAAGGAAAAAAATGTATAGCTCTCATAATATCTTTTTATTTAATTTTTTCTCTTTGGTTATTGTTATTTTGTGTGTTTATGTGTGTGTGTTTTTGTTTGTAATAAATGATAAGTCTATGTCAATATTTCTTTTTGGTTCAATTTTCGTCATTCCGTATCAAAATCATTTGAAAAATAAATTAATACAAATGAAAGCTCATTTCATGTGCGATTTTATTGAACACTATTAGTATATCACTGTTATGGCTATAATAACAATCGCCTTTGCCATCTATTTGAATAGCTTCATATACTTTTATACGGCGATAGAAGAAACTTTCCAACTGAAAAGTTAAGTTCAAGTATTATATAACAGAGAACACTCCAAGCCACTTTGGTCGCATTTTCAGTACATTGTCATTTCACAAATCGGATGTATATTTAAATTCAATTTTAAATTGATTTCTTTTCGTCAATTTCGTTGATTTGTATTGTTCGCAATTGGTTTATCCGGCTACGCAGTGATTGCAACAGCGATTCGAGTTACTGAACCGAAAGTTGAAAAGTTTATACTTATATTTTTACTTTCATAAATTTTAATGGTTTAAAATTCAGGATTAAAATGGGATTTGAATATTTTTAGAGCAGCTAACGTTTATTGCTTATATTTTAAACATATTTTTGAAGTAATAAAGTTTTACACAATCATTCAATTAAATATAAAGTTTACACGATTTCAATTAAATATTAATTGTAATTTGGGTTTTTTTCAGTTTTAAAGCTTTGTGATTGTTATGTATCTCTAACATAAATCAGGCGAATTAGTATTTCTTGTCTAAATTATGTTATTCTTCGTAATATTATATATTATGCGCTTACGTAGAACTAACTCAACTTAAACAAAACGTTAAACAGAAGTTGCGGAAACGTCATAGGCGGAGTGAAAGTTAGTAAGGATAAAATAAAATTTTCTCATACGAATGTTAAAACAATTCAATTAGGAAGGTGTATTTCAAACATTTATCCTAAACCAGTGATAGTTAAATACAAAGTAATTTTTAAACGCATGTCGTTAAGCACCACAGCAAACAGCTCTGCAAACGTTGCTAGAATCTATATTTTCTCTCTTTACAGTCCGAATTTGCACATTCCGTGAAAACCAGTTTAATGGACAGACTAGGAAATCGTAAAAAGTGTACTATTTTCCAAGCCTCTGCTTACCCAGGTTTAATTTATTTCTCTACTGACTATATTTACGCCGAAGATAACGTTTATTTTGTTACAACAAATGTCACTAATGGTTCTGATGGAGCATGAGTCGTCTCGCTCGAACAAATATATTTTATTATATTTGCAAATAAGAAACAGATAAAGAAACAAAGATAAACTTGTTTATTATTCTATATCACAGGAAGTTTCCGTAAAATAGATGTGATGGGGCGTACTTCAGTCGTATAATGTGCAAAACTTGTCACTAGTGCATCCTTGATACATGCACTTTATCGTTTCGGCTTGGGAGCAGGATGCATACAACATTATACATATAAATTAAGTTTCTCCGTGAGCGTTGCATAATTCAATTTGATCACAATACGAATAAGGTGTGTGGAGATGCAGGCGGAGTTAGCAAAATTAGATTCACGGTTTGTATAGAAGCACACTTGCTGCAATATTTCCGCCTGGAATATCGTCAAACTAGTAAAGAATGCGCCAGTAAACCCTCACTGTTCTGTTTTTTCACGTCTGGCATTGTTTCGCCCACACTCTATAGAAGAAACTCAATTCCATTTGCTTAGCTATTGGCGGTTGACTGAATGTTTTTTCGCAACGAATCCTATTTTACTTTAAAGTAAAAACAGTATAGCGTTTGCAACAAAACTGCACAGCCATGTTACAGGTACGCTGAAAATGCGCGCTGGTTTTATGTAAATCTTTTCACTAAAATTTCGTTGGCGCTTTTATAGTTCACATCACTGACGTCATGCTGGATTATTCAGCACCATTTATTTTCATTTACGTCTCACTCAAATGACCGCGTATGATACAAAACACAGTATTTGGACAGAAAATGTCATATTAAACAGGTGAACCCGTCGAGAACTTTACTTATTAAACTTTGGACAACTCGCAATCAGCCAGCAGTTGTTATGAGAACATGTTAAATATTTTCCGAGTTAGTTATCCTCCCGGTGGCAGGTGAGGGAAATTTACATAATACTGTGCAACCATGAATCCTGGTTCTAGTCCGACCACAAGTAAACTGTCGTCGCTGTTCAATATTTAGAGGGATATGTACCCGTACACAGTTCGCTTCATTTAAATAATTGATCAAGATATCTTTGGCTGTGGGTTTTAGATCTGAAATAGCTTTAATGAAAATACCATGTGAGTACACCGCGTTAGTCTTTACAGTTACAATGATAGATGTTTTAATTGCGTTGGATGAATAAAAACATTCACGAAAATAACGTAAGGTCGTGGTTACCATGGTTACTGATCTTTATACTTGCATAAAGCATCGTAACAAACATCGTGATAAACATGGCCTTTGGGTTCATGTTTTATTTTAAGGCCTGGGATTTAAATGAAGATAAAACAATAGAACGTCTCGTACGAAAGATTCCGTAAATAATAATATAATCCCTTTACGAATAAATATTGTGTGTTTAGTGGAGCTACATCTCTTGGTCTCAGATTTCTGTATCTGTTTCGATTTGTCTAATAGGCACCGCATCCTGTGCCTGATAGACCGACGATATTTATATATTTTAGGGCATGCTGATTTCCTAACGATGTTCTTCTACGTACTGTACAACAGTGTTAAAAGCGCACATTACCAGGCCAACACTGCTCTTAGTATTGTCTTTATTGACTTAACTTTTAGACATAGAAAAACACTTTTTTAACGGATTTGAAGTTATGTTTTACTATAAATTTACAATTATTTTACATAATTTTAAATTTAACCGACGTTTCGCGTGCTTTACAGCGTGCGTGGTCACGGTGACTGAAGACAAAAGGTGTTGAATGTCAAAAAGTATCACAGCTGTAGAAAAAGTTGTGTTATCTGTATTTATTTCCCCGGAGTTGGTATCGACTAAAAGATGGAGGGTTATGGCAGAAATGGCACACGGTGTCCTCTATTATGTAAAATAATCGTAAATTTATAGTAAAACATAACTTCAATTCCGTTAAAAAAGTGTTTTTCCAACACTGCTCTTTTTCTTTGTTCAGTATTCGTGAACATTCATAATCAAACTACGAATTGAAACCTTATACATGTTTGCGTCTACAATAATATTCGAAACAGACTGTATCCTTCACTGAACCTCCATTTACTCTTAGTTATTCATCTTCAGACAATGATACTTAAACTTTCTTTTATAAATCTTCACAAACTCACATTTCCATTAGTAGAGTTTATTTGTCATATTACGCTTATTATTATGTCTATCAAAGACCCTTAGGCTCTGTTTATAATATTACACATTCTTATTTTCATTTCTATTAAAATTTATACTAATTTTTATTGCGGTCTCATTTCAATGTAATGAAATCTGTATATTAAAATGCATATAAAATATTTTCAACAATTGTATGATAAATTTCAATTAATTTGTTTAAAACCGTAAAACTGGAAACGTTATACGAAAATTAATCAAAATATATACCTTTGTTTGTATCAATAAAACATTGCTTTAACAACTATCTTTTTTATTTCACTAAATTTCAATTACATAGACATCATTGTCTTCTTCAAATCAACGATGCACAGTCGTATATCAAATTCAAATGGTTTAATTTTGGGATTGTCTCTGCCTAGAAGAGTATTAGCGAAATGATTGATGCCACATGAAGATATATGTCGAAGACTTAAGACTGAAATACAACCAGACCACAACCATATACCAATGTAGAGATAAATCCATTCCGTTATGGCGTATTAGACCTGTCCCGCCTAGCAATTTCGTAAAGCGAAACGTCCGTTTGTCATCCTCAACCAATTAGCGTTTGGAACGATGACGTGATCAAGCACTCTGATTGGCCTACTATAAATTCACTTACTTACGTTCCCCATTTTAAAATCTTAAATAAAGAAGTATTTATATGCCCCACTTATTATAATATACAACTTGGGATCAATGTGCATACCGCAAAAGCTAGCTACACTTAAACATACAGAAGTTGCAAGCTAATGCCAAAGTTTGAGCCGCTGATAGCTGCTCAGCTCAATATTGATGTTGTTTAAACATTATAGCAAAGTTGAGGAAACTATTGAATAAATACAACGATACTAGATCTTGCTAATCTACATAATATATATTATTGACTTTTAATAATCCCCGATGAAAATGTTTGTTAATATATCTATGTATTTCTAGAGTCTTATACGTTCTATAAAACTCATACAATAATACTGTTTTGTTCAGATCACAAGGGGTTCTTTGGTTGAATGCGCTATCGCTCGAATATAATATCGCAGGTTCGAATTTAATTTAAAAAAAATGTGATATGTTATATGGAATAACTTTATGCTAACCTAATTTACGCGAGGCAAAGAAAGTCAAAACTTAAACTTAGCAAATGTTAAATTAATATATCGATTAACACATTTCATTTCTTTATTCCTTCCGATTATAAAAAAAATAAAACAGAAAACAACATTTTATTGAAGAAACCTGGTTAACGTAAAATACCACATAAAATATTCATAGCATTACACGCTGTAAAGGCTAAGTGATTTTGCGAGTAAGTTCTCTTTAAATCTGACGGGCCTACCCGCGTAAGAGCGTAACGAACACTGTGGAATAGGCCGTGCTTACAAACTGCGTAACTTCAATCTTCTTTATCGCGGCATTATAGCGGAATTGAACGTATCCTCAAATCTCGGCCAACTCGGCGTGAAATTTTGTTAAACTTACCCCTCTATTTCAAGAATGATTTATGTGTCCTACTAGACTATTTTTCTGTTGTCAACAATTATATTGAAAAAACTTTTTAATATTGGTTGGTATTAGATATATACCTATTTGAGATATGAAAATATTACGGTGATCGTTGGATCGTGACATGTCAGTTTTATCACATTAAAATTTCAATATTAACTAGCAGCGTCAATGAACATTGAGTCTATAAAACTATTTATTTTACACGCTTTATATTAGCTTCACCTGTATGTATGTATGTAACCGACTCCTTCGGACTCGATTTTAACCCACTTTTAACGGACAGATTTAATTCAAACTTTGCGTACCTGTCAAAAATCGATGACAATGCAATAATCCGAAAAAAAAATTTAACTAAAAAATAAAAAATTATTCTCTGTGCCATATTTTTCGTCTATCGAGCAACCCACGCTTTTTCACAATAATACCAGTATTTTTTGTTCATTACCATTTTCAGCCTAAATTAGGAATTATTTATACATATGATTCGATTTTTATTTTTATGCATGAAACTACACACATTACATTCCAGAAACGTTCTGTCCCTATCGCTCTCATGTCACGTTGCTAATAAATAAACGGAATAAAAACATTGAATTTCAGTGTCTATGCATAAGACCAAAATAACACAATATACAAGATATCTCTTGTAAGCGTCACTGTCAAGAGAGAGTGGTGGGAAACAGCGGGAAACTAAACAGCGTAATTACAAGTCACTCTACACTGAATTGAAAAACCATCTACCGTGAAAATACCTCGCCGGAAAATCCTTTAGCAGTGCTCATTCTACGGCTGATAATATTATCGTGTTTATTTTGCCGAAAACGCCATTATACTAACCAATATTATACCTCATATTGCGATCGGATAGGTAATTGTTTCATTAACGTTAATTAAAATAATTAAGCGATTGCCAGCTCTCGCTTTCTGAACCCGGAATTATCTTGATTGGTGATAAATAATTTATGTTAATATATTACAAGTGTACATCATAAAACGTTTAATATTTAACAGCTCTACTCAGAGTTACTCGTTTAGGTAAAAAATTTAGAGCTTAGGTTTAAAAATATAATTTCTTATAGAAACTTATCGATGTTCAAAAATACAAATGAATGTTTTCACTATTTTAGTGTTCAAAAGTAAAAAACAGTTACTTTAACATGAACTACAATCCTTTTATTTAAAAAAAAATGTATATTATTCCTATAATACATTTTGGTAAATACGAAGACAAACGAAATCTTGAAGAAAAGCGCAGGCATCAGCTTATAATTATATTATAATGTTGCTTTTTAAAAGCGTTTCTTTAAAAAGTATCTTGTTAATTGAAATGAATGAAGTTAATATTTCCATCCAAATCTTAAGGACTTTTTAAATGTTATAAAAGGAATTTAATTTCAGTAATAATTTTGCCGGAACTTTTTTCCTCAATTATAATTTAACTCGTGCAAGCATTAAGTAGGTAGGTACTAAAGGGCACTTCAAAGGCTTCTTTTTCAATATATTTATCTGGAATAATATAATAATAATGCAATGTATGAAAAAAATCATACATTGCGTTATTATTTACGTAATATATAGTTAACTTGTAGATCGTACTACTACGAGTATACCAATTATAAGAAGCATTACGTTTTATCTAATACGAACTTATATTATGGTATCAATGTATACAAAAACTTAAAAAGTATGGTAAATATCGCTCTAAAGCTACTGAAACGGAAACAATTATTGCTTTTCGTTAATACATGATAAGCAAAGTTTATTATTTACTTGATCTAATACAGAAATGTCTGACCCATTGCTTTTTTGGATTTCGAAGGATTTTTTTCGAAGAGACGATCTTATGATTGCGCTATTAACAGAACAGAAGAGAAATAAAACGCGTTACTGCGCCTGAGTAATGCGTGCGCCAACGCGAGCTTGCATGTTTACATAATACAAACTTGTACCTTAGTTATGGAAAAACAGAGATATGCTATAGTTGAAAAATATGACGCGTCGAATCACCTCGACTCTGCGCCAATGTGTGAGCCTAAGGCAGTGTTTATACCAGCACATTTAAAACCACCAGTGATCCACTAGAATTTAATAAAAATCAAGAATACTGGTCAGATAGTTGTAGCGCCCCATGAGATGTGACATACCAGGACCGACTCCAGAATAGAGAATTGTTAATCTAGTTACATATTCTCGGTTGGAATAGAGGATGGTAGCTTATGTAAGGAAATATAAAACTATTTCTCTTGTGTGTCGCGATAAGACGACCACAAATCATGGTTGAGGCATATCGTTTAAAGCATTTTTAGGATGCTCGGTTGCATTTTGCATGCGGTAACTTGACCCACTTGAAGAATGTCCTGCGGTTTAACGTTATGAACATTTTAGATTATGTAATAGAATTTTTATTAGAAACTTTTACAGTAGTCTTCTTCAATAAAAGTTGAGAAAATGTTTGAATCTGATGATGAAGATGATTATATTAACGATATTTTCATAATTCATAGTTTTTCTTTAAGGGGGGCCTATCTTACTAGTACCGTAGTAGGTACGTACCATACTATACCAACAATAATGAGTTTGATCCCCGATAAAAGAAATTTCAGTTTGGTAAGCCTAAAAACTCCAAAGGTTCCGAAATATGGTAAACAATAGCTTATAAGCAAGATATTATAAATAATTAAAACTAGAAATATAATATTTAAGTCACTATGATACTTTTATTGAAGACTTTTATTTATATTAAGTGAACTTTGAATGCAAGCCTTTACATAAAAGATGAAAGAAAAACCTTCCTTTCATTACTAGAAAGTCATGCTTTCTTTCATGTCTTACGATGTCTTAAATTATCAAAGAGTGATCCAGCTACGCAACTGGACGTACCCTTTGTATATGTCAAATCAAAGCATGTTTTATTCATACTTTTTTTACAGACCACTTTTATATTGTCAACGTAAACACCGCCACCATTGGATATAATTTAAATTTAGCTTTGTTCGTTTATATAGTAAGCAGTGTTGGCCTGTGGTTTCAACGCGTGGGTTCGTTCCCCGGCTGTGCACTGATGGACTTTCTCTCTATTCGCATTTAACACTCGCTCGTACGGTGACCGAGCATGCCATGCCCAAAAAGTCGACGATGTGTTTCATGCACAGAAGGTTGAGCACCTACAGGCCTATTAGAAATTATCAAGGAACACATACAGAAATCTGAGGCCCAGATCTAAAAAAATTGTAGCGCTATTGGTAAAGTCTCACACTTTTGGGGTTTTTCCACAGTATATTTATTATTATCCTTACAAGGGTTGTTGCGGAGAAATCGCTTGATTTCTAATATTACACGATAAGGATTAAATAAATATTCATATCTATCATGAAGACGGCTTATAATTTAAGTAGCTCTAACAAAAAATATAAATTATTATGAACTTAATTAACTTAAATCAACAAAATTACCTAGTATAAAAATAAACTGGTTTTGTAATTCTGCCAAAGCTGTACTCCATTTTAATTTTACTAACGACGCGGCTTCGTTTCGACGTTCTGTCTTATATGAAATTTGGTCTAGCCGGGGTTTCAAAACTTATTAATACATAAAAGTCCATCAAATCTTCTATAACCGGATTGAAATCAGTGCGGAGAAATAGGCCTGTCAAATAGTCTAATTGTATGCTTTTATTAACTTATGTATTATTCGCAAACACAAGAGATGAATACACATATAATTTAGGGGAATCTTCATATAATTAATATGTACTATATATAACTTCTCTATATATAACTTAATATTTACGTTGTTTTAAATCAATGGTACTGTCAATGTCGTTCAAGCTGCGTCCGTGGCGTATTAGATAAAATCCTGGGTCTATTGCAAAATGTAACGAATCAAAAATTTAAGTAACTTTCTCAAAAAACATTATTAACTAAACCGTCGTAGAAATGCGCCAAAAATTGGACAACTTGTTTATAGCTCTCTACGTATGACAGTTCCCTTATACATATAGTATTTTCAATTTTTCTGAACATTTTACCATATTTTCCTATGTACCGTAATATTCATTGCGTGTTTCAGTACATATTACTGAAACACGCAATGAATATGTTATGCACATAAACTATTCTAGGTCAGCATATCGACGTTTACACTTAATATATGTTCCCGAGCATATTAATCGAGTACCATAATAACTATTTGCACGTATCAATGGGGAATAAAATTCAACGGTTCGTGAAATAGTGTGAGGCCACCAGTTCTTTTACGCAAAATGACGTGCTTGAGCCGACCACGATAAATTATCCATTGTTAGGCACTGAATCCAACAAGAGCGGTTTTTGTTCAATTCTTCGTCTCTTCGTCAATGGAAAATTTATTGCCTCTGGAGAATTCCAAATATGGCCGATTATCAAGAGCTAAATGTTTTGCGCGATGAAGGGGAATAGTAATTTCCACTTTTATTACAAGCGGTTTTTATATAAAAATGTTATATGTTTATTATTTTCACCTTCGATATCGTTTTCTTTGAAAACCTTTTTGGAAAACTATTTACTTTAACGCCCAACAACACTGCTAAGTGATAATGAAAACAAAGTGTTTGTTGATTGGGTGATTAATGTATATAAATTGTATCAGGCTGTATATTAACACGAGTTAAATTTTGTTCTTAGCTGTAATATAGTATAGGTGTGTTCATTTTTGGGACACATAACTAGCAACAAATATTTCATTTCGTGGTGTGAGGCGGGAGGTGCGTACCGTTTCACAATTTGACGATTTCACTGCGATAGATTATAATCTACCGAATAATAATACGTTAAATTGTAAGCAGTACGTTGAGTTCACAATTTTCACAGTTTACAATAACAATCTAACGGTTTTTACAATTTTACGTTGACATATCTATTTTGTTAACTTGTTAGAATTTCAATTTAATTTAACCACAGTCATCTATTAAATCTTTTGATCAGCAGTGCTGATGTAGAAGACTTAAAAGGTTGCAAAATTCCTTTCGGAAAAAAGGTAATTTCTCTTTAGAAAACTTGTGAGTCTATGCTATTGGGCCGACTGAGAGCTTGTTCGAAGAAATATTAGATCGTTTTATAAAATTGACACCTGTCGAAATAACCGCAGTACCGAGCACTTCAAAATAAACGAGAAATCAGGAGCAGATATTTTAAAGAAACATTTAAAATAGATATTGACCGTTCAAAACGTTGTGAGATCAAAGTAGCTTCCTTTTGTGACCTTAAAAGGGTTTGTAGTAAATTATACGGATTCCAACCTTTTTAGTTCAAGAGGATGTGACACAAAACATTTGATTGACCCTCCCTTCGCTATGTACGAGGAAATATTTGGGTATGGACTTCTTAACTACTTACATAATATTGTGCTTCTGTTCATTGTGTCAATAAAAGTAAATCCATTGCATACAATGTCCTTAGTCAAACTATCTAGATTAATTCCCTAAGGTTTAAATCAAACTTTAACGGTCATAAACGCGAAATGAAAACCATGTTCAGTGGTCAGAGAGAGACAGCCATTGAACTCAGATAATTTAATATTATAACTTATTAATTTTAAAATTACAAAAATTCAATTTATATGAACTTCTTCAACGCATTTTTACAAATTAAAACATTATTTCAATGGGTGATATTCGATTAAAGTAAAGATGCACTAATGTCTCATTAAAAGTAATTAACTTTGTGTCTAAGATACATTCATTATATAAGGCTCGTAAACGGCCGTTATGTTATTTTATAACTTAAGGACAATAACCATGTTCAAGTTAATAGCTGAAATGTTCGTCTATTGGTTATGAAAGAATGAATAGGTCTCTTGAGAATTCTCTCACTTTATCATAACACAAAGTTCATTGAGATGTTTGAAGCAATCATACTTTTTGTTGTTTTAGTAAACATACCGTTAACATAACCGCACTAACAATAGCCAAAATCAACGGTTAAACCGATGCAGTGTAAAATTATGTGGTCACTGTAATCAAAGCGAGGCTAAACATGCCTAAGCATAACAAGTATGCACACGATTAATAAACTGTCATAAACAGTAATCGCACTTGAACAACCCTCATGATACTTAATTGTTTATTAATGAATCATTTTATAAATGGACCCCTGCCAAATTGTAGGTTAAATCAATTTTCGTCTAATTAATATTAAATTAAAGGAACATTTAAGGATGTTTATAAGCGCTGAGTGAAAAAATGTATTTTCTGTTGATAATATAAATAATTTTATTCTAAAATAATTTAATCTAAATTACTTCTACTATAGCGCATATACATATAGTTGTAATTCCGTTGTTCAAAATTGTGTATTCATGCAGAAAATTTCGTTTTAGAAATATCTAAGTTTCTCATATCTTTGAAGATAAGAGCAACTTTAATTAGTATGCGGATGCATGTACCTGGAGTTTCTTTGTTCATGTAAATGGAACGAAGGCAGTTCTTAAACATTTCTAACGAAATATTGTAAAAGTGCTGTATAATAAAATCTAAAATGCTTAGGTATAAATACTTTTTCAAACCTGGACCTATTTCATGAAAGTTTAAAAACTTTTTTTAAAATCAACGTTGGAATTTACTAAAAAGTAATATTATGGGAATAGATTCATTAAAATCTTGTAATATTTTAAAACAATAGCATAATTGTTTAATGTATAATTACAATTTGTTAGTTAATTATAGTAGGTACATATGTCCCGACGTGATGTGGGCACGGGTTGAAATACGGAAAAGCTTTTTAATTCTTTTTTAAGCGCGCTATCTAATGCAAAACATAACAAACAATATTAAAATTCATCTTGATAATTTGATTTCTCACTGATATTACGTCAAATGGAGAGTTTAAGTCAAATAAGACGACGAATCGCTGAAGAATGCGATGCTAAATAATTTCTTTTTATAGGTGACGGTGTCTCGGCATTGTAATTAATCTAGATTCCCCTTACCCTCGGGCTACATAAGCGTTTTAGTACTTAATGAATGAGGGATGTTGGTCCTTTGATTACTGTATAATTGTCTATATAATGCTGGGCCGGAAAATATATCGTCGCTAGGGATTTCTTCCGTTTCTTATAAAAATTTAATTTTACGTATAATAGGGAAATGGACGCTGTGTGAATAGAAATAGGATATAAAATCGATGTTTGAATTAATCGTTTTCTTAATTCCATAGTATATCAAATTATTGTACCTACGATAATCTAGTACTGAAACATTGTTAGGAATCGGTGTGAATAACATTTTTGGTAGAAATCTATTTTTTACCCTAAGAACTATCAAATATTACTATTCGATGCGTTTGCAAAGATCGTGGACACTGACAAATATCGAGTTAAATAATAAAATAAATTCGCACTTAAAAAATCATATATATCAAAATAATAATTTGAATAACATGAAAAGAAAATGTTTTTCCGGAATATAATAATGTAGTATAGGAAAACTGAAGTAAAATTTCTTTGTTAGAGTTTGGGTAACTTTTAGAGTTTCGTAAACAACTCAACGCGTTTTACATCAACATGGAGCGAAATAAGGTTATTTTATCGACTAAAAGCTTTATCGAATATATTAGTAAGATATTTTTGTAATATATTTACTGTATAGCTTTAACTTTATAGTAAACATCGTTTGTTATTGAAGACTATATTTCAAATACTTTATATTTGTTTTGCCATCAAACAATTATAAACACTAGTTTACTTTATTTTTACGGTTAAAGTTCGGAAAATAAAAATCTAAATTGGAATTTAGTACAACATTTTGGTCGCCGACAGCTTCAGATATGTTCGAAACGCCATTGAAAAAGTATACTAGTTTTCAATGTAGTATTTAACGGGTATTTCACATTGAAATAAACTGATTATAACGCGAACATAAACAAACTTCTTTTCCTTTTATCTTTTTCTTTATTAATACTATGTATTAATAGTATGTTGGCTGGTCTGTCAAATTCAAACTGGTATAGTTTAGGTGGATAAAATTAAATGGTGGTTCTCATATATATTCTTAAATATATAGTAGACAAATAGTACGTACATATTTCCTATATGATTTCTTGTTATGGTCAACGTTTAAAATGGTTGATAAATGCAGGAAATATTTTTGCCGTTCTTGGTACTGTTTGCTATCAGCGAGGCTTTATTGCAGTTTCTATGTAATAAATATGTAGCTACACACCATTGTACGTTTTGAACGATAACAATATATTTTCAAGGAAATATATGTGTGTTAAATACCAAAGGTATAGTTTAATATACAATAGCTTAAAGCTTTTTATTATTTATTGAGAAATTTGCTTCAATGTACTTCTAGTTATTCATATTTATATTTGTATGACTATAGAATAATAGAATGGATAGAAGTAATTTTCATCAATCATTAGCGATATTTGTTTTAAAATAAGTGTTGTTTGATGATTTGCTATTTTAAAAGAGTACCGAGAGTTTTTTACACCGGCTTTTTCTCTCGGCCTACACCCTCTGTCTTCTTTGCCGATGAGTAGGGATGCCTGCAGTTTCAAATTTAATGACGTGGAATAACCACCTTCCAACCACCACCACCTAACCACCTAAATACCTGTATCTTATGTTCCATAATAATAAATAATAAATAATAACGTGATACTTCCATGCATTTATAAATACTAAGTCAGCCTCAGTACAGTATTTTAACTAAAGCACATACACAACAAAAAACAATTTAATAAATAAAGACGAACGTGTAATACCTAAGATGTCTGTGTCTTTATAATTTTTTTCCCATAGGCAAGTTCCCATATGAGCCTGCTAGACGCAAACTACGGGGCTTAGGTATTCTTGTTACCTACCTCATGATGTTTTTCGTGACCGTAGCAGCAAATCCGCACATAGAAAGAAAAATTCAATGGTTCACAGCCGGGATGCAAATGCAGGACCACTGTATGCCCATTTTAATTACAAAAGGGCGAGCACTAAATTTAATATAAATACAAGATAATGCCTTTGTAACTGACAGTTATGTATTTTGATTATGCTATTTCAATTAAGTAAATGCAATATGAATTTATGAAATATGCTTTACTAGTATGAGGAAAATTAATATTGATATTAAACGCTGACCAAAGGTGATTCGAAATTTATTACGGAATAGATGTCAAATTCTTTACTGTTACGTCGTAAAGGGAACTTGAGCTTACCACAAATAATGCTGTAAAGCGCTTGTTGTCCCAAATATACCGAGATTTTAACAGCCCGTTTTATTTACCGGCAGGTTCAAAAGGAACCAAGATAGCTACAATTTTAACAAATACGGGCCGTTAAACCGCCTGTAAACTTGGGGTTAAAATGGTGATTTATTCAACCTTATGATCCGCACTTACACTTAATTCTCCGACATTTATTTCTGACGCGACCGCAGCGCTTGAAGCGAACGGTGTGTCATGTAACGAGATTAGCGTAATAGATTTTCTCCCGCAGTATTTTATATAAAATCCTTTTATATTTGTTTCTATTGTATTTTAATAGGTACTCTATAACCTGAGAGGGGTTAGGGTGAAATCAAAAGTAGCTCTAGTTTGGCGTCGGGAGTTCTCCGCTTGGTTGAAGAGGTTTTCATGCTACGCCACTTCAGACGACCCAACCTTATTTATATTTTGTTCACGAACTTTTAGAATATATTATTCGGATTCGTACAGATGTGAAAGGAACTGATTTAAGATGGCTATTCAATAAGATTCCAAGTGCCCGAATAAAATTGCTCCTTATAATATTATGATCGATTTAAAGGGATATGAACTCAAAAGGCGGAGTCCTTCAATTTGAATATTATTTTGATTCCTTGTATCATACAGGAGATATGTATATGTAGATACGGTTAAGTTAAATAAAAAAAGAAAACCTAGGAATGAAATACAACTTTAAAAGAATTCAATTTAGAAGCTTTGAATCCTTATGCATTTCAAAGCAAGCCGCAAATTAAAACATCCCCACAATACATTATGTTAATTGAATCTTTTACTTTGGCCGTCGCTCTTTTAAAATGGTTTAAAAACTTACGCTCTTTGTTACAATAGCATTATGAAACATTAAAATAGCCTGAATTGTATTTGAATAATTTTAATGAATAGTTCTGTACTTACCTAAACAGTTGTTTCTTTGTTCTGAATTTTCGTATGAAGGAATTTGCATTAAAAGCGGCTTCAATGAACTATATTATGTAGTTAGCTGTTTGCGTTTCAAAAGCTAAATAGGAGTGCTTGTGCGTTGTCGATTTGTCTATGAAAACAAAAGATAAATATTTGCATTTTAACTAACCGATAACTAGGTCACGGGATCTGCAGTTTTAAGGTTAACTTGGATATGTTTTACTTCAAAATGGCTACAAGCCGCGATTACTACTCTTCTATTACGTCTACGAAGCTTAACTCTATAGCCATTTGTCTTCCCGTCCGTTCACTTTCCTATCTCAAGGGAAATTTAAAAGATTTATAAGCTTATATTAATTTATAAAATTAAATTGAAACAGAAACTAAATATGAATAAATATATATAGAATTCGGTTTTGAAATCGTATTTCTGAACTGCCATATAAAGTCGTCTGGAAAAGAATGGAACCGATTTTTTTCTGGCAGCAAAACCTATTACCCATTGTCTAGTCGGCGTTATTAAGCTACGAATAATAAAAAAATGTATTGATTTAGTTGCAGCAAAATTATTTCAATAATGAACATTATCTGGAATAAATCACGAAGCGAAGCTTGCATTTATTGCGAGGCGTAAATTAAAAAAGTTACTCCAATTTCACATGAGTTATTGTGCATGTTTCCTAGGGAATAGGTATATCGCCTTTATCGTGTATCGTGTTTATTTGGTACTAAATACAATTTTAGTCCATTAATATTTTTTTGACAAGAATGATAAAGCTGTGAGTGGACTTAAATACTTGAGTAATGTGAGAACTAAGTGACATCTGTCAGTGTCGTTCAGTGTCTTGTGTACCTAATGGCTGAAGTAAAAAGTTTTGGTCCTGGGAATGTGACTGATGGCTAACTCTCCAGACCTAGGCATACTTGCCGCTAGCCTACTCCGGCTAATCATTGGTAAGTCACTAATCTTTAGGTACTTTAAATACCTAGAATAGTTTATTCATTGTTTGTCTCTGTTTATTGTTTAACTAGCTGGCCTGGCGAACATCGTACCGCCTAAGAGTCGATTCTTTATTTGTTTAAAATACCTATTCTGCTATTCGGGACACCGGTCTATAAAAAAAAAAGGGTGCGTGTACTTATGTACGCGCGTAAGAAGTTATACTTCTTTGGCATTATTAGAAATAGATTTTGATTGCATGCAAATAATTAATTACAATTAAATAATCAAAGACTGGAAAAGGAGTCATTATAGTCAATAAAGTTCAGTTTACATTTGAAAAATTTAATAAATAAATATTTATAATTATTCTCTTACAAAATAAAAAAAATTTATAATTCATATTATAAAATTTTTAACACATTTATATTAATATAATTATATAAATGTGTTAATAATATAATTTGTAGCACATGCTACAGACCTGGATAGCAACTTTCTTTTATTCTATTTAGAGATAGAGATAATTTAAATATAATACCGGTGTCTTCCTTGTAGGTTTCTTTTGAGTTGTTTGGGGATTCTTGTTGATCAGTTCGACATGATTTTCTTTAACCTTTCTTTAATCCTACAAAATAATGAAATTCTTAAGTTATGTTGTCACTGTTGTGCACACCTTTGTTTGGCTTTTTTAGTATTCAAGTTATGTCAAAACTGATTTATTACCTTGTCATTGTTGGCTTTATTTGCTTTTGGGATAGCAATTGTTTCCAAAATGATTTTATTTGTAATATCCTGAAATATATAAATAACATCTATTAATTTAAGTGTCATGGTGAGTGGTTCGCACTCAGGTATTAAGGTGTATTATACCCACTGTCCATTATAAGTGGGAATGGGCTCACTTCTGGCTGGACAGAGTTTCGGTACTACAAGAGCAACATGGATGTTTTGAGGTATTACAATATCTCTAACTACCCTGTAGGGGAATAAAGTATGTGCCTATGCTTGAGAGGTTGAGCCTTGAACATCACCATCATATTTATAATTAACATTCCTACCTCGACACCATCACAATCAAATTCATTGAAATCTACTTCAAACCGTTGCGGTATCATCTCTGCCATATCCATTGTGTCTGGAGAAGGTGATGGTGGCTTTGTTCCACCTCTAGTTTTTGATGTTTCACGGCGATAAGATGACAACTCTTTTTTTTTATTCAATTTAGTGCACTTCCACTGAAATTGTTTTTTGTCTCTTGTCCTTATATTTGCTAGATTAAATCTGAAAAATTACATGTTTTGATTAAATAATGTAATCATTTTTTGAGATGCAGGTAGGTACTTATTAAAATGTTTACTTCTCTGTAATATCGCTCCAAGCCTTCATTTTCTCCTTATTAGTATTCGTGCTTAAATCTTTGTTCTCAATTATTGATATATAGGGTCGTAGAATATTTCTAAAAAGTTGCTGTAACAAACGCAATAAACAAAAGTTAATTAAGTTCATGTTTCAGTTTTAATCAACAATAATACTCGATAATACATACGGATAGTTAACCTCAATTGTATTGAAGCACTCAGGAAGGTTGGCACAGTTTTTTCACAAATATTTTATCATATTAATTAGTATTGATTTAGATATTCAATTTCTGATTATAATTCAGACGCACATATAAAATTCGCACTTGTATAATGAAAATAACTAGGTACTTTTAGAATCTTTTATTTTAAACAATAATTCAAACTCCTATATTTGTTTAAAAGGTAAATGTCATTGTCAGATGTCAATTGTCATGGATATTCAAAATTCTTGTTAAGCTGCTAAGCTAAGAAATAGAATATGCGTGAAGTTAGCTTATATTCTATTTCTTTTGTAGATTGCGCACGCTATAATCACACTCCGAATTTTGTGTCATAGGTGCGCGCGCATCGTAAAATTTCACTCTCATCAAATTTTCATAACGCGCCTAAAGAAGTATAACTTCAAAAAGAAAATTGATAAGACAACATATAAAAATTTACCTTTTTAATTTTTCTCCGTAAGAAGCATTCTCATACTTCAAGGTATATTATAAAAAAAATCAGACAAATCGGTCAAGCCGTTTTCATGTTATGTCGTGACAACGGAAAACGGGTTTCATTTTTATATATATAGATTTATCATAATTATATTTACAAATAATATTAAGAGACTGTAGGATATTTTTGTACTAATGTTTGTGTTACGAGTAACTTGTCACCACTTGCTATAGTTAGCTATAATATTTATTTATGCGACACTATTTAAAAAATCGCTACAATTAGAATAATTAAATGATAAGGAGAACTTTCGAGCGATCTCTTCCAGGTAACCACGGAATGTTTCGGTGCAGAACTGCCAGATAAGATTATAATTTTTATAAGTAGCTTAAAAGAAGAACTAAACTAGTGAACACGTGTGGCATAATTTATGAATAGCAATTTTCTAACAAATGGGCGCTTTATCAAAAAATATACCTTGAGTTCAGAGTTTAAATTGCATCGAGCGTGCTGCGTGGCACCGAATTGCTTTGGGAAAATTGCACAACCGATTACCTTTTGTTTTGTTTTCTGTTTATTTATCTGTGCTGAATGTCCGACTTTCTTATTATGTGTAGACTGGAGCGAAAACTGTTCTTGCTTATACAAGTTTCAATCTTCCTAATGCGTCGTCTGATGTGTACGCTTAACAAATGCTAGTCTATTTTCTAGTCACCGCCAACGTTTATTTTCAATTTCTTAAGACATTAACAAGCATTCGTTGTTCATAGTCATAAATTGTAGTTGATATGGAACTGAAATTTCATTGTGCAATTAATGTAATGAATAGTTTTAAAATTCGACACGGTATCGCTTAAATCAATGATCATAAATATATTTTATGCCGTCCATGTCCATTGTTCTGCGCTCTGCTCGTTGCAAATATTTAAATCACTTCAATATATTATTTTATACAGTTGAGGCACGTGCTTAATTTTATAAACTCCAATAGTCATTCGTTGAACTATTTTAATACGAAATATATCAACTTCATTGCATTTTCAGATTTATTTTGTTTTTTTAACTTTATAATTATTCTAAAATAATTAGCATATTTTTTAAAATTACTAGCTGACCCGGCAAACGTTTGTTTTGGCATTAATATTATTTCTAGGGAAATTTTGTTTAGTTCTATAAAAATAACTATCTACAATAATAAATATAGGGGTGGATCGTAGAGGGGCGAAAATTTGGGGTTGTATGCATTTATGTATGCTGTATCATAAAAAAAAACAAAAAAAAAATGTGTTGGGGTGGATACCCCTTGTTACTTAGGGGTTTTATATATAGATAGTAGCCGATTCTCAGACTTACTGAATATGCATAAAAATTTCATAAGAATCGGTCAAGGCGTTTCGGAGGAACGAACATTGTGACACGAGATTTTTATATAATACAGAGATTAGGTTATTATATAATAATGTTTTAGGTATAAAGGTAGCTTAATTATGGACATCTTTGACAGTGACAATTGTTGATATGTCAAACATTTGATAAGAAATTTACTGGTTATTGTTATAATTTAAATTAATTCAAGGACATTTCATCTGAAGACAATAGAAAATTACCTTGTGTAACCTTTATTAATACAATTTCAGCTTTTATTAGCAACCCACAGACTGTGAATTTGAAAATAAAGAATTGTAATACCGTTTTAATAGTATAGTTGATTTGTAGTGGCATCGGTTGTCATGGCATCGTCGTTTGTTTTTTAGATTTTTTACTTTTTTTTCGAGGTAAATTTCGAAACGAGAAGCCCACGGAGACTGACAGTGGCCTATATACCAAATGGCTTAGTTTCCAGGCTAGTGCCTACTCCAATTTTTATGATTCCAATTAGATATCTCTTTAATTAATCCTTGGTTTCAACTGTCCAAACTTTTAAGCTATATTTTATTCAAATTGTTAACGTAATTTACTGTTGTTTTAATAAAGTTTTTAAGTATTAGATTAGTTGGCCGCAACATTGTTTTACCGCTTTTAATCCCTCGAGGTGTTAGACGTGGAGAACTTATTTATCATTACTTAGCTTGTTTTTATAATGAAATTATTAGTACAAAAACAATTAAAATATATTTTCTATTTATATTCACCAATGAATGTTTGTATGTTTTATGTTTGAAATACTAAAAGGTTGTCTGTTCTCTGTGCGAACTATCAATATTTGTTGTTGTCAATCACACAGTGATTATACTGGGAAACAAAACGACTATAAAAAATATACAAATATATATGTTTGAGGTATTGATGTATAAAGTTTCGATAATATGTTGAGGAGATAGTGCAAACATATGAAAAACAAAAAGAGGTGTACATACACGAATGATTAGGGATTTCGTTTAGTTTATTTTACTACAGCCATGACAGATGGTTAGAAATTTGTTTGCGCTAGTCACAATAGGTCAGCGGGCGTTATACCTGCCCACTATGTACTATGTAAGTCATTGAAGCGTCTGGTAGTAGGCTGTATATTATCTTGAATTTTGTCCATCATTCGTGTACAGTTTTGTATCGTCCCAATTCGTTGGAGGTTTTGTACCTTTCCCACCCCCTATTTCTTACGCATATCTGACGGTAGCACTACATCTGAAAAGCTTGTAGGCGTCCATATAATATATTTAATCGTCCATGCCTCACAGCCTTAGTGGATAGTTTGTTTTAAGAGTAAAGCGGAGCGATAACTGAAGTAGCGTAGTAAATAATGAAATAAAACATGGATAATACAGATCAGCCTGATATTACCACTATCACAATTTCCTATATGATATGTAATTTGAGTGCGGTATCCTCAGTTATTTGGACTTACTTCCGGCAATGTCGGATGTAATAGCATAATATATTATTTACCGCGTAATAACTGAGGTTAGATAAACGCTAGTTATCGTTACGGCACGTACGCCTCTAATTCACCTTGCGCCGTCAAATACTGCCTAAGTCAGCGGGCTAAGTTTAAACTCAATTATTAACTTTGAATCTAATAATAACAAACGCCTTGTAAACAAATGGTTATAGTTAGGTATCTTCGTAGGGATAGAGAAACAATGTTAGGTTGTGCATTTATAAAACTTTCTATCTATCTAAACATTTTTTTGTACAGGGATAGAAAATGTATGAAAAAAAAAATTTGCCGTACCTTTGGGTTATATGTCAATAAATTCTACTTATAAATCTTTAACTTCATTTGATTTGTTCTTGCGTAACAAAATACGTACATCTCTAAAAACTTACGATCGTGCTCGTAAGAAGTCTAGTAATCTAACTATAGGCGTTTTAATGTCTGTGGTAAAAATAATAAATATTTTTTTACCGCTTGTCATAATTTTCGACAAGAGAAGTTTACAACAAACTATAATTACATTGTAGAAATATATGACATTCAACCGAATACAAGTTTTCCAATTACAGTTACAAAATTTTAGTTAATATGGATGGTTAATTTTGCTTTTGGTATTGAATGAAAGTATCGTTCATTTGTAATCAACTTATCTACAAAACTTCTACTACTCTGGAAAAGTTTCTTATTATTCTGTGTAGAAGAGAATATAGATTGATTAATATATATAATAGATTGTTTGAAGGCGACGATGGCAATGCGTCGTGCTGGGTGTGGAGATATTGTTTATACAACCACTCACTTTATACGTTTCAACCTTGATTGGGATAAACGGGAATAAACGGAGAACAGACAAAACGATTGGAGGAGGATGCAATCACCTACCCAATTTGTATGGAAATGATCCACGCCGGTCACGTGACCATCTTCTATTCAAACCTTTGTTCGCAGCATTTCGCTGAATGGCAAGGTCAAGACCTCGGTACAGTTTCGTGCTATTTTTGGTACTAATTATTCTTTCATGAGCGAATTGTACGTTTACTTTTTGCAAGATATTTGAAATGAAAACCATTTTTAACTTATAAGGAAAGTATTACTGATGTATAAAAAAATATAAGTATTTTCCCATTTGGTTAAAGGTAGTAGATAAACAAACGCAAGACCTCTATTTATATGAAATATGTTTATAATGCTTTCGTTTTTTTATAAAATAAAAATAAATAAATCAGTGCCGCTACAACCTTTTTAGGTCTTGCCTTCAGATTTCTGAATCTGTTTCTGATCATTTTTTAAATCTAATACGCATCAGCCTCAAGTGCCTGACACACGCCGTCGACTCTTGGGTCTAAGACATGTCGGTTTCCTCACGATGCTTTCCTTCACCGTTCGAGCAAATGTTAAATGCGCACATAGAAAGAAAGTCCATTGGTGCACACCCGGGGATCGAACCTACGACCTCAGGTATGAGAGTCGCACGATGAAGCCACTAGACCAACACTGCTATTTATTCATATTTTCATAGCTAAATTAATTATGGTATATAAAAGAAATTTTACAAAATGTAATAATTTGTTATACTGTTCAATTCTAGTCTCTCCACCAGTTAGTCTCTCTAAGTTAACTCCACCACCTAGTTAACTATATTTATAATGTAAAATGCTTTGTGTAGATCTGTTTTCGAGTTAATTCCTCTAAGGGTACGGCCTAAGCATAATGGTATACCATTAAATATTAGTTATTAGGAGGGAGCCGGCTAAAACAGCTTTACATTTACATTACATTATCCGTTCATCATTCTGCATCGTTATCTTAATAACGATTTGTTAAACAATTAAGTATCATCTAAACTTGAATTGTTATTAATATACTTTGTGTCTTGTTTATAACGAATTACTACAAGACACAGCAATATCTGTATCAAATCAAAGATCAAAAACGAGCCGTGAGCTATGTTTCCCGTATGTTAACTCAATAGGCTTGACATGCCGGATTCACGTTGAGAGCTACGTCTCGTTTCATAATCTTACGATACCTTAAATTTTAAAAAACGGAGCGGCCTCTCTGTGTATAAGAACGCGATAGACTAACCGTCATTGTTGTAGAGGTCGCAAAAAACTTTGCCAAAATAAAATAAATCCGAGGATGTAGGCTAGGTTGTATGACAAAGACATAACCCGTCAGCTTCATCATCCTTGATACTCAATACTTATGCTCTTTATATACGTTGTACGTTTCCCTTATTGTACTACAAAGATTGGTTCAGTGGCCGTTGTTACACAATTTTAACTTAACACAAAGAAATATATACCATTGACAGTCGTAAGGGTAAGGAAAAACATTGTATGGGTACAAAGAGAGATAAGACTGATAATATAGCTAATACTTTGCGTTTAAATCGTTCACCATACGCACAAACACTCTAAAAATTATTATATTGAGGGCGTAACTACACTCTAAACTAACAAATAGAATTAGCTTCAAGCATAACCCAAGCGAAACAAATAAGTGAGTGATTTGAGTTTGACGGTCGGCCGTTATACCCTCATCGAAATTTATAAAATTTAAATTAAATTACAAATTCTTTATCAACTAACATATCATCATACTGTAGTTGTGGTTCTGATAAAGACGGTAAAGATAGGTTTATGTCTAATTAATAAAGATCTTGACAAAATTCGCGTCCTCATAATAAATGTGAGAACGGAATCTTAACGGAAACACGTCACAATAAATCCTTTATTTGAGAAGCAGCAAGAGTTGATTAAAACTCCTGAATGCGCAAATTACATTAACATACGTTTGGAAATTAAAAGCATTTTTGATTTACGCAATTTACGACATCAAAACTTCTTTTTAATATAAACGAAGGGTTATTTCATTATTTACATAACTCCACGGTTCGAGGGCTTTTCAGCAATCGTTGTCAGCGAGAGAATGCGGCTAGTATATTCGTGCTTATAGGCGTTTCCGTAAGTTTTAATAGGATACTGTGAAATAAAAGCACAGTTTATCGAGAAACTTTAGTAAAAGTTTTTATATGTATATTGACGTCTTTACTTATACACCACCATATGACCACATTCTGTCTTCATAAACGTGGGTTAAAGATGACTTGTAATCATGGTAATATTATGGAAAAATTATTGTTAGCATGGTACCAAGCACTATCTTTAGTTGACGTTTTATAATAAAATCGACCAACCTTTAAGTCTATGAAGCGTCGATATTTATTAATTAAAACCTGTATAAATTATCATATATTTATTACCATTACTATTAATTATTACGTTAGTAAGTATACGCGCTTTCATAGTAAATTTTATTTCACTAAAACTACAGTCTAAATATTCTTTGGAAGAACAAAGAACTTACTTAGATGTTAAAATTTGATTTACAAAAACAAGTGTTCAGTTCCGTTTATGTTCGCAAAGTAGCTTATACAAAGAGTGCGCAATGTTGAGAAGGCAACACGACATTCTATGACGTCAACAACATGTCAAGAGGTTGTACTGTCGCGCCGTCACACCGTCTACCGGAAGTTAATATTTGTTAAATAACAATTCGGTCTTTAGAAATAGTCATTTGCGTTTCTTTGTATACAGAAATAATATGTTTGATTATAGAATTTAATGTGCTGGTGTTAGTAAGTTAACTTTATAAGTGTTTATTTATTTATTAAACAAGTTACACACATATAAACAGTAATAGATGTATAAAAGATGCTATTTATTTATTTTTCATAGTAAATAAGTTCTTAACGGTGTGGTTGAAATTAAAACAAGATATAGTTTTTCCAGCAGGACGTCCAACACATTAACAAGTTATCTACTAAAGTTAAAAGCAATGACAGTATAATTGTTACAATTAAATTAAATGATGCGCGCCGTTGTACATCTGTTACTAAACAATTCAAGATATTATTACATAACAGTTAGCCGATACAAAAACGGAGAACTAAAATACTACACAAGGAAATTTAACACAACATAACACAAAAACAAACGAAAAACAAAAAGAGCAAACAAAATCTCCTATTATATCCGCTTCTTACTAATAAGGGCTATCTACATATATGTTATTTATATCCACTTCATACATCACGATCAGTCAATTGTAAGTATGTAATTAAATTAAAAATCTAATACCGTTTTCATGGTAAGGTTTTGTTTTCGTCGAACATGTCGAACATCTCGAAACTTTATTAAACATAAAACATATTTTTTTAAGTATATTCAATATAATTATCCAGAAAATCTCTAACAATTTTGTGAATTTCACTTCTTGTTTACTGAATTGCGACCTGTCAAATGTCAATTTAGCCAACTGTCAAATTGAGCGGCAAGTTCTTGTGGCACTTCATCTGCAAAATCGCGTACACAATGACCTATGGAAGGGTTTAATTTGGATTCCTTTGTGTTGAACTGTTCTGTGTGTGGCAAACGTCATTCAGAGTAAATAAAACGGGTCCAATGCCTGCTGTTGGCAACCGCATTATTTCATAACCCTCTCATGCTACCTATAAAGGAAATTTTTCTTTATATTAAACCATAATTCGACTTAACCTAGTTTGAGACATTAATCAAATTATGGAATGCAAAAACAGATTAGACTACATTTCCTAGCGTAAAAAATTGATACAATCATGAAAGATAAAATCTCAATTTTAATCTAAACTTTAGATTATTTTTTTATTTTAGATAGATAGATTATAAAAACTAAACTGTTATTATCCATTTACCACAGAACATGAAGGATTTTTTAGTAGATAATAAATTATTCTATACGTGAGCGAAGCCGCACATAACGGCTAGTAACTATTATAAATAAAACCTAAGTCCATAAAAACAAAGAAATTTTAAGTAAAAAATATAGGTTGTTAATGAAATGTTAAATAATATGAGAGGTGACTATAGTCGTAATTCAATAGCTATTTGTTGATAAAATTGATAATTTGAATGTTATCTCAACTCAATAAAATCTAAAAGAAAATTTTATATTAAAAATTCTTCTTAAGCGACTTCTAAATATCGTCCATTATACCTCTACAGATTTATTTGATTCCATTCCAATCACGAGTAAAACTCTGCTAGAGTTTTCGCATCCCGTAGTTCTTCCTGGAATTTATTACAGTTGAATGCTTTATAGTTTATGGAACAAACTGACTACTGACAATTTTACATTAGTACAAGAATCGTTTTAACTTAGACATTTACATGTTTTTGTTTCTGGTACAAAGTAGTTTTAGTAGTTTCAGCGGGCAAGTCTTATCCTTGAGGTCGTAGGTTCCGTACCCGGCTTTGTCAATTAACTATCGGCGTATGTGTGAATTTGAGCGCTCGTACGAGAGCGACATCATCGTCAGGAAACCGGCATGCGACCCAAAAAGTCAACGGTGTATGTCAGGCACAGATGGCTGATAACCTACTTGACTGTTAAGAAAAATTAATCATCACAAAACAGATACAGAAATCTGAGGCCTAGACCTAAAAGGTTATAGCGCCGCTTTTTTTTTATTTATTTCTAGCGTAATCACACTTAATTTATATGGTTTGAATTACGTTGTATCTATATATATTATATATATTATGAGCCTTATTTAAATAATGATAACTAACAAAATTATAGGAAAAGGTAGCTATGATACTTTTTATAAGTTCGAATAGCGCAAAGAGGGAACTGAACAATACTTCTTTGTTCAAACATAATTATTATGATAATTATTTCAGAGTTCACAAAATAAATAAACAGTTTTAAATCTGTCTCGTTAAAAAATATAAAAAACACTTTCTATTGACTAATCTTAATATAGACACTTATAAAACGGTATCTAATATCTCATCTTCGTAAAAAGCATATGACAAATTTAATTTATATTTCTAAATGTAATTCTAAAATAAATATTAAACTAATAACGGAGAGGGACGTAGTGAAAAGTTCGGCTGTCGCTTTCGATTTCAAAATTAAATTCGACTTTCTAAGTAAATTGCATCATGGAAACTCTTTTAATTCTTGGCACGAATTGGAAATTCCGTATTCTCAATATGGCGCTGACGGTCCAGTAAGTCATAAATCACACAACTTTGTCCTTAGCACATCTTATAGTTGATTTAAGTCTGAGCATACCTTGGTGGCAGTTCAAGTCAAACATTGCATAGCATTCGGATCTATATAATTAAACGTACGTAAACTTAGTTCGGACTTGCTGAAGCATTAGGTAATGCGGTACGTAAATTATTGCTCGTATTTATCTTGACTTGAATTATCGTTTAGAAAAGACTGTTATAAATACAATAGGTCAGTGGCGTGCTTAAACACCATTGTTACTTTTGTTACTGATTGTATCGCTTGTAAAATATCACCATCGGAGTCTACCATTACTGCCCAACGTTTAAACATATTGCTTGCATACTTATTTATTTACTTAATCCATGATCGCCTTTTCTGAACCGCCAAAGACTTAAATTCCGGGTTTTCAGGCCATATTCAAAGATCAAATAGAATCCCTACAATATTTAATTGCCATGAGCAAAATTGATACAATAGCTTAATTATTTTCTGTACGTTTTAAGAATGCTTTATGCTGGCATCGATTAATTGCTTTGGAGTAATAACAGTTGTCTACATTCAAAATCTAGAGACAAAATGGTTTCGTAATTATCCCTTCTCGGAATTCGATATACCCGTTCAAAATAATTGCGGTAGATGAAATACTTGATCCATTGTAACAAGATCTAGTTGTTAGTTGTGTTTACTATTATTTATAACTAGCTATTAGCACATACGGCTGATACAATTGTATCTTAGTAACATTTTGCTTAATGAGCGACTCATTGTGACGACAGTCGTAATGTCTAAACTAAGTCCACTCACCAATTCGAATATTGTCCAATAACTGTAACACTTTGTCCATGTTCACTAGCGCTTAATCTTTTGAGTCCACTTGCAACACTTATAGTTGCAAAACTACAGTATCTCAAAAGGCTAAGTCCTTTTGAATCGGACTAAGCCCGAAGTTGTATAACGCTAGACGGCCTCGTCGTGAAAGAATTGTAGAAGACCTTAGCAAGATCTTGAATAGCAAAATTATTTCCGACTCGAATAATTTTAATATAATTCACGTTCATTATTAATCCATCCCTTACGTTATGAGTTAGGGTGAACGTTGTATGTCATATTAATTACCGCAAACAGCATCCGGGCTGCGGTACCTGTCTTGTTGTCCACATGTCGGGAACATACGCTGCTTCTGTAATCCTATTACCGTCCACACCTAATTCTAAAAATACATGAAATCTCCTTTACATTTATATGCCCCAAGAACGTACATTTGTTCTGTGCAACATTATCGCGATTATTATTTAAAATATGTTTTATTTTGTATATTATGTTTTGGGTTAGTAAGCAAACAAAAGCATGAATTAATTAAATATATGTTTTCTGTCCTGTTTAACAATAATTTGAGTGCTCCCGATTTAAGTGTCGATTATTTTTTTAGATTATTAAAAATTCATCAAACCTTGAACCCTTAATTATTATTTTTAAATTTTTTGTGGAACCAACGAGTATTGACTTTATTAGTACACGCTTGTATTAGCTTACGTTTTTTAAAACCAAAAAATTTCCTGTTCCTAAAAACAGAGTTCTGAACACTAGAGGCCGGGCGATCGTCGATTGTTTGCTCCGCATAAGCACCTATTACTTGCAGTGAGACCTGTAAAATTTCCTTTGGGTTGCAGTATTTTGTGACAATTTTCATATAAATAGGCGATTTATTTAAGAGATTTTTCTAAGAAAGTAATTTTTAGTAAATTTTTACATATTGCATTCATTCTAACAACGTGAATATTCGTAAAACTTAATCTTTTTCTAAGTATCGTTTTACTTTATGAAAGTTGACCTGGTTCTCTTAAAAGAGAATCGGTAAAAAGATTAATCCAATTAACGTGCGATTTATTTGTCCAAACCAAACATTTCAGGTTCGATCATAGCAGTGAACTAATTAGATGCTCGGTGATAGTTATCAAATATTTCTCTGTCTATAATCTAGAAAGCAAATAAAATGTATTTATATTATTTATATATATTTTATTTATAGGTATAAATATCGAATTATTTTAGACCTTGGAATGTTGATGTTTAATATTTACTTAAAATTTTAAAACAACGCCATCTATTCAGGCGGGCTTTAAACCAAACCTATGCCTTGTGTTGCGAAATGACACAAGGTAACAGTTTTCTTAACCCACGATAGATGGCGTGGATGTAAAATTTTCAGTACGAAACTTAGTACGGAATGTAGCCCAAATAGTTCTAAGGAAACGCACAAGATGGCGCTATTATTCATTAATGTCAACGATTAAAAATATTTTTCTTTGTTTTCAGGTAAGCAAATACAACCTTTGAAGATTCACTGACTACAAGTAATTTAAAACTGGCGCTGGTATGAGAAATTACTTATTTAAAAAAAACATTAGAAATCTCTGTTTTTTGTTATTCCGGTTTTTGCAAGATGAATTTATATTTTTATTAAAACTTTTTTTTTATAGAACGGGGGGCGAATGGGTAGGAGGCTCACCTGATGTTAAGTGATACCGCCGCCCATGGACACTCTCAATGCCAGAGGGCTCCCGAGTGCGTTGCCGGCCTTTTAAGAATTGGTACGCTCTTTTCTTGAGAGTCCTACAGTGTTACAGTTATTGAAAAGCGGACTGCTTTTTGCCTACAACACAACTATACGCATTCCTGCGTATCCAAATAAAATTAATTCATTTACCGAAACAATTTGATTTTAAAATTAATGTACTTGAATTAAGGTTGAAAATGTTTGAAGATTAATAACAGATCATGGACGTAGGAAGTGGGGGGTCACGTTTCGATTGTTGCGGCCGGATGCGGTCACCATTTCCGCTTTCCACATCGCACTATTCACGTATTGAACGTATATCACTCGATACATAGCGTTGATTATATTCTGTAAAGAATGAGCGAAATTTTAATTTTCCTGTACGCCCGACGTATGAATTGAAGGCTGCTTTCAAAACGAAACGCATTATTTCGTAATAAATTTTCCAAAGATATTTTAATTAATTTCGTTCATGAAACCATAAGTGCAGGTTTTATTAATTTTACATATATAATATCGATTATTATCTATACTTTGTGAATGATTCAAGTATATTCTAAAGGTGCTTTTTTTTTAATTTAGAATTATTTGATGAAACATGGACAATCTAATGTGTTAAATTACGCCTGACCAAGAATTGATCCTTTTATCTTTGTGATAATATAATAAATAGACTCAACTGTCAACATACAATAATTAAGAATAAATATCACGAATTTTAATAGAGAGAAACTTTCGGTGAGTGCAAGCCCTAGTACGGTGCAATAAGAATAAAAAAGAAGTGCATGGAACCAAATCGTTAGGAACTATAATAAAACCACTCTAGAACATCTGGCGGACTAACTTCTTATAGAACTGTCTAATGTAGATTAACTGCGGGCGCGGCGATGCCTAGTCATGCGTAACAAAGGGTAGACTTGTGGGTGAATATTAAAATATTAAACTATACGTCAAACAAACGAAATACGTCTTAAGATTGTACAGGATCGGGATATATATGAGAAATTTTCATTAAATGGGCGTTAACACTAATCTTAAGTTCTAATTAGGGACCGTGTAAAGTTATAAAAAAACATGGCGATTAAAAAGAGTGGCGGAGAGTTTATTGCCAGTTCTTCTCTTCCTTCTACGCCCTTGATTTGAGAACTGGCACTAAATGTAAAATTAGAAATTTAATATGTATTTCTTTACTGACGAGTCATAAGTGTACAATGTGTTACCTATATGATTAAATGATTTTTGAATTTTTATTACCGAGACTATTAAGTTTTTTGTTCAAACGTGAAACGTATTTGTACTTAGACATACTGCCCAACACTTATTTGACTTTATGTCGCAGTGTTTAATGAATTAACTATATGTTTGTATACCGAGTTATTTATGCAAATTAAGTTTCAGCTATTCTGGTAATATGTGAGATCTTGTTACAGATATCACATAATTATAATTATTTCAATATTCTGTACAAACCACAATAACTATACAGTCACATTGTGGTGTTATGTAGCATGATTTATCCGACCCGTCTTTTCCAATTTTTACTAGTCTGATGGTTCATTCCACCAAAAGAAAAATACTGTGAATAAATAAATACAATGTACGAGTACATTATAATGACAATATACCAGTCGTAAGTCGCCTTGAGCTTCCCGATCACGGTTTTGATTTTAACTACCAAAAATTCCTATAAAATTTCTTTCTAAATGATTATTGTTGTTTTAAAATGTTCAATTTGATGTTTAAAATTACATTTTATAATGCAATATAAGCTACTTTTTAAACTCGTCAGTAAAAATATTGGCTTGCAAAGCTCAATAAAGAAATTGAAGTCTATTCCAGAACAATCGTATTTAGTGCTTGCGGTCTTTTTGGAATAATTACAGGTATTGTGCGGTACGACCACAGTTAGTACGTGCATTGCTTTCCGGAGTAATTTCGTACAAGTAGAGAACATGAAAGCATGGATAATAAAGCCTTACCGAAACTAGCACGATGCATGTGCTCCGCTTGCAAATATATTACGTCGCCGTATTTTGTCGAGAAAATGAGCGATTCTTATAAAAACCATAATTTGTAGATTTTTATTTAAACATTCATATTATCGCGTTACATAAAATAAAAATAAGGGCAAGTAAAGCGATTTAAATAATATCTAGTAACGTCCAATTAAAGCAAGCTTTATAAGGTACAGAAATTACTATTATTTTATGCTGAAAAATACGGTAAAGAGCAGTTTAAAGAGGAGATATTTAAAGGAAGAAAACGTGAGTGCCAAATCGATATAATTTCTGCAATTTTTGTCTACTAGAGGAAAAATGTTCCTGTTATAAAATTACACCGTGTTGCCGTAAATAATTGGCGTATAATATTTCGCTCATAACAAGAACTAATTTATATAGGATATTATATAGGAAAAAATTCACGTTCGGTTTACAAAAAGAAAAAAATTATTCGCAAAAATTCACGGTATTTTTTGTACTTTAATAATTTTTTTCTCCTTCGAAATATCTATTCGGTATTCGAAATTTCGGTTCATCGAAAATCGTACCCAATTTCATTAAAATTATATTTAACTAAATCGTGAAATCTGGTTTATCGTTATAAATAACAATTATGTCAGCCATGATATTACTATTATAAATTCTATGTGAAATTACATCTGTGGCAAGCTCAATTTAGTACACTGATTTATCATTTAAGTACAATGATGAACTATTATATATATATATATAGATTATGTTAAAACTATTTTGCTTAACCTTATGAATAATAAGCGATCAATCCAGGCATTTATGAAAGTTTATAAATCTAAAACAAAACATGCACATGAAGTGTAAATTTACTTGGAAAAATTAGTACTTTAAATGTTATGGATTGACTATTAAATAAAATAAAACTAACCTTTTTTTTCGGACGTTAAGTAAAACAATAGATAAATAAATAATAATTAACACACAATAAATAAAAAAAAAATATTGACAAAGACAAAGACCTGGTCTGCCCATTCTGCCCTTTTTCGCCAAACCTCAACCTGCAACTAGTTTTATATCTTAGTATCTCTTGCACTGCTTTACCATTTCTTGCTTTTTTTCCTGTTTTCAGTATTTGGTCACTCGGAAAGTGATTGGGATTCATATATTGTATGAGTAAAATCCATAACACCCATGAATTTCCACTTATACCTATGTTGTATTCTAGTCCTCTAGACCACTCCACTCAATCGATGTTACAAAATTTTAACACTGAAAAATAGCTAGATGATAGCGAAACCCATTAATTTTACACGTCACTCGTAGTTGACCGCTTATCACAATATTTCCTAAAAACCTTGCAGAAAAATAACAGTTTGCGGGAAACTGAACGATAAATAACAACTTTATGATCAAATATGTTTTGAATAAACTTTTGCACTTTTTGTCACGTTTTGTAAACTAATATATAATAATTATATTTATACTAGGGGCCTCATAGCCTAGCGGTCTTATTAAGTGGCAGCTAGTTGAGGGCAAGTTTTAATTTAATTTAAATTTGTTCTCGGCCTTTGGGAGGGTTGTGCGGTACCGGGCGAGTGCTTAAACCGTACATGGAGGACACGGTCGAATTTCTAAAAAAAAGACAAGCACGAATTATAAAAAAATCCTATACTTGACGCTGGCTAATGCACAAATCGTGCCAGAGCCATAAAAAAAAATATTTATACTACAAAAATCTCTTTTGTAGATATCATTAAAGGGAACAAAACAGGAAAACTGGTCCAAAAGTATACATTGCTTTTCAGAGCTATAAAAATAAGAAGCGTTGTAGACAAGTGTTCTACATGTTCGCTCGGATGTTTCGTTCCATTCATACAAGATGTATGAAAGTTCATAACAGGACTGTCATTCTTTCGGCTCATAACACAAGTACCCTCTTAGCAAGTCGCTGCGTACCTAATATGTCTTTAGTACATCTTGATATATAAAAACACAACTTTGCACCTTTTAAAATAAAGCGACGAAACGAGTCATCTTTTCTTCGGACTGCACATAATTTTAAATTAAAATCTAATATATAAAATTCTCGTGTCGCGGTGTTTGTGGTTAAACTCCTCCGAAACGGCTCGACCGATTCTCATGAAATTTTGTGTGCATAATTCAATTTAAAAAAAAAAAAAAAAAAACAATTTATTATTTAAATAATAGTAGTTGTATGCATTAAAAAATACATACAACCCCTAATTTTCACCCCTCTACGATCTTCACCCTATTTTTTATTATAAATGATATACATGGCAAAACGACGTTTGCCAGGTCAGCTAGTAGTGTTATACGTGTAATGATTCAAATACCTAACGATTAATAGAATGTACAAAAATCGATACTTATTTCGTCATTACATTAATAAGAAATGATTACAATAAGGGAAAATAAGTTTGTATGGCCCTAATATATGAAAAGAACTTTCTTTTATGCAGACTGTTAAAAATATTTTAAAAGAATACTATACTGGCACGGTAACAATAGAAGGACCATAAACAAAATACGTTTTCCTGTTTGTTCCTGTTGGGCCGTTGACAAAGCATTCGTTAAGTATGTGCTTACAGCGAGTAACCGTGTTTCTCGTGTGCTTGAAGGAAACCAGTCATGTGCAAAAGGGGAAAATATTGTTATCTGTAGCGCTTTTATGGCTTAGTTGGTTACGCACATGGGTAATACCTGCATATTTTGCTTTCCACTGTCGAAGAATCAATAATATTTTAGTTTTAAAGAACATAAATGCTTTGGATTAAATGATCTTAACTAATCGGGGTGTGACGGGACTTCATATATATTGCAGTAGTTAATTATAATATTACTAGCTGATCCCGCAAACGTCATTTTGCCATTTTTCCTTTGATAGATTGCTTATGTTCTAATGTAAATGAAGTGTATGTGTGTTAAATTTGTCATATCTTATTTTCTTGTATTAGAACGTAAAAATTCATGAATACAGCCTCCTACCAAATAACCGAATCTATCTCTGCGTAAACTTATTTATGAAACAATTACCTTACTTTATAGGAGCCTATGTATTGCGAGGTCTTAAGGCCTAAATCCGGCGAAAGAATAATTGTTTCTGGTTGTAAGCTAAGAAGGCTGGCCTGGATTGCTTGCCTTAAAATTGATATCTAACAGAAGACTATCCGATATTGAGATAACACACAACACATGGCTTCATACAATTTTCTACAAGAGGTCACACAATTTTTGTAATTAAAAAAATAATCCAGAAATACATAATAACATAATAAAAGTATGCAGTTTCAAACATTACCGACAAATTTTAATTCAAAGTACTGAAAAACAGATTCCGCTCTCTTGTTATGTGAATAGATTAAAAATTTAATAATTTAGCCAACCGTATTCAGTCACAACAGAAATTCAAGTTATAAAATTATTAAGCAAGAATAATTAAAACGTGACTTGGAAAATTTGAAAGCAACAAACATTTTGGCTAGCATTTTACTTGTCCTCAAATTGAAATTATAAACAAAAATGAATAACACAGATAACAAATGTAATGGTAAGTTGTGTTTGGCACATTCGAAATTCAAAAAACGTTTAGGTATTAGTCCTAAGTGGATTTAAATAGCCGTGTAATTGACGTTACGCAATATATAACGCCAAAGGCTACAGCGGCTGGTCCGAGCCATTACGATGAGTTACTGTGTTTATCTTGACAGTTTTAAATTCCGTTAGAGTCAACTCGCCGTATCTGATGACGCTACGTCACGGCCCCGCTTTATATTTTAGTCGTGTAAGCTTTTACAATTTTTGAGTTACTTTATTCTGTTGTAAACGTTAGACTATTAGATAATTAGTACAATAATACTCTATGTCGCATGTCAGAACTTGAGCCCTTGGGAATAGCTTAAAAATAGTGTAAGTTTCTAAATAAATGACACACTTCGATTTTTTTTTAATATTGACGTTCACAACAAAGTTTTTATTTGTACCTAATATTTCTACTTTTACTCCACTTTTCTTCTATCTTTCAGTTCTCTTTGTTACACTAAGCTGTCTGTTGGCACAGATTGCTTTGAATAAATTGCTTTTAAGCACGTTGCACGTAGCCTTAAGATTTATCATATTTTAATGTCAATAACCTACTTATACTTAATGTTTATCAGATAGTTAACCTTCCAATAGAATATTAAACTTATTTTCTTAATGAAATAATATCAATAATTGTTTGTGTGCAATATAGCAAGAGTGTCCTTGGTACAATTTGCATGTAAATTTTAACAAGATTTATTTTTAGACAAGATTAAGGTTAAGTATTTATCCAGTTCACGCCCCCGCCTTCAATCGAGACACACCCTTGGTCTTATCAAGCAGTGTTATAATTCACTGCGCGTTCACCATTTGCAATTTCCACTGTCCAACCAACGCAATTTTCCTATCCAAACATTTTGTCTTTGTACCTTTTTTCATTAAGCATATTAAAATGTCACGTTCACGCTGCACTCTATTCGTGTTATTCTGTTAGTCTGGTACTGCATTTGCACCACATCATATTTTAAATTTCATGTCATGTGTGTTGTCTAGTCCAAAACTATCATATATAAGCAATTGTAAAATATTGCACCATTATTTGGGATGCCCATATCTTAAAAACTATGTTCCTAGATGATTTAAATTACTTTTAATTTCACACGTACGAAATGTTATACTGATGCTTAGAAGCCTAGTTACTCAAATCAAATAGTATCGAATTTCAATAATGTCATATACAGATAAGCTTTTTGTCGATTAAAGTTTTAAAAAAAATTTGGCCTCATTGTGGTTAACCGCGTGATCCAACCCTGGTGCATGTTTCATTCTATGTGCGCACTTATCACTTGGTCAGAAGAAAATCTTTAAGAAAAAATACAATATATGTGATATATTGTAGCACTACCAAATTATTATTATAAAATAAAAGGTAATATCATCGGAAAGGCTCTTATCATTTTGATCTGAATATAATTCTGATACAGTTCAAATAATTAATAATATCGATTGTTATACGCATATGTAGTGGTAAACATAGTGATTATCATAATACGTTTACTCTTTGAATATTTTTAAAATAAACTCTTTTTAATATTTATGATCTTAATTTTTTATTCCTTCGTATAAAACGAAAGTTCTAAGCTTTAGCATTATTAAGTCTCGTCCACGTCGCCACAAAGTTTCATATTAAGTAAGCACTAAGCAGAAACGACGGCTTTATGAATGTGAAATCAGTTTGAACTTATACATTTCGAAAGCTCATTATAATATGATGAAGACACATAAAAAGCTAATAGTTATTTTTAATTTATAGGACGCTTGGTTAAAGATACCGGATTTTTGTAGACTTTAAAATTATTATTATTTGTTCTCGTTGGATGATGTTCACGTTTCGGTTAAGGAGTTCATGAGCTTGATTTCTTTCGAAACTTTATATTGTCTATAAAGATATAATTGCTAATCATTATTTCATAATCATTATTTCATCAGTAAAAAACGTTCAAGTAATATTGTACCAGGCTAGCTTAGATGACCACAGGAGACGCCCATTCAGGCCGAGCTATGCTCTCCAAAACAGCCCGAGATGAGCTGTAAAGGCCCTTAAGGCCAACCGCGAGATTCCTTTAAAAAAATAAAAGATGACCACAGTAACTACTTTTATATTCAAGGCGTAAAGTCTCTATAGCTCTTCCCATTAAACCCGTCCAACTCACTGTCACAAATGAGGAAATTTATGGTCGGTCTCGACTGAATTTTATCAAAAAAAATATAAGGAGCTATGCGTAATTGTAATATAAGCCTGTTTCATACTCATTTGTTTTTCTTTAATTTGATTTTTGCTTACGTTCATTAGTTAGTTACGTTCTATACATTGAGTTACCTACTTTCATTGGATTTGCCATAGTAATGCGTAGACATTCATCTAAGTTTAAATAAAATAAAAAGACTAAATTCCTAGACTAGGAAACTAGGAAATAATTTCAGAGTTCAAATATTAAGCACTTTATACGACATTCATTCGATTTTACGATTCTATTTTCAGGTGAGAATTGTAGAACTTACATTATTTTCATATCTACTTGATTGCATAGTACTTTTACGGCAGCTCGATTTTATGACTAGTGCCTCAATTTCCCGCCAGGGGGCAGCAATTTCCTTTCGTTTGTCGCACACATCCTTAACATGCTCTTTACTGGACCGATTTTCTCATATCCTTAGACCACAAAAATGTTTTATTTACAAAGGTAGAGTCGTGTATGTAATATGAATAATTATAAGTATAAGGTAACCTTCGAAACCCATATGTATGAATTTGTTTTTATAATTCATGGTATTATTATATTTAATTATCTACTTCATGACTATTTCTTTGTATCAGTGTGTCAATCTATATCACGTCATCACGCGTGAACAGGTGGACCGATTTCGCTAATTATTTTTTTGTTGTGTTTGTTATTGTCAATAGAAGGTTCTTATGAAAGAAAAAAATTAAAAAATTGCGCGGAAAAATAAAAAATTTAAGAATACTTAACCACCATATAATTCAAACTTTTTTGATATGGCGTTTTGACAGAATGCGTGCTGCAACTATCGTCAAAGAGGATGTAAGAAAAATGAATATCGTTTAAAACAAATGCTTCAATCAGAGTTATTGTAGTGATAAAATACATATAAAATAATTATATACGAGCCAGGAAAACAAACAAAGAATGATATATAACATAAAGCATAAGATTAATAAACACTTTGTTTCTGAAATATTTTTATAGTTAATTATACCAATTTGAAATCAATATTCATCGTTAAGACAGGACAACGTCTGTCGGATCCGCTAGTAAGAGATAAAATTTCAAATTAAGAACGCAGTTCTAAAATATTTATAATGGTAGGGGAGCCCAAGAGGGGATTTCGGGATTTACTAAAGCGCGGCAGATTAATATATAGGGGGATACCTTGTACCCGGTTAAGAACCTCCACAAAACATGAGGCCCATATATAAGGCCGCCCGTGAAGGAGACAGGATCAGATTAGTAAAAAAAAAATGACCATCAGAAATTCCCGAGCGCGTCAGATTAAGGTAGGGTGAGTTAATTACATCCTAAAAAGTGTATATTCCACTAATAAAGGAAATGGACGGCTTCATCTTCTGATGGGTCAAATGCCAGCCTTCCACTGCGAGCGGAACGGACCCATTACGGACTCCGCTATACTCGTAACGATGATTTTCATACATTTTCATTTCCGTGTGAAACCCGGTCAACTCGCTAACCTCATATGTGATTCTTTCAACTCGCTCTCCGCTGCGCTCGTCTCCGCTTTGGTGGAAGCACACGTATGAAAATCTTCGTTACGAGAACAGCGGAGTCCGTAATGGGTCCGTTCCGCTCGCAGTGGGAGGCGGGGATAAGTATCAAGTTTAATAAAATCAAGCCGCCACGATCCGTCGTTTCATTTTTAAAATCCCATTCCCTTTTCTTATATCGTGTTCCAATCTTCACTAAGAAAATATTATGATGCTTCTTTGTATGTCATGTATGTTCGTGATGTGTAATCGATATTGCTCGGAGGCATCATGCAATGCAGTTTAACAAGATATATATGGAAGTCGTTTTGTTATTGGCTTGATTTCGAAGTAAAAGTAAATACGTTTTTTACACGTCATACTTAACTTCTTTCTGACAATTCATAAGTGTACTTGTTTACCTACATGAATAAATATATTTTAAGTTTGAGTTTAATATATAATTATTTCATTATAATATCTTTTTATTAATTTTTCTTAATTAGAAATGTTCTAATCATGGCAAAGAGAACTGCGACTCTCTTCTCAGGATTTATTTGAATAGTCGGCAATTTCTAGATCTAGCAACATTGACCAATCACAATTTATATTAACGGTTTTGAACTAATTTTACTTTGATGTTATTAAATTATAATTACAATGGCAGCTGATACCAGCGCCATTGCTCCAACATATACAATATAATACAAGAAAACGACGCAATTTTTATTTTATTGGATTTGGTGCTTCAGATGTTAAGTTTAATTGCTTTCTGTCGAGTACGCCTTGATGTCGGCACTTAGTTCCGAACATCAGCTGACTATGTGGCATGACGATGTCTGTCTTCTCATACATTTAACTGTACAGTGTACGCTCTAAATTAGTTAGTCGGTTCTAATTTATTAGTAGTAGGTTATATAAGTTGTGCTTAATAAATAAATAGGATTTTTTCAAAATAGAGTGTTCTGATTTGTATGGGAAAGAATGCATCCACAAAGATGTTGGAAGAAAAAAGTTACAATAGGAAATTAATGTTTATTGTTGTAGCTTAAAATAAAGTGAATTATATTTTATACTATTTCGGGCGCTATCTTTATACAAATTTATTATTCTTAAGTAAATTTCATTTTAGCATCTGTTCGATGGTATTATTTGTTAATCTTTATGGCAGTTTGGTATAAAGCCGTCAGACGGTCGCCGACTTTTAATCCAAAATAGGTTAATCTAAAAACATTTTTTTCTAACTTTAAATTTAACCTTTAAATGAAAAATATGTTACTTACTTAATTTAATTTATTTTTGCCTTTCATATGCTTGTACTTACTGTTGATACAACTTTCAACTCACGAAAGTTTTATATAAATCTTTTAAAGTTTTTCATTTAAACTATTTACGACTTAGTTCGTTTAATAAATTAAATTTGTCTAGACTAGAAACTAAACAATCCAAAATTATAACTAAGCTAAACAAAGACAAATATTAATTACAAGTCTCACTAGAAGTATTTTTTTTTCAATCTACTATTTGTCTTGGCCACACAACAGAAAAATCAGTTATATTACATACATATATATACATTACATACATAAGGGTAGGAATTACAGTCGACTTATTGCTATGACGTCTAAAAGGGTATTGTATTCTGACACACGGTAATATATAATAGTATGGCTATGGATCTTACCCGTAAATATAATGAGTTATATTGTACGTCGTCGTTGACATAATAGACCAGTGCCGATAATTTTTGAAACCTAAAAAAATTACAGTAGGATGAAACCCATTAGAAAAGCAGGGGAATATGATCAAAATGAAAGGAAAAATAAATTACGGTCGATCTGAGGTCGGGAAGGGGTCGGGGGGGGGGGGGGGGGGGGAGTTTTAAGGGTAAAAAACGGTTTATCTCGATTTCCGGCAAAACTAAAAGTCCTATCGAAGAAAGTTAAATGGCAAGGTTGTAGGTAATAAAAAGATCTAAAACTTTTGTATTCACACATTTTCCACATAACCTCAAAATTTATGTGAAAAATTCAAAAAACCAAGTTTTTGGTTTTTAATTTTTATCTTTTACAAAAATATTTTTTTTTTAACGAAATTTGGTGAAAACTTACCTTTCTATGTCCCAAATACGCTGTAATTTATTTGATTAAAAATATTTATTTGTTCACCTTATTTTGAATAAATATCGAAAAAACACCCTAATTTTCAATCGAAAATTCTGACGTCAAAATTTCAGCTTTTTTCAAAAAGTTGGTGTCCTTTCAGTTCGTTGAAATCTCTACTTTCCTATGGTAAAAAAATATATATATATTACCATAGTAAATCTTCTCAGAAAACGCAAAAAATCGTATGCAGTAACGCCCAGACCTGTCATCCCCTTCCTTACTTCTCTATGAATCTTCTTTAAATTATAATCAGATGCCTATTTATTACTATTTTAGGATAAGTTTTTTACCCTTAAAACTCCCCCCCCCCGACCCCTTCCCGACCTCAGATCGACCGTAATTTATTTTTCCTTTCATTTTGATCATATTCCCCTGCTTTTCTAATGGGTTTCATCCTACTGTAATTTTTTTCACTTTTTATTTATTTTAAAGGCTATCTGCACTGGTCTATAATTGATTACTACGGTCTGCCTATAGGATACGGAAAAACATTCTGTGTCATTCTAGTATTTATATTGTTATTAGGATTATCCCTATCAGATCAGTTTCATCAATAGTGGCGCCACTTGATACACTACTAAATTTTGTAAACTAAATTGAAGTGCGAGAATTATATTTTCTAATAATACATTTTGTAAAATATGAGTTAATTTACTGAGTTTCTAGGACTCTAGAGGATACACGTTATTGTTCAATACTCACGCGACCTTAACTTAATGATTCAGTAAGAAATAATTTCTTAGCTGAATAACTTGATGAGTTTTATGTAATTAGTTTGAATGAGTGAGTTCTTTATTCAGTTAATCAAGAGGTTGTGTGTACAAGTTTACTTTTTTTTATTATTACTAACCCGAAGTATTACACGTTTGCCGTGAGATATATATGAAAAAAAAATTCAATGTCGACCACGCCTCTACGATAAACTATATGTCGAATATTTTTTATATATATTCTTAAATCAAATATGGTAGTTTTACCTTATAAAGATCATAGGCTCCCATATTCCTTCACTAATAACAAACATACATTATTGAACACATCTTGATCGTATAAAAGTTATAATAGAACCCGACTTTGAACCGGGTCACTGAATTAATGGAACGATTTTTATAAACGAAAATCTTTCATCAAAATATTTTTGTGGAAATATTTAACGTCGCTTTCAATGACTTCATGAAATTGAGATAAATTCTATTGATTTCAAATTTCAATCTACATTATACTTTAAAACAGCTATTAAAAAAGTCGTAAAATACGTAATTGTATTCTATCTAATTATATCTTTTAATATTTGTATTTTACTACTAACACCCAAGCGAAGTGAAACAATTTTTTAAAAATAAATTTAAGATCATTCTTTAACGAAATATTACTACAACTTATTATAAAACTATCTATAGTGAACGGGTGCTGCTTGTGGTGACTGGTCATACTTGAATTCGTGTATGCGGTGATGTTGCTCAATTCGACTATGTGTTTGCGTGTTGTTCCCATGAGAATGTAAGTGCGTGCTCCTATTTCACCATGCCTTCTGCTGATAGAGGACAAGTCTTTGTTTTTTTTTTTAATTTATGTTATTATTATTAATTACTTGATATGTCATATGGAACATGGTGTAATGGTTGCAGCTCCTTACAAACGTTGTGTAAAAAAAAAATGACGATTAAAAAGAGTGGCGGAGAGTTTATTGTCAGTTCTTCTCTTGCGTTCTACGCCCTTGATTTGAGAACTGGCAGTAAATGTAAAATTAGAAGCATTAATATGTATTTCTTTACTGACGAGTGTACATTATGACTTACCTACAAGATTAAATGATTTTTTTACTTTACTTTTACTTTTTATATATACACTCACGCGATTTTCCCGAAGGGGTTGGTAGTGATCACGAATCTCCACTTGCTACGGTCATGACATACTTCTCTCGCTTCATACATGATATTCACCATGCATGTTCATCGGTTGTTGGTACTTTTGACCTGTCCTTTGGTACTGGTCTAGGTACGTACGATAAGACCTGCTCCACCCGACCTTACCATCCACGGCTACCTTGTATATCTTACTCGTAAACCGCTTCTCATTTAGCCTTTCCATGGTCAAACCATCTAAGCATGCCCTTTCGTATCCTCGTCACTACGTCCACTTATATTCCACTGCTTACGTCTCTCACTATAGCTTCAATTATATCAACATACCGTTAACGCTTAAGAATTGATTGCTCCAGTCCAGGATATTCCCTTGTTATATATAAGTTAACAAAAAAGGCAACCATAGAGTTTTATGGCACTTCTCAGATGGCATAGTCTGTAATAGATTTATATGGCTTAAATTTAGTATGAATGTGAACCATTTACATAATTATTCGAATTGAATTTGCCATTGATCAATTTATCAGAGTATACAGTCAGTATTAGTGCGAATCTGTAGTCTCTAAGGTATAACCATTGCAAGCAAGTTTAACATACACAATGTACGAACAGGTTAACCACATCTCCGGAGTTAGACATAAAGTAGCAACACTTACTCTTAGTGTAAAGCATTTTAGCGTCAAGTGGTTTTTGAAGTAATTTTTATCATTGTTCGGTACTGAAATATGCTTTACCTTCAGCTTTACAAAAGATGGGAAAAAACATTCCAATATCCCAACTCAAACCTCAAGAAGTTGTGACAAAGAATTTTTGACATTTTCAATATAAGTTAGGAATTTTTTATCCTTTAATATGCGGTACGGTTCAGGTACCGTTTCGTTTGTAACATTGAGTATTTCTTCATTCATTTTAAAACTAACGAACTTTAAACAATTGTACCTTACTTGTGATTTATGTAGTTCACTACTAAATGTAAAAATCACGTTATACGCGCCATAGGCTTTTGTAAGATATAATAAACTCATTATTTCTTCCAACGTATATTTCATATTGTTCTGTATAGGTACGTGAGCGATATGAAATTAATAAACGACCTTTCCACCGATTTATTGCTTGGAGTTCTCGAACTGCTTTAATTAATAGACGTCTTATATAATCAAGAATACGATATCAAGTAATATATAATTCATGAACCCTTAATGATTTATGATTTAGTTGTATAAATATATTTACTCACCTATTATACATTACTAGAATTCAGAGGACCACAGAACTTGTTATAGATCGAAAACGTAATCGTAAGCCTTGCGGGGCGGTGCGCCCATGGGCGGTGGTTGCCACGGAAGTATAAGTTAAGGGCACGTGAAGCCCTTTGTCGTATAAAAAGCGGTGATAGATATTTCTATGTATATAAAATTCTCGTGTCACATTCTCATGTTCGTTCCCATACTCCTCCGAAACGGTCAACCAATTCTTATGAAATTTTGTATGCATATTCAGTAAGTCTGAATATCGGCTACTATCTATCTTTCAAACCCTTAAGTGATAAGGGGTGGCCATCCCATATTTTTATATATTTTTTTTAATTTTTAGACAGTTTTTTTGTTTTTATTATTTTATGATACAACATACAGAAATACATACAACTCTTAATTTTCACCCCTCTACGATAGTTATTTTTATTGAACTAAAACAATGTTTCTTAGAAATAATATACAGGACAAAACAACGTTTGTCGGGTCAGCTGGTTTTGCTATAAAATTGCTCTTAGAATTCTTACTATTAAGCCTCTCTAGTCTATGATGCAAAGATTTAAATGCTGTATAGCTAATGGTAATTACTAGATATTATAGAATGTAATAAAACGATTCTAATAAGCTACCATCTTATATTGTAAATGAAATGTGAAAGTAAAATTTGTGTTTCGTTATTACAATTAATTCAGCCAATTTCAGTATTTCTAAAGTGATTTCAAGCGTCGAATCTTCTATCGAGACTGAAAAGAGCGAAAAAGGCTTTGGCAGAAAGGTGTCGTTCTCACTGTGCAAAACTTTTCAGTTCCTCTTTCTAGGCTATATTTTAAAATTTATTAATTGACGGCGATTTAACGTTTATTGAAACCAAAAGTCTTTTACTAAAGCATCAACGCAGGTTTTGCTGACTATAAAACTCTTCGAGAAAAAATATTCCACAATACGAATACGATTTTGGTACTTTACCACGTATTGTTTATATATTTGCGCTTGCGAGATCCCAATCTCCATTCAGATTGCGTGATACGAGACAATTCGCCAGACTATCAGACTTGGTGACATTCACGGATCGATCGGCGAGACAGCACATTATTACGCGAGCATTGATTGATGTCCAACTATTAGCCTTAATGAGGCGCAGCCTGCGCACATTTGCCTTGCAAGCCGCAATCCCATTGCCTACAAACGTATATACCATCACTCTCCATGAACCGTTTAGTGAGCCATTATGTACACATTAATGATATCTTCAAGCTGTTCCTGTCTGTTGTTTGAATACTCTTTACACTATTAACGTACGATCAATAGTCTCAACCTCCGCATGAAACGAAATATTACGAACATTAAATACATTTTATAATTATGGTTCATTAAAAATAAGTGCGACTATCTGCAATAAAGTTAATTGTATAAATGTAAGTTATAGGTACTGTGGTTGAATGCATTAACGGAAATAATATGTTTTAATTAGAAGAAGGCGATTTAAATACCTTTCCGACATTCAGTACTTACCAACCTTTTTAAAATAAAGTAATGAGCCATCTGATGGCTCCGATGCATTTAAAAATGTGCGTAAATCCGTTTTTGAATTGGATTTGTACTTCGAGGCTACAATATAACGTTTTTAGAACCTTGTTGACAACACGTACAAAAAATCCGTATCATCTTTTTGCTAAAAATCAAGGAAAAACATTTCTAAGTTATTCTGGCTTAAAGGTGCGTTACGCGAAGCCATTTTGGGGAAAGTCGAATTAAATGAATGAGGTCCTTTCCTTGAAGGTTACTTGTCGTAGCGTCTTAGAAAAAACGGTCGCCGATAAAACACATAGTCACTGGGGCTTTGAAAGAAATAGCAGTCTTTATACTCGTACTAAAGTCGAATTCCATTTAGTATAGAAACAAAAATATTTTTATTTTAAATATTGATGCAACTAAATTATTACATTATCATATACATTGCCAGTGTGAAGCCAGTGTCAATATGTAGTCTATATTTCATGGAAAACCGACTAAAACTGGCCACATAATGGCCATGCCGTATGAATAATCGACGTTTATTAATTATATCATAGCCGAGCATGCCCACTTCATGATATGGAGGGAAACCAGAAACCTTGAATTGAATAAAAAATACTCACAAAAAGTTTCAGAACGATTGGCCATTAACTTTTTGAACTTGTTGAAAAAATCTGGTTTCGACAAAAACGCGTTTGAAATAAAATGTAATGAAAACGAGAAATTCACGGCAGTAATTAATTATATTAACTGCTCATCAGTTAATCAGATATTCCAGCACCGTATCAATTCCTCTTCTTATTCTTCCGAAATTCCCCTATCTAGAGAGATTCCTTTGTACAGCGCGATCGAAGTACCTACTTCCAAAAAAGGGCCCCTGAGCGACCGCGCCGTTCTAACTACCGCGCGCTTCGACATCGAACCTAGCAGTCACTTAAGTGCTCATAGCATCGGGAATAATGCGAATTTAACCACATATTCTTGAGTAGCTTAATTTATACTATTTATGCAATAAAAGATGATCGGTCTAAACTAACCCCCCTTAAATACTAATCGAATTATACAATATTATTACACTCATATTCTAAATTTACTATATGATTGAACTGAACATTTAAATGTTATGTTTTTCTAATCATCAATAATTCCTCATCACGTGAATTTCGAGGCTATTCAACTCCTTGACACCACGGGCCTAGTGAGAAGACTGAAAAGGACAAAACCATGAACTAGTGAATAAGTCTTAGTGCACGTTAGTGTAAAAAATAGAACACAAGAACAGAGTGACTTCTCTCTAATAGAGACTGTAAGTAGTGTTATTGGACACTTTCTTATGTTAAAAATCCTTATAAGTAAATAAGGTTAGACTTAAATTACTTATTAGTCTTAAGTTAGGCTAGATCGTAATGTCCCATGATGTCCTAGTGAAGACACATGTAGAAAAAAAAATGCTTTTCGAAAAAAAAAAAAGATATTTCAATTTTTAATGGGAATATGTGGTTGAGTATACCTTCCGTGGCTATATGATATATGTTGAGTTATATGAGAGGCCTTATCGCCGCGCAGCCAGTTTAAACCAACCATTTCATTAAATGCTTATTACTTACTATATTCTATGTAATCGTTAACCGTATCACGAAGTGATCAATTCTAGGATCGGGATCGTTCGTTTATAATTTGTAGAAACCAGTATTATAAGAATACAAACTAGTATTATAGTTTCCTTTTTCAAACCGCAGGTTTTCAGTTTCCCCGAGAATTAAAGTAATATTCTGTGCAATCCCGTTCATAAAAGAAACTTTTCCTTACATACTTCTTGCACTTAAAAACCGCATTCTTCACTCCAACTGAAATTACTTGTTTTCCTTATATAGTTCGCTTTTAATAATGTTTTTAAAACATTCATAGTTCATGAATAATGTTTACCTTTATCGTTCTTAATATTTCCTAAGCGACTAGACTTTATTACCGTCCTTTAAAGATATTTTATAGGAATTAGAAGATATATAACTGATAGACTATCTTTTATTCGAGACGTCGCGTAATACAGTAGCCGCATCTTATCATATTTAGAATTTAAATGAGAAAGCGTAATGAGAAACACAAAGTCTCTTTTACTTATACAATATAATAAGCTAAATGTTCTAACTCATGCAATTTGAAAACAGTTTACCTTCTCTCATATCATAATACCCACACGCATTTTACGTTATATTAAATCATCGGCAAGTGTTGCCTCGATTCACCCCATTCAAACAATTTCAATGTTAGATAAAAGATCTAACTACATGGAATATTCGCGAACAGATATTATTTTCCCCGAGGCTTTAACACATATTGTTCATATATGATTGTCTAGCGTTAGATTTTATGTAAACACTCCAAGTATTTAAGTCTATTCAAACATATCATTGTTACATTATAAATAAGAGGAATTCTAATCATGATAATATGATTGAAGAATGTTCTCGTTATTTTTTAAATAGCGGTTTAAAGAAAAACATATTTTAGAAGTAGTATGTAAGAGTTATTATACTACAAAAATGGTTTGTTTTAAACTAAATTTTGAGATCTTCTCGCAACGCTATACAGCGAAAAAAGCGCTGCAAATTTTAAGCGTAGGATTTTTTTCTTCCTTTACTTTATATGTCCATTAATAAAGTTAAAGTTGTTTTAACAAACACATTTAATATATATTTATGACTTATGGGTGTGAAACGAATTAAGGAATGTAGTTCTACTAGTTTCAAACGTATTTAGAAATTAGTTATTCTCTAAGTACTTTGCGACAAAATCACTACGAATTGCAATACGTTTATTTACTGCTCTGGTTGCGCGAATGTACCAGCGCAGACCGCATCATATAGCATGTACCACAGAACGAAATTTCCTATCCGGAGACAATATTTCAGCGACCTTTATTCAATTTCTCTTCGACGTTACAAAGAACGCTTTGATTGACAAAACGAAAAGTGCTAGGTATGATAGACTTGTTGCTTAACTTAAACTTTTCAAAATATGTTCGAAGTCTGGCAAAGCCACTTGGCACAATGTGTTTGAAATCTATACTGTGCGGTTTGCATTGAAGTAATGCCAAAATGTTATACGCTTTGTATGCACAATATCTTTTGTAATGAAATTAGTTTTATTTAATGCGATATAAAATTAGGTTACTCTGGTTTTTTGTTCCTATATTATTCTACAATCTATCAATATTTATACGCTAACTGCTAAGACATAATAGTACTAAAATGGTACTAATAATTAAATAAATTTCAGAGTCTACCTCATTTATATTTTTTAAGACAAGTGGGTGTACCCAAAATAATTGTCTGGCTACAAATATAATTCATTATACACAATATTCGTTAAGTTTACCACTGAGCTACAGAGGTTTTATAAACACGTTTAATCCAGGTGAATATGATATTTTAGTTATGTCAAACAAAATCATCCTGAGAAAACCGGCATGTCTTAGAACAAAAATGCAATAGGTCAAAATTGCTTCCAGCAGTATTAACATTAACGTTGTAGTTCAGCTTTTCAAAGGTATTTTATAGGTACTACCTATCCGCCCTTGGAACGCCTACAATACTTTTGCTCGTAGGCGGCGTATTAAATACAAAATCTCGCTTCGCCCTGATAATAGAAAAACATTATTTTCGATATTTGTATATAAAATACAATTATCGGAATGTTACGATTCTTACATCTTCAATAAAGATAGAAATCCTAATATCAATATAATAAACGCGATATAAAATATTCACTGACCGGAATGACAAATGGACATAAAATATTTGTACTTATAAAACATTACTTGACCCTTTATAATAAAATCAATTCTACAAACGTCACAAAATAAAGCTGTAGGTTAGGGTAAGTATATCATTTAGGAGTCCGTCCACATTAGTTCCGGAGTTAGTTGCGGGATATAGTATCGAAGGAAGACCTCCATACATCACGTTTTATGTGTGACAAATAGTCTCCAGTTAGGTGAAATTGCTTTTCGATCTACTTTGACAAATAACGTCAGGTCAGTGACGCGTGACCCTCCGATGTTTTCGTGAGGTTCACAATTTGCCTAGAGATGGGACCAATCCCGCATTGTACATAGGTATAAGACGATCCCTTTGTTGGCATTTCAAACTATTCTCGAAGAGGGTGATGAAAATGTTCGCATTTATAAGTTCTTAAGAAGTAAAGGCACGCGTGTTTCCATTTTGCTGTTAGAAATATTGGCTGAATGTTTTGCGGTCGTTCGAACGAAGTAAAATTACTCTAACCCATATTTCATTTATAGATGTAATTTCTGTGAGTAAAAATCAACTATATTTTTTCGATCTCTGATAGGAGAAAAACTTGTCTTACTTTGTCACATTAAGCTTCCTCTTTACTATTAAAAGTGCCCGGATGTACCACCGTATAGAGAGGGTCCTTTTTTGAATTTTACGTCAGTATCTATACTAATATTATAAAGAGGTAAGTATGTATGTTTGTAACGAAATGACTCAAAAAGTACTGGACCGATTTTAAAAATTCTTTCACCATTTCAATGCTACATTATCACTGATTAATATAGGCTATTTTAATTGCAAGAAAATATAAAGATCCTTACTAAAACTACAATAATGTTACCCAATGTGTAAAAAAAATGTCCTATAAAATATCTTTCATCGCATGCGCTGCGAAAACAATTCATGATAAAAAAAATCCACAATATTAAAGAACATATCAATATCTACAAATTTAAAAAAAAAAAAAGGTCCACCCGTGCGAAGCCGGGACGTGCCGCTAGTAGGCTATAAAATACTCAACTGTACTAATCATAAATGTAAACGTGAATTGTCGAACTTTATGTACATATTTAATAAACTTATAACAACACACAGTTTATCAGATTATTTCCTTTTTCTTTTCAACATAAAAACCATAAAAGTAAAAACATACTGTAATTGGATTTGTACTACAACTAGACAAACTTGGTTTTAAAATGTTGTATACTCTCGACCATAGTTAGTCTGTACCTATTGTATTCAGTCCGAGCTGGGATAATGTACGAATCTTTTATTCAGGCGCCATGACCCCCGAGAGCCACAGAAATACACAAAGACGAAGTCGACTCTCATTGTATCACTTTCAATAGAAATTTGACGTTTCCGTAATGTTTCACAATTGAGATAACACCACCTCGAGACATCTATTTAACTGTAGGGGATGAATTATTCCTATTTGAACTTTATTTTATGTGATATTTAGATATCGCGCTAGGTATATACCCTATATGAATATATACAGCTGATGGCGTGGCTTTGTCTGTGCACAATTAGGTTAAATACTCGTAGCTTGTAACATTAAACTCTTTCCAAATTCTCAAATATTTCTATTTTATTTCCTCTAAGTTGCTTCAGTAATATAGACTGACAATACACCTTTGTAATATTTGTTTTACAATTATATTTGTAAATACTAATTCTACATTTTTGATAAGTATTTTTTTCGTGTTTATAACGGCTGAAAATCATTAAAAGTTAGCTGGCTCCATTTGCAAAGTCGACTTAATAAGACAATAATACCTGTGAATGATTAAATATTGTAATAAAATTAATTTATGTTTGACTTAGCTTTGTATTAAGAAAATATCTCAGTAGTTTATTCTAGCGCAGAGGGTTTGGACAAAAATTAGGAGTATTGAATGTCAGTCTGACTTACGAATCTTTTGAATTGAGTAATACAACATATACAAACAAATATATACAAATATGTCAGTTACACTTTTACAATAATGTCAGTTTTAAAGTACTTATTGTTTAGTAGTCTAAACGCTTTTGCTTAAAAGCTTCGAAATCCACATAAATATGAAGTTGGCTTTGCGAGCTTTCGTCAAGTTGCGGTTTAGTTTAGCGCAAGACCTAATGGTAGTATGGCTAGTGTTGATAAAAGTTTCACTAGCGTAATACTCGCTATATATCTCAAAGCCTTAGTGACAATATTAACTTTTTTCCAATTACTTTGATGCGATCGGTGTTAGGGTTAAAGGAAATTAAATACTTTATTTCACATTCTTTTGTACGCTCTTTCTTTATAAATATGAATCTACTCACTCACATACACATCAACATGTTACCCTGGCATACATAGTTATACTGGCTAACATAGCTAAAAACAAAGGGAAATTTATATTCTTGATTATTTTATAATTATAATTTGTACTGATTTACTGGCAACGTCGTGTTTAACAAGTATATTATAAAGGTGTTAAATTTGTTAGTTCGTAGAAAGCAAATTCCTTACGAATACAAAGCTACATGACATACAAAATTGCGGAGACGCTTGACTACTAAACTCGGGAGCAATCAGTAAAAAAAATATTGTTTATTCACATATTTTTGCAACAATATTATTCCCAATTAGCAAAACTTTGCAATATGAAACTTCAAAGAGTCAGGTCGGACATACCTGATTGAACTCTATTATGAAGACAGCATATAACGACGATTTAAACTGTATACCTCAGTAAGTCGATACAGGAAATAGGAGTTTGAAACTTGGTCACAGTTAAGCATACAGCTCATTAAACTTCTGCTATTCACATTCCTGCCAGGGGTTCTTCACAGCAGAAAGGACATGTTATCTACCCTTATGTTAGTTCACTAAGTCTGCCTTGATAGGGTTTCTTGGTAATGGTTAAATACTTTGTTATAATTAGTTATTATTTGTTAAACACAAAATGCTAGGTTATACATGATAATTTATTGTTTCAAGTCTTAAGGACTAAAATTCTTATATACATACAAAGAAGAAAAATAGTAATGGTTCATAGTATATGCCAATATTATATATATACTAGCTGCCCCCGCGAACTTCGTTTCTCTTTAATGTGATTTTACTTAGCCTAACTTTTTCTCTATATAAACCTCAGAGTTCAAGTCATAAGATTTTAATAAACAAATAAAAAATAAAGAGTTGGTGATAGAGGGACGAAAATTTAGGGTTGTATGTATTTTTTATTGGAACATTATCAAAAAAAATTTAATTTAAATTTAGTCCAAAAAATAAAGTGTTAGGGGTGGACCACCCTTATCACTTAGGGGTATGAAAAATAGATAGTAGCCAATTCTCAGACCTACTGAATATGCATATAAAATTTGATAAAAATCTGTCAAGCCGTTTCGGAGGATTATGGTAACTAACATTGTGACACGAGAATTTTATACATAAGATTAAATAATTATATAAATACATTAATATTATTAAATTAAATCAATGAAAGCGCCTTCACAAAATCAAGCATGATACCAATTAAAAAGTTTCGTAAAAATAAGGCATTTGTTTAATCTCCTATAGTTATAAGAGCTCTTCGAAATATCCCGAAATCGATTTTAACGAAACGTCTTGGTAAGAATTATCATGAAATTCATTATTCATGTAGAGAAGGTTAAGGGTTATTCTTATTCATTTGTAATGAATATAGCTAGTTGATAACACTATCAATCACTTCGACATTATCTCCTATTATAATCTAAGATGAATTATGTGGGCAAGGATTGGTTGAGAACGCAACACGCATTTCTCATATCATTCAAAATCTAAAGAGTACTTTTGAAGTTCCCTTGGCAGTAAAAGCTTTAAGTACTCTTTTTCTTTGTCTTAATGTGACTATATTAATATTTGATAAAAAGAATTAGATTTGATTTGTTATATCGCTATAGGAAACAACGCAATTTCGTTATTATTTAAATTCGATATCGATTGTGAAAAATATTTTTGCAGAAGATTTTAGCAGCGTTTATGTCCATTTTGTGCAGACTAAGTCAAGAGGTTATTAAAATTATAAGCGATTGCTAGTTTTTATAGATTGGACAGAAATATAGTGATACAAAAATTAAATCCTATAAAATGAGTCTTGTCAAACGATTTAATGACAAAGGATCTAGTATATTAATGTGATTTTATCCTAAGCCACAATAAAGTGCCGGCTTTGCGTTATAAAGTCGCACTCATTAGGATAAAAAGGAGATTAAGTTTTTTATTATTCGTATACAACTTGTTTATACTATCTATAAATATATAAACTTCAAGTGTGACGTCAATCCCACAATATCTTGTTATTGCTATTCGGCATTTGGCACTGATTGGCTAAAAAAATATAAAATAATTAATTAAAAATATAATATTGGTTGTAGTCATTTTTGTCAGGGGTTTTTGCAAACAAAGGTTGCGTAAGCTAGTAAACTGTCTTGGAATAACGTTGTCCTAATATGATTAGATACGGCCTTGCGTCCTCCTGGTTGCTTCGCATACAGCTCGATGCCTTATAATTTAATTATTATTCATAGCACGTCTCTACAATTATCTTCGTGTAGCTTGGTGCATCAATGTTTCACGACCATAAATAGACTTATTAACCTAGTCTTGACTAGAAACTACACCTAGGATCTGCATGTCGCATACGAATAGGAATTTGTGAAATTCAATCAACGCTAAAAAGGGAAATTCCGTAGTAAGAAACATCCTATACCTACTAGCGCATATTTTCCATTTGCGTGATTCCGTTATCTGGTCGCTTCTGTGTACTTAGATGCATTTAATTTTAACTAGTTTGTTTCGAAACGCCGCACACATTGTTTTATCTCGAAATCTGATTCTAATTTTGTTTGCAATTTATTTTAAAATGTATTCTGCTATGTTAAGTGTGTTAAGTCTATTTAAACTTTAAATAAAAAGACAAAGATTATTTAAATATTCTCATATTAGGATAAGTTTAGTATTGGGAGCGTAAAAGTAAATGTGTTGCTACGCGTAATACTGGAGTGTAGTTGGCCATGATGTTACGCGATATGTCGTAACTTTGCTACGTGGCCATGCTACGCAATACGCTACGGATTTAAATGATATTCGTAGCGTGTAATCGCATATGCAAGTAACCTAACCTAATGTTTTACACCTATCATGTTACACAGTAGGCTTTGAGACAGCATCGACAATACATCCAGTAAGTACAATGTCAAGTTTAATGCGATGACTGATGTTTCAAGTGAAACTGTATTTTGACGTCAGTTCGAGCATGATTGATGAAAGTTACTGACGCATGCTTAACTGTGTAATGGATGCTTAGTAATATTAAAAATAGATTAAAGATAAAACGTTTAAAAGTAAATTTATATTCGTAAAACCATTTTAACTTAGTTTTAATGTAAACGAACAATTTGGATAAATGCTTATGTAACGAATTTGCGCGTGACAAACATTAATTCGTAGCAAATAGATGCTTATCGCCGTTATGTAATAAGAGTAACGGGAATCGGAAGTGGAGTTGGCCGGCATCTGTCGACCCTCTAACCAGACTTACTTTTAACACTTGGCACCGAAACATTGCGTCTTTGTTACGATATGTTATCTTTATAGGCAGACGATACCAAATTACTTTGACAACAATGTGTGAGAGAAGTAAACTAGCGCACGCAGTTTTGAGGCTTAATTTGATTGATATTATAAAACATAGGTACAACTCATGTATTTATTTACAATAGACAAAACAAATTTTAACTTTATAGAGTTATCGTTTGCCTATTCTAATAGTAAAGGGCTAGTAATCGGTGGTGTTTTGTGGCATTCTTTTATTGTATATTTGTTAATGTTTCAATCTTTTTCTATATAGAAATTATGTAATTAGCTTGAGCTTCGAAATAGGCTTCAGTTACGGCGATTACCTATTCAGCAGCGCAAAATTTCTGTCTATCGAGCATTTTTTTGAGGTCGGAGAACAGGAAATGGTCGCTGGGGTCTGAAATTTTTTGTCTACGACCATCGGTACTAAATACAAATCGAAAAGATAAACTAAGAACAGAACGTACTACCTGATTTGTAAAATTACAATTAATCTTGTTAATAACATTCTGTCGAAGCGAAAATTTCATGAATATCCAATACATTTAAGCCGACACAACAATCTCAAATCGCATTAAACTGTAACTACTTAGTTCTCAATATATATCTCAATTAGTATTAAGCGTCGCTAGCTTATGAATCTGCCTAGAGTATTGGTATTTATAGCTCAGCCGTATCTGCACTATAAACTTGCGGTAAGGGCCGATTAGATGAAGGCTGTGACGGAAGGCCGATATTTCGATTTTGCGGCAACACTGTCACAATAGCTTTGAGTCAATACGTGAGAGTTTTCGAAACATAAAAGAGCCCGTGCAAACACAACATTTACACCGTAAATATCCTTCCTATTATCCAAAAGAGTTTACATTAGAATTAAAGTTGCGATTTACATTTATTTATCTTAATTACAAAATATGGTAATAAATAAAGTATTGTAATGTCATATACGTTTGTACATACATGTTCGCTGTATGTATGTATATTTTAATTCCAATTTAAAAAAAGACTTGGGTAACCTGGTGTACACAACTCGTTCAATTTAAGTTACTTCATGAAAATTATTACACTTAATGAATACACACAAGATATGAATTGCGTGATAACGAATTTTATGGCAATTATGAAAACATTTCTTTATCGTTGCTTTAAATGTTTTAGCATTACATTTATTATGAAATAATATCATTGCGATTCAAGTGTGAGACAGAACTTATTAAAGTCAATCAACAGTTTATACTTTTAGACTTACAAAATTGAAAACTGTGCCAAATTTCCTGTCAAGTTTTTAACTAAATACTTAAGTTAAGGGATTCCAGAAACGTAGCGTGAAATCTACGTGGAAGTTACAAAGTTTCTTGAGATTTATTTGTTGCCATTTAGAGCGCGCCTTTGTGACGGAGACTTATACACGATATTCAATCTAGAAGTACATATTATATTTCTACCAGGTTCTATAAGAGCATAGTACACAAATAATTACTTACTTATCGCATTCTGTGTATGCTGTCAATATTTAATGATGTGTTGGTCATAACAAATGAGAGATTTCAATTTACCTTTATTATGCTCTCAGTATCAAAGACGCCTCACGCATGGGAATCTTAGCATTCTTTTATGATTGAAGATTTTTATACCTTTATATTCACAGATTATATCAAGGCTTTGTGGCAACGCTTTAAACTGGCGTATAATTATTGTTAATATTGATGTGGGCCCACTTTTAATGTTTAATTTACTTAAAATAACACCTCTTTCGTATTGTTATATATATATATCGAATGTATCAACATACTATCTAAGTACCGCATATCTTCATTAAAACCGCCTTCAACATAATATTGATAAATCCGTAGAAACTTTAATTTATATTGTTTGAAATTTTCCATACACAAATTTCGGTGAAATTGGTATTGCTTTGTAAGACAATTGCCCTAAAGCTTACTAAAAGTTTGGTCTCAATTATTACCTTAAAACGCGTAAATTAGACAATACCTTTCACACCCACATCGGGAAAATGTAGAAATATCTTTATTTGACAGTGTAATTAAAATCTAATTGTGCCCTCATTTACGTAAATACAATTTTATTTGTTAATGTGTATTATATTATTGTTAATACATTTTATATTCCCTGTTTTAAATGCATTGATGTCTTAGCCTACTTTAACTTTCTACTAGTGACTTGTTAAGATTCATTTGTAAACTTTGTTGTCGATTTCGTATAGCCTAGATTGCAGTTGTATTTAAAAATATTGTTTATTCTATTTGCCCTTTTCAGAATCTTGTTAATTAAGTGTTTTATATGCAAAACGCCTCGTGAACCTTGTAACTTACTTGTTATTCTTGACTTTTTCTTGATAACATTTTAGATTACCCGATAGAAATAACTTATAGGCCTTGTTTACGACTTGTTTATTTTTAATGAGTTTCTGGATCCAAATTTGTTTTATGAAAATATTATGATATTATTTGATTAGGTTATATTTGTTTGTTATTAATAATATGTGATGGAAACAGTCAATTAATTACGCACATATATAATCTACTGATTCATTACATTATTCACATAATGCGATGTTTTGAGCACTTTTCAGCAATAAAAAAGCAAAAGGTTGGTCGCTTAATTAAAGCAGTTTTATTTAAATGTCTAGTATAATAGCAATGGTTGGTAGAGACTATAATCACTAGTTATATTAATACTATTTTTGCTTCAGTAATATTTCTTTTACTATACTCAGTACCACGTATGTTTCAAGGTGCACTAAAATACATCATATAAGTATGCACACATCTTGTTCGTTCAAACATTAGTTAGAATTCGAATGTCTTTGTTGAGAATACTATCTCAACTTTAATGGTTTTGGGAGTAGCTATTCATTCTGAACCATAAAGCCGCAATTCAAACAATATAATTCGAAGATTCATAATAAACTTCAGGGGGTTGCGTAAAGTGGGCCAATCAGGGCTATTTAATCGAAGCTCCACTGATCCGATCCGACAAATTAATTACAGATCAACCTGTAAATCTCTTATCAATTTATACTTGATTAAATCTCTTTATTCTAGCTGTGATGAGATTGGTATGAAATACGTTAATAATGATTACAGCACAAAGTAAAAATTTCAACTACCTTAATTTCAGAACTTATATATACTTATATATATAATAAAAATCACATTGAGTAGTATTCTGATTGTTCATTCTATTTACTGGATGGATTGTAATATTATTCTATTACACAATAAATTAAAAAAAAAATACTACAAGTTAGTGAAACTGCCGATGCAGCTTGCTGTTATTTATGTCTCACCATTAAATTTGTTACGGTGTGCTTAAATCTAATACCAAGAGGTTTCTACTAGTACAAACTGGTTTAATATAAATGAAAGACATGAATTTTTCACGCGCTATAAAATCTTTTTAGTTCAAAGATCAGTTGTTAACAAGCTGATTGTGTATTACGTATGATTCTTTACGAGAAGTCTAGTTATTTCCCGAGAGAAAATACTCATTAGTAACATTTTCTAGTTTGTATGGTATTTTTATAACTTAATCCATCCTGACCATCGTCACCGACTATTAATTTACGCTTCGCTTATTTTAGCTAAAATTCCAATTCGGCATTTTTCAGCGATAAAAATACTTCTGTTTGAATTCTAGTTCAGCGATATTTGACGATACGAACTGCACTTTTTCACGCACAGTTTATTCCCTGGCTCCATCACTTTCTGTTCAATGAATTGGTTGTTCTTGTTTACTTGATAAACAAAACATACGCAATGTAATCACAACAAGTGGTTTTATACATCGCTAATTACAAATGTTTACAGAAAAATAAAAATGTTGCTTTCTTTTCAAATCATAAATCGGTTTAAATGCACTAGTAGTACGTATGATAGGTAAAAGTAGAATATAAAACGTTGAATTGCGCAAAGTGAACCTTTAAAATCAACTTAACTTTACTATTTCCGAGTAGCTTTGAAATTTATTAGGCATTCCGTGCTAGGTCTTACACATTATCGTTATGTGAATTGAGTGGAGGAGTACGTAAGAATAAGTATATCTTCGTAGCCAAGGATGTTTGCATTTATTTTTCAATTTTATAGGTGATTTATAATTAATAACGGTCCAATCAACTTGTGTAATGAAAATTAAATACATAATTTTGGTTAACATTCGGGTAATGTGATTTTCTAAGCGCCCATTTAGATTGTTTTTAGAAACATTCACTAGTGAACAAAACTTGTTTTGATATTCCAAAGTGTTACAGAACATTGGGTATAATGGTTATATGGCACCACGTCCAGGGCGGGCGGCTCACTCTCTTGGGCGGCACGACGCGGCAGTAGCTCTCTGTACGTCTGGCGTCCGCCCGCCTATCGCGCTTTTCCCTTCAACGTTCCTACTTTCCCTCCCTTCAATGTTAAACCTTTCGATAGTTATTAAAGTGAAAATCAATTTCAGTGTTGTGTTATTAGATTAGTGTGTGGCATGTAACCGGCGAATAATAATTGCTGACACTTTAAGTGCGCCATGCGGTGAACTCCGCTTAGTGGTAGCGCGGATATGGTCGACCCGTTGAAAATATTTTGGGTTTTGACAAACAGCACATATTTAGGTATATATTTTTCATGCAGATTTTTGTATCAAGGTCGGACGGGTGCTAAGTGCACTTGTCGCGAGAAACCTCCACATAACATTAATCTGAAATGATGCTCTGTCGATTTTTATTTACTATGGTTCTTAAAAGGTTTTGATATTACGTGTTTATAGATTTATGTTTGAAATTAATTCACTTGTAACAATAAATGCTATAAACTGTTTGCGAACCCCACATCTGATAGACGCTAAACACTTATTTTTTATTATGTTGACGTTCGTAAGTGTTCACCTTGTTACATATATAAATAGTGTGTTATTTATATTCGCTTTTACGATACTCACTATGCGATTTGTTAGAAGATCCCGTATTCCTTGCCTCTCTATTTGTGAACTGAGAAACTGAATAAATTAAGCATTATAAACAACTCCATGAAGGGAATGCTATTACGGTATTTTTATATTGGAAAACGGCCATAATTTTTTGGATCATTTGATTATTATAATTTCTTAAATAAAGTTAATCTCTTAAATCTACGAAATCTCAAATAATTCGTCCGGATTTGAAAATTCTAGTAAGGATTAAAAGGTTAAAGGGTACCACGGCCTCAAACTTATGAATTCCTTATTAATTCTGTTTATTAAAAGATTGTCTTATACTCTGAGATATAAGTTTAATATATTTTGTCGAAAAGTAAACAAGTTTCCCGCTGACAAATCTTCTTCTGACTTACAAATTAGCTTACGTTAAATGTCTCACGTTATATTAATATCAGCCGAAATCACCCTGAGAAAATCCTTTGTTGCAAAGCAACTTTTCACATTATGTATGATGGTTTTCCCTGTATATAATAAATTGCAGCTATTAGGGTTTAATGTTCTACACAACTGCCAAAAGTATTGTAATGCATGACGTATAGAAACGCATACTTGCCAATTTTGCGTGTTTAAACAATATCTTTGTGTGACTTAATTTTCTACTTGAGCCGCATATTTAGTATTCTGAAGTAGGTAAGCTTAACTTTAAAATATAACTTTGAAGGCAAAAAATAGTTTTTAATTTAAAGCGAAAAGCTTTGTAATATTTAAGAAGAAATCTTTCCTTTATTTTGAAGATACGTCAATAGGTTTTATGCTCGCGATCTACAGGGATTTGAGTAGCTAATAACCTTTGAGTAATTGCAGTGTTTATTACGGGATTTTACTGTTCACTGTAGCCGTAAAATGGATGAGACTTCGAACATAATGTGGCCTTTAGGAACAACCAATAAACTTTTAGTCGGGATTTAAGACTAGAATTTGGAATGTAGGACGAACAACACACGCAATAAATTGTGGCCGCTGTAAGTCTATAAAATATTGGTTACTAGCTCATGCCATTAACAAATTTAAGAATAAAGTTCATACCCAATATGGTGATTACTATTAAAAAATCTTTTGAGATATAATTTATCATATTTTTAACAAAATTTTATTGTTTTTTAAAAGTTTTTAAAACCATTTACGCGTGATCTGTCCCGAATGACATTGCTACGTTACACATCCTTTGGTGAAACTATAGTGCACCATGTCCTTTTTTGTATCCATTTTAGGCAGCCTACGCACTGGCGACCATAGACGCGGCCAGGCCGCCGCGACCATGGTCGCTGGTGCGTAGGCAAGCGCGACATGCGGACATCAAATGTGAAAATCGCGTCGCATCAAATTAGACGCCGCGGCCAACGGTGGCCGCTGGTCGCTGGCCGCTAAGTGCGTAGGGGCTATAGCGATGGCCATATAAAGTCCAGAATTCACTGGCCGCCGCGGCCAGGTCGCGGCGACCATGGTCGCCAGTGCGTAGGCAGCCTTACTGCTATATTTAGTTTTAGGCAATCAACTTTCTGTGGCTGACACGTCGTTCACTTTATTCTATGACATGTCGGTTTCCTATAGATATTGTCTTTTCCGTATGAGAAAATGTTACGCACAAAGAAAAACGAGTCTCAAAGAAATCCGGGGCCTAAACGTCCAATCTCAGTGTTAAGAATTATAAGGTTAAGGTTAGTCATTAATGTTGATTTGTTATTATGCTAACTAACGCGTAACTTTGGCTTCTTTGGTAATTCTCCAAAAAGCGTTTAGCCGTATTTTTTAAAGATAATTATCAGATAGTGGGATTACCTCTTCATCATGCAAATTTTGCATACGAAACACAAAGTTACACATATTACAAACTGAAATGCAAAGTAGCTATTCAATTAAAACATGTTACATTGTTGGGATTCGTGATTCTACATCTATTCGTAAGAACGTCTCATGTAAAAACTTTGTGTTACTTGCAGTCGTCAGAACTTTAATATAAGGTTTGTAACGGGATCTCGTACTCATCTTTTTGTCACAAGATACTAAATACTTATAGCCCAGTCATTTTAGGGGTTTCACCTCGGAATGAAAGATAATAAGCTACAAATTGGTATAGACCTTTGTTTTGTTGTTCTAAATGTTGTCTCAAAAGTCACAAATGATACCGTGTCCGCGTCTTAAGATATTGAAGGTCAAAGGTCATAAAAATGGGTTTTTCGTGAATATCTCGCTTTCTATTGCTTAAATGATATTTGTACTTATTATAAAAGTTGGAGAGTATAAAATTCATGTTTTTTTTAATACGGTCAACCGTTTTTGAGGTAGAGCGCGAAGAGTGCGCAGCGCACAGTCATATATGGTCCTATGCAAGGTCAAGCGTGAGTTACGGTTATCAGTACGTTATATCAAGTCTATTATTTATTAAATTATTATAATTATTAAACAATGGCCATTATTTATGTACTAATTTTTAATTGTTGATATTTTATTAAAATCAGTAACTTAATTATTTATATTTAACTATTCAACTATAGTATATTATTAATTCTGGAATATATATTTTCAGTTAAAAAGACAATAAGGGGATATATTTTATGCATATCTTTATTTATCATTAAATATGCCATACTATACATTTGTTGAAATGTCAGTTTAAATATCATAAGAATTTTTATTGGTTTTAATTATAATAAAATTGTGAATAGAAGCTAGTTATTTTCATCTTCTTCGTCGTCTTCTTCTTGTTGTCGCTCGAAAACGTTCAATTCATTGTCATCATCCTCATTATCGGTCATATTCATCTCCAAACCCTCCAGAATTTCAGGATCGTATGCGTTTTCTTCATCGGGATTACTTGGATATTGTGCAGCGTTCAGGCAAGCTTGTCCATTGCACTGGCCACAAGCTAAAGAACATAGTAGCCCTGATTTTCGGCATCCACAGCGGGAACCACAACCATTTTTGCAATTGCAAAATATTATATTTAGTAGTTCGGTTGGTGCTGGAGGTAATAACGTTCTTATGGGCTCCAGGATTCCATTTTCAAGCATCCAGCCCCATTCTTGAGGTTCTAAGTCATTCCCTAACCACGTTTGAGTCTGGTGGTAGACGCGATTTATATGTTGATGAGCTGCTACACTTGTTGGTGGAAGTGTTGTACAGGTTTATTTAGTTTCGTTAATTTAATGAATTGCGTGTAGCGAAAATGATCAATGTTGTCCTCAGATTTTAGAGCATTATATAATGCCAACAAGATGCGCACTCCATTTTCAAATAATGTTTGTACCGGGCAGTTTTCTTGTTGAAATACTTCCACCAGTTTATCCAAATTGGGAATTTTCTCAAATGCTTAATTTTAGTAACAGATTTTTTCCTTTTTTAGAAAACGTATGTAATGACGTTTTAACTAAAAATATATATTCCAGAATTAATAATATACTATAGTTGAATAGTTAAACATAAATAATTAAGTTACTGATTTTAATAAAATATCAACAATTAAAAATTAGTACATAAATAATGGCCATTGTTTAATAATTATAATAATTTAATAAATAATAGACTTGATATAACGTACTGATAACCGTAACTCACGCTTGATCTTGCATAGGACCATATATGACTGTGCGCTGCGCACTCTTCGCGCTCTACCTCAAAAACGGTTGACCGTATTAAAAAAAACATGAAACGAAAATTGTAGAGAATTTTATACTCTACAACTTTTATAATAAGTACAAATATCATTTAAGCAATAGAAAGCGAGATATTCACGAAAAACCCATTTTTATGACCTTTGGCCTTCAATATCTTAAGACGCGGACACGGTATCATTTGTGACTTTTGAGACAACATTTAGAACGACAAAACAAAGGTCTATACCAATTTGTAGCTTATTATCTTTCATTCCGAGGTTGACCCCTTTTTTTACCTAATATGACTGGGCTATTACAAGAATATTGCATTAAGCTTACCGTTTAAGTAAAATAGAGCACTCCAAGAAACTTGTCTGTTGTCGCAAAATTATTGTCTATGCTAAAAAACTTAATGCTGCAAAAACTTAAGTGATCTTAAATGAGAATTCACATTAGCAATAATTATATCATTTATATAACTTATTAAAAAACACATAATAATTATAATTTATTGCCATAAATTAATTACAAAAAAAACATGGTCAAAAATTAATACTTATTCCTTTCAACACCAATTTCATACATTTTCTAGTCTTTTCATAATAGTTTATTAAAGTTATACTTCTTTAGGCGCGTTATGAAAAATTGATGAGAGTGAAATTTTACGATGCGCGCGCACCGTCACACAAAATTAACAGAATGAAGTTAGTTCTAGGTGGCATGAAAACTATGTTCAAGTTGTATATTCTAGTATATTTGTATTTAGAACGCGTGTTTCGTAACAGTACAACTAAACGGTGTGAATAAATATGATTTTGATGTTTTTATTAAATCAATTTCATATACGACGGTGATAGTATTTACTAATAATAATTTTATTGATTAATATTTATCGTTAATCACTACTGCATTTTAGTTATTTTTTTCCATACGCCAAAGAAGTATAACTTCTAACGCGTGTACATAAGTACACTCTTTTTTTTAAATAAAAAATGGACCTATTACTTTCTTACCTATTCATATTAATTGTACAAAATCCATTTGTTCTATGACAACCTACAAAACATTGCTTCTAAAGCTTACGTAACATAAATAAAACATGGATTTGTTTTGAAAAATGATAAATATGATATCGATGCGATCGGCTACGTTGCAGTAAGTGCAATGAGGTCGCACCTGGGTTGAGACAGATTGGCGACGCGGCGTCTCACTGGCCACAGATGAGACAATAACTCAATCTTACTCCAGCAATCGAAGTACTGATCACTTCTTTACCGTCGGGAAATACTTTTAATAATATGATTGGACAATTCACACCAATTGACTTAGTCCCACGCTAAGCTGGTGAAGCTTGTGTTATGGGTACTAGGCAACGGATATACAATATACATACAATATACATATTATAGATAGACATATAAATACATATTTAAACACCCAAGACCTAAGCACAACACCAAATGCTCATCACATCGATGTTTGTCTCAGCCGGGGATCGAACCCGGGACCCATGGATTCGCAGTCAGGGGTACTAACCACTAGACCAATGAGCCGTCTACTTAAACCGTACTTGACAAAATAAATATAAAATAGAAGAAATAGAAACTACTAGGATCGCATTAAAACATTATTTTTGGCTTAGTTTGAAATTAGTATTTTTTCTTGACCGTTCTTCTTGTTTTTATTTCGGACACAATGTCCGATGGACTCGTATAAGGGATTATATTTACATAAAGCGATTTATTCGATCTTGACTTCGATGGTTTCAAGGACTTATTCAGGATCTCAAACTTATCTCCGGAAACTTTTCATTTACGACAGATGAATTTTGATTGATATACAAGGTGGATAGTCATGATAAATTTTGTTTATTGCCTCTGTCCGACAAAGTTTATTTTATGTGCATTTATATATATATATATATATATATATATATATATATATAAATATGTTAAATTCTTTCCTATACATATTGGAACAAAAGCACTGGGATCCCTTATTTGTAACTAAATTAAATTATATAAACCGACCTAGTTTCAACGGACATGCATTCCGAATGGTGACGTTTGTTCCCAACCTTCGAACACTTTCATGACAGATTACGCTTTTCGATCAATTCGTGAACATTGCAAGTTTCGCAGCATTTCTCAAATCGACAGCCCCTTGGTAGGAATTACTAAATCTCTTGGGCCTTCTTTTATTCATTACAAAGTAATCTTCGAAATCGGTAGACGCTCTCTGAGTTTATGAATATTTTTAATAAAATGTAGATTCTGCGCCTTATCATATCCTAGTCTTAATATTTTAAGTTTGCTTTATTGCGTCTTCCTTGCTGGAACGTTTAAATTTAAGAACCTTGGAACCCAGCTAGGCCTCATACTAAAGCGAGCTCCGAAACCCTGAATGATCACCTGTCTCTCAGAGCAATAGAGGCTTGGAGTGAATCGTACACACTTACTTCCCGCGCCCACACTTTGTTTCTTCTAATAGCGACTGCGATATACATCCCGGAGATTTTGTATACAAGTTCTATCTAGTTCTCTCAATATCCGTAGCGCTGATTCTATCGTGTAGAACAAAATCTCATTTTGGGTATAATTTTTAGTTACCGAGTAAGAGTCTTGATATAAAATAAAGACGCCGTCAAGTTGAGTAATTTAAATGTGCATGGCTTGTTCTTAAAAGAAAATAGTTTAAGTCTAAATCTGATTATTTTCATATGGATTCACAAAGCGATTTATCTTTGATAAACTTTTTTCTATTCATATAACCGACTGCAATAGCTCGTTTCAAAGGAATCTAGGGTAGCAAAGGGGTTTTGGTACGCAAAGTATGCGCCACCTTGAAATTGTTTATTTTTCTTTACCTTTTAAAGTATCAAAAAAGAGGTTTTATTAATTAATTCTTTTACATGGCGAACCCAATCGAGTCCATTGAGCTTTTTCTGATATATCGATTTAAAAGTTCTTTGCACGTTTCCTCCACATACTATTAGATAGGTATGACATTTGTTACCTGTCATCATACTTTTTCAACTTATTTGCACAAAACAAATAACAAGCAGCCTGAGTTATATTTTTTAACGTTCTATATCAGTTTTATTTTAATTACTTCAAAACTAGTGTGGATTACCTACTGTCGAATTTAGTTGTGAAGCGGAGCTAAAGTTTGTGTTAATACTTACACTCTATTAATGAAGTCAAATAAAAACGAATTATTAAAATTATTGTAAACTAGTTAGATATTTTCATAAACTAAACTAGACAAAGTTTTCTCGTTTAATTTTTTTAAAGTTTTTAAATTCCATGTGTCACTGTTGTCAGTTTCAAATTGAAGGCAATTTCTTTTTCGATATTTATTTTATACCTTACTAAACAAATATTTATAAGTAGTATAAAATAAACTAATTAATATTTTGAGAAAAATAAATGATCTATTATAACAATGTTATTTTTAGGAAATTTAAGATTATACTAATTGATTCTGTGCCTCGCGCTTTTGATATTATTAATTATGAAAAATAACAAGGCGAGCAAGAATTTTAAATAAAAATAAACCCTTGCAAATCAAAGTATGCGTAATTACCGGCAGATTTTTGTTTAGGAAATTAAAAAAGTAAGAATACACAACCGTATTCACCTTATAAATCATTGCATCTTATATTATGCATATCTTAGTCAGCCTGAGTTTTATACGCGCTAATACAACCATAGTCAAAATCTTAATCTTAATATATATAAATCTCGTATATAATTATAAATTACGTGTCACGTTGTTTGTCCGCCATGGACTCCTAAACTACCGAACCGATATCAATCAAATTTGCACACCGTGTGAAGTTTGATCCAACTTAAAAGATAGGATTGCTTACATCTCAATTTATACCCGCAATAATATTTTATTGCAAAATATTTGTTTTTTATTTGATAGTCACAATTCTAACAGATGGCGCTGTGTTTTAAGTACCAACATTTCACATAAGCTACAATTTAATGGCATAACCACCAAAAAAGCATGGTGGTCCCCATGGCTGGTGTTCTCCTACCGTTTCCCTTGAATAGTTTGCTACTATGTAATATAACAAAAACCTTAGCCACAGCAACGCTTGGCCGAGTCTACAAGTAAAGTATAAATTTTACTTCATATGATAGTTTAAACCAGTCTAAAGTTACTTAAGCTAATTTATCGTTGCATGCAACTGTAGCTTATTTATATCCACATTCAAACAAGCCTCTCGCTCTCTCAATTACCAACGCTTAAAGCCCGACCCTCAAATGAAAACTCTATGCAATTTCAATATAATTTTTCTTAGAAATAAAGCACTTGTATATGTTATTAATCGAACTGGCTGTGGGTGTAAATATTTAGGTTTGCTAGTGATTCGTCTATAATAATAATAATAAATAATAATAAAGCCATTTATTCCAAAACTTGCTTATGTTTTACAATGTTGTTAGTACTTAATTGCTTAAATTTAAAATGGTTACTTATAATTACCGTTAGTATTATTATTTATGTACAAGGTTTGGATCCCTGTTGGGTAAAGGCCTCCTCCATCCTTTTCCATGACTCCCTGTCTCTGCCTATTTGTATCCAGTCGTTTCCTGCGACGTGTGTTATATCATCAGCCCACCGTCTTAATTGTCGACCAACATTTCTCTTCCCCATGGGTCCTTTCCATCGTGTGGTTTCAATGGTCCATCTTCTGTCTCGGTATCGTGAGATGTGTCCAGCCCATCTCCATTTGAGTAAGAGTGCGTGCCTGAGAGCATCAGTTAATTTGGTTTTTTGACGAATTTCTTCGCTCCTAATTTTGTGTATTCTCCTAATTTTCAGCATACTCCTTTCCATTGCTGTTTGGTTACTTTTAATTTTTTGTTTTATTTTATTTGTAAAGGTCCAAGTTTGGCAGCCATACAGCAAGCAAGGTAACAGGCATGTATCAAATATTGTCCTTTTCATGTGTGAGCTGTAATTGCCTTTTAAGATTTCTTTTAATGCCCAGAATTTCTTCCAAGTTGTGTTGATTCTCCTTGTCACTTCTTCTTCGTTATTTGAAGTTTTGAAGGAAATTTGTTTGCCCAAGTATATGTATTGCCTGACGTATTCTATATTATTACCTTTTATCACTATCTGGCGCTCCCGATTGTTCGTTAGTATCTTCGTTTTATTTACATTCATTTCAAGGCCGATTTTGGAACTTTCGCAGTCCAGTGATCTCATCATTTCGTCTAAGTCTTTTGCAGTCTCAGCAATAACAGCAATATCATCTGCGAACCTCAGATTGTTTAAGTATTGTCCGTTTATGTACACTCCGCTGTTCTTCCAGTCTAGTTTTTGGAAGATAGTTTCAAGGACTGCTATAAACAGCTTCGGGGAAAGAGGATCACCTTGTCTAACTCCGCGTTCTATGTTTATTTCGTCACCTCTAGTTTCTAATTTAACTCTGCTCGTGCTTTTTGTATAGATATATTTCAAAACATTGATGTATTTCTGGTTGATATTTGAATATTGTAAAGCGTTCCAGATTGCACAGTGACTAATGCTATCAAAAGCTTTGCTATAGTCAATGAACGCCACATACAGAGGTCTATTGTATTCTCTGTATTTTTCTATGACTTGTTCTAATGTCTGTATGTGGTCCATTGTGCTGAAGCTTGATCTGAATCCTGCCTGTTCTTTTGGTTGCTGCTTATCAATATCGTCAGATATTCTCTTTAAGATTATGGATGAAAATAGTTTATAAATACTTGCCAGCAGACTTATGGGCCTGTAATTCCCTATATCTAAGGGATTTCCTTTCTTGAAGAGAAGGATTATATCCGATGTACACCACTGTTTTGGTACCTTTTCTTCATCTAGTATCTTATTGAACAATCGCGTAAAATGATATGTTAAAATGGGTGCTCCTATTTTAAGTGCCTCATTGCATATTCCGTCTGGTCCGGGACTCTTCTCGGCTTTCAGCTTTTTCATATGATCATAAACTTCGGAGTATTCAATTTGTCTGATGTGATCTGTCGTGTTCGTATGGGTTGTTTGCGATATGATTTCGGGGTTATTTTGTTTACTATATAAGTTTTTGTAGAAGTTAGTAGCGTGATTTATTACATCTTTTCTGGATTTTGTTTTTAGTGAGTTATTTTCAAGTTTTTGAATCCAGGACTTGTGTGTAGTTAGTTCTTTGTATGCTTTTTTGGCACTTCTAAAATGTTTAATGTTCCTTGTAATAATCTCGTATCTGTGGTTGTTGTAGTCCTTACGGATTGATCTATTAGTCTCTTTGTATATTCTGCTTAGTTCTGTTTTCATATCTTTAGTTTTGTTCTTTGTGTGTAGTAGTTCCGTGCGCCTTTTTAAAAGTTCCATTGTGTCTTTTGAGAAGATATTGTGTTGGTGGGGATACATATTGGTTTTGTATTTTAAGCTCTCTGTTATGCCTTTTTCCAGGATATTGTAGTATGTTTGGATATCAATGCTGTCTGTTTTTATATTTTCTGTATGTTTTTGTAGATTTCCGATGTAGCACTTTATTTCTGTTTCTGTCTTGGGGATATTAGCTGGTGTTGTATAGGTTTTTCTGCTCTTTACTGGACTACTCAAAAGTAATGTTGCTCTCACTAATCTATGATCGGAAGAGAATTCAACTTTGTTAAGTACCTCAATATTAGTTATAAGTTTGTTGTGGGTTATCATAATAAAATCTATTTCATTTTTAGTTTTGTGGTCGGGTGATAACCATGTCCATCTAGAGCTTGCTTTCTTTTTGAAAAATGAGTTCATTATGGATAGTTTGTATTGATGAGCATAAATTAAGAGCCGTTCCCCTCTATCATTCCGCACTCCGTAACCAAATTTTCCCATTACTGGATAGTAGTTTGTTTTTGGACATCCTATTTTCGCGTTGAAATCTCCCATGACAATGACCTTCCCTTCTGTCTTTGTGTGAGCAAATTCAATGTCTTTGTAAAAATTTTCAATTTCTTCTTCTGTTGATCTCTCTGTCGGTGCATATGCTTGGATTATTGAAAAAGAGAAGCAATCAAATTCATTTGTAGAAGTGCTACTCTTTCAGAGATTCCTATAAAGTTGATGATGTTATTTTTATACATTTTCTTGATAAGGAATCCCACTCCATATAGTCCTTTAGTTTCGCCAATATAGCAAAATATAAGGTCGCTGTGCTCTTCTATCTTACATCCCATTCTTCGGACTTCTGCAAGGCCTATAATGTCCCAGTTAATATTTTTTAGAGCATTAGTCAATTCAAGGAATCGTTCTATTGATCCTAGCGATTTTACATTATAATTGCAGATTTTGAGTGTTTGTTTCATACCATGATCTATTTCTCTATTTGGTGGAGGGTTGTAGTCTGATTCCCCACGATGACAAGTCGGATTGGGGAATGTTTTGTTTCTTTTATCTATTAGTTCTCGTCTGTTTAATGTTTTGTTCCGGTGGCTGATGGCAATATCCTATAGATTCTGAACGGTTGGCACATTGGCAGAAGGTAAGGAATTACTTCTATTCCTCATTATGTCGAATGCATTTAACCGAGCTGTTTTTGTTGACAGTTGTTGTTTGTGAGGGTGCTCTATTGCGTTAGGCGAGGTTGATGTTTCCCTTTTGCGTTTTTCGTTACCTGGTTTGCCCTGTTTAATAATTAGCTTGTCGTAGTTTATGTATGCGTAATTGCCCTTCTTCCTTTCCTCTTCCACTTTTGGTTGTAGTTTCTTTCTCATGTCCAATATTTCTTTCGGGTAGTCTTCAGATAAATACAAGTTTTTCAATTCGTCTATATATAGAATCAATTTTAGCCTATCTTTTCTAAGAATCATATAAATGTAACGCAACTTGCCCGGTTGTAGGAAAGCAGAGTGGGTGTATTTAATTAGCTTTTGCCTTTAAGTATTCTTTAGTAAGAAATGTAATAATTTTATTAAGGAATATTAAAATAGAAGGTACCCTTTTTAAAGTTGTCCATTTTATTTGTTTATTAAAACTTCTTTACATTACAGATAAAAACTAGTAACATAAAATTCAAAAATTCAAAAATCATTTATTCACGTAGGTAACACAATGTACACTTGTGATTCGTCATTAAAGAAATAAATATGCTTCTAATTTTACATTTACTGCCAGTTCTCAAATCAAGGGCGTAGAACGGAAGAGAAGAACTGGCAATAAACTCTCCGCCACTCTTTTTAATCGCCAAATATAGTATAATCTATATTTTTATTTAAAAATTGTGAATGTTATCTGTTAACAAGGTGTGGATTATCAATCAACTGTAAAATAAATAAATTTGATCTCTACTAAGAATACAAAAAAATGTATGTTTGTCTATGGTTTTCGTTGAAGCGCGACACAGTGATTGTTTCAAATACATGACCTTAGATAAATCACGTTTTCAACTAAACTACTGAGGCAATAAAAATGACAAGTAAACATTATGCCTACGTCAAATTTGTTTATTTGTATGTATACAAATAAACAATTTGTAAGTACCTTTAAGCCTTAGTTTACAGACTTCGAGAACATACTCCAATCAGTATTTCCATTTTATCATCATATTGTTTACATTTATAGAACTGGAGCTTCGAATAATAACTTTTTGGGTAATATGTGTAATCTGCTTTTAATTGGATAATGCCTACAATTACTACAGCAGATTCAAGTAGTAGCTACTAAATCATTATCATAAAGTGTGTCAAGGGGGCGTCCATTGCAGGCAAATTCACAGGGCTTATTTTTCATGGCCCGTGCTTACCTGCACTGAATACCCGGCTGCTTTGTTTATTTAATTTCCAACGCTAACTACCTCGTAGTAAGATATTCTTGATTGCATATGCTGACGCACTACCTCCTTAAGATCTGTTTTAATGCATGCAAAAATGTAATTATTGTTCAATAAATAATATTGTATTATTTATTGTTCGTTTTTAAAAGTTGTATTCGCAATACTTTTTGCCACTATGTCCAAGAGGGACTGGTGACTTGTGATAACAGGTTTTCCCAACCTTTTTCAAGCACCAGTCTCTCATAATAATAGATAGCATTAAGTTTAATGTCAAAAAAGAAAGATGGTGAAATACCTGTATCGTAAACTCGTACAATGCAATATAAGTTGCAAAATAAACTTTATTATTATTATTTAATAATAATTATGATTTTTTAATTTGGAAACAGAACGTTATTCTACTTAGAATTTTTACCGCCGTATTGAATATACATACACTTTCATTTTTAATTTTGTAATAAAATTCTTTATTTGTATTTTACATATTAAATTTGAAACAAAGCTAATATTTAAAGAACTTTCGGGTTTCAAAGCGTTTACTTAATAAAACTTAATCATAAAATTAACCGTATGTATTGAGTTTTAAAATGCTTAGAGAGAGTTTTGGCCTAGTGGTTTGAACGCGTGTCTCTGAACCCTGAGGTGTTGCGTTGGTATGCTGTGCACCAATGGACTTTCTGTCTTTAATGTGTACATAACACATTAAACACTCGCACGGAGAAGAAAAATATCTTGAAGAAACTGACGTGCCACAGACAAAAAAAAAGGCAAAGGCGTGTATCGGACACAGAAGACTGATCTACTAGCCTATTAGAAAAAATGAATGATGACGAAACAAATATATACATCTGATACCTAGACCTAAAAAGGATGTAGCGCCACTGTTTCTTTTACTAAATGCTTATATTTGAACGTTAACGGTAGAGAATAAATGCCGTAGAAATGAGAGCCTTTAGAAGTATGTGTGGTGTTACATTGCGTGATGGGATAAGTAATAATGGGATACGTGGGTAGTGTGGATTAAAATAGGATGTAGTGACAAGGAAACGAAAGGGAATGCTTAGGTGGTTTGACCATTCAGAACTTAGGAATGAGAAGTGATATACATGTAGGGTGTACAAGGCAACCGTGGATGGTTGAGTGGGGTTGGGTCGGCCTTATCGTACATACCTGGATGGACCAAATCCAGGAGGTACTAGAGAAGGGACATGTTTAAAGTTAACCCATAACCGACGAGCATGCATGGTCATGTAAGTGGATGAAGCGAGAGAGGTATGTCAAGAACTTAGCAAGTGGAGACCCATGATCTCTGCTTCCGCCTTCGGTAAAAAGGCGCGAAGTTACTAAAATCTAATATATAAAATTCTCGCGTCGCGGTGTTTGTAGTTAAACTCCTCCGAAACGGCTCGACCGATTCTCATGAAATTTTGCATATTGGATATGTCTGAGAATCGGACAATATCTATTTTTCATCCCCCTAAATGTTAAGGCTAGTCCACAGAACTCTTATTTTTTTATGATACAGCATTACAAAATACATACAACCCCTAACTTTCACCCCTCTACGATCAACCCCTATTTTTTTATTATAAATGATATACATGGCAAAACGACGTTTGCCCGGTCCGCTAGTAACTATATATACACCATGTATTATCTACATATAAGTAATATTATAAACTTAGTCTTTACATATTCTGTAGAAAGAAAACGAACTGACGCAGACATGGAACTGAATGTGTGAGAAGACTTCGTTCCTTGGATTCTCGTTTGAACGGGCTTCCTATGTATTTTACGGCTTAATATTAACGGTCTAATAATGTTATTTGGAGGCTTGAAAGCTTTGTAATAATTGTGTTGGGTAAATTTCCAGAAGGGGTAGGCAACGCATTTAAAATAATTGATCTTTCAACGAAACCTCTGAAGTCCAATAACAATTCAGTTGGGATAGCGTTGCTTTGTGAATACTAATAGGAACTCAGTAAATAACAAAGTGAGACAGAATAAATTTAAAACTAAAATAGCCTAAGTCTTAAGTAGTTATATAGAAAAAATGGTTTTAAAGTTTTCTCATATATACGTAATAAATAACTTTTCTGCACTTGTAGTTTAGTTTATTTCATATAAATTTGGTTGCGTGGCTAGTATTGTTAATATTTTAAAATTTAAATAAGTACATTTTCCATCACGATTTAACTCGATGAAGTATATATTCTTTGAAACAAAAGTGTTAGCCTAGTGGCTTGAACGTCTGCTTCAACCCTAAGATCGTGCGTTTGAATCATGGCTGAGCACTGATAGACTTTTCTTTTTATATGCATAATTAATACTCGCTCGTACGGTAAAGGAAAACATCGTGAGAAAACTGGCATGGCATTTTTTTATATAACAGGGGCAAATGGGCAGGAGGCTCACCTGACGATAAGCCCGTCCTTGTCTATTAAGAACAAAACGAAGCAGATGCAAAAATCTGATGACAGATCAGAGAATATGCCTCCAATATGATTATTGTTATGTTCTTTATACGAGTAGAATAAAGAATACCAGTACATAAGATGAATTATTAGCTTTATTCTAAAGTCGGAAACTTAACACAATTATCAAATTAAGGAACGATTCTGATTCTGATTATTTTAATGTACAAGACCTTAAAGTTTCGGTCTCATTTTTAATTTGTTATTGAGAAATATAAAGCGACAGCAAAGTTCCTAAAATATATTTAATAAGTCGCTTGGAACAGAGCCAAACAGGAAGGTATTGTTTACAAGTATACCCCGTGGAAATAAGCGTTGAATTAAATAAGAATTTAATAATGAAGTTCGAAAATTGGATAGGCCTTTGAAGCTTAAAATGACTTCCTTCGGGATAATCATCATACCACAAATGGGATGTATTACTCGAACAACGTGAAAAAAATTATATTTAATTTCGTTATAAATTTTGTAAATGCAGTGTTGGCCCAGTGGCTTCATCGTGCGATTCGTATGCTTGAGGTTCGATCCCCAGCCGTGCACAAATGGACTTTTTGTTTATGTGCATTAATATACAAAAAACCCAAGATGCACAGTCTCGAATAAAAGTAACGCTCGAAAGTGTCCCAAAACACTATTTCTGTCCCTTTCTATAACAGTATATGTTACAAGCATATATTATTGCAAAATCAACCTTACGCGAATTGCTTAAAGTTGTTATTACAACGCAATGTATACGTACATAAAGCAATAAAATTTTACGACCCACCGTGGTCGGTAGGACAAGGTATTGAGTGGAGTCGAACATTACAGCGTGCGTGGTCACGGTGACTGAAGACAAAAGGTGTTGGATGTTAAATAGTTGTAAATTTATAATAATACATAACTTTAATCCGGTTAAAAAGGTTTTTCTTTAAATTAAAAAAAAATGTTAAATTGGCTACCTCCTGACCTACACTTTATATAGCGTAAATATATTTGTCAAAAACTACACACAAAAAAGTTCAAAAGTACATAAATTTATTTATAAAAAAAACACAAATAAATAACATCGACTCCACTTATTAGACGCGAGACTATTTGAAATGAGCGCACAATTTAGAATGTTGCGCTCATTTTTTGAGGACGTTTTTTAGACGTTGATTGTGCATCTTGGGTTTTTTGTATATCAATGTTTATGTGCCTTAAACTCGTACTGTGAAAAAAATTGACGACATGTGTCAGATAGACCTACTTGTCGATGAAATAAAGATGATCAACGAAATGGATCTAATGTGAGGCCAAAACCAATATAGTGTTGTAGCGCCATTATTAATATATTTTGTGCATAGATTTAGTACCGCTTGGAGGTAATAATTATTTGTAGTGTAAGGGTAAGAACTTTCTGAAATCTAACGTGTGTGTGTGTATATATGTCCATCATCTCACCAATAACAATCAAGTAAAATTCACCAGTCTTAAAAAATAGTGAAGTATCGTAAATAAAAGATAAAAAGTACACATTAAACATAATACACGTCAAGTTCGTTCTGAATCTTGCTTACAATTGTACGAACATTCATCCCTCAGGCGACACAGGTACATATTGACACCCGTATAATATGAGATCCACATTTCCCCTGAAACTTGTTTCAATCGAAAAAATCTGCTTTGAGAATACTATTCGATCACGAACAATCCTGATACAAGAATGTTTCAAGTGGTACTGTTAAATCGTAAACAATTTTATATTAAAACTGAAATGGCAGATAAATGTGCCTTTTTCAATTTCTTATTTTTTTATTCAGATTTAGATTAGTACTCAGTTTATAATATTGATTTAACTTAACAATCTTACATCTCAATTTATACCCGCAATATTATTTTATCGCAAAATATTTGTTTATTATTTAATCGTCACAATTCTTACAGATGGCGCTGTGTTGAAAGTACCAACGTTTCACATAAGCTACAATTTAATGGCATAACCACCAATAAAGCATGGTGGTCTTTAATAGTTTACACTTTACTACTATGTAATATAACAAAAACCTTAGCCACAGCAACGCTTGGCTGGTCTGCTAGTTCGTTTATATAAAACTAGCTATATACAGCAACCATTATACACCATAGCATTGTTAACAATTTTTTACTAATGCTTTTAAACTTGCTTTGAAAATCCAATAGTGTTAATAATTATCTAATTCGATATTAAAAAAGAAATATGTTACGATAAATATCGATATTATTGAGTATATTGTATTTCATTTGAAATATCTACATAATATACCCGTACATTGTTATATTAAATTGCATACGAATCTTTTCGTTTTGTTACTGAAATATTTGTACTGAATTAAGCGATATTGGCATATAATAATAAATTTATTAAAGCGATCATAGAGCGCATAGAATTTAACGCTATCTCGCACTAACGGGCTCATAATAATAACAAAAGATATTTCCATTGCAAACTAGTTAATAAAATTGCATAATACGGGCTAATAATGTTGTAGTGGTATTTGGTAATAAACGAACGGATAATTTCATAATATTTTACCTACCCTTCTATTATCTTTACATACAATTTGTATAGAGGTAAAATTCGTCGAAATTTTTATTAAATTACACGAGAATACCTAGACCAGTTTGGATTTAATATTTTATTTACGAATCGCGATCACCAGTAGATCTATGATGAGATCTTTAATAAAATATAAGTGTTTTTGACTCATCGAACCCACTGACTGATAATGAAGACCATAGAAGAAATAGATATAACGTTGATTATAAGCTTTTTGAAAGAAATTGAAAATTATATAGGTACTTGTGTATTATTTTATCTTAGTAACTATTGAACTTTTATTCAACGAATTTAAGAATAATTTAATAAAAATAACTGCTCTAATAAAATAGATAAAATTTTCGTAGTGAGTTTGGCTTTCTGTCTTGTTATTTTGGAAATATATAACTCAATAAATGTTTTATTTAACATTACAACGCGTAAAAGAGCAACATTATTCAATATGGCAAGTTCCGAGGCTTTTATGTGTTAAGTCTTCGTAGGGCCATAAGCCTGTCACGAAGATTCTTTCACATAGTACCAAATATTTTCTACAATCATTTATAGCGAATGTAAGACGTGCAATACGGCTTAAGTTTGAGTAAGGACCGTCATAAATTTTTCTAAATAGACGGCGTTAGTACGGTCCATTATCGGGATCACACTTCATACTATTGGTTAAATGCGCCATATGTTTCGCTATAACGATGTCTTGCAAAAATTCGTGAACCAGACAAAATGGATTTGAAATTTCTACTTAACTTAGAGGCGAGATTCAGAATCGAGGCGTAGCTTTAAGTCTGGTCAGTATGTTAAAAGCAAACGTGGATTTTTAGATACGGGTTAAAGGTCGCGCGGTACCGAATAGTTAATTGTTTTTATTTAACAATGTTTCAAGGCCTTTGGTAGTTCTTATAGATTAATGTTACATATGTATTATATATATATACGTATGGCTAAGTGTATATAATGGTTTTATTTGCCTGAGTCGCTTATATATATATTTGATTCAGGATTTATGTAATATAGAATATTGCGCCATTATTCATTAAAAAATTAGCGCTTTTGCACTATTTACTAAAGCTCTTTTTTCTTCCTTTCCGTCTAATTGTATTTACGCTGTCAGAGACATCACTTTATGAATAAGGGGAATAACGTGTAATTATGTGATTATCAATAAATAAATAATCCATTGTCAATACAAACAGTATCAATAACAATTTTGACTTTGTGTAAACTATTAATTATTTACTACAAAGCTGAATTCGTTTTAGATTAAAAATAAACGAAACGAACGGACTATTGTTTCCAATCATTATTATACACGCCATTTGAAACAAATGCTTTTAAATAAAGCACACTTTAAAATACCTTTTTTAGATCTGGCTTTGAAAACTGACTCTGTTTATTGTTCATTTTTGGATACCTAATTGAATTGCTAAATAATGAGGTTTTAGTTCCTAAATTTAATATTAAAATAGTGTTGTAATTATTATTTTCTCTATTTATAAAAATTCATCGTATTGTTAAAGAAAAAGTGCAACGAAAATTGATATAGAAGATTTAATGTGACGCTAGTATAAATACAATCCGAGTATTACTCAGAAGTCAGAACAAAGCCGGGAAATAGATTTATTTACCAACGATATTTTCTCCACTTAAAAGGTTGTTCTGTCAAACACAAACATAAATCTTGAACAACAGGATATCGATATTCGGAATCAAACATTAAGTTTTCAATCGCGAAGAAGACCCATTTATATCAGTAGTTCGAGATAAGGCGATCACGGAAAGCTAAGCTTATGTATTCAAAGATGCACGACTCACGTACGGAAGCGAAAATACCTTACTCCGTTCCATTTAGGATGTTTTATATGTTTCTCGGATGACAAGTCACGTGAGATCAATATTCATTTAATTGACGTCACCTTTCCACTTGGGTGGGTTTGTGTTCTAATGAAATAAATGGGACTATTGGAGAACCACGCCATTGTAGTATTGCTCGCTAAGTCCTTACCTAATGGTATGTCAAATTACAATAAAGATATTGTATATATTGAAATTGTGTGTGTGTATTGTGAACACGTACAAAGAAAAAATCAATAATTTTGTGTGAGCGTAAGATAAGTAGAAAGGTTTGTGGTAAAATAATATTTTTTTCATATAGTTGAGATACATACCCAGTAAAGTATATGAAGATCTCATTAAATATCTTTCGTGTTGGCAAAACTAAATAGTCCCTCGTTGATTCCGTGTACCTTTTCCCCATTCCATACGAAGAATTCGCAATACCACACCCATATTTATGAGTACCTTGTTTATATGGCTATGCGTAATCAAGGTTTTAATATCATAAGTTATACTTTTTTAAATTAAATTGATTAAAATTATAACAAATTCTGGACTTCTGTTTTAAGTAAGCAAAGCAAAAGACTTACCTGGGTGCTCATAAAAAGGCGTTAATGGCTGATTTACACAGGGTCAGTAGACAAGTCAGTCGCAGCGCCAACGTCGGCGCCGCGACTGACTTTAACTGTTTACATGAAGTAAGTAGTAGTGGTGCGTTTCTCACGATGAGCACACGTTTGTGAAGTCAGTGGGAAAAATGAATTCGCGAAAACAACTGAAACGACGATTTATTTATTTGTTGAAAAATTTATTTATTTATTTACAATAGCATTTTTTATAAAGCCGTCCAGTTCTTGAAACCACTTGACTTTTGGGACATATACGTTCCCACTAGCGCCAGATCTGGTGGATTTTTGTATCTTGTCGAGCTCTAAATAATATGTAGTGTATTATGGCTTTAATTTTATTTTTTACTTCAGTAGAAGTGAGCCCTTCGATTTGCATTTGTTGAGATATATTTTGCAACGATGTTGACCGCATTTCTTTATTGCGGTAATTTAGGGATTTAATATCCCAAAGGCACTCGTTTTCGCCATATAATTGCACCAATTTTAAGGTTTCGTCTTCGCTAAGCTTAATTTTTATCGCCAGCGAAAAAAACGTGGTCACTCTACAAGGCAGCGGCAGTGACTAACCACGCACTGACTTGTCTGTTTACACGGGGTTTATTTGGCTGGCGTGGGGGTGCGCGGGTGGCGGGGGGCGCCAACTGACTTTAAAATATTCGTGTCCGAATATTCAAGTCAGCGCTGACTTCAAGCCACTGTACTGACTTCAAATCAGTTTACACAGGGTTTTTGTCGGGTCAGCGCTGACTTGCCTCGAATTTGTAGTCAGTTACTGACCCTGTGTAAATCAGCTCTAACTTCAAGTTTTATAATTCGAATTTCAAATGCAGTAGAGACGGCAAGTGGTCACGTAGAAACTGCGCAAGATATAAAGGAAGAAATGCGTTTGTGGAATACCATGACTCATTAGATTTCTTAAACACCCTATTGACTTAATTAATTAGAAAAATAGGTTTACTAACATAGATAATACTAATGGGCTATATAAAAATATATCGTTTTGTTTTATAGTACTAAAAACGTCGGCTAGGAAATTTATTTGGTGCTCTTGCGTAATCCAAGTTTGTTAATTATGATAGAAACTTCAAAATTCGTGGATTAACAATTTATCAGTGTCTATATTGATAAGCAAAAACAATTGTTAACTGAGATAATAACAGCCTTGCTGAATTGGATCCGAGTCTCAGCTATAAAGGACTAGAATCACGTGTTTTCAAGGACTCGTTCAAATAACATTCATTACTAATATTAAATTTTATCCAGAATTAGATGGACATATTATAAATACTTAAAACCTATGATATTATAAGAAATCGTTACTTGGAATGATAAGATTATAAGCGCCTATCTCAGTACCTACGGTTTCTACTTATTTTCTTGTATAATGTAAATATCATTGTTTTTATCAATAGAAATCGCACTAGTAGCTAATAAAAGCTCAAGAAGTTCTGTGACGAAGTTACAAGTGGCAAGATTAAATCTTCTCGCCCGCGAAATGTTGAGACTCGTGTGTCGTTTAATGAATACGCACGTTTATTCGTGTATGCTAAAAGGCTGTGGAATATTAAATGGAGTAGCGGGTTGTTCGCGTCAATTTTTACGAGCTGGCACAGTTTTTCAACAAAATTGTACGTCCGACCGTCCCCTGACAAAAAGTATCCGCAGTGATATATTTTTTGTCATAAATTGGTTTTTATTTACAGGATATTTCCTTTCAAGACTTAATATTTAGAAAGGAATTTTGGCATTAAATTTACTTTCGCGTCTGTTTACCCGATATGCCTATTGTCAATAGACAAATAAAATATTATTAAAAGGATAAAGAATGAAGACGTCATATTACTAAGATTCTTTTAAGAAAACATTCAATAAACTCCGCCTTTAAGACGCTCATGAGACTATGTGAAACCGTTATTCATAATTAAAATAGCAAATCGAAATAATAAACTAAATTCCTCATTAGTATGAAAAAAATAACATAATAAACTCTAATAAAAAACAATTTTGCCAACAGAACGGAAAGAAATATTATATTAATGTTCGCACCGAGGCATAAATTATTTTATCACGACCCTAAGGCAGGCGCAGAAGTTTTATGACATCAACATGTGGGTCGGATTAGGGTGGAAAAACCACAAAGTGTTTGTATATTAAGGCTAAAGAAAATTTTCTTGAGGACGTCCCCTAATTTATCATTCCTTTAACTCAGCCGTAAAAAAATATAAGCAATACTTCTTTGTTTTTCATTGTATTTTTAATGGTCTCTTTACTTTAAAATATGTTAAATCGGCGTTTTTTTTATATAAAGTCATTGGAACCATTGTACTTACGTTCTAACTGTAGTCCACGATTTATTATACCCCTGCATAGCAATAGATTTGTGGCAGAATATCGGTCTTATAAATGTGATATAAGCCGGAATAAGATTTCATCAAGTTTCTTTATATGTAAAGTTAGATGACAGAGATAAGGATAAATCAGCCAATACCTATCGATATCTTAAAGTTTATTTAATAACGACGTTAAAGTAGTGCATAAAAATATAATAGTAAAAGCATAAATTGTATATTCGGCTCGTATTTAATGGAACTAAGTTCACAAGATACTGTTATTGTAATTAACAAAATGTATCAATTTATAAGGTTTTTTTATAAATAATAATATTTAATTAAGGTTAAGCAGGGAAGCGTTTTAAACGTGTCCATAAGTTAAAATATGAAGAGCAAAGAACACATATATACCAATATAAATTAATTAATTTTGATTTGATTTGAAAAAATACGCTAATTTAATACGCATTTACGTATTTGGTATGTAATGTCCAACGAATTATTTGGAAGCTTTTCGTGATATCAACTTATATATTAAATATTGAATTAAAACCGTTTCCCAATTCTACGGGAACAACAGAACGAAAATCATTTCTGAATTATTCATGCAAGACCGCAATAATGTATAATTTCAATTCAACTATCAAGATAATGACGTACAAAATTAGCTGTGTTAAATAATGGTCGTAATATTGAAACAGATGTCGAAGTAATAACGTAATAGAGTGCTGCACTCTTTAAGTTGATTTTGGCTTCAGAAAGTTTGCTCACCGAACTTTATCTGAAGATATCTCTCGAACGAAGTAGGTGAAACAGTTTTAAACTTATTCAGGAAATAAATTGTATTTATTCTCACTGATTAAATGAACGCAACCTGCATTTGGAAGACGGTATTATAAATGCTGTAATGCAACCGCTGTGCTCATCGATCGTGCAGCAAATGGGAATGACAATCGTACATAATGCACTATTTGTAGAACGCTGAACCCTGCTTTTAACCTAACCACAATGGTTATCTTGCTTTTATCACTTAATGTATAATACTTATCTGTTTCTGTTTATTAATACACTTAATCCGGATGTTGGACATCCGGTTTACCAATAGTTATTTCCGGTTAGCACCGAAGGCAAGCATTATTGCTTGTAAAGAAAAATATTTAACTAAGAAACATAAATAGAAGTTATACAGTTTAAATAACTATAGTTAAAAATAATCTTTTGTTAATTAGACTCGTTTATAATTAATATAGCTTCTTAATTTTATTGTTAAAGAAAAACATTATATCGAGATTTAACTAAAATATGTTAAAGTGTATATAAAAATTTAAATTTCTTATTTCAATAGTATAATATATACTAAAAATGTATTATATCTCATCAAGCAAAAGACACGGTACAATCACATTAGAACTTCATAACCTTAATAAATAACAGTATGTACTTCCTAACTGTCTCATGTTACATGAATAAAACAAATGATACATTAATATTACGGAAGTTTTTATTAAAATTTATATTCTTCTGAATATTTTCCACATCATATCTTAATAAAGAACCTCTTAGCGATTGCTCGCAGTGACTTTTATGTTTTATCTTTGTAAGTACAAATAATTAATAAAACTTAACTAACGCCCGACATAACTCCATTATGTAGGCTTCACCTGTCATTCTATTATTTTCTCAATAAATAGACGTTCATTAATTAAATTCTTTTGAAATCCTCAATGCGTTTAATTAATAGATGCTTCAAGTGCATTATTTTATCATGTAAATTGTCTGAATCTGAAGGATCCAATTTTACATAATATGTAACCATGAGATTTTATCGGTTAAAAAGTTGTTAGATTGATGGGTGATATTTTGTCGTGTTGTACTTTTCTTTTTTCAAATACTGAGTCATAAAACTAAATATATCTCAATAGGGCTTAATCTTAAGATTTCGCCTTGCCTAAATCCAATGTATTACGGATTGGCTTAATTCTCTCTCTACGATGGTATAAGACCCATTTAGTGTTAAAAATAAGGGTCTTATGCCCTAATAATGCTAAGCTCACACATTTATTCATATAAAAATCCATCTTACACCGCTTTTTATCAGAGCGTAAACAATTTTAAACTAAATAAATGAATGGTGCTCTACTTTTTTAAGGATGAGGGAATTAAAATCTCCACTTATACTTAATATCTCTATATATGTTGTATATTTTATAATTATGTTTTGTTTGCAGTGACAAAATTCATCCGTATTGGAATAGCAGACAAGAATGACAACCCGCCGTATTTCGATAAGGAGCTGTACGAAGCTGAAGTCGACGAAAATGAAGATATACAACACACTGTTCTCACAGTCACCGCCAAAGATCACGACGAATGTGAGTACTAAATATACTATATAGTACTATATGATAGTTTTACTTTATACATATTTTTACTCGCCTAGTCTTTTGGATATTTGTGAGCCCGAACTTATTGCTGCAATTAAACTTTGATATTAAAATTACATCTTTATCTACTTTTGGAATGAAAATTTGAACATAGCGTAGGCATTCAAACTAAACCAAACATAGGTCGTTCGAATATTATTCGTGTAGTGTACCAGATGTATGGAAAATGTAATCGTTTGAGCTGTCTTTACCATACAGACGTATACAACAAAACTTCTAATAAATTTGTGCTAAAGTCGATAATAAAAAGTATGTTTAGAAAAATTAAACTATAACTAACATAACAGATTTTAGTTTCCAAACAAAAATCATAACACAATATAAAATACTTTATATTGTAATTGTAATATATACATTGTACAATACACAATGTTTGAACGCAGTCAAACTCGACAGCGACCGTACCGCCAGCTCGACATGACACCCAATGCACTTCGAACTAAAATCTATGTTTGCGAAGGTGTTCCATTTCTCTGCATTTATGTAGCTCACGAAACTCAAGCATGCATTGACCTAATCTTTAGTTGGGTTGACAGTTTTGTTATAACAGAAGTGTGTCACCCGTTCATTGCACAGAAGATCAACTCACAATGGATTTGCCTCAGTCACTCGAGAAATCGACCGCCGTTTTATCAGATTCATGTAAAGCCTATTGGAGTGTTTAATTTCCGTCATAGACTGTCTTTAGGATGATATTCTTTTTTTCAAAATTTAGTTTTATTAATATTTATTTAAATTTAGTTTCCGGGTACTGATCGTTTACATTTTTATATCAAACATTCTTAAGAATTCATTTCATTCTTTGTTTGTGTAAACACCTATTGTATTTCTCAAGTGGCTTTGTACGTTTCTTCTCCAATTCATATTGGAATTGATTAAATTCCCTTTGAAATATAAACCTTACTCGATATTGGCAACTGTTTCGTCTTGAGCAAATAATTATGTAAAATAGGTAATAAAAAGCCATTTTTTGTATCTCTGCTATCATTGAACTATTGCAGAATATTATTTTAACCTACTTATAGTCAGAGTAGTTTGAGTTTCATTGTTAAAAAGAAATTTACTTCGATGTTTAAAGTATGATTTATGGACAAATTGACTTCAATGACGCAGGTCTGTTGCATTATCTTATAGGCAAGTAGATTAACTTTCTGTGATCGACATGAAACAATTCATGTTATATGATGATATATTATAATGATACAATATCATTTCATTATTATAAAATCATAATATTTCCATAAAACAAAAGAAATACGGCTGAATTTCCGAATTCGATGTTCTTCACAACGAATGCATTTAAGTGGAACTAATGTAATACCAGTCTGGTATCCGTACTCTCGAAGCTGACATTCCAGGTACAGTTTGACGCGTTCGTGATGGATGACTTCTTAGGTCATAGGTATGATAGATTTGACATTGCTTAGCTTTTATAACCTGTCTGTGAAGAATGATTTATTTCTAATATGGAGTCAATAACTTTTTCGTAAACTAACGAGTTTATCGTTATCGTTATTATGAATCGAAAAGTTATTGATACGTTTATCGGCCATAGAAAAGTAAATTTATCAGTTTGGATAACTCAGCCAAAAATGACAGTAAAAAAAAGACGTTAAATTCATAAGTGAAACTTAATAAATTATTCAAAACCCTTATAGTACTCAGCCCCAAACACCCTGATCATCGGTTCTAGTCAGTACAATATGAAAATAAATTTAAAAAAACTTTTACTTAAAGATAAAATAAGGTGTGTGTAATATTTTTAATATTGTAACTTATATTTTCATAAAATTCTTGCCATGTAACGATTTGCGAGCGTCGCTAACGATGAAAATAACTGTTCTATTTTTAAAAATTCTTGAAACCTTATAGGAACTTGACAACATTTCGTCTTTATATAATATTGATAAGGTTATGTGGTAAAATTAAGAGAGTTATTAACATTTTTTTAAATTATGTAATAGAAGGCAAACGCGCAGGAGGCTCACGAGTGCGTTGCCGGCCTTTTAAGAATTGGTCCGCTCTTTTCTTGACGGACCCTAAGTCAAACTGGTTCGGAAATACTTCAGTGGGCAGCTGGTTCCACATAGTGGTGGTGTGCGTCAAAAACTGTCATAATAAACGCTCAGTTGTGGAACGACGGAAGTTGAGGAGATACGGGTGGTATTTTGTATTCTGCCTTGACGTCCGATGGTGTAACTCAGCTGCAGTTATTAGAGAAATACCTGCCTGGCCAAGGCTACCGTCCGCATAAAAATTGTTGCAACATAACATTGACACAGTGTTTTACCCCTTTGGAGTAGTTTTTGTTTGTTCTGCATCTTCATATTTCTTGGGGAGTGAGAATGGGCATTTTCCATTCATGGGCAAAGAATTGACCTTAAATATATTTAAGACAAAGGTGATTTATTTATCTATTATATATATTTGTGATTTAATGCTTTATTTCCACTTTCAATGCTAACTAAATTAACATAGTATTGAAACCTCTGTCATACCTTAACAAAAGTAAAATTCAATTGGTTTGGTTATGAATAAAAGGGATGATTACTAGATACTATTAGAGTAGAAAAAGTAAAAGCATTTTTACATTTGCAAACTTTAAACAATTGTTCCTACAATTAATCACTCTCCGCTAACGAGCTAGCGTGATTTATTTGTACAAAATTACAAACGATCGTGTATTTTTAGGATCTCTAGTTAATTAATTTCGGAAGGGAGCAATTTGGGTAGCGTTGATAGCGTGAAGTTGTTAAACTATTACATTGTTAGTGTAGCTTGCGAGATATTCGCTAAGTCTCCATTTAACCGCATCTCGTACTCTGTAGTTCTTAGTGGAATGCATGTGCTATACGAGTATACCGTATGTAGAGCTTTCAGATTCTGTAACATTACATACAACATGTAGTTATGATGAAACAGAAGATCTAATAACTGTTATTCTGTAACACACCCACTCCCCCACACATATACACACACCCACGTACGCATACACACACTTAGAGAGAGAGACACACAAAAACACACACCAAATTTATTTTTAAGACTCCGTTTGAAATGTTTTCTTTAGCACTTAATATTTATTTTCTTCTATTATATAACTTATGACAATGACATGATTGTACGTGTTCCGGTCCGGTGGTGGAGAGGCTGGTTATCTGTCACTCAGGTCTCCTGTTACAGAGACCAGTCTCTCACATACACTTCCTAATGTTATAATCTTAGTTTAATCATAAAAACCTTGTGTGTGAGAGAAGAAAATAAAGATTATTATTATTATTATTATTATTCACAGTTTAATGGATTAGCTTTTGTTCAAACCAGAGTTTAAAATCAAATTTTGACCTACGTCGATTATGTACAACTGTGGCTTAGTGATGAAGCACGTGACATATATAAAACCCGGAACTTTTGGGTCTGTTTATCATCTAAATTAAAATATTTTTTATGTAACTTATTAAGCAAACAGATCCTGAAATATCTATACTACAATGGTAAATGACGGGCCTTGAAACAAGAAGTCTTATAGTAATTCTAATTAATAATCGTGAATTTTCTCGCGTAATTTTTTTCACATTAAATTACTGAATGTGTTATTGCTGCGGTTACCTGCTCAAATGATGCAAACTTGACTTCTTTACGTTAGAAAACAGCTCGAACAAAGGCAACGGTTAGGTCATATTAAAAAGAAGGTATAAAGTATAAAAGCGGCCACTGACGATACGTCCATTAATCCGAATGGAGTAGTCGTCGTCCAAAATCGTCCCATGAATGGTAAAAACGTATTCCATTTGGATGGACGTCAGCCAGCTCTGGATTTCCAAAAGGATTGAAATCCATGCGTCCAGGCCAAATGGACGTCATCCGTGGCCGTCCGTCAATGGCAGAAACGTGCGCCACGCCATATGGAAGCAGTCCGAATTGTCCGTGAATGGGCGAAACGGCGTCCATTTTTTTGAGGTTTTTGTTTCAGTTTATGTTTTGATGTCGATGGTGGTGCATGTGCTGTGTATTTGTCAAGCGTTATAATTTTATTTTTATTATGTCTTTGTCCGCGCGTGACTTTGTGTTGGAAGTAATAGAAAAAAATAAAAGTATTTCTATTTAAATAAATATATTTATATTATTAAATAAATAAAAGTATTTCTTTGTTTCAACCAATCCTTCATCAACCTTCTCTTAGGTTTTTTTTGTCTTTTTAATAAAATACACACAACTGCTGCCACCAGTAAAGTATTGTTATCCATAGTATTATTTATTTCTGTTCCGTACGATTGCAAAGTTCGAAGTGACGCCATGCATCCAAATGGAAGTATCGTGAATGGTACCGTATCTCGATAAATTTCCATTTGGAGTGCATCCAAAAGGAAGTCTACTAAATGGACGTATCGTCAGTGGCCGACTTAATTTATTATAATTTAAAAAGCTACTTTCATTCTTATATTTCGATAAAGATCGCCTCTTTAGCAAGTATTTGATGAAAAACATTCCATATTACCCAAGTAAATATTTCTGCAATAAATAAAATGATCCCGCTAAAAGGTTTTGCCTTATCAAAGGGCTAACTAAATTAATCATCCCTTTAAAATTAATAAGTAGCTAATAAATTATTTAAGTGAAGGGGATTTGAATAATTATTTATCTTATTTAACGAGACGTCTGGAAGCGAACTGTATCTAAATGATATCTGCAGGGGATAATCATTCTACGATCATTAGTCTTAAGAGATTAAAGATCAATCAATAATTAGTATTCTGTAAACATTGATCATTTCTGGAATGGTTTTAGATACGTGATCGATCAATCAATCAATTATGATTGATTCGTGTAATGAATCAAAGCACTTAGCATTGATACTTTTAAAATATTTTTTAAGTATCGAATCGGCAAAATATAGCATTCACTAAAAACTCAGCGCTGATTTAAGTCACGTAGTACCAGATAGATTCTATATATATGACCATTTCTAACAAAAAATAAAATTAGGTTAACGTCTAATTGAACGATAAATTAAAATATCGTATCAAACAAAAAAAAATCTAAACGAAAAAAATTTTCTTCGTGGTTAGATACCTATATAAAGTTCAGTCATGAAAAAAATAATTTGAAACCCTGAAATTATTTATAGTGTTTTAAAACTAACCCACGAATACATACCGTCTCATATCGACATATATATATATCCAAATATCTGAAAGACAAAATATAAAAATCTCCATTTGACATAGCAATAATAGTTAATATTAGGGCGAAGGAAAACCGCTTACTTGATATTATCTCAAATGGCGTTCATCGTATTTTATCATAATTTATACGATTAGGCCTTGGCCTGGTCAAGCAAAGATTTCCAGACGTCTACTTTCGCTACATTTTAATGGGTTAAGTGTAAGAATTCTTTATCATGGACTTTCAAAAGCTAAAGCTATTTACAGTCTTTGTAAGGTTATTTTAATGATTGTAGGGAATTCGAACTTTGATTAAAATATTACCAAAATGATTTTCAGCGATCTGTGTCTAATTGCCGTTGGTTAAGAATTTCTTAGTTGCTTTGGAAACCGACATAAATGTTGGATGACTTTGTTTTAAAATTATTTTAACAAAGTAAACAGGAAAAATCACGCAAAAGAGTTATAAAGCAAAGAAAATGTGAACACTTTTGCAGCGGTCAAATATAAGTAAAAAAATTCAACGAGAGAAGAAATTATGAAACTTTACCAGCTGAATAATTTTATGATTTACGTAAAATTGGATTGAAGAAAGGATTTCTTTGATATAGAGCATTTTCAGCTAGTCTTTGAGAAAGTTTATTATCACTATAAAGCTCTTGGGGGAATTGGATATACGTTTATTCATTTTCGTTGATTTTAATAAGCGCTCATATTAATTTTTGCATATTGTTTTATCCGAATATAAATTTATTATTATTGTATTATAAATTTATTTTCACTGCAATACGCAATTGTATCGATTTCAATAATTCGTATTTTAAATCAGCAATTAATAAGTTTTGTTTTTAAACTGAAACTATATAATCTTATAAAACACGTAGATTTTTAAACGTTGCACGTTATCCTTTAGAATAGGATACTTTTCTTAGCTGTTTAGCGTTCGATATTTAACACGATTATAATAATAATTGCTAGTATAAATACTATAAAGCATTTCTTTAACCTTGTATATTCTAATTCTAAGTTAACAGTCGTTGTACTATGACTTTGACAAGTATGAAGCGCAATTACATACACTACACATTGAATTTATTTTGTGTGAAAAATGTAGTAGAGGAACAAATTTGTAAAGACTTTTCTTAGCTTTATTCTATTACTTCAATTTGTTTTTGGGTACCAGCTTATTACTATATCCTAGACATATATATGCTTATTTTATATATCCGGTTCGTAGAGATTAAAGCCTATAGCTGTAGAGTATAGGTATTAGCACCAATTATTACGTACTTCCGAAAATTACTCATTCCTCCTTTGCTATTAGGCGCCTTATTAATTTTGCTAGGGGCACATTAATAACTTCCCTAACAGCCTTAGCTGAAGACATCATGCCTCCCTCGCGATAATGCGAGGGTAGATTTCCTCTAAATGGATGATTAAACCGCTATGTATAAGAGCAAACATCGTGATTTATAACGAGGAATTTCTTTGTATGACGAATCGTTCCGCCGCAAATTTTAAACACAGTTGATAAGGTTGTAGGTGCCTTTAGTCGAAATCTTTTACGCTTGTTTTATACCACATTAAGAGCTATTTACCCAGCCTAAGATGTGCATCGTCATCACCCAAAGATGTCTCTGTCATGAACGGGCATTGGTGTGCCCCCTTAGGGGGAACGTGACCGCACTAAAGATGCGAAATTGCTTTATATTTGCAGCGTGTTTGTCGTGCTTTCACTGTCATGCCAACATTATTTATCTATATAGAATCACATTCAAGTGTGTTATTATAATATTTTCATAACTCTATCGTAATGTGAGTAACAATTTTTAAAATTATTTTATAGTATATGAACACATAACCCTTAAAAACTTTTTTCGTTAATTTTAATATGTGTTTAAAGTAAGCCTACAATTAATCTCAACTCCGACGAAGATACTTTATTACTGTGTGACTCTATTTAACTTTGTAATCCATTTCAAACTTCGTTATTGATTTACGTATATAATATGAGGTCAACTAATTCTCAGAAGAGGCAACTTATGTGAAGGGCAGTTCACCATTAATTGCGGTCGATGGATGACTGGCTCCGTTCGATCTCTGCGCGTGAGCGATTGTTCTGTTAATTCATAGCGACGCGAGACACGCTTTGTCTTCGATGACCCTCAACACATTCTGATTAATAAAGATACGGGAAGCTAATTGAAATGGAAGCGAAGGCTATACTTTCTACTATGATGAGGATAAGTGTTTTGTATGTGTGCTTTTAATCGTGATAATTAGAAGCTCTGTGTATATATGTCCTGAGTCACGACTAAATGAAAATTTATGTTTTAAATTATAATCCTAAAAAGCAATTTGGCTTCTTATCCCATAGCAATGATACAGAGAGAACAGGTTTCTACTATCTCTTCCCTTTACTCAGTTATATATATATATATATTCTCTGTATTTCTATTATGTTCCGGAGCACACTTATAGAGCGGTATTTTTATTAAATAAGATACTAAAAATAATATAATTTTTCAAATCAAGGCACGGCAACTGGTCTTTATAATATAATTTATTCGAGGCCATTTCATGTCTAGACACTAACTATTTAATGAATATTAAGGAAAGTTACAGATGTCTTGAAGTTGTTGGAACTTTTTGTTGAATTATATATTGTGTTGTGATTTATTAAAGGAACCCTTTGTTTAAAATGTATGTAATGGACTGACTTATTGTACCAACTCTCGTATACATCTATATGAGATGATCATATAATTATTGTGTAACATAAATGAAAAATCTTATAAAAACAAAAGAAGTATTGAAAAATAAATTCCTACATATAAAATTCTCTTATACGAGGGATGTTCAATAAAGAGCGATACATTCTCCAGGGAAAGAAAAAAATACTGGCAGGCATAGCCCAGACTTTAGAATTATCAACAATAAAAAAGCAATTAATTCCCTTTTTAAATAGTAGTTATTTGTTTGTGTCGTGTTCGTGTTCTTAAAAATGGATAAAATAGACGTTAATAATACCTATATCTCTGCTTGAAATTTTTTACCACGGAGCTGATAAATCAAGACTTAAGAGCGAAACTAGGGGTTCGTGCTCCTCCATTTTCTCGATTCATATATATGGACGAAACGTTTCTTCACCAGTATGGCCCGGAAACAAAAAAACAGTACATGACTTAGAAGAGACCGTCATCTCCAACTCTGAAGAAATTTAAGGCAATTCCATTAGTCGGTAAGATCATTAGATCGTACCTGATAACCTTTCAGGTTTACACTATTTATATTAATATATAAAGAAGAAGGAAAGAGAAGGTTATCACGTTGAAAAATAATTTTTGAGAAAAGATAATTTTGCATCTTCATTATCACTTTTTACTGAACGCTCTTAGTCAAAATTCAAAATGTTCAAAATTGCGTCAGGATTCTAACTTGACAAAATGTACCCGTACGAGCCGTATCAATTCAAAATTTTATCAACATCACCTTGATGGCTTCTCCAGTTCTTCCACAGTCCGTTTCATAAAGCACTTTCTTTTACTACGAACTAGCGTACAGTGGAATCGACTCTCGGTGGGGGTCTTCCCTGAGAGATACAACCTCCAAATATTCAAAGTTATAGTGTACTCCTCTCTCAAAGGCCGGCAACGCACTCACTAAATATAGGCGTCCATGGGCTGCGATGACTGCCCTTTTTGGGCGTCCCGTTTTTGCCCCAAAAAAAAAATACTAAAACATTAGAACGAAGGTAGTCTACAAAGCTTTGTAAAAAAATCTAACAAATCCAGTTATGTACAAAATCATGACGATAAGGAACCTTTGACATTTGACAAATGACGTTATGATTTTGTTTTTTAACAACAGCTTGCAATTTTCAACTAATTTACTTACGCGTGTTATGCTAAGCGATGAAGTTTGCGCAGTTCCGTGCATGTTACGACGGACGATTTCTTTTATTTTAAGGGAATAACTTATTCACAAAGTTCCGTTATTAAGTTAAAGAACGGCTTGTGGATTAGTGTTTGTTACTTAAGCCATAAAGAATTAAATAAGCTTCAAGCAGATAATAAAGGACATCACTGTTTTAAACCATAGGGTAAATATCTGCTCATATTATATTGTCAAAACAGCAGTGTGGGGGCGTTGGAATCACGGCTGTGAACCAATGGACTTTCTGTCTATGTGCGCATAAGACTCGCTCGAACGGAAGCAAAAAAAATATAATCTTTCAAATATAAAACAAGAAAGTGAAGTGAGTTGACTCTGGTTAAGGCAGCTAAAGATATTGCAATTATATAGTTTTATCCTCATCACTTTAGATCACTTGATAAAAGACTTGTTATTTATATAATATACACAGCGCATCACTGAAAACCCTATATGAAATATATTCTCATTTTTTATTTTATCCATCAAAGTATTGGACATCACTTATCTTTTTATCGATACCATTTCCAATAATTGGGATGGCTATAATCGTTTGTTTTTACAGATGAAATAATATGAGCAATATCTATCAAATACATATATTATTCATGCCCACATATATGACGAAGCCAATCGTCGTTATTTTTTATATGTTAAATATCCTAGTTGATATTTATATATATTATGTATTTTAGTCCGTTCTTTTAAAATATGTGCTCAATATATATCGTAGATTGAACAATTAGAATCAAATATTTCCTAGCACTCCTTCTCGATATATCAAGTCTGAATCTTAACGATGTGTTGAACCAACAGTTCCTTGCCTGATATTTTCTTAGTTTATTTATATTAAAAACGAGCTGCGACTTGCTTTTTGAAAACTACTTTTAAAAAACCTAATTTCGCTTTGATATTTGAATTGTGTAAGAAAATAGTATCAGCCTTATAAATTGAATTTACTTTTAAGATGAAATATTATAAAACACGTACATTTAGCCCAATACTATGCACACAGTATTAGTTGAATTTTTATATCAAAAAAACTTATAAGAAGTAATTGATGTGAAGAATATTCTAGAAGTTATTCTATTCCTGATATTGCACACTATACTTTACTTGATTTAGACTATTGTCTGTGTTCACGTAACAAATTAAACTAAGTAAATCGGCCTTTGACTTGGAGAAATACGAAAGCGACTATAACATTGACTTTCACATTCATTTGCCTTTTAAGTATTCTATTTCGCTGTATTGTTTAGTATTTTTTTTTTTTTTTTTTTTTTATGTAATAGGAGGCAAACGGGCAGGAGGCTCACCTGATGTTAAGTGATACCGCCGCCCATGGACACTCACAATGCCGGAAGGCTCGCAAGTGCGTTGCCGGCCTTTCAGGAATTGGTACGCTCTTTTCTTGAAGGACCCTAAGTCGAATTGGTTCGGAAATACTTCTGTGGGCAGCTGGTTCCACATAGTGGTGGTGCGCGGCAAAAACTGCCTTAGAAAACGCTCTGTTGTGGAACGACGGACGTCGAGGTGATACGGATGGTATTTTGTATTTTGCCTTGACGTCCGATGATGAAACTCAGCTGCAGGTATTAGACCGAACAACTCCTCTGAACACTCTCCATGGTAAATGCGGTAGAAGATGCAGAGAGATCCCACATCTCTACGCAACGCCAAGGGATCAAGCCGCACTGAAAGTGACTGGTCGTCGACGATTCGAACCGCTCTTCGTTGAATACGGTCAAGTGGAAGGAGCTGGTACTGGGGAGCTCCCGCCCAGAGGTGAGAGCAGTACTCCATATGGGGCCGAATTTGAGCTTTATATAGTTGCAAGCGGTGGCCCGGAGTGAAGTACCGTCTCGCCTTGCTGAGCACACCAAGCTTTTTGGAGGCTAATTTAGCCTTTCCTTCCAGATGACCGCGAAACTGAACGTTATTCGATATGTCAACGCCCAATATTCCGATGCTAGCTGAGGCTTTAAGGAGAGTGTTTTCAAAGAGGGGAGTAGCGACAAAGGGAGTTTTTTTAGCGGAAAACGCGCATACTTGTGTCTTCTTGGGGTTAAATTGGACTAGATTTAGTCTACCCCAGTCCGAGACTCCACGTAGAAGAGTTTCGACTTCAGACACAAGTTTGTTCCGGTACTCATCGACAACAGCCCGAGAAATACCTGCCCGGCCAGTATAAAAAGTATCCCCAGTGCTGTCGTCCGCATAGCAATGAATGTTGCTAAGCTGCAACATATCATTGATATGCAGAATAAACAGGGTCGGGGATAGGACACAGCCTTGTGGGACACCAGCATTCACAGGTTTCAGGTCGGAGCATGCTCCGTCGATGACGACTTTGATGCTCCGATCAGCGAGAAAGCTGGAAATCCAGTTGCATAATTTCTCAGGGAGCCCGTAGGCTGGAAGCTTCGAGAGCAGTGCTCTGTGCCACACCCGATCGAAGGCTTTCGCTATGTCCAAACTTACCGCCAGCGCCTCCCCCTTGGACTCAATTGCCTCTGCCCACCTATGTGTAAGGTATACAAGGAGGTCACCAGCTGAGCGACCACGACGAAAGCCGTACTGAGAATCGCTAATCAGCTGGTGGCCCTCTAGATACCTCAGGAGCTGGCTGTTAATAATGGTTTCCATTATTTTGGAGAACAAGGAGGTTATAGCTATTGGGCGATAGTTGGACGGATCAGAGCGATCGCCTTTTTTAGGGATCGGATGTATCGAAGCGATCTTCCAGCACTTCGGAACAGTGCCGAGCGTGTAAAGGTACCGGAAAAGGCGCGTTAGGACCGGAGCCAACTCAGGAGCACAAGTACGCAGCACAATTGGAGGGATGCCATCGGGTCCGCTCGACTTATGGATGTCCAAGGAAGACAAAGCTTTACGGATAGCACGTTGCCGGAATATAACTTCGGGCATCGTAGTATCACACCGCAATAATGTCGGTGGTTCCTTCCCTTGATCATCCAAAGTGGAGTTCGACGCAAAGAGACAGCCTAGAAGATCGGCCTTCTCTTTCGCGGTATGGGCCAGTGAGTCATCCTCCCTATGCAGTGGTGGAATTGAGGGCAGACAGAAATTCCCTTGGACAGCTTTGGCAAGAGACCAGAAGGCTCGAGTTCCCGAAGGGAGGTGGGCCAATTTCTCACCAAATCTGGCAATGTGCTCTGACTTTGCTTTAGCGATTTCTCGCTTGAAGGACCTGGAGGCTGAATTGTATGCTTTTTTACGTTCGCCGATAGTCACATCACAGGATGTCACCGCTTCTGCCCAGGCTTTAAAGCATTCACGCTTACGGCGCAAAGCCGCTTTGCAAGAACGCCTAAACCAAGGCTGGGACTTGCCACCGACCGGCACCGCAGAGAATGGAATAAAGAGTTCCATACCCTGCAGGACCACCTCGGCGACAGAGTCAGCGACGGCATCTGGAGTACTCGACGAAAAGCAAATGGGCCCCCAAGGGTAGGACGCAAAAAAAGACCGCATCCCATCCCAATCTGCTGACTTATAGTGCCACACGCGGCGACAGCCAGTGAAGCTAGGCCGAAGAGGGCGCGTGAACGGCACAATGCTCCGGACCACACAATGATCTGATGAACCCAATGGCGGTTCAACAGAGACTTGGTAGTTCTCCGGATGTGAAGTCAGCAGAAGGTCCAACAAAGAGGGTTTATGACCATCCACATCTGGTATTCGCGTAATCGCAGGGACCATTTGCGTCAAGTCGTAAGCCAAAGCAAAGTCGTGAAAGGATCTTCCCGCATGATCGGTGGTTTCTGAGCCGAGCCAATCGGCATGGTGGGCGTTAAAATCGCCAAGTATCACGATTTCAGCGGTAGGAACCCTTTCGAGCAGGGAATCTGTAGCCATTTGGATGTGCTCAATGAGTCGGTCAGTTTCGGTATTTCCGCTATGGGACCTATACAGGCATGCGTAGAATCGCGGATGGTCATCGCAGTCTACGCGCAGCCAGAGGTTAGATAGGTCCCTTCCTTCAAGCGTCCCGAGGCGACGAGAACAGATATCCTCTCTGACGTACACGCAAACTCCCGCCCGCGGCACAAATGAATGTTCCAATTTGTACCCCGGGTAGGAGAGGTAGGAAGTATCAGCCGGGGGGGATATCTGAGTCTCGGTAAGAAAGAGCAAGGCCGGCTTCGCAGTCTCTAAGTGGTAGTGGACAGCGTTGATGTTGGAATTGAGCCCCCTAACATTTGTGAAGTCCACGGCGAGTGTGGACGGGGGTGCCTTTGTTAAATTGCTCCGTTTGCCCCGAGAACGATTAATGTTTTTACCGAGCGCAGAATTGCCCCCCCCAGAATACGAAGGGCAGCCTGTGCGTCCACCACCGGGCGCAGAGTGTCCCGGTGTTGGACGCCCAGAGGGGGATTCTCCACCGCGAGCGCGTGTGGTACCCCCCTGGGGTAGATTCTCTTTTTTCTGCACCTTCATATTTCATAGGGGGGGGGGGGGGGGGAAATGGGCTCCGGGAGTCTCTCTCACCGCACGAAACGCGAGTACAATAAGGTGAACTTATTGCATCACTTCACGCCGGTTTTCTGAGAGACAGTGGTACTGCCCCGGTCGTGCCTGCCCATTTGGCTGAAGCCCGAAGGCAACAGCATGGCACTCCCACTAGGAAAAGTTCTAGTATGCGGTCCTGACTTAATTAGTATTATACTTAACTTAAATATTACCGACACAGAAGCTTTATGTGTAAGGCCTTTTATTACCAGAAAACTGTGACTAGGACACATCTATACTGCACTGAAATGATTAGTCATAGGGCACTAGGCCCTTGTATTCGTTACTGACCCATAACGATATTTCCTTCTTGGCATTCAGTGAGTTAATTTAAGAAATTATATGAAATGTTTATTAATATACTTATACGTATAGTGTATATTAAGCATGGAAGAATTAGGGTGCTTAAAGAAGTCATGAAAAATAAGAAAACGGGCATGGTAATTAAAAGAAAGCTCTTCAATACTTGTATATTACCTGTAATAACATATGGATCTCAAACTTGGGCGCCTACTAAAGCGAAGCATCCAAAGCTGTGTCAAAGATCGATGGAACGATGTATGATAGGGAAGAAAAGAAGATATAAGAAATGAAGAATAACAATAAATAAACTAAAGTTTAAATGGGCGGGGCGCACGGCAAGAGGAACAGAAAAATGGAGCAAAAAGCTACTAAACTGGTGCCCGTACCTGGTGTGGTACATGACAGAGAGTGGCACAGTGGAATGGCGGGATTTGGAGAATGCCTTTGCCAAAAAAGGGCACACAAATACACTAAAGGATTGAAGTGGAAATGTGTTAAAATGTAAATGTATGTGAATTAAAGACATTATCGTTTAAAAACGTTAATTAAAAGGTAAATTTGTTTGTTTATATGAACTAAAATATATTTATCTATATAAAAACACTTGTTTTATCGAAATCAGATATGAAGAAAACACCTAGTGCCTACTAGTGTATTGGCCTCAGATAGAGATCTGACATCAAATCTCTATCTGTAGAGGCATTTGTTTTTTTGATCACGTTTTTTTTATGCGCAAGTATTTTTATGCCTTCGTAGGGTAAGATTAAATCGAAACTCACATAGTAAACAGACATAGTAAGTCACAGACATAAAAATTTTAATAAAACCTTGTTAAATTTTAGTCTTCATATTGCATGAAATATTTGCTCTGTACACTCTGTGGGATGCAGTTTCTCAAATTACGTAATGTGTCTGCGCTTCATTATGATGATATAAAGTGGTGGAGCTGTATGCATTCTCTATGGCGCAAAGTGTTTTCAAATTTGTATGGACAAAAACAAATTTTGGTTTATTCAACATTTTACTTAAAGCGATTGTTAGTTATTTTTTGGGAATAACTTAAATATTTGTTAAAATAGACGACAATACACACTTTTGTCTAGGTGAGAGATTCAGAGTTGGATCATATAAGTTATTTAAACAATTATTGTCTTAATACGTTTTATGCCATATCTGGTAAAAAAAAAAAACATAGTTATAAATTTCATAGAACCAATCATGATTTTTGAATAAATTGTTTATAAAATAAAAAACAAATATTATTAAATTTTGCGACTTATAGAATAAGGACCAAAACTGACTTATTACTTCATTATTAATTTTCACTTATTACTATTACCTATACCACGAAGTCTTACATAAGATGTTAAAAAAAATCATAAATTTTCATAACGGCTTTTATTTTGTGCCTACGAACAATTATAAAGATAAAAGAAGAAAATTAGTTGCTATAAGCTTGATAGGGCAGAAGAAACTTAAGATCATTAATCTTAATTAAAAGTTAATTAGATCGTGTAGTATTAGATTCTTCGAGTTCGAAGAATTATTATATAAGATTGAGATTAATAGGAATTTTGTTATTAAATAAAATGCCTTCACATGAAATGCTGAACTTTGATTAATACCAAATGTAAACACGTAAGTACGCCTATTCTGTATAATTGATAACGATTATTATTGACTTAATATTTGGTTAATTGTTTGGCGTTTCAATAATTACGACATCCAATGTCGATGTAGTTACTTAAATCTATAAAGCTGATGTCGGATAACTTGGATGTCCAAGGAACGAAAACTTAATATTAAGAACTTTTATATTACGGGTAAGCCTGAAGGTTGTCAAAATAGTGTATAGATTGGTTATTATGATTATGATTATACTTACTTGCGTAGCTAAAGCTTAGGTTTCCTAGAAAAGCGGTGCCGTTATCCAACGGCCGTAATGGAACGTTGGGTGACGTCACCCATGCGTTGTCTATTACTGTCGCCGCACACGGGCCACACGCCACAGCCACAAACGCCGCCACGAGAAGCTAGAAGCGGCTACAAAGGTAGCTGAAGCGCGCGACAGCCACTTTTGGCCGGTGGTCGACACTTGCGGTCGGTGGCTGCTACTTTTTTTAACCCTTGCCTGCAGTATCATAATGGACTCTGACGAAGAAGGTTTAATTGCGCTACTTTTGATAAAAAGACGTCGTCGTAGAACACGAAACCGTAGTTATTGGATACACAGAAAGACATTAAATATCCCCTTACCACGACAGGTCGGTAATCGACAACCATTGAACTATACATGATGAAGCATTTGGCCTCAGTGAAAATATGATGAGGCCATATTCTTGAAAATATTCGGACTTAGACAAAAAAGTTTTCAATTATAGGTTAAGCCGTGCCAGACGTTGCATTGAGTGTACCTTCGGCGTACTAGCAAACAAATGGAGAATATTACATCGCCTATTAAACACTTCTGTTCATTTCTCAGAAGACATTGTGATTTGTGAAATCTTGTTGCATTTTGCACAACTTTATTCGCAAAAGGGATGGTTTCAATTTTCGTCACACTTTGAAAATAGTGGGACTCGAAAATATACAAAATACAGGCTGGCCAGTAACACGAGCGAGCAAGAGATACGTTAAAAGATTATTTTATGAATAAAGTAGCAATAGCGTGGCAAGAAAATAGAATATAAATATATGGTTTTATATTATTTTATTAAACTTAACTTCAATGTTCTTTTCTTTGGCAGTTGTATTCGAAAAAATTCCCACAAACAATTAGCAGATTTCTTCCCAGGCCCACAATTTTTCTCCTCTATTACTAAAACTATCACTTTTTGAATCCCAAATCGCAGGACGGGATTGTATCTCTGATATAAATAATTCTATATCCATATTTATCTACCTATATGAAACACAGACTACGTGCGTGCGTTACCGTCGACTTCAGGTTAACTGAGGTAAGGGAGAGAGGGGCGCGGAATCGCGCGAGTGGCGTGTGGCGGCTTTTTGTGTCGGCGTTTAGTGGCCGGTGCGAGCCACAAGAAGCAAGCTGCGACGATTTGTAGCGTGTGGCCGCCACCGGCGCCATCGTGTGCGGCGAGTCCATATAAAATGTATGAAAAATACAGGAAATATGCCAGTGGCGGCGTTTTGTGGTTGTGGCCGGTGGCCCATGTGCGGGGACCCTAAATAACATCGAAGTAGGTTTTCTAGAGAACGTGAGTGTCACCGTAACGTCAAATAGTGGTGCTGTCATTTTCATGACGGCCGTCATAGCGGTGATAAACATTAGTTCAACGTTTTTCGCGTGTAGCGGTGCCCATATTTTTAATACCATGAATGGAAACGTAACTTGGAAGAGCGAAAATGTTTTTTTTTGCATTATGCTAAAAAGTAAAGACGGCCGTTATTAACAACCGTAAAATGACTGCCGTTAATTAACGGCACCGCTTTTCTAGGAAACCTAAGCTTAATACAAAATTCTATTTAGCCACCATAGTTCCGTTTTTCAGTTGATTTTCTTCAGCTTGTTTTTCATAATAAATGTTTGTTTATTTCGTGCGTGTTTTTTCTTTTCATTCTTGTTACTTTAGGATCTCCGGTTAAGACAAGACTGGTTTTGTAAATTAAATAAAAATTACTGGACTGTAATCAACGAAGCCACGGGCATTAGTAATTATATAAGGACATGAATGTCGCCAGCGCCAAATAAATGTCGTAATAAAACCTCTTTGAATAAACATGGCTGACTCAGGACCGTGACAAATTACCACTCGCTACCAAAAGCCAAAATGATAACAATAATTGTGAATGTTTGTGTATTGAAGGTAAATTAATTATTTCCGTTTTATGTTTAACGTACAGACAATACTTTGATTGTATTGAACCGTCTTCATGGCTCTGTGGTTACACCTAGTGTACAGTTTTCAAATGTCGATTTCTGGTGAAATTTATTCATATATATATATATATATATATATATATATTAGTATATTAATTAATGGCAGTATGTTGAAAACTTACCAAATGGGACAATTTACAACACATCTGCAAAAACAAGAGCGTTAGTTTTATATTAATGTCATATGTATCAGAACTATCCCCAATCTTAGAAATCCGAGCAAATATCCGTAAGAATATAATTCATTAAATATCCCATTTCATAGTCCAATTTTACCCAATTCAAATATTTACTGACGAGTCTTTCGGAAAATAGCTAAGGTTGAGTTCTATATTGAAGTAGATCGAAGGTTCTAACAAAAACTAATTAAACTGAACATCGGCATGTGTAGCTTCGAGTAATGAATAGTGGACCGGGAAGCCGGCCCCGGGCTGTCTTGTAAAAAACAGCTTTAATTAAAGCACAGTTCTGATCTTTGCACAGTTCGCTAATATAAATTGAAATTGCATCCTTTATATTGTATTTATATGTTTCATTTGTTAGTTTAAGGAAAGTTTACATGGTTTCATCTTACTCTTGTTAAATTTTATATTTAAACTAGCTGACCCGACAAACGTCGTTTGCCATGTATATCATGTATAATAAAAAAATAGGGGTTGATCGTAGAGGAGTGAAAGTTAGGGGTTGTATGTATTGTTTAATGCTGTATCATAAAAAAATAAAAACAGAAAAAAATATCTAAAAATAAAAAAAAATATTTAGGGGTGGACTACCCTTAACATTTAGGGGGATGAAAATTAGATGTTGTCCGATTCTCAGACATACCCAATAAGCACACAAAATTTCATGAGAATCGGTCGAGCCGTTTCGGAGGAGTATGGCAACGAAAACTGTGACACGAGAATTTTATATATTAGATGCTATTGTTAATAGTGCGAATGTCATTGCTGAGTACGTTTGCTCTGTTATGTATCAAATTAAAACATCATTTATTCATGTCGCTAACTTAATGTACACTAAAAACGTTACTAAAAAGTTAACGCTTAAATTTACCAGTGCCAGTTCTCAAATCAAGGACATAGAAGGGACGAGAAGAACTGGCAATAAACTCTCCTTAATCGCCAAGATTTTTTACATAATGTTTGCAAGATGATGATGTAATGATGCATCATACTCGTCATCACATTGTAAAGCAGTAAGTTATTGTAATTAAATTTAATAATTGGATTTCTACTATGTACACAATTGACCCAAGCTTTTAAAAAAAAGCAGTGGCGCTACAACCTCTATAGGTTTTGCCTCAGATTTCTGAATCTGTCATGATCATTTTTAAATCTAATAGGCAAGTAGGGGATCGGCCTCCAGTGCCTGACACACGCTGTCGACGTTTTGAGTCTAAGACATGTCGGTTTCCTTCACCGTTCGAGCAAATGTTAAATGCGCACATAGAAAGAAATTCTCTTGGTGCACAGCCGGGGATCGAACCTACGACCTCAGGTATGAGAGTCGCACGCCGAAGCCACTAGGCCAACACTGCTCTAATAGTAGAACATAATGTCGTAAGAAAAATGGTATGTTAACTAAAACTATAAATCAATACATATTCAATAAGGGTCGTAGCGCGATTGTTTTTTTTTCTTATTCTAAATGCTGTGAGCATATAAATGACATTTGCTCAACCTAGAATTGGAGAAAAGTACTTCATAAATTGAATAAGTTTCGAACCAGTAGTTTTTCGAACTGTTAATAGCGGTTGTATAAAAGTTTGAAATGTGAATGTACGGCAAAACGACTTGACATAAGAAGTAGCTGAGACGTACAATTGTTCTTACTTATATAGTTGTACATGAGATGTGCTGACGCGGCACATTTGCTGACTGCGTTCGTCTTTGTCCCACATATCTCGTGCTTGCTAGGCGCCATGCCAGTTTCTGAGTGATATAGCTTGATTGTATTCTGAACATATTGAGCTTATGTACAAGTTATATTAGTTTCGTAAGAATGCTTTAACCTTATCACCATTAAATGTGCGAATATATATCGCACATTTATTGGTAGTTGATACTTATTTTATAAATATACAAATATTTTTTACTTCACTATGTTTCTTTTTGATAAAAATCTATTTACATTATTGTTTGCGCTAAATCGTTGTCACTCAGAAGAATGACAATAATTGTCGATTTTGACTTTGACACCCGAGCCGGAAGCATATACAGTTGGAGTTAACCGCTGTCGCGTGCGCACTGACATTGAATGCATACCGTACCGCATTATTTCATTACAATTATAAAGAACCAGTGCTTGGAGTAGGACACACCACTATTAATTAATTACTGTAACTACAATTTTTTTTCCGCACGTCTTTTAAGATCGAATTTTAATGAACGTAGCCAAATCAAAGGGGCTATTCTACTTTAGAGAATATTATTTAAATTCCTACGTAATCGCATTCGCGGATAGTTATTGTTAATAAATAGGGAACATTTTTAAAACTGAATATTTATTTAAAGTTCCACAGCTTATCAGGTCTTTTGAATGCTATAACCCAGTAGTTTTTAGTATAAAATAATCTGAAACCTATTCATCGTGTTAAAACATTGTTGTATAAATAGAACAACTAGACCATGGTTGCGTAATCAAGCGACGACACTGAAAAAGAAAAGAATCGTCTAAGTGAATATTTTTCAACAATGTTCTTGTATCTTAAATAAAATAGAATTCCTTTTTTACAAATTGTTGACTAATATAGAAGACGAGATAAATCCTTTTGAATCTATACTCTCTCTATAAGGTATATGAAATTTATTATTGAATTATAAGACAATGAAATCCTAAGCCTTACCCGATCAGCCGAACACATTATCTTAATGATAAGACTACTTTTTTCTTTAACTCTACGCACTCATACACTATTTGTACTAACGATATTCTTTAATAAAACTTGTTTAATAATAAACGCGAATGTATTATGTATGTTAGTATGTATATTTGCAATATTCCGTTAAATTTTTACAAGATTTGTTTCTCGTCCTTCATTCTTTATGGTTTACATACTTTATAGAAGTTCTTTTCATCTGTAAAACTTTTAAACCCAAAGACTAATATTATGCCGCTAATTCATCTTTCGAACTATATTTTCCAAACAGCTACGATTTTTTTTGTCCTTGTAACTCTTGTTTCGATGTAGATAATAAAATAAAATAAAAATAAAATAAAATAAAATAGCCTTTATTGCTGAACTTATTTTTACAGTAATTTTTCTTACAAATACGTTTATAACTTTTAACAGTTTCTTTTCTTTTCATAAATCCGGTATCGGTAAACGGTCGTTTCTACATTTCAGCTTGTCTTTCGACATAGGCCTCCTCTAAAGATTTCCACTCTGTTCTATTTTTCGCTATGCGCGTCCATATTGGGCCCGCCACTTTTTTGATGTCGTCCTCCCATCTTCTAGTCTGTCTGCCTCTGTTTCTTTTACTATCTCGTGGTTGCCATTCTGTTATTATTCTCGTCCATTTCTCCTTCTTCTCTCTTATCATATGTCCAGCCCACCTCCACTTTAAGCACCTGTATGTTGTGTATGCATTCTTAAATTTTGTTTTGTTTTTGATACATTTTAGTTTAACTCGGTCTTTTCTTTTAATTCCTATTGTGCTTCTCTCCATTCCATTCTGACAAACTTTTATTTTCCTTGCTTGTTCTTCTGTCAATGCCCATGTTTGGCACCCATATAGTAAGCATGGTAAGATACACATATTGTATATTCTCCTCTTGTTCCTCATAGACATATCCTGGTTCTTCATGACTTCACTGAGTGACCAATATCTCTTCCAAGTATTAGTTATTCTTCTTTCTATTTCTTTTTGCATACATTCCTCAGTAGATATTAACTGTCCCAAATACACATACTCCTTTACATACTCTATTTCTTCATCATTTACTGTTATGGACTCTGTTTGTGAGGAGTTAGACATTACTTTTGTTTTCGTTAAGTTCATTGACAGGCCTGCCTTCTTACTTTCTTCCGCTAACTGTTGCAACATTTCCTTTAGGGTTTTCGGGTTTTCCGAAAATAAGATTAGGTCGTCTGCAAAGCGTAGGTGACTCAGATTTTCGCCATTTATATTTAGTCCTTTATTCGTCCAATCCAGATTTCTGAATATCATTTCCAGAACTGCTGCAAATATTTTTGGTGAAATTGGGTCTCCCTGGCGTACACCTCTCTCAACCGGAAATTCTTCGCCTATAGATTCTAGTTTTACTTGTGCGGTGCTTTTTGTGTATACGTTTTTCAGTATCCGTATGTATTTTGCATGTACGCCTTGATCTTTTAATGCGTCCCAGATAAATCTATGTTCAAGTGTGTCGAATGCTTTGTTGAAATCCACGAACCCTATGTAGTAAATTTTGTTATATTCTTTAAATTTCTGGAGTATTTGTCTAAGGGCGTGTATGTGGTCTATTGTTGAAAAATGTCTACGGAATCCAGCTTGTTCTTTGGGTTGATTTTCTTCAAGTGTGTTTGTGATTCTAGATAATATTATTTTTGAAAACACTTTGTAAATATTGGACATTAAACTGATTGGTCTGTAATTTGCTATATCTCCTTTGTCACCTTTTTTATGTAGTAGTATAATTGTAGATTTTGTCCAATCCTCTGGAATGTTTTCCGTTTTGATAATTTCATTAAATATATCTGTAAGTCTTGGAGCGATTACTGGTAACGTTGCTTTTAGAAGTTCGTTTGTAACAAGATCAGATCCAGGGGCTTTATCGAGTTTTTGTGTATTTATTGCTTTTATGGTTTCTTCCTTCATTATTTCCGGTATATATTCTTCATTAGTTATTTCGTCGTTTTCTTTTATAGTGTCTTTCTCTTTTTGACTTCGGTATAAGTTTCGGTAGAATTCTGTAGCGATTTTTAATATTTCGAGTCTTTTACCTGTATTATTGCCATCTTTCTTTCTCATACTTGGTATCCAGTCCTTTTTGTAGTTTAACTCCTTCAATGCCTTTTTTATTCCTCCTGTCTTTTCTATGTAACTTTTCATTGTATTAGATCTTTTAGTTTTTCTTTCTTTCCTAAGTTGTTCACTGATCTTTTTGCTTACTTCTGTTACTCTTTGGCGGTTTCCTTTAATTTCCTTTTGTCGTAAAAGTTCTTTTCGTTCTTGTAATAATTGTTTGATTGTAAGTGAGACTTCTTTCTTGATACTTTTGTTTGTTTTTCTGGTTACTGTTTTTAGTTGATTTAGTAATAGGTTGTATTTTTCTTGTATCGATGGATATTCTTTCTTCTCTAATTCCGCGGCATCTAGAGATGTTTGAAGATTATTAAGTAATAGTTTAGGGTCACCTGAGTATTGTACCGCTAATTGTTTATTTTGAAATCGTCTTGTTTTCTTGAACATTCCTGACATCGCAACTCGAACCATCCTATGGTCTGTGTGGAAGTTTAAATTGTTTATGATCGAAATGTTCTTGAAGGCTTTTCTATTATTAGACATAATAAAATCGATTTCATTCCTATATTGTCCATTGGGTGAGATCCATGTCCATTTTTTTGATGGTTTCCTTTTATAAAAACTGTTTAGAATACTTAATCTGTTTTCCAGTGCAAAGTTTACTAGTCTTGTTCCGTTTTTGCTTCTATTTCCATACCCATAGTTTCCTATGGTATTTTCTTCCCCACTATTTTGAATCCTATTCAGCTAAGAAATGGGGTATTTAAGGAATTATATGATTTTTTTTAACTTTGGTTTTAAATGATAAAATTCACGACACTATAGTATATATAATATGTATATAAAAAAAATTATATATACGAATATAATTTTTTTTACAATATGGCTATTAAAATGTTATTTTAAATATATATTAGCTTCTATATTATATTTTTGACATAAAATTTTTTAACAATTATGTCAAATTACTTTGATCTACAGGACTAGAAATGGAAAAATTGTTATTTATATAATATAATATATATGCCTTGGTCCCCGAGGTAAATTTTCATTTGGATTATTAATTTAAATAGCAATTATATTTTGTGTTATTTGTCATTCCTCTAAAAGTAGTTAGCATAAAAGAGTAATTAATTTACGACAAAATGAAACCTTTTGAAGTAAAAATATTAATTTGAGTGCTTTTCATCGATCAAGTAAAACGAGTGGCTGTTTCCTAGAAAAAGATTTCCTTGCTTCATTGTTTTGTATAAAAATAGGAACTCTTGGAAGATCTACTTTAACTGATGCTACGCTATTTATTGATTGTTTTAGTACGATATTATAATGTAATCTTTGACTAAAGAATATCATATAGTTCCAAATATATCATTGTTTATTATTTATTAATCCAATGTAAATTTTTGACTGATATTCAATGTGCTAATTTGGAAGACTGAAGAGATATATTATTTCTTTGTGTTTTTTATATAGTAAATTGCATACAAAATACATAATAAACTATGTATATTCTATATGATATTAAGAAATTATGTATTTTTGCATAGCATATGGTTCATACCATATCTATGCAAAAATGCAGGCTATTCTTGTGAAGTCAAAAACTTTTTAGCCAGTGCTTTATTATTTTCTACTAATATTGATATATATGCGTATTTTACATATATTGTCCGTATCTCTTCTACATACGAACATAGAAATCCCAAAAATCTGTCCTCTGAATTAAGCTGACTAAAGTGTCTTTATAATTAATAACTCATTATTCTTGACTTCGTCCTCAACTATAATCTAGGTCAGGTCAGGGGCATCTTCTAAATTGTATACATAGTTTTTTAAGCTTTTGGTGAGCAAATGAATTTCTAGCATTTCATGTGATTTCTATTACAATAGTTTTGGTTGAAAGAAAGGACACGGTCTCTTGATTCGCAGTGGCCGCTGCGGTGAAAGCATTATCCCGACCGGACCATCCATGCATATTCATGGAACCGATCCAGAAACGCGTATTAATTTGCATCCTGATCCGACAGCGTTGCTATCATTGTCCAGTTCCGTTTCTTTACTGAAATTTTAGAGAATCGTTGCGGTTCAATGACACATGAAATCGAGGTTTTGAGGAATATCGAAGTAGCGAAAAAGGAAATGCGGCGAATAAATTCTAAATATGAATGTTCAGTGATTGTGAAACATTCTGTATCATATATGCCAAGATTGTGTAACCCATAGTTTAAAATTTAATACAATCACAAGTCTGCTTTACTGCTGGTATATTAAATTGATTTTCTAAATACGAGAGTAACACTTAATTATAAATTATAAAATATGTTACCTAAAACTTTTAAAATCTCATTGTTTTCCTAATTTTAGCTATTTATTCTCCTCTGTGATTTAGTCGTTAAAAAACATAGAGTTAGCGCAAGTTCATTGCTTCCCAGCGAAACAATATTTATAGTAGATGGTTGATTTAATAAAAAACAGGCGTTAAAATGTTCGCAGGATAATTATTTACTGTCAGTTTTACCCTTTAAAAAACCAGTGGAGCTAAAACCTTTTAGGTCTGAGCCTAAGATTTCGTATTTGTATTCGTTCGTTACAATTTTTATAATAAACTAGCTGACCGGGCAGACGTCGTTTTGCCATGTATGTATGTATATCATTTATAATAAAAATAGGGGTTGATCGTAGAGGGGTGAAAATTAGGGGTTGTATGTATTTTTTAATGCTGTATCATAAAAAAATGAAAATTAAAAATTTTGTCTAAAAAATAAAAATAAAAATTTAGGGGTGGACTACCCCTAACATTCAGGGGGATGAAAAATAGATGTTGGCCGATTCTCATAAATACCGGATAAGCACAAAAAAATTCATCAAAATCGGTCAAGCCGTTTCGGAGGAGTATGGCAACGAAAACTGTGACACGAGAATTTTATATATTAGATAGGCAAGTAGGTGGTTAGCCTTCGGTACCTAACACAGCCGTCGACATTTTTGGGGACTAAGGCTACATGCTTTGTGCGAGCGAGTGTTAAATGCGTACATAGACACTAACTAGGTTCACAGCCACGGTTTGAACCTTACAACCTAAGGCATGAAAATCGAACGCGGAAACCTCTTCGAAAGGCCAACACTGCTCTATTAAAAATACAAAAAATACTTAGTATCCCAGTAGATATTACAATAGTTGAAAGGCACAAGTGGCGGAAATTGTTTCGTTGTAAGAGTGTAATATGGTCGCTTAGAAGAAAACCGCCCATAAGCGTAGCCTGTAACTATCAAATCTGTACGTGACCTGCAAAACATAAAGTACGAGAAATTGCGTCCTCATAAACACAGCTGGAACTTCGCGTTATGTGTATATGAAATTTGTCGCCGTAATTTATGAAGCTTCATTTGTTTTTTTATATCCCAATTAAAGGAAATCGGTGCAGCGGTTGGGGTAACGCGTGCTATGTTTTATTTATGTCATAATGAAGTCTGCCTTATAACTTTGATCAAGTATTAAGAGAGTTATAGAAATTACTCTACATTTGAAGGCTTTTATATTAAATAAGCTTGGTTAAATTGTTGTTTTGCAAGCATTTCGTTACTGAGATAATATTTTGATGCTAATAAATTATTATTATTAAATTAAATTATATTATTGTAAAGCATTAAGAACCAAACAAACACATCTGAATTAGGCTATTTTGTCATCTAGTACTGCTGGCTTACATAGAACGAATATTTATATGAAAATATGATTTTAGAAGCCTGTAAATATAGAGATAAACTACACCGTAAAGTTAGAAATATGAAATGTCTTAACATAATAAGTTTACTAAAACATCATAATACGTTATATTTTGTTTTCCTTTGAAATACCAATTTTTAGGTTGTAAACGTTATTAAAGCGGCAAAACTCAATTTTTGTACCTCATTTTTATTCATATCTCTACACGTTCCCTTTGGGTATACGCTTTAATAACTGCTAACACATTGTGCGCATTTAATACTTACATAGACGATTATTCCCTAGGCTACGATGAGCTGGCGTGATACGGGTCATATCTAGGACCGAAAATTCGTGCCAAAAAGCGCAGCATTAAGAAATGTATGCATGTAATGTATGCACATGCACTCATCTTTTCCCAACTAAGGCTATAAGGAAATTTGTGGGTGAAGGTTTGCTTGACAATAGCAGGAGCAATATAGCGTACTAGATATAGGGCATATAAAGGATATAAGACAGATATATATCTTATTGTGCCTACTAGATGGCAATGGGTGTATGGGTTTCAATCATGCTATTCTCTGTAGTCGGAGGAGGCAGACCTTGTCTCAAAATCCAAGGGCGTTGGCAACCGGTTGCGGGGGGGGAAGGGCACTATATACTATAGGCCTAGTAAAAGTAGTTATGGAATGGGAAATGTAAGGGTTGGGGGTTGTATTAACGCAAGTAAAAACTTCACTTACACCACTCAATAATGTAAAGATAACTAATCAGATTTATTAACAAATAAAAAAAAATTAACACTTCTCTGGCGACGTCTTTGGCTATACCCACTAAAACTACCTCGGGTGTTTCCATGAGGCCAATGGGGTCGTCACATTAAGACCTGCTACTACAGATTATAGTTTATACATTGCGACTTGAAATTTAAAAAGTTTCAACGTATACAGTAATATGATCATTATTTACTTGCACAGTCAATCTATGTACAATGATATACATTTTTAATTCGTTTAATTTAGGCATTTATTATAATTTTAGTTCGGTATTTAGGGTTCAAACATATTCGAACTAAAACAGCTTGATTTGTAATTCTCGAACAACAATACCCTTTTTTGTCAATAAATAACACTTTCTACTTTGAATAAAAATACTGAAAACAAGTGTGATATATTGATTTGGCGTGAGAGCGAAGCGTACCATTGTGTAATAAACAACTTTCTTTAATATTCAAGGAAAAGCTGATAGTAACTTCGTATGGGAAATCTAAAGCTATTGTTATCTTTTGAGAAAACTCTCGAAGACTCGAGATTTTGTTTTCAGAACAAACATTGTTTTATTTTGTTATGTTATAACTACAATTACATTATTTAAGCGAGTATAAACTAATAGGTGCTACATTATATATAAAACTGTTATATCCTAAATAAACAAGCTGCGCTAAACATACAATCTCTGCGCTAAATATACGGCCAAAATAATGAGCGAACTCTGAAAGCTGTGTCACAATACATATTTTAATTGTAATGAGTATAAAATACGTTGCTGTGAACGTACGTATACGTTCTTAATTATACAAAAAATTATTTACCCAGACTTTCCTGTTAATAAAGTCAAAGGTAGCCCAATTTTGTGGCTTCGTTTATCGGCTCATTAATCGGTATACCCTTTAGATTTTCTTCATAAATATTGTTTTTGGTAGGTAAGTAGCACACAGTCAAGGGAATTTGCATTGTTTACTTTTGTATATTCTGATTTTGCTGACACACGTTTTAAAATATATTTCATATACAGGAATAAAGTATGAGAATCTTTTCTTCAATACGAAAATATCATACATACGAGTGATCAAAATTAAAGAATTCCATTTACAATAAAGAGTTGTTTTATCAAAGAGTGCTTAAATGGGATTGTAATAAATTGTATTTAACAGAGATTTATTATTGATACTCTCTTTATCTCGTACATTAATCGCTTGAACGCAATGCAACTATAATTATTTATTACGCTTGCCTTATTACGAACTGAGCAGGACCGTCTGAATAACTGCTCGAACAACTATAGGTCACCTTGACTAACCAATACTAGTACTCTGCTACGTTAGCTTTATTACAAGAAGAGCACCGGTCAATTTCTATAATCTCCTAGTGATTTAGAAGACCGAGGGTAAAATGACGCCTGGTCCATTTACCATTGACCTAATTAAAGGGAGATCGATGAGAAAGAATAATAATCTCGATTATTTGAGACATCAAGAGTCAGTGTGATAGTCCACATAATGATACCTCTCAGTACCTTAAAACCAAAGAATGAAAATTATTCAAGGGCAATCAATTTGTATGCTTGAAAACAATAAAAACTTCACTTTTCAAAATCAAATTTGTAATATTATTATATAATGCACAAACCCTTTTCAGTATGAAGTTAGTGTTAACAGCCTTTAATAGAATAGCAGAACATATTAGCTAGGATGATGAGCGAAATTCATATAGTCCCAGCTGCGCTTGCAACGTCGCTTAATAAAGGGGAATAAATTTTGTTGAATTGAACAAAAAACATTATACAGTGTTGCAAAATATTCTATGTAGAGCTGAAACTTAATTTAAACTGTATTTTATAAGCTTTTAAATATGTTTAGAACAATGTACAACATTATATAGGCATTGGCCACACAAGTATGTATATACGTATATGTTCCCCACAGTATATGTGTTTCATTGATAATGATTCTTTATATTCAGGTAAGTGATCAGCCAGATCACCTTACCGCACCCCATGCTTTCCATAACTGCACGAGAAAATAACAATGGCGCACGTTGTTTGCGTGCCGAGACAAACGACTAACACACTAAAACATCTTAAATATATCTCTGTCACATAAGCATTTATTCAAAAGTACGCCTCACAAAGCACTTGACAAAACATCCTTTATGGATAAGACGTACATGATAACGCAAATTCAGATTTCTATTTTCTAACACTTCAGTACTATCAAATTTGGTAGGGAATAATTGATAAACTATGCTTTGCATGTTAATGGATGTGCAAAATGTAAAATTTACTAGAATTTTGACGCGATACCTATTATGGGAGATAACGAATTTGTCAGCACGTTATGAGTTTGGCCAAAATAGTTAAAATTTATGTTGCGCTGGCGTTAAATATTCTTTATTATATCTGCATAGTTTCATGAAATGGAAAAACAACTCTCTTCAAATACGCGGGTCTATAAATAACGTGTAATTTATATACTATTTACTAGTGAACATTTGTAAAATATAGTTTTATATAATATAAGTATCAGGGTCCTAGGTTTTCTTGTTATTACTAACTAGAAAGTTGATATAACTCGTATTATGTGTGTTCGCATATCGTTGTGGAATGACTGAACGCTTCCTCTAGCCAATGCATGAAACTAAGATAATAACTAACGATCTAATCATATATGATCGCCCTAGTGCTTAATAGTTCTGGACCTGGGTGAGATTATCGGCGAAATAATAATTCTTCGGTTAGTAAGTTGATGTATTCTGAAATCCCTCTTGCCCTATAAATAGCTATATTAACGAAAAATTATTACAGCAATGGGTATTTCGATTGAACTGCTCAGATTGTTCGTTAGACTCAAGATGTTTCCAAAACAAAATTATTAAACCCAGGAGCATGGCAAGTGCATATTGCAATTTATAAGTGCCTTGAGGAAATAGCGATGCCGAGATACAATTTTGTTACTTGAGAATTTCTTAAAGGGTAGTATCGGGTGCGCTCCAAGTAAAATTAATTAATAGTGAAAATCGCGTATCTGTTTCAAACGTCCTTCAAAAGATAGCGATATCGTGGTCTATTGTAATTCATAGTTAAATGCTTCATGATAGCTCAATTCAGCTCAGCTTACAGGTAACTTGGCTGTAGTCCAGTGCCAAACATTCTAACCTCCTATGCCCGGCTTACTTATTTACGAGGGATTTGCATTCTAAGGAGATTTCGACTAAGGAGATCTGATTAAAAAGTTTTTCATAGTACTCAGTTTTTAATAGTACCTTCAGCGCTGTGATTCCACAGGGCGTGAACAATTAAGCTTCTTCAAGATCCACACTGTGATTAAGCCTGATCAATAGAAAACAATAGCAAATAGCTATTACGTATATAGGGCAGACTGTTCAAGATTATGATTAGATCTTGAGCAACATAGACATGATAGCGCAATTAACAATTATACTTGGCAAAATATAATTGTTAATTTCATTTTATAATAGCATTCCCTTGTTACTCTTATTTGGTAGTAATGGCATATCTTGTCTCATTACATCCTCGACGTGGAACCTTATTTTAAACAATCTTCGAAAGTTGCCTCTCGCAGACGTCTAGCAATCTCCTACTACAAATGCGTATTACATATTATAGTAACATTCATTAGTTGATGATTCTACACTATCGTTATAAATATGTATTGTTTTGCCTTGCCTTTCTAGATAAAATTGCTATAAGTACGTATATTTCATTCGGACTGTCGTTACGTTAGCAATACGTTCAACTGGACGCTGTAGAAATAAAAATACTGCACTTAACATTGACATGCTTCCTCGTAAATTCCTGGTAAACAACCAAGAGAGGATCTAGTTATCCGAGACTGAGATTTTAAATTAATGTTTTTGTCCTTGTAAACAATATTATCCTAAGACCAAAAAGTTAAAACTAAGTGTTGATTTATTAATTGATTACAAACCTTTAATAACTTTAGTTTGAAGATATTAATGAAAATACACCTTGACATTAACGTTAATTCATTGAGATTATGAAGTAAAAAACGTAACTAGACACTATACGTTTCTCATATTATCACACTTCTGAGCTGAAAATCAATGAGCTTTTTATAAGCAAGCGTGTGTTTCGTGTCGTCCTGAAACCATTATTGGAATCGAATCCGGCTTAAGCGTATAAACCATTGTATGTTAATCTATGGTGCTGAAAAGCTCGACAGACAACATTATAAGCCTTGTTTTATTGAAATAGGTCGTCGAGAAACTCATCGTAGAATAATTTAACCTAATTTAACGCAGTCGCGGGCTCGTAAAAAGTATGTCCCAAAAATTCTCCCAAGCTCTTTTGCATCAAAGATTTATTGTGTAATGCACTTTAAGAACTGACTGGCAATTTTAAAGCCAGTCGGTGCTTAGTCACGTAAAATACACTACTGTAATCTATTTTGTTGTGTTCAACATTCACTTTACGAGCGTAAAATTTAAAATGCAAGGTATTTCAGATATTAATAAAACGACGAAATTATAATATAATAACTCTAGAATTTTTTGTATAGCTCCTGCATGTACCTAAGTCTTAGGTCCTAAGACAATTAATATCTTGGTACTTACTAATCATTTTCTCTTACAGTGGTTGCCTGAAAGAGATCGCTCGAAAGCGATAAGGCCGCCCATTGCCCTCCTTATTAATATATTATTATTAATCGTACTTTGAATATATATATATTTATTGTGTAAATAAATTAAAAAAATAACACACTGCACTGTAAACCACTATTGTTAATGTTTATATATATGTATATATGTATTGTATTGTTATATGTATTGTTATGGTTTTAATGCTAAAATATCAAAACCCGGCCAAAAAGAAAGCATCGTCAAGAAATCCGTTTGTGTTAGACGGAAAAAAAATTGGTTAATGTAAATGTATAAATTTCTTTCATCTCCAATAATATTGCTTTCCATCGTTTTACTAAATTATTCTGACTATTTAATTTGTATCGTTTCTTTGATTTGAAAGCCACTTAATTTTAAAAACAACAAATAAACAATTTGTAACTGTGTTAGAGTTAGATAAAAGGCGGCTTTTTGGTATAAAAGTCGTATTAATATTCGGTCTTTTACCAATCTAATCAGATTTTTTATTTATGCGGCTTACATGTTGAATTTAATTGAATGATAATTAAATGTTAATATTTGTCGAATAACCAACGTATTTGCTATGTGAATTTGAAATTTCGATGTCGAAATAATTGGTAGGCTTATGAGGTTAAATTATTGCTTCTGTGAAATTTCTGACGATCAGCGTTTATCGTGTTACCGACACGTTCCGCTCCCAAATTGTTTTATAACGTCAAATGCTTCTGTAAAATCAATATTCATACAATATGGTTATATATAGTGAATTTAGTCTTTTTTTATGAGGTGATTTTTACTTAAGATTACGAAGACGATCACCCAATATAAATTTAGAACAAACATGACTTTAATTTTAAAACAACTCAATATTTTAAGAATGAGTATTAAAAATTTATTGAATTGCGATTCGTTTGGTGTTATTTTATACAGATTTTTTTAAACCTTTAAAATTTCCAAATCTAATATGCATTAAGCTGTATATTGTTGTTCATTTCATTTTAGAATAATAACACTTTGTCGTACTCTAAATGCTTTCTGAGACCACGTCTTAATTTCTACACATAATCTTGATTTATACGTTTCCTAGAACCCTCCATTAGTTCCAAGATTAAATTTCTATATAAGATCATATTTCAAATTATAATGGTCAGATTAAATGAAAGGTTTAGTATCATGTTTTAGTTAACGCTTAGAACCTTGGAAATACTAACTAACACTACCGAAATAGTGCTCATATACTTCAGTGAATCGATTTTATCCGTTATTTCTTTTTGCAAGTTGTCAATTAAATATCAAATTTTCAAGCTTTTTGATTGTGTTGATCAGTCATTTTTTTTTTAACATTATGGCAATAGTTTTAACTTTATGCCAGGATCAGTCATTTTGTTGTTTATTTAAGTAACTATTTACATATTTTATATCGCATATCTGTCATTTAACCAAACAGATAAATAAAACAATAATAATATTTGAATTTGTTAATTAATTTCTGACACGGGTACATAAATTAATTAGACTGTCAAAAGAGATACAATTATAGTCTGTGTTCGATGTTCCTTTCTCTTCAAATGTATTACGTCTGTGGTTTAGTGGTAAGGATAGGACCTGAAGATTTTGATTCCTGGCAGATAAAGAAGACACTAAAATCTGTATCTGCTCCATTGACAACAGAACATCACATATATAAAAGTTATATAAAAACTATGTGTTATTCAATACTTTAATTATCTTTTAATACAAGCAAGTATAATCAGTGAAGTGCGTTCTCAAATACAAGTTTCTGGCATTTGCAAGGAAATTATATGTTTACGTAGATTGCTTTCGTTGTAACACAATAATATAAATATTTAAGTAATATTCGTATGTATTTGTATACGCCCTAAGACTTATGAATAATTCAAAATGTGGTAACTTTTTTATTCATATTCCTTCCAGAATAGAAATTACTACTTATTTTATATTGAAAGGTAAGTACGTAATTACTTTACAGTAATTTATTTATTCGATATATATATATCCCACCTATAAGCGGGATCCTATTTTTTTTAATAATACGTTTGCTTTTAATCTATCTATACAGTTACGCCTTTACCTGAAAGGGTAGGCAGTGACCACGGATCGCTTCATCCATTTCCATGACATTCACTATGCATTTAAGTTAAGTAACATTATTATAATTAAAATTATAAACCATTCTGGTTAAATTGGTTATCAGGTCTTATGCGTCATTATACTTTTAAACCTCATTTTGGATATTACTTGAACTGTAATAAAATGTGATTAATTCGTTATTAATCCGATACAAAAATATATGAAGTTAGATATATTTTAAAAAATAAGTTCTTATACGTATATATATATAAAACGTAACGAGCCACCTTTCCCGGCGCATTTTCACGACTCACTTACCCATTGGAGTCCCGAAATGTGTCAGGGCGGTGTTACGACGAAAGCTCCTAAAGTAGCTTACAGCTTTTCGTAGCTTGCGTTTTCCCAGTACATTTTTAACACAAAACTGTATTTTAAAGTTCTATTTATGACATCGCAGTTTGGTTACATTTGAAATATTTTCAAACCAAATTGATTGACCTACAAGAAAAGAGCGGACCAATTCTTAAAAGGCCGGTAACGCATTTGCGAGCCTTCTGGCAATGTTAATGGGCAGCGCGGGCGGTATCACTTAACATCAGATGAGCCTCCTACTCGATTTCCCCCTGTTATATACGATGGAGACTCGCTGTGGACGTCCTTTGCCCCATCTAGGTTATAGGACATTTAAAAAAAACATAAAACCTTAACCTTTTTATATAATTATAATGCAATTCTTGGGAATTCAGCCAGTGTGCAACTAAATATATCCTTCTCACATACAATAATATTCAGGGTGCGCAAGACACGCGTAAATGGCGCTCTCTGCGTAAATTTTTACGCGCCCGTAATATGTAATATTATGTCATTTTCATATTCCCTATTTTCGAGTACAATCGAGTTAATAAATCAAAGGGACCTTAACACATCTCTTGAATTTAAATAGCTCGCGAACTATCTTCTATAATTTATGACGCACTTATAACAACGGTCTCCCTTGATTTATTTCTAGGCACGAACAGTTATATTTTTTATTCTGTGACAAAGGTAGAAACAGTTTAATAGAATGGGAAACATTCCTTGGTGTATATTTACGGTTTGAATATGGCCCTCTTTGCGAGCCCCGTTTGTCACTGGTTACATGTTTAAAGGAGTATTATTACAATCCTTAGAGAGATTTACGTGAATACCTCGGAATTAGAGGAAAAGAAATAAATACAGCTCCTCAAATTTTAAGGCTATCATTTTATAAAGAACTAAGCTGCGCCCTCATCTGTTTAAGATGTAACGATCCGAGTCCTAAATAGACTATCACTATAAGTTTCTTTTAATATTGAAGAAATTTTAAACACTAATATAAAGTAACTAGCTGACCGGGCAAACGTCGTTTTGCCATGTATATAATATTTTGTCATTTATAATAAAAAAATATAGGTTGATCGTAGAGGGATGAAAGTTAGGGGTTGTATGTGCTTTTTAATGCTGTATAATAAAAAAATAAAGACACAAAAAAATATCTAAAAATAAAAAATAAAAATTTAGTGGTGGACTGGACTACCCTTAACATTTAGGGGGATGAAAAATCGTTGTTTAAATAGATGTTGTCCGATTCTCACACATACCTAATATGCACACAAAATTTCATGAGAATCGGTGGAGCCGTTTCGGAGGAGTTTAACCACAAACACCGCGACACGAGAATATTATATATTAGATAACTTCCGAATAAAATAATTTATGACAAATACAGATTTATTTATATTTCTACCAAAAAGGTTATAAATAAAAATACACACGGGTATCTTGCATTTATTATTTTCAAGTTCGATCGCAGACCAGGGTATCCCAAATCATCCCTAAAATCATCTATGTACATACAAAAATGTAATCAAGTGACACATACGATAAAATATCTCTAACCCTGGACTGTTGGGAGTTATGACAAACGTAAAACCCTTTCCAAAAGCAGTTTTATTACATCTCAAGGTTGTAAAACTAACAACGCGATAAATCCTCTGAAGAAACCAGAGCATGAGTATCTGATCTACATATTGCGATTTTACAATTGTACCATGTACCTTTATTGCGATATAGTTAATATTTATTACGGTTATAAAAACCCAACAGCTCTTTTAAGAAACGTGCGTGCGTTGTGCGTTCGCGTTATTATTATTATTCTTGCAATTTAGTTACTATAGGAATTCACATTCAATAAGATATGATATAATCGAGCTTCCATTACTGACATATTGACAATAATAGGCCGAAAACTTGATCCCAAAACAATTCATAGATTATTTATAACTATTCTCCCCAAGCTTTTAGGCACGGGTTAAGGGTGAAAACATTGACAGTTGACACTCAACATTTGACAGCTGACAACTTAATAGATAATTATAGGTAAAGGATACAACTAAACGCAATATAGGTTATGTCTGGTAGCTTTAAAATACATATTTCTAAAGCGGACATTTTATAAAAAAGTTTTCATGTTTCCAGGATTATTAGAGCTCGCTGGTAATGTAGCCCGTGCAAATAAAGGTACAAAAGCTAACACTAAAAACTGTACAAACAATCCGCGGTCAGTTTGTAACCGTGAAATTCAAAAAAGTAGCGGTAACGTACTAACGCGAATCCATCTATATAACTAACAACATGCAAACATCAGTATGTTACCCGAAATCTCCTGGCTGGTATCCAACTAACTGTTATTTTGCCTATTGCACAAATCGCCATTTTATGTTACATCAACAGGTCCAAATACATTTTTAAATTGCGTAGTGTTTACGTTTTACTACATAATTTTAAATAAATTCTTACATTTATTACAATACGATGCATTTTTGAATAAAATCATCTCTTGATTATTAAAATATTTATGAATATAGTATGTCGAAGCAACCACGCTCTGTATAGACGTTTAGAATCTGCACTAATTTTGTTGATGATTTTTCATTATATCTAAGTCAAGTCAAGATTTTTTCGTCTAAGACTTCCTCGAGATGTTTTACTTATCCTACAAGTGTTAAGGCGTTCACTATCGAGGCTCAAAGCCAAAGGCAGGGCTTAGATCCTATCACTGGGCTAGCACTGCTCTCCACCTACATTAAAAAGATGTGTAAAGATGTGTATTTTCAGATATAAAAAACGTTATCGTACTACTACAAACCTAATTGAATGTATGATTACTAAATAATCCCGATTTTGCCAAGCTTTAACTGGGATAATTTGAGTGATGGATATCGTCGATCTCAAATAAATTCTGGCGAACGCTTTTAATCGCCCAATTGGGTTTAAATGTCTATTACTAATCGGAGTTAATTCTTAGACTGAATACCGGGATTAGAGTTTATTAAAATTACCTAGTAAACTGGAAAGACAAATGTTCCCTCCGTAGACACTGAAATCAAAGAATGGGATTTAAATACTATAATATGTTTGGTCCGTGATGGTTTCGTTGCTATTGAAAGCTTGATCTTTGATAGTAACTATTTGATTCCGTTGAACTTCTTTTTCACTTTTTCACTTTTAAAACTTTTGGCTGTCGATTCCTTGTGCGCAGCTTGTTTTATATTATTTTCCCCACTTCGACACGATCCCTCTCCTGTTTGGTTTTGACGTCAGTTCCGTAAAACCACAGAGTAAGTAAACTAAGCAACTGTGCCATAGCATGATTATATTTCTTTAACTAAAATTGAACAGGATATAAATAAAAAGCTAACAGTCGGCCTTTCCTGACTATGTTTGGGTCCCGCAAACTTTACTTGAATCCATTTTTTTCATGACTACAAGTCTATTGTGACCTCTACACATTCACAATAGTAAATTTTTCAAATCAAAACTACTTTAGATGACTAAGTCTATTGTGACCTCTACATATTCACAATAGTAAATTTTAAATAAAAACTACTAAGTCTATTGTGACCTCTACATATTCACAATAGTAAATTTTAAATAAAAACTACTAAGTCTATTGTGACCTCTACATATTCACAATAGTAAATTTTAAATAAAAACTACTTTAGATGACTAAGTCTATTGTGACCTCTACATATTCACAATAGTAAATTTTAAATAAAATAAAAAAAAACTACTTTAGATGACTAAGTCTATTGTGACCTCTACATATTCACAATAGTAAATTTTCAAGTCCAACTACATGATTAAGTCTATTATGACCACTACATATTTACAATAAAACTACTTTACTCGATTTAGTCTATTGTGACTACTATAAATTTTAAATTACTGTTTTACATTACTAAGCCCATTGTGATCACTATATATTCACAATAGTAATTATTCCAAAAAAACTACTTTACACGATTTAGTCTATTGTGACTACTATTTATTCATTTTAATAAATTTTTAAATTACTGCTTTACATTACTAAGCCCATTGTGACCTCTACACATTCACAATAGTAAATTTTTCAAATCAAAATTACTTTAAATGACTAAGTCTATTGCGATCACTAAATATTCACAATAATAAGTACATCTTTCTGTACTGTAGCTATCCATTTGGTATCGATTGTTCTTACTAGCAGGGAACCAAAATCTGTTTCAACTGGATTGCGACTTAATGCGTCGACATGTGACATTGAAGTTCCAGGTTTGTAAATTAAACTAAGATCGTATTCCTGTATTATGCTCCACCAACGCGCAACCCTAGGCAACATATCCCGTTTTTCAAATGTTGCTCGAAGTGAATTACAATCAGATACGACCGTAAACGAAATGCCAAGAAGATAAACTCTAAAACGTTGTAGTGAATTAACCGCCGCTAGAGTCTCCAATTCATATGAGCTAAATCGGGATTCTTCTGGTGACGTTTGTCTACTATAATATGCTACGGCCGTAAAAGGAATCTCCTTTTACGGCCTTTCCTTATTGGGTCTTTGAACTAAAATTCCAGCAATACCGACCTTTGACGCATCCGTGTGGAGCTGAGTTTCATACAATGGGTTATAAAATGAGAGAATAGGCCGTTTTATTAATTCGTCCTTCAGAGTAGTAAACGCTTTCTCTTCTCTCTCACTCCATTTCCATGTATTATGCTTTTTTAAAAGTTGTGTAAGAGGCCTCGCTATTGTAGAAAATCCTCTTATAAATCTCCGGAAAAAACTAGCGAGACCAATAAATTGCCGCACCTTATGCTGGTCAGTTGGTGTAGGAAATTTTTCCACAGCATTAATCTGTTTCTTACCGGGTCTGACCCCTTGCTCACTTACTTCAAATCCCAAATAATCGATCGACTTCATCAAGAAATGGCACTTTGAAATTTTTAATGTTATTCCAGATGAACGAAATAAATTCAATATATCCTTAAGTTTCCTAAGACCTTCTTCTGCAGTTTTAGAAGGAATAATAACGTCATCCATATACGCCGAAGCTTCTTTAAACCGAGCATTTCCCAAAATATTGTTTATGGTTTTTTGAAATATTGACGGTGCATTAACAAGTCCGAATGGCATGCGATTAAACTCATAGTGACCATCTCTTTATCTATAATACATTTTGATTCATCTTCAAGTTTTTCTATTTTATTGACGTGAAGAAATTGAAGTTTCATTAAAGGAAGGGCACGAACTAATAATGCTTCAGGTTCAATTTCAAAACCAGATGGGTTCAATCCCCTAACAACAATTTGTCCATACCCATCCGTTATCCTTACTGCACTTTGAACAATTTCGTACTCCTTTTGAGGTTTATGACATATGCTTTGCTCGATATTATAATTCGGCATGGATGCTTTCATTTTTACTTCCGAGAGTCCGTTGATGGTGACTAGTTCAGAATTACAAAGAAAAATGTGGTCTTTAGCCAAAGTAGTAGTTATTTTTAAGTTATCGTTAGTCTTATAAACCAAAATATGGTTTTGTTCGGTGAAACTTTGTCCTAACAATAATGGGACGTTTAATAGATAATCAGGAACGATAAGGACATCTACATTAGCCTTAGCTGAATCTACCTCAATTTGAACGTTACATTTTCCCAAACTGTTAACCAAAGAATCACCAAAACCCCTCAACACAGGCAGGTCCTGTGTTGACCAACTAATAGCTAGTTCTTTCGCCACAGACTCCGTTAATATAGTGCATTGACTACCAAAGTCAACAAAACAATCTAGTTCACGGCCATTAACATTGGCCTTTTTAAAATATTTTAGATCTGTATCTCGTTCCTGGGATATCCGTAAAACAGTCTTTTCATCGCTAGATTCCTTCTTAACAGGACAATTTGCTTCAAGATGTCCAATTTTATGGCATTGACTGCATCGCTTAATGGGTTGCTTACACTTGTAATATGGATGACCAATTTCACTACAGTTATAACATTTTGAATTGTTTGTAGATTCTGATCTCATTTGAATGAACTTATTTGTTCTCTGTCGCTTATTGTCAGTAACACCTGATTTTAAGGCGTTATTATTCTTCTCAGTTCTTTTTACAATTTTAACATTTCTTAGATAAACTAATAATTTATCTGGTTCAGAAAATTGTGCCGCTTCAGCACTGGTTCTAATGGATCGATCCTCTATCCCAAACAAAATACAATCAATTGCATTTTTGTTAGTTATTTTGCATCTATTTAAAAGAACAGTTTTTTCAAAAAAATATTCCTCTAAAGGTTCGCCAAAACGCGCTCTGCAAGCGAGCATTTCCGTCAGTAGTTGTGCATAATTGTCTTCACTAGGAAAAGCTAATCTTAACTTATCTTGCCATTCAGGCCATGAAAACATGAGACTTGGCAACCCCTGATACCACTTTTGAGCCAATCCAGATAATTTGGGCAACGCATAATGTATAACTTGTCGCTCAGACCAGTTATAAATCGTCGCACATTCATTGACTTTTAAAAGCCACATTTCAATGGTTTGATTGCGTTTGACCGGATCGAATTCTGGTACAACGTTCATACTTGGAAATTGTTCACTCACTCGCGCTGTGTGCTTCATGGTTTGCATAAACTCTTTAAATATAGTAGCTAATTCAGTTGGTTTTGACAGGGCCTGATGGTCAGTTTGTGATGTATATGACTCATGGACATGTTGCTGTGGTTCACCATTACGTGTTCGTTGTTCTTGTTGCATCTCGTCATGTCGCGAGTGTAGACTGGGGCTGCGTTGAGGCGTAGTCCTGCTGCGTCTGCGCCGTGACACATCGCCTTGGCCACGGCAGTTTGATCTGCCGCGAGAATAATATCTTGAGCTTGACTTACGGCTGTAACACGAGTCTCGACTGCTACATCGCCTTGGAGACCGGCTGCAATATCGCCTTGGAGTCCGGCTACGGCTTCGCCACACCGCTTTACTCCTACTACTCCGTGGAGTTCTCGTACGATCTCGCTGTGGGGTGTGGTCACGAAAACGCTGTGGGATTCGGCTACGGCCTCGTCGAATCTCGTTGTTTTGTCGATTCATACTGAAAAGAGAAACGTAAAAGACAAAATATGCTATATACCTTACTTGATTCACGGTTAACTACTAATCGAAATATGGGGCACTGCAGTGCCTACAAATCGTTAAAAAAAATGCAAATTATGCACAGACATTATTCTATTACAATTCATTGACTCTAACTGAACTATACAGAGGCACCAAATTTATGAGTATAAACCAGACATACGTTTACCATACCTCAGTTTTTATGTACAAAATTATTAACAAATTAAATCTATCCTTTACACAAAAATCAGATACAAAATAGTCATTAAGAAATATTGATAAATTATGTTTAATACAACCAAGGACTAATTACGGTAAACTTAATATTATGTATTTACACGACATTTAAAGGCATATCATTTTTAATTATGTCTGTGAACGAGCGTCTAAGAAATTATTAGTCACATAATGCCTGTTGCAACATCGATGCGACCCACTTGCACTTTGTAATAATAAAAATAAAAATAAAAAAAATATGTTGTTAGAAAGTTAAAAAGAAAAGATAGTTTATTTTCAAATTATTTCATAACATGATGTACATAACTAACTTACTCTAAATTTTCTCGCCAAGTGAACGTAATTCTTTGAGAAACAAAGGCATCTTTGAACCGAACCCTTTATATTATTATACTAGCCACCCATCCAAATTTTACATGAATTCGCATGGATACACATAGTAACAGATGTGTATGTATGAGCATTGAGCATAAGAAAAGACTTATACAGGAAATATTATAGCAGTGAACATTTAACGGTTTTAATAAAGATAAAAAACAAATTTGTAGGTACATAAAAATAAAAAAAAATAATACCTTCAAAAATATTTAGATACGAGAAAGGAAAACAAAACTGCTTAGATTAAAATCAACCAATATTGATTGTCACTAATAAAAAGAAAATACTTTAAACAACACAACAAACAGTGTATCGAATTACTGCATTGACGTTAAATTATAACGAGAGAAAAAAAAAAATACTTATTCAGCCTTCTTACAATAGCAAAATTTAAATTAAATCTCATACCTTGTGAGCGCTTAATCCTTTACACCAGGGATATGATATAATACCTTATCAGTTTACCCTGGAGCTATCCCACTTCTGATCTGAAAGCTTGATCTTTGATAGTAACTATTTGATTCCGTTGAACTTCTTTTTCACTTTTTCACTTTTAAAACTTTTGGCTGTCGATTCCTTGTGCGCAGCTTGTTTTATATTATTTTCCCCACTTCGACACGATCCCTCTCCTGTTTGGTTTTGACGTCAGTTCCGTAAAACCACAGAGTAAGTAAACTAAGCAACTGTGCCATAGCATGATTATATTTCTTTAACTAAAATTGAACAGGATATAAATAAAAAGCTAACACTATTAATTAAGATGTTAAATTTAATGTCCGGTGCGAAGAATATTAGAAATATATATATATTGTGGTGTGATTAATGAAATTTACAAATCAACTCCCATATATAATATAATAAAATACGCTTTTATATTCTACACTGTCAAAGCTGCAAACAATATTGCAATATGTTATATGACTATTTATTACCTAACCCGAAATAACATTGGCGAGAAATAGTACCTAGAATTCAACGGTCCAAAATGTCGATTCCACAATCTCCTCAAACGAGTCCCCTGACGCAGCGATAGCCCACAACTGATCCAGGTACCAATCTATTATTCTTTCGTATCACACTTTGCTGAATTCGCAATACACTGCCTTTTGCTAACAAATAACTTGTATTTATTGTTTGCTTAGGAATCGATGAATAGGGCAATTTGCTGTAATATATATAGCTGGTTATTGCTTTGGACACGATATTAAGGTATTAAGTAATTTAAAACAACTGTTTGTGCAAATAAACGCATATCGGCTTGTATCAGTTGAAACATGAGGTGGGTTGGTTTTGTATTTTCTTCTAAACATACTACTCGTAGACCTATGTTGTAATATAATTATTGGCTTTTGTAAAAAAGATTTATTATTTACACGTACATTAAAATCAACGGAAAGTTGTCTTTACGTTTAATACTATTAATAAGCTATTAACAACAGCACGTGCTTTTTTTTCAGGTTTTACTATGTACTCTACTCTTAACGTAGATCTATATCTCTATAAATCTCTAGATCTATATAGATATCTCCGAGCTTCTTTGACTGTACGGCTTTCCTTTGTATTCTCAAAAAGGGATTTTATAAAAAAACTCTTGGGATTATGCTTGTTGTGTATATAGCTTTGAATAACCAACTTACAAGATTATTTGTAAATTATTTTCCAGTACGCTATTTCGTATTAATGAGCTTCTGAATTATGCTGTATAGTGATTAGGTGATTTCTGGTTACGAGTTGAATATTAACATGAAAATGCAATATTTCACCCGGACGAAGCGTGTTTATCCCTCCAAAACCACATTAAATTTTCTGCAGAAGCTTTATTAATCCATGCATAGTTATAGAAGCTTATAAAATCTATTTGGAGTTAACGTTCTACTTTAAAGCTTTTTGAACGAACAATCAACATTGAATTCGAAAATTAAAAATATAATTATGTCCCTTTATTTATTTATTTTTACACTTTTACTAAAACGATTAGAACTTATCTTGAGTAACATTAGACAAAGAAGGTTTATAATTGATTGTTTTATTAAAATATTGTTACTTAATTATGATACTGAGTTAGTTAGACAATCCCTAATGAGAAATAAGTTTAATGGCAATTTAAGTAATTTATACGATCATTTTTTTCTGAAAGGTTTAACTTACCTTTCGAGATAATTTGTTTAATGATGTATTTTACTGTAACACCCTTTTTTATCCTATTTAGACAAAAATATTCTACATTAAACAAAAGTTTTCTATTGTTTTTAACATTATAAATAGACATTCGATGCTTCTGTCATCATTTAGTTTATAGTCGATTACTATGATTTTATGAGGCATAATAAAATCGGTACAATCTAAGATCGTTACAAACCTTTGTTAACGTTAGACAGTTATTATTGGAATAGCGGAAAAGCCTGAAATAAATTAATTGCCATTAAACGCAATGAATGAAAGTCGTAAATTTTATCGTGAATCTGGAAAATTAGATTTTTCTTTCATCGGAACGATTTTTCAATAATGTCCGGGAGACCTATCAGTAAATCACTCGACTATTCAAGCTCCTCGAAATCCTTAGCACAGATCCGTAATATTTTATTTAAGATCGTTACATGATTACTATATTAAAATAGTTTTTGGATCATAAAATTAAAACCTAATAAAAAAGTGCACCGTAGCCAGGTCACTATATAAATAAATTTATATAAATTTTCTTTCTGTTCTCAAACCTGAGGCTATGTATTTGAACCCCAGTTTTTCACTAATAAATCTTTCTATATCCGAAAATTATTACTACTTTTACACGTAGTAAAGGAAAATATCGCGAGATAACCAGCACGATAAAACTCAAATCGACGGCGTATATCAGACATAGACAGCTATCACCTACTTGATTATAAAGAAAAAGGATCACTGAAGGAAATAAGGCTACGTTTTTTGTAGTAAACTGGTCAACTTCCTGTGCTCTTTGGAAAATCTTATATCTTAATCTTAATATTATGTTAGCGTATTAAATACATGTTTATAATGATTTATTAAACCATTTTTCATATTAAATCCTATTAGAAGTACCAGTGAAGGGCCCTAAAAACATTGACCAAACCTCTTAACTAATAAAACTACCTAACTAACTAATAGCATTATTATTTCCATAGCAATATGACGACAAGGAATTTGATTTGATTCCTTATTTGACAATTTGATAGGGTGTATTATGGGTGTATTTAAATATTTTGCTACGTTATAGAAGTTTCTTATAACATTTACCAGGTCAAATTTATTTCATATAAAAAGCGTAAATTGCATTTTTAATGCAATCATATATTTATGTTTAGGCGCGAAACTACTAGAAATCACATTCTCTTTTGAGAAGGCTTACATCTTCCTCATATCTTTGATGTTTTCTAACAAATGACTCTTGTTATGCTTTATAGTCTTGAATATCCGATAATGGGTACTGTTAGCGATTGGATCGGAGGCTGTAACAAAAGAGGCTGTCGTCAACCATTAGTGCGGTCATTAAGTTGCCTCGGTTGAGGAGAGCACTTACTTAGTCACTTTACGAGATAGACTCCAACTATATGCACTTTTCATCGCATACAAATTATGTAATAGTCTTTGGTTACGCCGTATTCGCGAAATTTTATCTTTTTCTTATTCTAAGCTCTGAAATTTTTGTAGGAAGTTCAAACAATTCCCTTTCCCTAATGAAAACACAATAATTTGTATTAGTACTGAAAAGTATATAACTTTATTAGTATCAGACATCGGTTTCAGTATAAAACTATTTATAATATATAGATTTATAATTTGATTGATTGATTTGATTTGAATTGAGTGTACGACCAACTAGGCTCCAGAAGATAAACCACTCCTCCATATGGAACTTGTATTCATTTTTAAAACAAACTACCAAGCGAAATTAGAGAATTATCACTAAATAAATTCAAAGCCCTCGTTAAATTAATCAATAAAGCTTTTTATAAATTTGACGAATATTTAAATGATCCTAATCCTTGGGATTGAACTGCTCCAGTTCAAACAATTTGTATGACTCAAAACATAGCGATTAAAAAGAGTGGCGGAAAGTTTCTTGCCAGTTCTTTTTGCCCACTCTACCCCCATGAGTTACGAACTGGTAGTAAATATAAATTTACAATTAATTTAACTTCTTTTTTGACGTTCATAAGTGTACTTGTTTATCTATATGAATAAAGTTATTTTGAGTTTGAGTTTAATATTACTAGTAGTTTGCCGTAACACATACTTATAACACGCGCTAAGGGGACCGTTTTTCTATTATAATAAATACACATTCCATTTTAAATTTATTTTTAATTGAAAAGCTAATTCTGCATGCAGTATAATTGTGAACGTTTTATCTTTAAAATAATCTGTTCTTTTTACATTAACAAGAAAGGGATTTGTCTTAAGAAAACATTTCAGCTTCACCCGTATTTATTACATCGTTATTATTACGCCTTGTGTAGTCACAGATTATAAGCTAAATTATATTTCATTAGTCTTCGTTTGTCTGACTAAAATTACATTACCGTAATGTATTTACACAGACAATGAATATTAAAGTTGAATCTATTTCAATTATTAAACCGGGTCTGTAGCAGTTTATACAAATATTTTAAGAAGTTATTTTTCTTGTTAAACCGACGAATTGTTTATGCTCGTTGTTTAAAATCATATTTTGAATATCGCGTAAAATACTTTTCTGTTGTCTTCTATCAAAGTAATAAAAGTGAATACTTTTAACAAAAAGAGTTTTATTGTTATTTAATTATATCCAACGAGCCAAGAAACAAGTAACTGGCCTTATAGTTTTGAAAAAGAATAATTCAATTTAAATTATTAATGATTTAATATTTCAATTTTAATAAACTCTTATTTAAATACGTAAATTGCATTTTTAATGCACACATATTTTAATGTTCTATATGATTGATTTAGGCGTGACACTATTAGAAATCACATTCTCTTTTGAGAAGGCTTACATACAATCTTTCATATCTTTGATATTTTCTAACAAATTACTCGTGTTATGCTTTATAGTCTAGAATATCTAATAATGGGTACTGTTTACAAAGAACAGATTTCGTATTTTTTCATATGTGACAGTTTTCCGTCGTGTTTAAATAAATAAAATAATTACATTATAATAAAACAATTATATTCACTTAAATCCATTTCAATCATCTTAAGGTGTATGCAATCTTGAACAAAGTTGAGGTATCTGGAGCGTCTTTAGCGTAAATAATATTTATTATAGACTCTGGTTTGTTTTAGTATGAAATGAAAATTGAAACTTGTATCTGTAAAGTGAGAAAAATGTTTGTGTTATTGTTATGACAAAGCATAATTGAAGATTATATTGTGTACTCATTTGACTTATTATAGTTATAAATAATTCAACTATTGAGAAAAGAAATAATTAAGGTTCAGAAATTTATTTGCCAGTCATATTTATAGCGTAATATTATTATGTAGATATTGGTAGCTATAAAAAGCACACATATTTATAAATGTATTCTTATGGCCTATTCACAGAAGTAATATAAGCTTAGTTCAAGTGGACATTAATTGTTTTGCAAAGTAAATAAGGACCAAACCAAACAAAAAGGTATACTGAATACATATTATATAGTACAGTACATGAGGCCGTTTTGTTTTTCTTCAAGTTAGGACTCATTTTCCTCGTCCTATTTTATTTTAATAATGTGACAAAATTCATCGGCCGATAGTCTCCACACTAGGGAGCTCCTGTGTTATAGGTAACTAAATCACAGCTGTCATGGTACATGGTGCCTATTTAAAACACAAGGAATATACAAAAGTATTTTATGAAGAGACAGTAGACATAATATTAAATCTAATTAAACAAAAGAGAGAGTATGTAGGTCCTTGTATGCGTGAGTGTATGAGAATGTGAGTGTGTGTGCGTGCACTGTATCCGAGTTAGTTTTATCAACTTCAGTGTCATGCTGACGACATATATATATATAGATAGATAGATATATATATAGTAAGGCTTTTGTAGACTTTATAACTATATAATTTAAAAAAAGTTTTTTTCTTTCATTTATCGAGAAAAAACTAGTAATTTTAGAATTCAAACCTACTTCGTTAAGGTTATTAGGATCCCATCTCGTATCAATATAAAATGTAAGACATATATTCGACTGATTTTATCTGAACCTAACCATTACCGGTAATGGAAATCCAATTACTAGTTGCCAAGATAAACGGAAAACGTGTGGTTTCATTTACCAACCGAAGTCATCCAAATTATCAAACTCTAACAAGGTTACCCTTGTTACTTCTTTGTTATTTGTTTACTTTATGTATAAATACGAATTTTAGCGCAGAAGTTCGATTGGCGATTCCAATAGGCTATTTGACCGAATGAAAAAGAACGGTTATAAAGAGAATAATCTATAAAAAACATAGTTTTAAAAGCGTTATCGTGTAATATAACTTCTAACTAATAATTGATTTATCAAAAAATTCATAGTTAAACATTTTTATTTTTAAAGGACGTTAGTCGACTGGACGATGACGTCGCCTTTCTAATTCCTATAATGTCTTGAAGTTTAATTTCGTCGGATACTATTTTTGTAATTTAACACAAATCGTAGAACGATAATTAACACGTAAGAAAATAGACGTTTGTTTACATTTTACCTAAAGAGATGTCGGGTTTTTAATAAATCATTTTTTGAGCCAATGCGTAACAGAATTAAAAATAAAACATATAACGTAACTTACATACTTATACATAGTAAGTACTCGAACATCTCTATTACTCCAGACAGCTTAGTCATAAATCTGATAGGAATTCAATTTTTCACTTCCCCACTCAATACGCGAATGTACGTACTCACGTTTCTAAGAAAGCGCTATAATATTTCAAATCGGTTTTGTGCTGCGGAGCGTAAGTTTTTTAGAGTTATTTAAAGATCTTAATAAATCTGCTCATACTTTCCAAATCGAAAAGTCAGTGATGGATGGTGGCTTTTAAAGTATCAATTTAATATTTTATCATATTTAGTAACGTATTTGACATAAGATTACTTTAAAAACCCTTCACGTTGTTACATGCTGATAAATCGATAACTTCTAATAACCTAAATAAAGATCATAAAACACTTATAACTTTAACTTCGAAGTTTGACATTATAACGGCTTATATTCAATATGGGCTGTTTCATTAAATTCATTAATATTTTTTTTTGTAAACAAAACTTAACATTTGAAGATGAGAAATCATTGAAAGAATTCATGTATATCTTTTATTTTATTTAAGCGATCACTTCTTTCTTAAGTACAGGCTGTAAATGTATATGTCTTTATATTCCTCATTTCTTTGTTTCAGCGTCGCGTATTCGATATGAGATCACGAGCGGGAACATAGGTGGAGCTTTCGCCGTCAAAAACATGACTGGCGCCATCTACGTTGCAGGAGCTTTAGACTATGAAACTAGGAAACGGGTAAGTGATAAATATTTAAGTAAAATAATATAAAACAAAGTTAATTGATGACATAAATAAATGAAGTTTACATATGTTTACTTTCATCAAAACGATCTAGGAAAACAAAGATACCAAAATTAATAACTAAATCTGTGTGATTTTAATCGCATATAGCAACATAAATATAATTATTCTAACAAATATTTTAAAATTAAGATCAGAAATGTGGCAGAAATTTTTTGAAATATAAATAGGTAAAAATAAATTGTTAATATAATTTTCTATAAATGATTAAGGAAAATTTTACGAAAAATATTTCAAACATTCAATCAAGCTTGATAATTGGTTTTAACAACAATTACGGCACGTCAAGAAAGGTTAACATACAAATTATAATTTTGGCTTCCCTTATTACCCACAATAGTTTGTTTAATTAAAACAGGTACAAACCGGCTCTTCCGTTGAAATGAGCCGGTTTAATTATAAACAAACTGTTTTGTGTAAGGCTTTTAAAGTAGGAACGGCTGCCCCAGGCTAAGGTATAGCTATCATAAGAGCTCTTTGTTATACCCGAGGGGTGTAACGTCGAACTTTTCGCGAGATAAATAATTTAATCTTTAATACCCATTTAAGCAAGCCGGCACAGAGCTACTACCAAAGGCCGGATTGCTATTAAATTGCAGATCCTCACAGAGCTTAAATGGATGTAAACCAGTTTATTTTCAGACTCCTTTCCGCTTTATCCGGTTTGAATTTAAATAAATGCGTGCCATTTTGTTGAAATGGACGCGACAATGTTTTTTTTCTACAGATATAATGTAGACTGCCAATTATGGTAATACCACAGATTATAGGTACATTATACTAAAAGAATAATGAAACTGAAATTGGTGTAATTTTCTTTAAAATCTTTTTAAAAGAAGCAACATTACTATTAAAAATGTTGTGCTGATAAATTAATATGTAATTCAGTTCGTTATAAGAATTCATAACAATTCACAAAAACTGATACAATTCTCCTAATCACAATAACAGTTTCCATTTCGCAACGGAAATTGTTGTGTTTAGAGGAGTTGAACTTTTGGAATGCGTGAGTTGCCTTTTGAAAGAGACATTTCCCGCCATGTCGTGGAAATTACTGAGTGACACTGACAGATGACAGCAATAACTTCTCTGAGCTGAAGCCACAGTAGTCTAAGGACCGCTCTATTAAACATATTATCCACAGATTATAGCTCTTGATCCAAGCCTTTTATTATCTGGGCATATTTAGATTTTTTGCTTTGTGGCGTAATGGACTAACAAAAAATCTTTTACTATATTTTGATTTAAATTTACGTTCATTTGATAAAATAAATATTGATAAATGTACTCTTAAGTTTTTTAGTAAATTAAATCAAGATATCGCACAATAATCAAGTTTTAGTAAAACAGTACGCATAAAATGGTCCGTTACGTCACTATATTCAAGTAGCTGTAATACTATAACTATGTGGTTATTACGATAAAATATAACCTAAATCTAATAGTAGAAGCACTAATCTTTCATTATAATACAAAATCATACATAGGTCTGGCAAAAATATTAGGAAATAATAAAAGTTCTGATGGACGTTGGAATCAAAAGAAATTCGCTGTATCAAATCTTTTTGAAGTTTTGCAAAGTTAATTAACCCTATTAAACATAAATCACTTTGTTAATTATAATTATAATCTATCTACTAGGGTGAGTTTTAATTGCAAAGAAACAGTAATTGGTTTTTTACTTCATAAGGGTTATTACGAAATATTCAAAGATTGTCTATGACAAAATTTATCCGTTGCCACGTGATTATGAATGTTGTTCATCTTATTTAAAAATATAAATAGTAGTTATATCTTAGTATCAAAACGGCACTATGTCAACGAATAGAGAAACCTTCGTTATGCGATCTGTAATTTATCTTTGACTGGAACAACAGTATGAGCTGAGGTTGGCTGCGTCCGACAACTTAAAGGAAAACTACACGACAGTTGTGATTCACGTCAAGGATGTCAACGATAATCCGCCAGTGTTTGAGAGACCGACATACCGTACCCAAATTACAGAAGAAGATGACCGCAATCTACCCAAACGTGTGCTTCAGGTCCGCCCCACAACCTCATTCGATTCTTTTTTTTTTTTTTTTTGAATTTAGACTCTCAGGCAAAGAGAATCGTGTGTGGCCTTTTCAATAGGTTGAATAGTTGCTGTTCGTTTTTGCATGGCATGGATTTTTTGTTGTGGCATTTTCAGTCGTTGTAGTCGAATGCTAGATTTTATGTTTCTCTGTATCCACGCAATTTTATTCCACAATAATGTACAAAAATACTTTCATATTGAATTCCGTGTTCATAAAATCCACAGACAACGAGCTTTTTATAATGGAAAATCGGGGAAAATCCCTTTTTCGTTGAAACTTAAGCGTTTGATATTGAAATTACCATCGACTATATTGGATCGGGAGCGACAATTCTGCTATATCTGACGTTCATTGAGCCGCCATTTAGCGATGAAGAATTTTAACTATCCTGTTGAATTCACGTCTGCGTATTAAGCTCATTTCTAAAGGTAATCTTTTACAAGGGTTTTATTCAATATGCTGAAAAATTAACTTCTATACCCAGTAGTTTAAAACAAGTATAATTTGTTCTGTAATAATTTAAATGTTGTTTTCTGAACGCCTTTGTAAATCATCTAAATAGTTCATAACATAGTTTGATAACGAGCATGTTAGGAAAATGGTATCTACGATAGTTGCTAAATTAGTAATTTCTGGAGAACTGTTTAAATACAAACTCGACCCTAAATGTTTGCCACATCAATATTCAGAAGCAAAGTTCAGTTCATACATTGCATACTCTAATGTTCTTGAGTAGAGTTCTAATATAGATCTTATACCGTTTGATTAAAATACTTAGCTATTAAATAAATTATTTTGATAATTGTTTGAGTCTTCCATTAGAGTATATCTAATGTTAGATATTATTATTGTATATAAGGAGCGATAGAACATATATACAAAATTTAAAGCTTGATTAGAGAGTTAGAAAATTTCAACCTCTATGATTTAAGTAGCTTAAAACCCGTTTTCTCTTTGTACAACTAAAAGCTGGCTGTAGGCAGAGGGTGTGAAAGGCCGTCTTCAATAAAATAGTAAATTTACTTCTAAATGTTTAATAATAGCAAGTTACAAACGAAATATACATCTTACAATATTAATTAACTTTTTACTGAAACAGCAATTTAAGAACTCATAGTAGAATATGTGTATACCATCTAATATAGAAGTTAAAAACAACATTGAAACGGCTATGTTCAAATTTAATTTCATTTAAAACGCTGTAAATGTAAGCGCAGCTTTCAACTTTCTCGAAAAGCTAACTAGTGAAACTAATTAAATCTAGCTGTTTATACTTAGCTCAATAGCCACTATCTCTTATTAGGTTTTTATTTAGGCGAAGTCGACGTTTAATACATTGTTATTTCTACTCAGTTTTATCTACTTTACACAAATAGATTGAATTGACTTTTATGGACTAGGGTAAATCGAATTTAGTTTCGAATTTCGAACGTCAGGGGTACGTTCAAGAATCGTCTTGAGGTTTTATACCGTTACCTAGCTAAGTAAAAATAAAATAAATAAAATAGTAAAAGTATATAGATTTAAGGGCGTCGTCAGCTGAGTGTCGAGGGAGGGGGGCAGTAGAAATGGCTACAGAGGATAGGAAAAGCAAAAAAGACTTAATTGCTTTATAAGCAAGTAAAAACTTCAATGTAGTCGTGAGTGTTCTATAAAAAAAACCTGTTATCATAGAAACTCATAATGTATATTAGACAACAAAAATTTTGACCAATTAACTACATGTACCACCTATATTACCCTCCTGACGATGCCTTAGTATAATTGAGCTATACAGTGTACTTGAAATATCAGATGTAGGGTATGCGTGAGCATGTGTATGTGAGGTTAATGCGTGCGTGTGCGTAGTACGAGCTGACACTGGTGGCGTCGGATGGACGCAACGAGAACTCAACGCGGGTGGTGGTTCATGTACTCGATATCAACGATCTTCCACCGCATTTCTCCCGCAGCGTGTATGTCACTCAGGCCCTCGAGGAAACAGGACCCTACCCCCACTCCCTTACACAGGTTTTTTTTTGTTTCTTTATTTTTTATTTACGATACGTTTCGCAGTTACGGTGAGGGGAATTTTTAAATTGAATTAATATAATCCTAATTTGCTTATGATACTAATACTAGTAGTAATAATATATTAAATAAAAAGTAGGACTTTGTTTTTTGTTGTGGACTCTACATTATAATTTAGTTGTACTAATGAAATATTATATTATTTAAATCGAAAATATTTATTACGCTGCGAAATGTAATTGCTTTATTTAATTTTCCTGTCCAAATTCCTCTTATTATTTTTATTACGTAAGCTAGTCCGTAAGCAACCACGTTATTTCAGTAAAAAGTTTGAAGTCCTTAACTATAGCTAATGAAGTCATTTTTGTAAAGAGATTATTACTTTTTTTGGAGGCTTGTCTTGATTTATAGACTTATTATGTTTATCATTGTTTATTTTATTTTATCCACACTAATCCCGTAGGTAAATAACATTGTATTTTGATATTGATATAGGGATGGTAAGTACTGAAAAATTGCGTGGATGTTTTAAATTCTGGGCTTTGGGCTTTGTAGACTAGATTTTTGCAAATGTTTTGTTAAGCATGAGGTCTTATCATACTTTTTAATTAGGTCTTGTTTACTTAATAAGTCAATTAGGAATCTAGTGTACACAAAAAATATATTCTCTTGTAATAAATTAAAATTGTCATCTAAGCTTTATCAGGGTAATTTCAGTGTAGTCATCTAAAAAGGCAAGCTTCTTTTCCACACTCTAGGGCATTTTATAAATTCAGCGCGATTCACAAATGATCCGCATAATTACGCTAACGTCGACCCTCATCATTTCTCAGCCTCCAGCTAGTCCGACGTAATTGGAGAGTCAGGATCCCATATATTTAACGGCAATATTCATCCCGAAGCATTAAATGGATCTCTAATTGTTCATTATCCTGATTGGAAATAGCTAATAATGGAGGCAATCATACAAAACTGCTGTTACACAATTAATTGTATAACATGATTTTATATTTCATATACAGTATATTTGGTATTGGAAAGTTTAAAGGGTAATCATTATCAGATAACTTATTATATATTATTAGATTCCAACTGACATTAAGTAAACAAAACCATGCCGTAGTAGCGGGCAAGCATATTCTATAATTTGATTTTTCGTTGAACAGGTTACTGCTACCGATGGCGATAAAGACCGTCAGCAAAATATCGTTTATTTCTTGACGGGGCAGGGTATTGATCCTGATAACCCGTCAAATAGTAAATTTGATATAAACCGAACCACTGGAGAAATTTTTGTTCTAAAGGTAAATTTACCTGTAGAAAATATTTTATTTGTAAATTAAACTAAATTATTAACATATTTATTCATTTTGCAGCCTTTAGATCGTGACCAACCAAACGGAAGACCTCAGTGGAGATTCACAGTTTTTGCTCAAGATGAAGGTGGCGAAGGACTGGTCGGTTATGCCGATGTTCAAGTCAATCTTAAAGATATCAACGATAATGCTCCCATCTTCCCTCAAGGTGTTTACTTCGGAAACGTGACTGAAAATGGAACTGCTGGAATGGTTGTTATGACAATGACGGCTATTGATTATGATGATCCTGCGGAAAGTAACAATGCTAAGCTTTGGTACTCTATAGAGAAAAATGTTATTGAAGAAGAAACTGGGTCTCCCATATTTGAAATTGAACCTGAAACTGGTGTTATTAAAACGGCCGTTTGTTGTTTAGACCGTGAAAGAACACCGGATTATTCTATACAAATAGTAGCTTCAGATGGAGGGGGGTTAAAGGGTACTGGTACAGCTTCTATTCGCGTTAAAGATATAAATGATATGCCACCACAATTTACAAAAGACGAATGGTTTACTGAAGTAGATGAAACAGATGGTACTAATCTTCCTGAAATGCCTATTCTTACTGTTACCGTTCATGACGAAGACGAGACAAATAAATTTCAATATAAAGTTATCGAAAATAGTGGGTATGGTGCTGATAAGTTTACTATGGTTAGAAATAATGACGGAACCGGATCTTTAAAAATTGTACAACCATTAGATTATGAGGATCAATTACAGAGTAATGGTTTTAGGTTTAGAATTCAAGTTAACGATAAAGGTGAAGATAACGACAATGACAAATATCATGTAGCTTATTCGTGGGTAGTGGTAAAGTTAAGAGATATAAATGACAATAAACCCCAGTTTGACAGAGCAAATATTGAAGTATCAGTTTATGAAAATGCAGAGGTTGGAAAGAGTTTAGAAACCTTTAAAGCAACTGATCCTGATCAAGGTGGTAAAAGTAAAGTCTCCTATGCAATTGATAGATCTTCGGATAGAAAACGCCAGTTCTCGATAAACCAAGAGGGAACTGTAAGTATACAACGGACTTTAGATAGAGAAGAAACTCCTAGGCATCAAGTTAAAATATTAGCTATTGATGATGGTCTGCCACCAAGAACTGCAACTGCTACGCTAACAGTTATAGTGCAAGATATAAATGACAACGCACCTACATTTTTAAAGGATTATAGACCTGTATTAACTGAACATATAACTCCTAAAAAGGTTGCCGAAATCTTAGCTACTGATGATGATGACAGATCAAAGAGCAACGGTCCGCCATTCCAATTCAGACTAGACCCAGGTGCTGATGATATTATCAGAGCTTCCTTTAAAGTTGAACAAGATCAAAAAGGTGCTAATGGTGACGGAATGGCTATCGTATCATCGTTAAGATCATTTGACAGAGAACAACAAAAGGAGTACCTTATTCCTATCATTATTAAGGATCACGGTAATCCTGCAATGACTGGAACAAGCACTTTAACGGTTGTCATTGGTGATGTGAATGACAATAAAATGCAACCTGGTTCCAAAGATATACTTGTGTACAGTTACCAAGGTCAAGCTCCAGATACTGAGATAGGTAGAGTATATGTCTACGATCTAGATGACTGGGATTTGCCAGACAAAAAGTTCTTTTGGGAAAGTACTGAACATCCTAATTTCACCTTAAATGAAGAAACTGGTATGATACAAATGAAGCATAAAACTCGAGAGGGTCGATATCATTTGAAATTCAAAGTTTATGATCGAAAACACACGCAAACTGATGTACCTGCAAACGTTACAGTTTATGTAAAAGAAATATCGCATGATGCTATTATAAACTCAGGATCGATACGAATGTCAGGAATATCTGATGAAGACTTTATAAGAGTATGGAATTATAAAACATTAAGCGTTTCGAGAAGCAAGTTGGATATTTTTAAAGATAAATTGGCAGATTTATTGAACACGGAAAGAGAAAATATCGATGTATTCAGTGTACAGCTCAGGAAAAAACATCCGCCTGTTACAGATATTCGCTTCTCAGCTCATGGAGCACACTATTATAAACCAATCCGACTAAATGGTATAGTTTTGATGCATAGAGAAGAAATCGAAAGGGCTGTTGGAATAAATATAACAATGGTTGGAATTGATGAATGTTTATATGAAAATCATGCATGCGAGGGTTCCTGTACTAATGTTCTCGATATAAGTAACTTACCTTACATGGTGAATGCAAATAAAACCGCACTTGTGGGTGTTCGTGTTGATGTTCTTGCAGAATGCACATGTGGTGCAAGAAATTTCACTCAAGCAGAAACATGCCGTAATTCCCCTTGTTATAATGGAGGGAGATGTATAGAAGGTAAATATGGATTAACATGCTCTTGCCCTCCGGGTTACACCGGTCCAAGGTGTCAACAAACGTCACGCAGTTTCAGAGGCACTGGATGGGCATGGTATCCATCTTTAGAAATGTGCGATAGCTCTCACTTAAGCTTCGAGTTCATAACTAGAAAATCAGAAGGTGTACTTTTATATAACGGCCCAATTGTACCACCGGAACCAGAAGAAATAATGGTATCTGACTTTATATCCGTAGAGTTAGAGAGAGGCAACCCGCGATTACTTATAGATTTTGGATCTGGCACGCTGGAACTCAGAGTAAAAACTAAAAAGCCTTTAGATGATGGAGAATGGCATCGCCTAGATATATTCTGGGATACTGAAAATGTAAGAATGATTGTAGATTTTTGTAGATCTGCTGATGTACAAGAGATGGAGGATGGTACACCTCCAAATTTTGATGACTCAACTTGTCAAGCTACGGGAACTATTCCTCCGTTCAATGAATACTTAAACGTTAATGCACCACTTCAAATTGGAGGTCTGTATATCGAACACTTTGATCCTACTCATTATCATTGGCAGTTTATGCCTATTGGTAAAGGATTTGATGGGTGTATAAGAAACCTCATTCACAACAGTAAACTATATGACCTGGCTCATCCTGGACTTTCTAGAAATTCAGTTGCTGGCTGTCCCCAAACAGAAGAAATATGTAATCAAGCAGATACTACATCTAGATGTTGGGAACATGGTACTTGTGTGGGTAGTTTCTCTGAAGCGAGATGTCAATGCCAACCTGGTTGGACAGGACCATCGTGTAATTTGCCAACTACGCCTACTAGCTTTAGGCCTCAAAGCTACGTGAAGTTTGCTTTAAGTTTTGAACCTGACAGGTTCAGTACTCAGATTCAACTTCGATTCAGAACACGTGAGCCTCACGGTGAACTTTTTAGAGTAAGCGACCAACATAACCGAGAATATGGCATACTGGAAGTTAAGGAATCACGACTGCACTTCAGATTTAACTTGAACTCTTTGCGAACTGAAGAACGAGATGTTTGGTTAAATTCAGTAGCTGTAGATGATGGACAATGGCATATTGCCCGCGTAAGCCGATATGGTAGTGCCGCTACCCTAGAAATAGATGGTGGAGAGGGTAGAAGATATAACGAAACCTTTACATTTGAGGGACACCAATGGCTTTTAGTAGATAAACAAGAAGGTGTGTATGCTGGCGGTAAAGCAGAATATACTGGAGTAAGAACATTCGAAGTTTATGCCGATTTCCAAAAAGGATGCTTGGATGATATACGCTTAGAAGGCAAACATCTACCGTTGCCTCCGGCAATGAACGGTACTCAGTGGGGACAAGCAACGATGGCAAGAAACTTGGATCGCAACTGCCCGTCTAATAGCCCTTGTATCAACGTTCACTGCACGGAACCGTTTGTATGCGTGGACCTGTGGAACGAGTACGAATGCACGTGAGTAAATATTTAATTCATAAAATGTTTTGTCTACCAAATTGATTGATTTATTAATGATTACTTATACATTTTGTTTAAGACTCGAGCGCGCACTGAGACTTCTTATACATAGATAATATACGTATACTGCTGCATCACTATAAAATGCTATTATTATATACCTTATCATACTTACAATATTAAAGCCATATAGCATTACTAATAAAAAAATTATATTACTAAATCCAGCTTATATAATGCTTTATTTATAACATTTAATATGCTTAATCACTAATTATTTTATATACTTATATGTACGTTTAACAAAATGTAATGGTGTCTAGTTGCGGTGAGGGTTTGGTATTGTCAACGGACGGTAAAGGTTGCGTTGACAAGAATGAGTGTCTCTACTTCCCGTGCCGCAACGGCGGCTCCTGTGTCAACCGGGAGCCCGGCTACCGCTGTCATTGCCCTGAAGGGTTTTGGGGCGAGAACTGCGAGCTTGTCCAAGAGGGCCGCACGCTCAAACTCAGCATGGGCGCTCTCGCGGCGATTCTCGTCTGCCTTCTAATAATAATGAGTGAGCACTAACCTAGCTGCGGTCTTAGCGTCTCATGTCATCACCAACTCACAATAGCACTCATATGTATTATATCCATCACTTGCACTTTAATAGAAAAATTAAGCTACAGAAAATAATCGCCAACATTTATTTCTGCACACAAGGCCTGAATTTGAAAAGAAAAATGTTTCATTTAATACTCTTTCGAAATGTTTTGACGAGTTTATAAATTTCGTATTTAATATTTTGAATGGAAGCAATAAAACACCTGATTATTCAATGTTTAGATTTTATCTCAAAGTGAATTTAAGTGCCTATAAAAATAAAACGGCCTTGTGCCACTGTGCTGAAAATTCGTAGTGAAACTTTTCAGCAAGCTTAATTATTTTATTGATGTGCAAGCTATATATCATGTCATAGTAGTGTATGTATGTAGTAGTGCATGTTGTCAAGGGCTCAGTGCGCGTGAGATCTGACGCAAATGGGAAGGTAAAGCGCACTGTGTCTAGGTGTCCTGACGGATCCACGCGAGCTGGCAGCACTTGTGTCAACGTGAACGAGTGTTTGGCAAACCCGTGCCTGAACGGCGGGGAGTGCGTTGATCGCGAACCGGCTCGCCGCTACGACTGTATCTGTGCGTTCGGATACGCCGGCCACGACTGCGAATTAGAACTGCTCGCGTCGGGAATCATCATGCCCTCCAGAGATTTCATTATAGCTATCATTGTCTGTTTGTTTTTGCTTTTAGGTGAGCACATTTATTATTTTGCATGTTTCTCCGTCAGTGTAAAGATCACCTTCACAGTTTATCGCTAGATCCATTCGTAGTATGTAACTTCATTTTAGTATCTAATAGTAAGGTCATTTTTCATAAGGTTTATTTTGTTGAACGTGTTTCCTAAATAACCAATAGTGTAATAATATCGTAATTAGGACTGAGTAAATCTCTAACTTGTCCTTTTTTTGAAACATCAGAAGTCCAAAACACATTTCCGACAATTGTTGAATCTCGAGAACTCATTAAGACTCTTCTTCCTAATACAAATATCATGATTCCATTTCTTCAGTTCTGGTTCTGGTATTCGTGGTATACAACCGACGGCGAGAGGCTCACATCAAGTACCCTGGCCCTGATGATGATGTGCGGGAGAACATCATCAACTACGATGACGAAGGAGGTGGTGAGGACGACATGACGGCCTTCGACATCACTCCTCTACAAATACCTATTGGTGGACCGCTTCCAGATCATGTTCCAACAAAATTACCTTGTAAGTATTAAAGACTAACAAACACAGCAGAAAAGAGAACTTGTTTTCTATAAGATCAAAGATGAATCTAATTTTAAAAATTCTCGTGTCACAATGTTCGTTCCCATACCCCTCCGAAACGGCTATCTATCTTTCAAACCCCTAAGTGATAAAGTGATAATCACCACCCCAAATTCTAATTAGTATTTTTTGGATAATATTTTTTTATTTTTTATTATGTGGAATTAAAAGATACCCTTAATTTTCTTATTTTTAATATAGTAGATAGTTATTTTTATTGAACTAAAAAATGTTTCCTAGAAATAATATACATGGGAAAACATCGTTTTCCGGGTCAGCTAGTGTTATTATAAAACTAATTCAGTACCCTACTGTTAACCATTCGTTTTGTTTCGTTTTTTCATTAATCATATCACAATAATGGCGATCATTGCATCAAAGATAAAAAATCTACTACCTTGAATATTGCTTAATTTAAAAGTTTACTATTAATTTACTCATTTTGTTTCGATTTCATATTATATTAAAATGTCTACCCACGAAACATTCAAATATTCTCGTTATTCGTAAATCCTTAAGACTTAAGATTAATATTTAAATCGAAAACACACTCATATGGCTAATGGCTATTAACTGTTATTAATTACTCACTGCATGAGCTGATTTAGGAAATTACTTTTATTATTTATTTTTTCTTTTGACACTCTTTAGCTTTAAAATATGAGTAAGTAAATCAGTGACGCTACAATCTTTTTAGGTCTGAGCCTCAGATTTCTGAATCTGTTTCATGATCATTTTTCAATCTAATAGGCAAGGTGATCAGACCCCTGTGCCTGACACACGCCGTCCACTTTTTGGTTATAAGACATATCGGTTCCCACACGATTTTTCCCTTGACCGTTCGAGCGAATCTTAAATAATTCAGTTTACGTATAAGAAAATATTGAAAGACAAAATTAAAAGTGTTTAGTTACTGAGCAACTTTATCGTTTGTTATTCGAATGAAAGAACAATTTAAGCATCGGAATAGAGTAATAAATCTTACTTTTTAACTGACAAACAATTTTTCTCCGCGAAAATTAGCGGAAAACAAAACTAAGTATTTCTTATAATTACTTTTCTGTAGTTCCTTCCGACAGTCTTTGTTCGAAAAAGAAAAGGCATATAATGTAGTAAAATCTTTTATTAGGAATTAAACAGGAATATTTTTGCCTAAAATGACTTGGATATTGCATACAACTTCAATTTTAAATATATTGGTTGACTTATTTAGTAACCAGGTAGTACGTGTGACCTCTTACTATACTTGGCAATTTATATTTTCTATAAACTTAATAATAATAGCCATTTATTCATATTATAAACTAATTTCAATATTAAGTCGTATTTTGATGATATAATATCTAACACAGGCCCCTCATCCGCTTGCAAAGTGGAAAAGTCTTCCCCCACGCTTCTCTAATCGCTTTTATTGCGCGCCAGGCGGCGCCATAAATTCCATCCTTCAATCAACTCATAAGTGTATATTTAATTGCGATGCGGTACATAAATAAAATAGACGGAAAGAAAGAACAGCTATGTTATCGGCCCTTCAGGTGATATAACGCTATGCAAATTTACCAAACGGTGTAATTATAATTTTAAATGACAATTTATTTTCTCTAATAGATTTTATGACCCTATGAAACAGAGAAAAATACTACAAAGATTTAGATATGTTTGGGAATACCGTAAATAGATCTGCTTTTGTAATTACAAACTTCTCTAGATTTTGAGTTTTATAAACATGCAATAAAACGAAAAAAAAAATCTTATTGCTCTCAACCATTCGTTAAATAAAAACGCGGTTACCGTCTTCTGATGTATTGTATGTACACCACTAGTACACCTACTTTTATATGTGTTGAACTATGTACCATGACAATAACTTTGTTTACTTTATTAATACTATTAATTTAAATGGGCAATAAAAACTAATACTTTTTTGCTATAGATAGTGTAATTCCCGACGAAGGTAATTGTAATTTTTTGATAATTTTGATGTTGAGTGTAATTTTTTTTAAATAACTGATATATTACCATTTTTCTTAACTCTCTTTTAAAAAACAATATAGGAATACACGAAATCCATGCGGGCGAAGCTGTGTGCCGAAGCTATTAATTAGTAAGCTTTACCACGATATATTAACTATAGTATAGTAGACATATATGAAAACCTAAAAACAATTCAAATCGTTCCGTATTTTTTCTAACTCTATATTATTCTCAGTTCAGACGCCTTCTTAGGATATAACCCAAAAAATCAACGTGTTCCTTTTATTAATAATAAATTTGCTGTCATTCTTTTCGTTGAACCGTGAATGACAAGAAGACAGGGAAAAATCTCAACGTTTCGCTGCTGGCGTCGATGTTTTTGTAAAATATTTTTTGAATTCCCCTTGAAAATGCGTAGAATTTCTTGATGCGAGAGTTATACATTATTAACGTTCAAATTTTTGTTAACTTGTTTCCTTGGCCTTTATCTCTTTCAATATGATCAAAATAAAAGGAAATTATAATATTGTCGTGTTAATCTTCTGTGTAGTGAAAATACAAAGAATGAAGAAAAATACAAGATAGGAATAGATAGAATATTTTGTCTCTGTCGCTCTCGTGACAATGACATGACAAATCATTCTATTGGTAACTGAGGCATATTTTACGATTTAAACGCACGAATTTTCGCACACCGGGCATAGATGGCTATTCGCAATTTGGTATAATTACATAACTATCTATAAATGGCACACATACCTTTTACCATTACCATTAATCATTTTTATAAATGATAAATACACATAAAATTTATACTTTCACTTAACAGTAAAAATAATAATTCACAATGTAACCTAAATATTTTCATAAGTATAAATAACAAGTCCTCGGTTTGTACAAAATTAACTTGATCAAATTAAATGAGTTGGAGCCGAATAATATCTTGTAATAAAATCTGAAGCGGTAAATTTTCATAATGATTACTCAAGTAAGAAACGTTGGTATAATTTTAAAGTTCTTCGCGTATTTTGGGTTGGTCAGGTAGAAGCCAGATTAAAAATCATTTCAATACAACTCTTTAACAGAAAGACAAGCAAATTTATAAATACATACACAATATTTACAATTTACATCCTTCATTCGCGACTTTCTTCGCTCCGAAACAAAACACAAATATCAATCGAAATAACAGTATAACCTCACACTCACACATCGAAATCGTTTGAATACCTTAGAAGACTTCCTACAAACCAATTTTTAGTATAGAAATGCAATTGCTTAAAAAAAGGTGCTTAAATCTATAAATACCAACTCCGTGCTATTATTATAATCCTTGTATAATTAAATGCGCTCAATGAATGCTGTGGCTGAGCCAGTTTCGAACTTTCACGTCTTATACAAAGTTTAAGACGTAAATTATACTGTACAAGCGTGAATATGAATATATGCTGTATATTGCGTTTACAGTTCATTGAAAACAAATCGATACACAAGTCTAACACAGTACTTGAAACGTTACGTTATTATTAAACACATTTGCTGTTGATAGCAAGAGTAAAGAATAAACTTTAATGCGCTGAAATATAATATTTAATAAGCCTTACCTTTATAATTATAGTTTTTTATACTAACGATTATTTTTAATAGCTCCGTTTGGGTCAATTCTAATCGTTTCCAAATCATCCATCCTCCATTTTGAAACATCTTATTATTTATTAAAAAATGTATCAACTGTAATTGACAAGTTTCTCATCTCGTTTTGCGTTGACGTATTCAGGACATTTATACGTACAAAAAATAGATATATCTACTATGATCTTTTCATTTAAAAAATTACAGGTTACAACTGTCACATCGAAATATAATAGCCCTCATAAAAAATAATATTACACAATTTTTACATAATTTACTTATTAATATTACGTACCTTTCTTTTGTCTGATATTAAAGAGTTATAGTTACAAACTCTTAATATAAGATATATTAAGAGTTTGTAACTATAACTCTTATAGTTAATAACTATTGATAGTTACAAACTCTTTCCTCGTTAAGGTCTGTTAAATAACCCACCTCCATATATGTATTTGTTTAGTACAAAGTTTCCGGAGTAAATATCAGTTTTTCTGACAATAAATCTGCCGAAAACAATGTCCTGTCTGGCAACAATCAACAAGATACGCTTATGTTCCACAGACAAACATTATATATGTTTGTAATACAAAAGAAAACAAAAGATAAAGCCAAGCAACTCTTTGAAAATAACACACAAATATCTTTACAGGCTAAACCAATGCAATAGTTACAGCCACAGTATAAATAATAAAAAACAATACTAAAAGTATACTATTCTACAGAACGTAAACAGTAGAGCTGTTAATTCGCTCCGTAATCTTATTAATCGACTGTATTATTGATCTGTGCTATTATATATTTGGCACAATTTCTTTTTTAATGGAGGACTGTACAACTCGTTCGACACCCTAAAATATATGTTTACATTTGTTCACTTTTTTGAAGCCAAAATAACCTTCCAGATCCTCTGATGAGTGTTGGCCTAGGAGTTGGTCCAATGGGTGTAAGCGTGGCTCCACCACTCGGCGTTTCCTTGCCCGGCGAGACCAATGTTGGAATGTTCATTGAGGACCATAAAAGGCGGGCGGATAGTGACCCCAATGCCCCGCCTTTTGATGACCTGAGGAACTACGCCTATGAGGGAGGCGGCAGCACTGCTGGATCGTTGTCTTCGTTGGCTTCCGGTAAGTCAACAATTAATCGTAAATCGGGCGACAAGAAACAGTTTTTGGTAACAGTTTTGAATACCATCGCACTTTTTTGACGATACTAATTATTTAGGAGTCTCGGAGGACCTTCATTGGAACACCTCCAAGTGAGTTTTGCTCCGGAAAATGTGATCACTTCCTCACTATTCAAGTCACGATTCACAACGGACCCAACGTCCTCAAAATCATTTTCACGAGTAAAACTTGTAGACGCCATCACAATAAATCTGAAAATGATCGCGAGAAATCAGTGTTGATTATGTATGTAAAGCCAAGTTTAAAAAAATGCAAATAAAATAACGCACTTTCACGTGAAAATAAAAAAGAAACGGATTTATAAAGTAAACTTTGCACTGTAAAACTAATTACCGCTAGTCTAGCATAAACCACATTCAAAATGGCCGATTAAGTTTATAAAATTAATAGGGATGTGAAAAATAATCGATTTTTTTTAAAGTGAAAATCGATTTTTGTATTCGATTTTTATATTAAAAATAATTGAAAATTCGGCGACCAAATATTCATATACTAATTCTAACCTAACCAATCTAAATAATATTTGTTTTTGTGGACAGCTCCGATCTAAATAGTAATTGTTTATTCAAGCCTCGGCTTCTCGGCGTCCTGGTCGCCTTCGGCGACCAAATATTCATATACTAACTCTAACCTAACCAATCTAAATAATATTTGTTTTTGTGGACAGCTCCGATCTAAATAGTAATTGTTTATTCAAGCCTCGGCTTCTCGGCGTCCTGGTCGCCTTCGGCGACCAAATATTCATATACTAACTCTAACCTAACCAATCTAAATAATATTTGTTTTTGTGGACAGCTCCGATCTAAATAGTAATTGTTTATTCAAGCCTCGGTTTCTCGGCGTCCTGGTCGCCTTCGGCGACCAAATATTCATATACTAACTCTAACCTAACCAATCTAAATAATATTTGTTTTTGTGGACAGCTCCGATCTAAATAGTAATTGTTTATTCAAGCCTCGGCTTCTCGGCGTCCTGGTCGCCTTCGGCGACCAAATATTCATATACTAACTCTAACCTAACCAATCTAAATAATATTTGTTTTTGTGGACAGCTCCGGCGCTACGGGAAATGCAGCCCCTCCACCCTTGCGTACCAAAGCACAGGCATTTTATTCAAGCCTCCGCAACCTCGGCTTTTTGGTCGCCTTCGGCGACCAGCCTCAGCCGCTACAGCTTTCATAATGCCTGTGCTTTGTTACAGCGGGTGGGGGCTGCTCTTCCTCCGCGCCTCCGATTATTTATATACACTCTAGGGGTAAGACAGACAAGACCACGTGGATAGTGGGGTGCTCTGATTCGGTTTTGGGTACTTTTTGGATATTAAAGTAAACACTTTATTCTAGTAAAAATTTAATAATATAGAAAGTTGCAAACAATGAAATACAAGTACTAATTAGAAAATACAGACGAGTAGGTATCGATCATTTCAAAAAATTTCGGAACCCTATAATCTATCAACACGAAATTAGGTTAATTTCAATGTTGATTATTCTATAACTTTAAATTTCAAAAATGAGGAAATAATCGATAAATAAATAAAACGATTATTAACAATCGATAAATTAAAAACACGATTTTTTTAAGTGAACGTCACATCACTTATAACCAATAGAAAAGTAGAAAATGGCGGATTGTTTACAAGTTTTAATACATTACACAAAACTTTAAATTTTTTATAAAAATATTAAGACGCGTTTCCGGAGCAAAACTCACTTGGAGGTGTTCCAATGAAGGTCCCCCGGACACTCCTAGATAATTAGTATCGTCAAAAACGTGAGGTGGTATTTAACACCCAACCCCAGTTTTTTATTCCAAATTATACTTGTAGCGTGATAAAAGAAAAACCTATCTTGGTATATTGTACTGTCTTTCATATTTTGTACACAGAACACAGGTTGTATTGGCTGCAATAGACAATTTATTTGAAGCAAACCATAGTATATAATATATATCCAACAGATGAACAACAACAACAGAGTCAGATTTTCGTACTCGTTTAAATTTTTGGTCAGATTAAACCATTATAATGTATAAATGTAAATTTTCTTCAGAATAAAATTTCATCTTGTGAATTCCCATTGCAAGACTTTGAACAATAGTTGCAATTAGTGGCAAAGCAATACTAACAAATACTGCTAAAGACGTGATTATGAATAATTCGTTTGATAAGTCGCTTGCTCATTATCGTCGCTTGTTTTAAACTTTCCTATACAAGTACCCTGTTTCTATATGAGCCACCGCACACTATATAGAATGACATTACAAACATTTTATGCTAATTCAAGGAATCGGAATCTATTACAAAACATTGTTTTGTGTTTGGCACAAATGTTGGATGTTGTATCTGCAAATGCTAGACGTTACAAAATTTGCTGATTTATAAGGTGCGTTATAAATGTGCATTGTATGCAGGCGTATGGACGAACATAATGACGAAGCTCCTCTTTCTGAGATTAAAAACTTTTTAAACAATAGATTTTTGATTATTGTTATTACTATGTTGGTTAAGAAAGAAATAAAATTGTAATTACTTTATATTTGTGAGTTGGAAATATATATAAATTTAGTTCTATTTACGGAGATAATTTGAACTAATTAAAATAAATAATAATACTATAATGCAGGGGTACAAACCTAAATGGGTCTTGGCCTCAGATTGTATTCGTCTAATCAATCATTTTTATTTTATAGATAAGTAGGTATCTTACATATTATGTCATATATTTTTGGGTATAAAATATGAGGTTTCTTACGATCTTCCTTCTACGCCTTCATCGTAGGAGCGCAATTGCGCACATAGAAATAAAAATCCATAGGTTATTCGAATGGACGACTGAGGTCATGGTCACTAACCTTATATTATTCAATTATTCATTTAAACATTAAAGCGTAAATCGTTTAATCCATCGACTAATTTATTCAAAACTTTGATAGAATGCAAGTTGACAGTGAATTTCAAGCTGCTGATTAAAATAACGTAGTGGGTTAAAACTAGGTCAATTCTATACAAATTTTCAAGGTCGTTTGAATGGCTACTTTTTGTTCGACCTGAAGTACGTTAACAAACTACAGTTCAAGACTGTAAAGAGACAAATATATTATATAGGGTTGTCTGTTGATTGGCGATATGAAAAGTAATACTTGAAAAAGCTATTCTTGCATGTTTAATTTATTAAGGATATACTTTTTTTATTATTCAGTAGATGATGAATGTCGAACTATAATGACGCAACATTGATATAAAATCAATATACCATAAAAAGTTACCACTGTTACAACCTCAAACCCGCACAGACTATAAATCTAATATATAAAATTCTCGTGTCGCGGTGTTTGTAGTTAAATTTCTCCGAAACGGCTTGACCGATTCTCATGAAATTTTGTGTGCATATTGGGTATGTCTGAGAATCGGACATCTATTTTTCATCCCCCTAAATTTTAAGGGTAGTTAAATTATTATTTTTTTTATTTTTAAATATTTTTTTTACAGCATTTATAGCATTCAAAAATACATACAACCCCTAATTTTCACCCCTCTGCGTACAATCCCTATTTTTTATTATAAATGATATACAAGGCAAAACGACGTTTGCCGGATCAGCTAGTACCTATATATTTTACAAGAATTATACAAATATGTTAGTAAAGTAACACACATTATATAAATTATGTATCCCCAATAACCACTATTTTGCTTTGCCAGGTACTGACGATGAGAATCACGAATACGGCTACATTACTGCTTGGGGCCCTCGCTTCGACAAATTGGCTGACCTCTACGGACCCGAACTTGACGAACAACTGTAGATTTGCAAATAGTTCGATTGGACTTCCCGCGCCTAAACACATCGCGCAGTTTAGTCAATTGTCTCCCTTATTTTAACTACGACGGAGTGACGCAGCATTTTTGTTACAGTCTAGGCAATTCGATACGCACCTGTCGCGTGGGCTGTGCTCACTATCAATTATTTAAATTTATTAAACGTGTTAGCTTAAGAGCGTTGACGTACTCTACGTCGCTACGTATAATCTTCACCAAATATTTGATATAAGTTTTTATTCGTGTTAGCCATAAATATTATGAGTCAGTATTTTATTGGAAGTTGGAATAATGGATTTCTGCTGGAGGGCCATAAGCGAATAATGGGTGTTTGTAGATAGTGTGCTATAAATGTGAATAATTTATACGAGTATTTTGTAAGTCCGCTTTACGTGATATCTCTCAGCTTACGGCCCTTCCGTAATAAATCGATACCTACTATGAAAATATATGTTATATTTTATATTAATAATAGTATTTAATAAAATTCGTATAGACGTCGAGTTTATAATGCTCATTCGGTATGGAATAATCGCCGGGGGATGTACATATAATTATTTAAAAACCTACCCCTATTAGTTTTAATAATAATCGACAACTCTATTCGAATTCTTTTTAAGTGTACAGTAACTGGTGTTCCTCTCCGAAAGTCTCCATTTGTAGCGTAGTTGTGTAGATTACCTGTAAGCCCGCGGGCTCGTTGAGAATTAATAAAATACGTAGATTATTGGTGGGGTGTTACTGTCGAGCGTCGTAAGAGCGACAACACCAGAGGTGTTTGCGAGTGGAGTGATTGAGGCACGCAGAAGTCAGCCGTCCGCTACTCACCAGACCCAACGCTCTCTCAAGCCTATGATCGACGGGCGAGTAAGACCGTGGTTTTAAATACCGACGAACCTGGCTCGCGGCTCGTTGGTGCTGATCGATTAGCAAGCAAAACAGTCGCATGTCTTGTTCTCTTTCCGACACGCGGTTTTGCATGGCGAGCCGAGTAAAAAATATAGCACGACGACGAGCCGCGAGCCAGGCTCGGGGGTATTTAAAACCGTGGTTTTGCAATGATACACCGGCGAGCTTTACCGACGAGCCATAAAACCGCGGTCTTACTCGTCCGTCGATCAGGCCCTTCAGCTCTGTCTCAGACAGTAACGGACGAAGGACTCTGCACGGATATGAATGAGACAGTGCCAATTTATGCATACATGTCGATGCAGCTAATATGATAAGTGTTTGCACTTTATTTATTCATATATTTACGTAATTTAGTCGCACCTAGGAAAATATCAATAACTTACTAAGAGTGTTGTGCTAGATTTATGTTATCGATTTTGACGTGAGATAGTCGACGGAACCGTTAGAAGTCACTAATTTAAATTTAATTTATAAGAATTTATAGTAAAATTAAAATTATTAAAGGTTTCGCAAACACTGTCTCACTTCGACATCGAATTAGGATCAGTGTAAATTTTAGAATATATTGATTATTGTGTTAAAATGACTGATTTTTATTATGCGTTTGAAAGCCTAAGATTACGTAGACTCGGTTATTTCTTTACCTAATACTAATATAGACTCGAACATCTACTGTAAGAACACTCTAGTTTGCACCCAAGACGAATATTCAGGTCTCAATAAAGCAATTCTCGTTAATTACTATTCTTGTAAGTAGACGTTTAATAGTTAGTCCGAGATTGATATTCTAGGTTTTATTGTTCTTTTAAAATATCATTACACTGCCAGTAATCATAGACGAAGTACGATAGGTTTTGGTCCGATTTTATATTTTTCTCGTATACATTAATATTGTAATTACCTACATTTAAGTTTTTGAACTTTTTTATAATGAACGTGATGCTCCGCTTTCAACTGATTCGTGCTATGAATGCACAAACTCTTGATTTAAGCTCTGCGTTGTCTCGAAACGTGTACCTTTACAATTTACTACGTTTATACCAAAGATACTTATGGCTGTATATATCCAATGCTGTTGTCAAGTTTCCAGCAAATTACTGTTTACATTAAAGCGAAATCGTTTGTGTTCAGAATTTATGCATGAGTAACGTTCGTTGCAGCTGCCGCGGCTTTTAAAGATAGGTACACACGACGCACTCTAGATAATATTTTGATAATTACAGTAAGTACACTAATTAAGACGGCAGAGCACACAATTCCAGTACAAACAATGAAATGCGGAAATGACATCGTACACCTAATTTTATTTTAGACATTAATGAAACCTAAATAGTTATGTTTTGTTTCAACTGTGATTATTTAGTTGTACAACTCTAAAATTACATAAAAGAATAAATAAAGTATGAAAAATGCCTAGTGTTTTATTTCTAACCTCCCTTTTCGTTTCTCTTTTGATCTTTCACTTATTACTTAGAAAGAGAAAAGTAAGTGAAACAAAGAAAATGCTTCCAATGTTACAACTACTATAAGTTATTGTTTTACCGTGCTCTTATTTAATTACTTTAAAACATTTTTTATATTCACAGTTATTTACAAAGTTGATGCAGTATTAGAGTTCTGTATGTATTAATTACATTTTTACTGCTGCAAGTGTATCAAGTAAAAGTAAATATATAAAATAAAGGTAGTATTAATATTGCTACATATCTATAACTGATTACAATAGAAATAGTTATCTATCACCTTTAGGTAACTGTCTCTCGTTGATCACGAATACAGAACTCATAACGTCATTATGTAAAATAATTTGCGATATTATATGTTAAAAGGTAGGACTGGAAAAAACAAAATTATGTTTGTTTTATGTTAGTAGTCTCTTGTACTTACTACGGAACATACCGTAAGGCAAGATTTTAAAATTCAAACAAGACATGAAGTTAATAAGCTAGCTAGGGTATTATACGGAATTTCGAGATTCCTAAGAGCTAATTAAGACCATACGTATAAATATGGATGAAAAGTAGTCGAAATTCTACGTTCATGAATAATATACCGTAATACAACGTTGTTTATTTTGTTTTAATTCATATACTATGCATTCATGTGGAAAGCTTTAAGACTTACAATAAACCTCTTTTGATCTAATGCTTGAAAATCTTTCTGGTCTTGATGCTAGAAACGGTTCTTGGGCGCATTCATAAACGGGAAATAAAATTTCTGATGATCTTTGATATTAATAAATTTTTATGATGATTCTTATTGATTTTCTGATGATAAATAAATGTAGCGTGTAAATACCTAAGCCGAAAGCTATTTTTTAGTTATCAACCTGGATTAAATTTCCGGCAAAAAATTAATTGCTTTGGTTGGCACAGAATGTTTTTAACAAATAAGACATCAATAAATCTAAATGATACCATAATCCTTCTTTCATATCCTGTTTACGGGAAAGATATTGTAATTTATTCATTCTCAGTCATATTTGAGTCATATGTTCATTTATTATTAGTTCCTCTGTGGTAATATAATATTGATCATGAATACATTCTTCATGCCAATTGTGGTTACGATACTTTAATCAACAACTTTGGAAATACTACCATAAAAAGGTTTGGGCTCCTTGCACATTTAGTACGTCACACATTCGATACTATTGTCTATTTCTCTTACATTAAAAATGAAATTTCTCGATTTCGCAAATATCTGAATACCAGTAGCATGTGTTGCAAAGAACGCAGACAGAAACGTTTCAAAGCATCTACAAAATGCAACGTACGTGATATCGACACTTGCAATACCGACTTGAATGTGTATTGTTCGCAAAATAACTACCGAAATTCATATGCGAATGTTGGAAGAAAACGCTCTCTTTACAGTTTCGCTGCAGAGACAAAGAATTAACAGGAATTACTGAAAGCGTCAGTTAAAACGTACTATGTACTATGACACTGCTGAAATGTTTATTTTTCGCTCTTTATTTTACTTAGCTTATTTATTACTCGGCTTTGGCTGTATAAACTGCGTATAGTGTGTCAAATAAATTCCCTTAACCGCTCAGCCAATTTGAGACGAAGAGAGAAAAGAGAAGGCTACCTTATATGTCTAGCTCTGTTATAATTTGTATGATATACAGAAATTGAATGCACCTTCCTGTGTTTACCTAACCTTTCTTATTTTCAGAAAATCTTAAAGTAAGTAAAGGCCGTATAGGTACTGGTTCGATACAATCTTAGATGAATGAGTACAATGAAGCAACAGTGCTACTGTTGATACAGATAATTTGATAAATCATGTCCTGATTGTTCATTGCGTTTCAGTCGAACCAGTCTAGGTCACTAGACCAGATCACTAGTCAACTCAGTCGAGTTTTTTCAAGCTAACTTAGTGTGTTCACACACTAAGTGAAATTATCTTGAGAGTTTAAGATAATTGTCATTTCGCAGACACATTCCACAAAACTTATATAACACTACCACTCGGCTGGATTTAAATTTTATTTCGTGATTGGTAAAGTTTTGTTGCATTCAAATAGCTGTTTAAAATAAGCTGCGATGAAATTGCGTGCATTTAATTCGTAACCACATGGTAATGAGCAAATGCTTGTCGAATTTTCTGACCGATATCATATATAATAAATAGTATGGCTATTAAACATATTTATATTAATTATCAGTATTAGCTTAGTTTTTAAGCGTGTGATTCCAACGCAAGATATTGGGTTTGAATTGAAGGAATGATTGAATTCGGCCAAGGAAGAATTCGTAAGGAAATTGACATACAAAGAAGTTCAAGCACTTGAAATATGAAATAATGCAAAAATTTATGTGCCCCATGGAGCACCACCAGCACTCTAGGCATATAGATATCTTCATATATCTCTATCGAATATTTTTATAGAATTGTTCAATCGGTATATGTAGTAAATAGTTGTCTTTTTAAAATTTTAGTGTCTCTGTGTTGTTATCGAATTTCTATCATAGGATGAAAATCTTTGGTAGCGGTTGGTACATATCAGGAATAACGAAATAAGATCGTCCAAAATCATTAAAGTGCTATTAGTTCGTACTACGTTCAATTACTAGCAAAATACTTGCTTTGCCAAATTCTACTATCGCGAAATTAGCATGCCAAATATTATATTTTTTAGTAGCATGTAGCTATAAAATTAATAAAGATAAAATTAAAATCAATTAAAACTGTTATAAATCTTTAGTCTAAATAAACTGAAAGTGTGAGATGAAAAGTTGAATAAATAATAACAGAGAGCGGCTTCACGCAAGCTTCGAATAAAACTCCCAACTTTAGCCACAATAACTTGCACCCACCAATTAGATGATTAAACTCTACGTCGAGTTCTCGGTAATTGGCAAGTCTAGGCAATATTAAACTTAAATTTATAACATTTAGGATCCAAGGATCGCCTAACTAATGTTCAAAAGACTAGTTTAAAAGGCATTCAAATACATGTATTTCTAAAATTAAACAGTCTAAACAAGTGGCGCTACGACCTTTAAACGTCTGGGCCTCAGATTACTGTATGATTCGAGAATTTGTTTTTTTCTAATAGGCAGTTAGGTGACAGTTAAGCATAAAAGCTGGCACACTAATTTTTAGAATCGAGTTTTAGCTTTGTCAAAACACATTTCAGATCCGTGTTCATTTCGTCTTCGGTATTTTCGGTTGACCAATCACAAACGGTTTGTTTAAACCAATTTGAGCTAATTATATCAAGTATTAGACTAAATACTGAAATAGTTACTAATGAATCGCATTGTTTACAAATCTGTCGTTTACCAAAATAATCATTGCATTGCACGTCTACTATTTTCCCTATTTCCCCTAGTTTATTGTTTTCGCTATTCGATATAACCTCTAGATTAATTAACCTGCTATTTTTACTATAATATAAATTAAGCAGCATTCCAAACGAAAACTGAAATATAGTTTTAATTGTTTTGGTTTGTAATACATAAGGTGAAATTACTGAATTCAAATAAGCTCTTTAATCATTCAATAGACCACCGGCACTTTATAAGGCATTACAGAGAATAATATATAGTAAGCCCCATTCCAAGAGAAATTGCGCGGAAAATTTAACAACAAAAATTGCATTCTACAAGATTTAAATAACGAACAATGCAAATTTTGCATATAACATGTACGATTAACTTCATTTGGCTAACGTATACATAATGCGAGCATTTTCTTTGTGAATATTTACTTTACTGCGTTTCAGTTGGATTTTGCTTTGAGTTTGTAACATGCCAGAAATTGTGACCTGTAATTGCATCTGCAGCAATCGCCTACAAAGAGCAAGCTAGATTGTCTACGAATGTTTCCCAATGGCTAACTGCCGGCTAATTAGGTTCCCTACGTGCGTATAATCCATTTGGATACTTTTTTACCCACAATTATGATTATACGCTCTCACCTTAGAATTAATAAAAAGTTGCCTCCAGTTCCAAAGTCTTCCATAGTTTTATCTATATCCTTTTGCATAGATTTTTCGATAGTTATTTTAAAGTATTTCAATACATATCATATTACTTACTTATCATAGTGCTTGTGTTTCTCAATTAACGATAATAAATATCATTGTTAATATAATTATATTTTGTCAACAATTCGAATTTATGACTTGTTTGATCTACTGGCACTGTTGATGTTGTAAAAGTTGATACGATTTGCTTGGTAAAGTATCCTACTATCCCATGGTATCTTTCCTACTATGGTACCTTAATATATTAGTTAAAACATACTGTATACAATTTACAAACCTTTTTATTTGAATAGTGCAAATATCATACAGTTTTGTATATCAGTTCTAAGCGTATATAAAATATATTTTCAATGTCGTAATGAATAACATTTAGGCAGCAATAAAATACAGATATTCAGCGATAGTAGATTAAAATTTCAGCTTAACGCCACGAGTAGAGCGGCGCGGCTTAACGCACATCAATTAAGTTAATTGAATACCATCCGTTAGCGGATAACAAATGGTCAAACCAATTCAGAAAGTGTCAAATTATTGAACTATTTACATTATTTTCCTTTAATCAACCGTAATTCCGTAGACTACTAATTGAACAATAATTGGTACACTGTGAAAATGTAGTCAGGAGAACTTTCAATACGTTTATGTTAATTTCGTGTAACATAATACTGTTCAATAGTACAAGATAACTGAACTTTATTTTCTTCCTTTGGTCACAAATTTATATATATCACAAAATATTAATATATTGTATTAAACACAGAAACAGCTTCTATAGTAAAAGAAGGCTAAATTATTACGATGACAATGTGTTCAAATGATCAACGCATGTTTTGATTAGACACTGGTTACTGTTGATTTATTATTAGTATGTAAAGTACTGAAACTTAATTAGTTTAAATTGTTACGAGATCGGATAAAAACGCCGTTATTCTCTCAGGTGTATTTTTAATTAATCAACGAGGAATTTATTTGCATTAAAAATACATAAATTACGCGGAACACACACTAAAAAGCCACCATTCATTTCCGTCCGTGACAATATAAAGCACATGATTATCTTAAAGGCACAAAGTAGGCTCCTTGAAGCGCTCATCGACTAGGTGAACTGACGACATCGTCAAGGAGGTTGGGTCCCAATTGATGCAGAGACGCCAGAGAAGGGCTTACAGGCGGAAGATGGAGGAGGCTTACGTCCAGAGATTTTAATATTTTATATTTTCTACTATTAACCATAAACACTTTTACTAGAAATAAATGATAATATTATCCTAAATTACTATCACTACGCTGCCAAAATATGGATATCATGGATTTATGATCATTCAGGCGCGACAATAGTATCAAATTATCGTTAGGTTACCTCTCTAGCCATATTCGCTGCTAACTGCTATTTGCAACCTACCCTGAGCTGCTCGATAATTTTGTCACATATACGTGCGTATATATTTGAACGTTTTAGTTTTACTTTACATAAATTTTGTATAGTTTGAGTATTCTATTCGAATGCTGCCTGTTAGGGCCTTCGTTTAGTAATACCTAAACTATTAAATTTAAGTATTATTTGTATTAAAGCGTTGGTTTGATTTAATCAAATAATCATTAAGTATTTAGACGTTTTTTTTATTTTATTAGAAAGAAAAAGAAATTTATGTAGCGGTGGAACACAAAATGGTAACAAATTTCTCCGTCCACTGAAGACATTTATTACAATAATATACAACTTAAAAATAATATTAACTAGATTAATTTTTTAATGATATCCTTTAATTTTTTTTAAAGGCATGATAATCAATCAATCATCATTATCTTAAAGTGTTGGTAAGTGTGGCAGTAGGAATATGGTATTGAGCCTGGGCCAAGTGTCGAGGTACACTTGACTGTTCAAGAGTAGTAAGAAAATTAAGATTATTATTTCTTATTAATAAATCAACAAATATCGATAGACCGATCGACTTTGTATATGTTTCGTAAGAAAGGTTAGTATGACCGTTAACGAACAATTATTCAGATTTAAAAAAAAGTTTTATAAATTAAAATTATTTACATATATATTACATACAAATTATTTACATTATTTTATTTTGTATATATTAGAGTCTTCGCTTAATCTCTAACAGATATTGAATAATAATCTTAATTCAACAAAAATCAAGATGTTTAGTCATACTTATTCCTGTCCTTTTTGATAGACACTAACTTACAATAAAGTAACTTACTAATTTTCAATAAGGCATTGATCTCTATTCATCACAACATTTAAAAAACTGATAGAATTTCTTACAACGGCGTAATATATTAGTTGAAAAGGGTGTATGTTTACTGTTTAATAACACATTACAACTCAGCGGCATTCATTTATTTCCATTTCGGTTTTAAAATGTATTTTTAACGTAAAATAAAAGAATAACCGCAAATTGGTTATCAAAAACGAGAAATATAGGTACAATGGGCAGGCCATTGTTTTTCTTCCGTTGCGCCGAGTGAAGCGGTTCGCACATGACCTACTAACGTGGAAAATACGTAGAGACCTCTGTAAAAAAATAATTTTCCCTTTTCATAATTTTTCACTCAATTAAGTAGGGAAGTATTAAAATTCAATAACTACTCATGTATTATGTTTAAAATTAAGCAAATAAAAGAAAATTTTATTTAAAAAAGTAAAATTTAACTATTATATCTGCAAGTAGGAATTTAATCACTCAAAACCATTTTATATATCTCATTATTCAACAAAACCTAAATTCTAAAGATTAAATGAGTGTCAACAATAGTTTACAACTTTCGAAACTCGTCTTGGAATATAAATTGGTTTTACATAAAATTAATTACCGTCTTCAGGCAAATAAGTCTATATCAAGCTTATCAAGACTATGCCTATCAAGCCTTTGTATATCAGTAGATATTAAACTATTATTAACGAATTTTTTTTTTCTAGAACAGGGGCCAAACTGGCAGAAGATTCACTTGATGTTAAGGGATACCGCCGCCCATGGACACTCTCTATGCCATGGCTCGCGAGTGCGTTGCCGGTCTTTTAAGAATTGGTACGCTCTTTCCTTGAAGGACTCTAAGTCGAATTGGTTCAGAAATACTTCAGTGGGCAGCAAACAAAATTGAGGAAAGAAGGTTAAAAATTGTGTATATATATCGGTGTATTTTAATAGACAACGCATAGAGCGCTTACGATACCATAGAAAAAATAAGAAATTCGAATAATTTAAAACGAAGGAATTGAATCATATCCTTAATAAAATTATTAAAACTAAAATTCAGTCGTTGGCAGTTCTGTTTGTAGCCCAATCGCATTAACGAGCTATTTTTTCGCAGATCTTGATTGCTTTAACCCAGTTTAAGGCAGACTTTCGTTTAATTTCGTTTTATATTTTTGAACCACAAGTGATCAACTATTTTAATATCGTAACACGCAATTAAACAATTAATGTTATACTGAAGCAAGCCATATTTGTGTTTGTACTTAAAATTTATTATTTATTTATTATAGAAATATATACATTAATTATCCTTACAGACTATGCTAATACAATAATGTCGAGAAACATTAAATGAAATATAATAAAGTACATATATAATTTACTAATTAGTAGAATTTATAGTGTATAAACAATTTGCGTAAGGGGTGTCAGGAAACTTGGTAAGTCACTTGATACATCACTGATAATTGCACCGATATGGGGACCTACAAAATTGTAATCATACCACAATCTCACATACACGACTGTTTTAAAAAAAACTAGGAAGACGCAACTACGCAAAGGAAATCGCCGACTTTTCTTATTATAATACTGAGCTTATTGCACTAAATTATAACAAAGCCTTATCAACACTTCCACGTGTGAAACGGTCCTGAGCTTAAGTTTGTTTCTAAATCATCTTTAGTTGAGATTGCAACTTCACACATACGATATTTATGCAAAGCTTATTAATTTGTTATGTGTGCAGACTGCGTTACTTTAAATCCGTCCTAAGTAAATAAATACATTTGCACATGGAGGGAAATCTGTAACAGTAACGTACTACGTAACATTTATTAAATATTCAATGAAATAATGGAATGGGCATAATTGTTAAGAGAATAACTAGTTGACGCCTTTTTGTGTGGAAATTTATTCGATATTGTAAGCATTACGTCATCATCGAGGGATGGTTCAACCCAAAATGGATTTTAGCATGGATCTTTTTCTTTAATGACAATTCGCCTTCCATGATGATGATTAGGTCTAAGACACTTTCTACTAGCTCATAGCACATTGTTCTTTCGCGGAATAAACATATTTTTATTAAAATGGGGTTTTCTGACACCTCTGGCACATCAATCAAAAATGTTTTGATTGATGTGCTATGATGTGTTACTCTATAGCGAGTATCTTTGATTTTATATTTTAAGTTAATTAGACGCAAGCATGATTCATAATATGAATGCCTATAAAAAATATAGATTGCCTTATTAGAGCTACCGTATAAATTTAAAATCCAATAAAACAGTACTGAAAATGCCCGTAGACCATTTATGTTCAATTATATTTCGTTATTGTCGATACAATTTATGTTGTAAACTGTAAATGAATAAACTGTATTTTATTGCTACTGACATTTTATCCAACATGCTGGAATTAATTAATTTTATGAATTGAAAATGTACAGTATTGATATATTTTAAATAATAATTAGGTAACGCACAGGTAATCATACATAATCTCGTCTCGTCTCGCGGTCTCGTTTAATCAAACATTTATAATTTTTTAACTGCTGACAGGGGCCTATTCTGAAGGTTTTTCGTGTTTAAAAATATTTAAAAATGCAAAGAACATACCTTTGTCGTATTGTTAAACTCCTCTCTCGGGTTTTATAAGTTGTCACCGAAGAGGTTCAAGTATACATATACAGTGGAATCTCGATAACTCGAACCTCGTTAAGTCGAAAAAAATTGGCATTCCTTTCCGCTGAACCCCTAAATATGTATCTCGATTATTTAGACTTTGTAACTCGAACAAAATGTTATGTCCCTACGAAGTATTGATAATACATATTTATACTCTATAACTCGAATTTCAATATTATAAAATTTAAAAAATTACATAATAATATAATATAACAATATAATATTGAAATATGTTTTTGTCTTGTACACGTGCAATGAATGGACATTCATAAAAAAATATATATTACAAAACTTAAGTTGAATTGTTATTCAAATTTTACTCTACAAATCGAAAAACACACTTAGAAATCGCGCCTCTGTAAATCATATGTATCCCGAAGTTCTTGTTAAGTCGAAAACTCGTAAGCTCGATTTTTTTGCTCGTTCTCTTGATATTCGAGTTATCGAGATTCCATTGTACATACTTTTATGTATGTACTTGAAGCTCCCCAGGTAAGTACTCCTTGTAACTATTATGTCCACACATTAATGCCAGCTAGGTGGCGAAAGACATCAAGATTCATTGGCATCCAACATGGGGCGAATCAGGTTAAACATATATCTCACGTATTTTACAAATTACCATTTATCAATAACGGACACTTATGTTATAAGTTATCATTTTTATTACTGCTCACAGCGTAAATTAATAAATATCAATCGTAAATAGGTAAACACTCTGTAATATTCAACTGCAATATACAGTTATTTTGCTTAATACTTCAAACGACTAAACTTGACTACTTAACTTCGAAAATTAGTTACAAATATTTCAATTTTATATGAAATTAGTAAATTAATAGACATCCGATAACCCACTTGGCGCGTAAAGCTCTCTTGTCTGCCAAAGTACTTAAGATATTATTACTGTATTGAAATTATACAAATATTTATAGGGTTATAATATGGCAATATCGCCATGGTGTAGTTGTTAACGCAGGTGGCGCACCAGCTCGAGTACTCTAGAACTTCCAATTGCGGTATCAAAGCCGATTTCGAGGTTTTTGTATGCAGTTTCGATGTAGTACTCTCAATATCCGTAGCGCTTTTGTACCAAGCTTGGGATGGCGCGATAATAATACTAAATGTCATAACCGCTATTTTTGCTCCATGTCAAGAATCGTACCAATCGTACCATGAAAAGCAGCCATGGTGAAAAACTTAGAAAGACGCCTTTCAAAGACAATGTAATAATATATCTAAAACACATCCAGCAGAGAATTAAGGCAAGCGGGAACGTTTATCAAACAGTTGTGAGTTGTGACCTCTCGTAGTTTAATTAAAATTTTAATTTATCGTGAAAGCAGCCGCGTATGGCGCGACCGAGACTCAGCGAGCAATTTACGCTTATCTATGGTATTTCTTATGATCATTTTCGAAGTTCCACTAATCAGTGTAACTTGATTTTAAATTACCCGATTCGTTTAATCACAAAACTGCTTTCCCAAATTATTTACATATTTTAAGGAGTTTATTTGATAGTTGTTTTTTTTAAGTTTACATATGTATATGAAATTTATGAGTTTGCTGCTTTGTGTTTTTAATCAAAATATAATCATTTTGCTTGTTAATTAATTATTTAATTAGCATGTTTAACAAACCGTATACTTCAAATTTTGGACATTAATAAGAATTCATAACAACTGCTAAAACTTATGTATCCTACGAGTCGGTACTAATAATAAAACATTTACTGTGTAAACAATTTATTTGCAGAAATTATTTTCATGCTTATAAGAGCAAGAAAATGGTCGCCGCCGGTCGGGATAACATTTTTGTTACTTAGTAAAATAAAAACGATTGAAGTGTGTAACATCAGTCTTTCGGGCTCTGTAAGCAAACAAGATTGATGACATTTTGATAAATAGGGATAGCAGGATCGCGTAAACACAAAACTTTTGCGTACTTAGAGATCATTCATACATTACAAACAGACTTTATGGTTCGTATGGTACGGTTACATTTTAATATGTTTCATTGATTTTTTTCCCTGATAGGCAAGTAGTGATCACTGATAAACCTTTTGTGCCAGACTCGTAGTCAATTTTTGGATTAAGAATGATTGCTGATGAACATCGGTCATCAAAATTTACTATGAAGGTCCAGCGGATTTATCGCCAGTACTTTGGCAGGTACTATAAATAATCATCGAAACAGGTATATTTACTGCACTGATAAACTCGAATTAATATTCAGGATTTAAAAACAGCTAATTTAAATTGGTATGGCATATATTCTTAACCTAGAAAAAAACCAAGTTTGAAAGAGGCTTTCTATGCTATTAAATTTTATAAATATATTTAATATTTATTTGTAAAATAATTAGTAAATTTAGGACTGTGTGTGATGTCGTAAGCTTGATAACTAAATAAATAAATAATATATTAGATGGAAACGTTGTCCTGAAAACTATGAACTTATTTTCTGTCTGTGTATACGATAAAAATTACGTAAGTAATCACTTACGCAAGCTCAGCCCTTTTAGTCTATTGATTGCTAACGTATTGCAAATTTAAAGGTAAAATTACTCAAACAATTTTACGAACGAATGAAATCTAGGAACTACTCTGATTTGTAGTTACACAGTTCTCCGAAGCTAAAATTTCATTTTAAAGGAAGGCTAGTAAAATTCCCCTTTGTCGTTGACGGAATTGTGGCCAACAATGCATCAGTTGGATACGAAAATTGAGAAATGGGAATACTGTTCCGTTTCTTTGTGCCACGGTAGGTATTTAGTTCTACTTTGAAATATATTCACGAAATTTTAAGGGGCAAAAGAAGTAGGTGGAGTAACTACACCTTTCCGTACCGCACTGTCGTCACAGTGACATAAAAGTAACATATTTTCTACTCAATTGCATTTTTACCAACTACATACATTTTGCATCAACGTAGTTTGAGAGCTATTTGTTAGTGTCTAGTTAAATAAATATGGAAAAGTTTACGTATCGCCGCATGACCTATATAATACAATTAGTGCAGTAGTAACTGTTGTATGGGGTTAATGAGTCATGTGATCATGGAGAACCATAAGCCAGCCGTGGTTATGTGTCCTTCAGGGGTATTTTTATAACATACTAGTGGACCCGACAGACGTTGTCCTGCATGATATTTCAAGCGATTAGTAAAGCAAAGTATGAAAGTACCGACTACAGCGCCATCTGGCGGGCTGATTTGTGTATCTAAACCATTCCCAGATCCTCTTGAACACACACAAACAATTTCATCAAAATCGGTCCAGTCGTTTGAGAGAAGTTCAGTGACATACACACTCATAGAAGAATTATATATATAAAGATAATAAGCTATAAAAACTCAACTGAAGCGTACGAGTGGGGTATACTGGACTGAACTGGTTTTCAGGCTATAAAAGCACGGCGCGCAATATGGTCTCACTCACTTCTTCGCCGCTCGCACTAAATAATATAGACGTTACTTATAGTTATTGTTATTGAATTTGTGGTTAGGTGTTTTTTATTAATTAATAGAAATTGTGTGGTAAATTTTGTGTTTCTAATTTGTTTTGTTTTCGTAATTTTATTTGTTAATATCTTACTATATATAATTACAATTAGATTCATTCGTTAGGTATCATAATAATGCTTCTAGGATATCATGGTATTTATTGTCTTTGATTTTCTCTCTCTAAATATTTTAACACATCTTAATATTGAACACGGTTTTTTTTCGTGGGTAAATGCGTTACGCATACTCACACATACACATACTACGTCCCGCGGCGCAACTGTCTTGTTGTGGAGGACTATGTGGGACTCGGTACTGTACTTACCCACGAAAACCCCACGGCGCCACCAGCAATCGCCCGAAGCAAGACACGGTAACAACGCATGCTTGTCCGCATCCCGCACCGCGATCAGCCGTTGAAATCACGACCCCCGATGGCCATAAATTATGTGGGGTGGACCTTGGCACAGCAAGAGCCATACTCACATCGGCCTATTCACCCTGGTTTGTAGAGCTGGGGAAGGTAGGGTGCAATGCTTGCACTGATGCCTCAGCATCCCTTCTTTTGGATACATCTCTGTGCATTTGGAACGGCGACGCGGATCGGCCGTGGGATCGACCACCGGCCCACTGGCCCTCTCCATGATCATTCTTACAAAAATACTTCACTTGTCTTCAATCATACGTTCATTATCCTGTATCAATTCATTTTTAATTATTAATAATTAGAAAGTAGTCATATAAAAGCAGATTACATTTGTAAAAGATCTGATAGTAATAATTTAATACCTACGTGCTTCTCCGTAACTTTTGCTAAAACTTTGATTTAAGCATAAAGTTTTCATCTTTCGAGCAAACTAGGCAAGTGTATAAGAAATTGTTGAACCCGAAAATATGGCGCAAAGTTAACACGTGTTACGAAAGATTCGGTGCTTTATACGCATTTTTTACAAATATTGTCTCAGCTTTTTAATTATTTGATATTATAATATTATATAACATACAAAACATGGTTTAGTAATAGTTTAATTTAGCAGTGGTCAGAGACATCAACGATATCGGTTCAAATGGTTGAGACAAAGTCCGGAAAAGATTTCTCAGCGAACACACTTGAGCACTATAACAAATCCTGCGTAAGTAGCTAGTCTGAATAGAGATAACCCTCGCCGTGTCAAAATTATAATCAAACAGCAAGCTTACCAAGTAATTTCAATGACGATTACGATCTCGCAATTCAATCTCCTCTTCAGATTACTTATGTCATGGTACTCATTAACATAGTGCCAAATCCAGCTTATTATTGGTCAATCGTTGGAAAACGGTATAGATTTACAGGGAAACCCTGTTGATGTATACATACGTCCATAGAAAAACCTTGCTTTTGTTGTTCTTACAAATGGTAATGAATATTCTAAAAATATGTTTTTTTATACATAGAAGCCAGGCCCGCGATCATGTAGATCTGTGGCCGAGAAGCTAGGCAGCAGGGGAGTGTCTAATCTCCCCTTTCCTAAAATGGGGTTTTATTTGCTGAAACTTAGGTCTGGTGGGCTCGGCCTCTCTCGCCGGGCCCGGACGACAATCATTTCGGAAATATCCTCATTATATTTATGGGCGAGTCGGAGCCCGCTGTTAAGTTTAGTTTTTGGGAAAGATTTTTATTTTACTTGTGGTAATTATAATATTATATCGAGAGCAGTGTTGGCCTAGTAGCTTTCGCGTGCGATTCTCATCCCTGAGGTCGTAGGTTTGATCCCCGTCTGTGTACCAATGGACTTTCTTTTGACGACATTGGGTGAATTGAATTACGTAAAAACAAACACAAAAGAGATTTTGGATGTTTATTTTTCAGGAAGCTAACGATTCACAGCATTGGTGGGATACATAGGTAAAATAGTTGGCCGAAACGCTCATTTTCCTGAAATGCTGATATTTTAGTAGAAAGTACAACAGCATAAGTACCCAAATATAAAAATGGGAAAACCAACGGTATCAACATCGCTTTGGGGCAGTATTTAGTAAAGCGAGTCATTTACAAACTATTATAACTAGTTACACACCCTACTAAATCACAATTTCTAATTATGTCAAAAATTATCACATTTATGTTATGTACAAAGTAAAAAAATATCTTCATACTTTGTCTAGTATAAAATTAAGCTGCTTCGTAACAATTGTATGTAACAAAACAATCAAAATATGTAACTTAGATATGAAATACCACGCGTTAATTAATATTAATTTTAGTAAAACAAAACCATAAGCTGTCGACAAGGGTCGTATAAACTGCGATTTATATTTCAGCTGATTGCCTGTTTAAAAGTATTTAATAATCTTAAAACGCTTATTAACTGTCAAATAAAATGTATTGTTTCTGATAGTCCTCCAAATACTTCACACGCTGAACTTGATAAATTTAATACAGCGCTCTCTAGTGTGAAATAGCGAAAATGTGTTGAACGGTTATTAAGTCGATTATGCTCAACCTATTTTTAAAAAAAATTGGGAATCTCCCGGATATTATATTGATGTATATCTAAAACAAGATGGCTGGCAGGTAAAGCCATATAAAATTGTAATCTATATTAAGTAGACTTTTTTTTTCAATTGATAAGCCTCGGCGAAAAAGCGATTGCCGGTCTCGCAACCAAAATTCGCCCGACAATCGCTCACTTATCTCGCTTCGAGAATAACGTACTAAATATTTGCATTCAGATTTTTTTATTCCGTATACAATCTTAAACAACATTAAAAACGTCTAAGACAAGAAAAATTTAAATGTCTATGTTATTCTAGTTCTTTCAACCCTATATTATTACTAAGTACGTCAAACATAGATTTCACTGGAAAGGAAAATAAGTTAAATTTACAATAAACCAACAATTAAATAACAAAATAGGATTTTAACTGTAAACGTTTAAAATAGATATAAACAAAAAAATATAGTAGAGAATGTAGCCACAAAATACAACGATTCTTGAGTTTCAACAGTTATTTAGACAAAAAGCACAGACCAGCGGTTTATAAAATTATGTCACAAGCCTATTTGACTTAGGAACTGGAGCCTTGAATGTGGCACTATATTTAAATTTGACTTTAATTATTTTTATCACAACTATGGTCGTACGTTACAATAACTGTAGTTTTACGAAACAGGCATCAGCTGATACATTCAACCACCATTTAATTTTTATTTAAGATACTTAACATTGCTATGTCTAAACTTTTAATAATTTTAAATATTTAACACAAAACTGGACAACCTTTATAAGGAGTGAAATTTTGTATAGTCCCACGAGATTAACCTTAAAATTATCGGATTCAAAACATTTAATTTACAAAATAATGTTATTTACAATTTAATTGTGCATATACATGAATATATTTTGCGGACTTATACTGGGACTGATCTAGATACCTAAAGAAAAAATAATCACTGAATAATCCGCGGATATTTGTGCTGAGACTCAATTCAAATGTATAAGCCGTAGGACAATCGGTATCGTTGCGAAATCCTTGAATATTGCGAGAAACGTCTTAATTTAATTATAAGTAAAAAAACGTCTTAATAATTATAAGTAAAAAGTTGTGTAACATACACAACTTCTTGATAGCCCATTGCTCTTTTGATGTTAATTAATCGAAACTTAAGCAAATTAAAACTAGAATTATTATTAGTTAATACATAAAAACCCCGAAAACCAGTCACCCATTTCGTCAATTAACACGTCGTATCTCCATTAGTGATCAAAGGTTAACAATTTCAAAATTAAATTTTATGGAAATTTCGCAAAAACGTTTCCTTTTGCCCTACGACAAAACAAAGCATTAGAGATCAGAGATCAACCTAATTTCGGCCGCTCCCCGTAACCCAAAAAATAATTCTCTAAAAAGCAATAAAATAATTCTCTAATTTGAACTGTTTAAGGGCACTGAAATGCGTTTTGTGACTGTGATCAATAAAATCAGGGGACACGGTCTTTTTACATAATTCAAACCTATTTACAAAGTACGCCACGTACAAGTCCCTTATTTATAATTATTTACAATGACTATTTATATAAATTATTTTAAGAGCATTGCATTATCGTGATCTAATTATCTCATTGTTCAACATAAATTGCGCTCAGACATACGCACGCATACATACGTATGTTCAGTCAAACTATTGAAACCTAAATTTTGATGTAGACATTTTAATAAATCCGTATCTAAGTCAGTCTTGGAGTGAAGGAAACTAATCATTTACATCACAATCAAATGCTGAATAGCTCGATTTGAACTTGTGTGCTCATTCCTATTACTTATCGTATTGATATGAGTTAATTGGGAATTCCATACAGTTTTTTCAAATAAGGTTATTTACCACACGAATCCATAATTCACTTAGAGTCAAATGAAAGAAATATGCGAAGCTCTTTCGCCAATGTTTTTGGTATTTTTAGGTTTTTTTTTTTTTTTTTTTTTTGCTTTTTATTTTTACATAACATTTACTGATTTTGAACTAAACATAAATGGCACTTGTAATTTATACATATTTTGGCTGTGAATTAATATTATCGCAATAGATGGAATTCCCACGTTATAATCTCTTCGTAACTGCACTTTCAATACAGATTATTTTCTATGCTGGATGTACCATTTGCACCTTTGCAAAAGTATTCTTATCTAACACCAATTCACTGGGCCTAAATCAGTGCAATCCTAAAAAAGTGCAATCACTTACATTTATCGTTATGAACCCTTCGCACACTTAACTGTCCGGCGTGGCGGACGAGCTCACACTCTCGGGCATCCGGCTCGAAGGACCAAGCGATCTTCAGTTGGTTCTATTTATCCGTCGCTTCAGGGGGGGCACCGCCGAAATCTAACTGATAGCCCCCCGCGCGGGTCATTTCTTCCATACTAGGTTCTTTGCATTCATGTCCGGCGTGTCCCGCAGCGCCGCAGTTCCAGCAAGAGAGCTTGGGGGGCGCGTATAGGACGGGCACGTATCCTGCGTAGGGGGCAGGGGCGGGATAAGGCGGCGGTTCACCATTCGCGAAAGGCGCGGGCGGCGGACGGTACGCGGGAGGCGGCGTGGGGTACGGATAGGGGCGCGGGTACTGTATGAAGGGCACGGGCGGGGCAGTTCCGGGGGGCGGTGCGGAGGGCGTGTGACGACGCTGCGGGGGCGCAGGGGTCCCGGGGGGTGTGGATCCCGTACTTGAGGAGTCCGACGAGGTCGCAGGGGGACAGTAGGCTGCCCGTCGTCTCACCCCGTTTAGTTTCTCCAGCGACCGGTACTGGTGTACCGCACTGATTTCACGGAGACGTTCCTCGCCGATTGTATGTCGCAACTGTAACGTAAATCAACAATTTCAGTACCATGTTATACAGCAGCATTAAGATATTCAATTACGAATTTATCCAATATTTTGAAAATGGGTCTTCTAAAATGTTATTGTATAAGAAATGTGACCATTCTTTATTCACTATTATAAGCTGTGGCCACTTTTCACATATACAGAAAAACCAACTAAACTCCGTTTGTGTGGTTCCACTAGTGTCATGATTCATCAAAACATTTTTATTACAAACATACATATATTTTCACCAGCACACCTGTTCCAGATGACCCTTTTAACCTATACACTCCTTATGTAGAGTAAAACATGTCTCACCTCTCCAACAGAAAGACTGTCAAAGTTAGCAGATAGATGTTGTATAGGCGGCTCTGGCAGCGGCGGTGAACGGTCACGTGATAAACGGCGACGAGATCGAGGCGATGCGGCACGACTGTCCCCAGGAGAAGATACTAGTGGTGAAGGTGGAGGACCACCAGTTGCTTGGTAATTTATTACCTGAGAATCATAATAGAACTTATAAATATTAGTATTTATAGAAGAGCACTGTAAAATAGAAGTCTAAAGAAACACAGAAGCAACATGACACATGGTACAACAAAAATACTATTGAATTTTATGGTTAAATCTAAATAAGCATATTAAGAATATTATTTTAAGGTTATTTACCTCCATTGGCGGATTAAGTGGAGATACTATAATATTAGCTGGCCATGTGTGCGGTCCTATGAATTCGCCTATGTTATATTGTGGTATTGGCAAACCAGGCGGTGGATGAGGCACATCAGGTAATATCTGCAGTCCGCCCGTATTGAGCACTGGTGGTGAACTGATTTCTGGCACTGCTTCTGAGCTGTTGGGCTGGAAAATAAATGATTAACATTAAAACTGTTGTAGTTGTTCCAATATATTTCATACTAGTTGTCTTGTCTATTAACTGCATCACCTTAGTTTTACGGGATGAAAATCACATTTAATCTGTCAACCTTAAGTTATTTACTCATTATATCTCCTGTCCATTTTTATCCATATAATTGAAACTTTAATTTGTGCTATTTCTATCCCACGCTCAGAATACTAACACTTCACAAATGCAAGATATATGCAATTAATATTTCAGCCCATATACTGTTAACTTAAATAATAATTTAATGCAGTAGTGTTAATATAATGATAATATACACTGCTTACATTTTAAAGTAAGAACAACTTCCTAGAAACTTGTTCTATTCTCTTATCTGTGAAAGGTTATCAAACTTTATTGATGCTGATGATTTCTATCAGAAATTTAAATATTTTATTGTAAACTTTCTAATAAGAAATTGTCAAGTGCAATTTTATAAATTTAGTATATTGCATTATTACCGGTATAATAAATGAATTTGTACTTTCCGAAATGAAACAAACAGAAATGCTACTTATCACCATAACTACAACAAAGAAAAGAAAGAGATACGATTCTATTACCTGAACTCCAGACGTCTTCACAAACATTAAACCAGGAGGAGGCCCCAAATTTGGTATATTTGGAGGTGGAATTGACATGTTTAGAGTAACATTGGATTGAGTATGGCAACCACTCACTGGGACTACATTGAGATGTTCTTGATGCTCTTGAAATTGTAGCCGTTGATCTTCCAATTTCAGCTTATCTAATATTTCACCAAAATGTGACTTTTGGTCAAATGTAAATGCTGGATGGTGAAGAGCCATAGTATATAACAGCAATATTTCTTCAAGCAGATCGCCATATAGACCTTTGAGAAGGCCACTTTGTTCTAAGTTTACCATGGCATTGTACAATGTTGTAGCACATGCAAAATTACATGACCTTAACAGAGAGACATAAAGTGCCATTTTTCGTCGTGTTCTGGAGTCTGTATCAGCTCCTCCAATATCGGCGGCAAGATCTGTTGGATTATTGGCCCTAAGTTCCGCTCCACGCAACTCCTGAAAGTCTCGTTTACCGAGCTCTTCTAAGTACGTCCCGATAAAACGTAATTCGAATGGCAAGCACATATTTAGTAATGTACACATTGCGTCTATACGTTTATAGCTTTCCAATTCTTTAAACCATGATACCACGTCCTCTTTGCAAACCATTTCCAGAACACATTGAAATTTAATGAAAAGAATCAACCGGTCCCTTGTGGCCGTGGCGTCTTAGACTTTTATAACTTTTTGCACAAACTATTTTTGTGACAAGATGGAGAAAATCCAAATATTTTCAATTGTAACATTAGTAATTTAAAACTTTAGTCTTCTATCACAATTTCCTAGGTACAGTATATTGGTTAGGCAACTACGAGCATTGCTATTTGCTAGTAGTTTTGGTTTGTTTAGAATCTATGGTTGGTACTTAAACGTACTGCATGTAAAACGTCAAAAATTTCCCAAAACTCGTATTAAATTATCCATATTATGTAAAGTGACCAACTATTTTTTGTTCAAAAAGAGGACACTTTGCAAGTATTTCAAATAGTGAAAAAAAGAAGAAAATAAAGATACAAACTTAGTTTTCTTTTAAAAACATGTTTTTCTTCGGAGTGGATTTTTTTTTTTGCTAAATGAGGATGTTCTTCTAATAATGGCCTAATCGCTTATAAGTGATCTCTTCTAGGCAACCTTTATTGGAAAAATAAAATTAAATAAGGTAAGAGCAAGATGAAATCATTTAAACATAATATAGATAAAAGAAAATGACCATCATAGTTTCTAAGTTATGTTAAGGGATACGAGGTGGACAATAATGCTTGTACTACAGTAGAGATTTTACTTAATTTACTTACTGCTGTTTCCGTAAAGGCTTTCGTTTAAATTACTTTACTTAAACGGTTTAATGTTTAGTGACAATTTGTAAGGCTATCTGTTGTTAGAAAACATTTTTCACAAGAAGTTACTTAAAGTGGTCACACCACTTTAAGTACTGAAGTCTGAAGCTACACCACGATCTGCTATTACAAGTCGCAACTTTTTTATTTCTCATACCTATACGGTGCGTAAGGGATCAGCATCGTTAACGGTACGTCAATAATTTTGATTAAAACTGTATAACTTAAATGTATGAATATGTATTATAGTCGGTAAAAGAGAACCATTAAGTATGTGATAACAATTTAAAAAATCAATAAAAACATTTTTATCTTAATTATTTTTGAAATTACAGGTAAAAATTTAATGTTCATTATATTACATTGCTCTCGAAATATTACTGAAATCGTGGGAAAAGTACAACAAATCACTGACATTGGGTAATGTCTATACAATCACAGGTTAAAATTGTATTACAGATGATATTGCTATTGAAAACGAATAAAAAAACAAAAGGAATCCATTATAACATATTTTTGGTAAAGTATCATCAAAATCGTTTGGTTTCTCGTTTTGTCAGTTGGAGTTTGCATTATTTATAATGTAAATGCTTAGTAACTAACAGAAAATGTTGTTCTTGCTTTAATCTGTATCAATAGCACATTCCATAATGATTATTATCTATGATCAGACAGCAAAATTACTGACAATGTCAACGTTTACTTCTGTTACTCGGCATATTTTTGACATGATGATTTGAAGAATAATCGAATTAATTTCGAACAACTATATTGTTAATTATTAGTCAAACAAAAACGTTTTTGTATAAGTGATATTACTACAAAAAGTTATAATGGCTCCAGTTGAACAAGATGTTGAAATGAAGAACGTTGATAGTCCTGCAGCAGCAAGTGACGCCGATGCGAATGAGGTAAAAAAGGATGCTGATGTGCTCACAGTTCAAGACCTCCGGGAACATGTGAGGCAAATCGACAAAGCAGTAACGTCAAAGGAACCAAGATTTGCGTTAAGAGTACTTCGATCGCTTCCAGGTACCAGAAGAAAACTAAATGGCAATGTTTTACGTGCTATTATAAACCAACTCTATCCGGCTGGAACTGAGAAAGAAACTATAATTACCTTTGTTGAGCAACCTCTACCTGGTTCTGTGGAGATTGAAGCACCGCGGGCCCGAAGTGCTCCTAAGCCTCCAGTTCCAGAAGTTGATGCCTATATACATCTTTTGGTGTTAGTGCGTATGCTTGACACAAATAAATTGGAAGAGGCAACAGAATGTTCACAGCAACTGATTTCTAAAGTAACGGCTCAGAACAGGAGGACATTGGACCTCATTGCTGCCAAATGTTATTTCTATCATTCCCGAGTCTTTGAACTCACTAACAAATTGGATCTTATTAGGGGCCTACTTCATGCTCGCCTCCGTACTTCAACATTACGTAATGATTATGAGGGACAAGCTGTTTTAATAAATTGCCTTTTAAGGAACTATTTACACTATGCTTTATATGATCAAGCTGATAAATTAGTCAGCAAATCTGTTTTTCCAGAAAATGCTAGTAACAATGAATGGGCTAGATTCTTATATTACTTAGGAAGAATAAAGGCTGCTCGTCTTGAATACAGTGATGCTCACAAACATCTTGTACAAGCCTTAAGGAAGGCTCCACAAACAGCTGCTGTTGGTTTCCGTCAAACTGTTCAAAAACTTGCTATTGTTGTGGAACTTCTCTTGGGAGATATCCCTGAAAGGGCCATCTTCAGACAGTCACAGTTGAGAAAGGCCTTAGCACCTTACTTCCAACTTACTCAAGCCGTGCGGCTAGGTAATTTGCAAAGGTTTGGTGAAGTTTTAGAGAATTTTGGACCTCAATTTCGCTCTGATCACACATTTACTTTGATTCTCCGTCTGCGTCAAAACGTTATCAAAACTGCAATAAGGTCTATTGGCCTGTCATACTCTCGCATTTCTCCTAAAGATATTGCTCGAAAACTTGGTCTTGATTCTTCTGAAGATGCAGAGTTTATTGTTGCTAAAGCTATAAGAGATGGAGTAATTGAAGCAACCATTGATCCAGAGAAGGGTTACATGAGCAACAAGGAAAGTTCTGATTTGTACTGCACTAGGGAGCCACAGTTAGCCTTTCATCAGCGTATATCATTCTGCTTGGAACTCCACAATCAAAGTGTTAAAGCTATGAGATATCCTCCAAAGTCATATGGTAAAGAATTAGAGAGTGCTGAAGAAAGACGGGAACGGGAGCAACAAGACTTAGAGTTAGCTAAGGAGATGGCAGAAGAGGATGATGATGGCTTTCCTTAAATTTTCTTAAAACACTCATTGTCTTTGCAGTAGTTTTATTTTTTTAATACAAATTTTGTAATTGTATTAACACTTGCATTCATAAACATAATTAAATATTTCATTAACAATTATAAATTTGTTATTCTTACAACTCCACCTTTTTAAAATAAAAAATTTGATTTCATTCTAAAAACTCAACTGATCTTACACAAGAAAAAACAAGGAATAGTTAGACAGTGTACTTGTAATAAGATTGACTAAACTTGTAAAAAAATATGGCAGAAGGGGATTTTAGGGAGACAAAGTTATAATACATTTTACTTTAAAATATCATATATATGATTATCTACATTACTAACTTAATTGTTAGTAATTATATTTTTTTTATATGTAACTCTTCAAAGAGATCATAGCTGTATAATGAAAAACAAGCATCAGAATGAAGAAATGCCATGCAATGTCAAACATTGAGATATCGGTATCTTAGCAACAGTTCTTATTTTATCAATATTATAAGTAGATTGTTTTGTAGTTTATTGAGTTTCTGGTGCAGAGTTTCATAAGCAGAGGTGTGGAAGTGATTTTAAATTTTGTTTTATATAACAATGGTAGAGTTTACAGCAGCCCAGCTCGAGAAGCTAACAGAATTGATGAGAGCTCCAGAACCAGAAATACTACAAGGAGATGATCTTTCTTCAACAGGTTACATACAATTTTAACGCTCATTTCGAAATTGTTAAATTTAACGAAATAGTGCAATTTATTTATCAAATTATTTACTATCAAACAAATAATTCCATAACTTTGAATGGCGAGTCTATTTAAGAAATTTTATACAGTTACTCTTATGTATGTTCTATATCGTTCCGTTCATATTCTGATTTATGTATCGATATGTTGCAAAATATAAAAACACACTTATTGTACTGTATAATAAGTGTGTTATTATATTTAACAAATTATTTGTACACAAGAAATTATGTTGACCCACTTCCCATCTCTGACTCTGCGGCAATAAGAGACATCTATTGCATTTTTTTCTAGACTATCGAAATACACATTACACATCTTATCACGAGTACGAACTTCTACTACTAGAGAGCGCTGATTCATTGAGTGTATGAAGATTGGTTCTGAATATTATATAAGACATATTTTACTCCTCTAAATCTCTTCTATTTAAAATATTTAGAACTTTCTTTATTTTTGTGTATATACTCAAAACTTCGAGTTAAATATTGATAAGAAATAACAAACAAATCAATTTAATTACGGTACGCCTACAAACTTAGTTACATTATTTCTTTTAAAAAGCTTTCCATTCATTTTAGTTATTTTGTGAGAGTTAGAGAGAGTGAGATTAACAGTATTCTATTTCTTAGGTTATGAAATAACTTCAACCAGAAATAGTATTTCCACTATGAAAGAGGTTACAAAAACCCCAAAAACAATTGAAGAATATGAGGCTCTTGAGGCTGAAGAAGCTGATCAATTATCAAAAGTTGGAGCTGGTATTCCAGATAAGAAAACTCCATCGTATACTATGAATTATCAGCAGTCTGTTAGTGCGGAAGATGTTTTTCTCCAGGTACCTTTACTTACGGATGGATATCAATAGCAATTCTTGTTATAAAATTTCGCATTAGTAGATACAATTGCTTTCTAGTATTTTTATTGGTGTGTCTACTATAATAGAGCATAACTTTTCTACTTACGTATCTATTATTACGATTTTTGTTCCTGTTAATGATCATTTCGGCCATCGAAAGCAATGAGTAGTAGGCCGCATACTTGGCTAAATTTAAAATTTTGATGAAGGACGTATAAATGACAAGAAGCATTGAATGTTCCATATATATGTGACACGGATATTATAGTTCATTACAGATCGTGTTCTTAGTAACAGATCTCTGTAACAGTTCATGCGAATTAATATAGCATAAACGCAAGATTAAATAACGTCGTCTTAGTTAAGTTAGTAAAGTTAATATTCATTACATCCATCCATTTTAGATTGGTCCCAAAACACCATCGACGGCTAGCTGTGAAAACCTCATTGTGAGGGTCAAAATGCCCGGTGATAAAAAAGAAAATGTAGATCTTAGCGTTGATGCAACGAGCGTTACTGTCACTTCATCTCAATTTCATCTGAAGCTGCCCTTACCTCATGCGATCAACCCTGACACGTCAAAAGCCAACTGGGATACAACAGAAGAAACCTTGGTTCTTACTTTGAAACTGGATAGGGAATTTGATTTTGTGAACTTCTAATTATTATTATAATGTGTAAAGATTACTTAATCTAATAAACTTAAATACGTAGATATATTTGATGTTTCTTTAATTAGAGTTTAAATAAAATACTTTATTAAGACAAAAATTATACAGTAATTGTTCGTGACGTTAAAAAAATCGTTGCAAATTTAAATGATTTGCGTATTGCGACGTATAAAACATAATTAATTTTTCAATTATTTAATTGTTTATTCTTCTATTTCAAATAGAACTGTACGTAAACTCACTGCAAATGTGTGCATAGTGCATACCCAATGCGAACAAATTAAAATGCTATTACTTTTTTCCATTCAGTGTTATATTTAATAAACACAAGTTATTGTTTTAATTAAAAGCCATCACTATCGTTGACCTATCGTTAACTAGTAGTGTTAGTTATTAAGAGTAATCACTGCTTAAAATGGCGTCAAGGCGCCAATTTATTCGGACACGGTATCAAAGCTCACTTTAATTAAATGACTTATAGCGTGAGAATCGTAGTATGCTATAAACGAGAAGACTTGTTAAACTTTTTGTTTAGAAATACATTTAAAGTTTTAAAAAAAGTATTCACAAATTGTTTTATGGAAAGGACCTTAAACCAAGACTTATTTTTAATCACAAATTTTCACTTATTTTTCTATATATTATGTAATTTGAAATTTCATATGTTATTCTAACGTTCCACTTGTTTTCATAAATTTTACCCACGGCATTTTTAATGTTATATACGTTATATATTATCACACAAAAGTATTCTTAAAGAAAATGGTTTCAAATGCCAATTTTATGCGAAAACATAGATTATAGAAGTTACTGGCATAAAATAACAAATATAAATAACGCACTGAATCTGTGTAATTCAAAAAATGGTGGGAAACTTTTAGAAAAAATCTACTACGATCATATGCGTATAAGTTATAAAATGTACTGAATTGCGTATTAAATTAATTTACCGACTAGGCATTGAGTGGTCAATCATCGTCTTTCCGTTTATTTCAATTCTTACTCTCGCGATACATGGCCGTTACCGCGACTAATATTTAATTCATTAAGATATTAAGATTTACTACGGCAATATTATACGCATAGAATTATATTAATCAATAATAAAATTATTAAGTGTTGATAAATTTTAATTATATTATATACATAGATCAGACACAGGTAAGTTTATTTTCTTAAGTATTTACTATATAATAACTACTTTTATTTAAGTTAAGTATATTTAATCAAAAGCTGACGCTAAAACTTTTAAAATGCATTTCTTATGTATATATGTATTATGAAATGATTTATAACAATATTGATTTACGGTGATATTAAAACCGAAAAAAAATTAAGAAAATAATTTGTTTAGGCATTTTAACATAGGTTAATTTATCTCCCATAAGGTATTCTAATATGGGAATTCTTAACATACATAATTTGTTCACGTGTTCTGAATAAGGTAAATATTGGAGACGTTTTGATAAATGTGTACATTACACTTCATGGAAAGTTTAAGACCCTGAAATTGTTTCAAGGCATGTATTTGGGAGGAATATTAACAAGATTTTGTATATAAATAAAATCATATTATTTACTCTAAATTCAAATGTTCACCTGTATAAACAGTGCTAGACAATTTTTGCTATTGTATACAAATAACAGTAGCAATTTTTAAATATTCTAATAATTCATGTGTATTTTTTCTTTCAGTATTAATGGTAGACACTAAAATAGTAATTAATAGTAATTAATGATGCCTTGGAAATTAATATTTTGGTTCGGTTTGTTCATCTTTTTAAATTCTATTGCAATGTTACAAAGCGTAAGAACTTGGAGCGATAAACGTAAGTATTTTTTTTATATTTAGTTTTATAATCTTATAATAATTTTTTTTTATTTGAAATTATAATAATTTCAATAATGTTTTTTAGAACTCTTCCCTTCGAATAAAATTCCGGAAGATGGCTTGAGTACTCGTAGATCGGTGGTGCGAAGAAAAATAGTACTCTATCATAATTTTTTTCGAACCAAAGTTAGACCAACTGCTTCCAACATGCTGTTAATGGTAAAGCTGTAAAAAGATTTAAACTTATTTACTTTAAATTTGTTTCAAAACGTCTAAATTAATTGTAAGTACGGGCACCCGGTTTAATGTAGCCTGGAGTGGGTGTGTAGGTGACCTCTGTGACCTTTGGCGGGATCGGATAGCGTTTACGCATTTCCATTCCATAAAAAAGTTAATTAAATAATTGCCCGAAGTTTTTAGCCGAACCACTGGCGATATATGACATACTTCGTATATATAAAAAAAACGTTAGTGGCGCTACAACCTCTTTAGGTCCTGGCCTGTGAATGAATCTGTTTCATGATCATTTTTAAATCAAATAGGCAAGTAGGTGATCAGCCTCCAGTGCCTGACACACGCCGTACACGTTTTGGGTCTAAGACATGTCAGTTTCCTTACGATGGTTTCCTTCACCGTTCGAGCAAATGTTAAATGCGCACATAGAAAGAAAGTTCATTGGTGGACAGCCGGGGATCGAACCTACGACCTCAGGTATGAGAGTTGCACTGCTCTACTTCGTATATATAACTATCAAATATAATACTAATCTTGAAAATATTAATTAAGAATACCTACAACTGAAAAATATATATGTATCTCAAAAAGTACTGAACTGATTTCGATGGGACTCAGACTGTTCTCTTAGTTATAATATATTTCATTTAAACCATCATATTCATACGAAATTTTATAGATCATCATGGTTAAATATCCTTAGAACTGATAATTAATCATTTGAAGTCGGATACTAAAATATTTTGCATCAATTGAACAGATTAGTGGAGGTCGTTCTGAATGAAGTTCTCTATTATATAGATAATATCTTAAACTTATATTGCTGTGAACTCCTTTCTCAAACCTTTTCAGTCGTGGCATCCACTAGCTGCTCGTCAAGCTCAAAATTACGCAGAGAGATGCGTTTTCTTACAACACAATGACGCGGCTGAAAACACTGTGCCCTATTTAGGTTCATGCGGACAAAATCTTTTCGTTGCTTCACGGAAGACTCCATGGTATGTATAGCAATTTTGATACTAGGTCGAAAGTACATATATGATAAGTGGGAAATGGGTTTTTTTACTCATAGTTTTTAGTCCGGAGCTTTGTAGATTACAGATTTTGGAGATATGAAAGATTAACATACCAAATTTTCTTTTACTACGTAATTTTTATATTCTTTTATTTTTCTTTCATTCGTTTAACTTTTGTTTTAAGAATTTAACTATATCTCAGTTCAAACAAACAAAATATTACTTACGAGTAGTATCTCTTTTTTATGGAACAGAAGGCCATAAGCTCATCTGGTGAGAAATGAGATGAGAGGCAGAACGCTCGCGACTTTTAATTTCGTGAACAAAAAATTTGAACTTATATAAAAAGCTTTTAAAATAAATAAATTGCATACGTGATTAATACCTCGGTGCGTTTTATTTTTTACTAAATTGGCTTGTTTCCTTATCCGTTTGTATTATATTTTACCTTAAAGTCACGATCTTAACCTCCACATTGTCAGATAATAGGAAATTCGTGAACACCTAATTACAGATTTTACAGACTGACATGTAATGAATTGCCTTTGTGTTTAAACAGTGAACTTGAAATTAGTTTAGCTAGTTATTTTTATTATCTTACAGAGTACCTATTTGTTATATATGTGTGTATGGTTCAATAATATATTTGTTCTCTAATGCGTAAACGTATTATGTACGTGTGTGTTTAATAAATTTAACATTTCCATATTTATTCTTCAATGTTTGGAAGAACGTATTTTTCATTCTATTTAGATATTATAATTTTCCACTACTTAAAGAAATCTTAATACACGACTAAGAATAATCGTTAAACCAAAAAAATCAATTTCATAATGTAATATACATAAATAAAACAAATAAAAACAGTAAACAGCTAGATAATTTTACAACGTTTCCCAAAAAAACAAAGATGTTACATTAAAATTGTGGTTTGATTAATCATGTTAAAATTTATTTATGAGATAACGTATAGAATGCACATACCTAAGAATCAGTTTACAATGGCTCAAAATATTGTAATAAACAGTTGACTATTGTTTTTATTACCAAGAACTTGATTTATATTCACATGGTGCGCATGTGCGAGTATTGTCTGTGAATGTTATGGAAACAATTACATATTTTATTTAATATATACATTAGTGTATTATAGTTAATATTATAAAGAGGTGTGTGCGGTTGTAGGGGGTAAGATCAACTGAAGCGATGTTAAAACTTATTTTACCAATAGAAAGCCACGTTACTTGTCAAAGTTATAGGAATATATTTTATTTGCATTTGCTAAGTATGTCGGAGAAAAACCGGTCGAACTAAAAAGTTTCTTACGAACGCTACCTTAACGGTGAGAGATATATGATTGAGTTGTAGAGCTTGATAATGGCTACCAAAAAGTTAGCGACAACATATATCTAACTTTTATATTATTCAAAACCAAGCCCGCCGGGTCTATGTTCTGAATCCGGGGCAGGTTAATAATAAAACGAGAATAAAGTGAAAAATTTTGCAATAACATTCGGAACATACATTTATATAAAAGGTTCGTAATATGATATGCTCTGATATTACCGGGACGAATGTATATGAACTTTATTATTGTTTAACTATTAATATCAAAATAATATAATTCAGTTTTTTGTGATATCGTTGTTTCGATGGAAATAAAAGATTTATATTTTACAGGTTCTTCGCAATAAAAAATTGGTTTTTGGAGTATCAAAATTTCACATATGGGGCTCCGATAAGAAACCTTAAGGCAGTAGGACATTACACACAGATGGTTTGGGCGACTTCGCATAAAGTCGGTTGCGGTGTTGCACATTGCCCAGGAGGTCCTTGGGGTACCTTCTACAATTACGTTTGTCATTATTGCCCGGCGTAAGTACATTTTTAATGCTATTTAGACAAAGAAATCTGTATGGTTAAATTATTACTGAAGAAATACACAAAATACAAAATGTATACAAGGTATGTTGAACATATGAATACAATGTCTTTTAAAGACTATCTTACTTAGAAAACGTGGATACTAAGTGTATGGGTAATTAGGAAAAATAACGGTCACCTATAGTAAGTAGCATAGAAAAATTATTGCGTTAGATGGTATATTTATCAAGGCTTTTGCATGTATAATCTACAGACTTAACACGAGCGACACCGCAGGAGACTATAATTTAATTTGCTTGACCTCTAAACACAATTATAAAGTAATACAAATGTTAATAAATTCAAGATTATATAAATAAAGAACAAAAAAACACAGTATCTTCCCCTTAAAACAGACTGTAAGTAATTTTATTGGTCACTGTTATGCTAAATATGTTTATTAGTAAATTAGGTTAGATTTAAATTACTTAGAAGTGAAGAGATTTAATTTAAAAAAAAAACCACGTATTTAAAACTCGTGTCAAAGAACGCCTGAAACTTTTTTCACAAATTAGCCTTTAGACTATTTCAATATAAAATAACTACTTTGACTATATTACTCGAGCTTTGCACGTCTTGCATATACATGTAGATATTAAACCCATACAGAATACGCAATTATAGTTATTTATGTAAACTACTTACATTATATTCGATTCGTGTTCTAAACCTAAAATGTCATCTATTTCGAGAATTGGAAAATCTAAGAATATTTGTAATAAAAGCTGTTTTACATTGTTATTTTATTACAAGTATGTTCACTACACAAGTGAGTTGTTGATATAAAGATAGAAATGAGAGACAAGAGATAAAAATATTTTATGAAAAATATCTAACAGCAGCAGTGGAGATCACGCCTCAAGTTTCTTCATAACATTAATTAATTAAAGGTTTTTTTAATACAATTAATATTTTTACGTGTATCGTTGTAACGTTTAGATTGGTTCACAGTTCTGGCAAACTTTTATGGACTTCATCCATTATTTCTAAAAATACAAGGATTATGCACAATTACGTATATACATATTTACATTGTCTAGTCTTTAAATAAAACTGTTTATTTTGCTTAAGTATCAACGTTATATAGTATTTAATAATGCAAAGCATACAATTTGTATTATCTATTTTTTTACCTACTAATTAGATGTAACAATGTAAACAGTTCTAAGCGATGTGAACGCAACATTACTTATTTAAAAATCTTGCAGTTGTTTCTGTATTTTTCTTGTCGTAGGTCATCCTACTAACTGGCCAATTTTTAGTTTTATTGTGTCAATACCAATTTGAAATGTTGGATAGATAAATAAACAAATAGCTCTACAACCTAAAACCTAAGACCTAGTAGGTCTGAACCTCAGAGTTCAGTAGCTGTTTTGTGATCATTAGTTTTTTTCTAGTAGGTGATAATATTTCTTTTGGGTCTCTTCAACAAGACCCAAAGAGTCGCACGCTGATACCATTAGGGCAACACTGATCAGTACAACAGAAAGCAATCACGTTATATAAAGATAAGTCAGCAGACGCCTGAATTTGATTTTTTTAGTATACTTAACTTTGAGGTGACATAAACCTTATTGCATTATTTTAACTAAAACTTCTTTCTTTGCCATAAATCTTTAGTCAAAACATTGTGAGATAGATTCAGTTTACGAATGAGGGGGTATATCAGCATGAATATATAAAGGCTGTTGTCGTGTTTATAAAGTCTTAGGATCTGTATCGAATACTAGAGAGTTCTTTATATAACTTTAAACTGCTTTTTTTGCAGTGGCAACGTGGAAACCATAATTCAGTATCCATACAAGATCGGCCCTCAATGCGGTGACTGCACTGAAAGTTGCGTGTCTGATGCACTTTGTACCAACTCTTGCCCAGTTAAAGACTATTTCTCCAACTGTAATGATCTTGTAAGAGTTGCTAATGTCTGTCCACAAGGTACTTGTAATGCAACATGCACTTGTGGGAACCAAAGGTTACACAAGAATTATCCTTGGTAGAAGATACTATTATATTTAAAATGTCCATCATTTTAAGTTTCTCTATAAAGTATTCTAGCTCTACCATAAGCGTGACATCTTAAGCAATCGTTAAATCGTTTAATATTTGTATGATATATGTTACGTGCGCATAAGGTAAAGGCCGATTTACATTATCTTAGTGTTCAGGAGAGTGCTTTAGTACAACTTGAAAGGCAAGTTCTTTAGCGTAGCGTTTACTAAAGCAAGTAGCGTTTACATGTTTCAACTAAAGTACTATCCTAAAGCACTCTCCTAAACACTAAGATAATGTAAATCGGCCTTAAGGTAATATTACAGTAGGGTTTGTCAAATAATTGTAGAGCTACTATATTTTACAGTCACGGGATGCTAAAAGCTGTTTATATAAAATTACCTTATTTACCTACTTTACTTATTAAGTACCCTAAAAGCACGTGACCTTGATTCTTGATTATTAGCAACTCTTGATAATATTGTTAGTAAAATTATTTTAAATGCTCTACAAATTATTAAGAAATATATTGTTGTAGCTGAAGCTTATTTCAATCTTTTCTATAAAAATATATAACGTTATTTTATTGTGATGTATAGTCCTTTCTTAAAAAACAAAGGGTCCATGGTCCTTGCACACAGCAGGTGACTCAGCAGGTGGGGTAACTGACGACGCGGAACCGACTCTAACCAGTTCAAACTCCAGTCTTAAATTGAACCTTAGTTATTGTTTATTAAGAGTTTAGTAAGGATGTAAAAATGGTTATCAGTTGTCATAGGCATTACTATGCAATCGGTATGTCTGAATTAAATTTACATACAGTGTTCCCGAGTGACCGAACGACATGTTTCCCACCCCCACCTCGCTCGACCTAATTGTAATGCAATAGTGGGCACCGTGCGGACATTACGTTAGCGGCCTCCGTGCCTTGCGTCCATCTGCCGCTATGGTTTGCGACGATGGGCTGCACGCCTCATCGCCCACCGTCCCGCGCAAGTCTCTACGCCGGTTATCATCCACCAGGGGTTTCAAAACCCATTCAGAGTTCACCTGGATACGTGTGTTTGAAGGGCTCCAGCCGTACGCGGTTGATGCTCCCAGTAAATTAGTGAAGGTGTCCAATAATACCACAGCAGAAGACGTAAACAAAAAACTTGGGTTTAGTGAGGAACTTACATTATGGCTGCAAATTGGCGAACAGACAAGAAGACTGGAATCATATGAATATCCGTGGAGGATTCAGGAGCAATTTCTTATGAAACTCGGATGGAGATCAGAGGCTCGTCGGCTTCGCTTGGCTGTGGATCCTGAGATGCGACACAGTCTGCGATGGTGTGCTGGACCAGCGTCGCGATCTAGTGGAGTGTGTCAGGCCGGAACAGTGTATGTTCTTAAAGGTCATGTTTTTCCACAGTGGAAGCCAAGGTCTGCACAAATTTTTGGATCGCAGTTACATATTTTAGGTAAGCACAATCATAGCTATATGGCTAGCTATATTATATGTTCGACTCTTTTATTGATCTCTAAAATCTCTCTTTATCTGTCCAGGAACAACTTGGGACAAAATTGAATTGAGTGGGGGAACTGTTGAGTTCTGCCCACCTAAGGCGCAGAGGTTGGTGATATGCATTAAGCCTCGTTGGCAAGGCAACAATCTGTTAGATTCAGGACTAAATCACTTGTTTTTGGGATTTAGTACAGTATGGGAGAGAAATATGTGGTTCAACTGGCTTAAAGATGTAAGTACTATGGATGAAGTAAGGTTCGATCTAGGGCTTACTGTAGATGTTCTTGAGTCTCATTACATATGCATGAGTGATTTTAAATGCTTGCAAATATGTTTCTTGAGTTGATAGTGTCTCGGATCACTGTTTTGAGTTATGAGCAAATTATTGAGAATTCCGGTACAGTTCTCAAACTAACGAACCATTCGCATAGAGGAAATTACTAGAAATCTTTTACCTAAGCGATTTTATAATTATATAATTTGATTAGGGTTGTGTTCAGAAATAAAATAAACGTCGCTCTATCTAGTGAAGAGAAATAAAACGTTTTAAGAAATGTGTTATGCATTAATTAATCTACGAAAAACATTATGTGATAAAAATATTAGTTGTACCTTCAGATTTTTTTAAGTAAGGCTGATATAACGTAACGTCTACTCTAAATAGGTTATGGAGTTTTGTACAATAACAAAATCCATAGCGATCAAAATTAGTTACGTTACTAATAAATTCATAGAAAATCGCGTGCGCATCACCCTGCAAGTGTCACGCTCGAGATAACTAAAGTTAGCGGGGCAGGTGTACCAAACCCAGACAGTCAAATCGTAGTTATCACTCAGTCGTGCTTTCGCGTACCCAAAGTTAACTCAGACTTTGGCAGAGTACAAATAGTTTTGTAGAAACATGTGAAGATCGCAAGGCCACTCATAAGTCACTTTTCAACAAGCGTGACCAAAATAATAAAACGAATGGAAGTTATTACATAGTCTTTAGGAATAACAATGCTGAGGTCGACGGTCTCGCGCTTAAAGTGCAATCTAATGTATGGTAGATTATAAAACCTTGAATATACGTAAAATGATATCTGAGGACAGTGATAGTTTGGATGTGTTTACTCAAAATGAGGATGTGTTTTTGGATAGTCTGGAACCAACGATATATAGGGGGAAATTTAATTCGGTGCGTCAGTTTTAATGTATTAATTATCTATTTAGTTTATAACAAGTGCCAGTGCCTTCCAAACAAATGCACCAATTTTCTTTTTTTGATAATTTTTGTTTGAAAGACTCGTACGAGAATACTCTCAGCCATATATACCAATCTGTTAAGTTAGTTGATCATCAACAAGTTTTGTAGGGTTCATTAAAGTTCTATTTTGAAATAAATTAAATGACATCATACATTCTCTTTTTAATTTAATTTAAATTACTTAAAATTATATGAATAGGTAAATGCATTTTTTCTATCTATTTTTGCTGACTGAAACTTCATAAATATTAATTGGAAACTTAACATCTATCTAACACCTCTGGAAAGTGCTTAAAATTTATAATCCACAACGTTAATGGGAAAACGTACTAGTTATCTAATATTTCGAATAAATAAATTCATTTGAATTTAATACTAATAATAATGTTTTTTCTTATTAACTGCTTATCGAGCTCCGTCGTGCACTAGTTTATACAACAGTACCTATTAGTGCGAAGGATCTAATCTCGCATATCGGGAAAATATAACGCCTACATGACCAATGTTAGCACGTTCCTCTTAATTGCTTTGTATTTCAGTGTTATTTTTTAAGCATATTCAAAGCCATCGTTGGTATTCCTTATTATAAAAAAATCCCAATATGGAATTTACTCACGTACTAAGTATATATTCCAGGCCACTCAGAGTACGCAGCCTCCAAATGTATTGGACCTCAGTGGCGGTGGTAGATCTTGTCTTGCGACGGCTCTCGCGCAACATGGCGCAGATTTTGCTCTACGCGTTCTACGCATGCGCGGGAATACCTTATACCATTTACCACAACAAACATGCACGCTACAGGCCCTAACTCATCTGGATATAAGCAATAATAATATTTCAGAACTTCCGAAAGAAATGTCTCAACTAGTACAGTAAGTAAACATATATATTAGATTGTTCAACATTGTACCGAAATATTGTGTGCATTGAAATCAATATTGATTGATTGATGCACACCGCTGTATGAAAATAGTTTTTAGTTTTAGAATAATAATAATTAATTAATTTAATTATTAATTAATTTAATTTAAACTGAGAACTCATATAGAGATTTAAGAGATTATGACATAGAAACGCACCACTTTTTATCAAGTAACCTTTTTAATTATTGTGCCGTGCATTGCAGAGAGACTATATATAATAATAACTTAATGTATCAACCAACCTAAATAAGTTATTGGTATATAAAAAAACATCAACAAATTATAAATTTACGTGTATGAGAAAAGAAATGTTTGTTTCAATGCAGTAAATTAAATTCCAAATTTTCTTAATTTAAAGACCAGCAGTCAGTAAAACCATGGCCGTTAACCAGCATGCCACGGAAGTAGGTTTTGAATGATGCAATTTTAATTGGTCAGACGTAGATGCTCTGTATGAAGCGTTTGAATAGGCACTTCTTTGGTTTTATGGATTCCATTTCTTTACGGTCGGTCGACGAAGCGTAGCCGTTAGTACCTCTAGCCTCGGTGTGCTCATTGCTTAAATGTTTTGCGTACTGCGAAAAATACAAATCATCATGCGAAATAATATTATTTTTTTTTTGCCTTTTGATTCGATGAAGACAAATGATGAATGACGATTTAGATGGTGCTGTAAAAGGGTTTCTATTCCCTTTTATAAGAAAGAAATAATTCATATTTTTGAAATACAAGTTAGATGATTTTTACACACAATTTATTTATAAAAACACTCACAAACAAAAAAAAACACACGAAATGAATTAGGAAAACAAAATTACACATTAAAAAATACAAGAAATTAACTACTATAGGCACTCACAAATAACAACTTTTGACAGTTCACTCACGGAAAATAAAAAAGGATTTGGTACTCAATTATTTATTCCTATAAAAGTTTCCTAGAAAATGTTAATTTATGTTATATCTAAGATTCATCAGTTTATTGGTTCTATTTTTTGTATTATTACTTTTATTTAATTAAAAGTCTCTATAAAATATCCCATCCCCTTACAATAATATTATGTAGAATAGACATTTAAATTACTACTTATATGAATTCTGTATTATTATTATTTATTTTTTGTCCAAATCGTCTTCATTTCATCGTTAACGATTTTATTAATATGTTGACGTTTATATTTTATTTTTATGTCCTTTTATTTTTTTTTAAATAGCTAATAAGTTTTGCACATAATATAATATACGGAGAGACCATTTTTTTTTTCTTTTAATTTATAGCATTTAGTCAATTGTATTAATTACTAGATGACCCGGTTAACTTCGCCTACATATATTTTTGTAAAATTTTAGAATAGAGAAAGAGATCGGTCCTCATACTCACAGCCAATTTTTTTTTCTAAAAAAACAAAAGTCATCAGATATAAAAGATGTGTTTTTATTGGAAATTTAGTTCAATTGCCGCGTTTAATTTTTTTTACTAATTATTTATGTTTCGCACCTTTCCTGGACTTCCACAAATATTTCAAGATCATAATTAGCCTAATTATATATATAAATGAATTTCTGATCGTTGGAGTCGCTAAGACTCTAGAATAGCTATACACACAAATTTATATGTATATATTAAGTAATTAGAAACTCCATAGCTCTTACGTGACAGGATATACAATTGTATAGAAATCAAATTTGATAGCACTATCAGTCATTATAAGAATTCTCTTATATTACTACACATACGTACACATGTTACATCACAAAGAACGGTTGTCAGTAATTGACGAGATATATCCGTTGTGTGCCAATTTTTTGAGTGAGTACGCCGTGCACCAAGTACTGGGCTATCTACATCTGTGCAGCGACGCGTGCGCACCTTCACTTGCTGTTCGCGCAACCCCCAATACTTACAATGTCCTTGTTAATGTTACAAGAAAACATTTTTTATTAGTTTACCTTAAATTACCGTATAAACAGCTACATATTTTACATTTGGTGTATATCACTTTTATACTTATTTACGCACGTCATATGTAGAGCATGCAAGATCATTTTCGTCAACAATTTGGGCAACATATTATGTAGGATTACATTTGAAACAAAAGAATCATTTCTGGTTTGATTTGAAATAGAGACAAGTTATCTTTACTAAACAATATTTTGTTTTTGATTTTAAAAACTGTTTGGGAGGTGTTTTAAAATCAAATAGATTATGGCAGTAACACATTCAAGTCATATGTTCACTTGTACAGTCTTGAGTCTTTAAGAATAACATTTTAATTTACTAAAACACCTTAGTTTTATGACAACTTCATTATAAATAAATATTTAGTATTAAAACTGCTACGTGACATCAGGTCAAAAAATAATAGTGTTTTATTGTTTTACGTGGGCACGGTAATTTTAAGTGCGAAACATTCTTAAGTACATAAAAATAGAAAACAAGAACAGAGTATATTTCCCTTGATAGACTGTATGTAGTGTAATTGGGCACTTTCTTATGTTAAATATCTTGATTTAGACTTAAATTACGTATTAGACTTAAGTTATGCTAGATTGTAATGTCCAATGATGTCTCAGCGAAGAGGTTTTTTACTAAAAGAGGCAAGTTAAATCAGGCATGTAGTTGAATACTTTGTTCTTACAAAAACATTAAATCTTCAGATGTGAACACTATCAATGCAGCATTGTGCTTTAAATGTCAAGGTATAAAATAACTTATAATTGTCGGTCTTATCTTAAGGAACTTGAAGCCAATTAAGGGATCTGATTGCATATTTTGTTTTTCTATTTTGCATCTTCCGTTAATTCTATTGTTCCTCAAAACGGAAATAAAGTTCTTTATAAACTGCATAATAGCTTATTAATTTACAAATGGGTTTTAATTATTTTTGAGATAGATATAAATATATTGGAAGTTAAGTAACTGTCTCTTGATACTTCGTGGAATATGTTGACAACCAAATATTCCTAATATTCGAATGTCAATGGCAATAGTAACGTATATATCAGAAGTTTAATAAAACTTCTTTAAATTATATAATGAAAATTTGTAATCTAATGAATTTACATACCTTACAGATTTTTTATCAAAAGTCATTGAGACATCATTGGACATTACAATCTGGCCTAACTTAAGGCAAATAAGTAATTTAAGTCAAACCTTATTTACTAATAAATATATTAAGCATAAGAAACTGCGAACACAACAAGACACTCAGTTGTACACAACTTACAGTAGCAAGAGATTATTTAAATGTGTAGAAGGGTAAAACAAAATAAAATATGTAGCTCTTTCTACATAGTAATTGAAATGATTTTAATATTCCAGGCATTAAACAAAATTATAATCTTTACATGCTATTTACAAAAGTATGATACTAAGGGTAAAGCGTTAAGATTATTACTGATATTTGGTATTACCCTCAATCCAATAGGAGTTCATCCAGAAATGCAAAAAAAAATACATATTGCGTACACAAATAATATATTATAAGTTTTTCTTGATTGCGTTTTTCGTATTTTACTTATATGATGAAGTTTAACTAAAAAAAAATTACCTACATTATTTCCGCAAAATCCACTTCACGGTATAAATATGTTATATATTACCGTTATGCATATTACATTATATTATTAAAAATTGCGTTTTTATTAAATTACTTATTCTGTAGTTTGTTCCTTTACGTAATATCACAAATAAAATACATCGCTCTAGTGTTTTTTCATAGTTTTTTTATTTAATAAAAGAGGAAATGATTACATAGATTTGTAGATAAACAATGTGTAACATCGATTGTGTATCCCGGTCTTGCGTTTTATTGCGATACACGTGAGCAGTGGGGCGGCGCGCGCGCAGTCTTGGTCAGTTACATACGTGAATTCTTCAGACATTAACACCTCACGAATTAAATTAATAAATTGAGCTTTTTAAATAAATAATTGCACAGTAACGTGAATTGTGAATATGAAATTGATTGGAACATGATGTGACCTTTTAATCTGGTGAGCACTTGTTTTTATGACGGTAAATTAATTATTATTATATTCAGAATTAATGTTATTTAAATAAATGATTGCTTCAGTAGATTAATTAGGCACGTACGAGCTATTTTCTTGTAATTAAATAACAACCATACATTATTTACAATCTATCATAACATAATAATTTATAAAGTAGGTTCTCTTATTTAGTTGCGATCACCTTTCCTTTTAGATCTCGGCTGAGGTCAGTTTAATCTAAATTTCTTTATTCACGGTGAATGCATTTTTAGAGCGTATAACCTAGGTGTGTGGTCAGCACAGAATTTTTAATTAATACAATTTAATTATTAAAACGACTTTTCGAATACATAAAAATCCGTATATTAATTTATATTTAATGCAATTTGGTTTATCTTACACTAACAGCATGTTTATTTATTACTTATTTATGTACAGCATAAACAAAGTCTCAAAAAATATTAAACTGTCCTTCGGCTGGAATAAATAACTTTAAAATAATTTGTAAACAAATGTACCTTATATTACCCACGGATAATGTACAATTGTGAAAGAATTCTTGAAATCGACACAGTTCTGTAGTTTTTGTATATTCGTTACAAACATTAAAATCCTTGCTTTTTTAACAATAGTTTTAATTTGCATATTTCATTAGTAATTTGGGGTTTTCATTAAACACCTTGTAAACTTTGATTAAAGCGTTAATAGGTGATGATATTCGTGATTATATGAATTAATATGTATTGTCTTTAATAACGCATTGACTTTCTCTATTTACGTGTTATTTGATAGCACTTCGTCATTGTTTTTACGTGTAGGTTATATAAAATTTATCGTGCTTAACATGTCAGTGTTGCAATAAATTAATAATAGTTTATCCGGCGAAAAAAAAACAATTACTTTACCAAATAGGAAATATAAAAGAGGTTGCCTAATGCCAGAAATCATGTAATTAAATAAACGCTTGTAAACAATCAGCAATAATGATAATTGATGTAACGTCGGGCTCATTTAAATATAATTTTTTATAGTTCTATATAAACTCTTAATTTACTACATTCATTCTTAATGATATTAAGTCGTAGTAAATAATTAAAAATGTAATAGCACTACCTTTCAAATATCCTATTATGTATATAATTTTATTAAACAATTTTAATATTTGTTTCACGTCTCTACGGACTACGGTAATCTTATTACTGTTAATAGCGATTACTGGTAAACAAGTAAAGTTAAATTTTTGAGTTTAAGTAAAAACTCCTGGGCTCCGTACTGATTTTAATAATTAAATTAAATTATTTTAAGGTTAGAAGAGCTGCAAGTAAGCGACAATGAACTAAGATCTCTGGACTTCGTTCTACAACTTCCACATCTACGAATAATCGTAGCTGCACGAAACATGATCACTAACTTTGGAGTAAGTAATGTTAAAGTAAAAACACATATCGTATATATTATGACCTTAGTAACGGTTGTTATTTAGTTTTTGATGCTCTTCGGGAAATCTCTTGTACGAAATATTGTTTGCGTTGTAATAAATTATGTTTTTATTATCATCTTATTGTTCCTCCTAAATTCCTCCAATCTACAGCTCTCCTACTGCACAGGAAAAACATTTCACTTCAAGTAGTAATTATTCATTTCCTAGTAATGAATAATATAGTTTATCTATGTGATACGTTTGGTACAATCTTAACCTATAGAATAATAATTAAAATTAGATAAATTTAACACTACAACAAATTAAAATGTGGTCCCTTTGGCAATGTAACGAGAAATAATTTTCTACTAATATAATGCACTGTGCGTCCCATATCTCCTCAATAAGAGAAATAATGTTGCATCTAATTAATTTGGTATTTTTATTAGTAGTAGATATAGTATACAGGTACTATAGGTATGTTTCAAATATTCTTATATTGAATTAGACTATAGGCTAATTTAATAAATAAACATGTAATACCGTAGGGTGCTAGTCGCAACTTAAATCTCGTCTATTTTTTTTTGTCCTGCACTGCATAAATTACACTGCATAAATACCTTCGCCCATTTTGAATCTAATTCCGGTTCGTGTAAGAATAAAATGTGTTAGGCACTGAAGATGTAAACCAACTTATCTATAGACAAAATGATTAATGAGCATATGCAGAAATGTGAGGCTAAGTTCCATACAGGATTGTAGGAGCATTTTGAAGTATTAGAATGTTCAATGTGCTTGCGTATGAGCTGTTGTGTTTTACCCCAACAATTAAAACAAATTCAATGTTATGTAGAGGTATTATACTACGTAAACAAAAAATATTTTGACCCTCAAAAGTATTGTATGATACAGTATAGAACTTCTATTAAAATGCCTGTCATAGCAAAGAGAGGTCACAGAGTAAATAACTGATTTGTGTATATTGTTTGGATTTTAATAGAGGAAACTGATATATATCAAGATACCTTCGTAGTTTCCGTACACATTCCCTATTCTCAGAAGGTTGCCTCAGGGCCGAGGGCATTACAGCCTTGCTATTCGTTGCGCATAAACAGCGAAACAATAATACTTACGTCTTAAACTGATCGGCTACTGGCTGTAAAAACAAAATCTCTAACTATTGCGTTTGGCAATTTCAGATGGGTTCAAGACCTATGAGTCCAAGCGATGAAAGCAAATGCGAGCATCGTTCACCTCTTACCAATGTTGATCTTCGTCACAACAGATTAAAAGGAAGCATTATTCTTGGTAATTATGAGGTGAGTTCTCTACAATTATATCCCTTATTTAAATAGAAATATTTTATAGATATCAAAAGTCTCTATTAGGAGAACGAAATTATAGAGAGATAGGAAGTTGAATACAAATATATTACTTTTTATTTTTTTATTTTAAGCGCAAAAAAGAAAGAGAGGTAGGCCACTGGAGGTGGTCGGTTGAACTTAAAAAGACAGGGGGACTTTTTGGATAGGCTTGCGAAGGATAGGTTAAAATAGAGTGTCAGACCACTTTCTTTTGGTCAGAAGTCACAGGTCTTACAATTAAGGATTGACTAGTACGAAATACCTTTATTTTATATTAGTTACTTGCTCTTGGTAGCAGAAAAGGATTTTTAAACATTATTTCGACAAAAGCTGTTAATTTTACACCCCGAACACAATTATGTACCTGCAGATGGACGGAAATTAAATAAATTCTATAGCATCCCATAGAATATAGTCTCAACTAATCAAAATACATACGAGATATAGTTTAAGTATCTTCCATGTTAGGGGCTATATCTTGTATTACTCATAGCTCTGTATGAGTAAAATAAAAAAAAATCCAATATTCAACATAATTTCAGCATCTGGTAACCCTAGACGTTTCTCACAACGCGGTGGAAGTCCTTGTATTGTCTTCTCTACGCGGTCTAAGGGAGTTATACGCGTCACACAATGCGATACAACACGTGGCCTTACACGGTGCCTCGCTACGAGTGCTACGGGCTCCTTTTAATCGTAAGTTTACCCTTAATACGTGAGTAACAAATTTTTGTATGAAATTGAGCACTCAGTGGGATAATTTGGAACTAAACGAAATACGAAATCTTATGTTCGATAGTCTATGTCTCGTCTTTCAACAAAAACAATTTAACAGTTTATTAAGGGTTCAGTTTAGGAATAAAACACAGTGTAGTTAAAAAATAAGACAAAAACAATTGAATGCTATTTTAGTATTTCATAATTGTACTTTATTATTATTATTATTATTACCATTTGTGATCGGTTACAACAGCCAAAAATGTCTATTAAGCATAGTACCTACCCACTAAATATAATATCCAACAATTAATTAAATATTTTCTGATAAAAATTTTCAATTTCAGATTTGGAGAGTCTAACCACATCAGTTCCGCCTATAAACCTAATAGAGTTAGACTTATCACACAACAAATTAACGTCATTACCCCAATGGCTCAGTGGTTGCTCTGACTTAACAAAACTTTACGCAAGCAACAATCAGTTGACATCCCTCCCTGAACATCTGTTCTGCAGTGAACTCTCCAGTCTTAGCCATTTGCACTTAGCCCATAATAAAATATCGACAATACCGTCGATGCCTCGTCTCAGGTCACCTCTCAAAGAACTCCTCTTACACAATAACTCTATTCAAGCTCTTCCAGAAAACTTCTTTTCTGTATGCGATAGGTTGTGTGTATTAAACCTCGCAAATAACAGACTAAGCCGCTTACCACGAGTTAGGGGTGTCTCCTCACATATCCTAGAACGCCTTTACTTAACAGCTAACTGTTTGAATGATGAATCCATCGACGTCATAGCCACATTCAGAGGCTTGAAGATATTACACATGGCCTATAATTGCTTGACAAGTTTACCGGAAAATTTCTTCAACTTCTGGCCTGAAATGGAGGAACTTGTCGTATCCGGAAATTCTCTAACGAAACTTCCAGATAGTTTGCCTCAAGTCAATAATCTGAAAGTTGTGAGGGCTCATTCGAATCGGCTAAGATCTGTTCCCATGTTTGCCTGTAGCGCTTCTGTGAAAGTGCTAGATTTTGCACACAATGAACTAGATAGTATAGATCTGAGACTTCTTGCTCCGAAGCAGTTAAAGTTTCTGGATATATCTTGTAATCAGAGACTGCAAGTTGATGAATCACAATTTAATGCATATAAATGTCAAAGGCCCTTAAGCTTAGTGGATGTCACCGGGCGAAACTCAACGGCTTGGACTCAAAAGACATCTTATCATGAGGAACTCACCGGAACTACGCCCTGGGTGACAGGTTTTTCAGAATGTCCAAGTAAAGTGTTACGATTATCTTGTGGACAAATACGTCTTCCATCATTTTGTAACAAAGAAGGTCTTTTCGCTGTAATAGACGGAGAAAACGATACAGAAGTTACGAAGATATTGCAGACAAGCTTACCTGGATTGCTTTTAGAAGAAAAGTCTATTAAGGAAACTGTCAATGAATATATGAAATATGTCGTTTTATCTGCACATAGAGAACTAAAGGAAAAGGGACAGAGAAACGGTGCCTCACTTATCATGTGTCATTTGTCTCAGATAAATGTGCCAGAAAATGGATTCGGACAAACAACTAGGAGATACAATATGAGATTGGCAAATGTAGGCGATACTAAAGCCGTATTGAGTCGACGAACTGGACCATTATGTTTAGGCGCAGAGAATAATAAAAGAATAGGATATTCCTCGCGATTCCCCAACACTGTGCCAGACCCAGATGTGATTCAAACTGTGATAAAAGAAGATGACGAATTCCTCATACTTGGTAATGGCAAATTCTGGAGTGCTGTATCTGTTGAAGCTGCAATATCCGAAGTACGATCGGAACGAAATCCTGTTCTAGCCGCCAAACGGCTACAAGATTTGGCACAAAGCTACGGCGTTGAAGATTGTATTTCTGTGGTTATAGTGAGATTTGATACCGTACGTTCCGATGTTGATTTACTAATGCGAGAGCTGCGACAAACAATAAACACAACTAAACCAGTTTGTCGATCTGACTGCTGTTGCTCACGTTTAGAACCCTGCTGCCATTCGATATCTCCAAAATCGAATAGCGATCGTTCATCTCCGAGCGGTCAAAGCGATAGACCTCTTAGCGAAGTTCTTAGCCAACAGCATTACGCAAGTGTCCGGTCTCATAATAGAGCTTCAGAAAGAAAACCACGGGGTGGAGTCGCTAGAGCTATCCGGGTCCGCGTTGAGGAAGACAAAGAAGAACGTAAAGATGAAATACCGTCATCTGAGGAACAGTTCAAATGCTGGGAATATATGTTGGAACAAAACACGCAAATGATATTCGATAAAGAACTGGATAAGCTATCACAAGGTATTAAAACCGACACGAATACTCTAAAAAGTGTCAAAGGATTATCTGGCAGCAGTCCGCAACTACATTTGGCAGGGAAACAATCGAAACTACCATTTCTTTCTAAGCATTTCGGAAGTGCAAGATCGTTTGGTACTGCTCTAAAGCCAGAATTCCGCTTTGGGTCCGGTCGTATGCCTAATTGTGGTCCAAACGCTGCGTACTTTGGTTCCCTTCAGAGGCTAATGCCATATCATTTGGAGTACGATTTCGCTGTGATACAAGAAAAAAATGCGCAATCCCAAGAATCGCTTGATCTCGAAGGTCGAATGCAGCAATATTGGGGTGTAGCAACTACAGAACTATAAATTATTCAATTTCCTGTAAATAAAACTTGACTTTAGCACAATATGGTTTATTATTTATTTACATATAACATAATATATGATATCTCTCGACTAGATTCTTTGCACAAAGTATTACTATGGACTTAATTAATGAGCTATTTGATAGATTTTTAATTACATTCATTGTATATACAGTATTCTGTCGAAGTTGTGATCGTAAAACATTTACATTACAATAAAACACTTGATTAAGTAATTACGTTAATTACATTGAATTAAAACAGTTCCTTAGACTTTAATCAGAGTTTCTTAAGCTACATGCGTAAATCATATTAGATACATTTAACTATTTACAATTTAATATAAATTAGTTCCTTTATTGACCTATTCTAATATTTACACAAATAACAAAATGTTTAAAACGCTGCGCTTTTACATTCATTACAATTTGTCTAAGTAAAACCAATCTTAGAAAAAACATTGCACGAGAAAGTATTGTTAGATTTATTATCATTATCTAATTTATTGCCTTATAAGCCTGTAACGATCTTTTATTTCTAAAGGACTTCAAAGGCCTGGATCACATCAATTCGGTTTTAATTTCTTTTTTATGTCTCACCTTTGATTACATCATAACGATGATTACGATAACATCAAGGCTATAATGAAGAAATTCGACAATATATATCGTTAGGCGCTTATTACTCTGGGGTAAGTACAGGTTACATTCTACAAACAAACCCGTATATCAATAATTACCCCTCTCAATTTTTAGTATTAGCATTTATGCGTGAAGCATCGGTTTGGGTCCCATTCAAATTAGAAGCTTCAGTCACCAATAAATTTTCAATATCTACAGAATGTTCTTAGAATTACTCTAAACGTAATAGTTAACTCGATGAATCGTGTATTAACAATTCAGAACGGTTAGTTCAGGACGTTGAATAATTGGTCACAGCGATCGCGAACACACTCACATAAAAGACAGATATGCAGCTAAAGAAGTGGACATGGACTCGCGCTGTTCGTCTCGCTATGCAATAAGTAATCTATAAAATAACAATGTTGTAGTGGCAAAAAATTTAAACCATACGTGTACGCAATCCACTCAATGAAAACTATATAACCCGCTATTGAAATTGTTTGTAAGTCACATTTCACGTTTAACAACTAGTTCGAGCGGTTGTAATGCAATCTGCGGCGGGCAGGGCGCGGGCAGCGGTGGGGGCGCTAAGTGCCCGTGCGCTGGCGGTGGCCGCCGCTAGGGATATCCTCGAGGTGAATAATGCTCACCGAGCCACGAGTCTGGTGATGGGGGGAAGTCGGGGTAGCCCCCTGCTGCGGGGGATGACGAGCTGCTCATGTCTGATGCACCGCCGGTAACGAGACCGCCGCTTATGGCTTGACCTGATGATTATTATCACATCATGATAGATTTGTATAAAAAAAATCTTAATTTTAAATTTCTAATGAAGATAGTTCAGTAAGAAGATAACTTGTTTATTTTGATCTTAAACGATGAGTTTTGCTCAGTTTAAAAATCCAAATAAATTAACGCTCTTACCTATACTAAAATACTTAAACAAATAGTTTAGTCATAAGTAGTTTATGTACAGAAATAACGAGAAATCAGTTAAATCAGTTTTTGACAGCCGTTAGTTGAAAGTTGAAAAGATAAGACAAGATTATCTAAGATTTAAGAAATGAATATGTACCTATTCAAAATGTTGTCTAACAAATTCAGAACAACATTTAGTAGTTACATATTATTAAATATTAAAAGCTTGGGCGTTTGATATACTTTCAATAAAATTACTTTGGTATATAAAGAAACAATGTTACTCTAATATGACTTAATATGGCTAAAGTACCTGAAGAAACACATTACAATAATTATAAGTGCATACCGATATTGGTGTAGACGAGGTGGTCGGGCGGGTAGTGGTAGTGTGCGTGGGGGGGCGAATGCGCGCGCAGGTACGGCGGAGTGGCCCCGAAACGGGAGCCCCCTACCCCCGCGGGAGAACCCTCTTCGCCCCCCATTGCAGCCGTACTGTAGCTGTCGTTGCTCAGCTCTACAAACAAAAGTTACAATCAAACAATAGAAATTCAGACATTTTGTAGAAAAAAGTAAAAGGTTAAAACAAAATATTATTGCATTAATACAATCATTCATCAACTTAATTGATGACAAAAATAACATGCCTACTTGTTTTAATGTAGAGGTGTGTTTGTTAAATTACTATATCGACACTATTACTTAAAAGTAATTTATGTATGCTCTCGTGTCCTAAATAAATTCAAAATCTTCAAATATTACTTTTTATTGTCATAGGATAACAGTTAGCTGAAATGTAGTTCCAATATTTGATTAACTTACCATGATGACTAAAGGAATCCAAGTCGATTTTAAGCTCATCTTTGTCGAGTAAGCGGTCGTGTCTGGGTGAACCTCCGCCCGAGCCTTTCATGGATCTGAAATATTGTGACCACCGCGTCCGCCCTGCGTCTTTTTTCAGTCTTTTCTCCTTTGCTCTTCTGTAATAATATCTATTTTTTATTTTCAAATCTACAGCATATCTTTTTCTATAAAACCATGTGTCCTATAGTGTGATTGCAATTCTTTTGTCTTAACCGTAAAGCAGATTTTGGGTAATTTTGATATGGAGTCATCCTTATCCGTCATTATCCTAATACAATATACTTTAATTTTACCGTACCACATTTCCTCTATCTCACCACTAACATTATTTATTCCAGAAGTAAGAAGCAAAAATTTGTATACTATTTTAGTGTACATAAATTAGTACTATAATAAAAGGATGACTTCTATATAATATCGTCATAGTCCGATGACTTTTAAAAGAAAATACACAAAGGTAACGAGTAAACCATACATAAGTTATATAGTACGTTTTGCGTGTGTTATTAGCGTAGCAGGGAGCCGACCGAAGCTTTTAACAAAAAGCTTAATTAAAGTGCCTTCCCCGCGGACCTGCTGCGATGTAATCGCACTGGATTATTGGAACAACGCCCTAAATTACGTACTTCATATTATCGGGGTAATATGTTCGATACATTACGGTAATTGTATTGGAATTGATATTGGTTCTTTAGGTCGGTTGTTATGGTATAGTGTCGTAAAAATCTTAATTTACTGTCTACTGGATATCAATCATTGTATCTCATGGCGGAAAATGTAGTGTCTGAGCAAATGGATATATTTCACAGTGCCTACACAAATATTTTTGTTTCGCCATGATACTAGCACAGAACTTTCGGGCATTTTATAATATAACGTTATACATTGTATAAATGCAGTACCTAATCAAATGTACTCAAAGACAGTTAATGATAAAAAACATACTACATTATTAACTTGTGGTTTTTGAGAAAATTGTAGTAATTGATTAAAACTAGCTATTGAATATTTGCACAAATTCAACTCGTTTGTAGGCAAATTGATAAAGGCATTGTGATAAATGCAAGTTTACGAGGCGAGGCCAAAGCGCAGGGCGTGACGGCTGCCGTGACTGAAGCAAGTCGCGCACGAAAAAACATACTGTTCTATTAATAAACTATTGGACAAAGTAGGATTAATTTATAATTTTTACTACATTTTCTTACTATTTGATTCTTGTCCTCTTAAATGACTAAATCTTGGTACGTCGTTAATATGCTTACAATTATTCCTCAAAGTCGACAGAATTATAATCATCACTAATATATTTTATTTTATGAATGGTATAAATGAATTGAGCATTACAGCTTAATACGAAACAACTGACTAACGTGACTGTTAAAAACCTTATCTTCATAAAATAACATTTTCAATTTCTGTTAAGTACTTTAGCATCAATATATTTAATAGGTTTAATTATTGAAGGTATACTTCTTTTGGCGCGTTAGGGAAAAATGATGAGAGTAATTTTTTACGATGCGCGCACACACCGTCACAAAAAACTGACACCCTAAAGTTAGCTATAATCTATTTTTTTTAATACAACTATTGATGCTGTATTCGTACGATATTTCGACAAAGTTTCTACAAGAATCATTGTATCATACTTTAGCTATCATATAGCCTCTTGTAACTCTACTGAACCAATTGACGTGAATTAAATAGTAAATATCAATATGTATAAGTTGCATGCTAAAAAAAATGTCCATTTCTTTAATTATGTAGAAATATTTTTTGTGATATTTAAATAAACTTTATTTAACTAGATAATGCGTTATAATAAAACATTCAATGTATTAAATACCTGTTTTTTCTATTGGTAGTGTCGTTTTTTCTACAAACGTTGAATAAGGCGAAAGATAAAAATTCAAAAATATTTATAACTTCCAACGCGTGTACATAAGTACACACAAGTTTTTTTTGTATATTTCTTCTATTTAGACCGAAATTCGTATAGATTTTTTAACGAAGGGCTGATAATTAGTCTATTTGGCTGTCAAGAAAATGTTATAAGGGACAGATGTTAGAAGTCAGATGATGATATACTAGGTAAATATTACGCATCCGTATGTATAGAAAATAAAAATAAATATCAATAAATCGTAAAAGCATCAATAGGTCATGTAGGCCTCCATAGATTAAAGAGCTGAGGTCACTTTTTGTATAACAAGGTCATCACATACAATAACCATAGATCGTTGTATAACCAAGTCACAGTTCACTTAACATTTATTCGATACCATGCCTTCAATTTTGTTAAACCTAACATACAATATATTAACGTCTTGTTAGCTGAAAAATGCATGAAAGAAAATGTTTATGCACAGTTAAGTAAATCGATTGTTTATAAGAAATTGATTTGTCACAAAAAATCAATGAAGTAACACTTTAAATCCATCAGTTAATCGATTTGACGCTGTTTTTAAAATGTTATGTATCTTTAGACGTAGTTTAATACGTAGGTACACAAAATGTAGTAACTTTGCAAATTATTAAGCGATTTTGTCTGCTTCGGTAATTTTTTTTAAAAGACGCAGAAATTTGTCTCCCCCATTACCAACCAACTTAACAACTTTTTAAATTAACAATTTAACATAGTTATTATTTTAAAAGAAAACAATTAAAATATTTAAAAAAAACAATGCATGTATTGGGTATATTAATGCAAAACAGTTTCAATATGGGTCTATGTCTATATTCATGTACCTACTAATTTCAAAGTGTGTACCCACACAGTTAAATTAATCTAAATTATACACTAGTTGTATACTGTGGTTTTTTTCAATTCATAACCGGAGTTCTTGAGATCGATGTCGAGATAGCGCTTATAACCAAAGGGAATAATTTTATTTTTTTCAGTTTTTTGCGACATTTGTATCGATGCTGCCATCCTATTATTAATTATAAAAATAAAGCCCGTTTATTTCCAATCTTTACAATGTTTATAAACAGTTTAAATTTCTTTAAATGTTTTTCTTGTAATCTTAACTTCCTTCAGTACCAATGATTGGAATCCCTTTCAGCTTTTTCAAAATTTCACTATCCATGAAGTTCTTTCTCTATTCGCTTCCTGCTAATGCTTCAATATCTTCTATTTACCTTTTACTAGGTCGCTCTCTTACCCTTCTTCCCCTTAGTTCCATAACGTTTTAAGACAACTATATGGAAAGGACCTATACTATTAGTCGTAGCGTATATCTAACGTCAGTCGTTAATAATGATATATTTATGAAATAAATTTTTAAATCGGATAGTTAAATTTCAAACAAACAAAATAATTCCAAAGGAACAGAAGTATGAAAAGGTTATACACCGATTACAAACAAATATCAAACTTTTCCTCTTCATTAATGTTAATACACAGTCATCCAAGATCAACAATGCCTAAACCACGGTAATATAAGTATTTCATATTAAGGATTTGTAAAGGGAGTAAAATACGGTTGAAGAATAAAAGTTTATGGAAACCCTAGAATTTCTGTCAATACACTTATTTTCTTGTTACATAGGTGTCATTGTTATGTTGGAAACTTACGTTGCACTTACCTATTTTGAAACCAGACTTGTACTACTCGCATATCCAGGCCGGTGTCCTGCGCCAGCTGTTCCCGGACATGCCTCGCAGGTTTCGGACTGCTGCTGTAAGCACTTTTCAGGGTTTCCAATTGTTTCGCTGTAATCGTCGTCCGTGGTCTTTTGCTCGCTGCATCCCCATCGATGGAACCATCCCCTGTCATGACAATCTTGTGTTAAAGGAAGAAAAACCAAAAGGTTAATCTTCTATTCGCTATGTCAAAGTAATGCACCTCATCTATACATTCTTCTTTTGTTGTTTAATGATTATGTGCATTTCTAGTTAATATAGTAAATGAACCCGCTAAACACGAGCAAGACATGGGAGAATGATTTTTTGCGAGTTAAAATTTTTCAAACCTGACAATGAAAATTCTCGGGTAGTTTTTTTATCGTTGCTACTGGATCGGTAAATCCATTGCATTATATCTTAGCTACCAATGGAATAAGTAGTATAGTTTTTAGAATGCTTCTTGCAATTAGTAGAATTAGATTTTTATTTACCTTTAGCTCTAGCCGCTTCATAATCAGGTTTACACACAAGCTTCCCGTCCTCCATTAAGTAGAATTCGTCGCCTGTGTTCAAAGTTCTGGCGCAAGCCGCACACGCAAAGCAGCGCAGGTGGTAAACATGGGACTGCGCTCGTCTAACTACTTGCGTCGGCGGGATTCCTTGCCCGCACCCTGCACATTTTGTACCGAACCGCCTAGGACAACAGCCGCAATCAAAACAACATTATCAACGTGATATTGTTACATTAATATTCTTAATAGCTATATGACATCAAATAATCTCATCCCAACCGAAGAGAATCAGTTGAATTCTTATTAACAAGTGGCACGATGGTACTAATATTATAATTAATACAAATTTGAATATGTGCTTTTCATTTTAAATTTATATTTATTTCAACATAGTTCACATGTACCAAGACAGGGCAGCAATGGGATTGGTTTCAATAAGATCAGATTGGTCCTCTAATTTCTGCGTATAAAGTGTAATTGAGTTTAAGATAGTTTAATATTTTTCACTTCAGTCTACTTTTTTATTGATTCAGTCTAAATAAATGTAAGTTTTCGTATAAAGGAGCCACTGAGACTTACTTGAAGAAATCCTCAGTGCAGTAGAGCTGATTATTTCTAGCGAAACACTTCCCGGAGAGCATTGCGCGACACTCCACACAGCGAAGACAACCCGCGTGCCAAGTACGATCTGATACTTTGAGGACGTAGCGGTCTACGATCATCTCGTGACATCCACCGCATTTCGGGATACTGGCTGCACAGAAACAAAATTGTTGGTATCCTCATCACATTTAGCATAAAATAATAAAAGCCTAAAATTCAAAAAAGGAATAGAAAAGACACGATTGTTCCTATTAATCGAAAGCTTTTAAAAAGCTGCTTTTAGTGTCTTTATGTCTGGTTGTGACTTGAATGTGCTTTAAATGAAACAAATTGTAAATGAGAAATTGTATTGTATAGGTATATGTAACATTGTACCGTGTATTGCGTGCCAAGTTAATTTTTTTTCTATTTATTCCGTAAGTTTAGTTAGCTAGTCTTATTCAACTTACGAAGTAACTTGTAGTTTTTAAAATGTTAATCGAATACAAAATATTGAAATTTAAATCTACGTCAGTATTTTTTGTATTAATTATAAATAATATTTTGTAATAATATCACCGTATTTTATGTTTCCCTATTAAACAAGCGTAATATAGGTACACTTGTTAAAATAAAACTGAAAATTAAATCCTTTATCACAGAATCACTCACAAAATAGACACGGCACTCACAAATCTACATACATAGGAACACTTCAGGTAGATGTTCTAGTTGTATCGGCGGCACTCGCATATCCAGCTCATCCTCTGTACCGGGGAACATCATGGGAGCGAGCATCGCACAACCGCCCTAGACCACAGCGCCCGCCGCACTGACGCCACCCTTCCTCGCAACCCCAACCTCTTATCAGCGACGCTTTCTCATTGGCTAAGGCGCCTCTAATGATAACGAGCAACACGCCCTTCAACCAATCCAAACATACAGCACCACCCACCGATCGATTAAAGAAAATTCCCATTTCCACGCATAATATACCAATGCTCTGTGCACTTGAAGTGCTTCGTAGGCGAATCGAGGTGCTCTCGTTATTCTGATCATTCTTTTTCAATTATTCTGGAGAAGTAGCTTCATTATATTGCTTCCCTTCTCGCAAGAAACCTTTGATTTGCTCATTAATTTAGTTTAGGATTGAATACAGCTAATATTATCATTGATATACATATATACCATTCGTAATTGGTAGGACTTGTAAATTTAGCCTCATAATTTTAAATGCCTTTCTATAGATATATTAACGAACCGTCAATTTAACCGATACTGAATGGGACCTAGCTACTTACCAGCTGGAGGATTCGTATAAAACTCAAACCACGATACCTGTTTGGATCGGTTTTTTGATTTGAAACATCTATAGCCACACGTAAAACCGATTTCTGGCGTGGCGACGCATGCCGTGGCGACGCATGCCGTGGCGACGCTATATGATGGTATATATATACAGTCTATATGCAGTAGTGTGTACGGTGTGTGTATTTCGAAGTCACTGATTAAACGAATTAAGTAGTCACGATTTGAAATAAATTCGTAAAATTTTGTATTTAATGAAAATAAATGTTTATTCAATAAATAGTCATCGTTATCTGGAAAAAAAATCGTAATATTCTATTTTATCATTATGACACATTTGTTCCTATAACAATCTGTTCTTTTCTGCAAATTACTTCTTTTACAAAATATTGTCGATGATTCACATCTGCCAGGCGTCCCGTGACGGCTCACATTTTTTTTAAATAGGACATCATTATAAATATTGAATCCCGTCGTATACTGTCACTTAAACACCTAGCGGCAGTAAATAGTCTGTAACAAAATATAATGGAGACCTAACATAGCTATTTGTATATTTAAAGTTATATTATCCATATACTTACGGAAAAAATTGTACGTGAGTAAAATACTGAATATTCATAATTTTCTTAAATAGGCGGGATTCTATTAATAGTACCTAGCTTAGATAAATATAATATTTTGTAATTAACCTTTTTAGGCGTCAACACCTAAGTCCCTATCTAAATTTATTGAATTGACTGATTCTGCCGGAAACGTGAGAACTGCGAACTCTTTTCTAGTTAAGAACTATGAATTACTGTGGTAATGCATTGTGCGTAGGTATAATAATTTGGAGATTGTAGACTTATTCCTTATTATATTTCGAGGTACAAAATACTAATCACTAGCCTCAAAATTATCTGTAAAATACCTCAACTTTAAAGTTTTCCATACGCGACTGAAGTGGGCTTTATAAATGATCTATGTAAATATTTTTTTTATTGGGCCTTTTCTATAAATATAGAAAAGCCTACCCTCTCCGAATGCGTGAACATATCCATCAGATTTAACCAACAGACATTTGCAACTAAAGCAAATCGTTCGACTGTAGCATGGGTTTATATTATTCTTTCCTACGGACACGCTAAACAAGTTTATATTGTATTATATTTGTTTACGTAAACTTGATCCATAAATCTCTAAGTCAATCCAGACTAGGACTTGGTCAAGCGTGGCTACATGAATTATACAAGTGAACGCGAGGGCAGCCGCCTGTGCAACTTTACGACCTCATAAATCACATTCTACCGTCTTACCCTTGGGGTCATTTGTACCTCAATGTAAACTAAAACATAGTTGAGCGAGTTTTAATGTGTAACTCGAAGCTTGTGGAGTCACTTCGGCGCATTATTAATTATTCATTATTTTTTAATATTGACTTATGTTAATTCAGAAAGAATTTAAATTTCGGCAAATATTTTGTTTATTTTTTAGCCACTGTAATAATTAAATAATTTTAAGGAACCTTTTGCCAAGAGTCGTTCGTTGACGTCATTTACCCGGTTGGTTGACTAATAGTATAAGATCCCGATATTCAACGACCTTCACCGAGATGCTTATTTAATGAAACGTATTTTATATTTAATTTAATATGTCAATAAATATAATCCATATGGGTTGCCTAGCAAATTTCAGTCCAGAGTAAGTTTAATTGATATTTAAAAAATTTTTTTTTTTTATAATTTGCATGTAGTAAATTTTTTAATTTTTTTCATCAATATTTTTAATCAGGGTAGTATTATATATGTATCACTATAACTTTCTTTTTTACTAAAGATGTATATATACTTTAGTGTCACATAAAAAATATACACATAAATAATTAATTGATTAAAAACAACCTAACGTTTGCATATTCTATGGGCTTTATACTTTCGATTGGTATAGAATTTATCTAATAATCATACCGGTGAAATGTTTAAAAACATTTTTTTTTTATATTAATTAAAATACCCTGGACTGAAATTTGCTAGGCAACCCATATGGATTATATTTATTGACATATTAAATTAAATATAAAATACGTTTCATTAAATAAGCATCTCGGTGAAGGTCGTTCCGTTGAAGCATCCGTTGTATATCGGGATCTTAGACCATAAGGATTGTGTCAATGATGGACGGTGCCTAGATTATACGACACTTAGTTTTATATCATCATTTTACAACTACAGTGTAAACTCTTTATAACTATCTCTATAACGTAAAAATGAGTTAAATTTATTTGGTTTAACCCAATACTATGGGTATAATTTCCTCCCTATAACGAAACATCTCTATAACGTATAAAAATGCTCGGTCCCTTGAAATTCGTTATAAAAAGTATACACTGATATCAGATTAAAAAAATATTATTCTTGATATGATATGTGTAATATGATGATACATGATAGTTGTAACATTAAAGAAACTAATTTACATATGTAAAAAGTATTTATGTATAAGTATTTATATTAATAATGGCCATTTTGTGATTATTTTTCATACGAGGTACAATATTACCAATACCTTGAAAGATAGGAAAACTTAATTCTGTTAAACATATTCTTTCATTCGTGAATCATTGGTATATATAATATATGGAAGCAGCTCAATTGAATCTGCTGCTTGCTTTTACTTCATATAAGGCGCTTATTTTGTCTTACAATTTACCTATTACTTAATTTCCTTTGCAGTTTATGGAGATTTTAATGTATTCTAAGCGATTTTGCAGTTAATGTTGTCGCATGAACAAACATCAAAATCCTTGGAAAAAAATTAATAAATAGCATTTTTGTATTAAACCTTTATCCTTTTTTACTAAATATATTATCACCAAGTGAATTATGATTTCAAGTCAAACTCATTAGATGCAGAATAAGATCGCTGATCATCTATAAAAAATGATGTAACATTTTTTATCTCAAATATAAAAACTTTTTGTTTTGATTTATACACGATTCTAGGGAACGGGTACTTTACTATACTTCTATAGTATAATATAGAGTTCCCGCATGTCAACATCATCAATTATTTAATTATTTATATTCAAAGAACATTAAAATATTCGAATTTGAACAAGCAAATCATATTTTTGCTACACTTTGAATATTTTAAATTTTTCTTTAAAAATCAATAATAATTTCGTACGGATACATAATTGTTAGGGGTTGGTCGCGTGCGCGTTCCCCAGAGTGGTGGCGCGTGCGTCCCAGTAATTGAGGGTTGTCCAGGCATTGCTGGAGCTTCTTACCGCTTTGCTAATCCGCAAAACGGATGCGACAGCCTTGCATTCAAGCGAAATCTTGTAAGCTCACATGTAAACATAAATTGTAGGGATTTCTTTCCTTATTCTCTCTGTATCATCGGTACGTAAAATTTGAGCGTAAATTGTGTTATTAAAAACCTATTTATTTTTTTAAACGAAATAGTAACAACAGTTTGAATAGATGTGCTACAAAGATTAATGTATCATAACCTCTTGTACTTTATGACTAGGTATTGAATATTTATTTACTTATAGAATATGACAAGAAACGACTAAAAAAATATCTTTAAATAATTTAAAAGCAAGCAACACCCAGACTTCAACAATTCACAAATACGTCCTGCTCCAGATACTACGGAAATGGTTTACAAGTGTGAAGTGATAATAGTGATTTGTTCGTAATGATAATGCGTACCGGTCCACGTGTCTCGCCATGACCGCTACCACTTCAATTAATTATAATGGGTAAAATCCAGGGTAAATGGCGTGTCGGTAGAAGGAAAAAATCATGACTTCATAATGTTAGGGAGTGGACGGGTATTGAAACTGCGGAAGAGTTGCTACATCTGGCACAAGACAAGACACGCTTCACGAGACTGACGGCCGACCTTCAGTAATGGAGAAGAACACAACCTGCACCAAAAAAAGAAGATAATGATAAACCGTGTCTTCATTAAATAGTTTGAATAATTTTAATTAGTAACAGTATATAACAAGTATTCTAAAGATACATATTATATTTAATATACTTAAATAACTTGTGTCTTAGATTTCTACACGGTTATTAAGTACCTACCTTGGTTACATCCATTAACAAGGTATTAATAAACTAGTGGCTTCAGCGTGAGACTCATCCCTGAGGAACTAAGCTCGAATCCTGGCTATGCAATGGATGCAAGCTCTGGGTTCAATTTAAATTTAAAAAAATCAATAACACTGTAATGTGCCTTATTTCTATACCACATTTAGAGCCTTCATGGCATATCGAATAAGACCTACAATATAACTAGTAACAAATTGTAAACATCAAATTTTGCGGGTATCCCACGGATTTGTACTGCCCCAAGGAATATTTTTACAGCGCAACGCGTGCCGCGCCCTCGATATTATATTACTATGAGAAATTATTATCGTATGTTCAATCGCAAATAATTACGTCCCTTCGAAATCCTACATCCCACAAATTATGTATGATAAAATCTACGCAATCATTTCACACGGTTAAGGCTTCTTGAACTCAATTTGTTCCTGATTACATTCTGAAGGCCGGATTTATTAATTTTTTGTTCGGTAAATCAAACACGTGTAGAACTATTATTTGTCTAACCTCTTTATATAAATAGATACAAATTAATTTATTTTATTAAGAGAATACCGTCAGCTCTAATCTTATATATAAAATTCTCGTGTCACAATGTTAGTTACCATACTCCTCCGAAACGGCTTGACCGATTTTTATCAAATTCTATATGCATATTCAGTAGGTCTAAGAATCGGCTACTATCTATCTTTCATACCCCTAAGTGATAAGGGTTGTTCACCACTAACATTTTATTTTTTAGACATTTTTTTTATTTTTTTATGATACAGCATACAAAAATACATACAACCCCTAATTTTCACCCCTCTACGTTCAACCCCTATTTTTTATTATAGTAAATAGTTATTTTTATTAAACTTAAAAAATGTTTCCTAGAAATAATATACATGGCAAGACAACGTTTGTCGGGTCAGCTAGTGACAGTATAAATAAAGTGTGTGACATGGCTATCAGGGTCTCAGTGGATAGTCGGTTATGGGATAATTTTAAATTCAATAAGCAGTCAATACCTAAATTATATAATAACGAATTAAAAAAACTGAACAGGCCCACAAAGTCAAAGTCAAAAATCATTTATTCATGTAGGTAACACAATGTACACTTATGAACGTGTACACCATAACACTATAAGTATACTTCAAAAACCTTTTGTTACACGTATTATTTAATGTATTCGATTATTATTATACCAAGATTAAAAGATTTAAAATAAACTTAATTTAACGTCTTCTGGTATGAAAATTTTCTTCAACCTCTGCGGAGCCGCGACGGGCTAGCATTAAATATTGGAATGACTCTGAACAAGTTTCTCGATGAAGTCAAATTATTTATAATTATATAATAATAATGATAATCAGTGGCGCTACAACCTTTTTAGGTCTGGGCCCCAGATTTCTAAAGAAGGTTTAAACATTTTATTTACACATAAATATTATTTATAGGATTCTATCATAGATTATTGTCTCGTAAACTTGCCTGGTGTTCATGTCATTCGAGTTTTCATATACAAGTCTCTTTGAGATGGTAATAACTGAATATTATGATTTTCTACTAAGCCGATCATATTCAAATCCCATGTGTCAAAAAGGGCTTTAACTCGATAATGTGCCTTATCTAATTAGGATGGCACAGAAAAATTATATCGAGTTGTAATTAAATTAAAATGCAATTTAGAGATACGCCACAGGCGGCGCACGCCCGACACTTTTATGGTTGTTGAGTCTGTGGGGTTACTTTTATACAAAATATATGCTATAGCTTATGCCATTGCTTCATCTTTGGAATTAAGATAAAAAGTAGCATAGACATACCCTTTCTATGATTATATTTCTATATTTCTATATTATATTATAGATGTCGATCGATGTAGAATCTCGTTCATCCAAATTAATTAAGGCGTAAAATTAAAAAAACAACATGTTTCACGTAGGACAGTTATAGAATAAAATATTTTATATAATTATATAAAAAAACTTTGTTTCCAACTTGGGAAGCGAATAGCTTATCCCTATTTAATACGATGTTTATTATATATTTATATTACCATATAAGAACATATATCTAAGGCTTTATTGGCTATCCAGGTCGAAGGAGAAATAATGATTTTTTCGAAAATGTTTGAATAGATAACTCATTATAATATTTTTATACAATCAACTCATAACGGTCTGTAATATTTATTTTATTATATATTCGTATATATAATATTCGTATATAAGCGATAAAAAATCGGATACACATTATAAGTACGGCAAATATAGTAAGGTTATAAAAGTAGATAAAGAAAAATACTTAAGCAAAAATAAAAGTTTTTGTCTTTGCTGTAACTATTTAGCGAGGCGCTAAACTCGGTGAATCCGTACACATTATATGCAATATTGATTTTTCGTTATTACGATGCAAAATAAACAATAAAACCATAAAATCAAAACTAATAAAACAAACACCGCGATCTGTCGTCGCCCCTTCAGTACAAGTCACCCCACTTATTAATATTAATAAGTGGGCCCTCGTCTGTATTAATGATTGCACTATGTCAATAGTGGTATAATATATTTGGCAAACATACCCAAATCGTGGTTATACCGTGGTAGATGTATTTGTATCTAAAGTGACAGGAGGATCCTCTGATAGGTGGTGCATGGTCACTAGTGTGTGCCTTTTATGAATTAAATATGAAAGTTCGTTAAGAAATAATTTGTTTGAAGGTGAAATAATGTACTATTAATAAATAAAACAAAATTAAAAGAATACTAAAGCTATTTCAATAAATTTACTTTATTCGATTGATGAAAACGGTGACCATAGCATCGAAATCCGCTGTAGAATTGAACAAGCGCGTAACGCCTTTTCATAATTAAAAAAAGTACTTTGTGACAAACGCCTAAATTTACAGCTTAGAACGCGTATTGCGCGATGTTACTGTTAATCTTAGACACTGACAGATGTCCAAAAAAATTGGAAGCGTTCGAGATCTGGCTTTATTGACGTATGCTTAATATATCTTGGACAGACCACATACGAAATACAACCGTACGGCATTCAAAATTAAACTAGCCCTGATGATCGCCAACCGTCGCAGGGAGATGGCACTATAAGAAGAAGAAAAGTCGATTATCGTTTTGAGTTTTCAGAATATAAATACACACACAACCTTAATAATAAAAGTTCTATTATTATTAAGGTTAAAGGACTTATAGGGAATTATTAATGATTTATTTAATTTTAAAAAAACAAAACCTTACAGACTAATCCAATACGATAGTATCGAACATACAATTTAAATTCCTTAAAAGTAATAAAAATAATTAATTGTATAAAGAAAATTTACTTGTATATACAGGACTTCAGCTTTGCGTTGTCTTTGTCAAGATTAAAAAAAATTAAACGATTGATTTCCTATACGGCTTGTTTTTCTAATTAAATTTATGTTTTTATATTTCTTTATTGTACCTTTCCGTAACGTATCAGTTTTTCCGACAACTCATTGTATTTTTAACATGATTACTTATCCTTATGATTAAAAATAATTAGTCATTTAATATAAAAGTAAAACCAGTTTACTGAACTGGGTGAAATGTTTATATTTTGTCACAACAATATTGTTGTTTGTGCGAAGACAGAATTACATTGCCGAGAACCAAGAATAATGTCCAACATAATATCTTACATCTTACACTTAAATCCTTACTTTTATAAATTATATTTCTTTTTAACCTACTTAAAATTAAAAATGGTAAACTCGGGTTGCGAAGACCTTGTCGTACATACCTGGACCAAATCCGGGAGCTACTAGAGAATATACAAGTACAAAGTAATCGTAACCGAAGAGAATGTAAGGTGAATACCATGTAGTTGTCATGCAGTTGAAATCCGTGGTCTTTGCCTACCCCTTCGGGAAAAATGCATTAAGTTATAAATATAATTAATTTTTTTTACTAAATACATATTTATTTAATAAAATTATATTGCTATTAGTTTATTTTACATCTGTAACAAAGTACCGTAAATCATAGACTAATAAGAATAAATTTAAGGTGCATGTTCGGTGTTAAAATTTAATGATAATAATATACATTTTACAAAATGCCTTGTCTTGTATACGAGTATATATACTTAAATTCATTAAAATCGAATAATAATCATAATTTTGTGTATGACTGAGTGCTACAACGTTCAATAAGGATCATTAATTTCTTTTATTTTTATAGTTATGAAGCCGATCATATTAATTGAAGTACTTACGATGCTTTTTCATGTTTGAGCACCAGCCCCGTTGCTTTGATACCAATATTTGTTCAATCCATAAGAGCGGGGAGTTGTTTACCAACAAATATAATCAAAAGCTTTTATTATTTCTCTTAATTATAACCCAGAAATGAAAGTGAAGTGTGCATAATTTACTTGAGTCATGAGAGTTTGTAATAATTAGATTGTTCGGAAATGCTGGGAATAAGGTTTCGACAGAAAGTTAACATTGTTTTATAAGCGAACGGGTTTTTGCCTGTTAATGAGGTACACATTATGCCCCAAGTCTACCGACTTTTTAACGCGAATCCACAAACGTATGTTTAACCTTTTAAAGAAAGCAGTGTCGTGAAATATTAGTGCCGTACATCCCAGATTCCTTATAAAAGTGTCATTATGATATTAGCTTATGTATCCTGAAGCGTGCTACCGAAGTTATTCTGTACCCATCGACTACTGACGGTCACTGGCGCCTTAGAGCGGGCGGTTAGTGATTAGACTAGTCTAGGAGCCTCCCTTTGGGTTGTAGGAGGAGCAGCACCTTCCCTTCTCTCACATGATACTCGTCAATTATTTGCAAATAATATAAATAATAAATTAATAATAAATCTATCTGAAGGGATAGTAGTTAATACTACTATCCCTTCACCCAAATATACAGTATTTAGAATATTCTTAACCTAAATAGTAATGATAATAATTATAAATTGGTAAATAGAAAATTAAAAAAAAACTTTAAAACTTTAGTCCCTGTGGCAGTGTACTTTTATTATGCTGGCAGTATTTCCTCGCTGTATAATATATTGCATAACGAAGCATCTATATCTCGACATGTTAAAATTTGCGGATCGTCAAAAAGTCAGTGAATGTCGGCCCAAGAAAAAAGCAAGGTACCGTGTCGAACTCGGTGTTCGGTGGCTGAAATTGAATCTCTTGCGCATGCTGCTCATACCAATTCCCATTTAGTTATGGTTCCTTGCAATTTTTGACGCACAGAGAATTTTTATTGAAAGAACATTAAAACTTGAATATGGTTAATATTTTTTAATTAAATCGAATTTACATTAACGTTCAAATTGTCTGTGATTATATATAAAGCCTACGACTTCACATATGTGCAAAACTGTCAACACACATAAAACCAATTTTTTTTTTAAAGACACTTCACACCAATTGACCTAGTCCCATGCTAAGCTGGTGAAGCTTGTGTTATGGGTACTAGGCAACGTATATACATACATATTATAGATAGATAGACATATAAATACATATTTAAACACCTAAGACCTAAGCACAACACCAAATGCTCATCACATCGATGTTCGTCTCAGCCGGGGATCGAACCCGGGACCCATGGATTCGCAGCCAGTTAAATTGTGTTTTAGGTACTCTTTTTATTACAACGCGAATACAATTAGTTGTTAGTTGGTAAGACTAATTCTGTAGTCTTTATTTCAGTTTACCATCTGAAGACCCTTTGATCAAGTGGTACAAGTAGAACTTGGAAAATCTAGTATATCCCAGCCATAGGCACCAATTATTTAAAATACTAATGACTGTATCTATATTATAAAATGCGTCCAGACAATTGCATGGTATAATCCATGTTGCCCTTGTAACCTTTTGGATTGCATCGCGTGCATTGTTAGCCACTCATTGTACGAAGGTCATTTGTGATGATTTCCCTAATTATTATATTAGACAAACAATGCAATACGCATTTGATTCATGTTTTAATAAACAATTGTTTTCCTTATTAAATTACAATTTTAAATTCCTTAAGTTTTAGGGCGTTTACTTTGAAATCGGTTTGGTATATTATTAAATCATTACCCGCTATATTTATTTTATAATTGGTAAAATAAAAAAACGCTAAAGAACACTTATCCGCGGAAGACGGGTTGTGGACTTGAAAACATACAATCGCATTAAAATATTTTTTCTAAATATAAGCTATTTCATATATATCTTATATTTACTCTAAAATAATGCTGTTATTTTAGTAGGCTTAAGCGAGCGACCATCCCTCAAGTGGGGCTTTTCTTTCAATGTGCCCAATTAATACTTGCTCCGACTGTGAAGCCAAACATTGATTGTGGGGAAACCGGCATGTCTTAAACTCAAAATACCATGGTTAGTTACCAAAATAAAAAAATATCGAAGAAACAGTTGCAATCTTACGGTTGTAGCACCACAGGATTTTTATTTTTTATTATTTAGGTCCGTTGTAATATATATATATAGACACATGGTTTGCTACATTGATCACTTTCACAATTCTCTATGCCCAACAAAGATTTATACTAACCGATAATTAATTTTGTTAGTACCTATTTTATTTTTTATGTTTGTTACGTATTGATTTTCAAATTTTGCAATATTTATCCCTCTTTGTAATTTATAACCGCGACCGGTAGGAAATCGTAAAAGCAAGGTACTAAATCAGGATGGGTCAGCTCACAGCTGTTTGGACGCGTGCGCTATCCTGGGACGTAGGGCTTCGCGTGACGTCACTCGCATCTGCCCGACAGATGGCGCCGCGCCCTGACCAAGTCAGATAATATCACTAAACACGCTACCATTACGGCAATTCTAAATCAACTATATCATCATATACTCCCTATACAGATTCAGATAAAACTTATTTTTAATTACTGTAAAAATTGCAATCAGGAGGTGCCAGGAAGTTTAATGTTTAACATTTACCATGTTTAATTTGCTGCAAATGTTTTTATTAAAGTGAAATTTTTACATGAATACTTAGACATCATAAAAAAACAACATGTTTTCCCTCCAATTCAATTCACCCACACCATCTTTATTTTTTCACTAAACTAAAGAACCAATTACTTATAGAATCTTTCAAAATATCTTCTTAATAATCAAGCACAAAAATAAATTGTGCTAGGGTTTTACAAGTATCTTATGAGCGACATTTTGCGTAATAAACACAAATAAGGTTTATCCGCCCTTCAAAATAATGATCTAGTTTTGACGCAAAAAACGTACAAAAATATTGTTCCGTAAGAATGCTAAATAAATACTTCTAAAAATCTGATTGTAACCAACCTTTAAAAAAAGGTTCTCAATTTGTGTTTAGTACATTTTAATTGGTTTGTTTTTCTCTATTCCTTATGTCTAAGTTGTTGTATGTAGTTTTGCACTTCTTGCGCTTGCCTTATTTTATTTTATTTTATTTTTCTTAAAGTGGTTTCCTTGCAGAAATCGCCCAAACGCGATTAGGCCGCCCGTTGCCCTCCCTATTATTTAATTATTCTTATTTTACAGATTTGTTGCAATAAAGTGTTAAATAAATAAAGAAACGTTACTAGTTTGGAAAAATTACAAACATCAATATAATAACAGAGGTGTCGAGAGAATTGTAGAAATAGGTCCAAATTTTAACAATCGCTTTTGGGAATAGTTTCGTATCTAAACTAGGTACTATCTAAACATACCTTTATTTCCATTAAGACCTAAAGGGCAAAAAGAGAAAAATAAATATAAAACAAGTAATATGTCTTGGTACTTTTATTATTAGGCATTTCTAATTATTGTAAGAACTCGCTACGCTATCCCGAACGATGTCTTAAATAAGACATTTTGTTTTAAGGTTGTGAAAATCACGAGATAGATTAAGAAAGCATTTTTGTACTGAAACCACTATTAAAATATGTTTAATCTTGTAGCTCGATGTGTTTTCATCTCGCTCGTGGTATCAGCTCTATCACTGTCTCAGGTTAATATTGTTTTTTGAGTACTACACATTTTATTGATTCATATTTTTCATAACTCGACGTTTCGGGAGCTTAACAGTCGTGGTATTCTTAAAATGACGGAATTCATGCATGACGGTCACCATCTCCAGCTGAACATAACTATGCATTCGAAACAGGTTATCTATATACATGTATCTATATTATATAATAACATCTCGTTTATATCCGTTAAATAACTATTTATTTTGTTTTAAAAACAGTATTTCTCGTACAAAATAAAGCCATGAAAACAATAAACTTTCGCCCAACTCGCGTTGATTTAGTGTGGTTACTGAATCAAAGTCGTGAGTTGCTTGTGGTGTGGTAATTGAATTTGGTAAACAGTACGTTACTCGCCAAATCGCTGCGCACCTGTTAGGTAGTTTAACAATGCCTTCCTTTATTGTGTTATCCCTTTCAATGGCATTATTGATATACGTATTAATTGAATTGAAATTGCGTTTTATTATAAAAAAAAAGTTTTTTTTTAACATTTTATAATAATTTCCATCTTACGAAATGTTACAGTTTTAACGTAACTTGTTAGGCTATGTATTTTTTTCAGATTAAGAGAGTTTTCTCTGCGTTTTAATATGAACTAGCAAGTACTAGTTTGGTAGTACTGAATCTGCAGCGTTTTTCATACAGTAGAGACAAGGGGATTTCCAGCTTATAGATGATGAAGACCTACCTGTTGGATGTATTTATAGTTGAGAATATTTTTTTTTAATTGGCCAACAAAATTATCCCTTCAATTCTGGATTATCGGTTATTGCCCAGCACGCGATGAACACCACAGCTAAAAAGACTTTTCTGATATGAAAATGGAATTAATAAAAATAATTTAGCCAAAAATATACCGTTGTAATGGGAAGTTCAAACCACAAGCTTATATCTATCAAAACAGTTTACTTAATATGAAAAATATCGCTATGATAACTTGGTCGCGTGCGCACACGTTTTAACTACGAGAAAAAACAAAGGAACACTCTCTCACAAGTATCATTTTCACCCGTCGGCAGATCAATGTAAGCCCCGCGTTATAATTGAATCGAGAGGGTCAAATCGTCCCTCGTTTAGATACATTAGATTCGTATGTGGCTTCCAGGCTCGTGTCTTAAACATTACGGTGATTGGAATGCCAATGTCACTTAAATATCCTCTAATTAATGAAAAGATTAAAGTTGTTTAAACAATTGTAGTTAGGCGTTTGTATGATAAAAGGAATATAACATTACTGCGCTATGTATTTATCAAAACATATCTTTGATTTATAGTATTTTTATGTTTTGTTTATCTTATTAAGTGATTTTTAGCACGTAGAACATTTAGCTTGCCTATGTCGACAAACGTCGACAAAATTTCAGCGTTTTCTTTTCTGAAGTGATAAGCGTATTTTGAAGCGTATTTGTATAAACAAATAAATCTACACTAGGCTAGCTTTACTCAGCGGGTAGACAGTTTGTTTTGCTCTTGCCCAGAGGGGGTCATTACTAAACTCCATTACGCTTTTTGTGCCAAGTGTTTTGGCGGTATAACAAGGGTGAAAACGACCCTACAAAACGAATGACAAGCAATGAACAGCCTCCATTCTTTATTGCCCAAAGCGTAGAATGAAAACATTTGTTTATGTATAACATTTAGGTTTTTAAAATATTTTTGTTAGGTGGATTCGAAGATTTAATTATATACCTATTCTTGTCAATTTAGGGTTTTTATAAATAAAAAAAATATATATTTGTATGCAAATAGTCTAATTAAAATTATAAGCTAAGCTGTTATTGTTTTCTCATTTCTATCAGCGGAAAATTTACTATAAACCATGTTTCTTATCTCTACCTATATTCAAACAAAAATTATATTTATGAAATTGAATAAGTTTTAATAAGTAATCATCATGATGTTTCAGTTTATATTATAACATAGAATCGTATAAAAACAACAAAATTTCATATTCAATATTCCTTGAGTACTTAAGTAATTGATACCCATTTGCGTATACGATCACATAACATTTATATGGTCTAATACATTAAAATAAGCACAATGAATAGCCATCAATCTTGAAGGGGTAGGTTCGGCGATTAATGCGTACGGCATATGGCACTATGCTTCCACCTAAATGATCGTTCCGCCTCAGTGCCATTCAATGGGCCCGCGACCAAGTGACCCGCTTCGACCTTTAGATAGATAATCTCGAGGACACCTTCCAAACCCTCATTTTACTTAAAAGCACTTCAAATTGTCACAAATGTAGCAGTAATGACCCGCATTTATACAGAGATTTTTATATGAAAGTTATACATTAGATTCGAGCGTAAACTTTTAGTATTTTAATATCGCGATCCGGTCACAACCAAAACCTAGTACTTACATTAAATGTAACATTATGTTAATCACGAGCTACATTAAGTATTATTATTATAATTAAGCCTTTATTGCTGACACCCAGTACAATATAATAACAATTATTTAAGTTACATAATAAAAAACACTTAATTTTACTACATAAATAAAACTTAATCTAATACGTCACTTGACCCGTTTTAGGTAGTCAACGTGTCCTGTGACACATAGGCCTCTTCCAGCTGTTTCCATTCTTTTCTGATATAAGCTCTCCTTGTCCAAGTTGTGCCTCCTATTATCTTTATATCGTCTGCCCATCTCTTGCTCTGTCTTCCTCTTTTCCATTAAGTATGAATATTTTAAAGAAAGTCTGGCACTGTGATGTATGGGCATGTATTGCATAGTAATGGTGTCGTAAGCCGTCGGAGGGCTGCAGTGCTAAGTGCCGGGAGGCCACATGTCGCTCTCGTCTCGCTAATCTCCAGGATTTGCCATCCAATGTCCCTTGCTCACCCATCTCGCTCTTTATTATACACAACAATACATCCATCTCATTCGGCTCATTGAATATTATTGCTCTATGGGGATTTTGAAAATATGGAGCCGTTTAGCGAAAGCCGTACATTGTATCCATCCAGTGGAATTATTCATATGCGGATCGTTGCATTTATCACTTAATGGTATTAGCTATTAGAACGTTTAATCGCTCGATTTGCGACTTTATAACTTCGCATAACCCTGTTAATATAAATTGCTTCCAGATTTTTGGAGCATAAATAATAATTTTTATTAGTTTATTTTTGATGTATGCATATACTTTTCAGAAATACATGTTCAAAGACTTTAAAAACAAAGGACAAGATATACTATTGATAAATCTGATTAACTTTCATCATAATAAATTATAATAAACTGAGACAATTACTTTATTTTATTGATTATGAAAATCTAGACTTTATTTACGCTTGATAATTTTTATTCCCATTATCAGCGTTAATGTTTATTGCAAATCAGCGAACTTTAAGACATCGTCACGTTGGAAGAATAATAGACGTGCTGTCAGCTCACAAATCCACCACATGGCGACTTAGGTTTACAATTATGAGACAATGTAGCTCTTATTGCGTTGCATTAGATGTTATATTTATAACAACAAATACGTTTTATAGTAAATGTATTAGGTAGCAGAGATGTACCTACACTCTTTGGGCCCGTAGCAAAACTCGGCCCCCATAAGCTATCCTGGCGTTTTATTCCGCAGTGTACAGTATTTGTTCGGTACATGGTAGAGTTTTAGGGCCCTCTCGGTTTGGGGCTCCATATTTCGTCCTTGTCACCCTATTGTTACGCCGCTGACTTGTCATTGCTTCCCTCGATTGCAACCCTAAAATCATTCTATCTAACCGGACGGGTAGACAGGTTAACTTTTGTTGTTTTACAATGCCGTGCATTACCGTCCGACTGTTGGCACAAATGTTGGTATTACAAAGCATTTCATGTTGACTTACTGATGATTTTCGAGTTCTAATTCATTACTGCTTTCCGGTGTTTTAATGGGGATGATATTATCGAGTTGTTAAGTAGAAGAGAAAACTTATATGGGTAACGTATTATTGAGATGACGATTTTTAGTTCATATACAATATAATATTCAAAATTGCATAAAATATGCATATATGATATATCAATAAAATCTAGTTACTTATTAAATCACTTATTTTCCCAAGATTAATTAAAGATAATTTTTTTGTCTATTTACAATGAAATTCCTTTTTTGCCTCCTTTTTGACGACACTGGACGAATGACATAAACACCTAGTCCAGCCATAGATTTTTTTAAATGACGTAAAGTAATATTATTGTAATTTATATCTACATATTTACTAACGTCTCAGAAAATAAAAATATTATTTTCAAAATGGCCACCTTTGGCTTTTATACAACCTTTGAATCTTTTTGGCCACCAAACCATCACTGACGCAGGATGATGACCACCTTTCTGGTGGTGTTCTTCAATCGTGAAAATGTTTCATCGGTTAATAGCATATCTCTGTTTCATCTGCGAATCATGACAGAATGCGTTTTGATCGATCCACTCTTTTTAATTGTTAAGATTGATTTAGGGCATGTCCTATATATCGACGATAAGCACCTACTTTCAGGTCTTGTTTCAATTCACGTGATAAGATTGTTTGCTTCCTAATGGGGTTTCGACGAATTCTGGCTTTAACAGCATTAACAGCCTTGTAGTTTTAACAGCACGCGGCCACCCCGATCTTTTAAAAATATTTATTAAATACTATCTACTGACTGTGGTATCGCTCGAATACCTTAGTATTTTGCGAAAATGGGTTTCCTTATTTGAAGGATAATAAAAAGTTTGAATATTTGTATCATAAAATTCTCCAACTGTCTGAGTTGCAACTTTGTAACATCTGGCTCCAAAGTATTAGTAGGTAATATATACGTACTATACATAAGGCAATTTGTAGTAAGTTGCAGTTAATTAAGGTTCAGTTTTATATTCACTACAAAAAAACCAGCAACCAGCCCTGAAAACAGCCTACAAACAAAACAAATCCCCCTTTCTAAACTTCTGTGTCATCATAAAAAAAACTTATAAAATACCTAGGTAACGTACACCTAAATAATTAAATATTAATTGGTAATAATTTGTTTTCACAAAGACTTAAACTTCGCTATATATTCAAAGTAGGTTTGTGGTAGTTAGAAGTTCGGATTAGGAGCCGCTAAAAGTAATTTCGCCATAAATGAGATGCGATTAAAAAGCCGTACATCCCTCGAAATATAAGAAAATGGAGCGAACCTTCTTCAGAACATATTTATACGTTTGACTGATAAATTTTGGTTATAATAAGTTCTTATATAAACCTAAATATGAAAAATCAGAAATGCGTTCTGGGATTTTGTTTTATGTTATGTTGAAGAAAACAGAATTATTTTTCACTGAAGAAAAGTCAATAGACTTTTGAGGCATTACCCCGAGTTACGCGCAGGTTTCAGAGGGTGGGGCGGTGTCTAGGGACCACTACTCTCCTTGATTACAGACTACCCCACCCCCGTCATATATTATAAGCATTAAACGTTGCTACAGGAATATTTATAATTTCAATAAGGCTGAAATTGTAACAAATTAAATCATATTTAAAGATTATATGGCGGAATTAACACTTTAATACTTATAGACCGGAGAAGTTAATTATATAGTACGTTGTACCAAAAAATTACCATAACTATTCTATTTGCGTTACTTTAGAATGTATATAGAAAAAGCATGTGCGAATCACCATAAGCTAAATAGTAAATACATTTAACTTAAAAAGCTTATTTATAAAAAGCTACAGTGTTTTGTTTGTCATCGAAATTTTAAGTAGAAAAAATCAAGACTTAATATCCACTACTATTCATAATTTTTATTTAACTGTTATAGTTGCACAACTTCTGGAGGATCGTCAAATCTAACAAAAATAATTATGCTTATTTTTTAACTAACTTTAAATTAATCATGTTCTTATTCGAGAAACTTGGCGTTATCTGAAACGTGACTATTCCACAAAAAATCTCTAAATTCGTATGAGATTTGCATATCATTAACGCAAATGTCAAAATTACTTTATTACTTAAATTTCGTCCTCGAGTCGATGTTCAATGAATTAGCATTTTGTTTAATATTTTCTAGAAATTTCTAGAGACACAAACAAAACAAACTTCTTAACATAGTAAAATTTTGCTATACATTTATTTCCTCACGGTAAAAGCAGAGCAGGTGGGTCTGAGATTTCCTGCATAAAACATGCAAGACGCCCTGCGCTCGTAAAAATACATATTCTATCAGAAGGGTCTGCCCTTTTAATACTAACCGTAATGAGCAACAGAGGTCGGCTATCTGCTTAATTTTCTCCTATAATGCCTCATTTTCGTAAATTGTTAAGTTGAACAACAAGTCGTTCCACAACAGAGCGTTTTCTAAGGCAGTTTTTGCCGCGCACCACCACTATGGGGAACCAGCTGCCCACAGAAGTATTTCCGAACCAATTCGACTTAGGGTCCTTCAAGAAAAGAGCGTACCAATTCTTGAAAGGCCGGCAACGCACTTGCGAGCCTTCTGGCATTGTGAGTGTCCATGGACGGCGGTATCACTTAACATCAGGTGAGCCTCCTGCCCGTTTGCCTCCTATTACATAAAAAAAAATAAAAAAAAAAACTTTAATTTTTAATACAGCAACGCTATTTTTACGCAAGTTTTTGTATATTTTAAATTTTTAATAAGAAATAGGTTATCTTTGAATATAAGCATTCACATTTCTATGTACTTATTAAATAGTAATTTTAATTTTATAAACAAGCTATAATATCGAGAATTAGAACATTGTATACCACAAAAACGCTTGATTGGTATATCATAATTTTTAAAAATATGAGTTCCTTTCCATAAAAAACTGCTATTTGATGTATTTAAAATTATTATCAACCAAAACAATGATTTATGTTTTACGTGTTGGAAATAAAACCTCAAGTTACCGTAGTATGACGTAGTTTTTTTTATTACTACAGTTCGTAAGTATTTATTTTCGTATCCGTAAAATTTTAATTCTCATCACCACTGCGTATAAAGACAAAGCCAGTTGAAATCGTGAGAAAGATGTTATATCATTTGGAAAGCTTATTCAACCTAATTTAATCTTGTAATTATTCATAATTATTGTTTTTTATAAAACGGGTTTTATAAAATACAATATTTGATTAATAAAAATAAATTTGACTGTTTTAACAGTTATGTTGATTATGTTCAATTATATATATATATGTTCAATATATAAATATTAAAAAAAATATATATATATATTGTCTATTTAAATATCGCCATAGGATTAAGTGTTTTACCGAAAGTAGTTTATATTATGGTTTAATGTCGTATAATATATTGTTTTTATGTAATGTGTTTAGTTAGGGTTTACGAAATTTAATTATTTTTCTATAAATGTCTTCTAAACTGAATTCGTTCAAATCGATCTTTGAATATTTGCCTCTATCCAACTATTATTAACTATTATTAATAATATTTTCTTTTTATTTAACCACTATACCGTAAAACATGTTTTCTTAATTTATACACTTAATTCGTGTTAGCATTTACATTTTCCAGGAAAGATTTATTTATAAAGAGACAAGCAATTATTCAAATAACATTATAATGCAGTTAGGTAAAGTTTTTTATTATTTCATTTAAAAGGTCACGAAAGTTTCGATTTTGCTCCTCCACGTCGAAACCTTACCAAATTATTTTTGGATCAGGCAATGGTGGTTTAATGAAATGGCTAGACATGCAGCTCACTAGATAAATTTATTTTTATACTGAAAATGAGATTTTTTTATAGATAATGAAAAACGGCTTAATGCAGAAGGTTGCCGATACTTTTATCGTTTTTCGAAGTAATCTCCGTTACTCTCTTCACATCATTCCATGGAACCACTGAGAAAAACAGTCCAGGCCCATTCTTCCTTAGGGGTCTCTTATTTGGCATTTTCGTACGCTTTCACCGCATCTCCAGGGCTCGTAAAGCGAATACCTCGAATGTTATCTCTAGTTCTTGGGAATAAATGAAAGTCGCAGGGCGCCAGGTCAGGACTGTATGGCGGATGACTCATTATCTCGACACCTGCCAAAGTCAAATATTCAACAGTCCGTTTTGCGGAGTGCGCGGAAGCATTGTCGTGGTGAAGGAGGATCCTGCTTCGAGGGCGCTGCTGTCGAATTTTTTTCAAGACAACAGGCAAACAGCGATTGACATACCAGACTGCAGTAACTGTCCTTCCATCTTCTAGCACAACTGTCGCGAAACGACCTTTTCGAACAAAGAATGAGGCAATCATCTTTTTTCCTTGACTTCTTCCTTTCTTGAAGACAAGACACCCACTGAGCTGATTGTCTTTTGGTTTCGGGTTCATAGCAATATACCCAGCTTTCATCACCTGTTACGATGTCAAATACACCATTTGAGTCACCGCCGTTGAACTTATCTAACATTTGGCGACACCAGTCCATGCGTGGGGGGATTATGGTCGTCGGTTAAAGTATGGGGAATTCATCTGGTACAAAGCTTCCTGACGCCTAAATGTTCGTGTAATATTTTCTGAACTTAACTTATACCAATGCCTAGGCTTGCCCGTATCTGCTGATAGGTCACTCTCTTATCGTCCTCTATGATGCGTCGCACAGCACTGATGTTATCTTCGATCATTATTGAGATTGCTACGTCCACGCTTAAACTCGTTTAACCAATTGTAAATAGTGGCACGAGATGGGGCTTCATTAAGAAATGCTAATCGCAGCCTATCATAGTTTTGTTGTTGAGTAAGCCCACAACGAAAGTCATAATAAATCATTGAAAATTTTCTCGCGTTAAGTTCATTTTCACGTGTAACAAGAGTTTTAGTTTTGCCGCCAATTCACAAAAACAAATGACAAATTAATGCAATATTCTACATTAGGTTACCAAAGAGTTCTAAAATTGAAATTCAAAAAAGTTTTCTTTAGCAATGTTTCTAACTGGCCAGTTCTAAACATTTTCAGTGTACCCACGTATCGTTTCGTGTTTTATTTTTTATTATTAAATTAAACAATTAAAAAGGTTATTGTCTCTTTGTAATTAAATACACTCCTAATTAAATCAACTTTATTGATTACTTCCGCAGTTACTGCATTTATCACTTTTCAGACATGAAAATATAGCTGAAAAGGACAAGGAATGTTTGAAACTTACCTTACGTCGTACAATAATTGTTTAGGTATATGTTGTGTGTTTTGTGTGTCAGTAAAGTTCACATTATTCATTTCAACACACGACAATGTGTATGCACCACGCATCATTGGGACACAGGCGTAACGGGACTTCAGCTTTTGAACCAGCTGAGTACCTTTGCTGACTCATAATCACTTCCGTATTCTGATTACGTTAAACAATGAAACAATGAAAGATAAACACCACTTATAAAGTGAATCTTTCCATTGAGAACGGCACTATTATTGTTAGCTTCAGCTTTTTAATTAATATCTGTTACATAATATTACGTCTGTTTTATAGACTGTATTTACAAAATATAAATTGAAAATTATATATTGTCCACCTGAGGCTTCGATACTTAAATTTTAAAAGATATAAATGATATATTTATTTTAAATACAAGTGTTTATTTATTTCGTTCCAGTTTATATTAGTGGATTATAGTTTTTAGAAGTGCAATTACCAACCCTGAGTTCGAACTCCGATCACCAATAAATTTTTATTTCTTGTAAAGAGAATGGAAAAACAGCGGTCTGAAAACCGGAATGTCTAACAAAAACTGGCGACGAGTTTAAGGCACAGAATATGAATCTCAATCATGCCAATAAAGAAAAATTATAAATGAAACAGACGCAAATATGCCCCTTTATTACAGGGTTTGTGACTCAAGTTTTCATAATATGTAGATATGATTCTTTTTGATATCTTCGAATGTTATCATAGGCCTATGATTTCCACAGACGCCCCGGTGAAATTCTGATTGATTAAAACGCTAACAATGCGATAAAGCTGATCACTTTGCTTTGTACTGTGAAGCCCTTTATATTCGAGTAATCAAAGAACGCCCTACACAAAATCATTCATCTAAAATATGACTTTTTCGACTTTCATAATTCTCATTTCAAATACATTTTTGCGTATAAAAGTTTTTGAATATACATACACTAATACATATATATATTTACAATAAAACTGAGGTTGATACATTTTTATCGTAAGTAAGTTTGTGTTTTGAGCAGTGTTGGCTAGAGGTTTCAGCGTGCGACTCTTATCACAGAGGTTCGATCCCTGACTATTCACCAATGGACTTTCTTCCTATGTGTGCCTTTAACATTCACTCAAACGGTGAAGGAAAACAGCGTGTGAATACCGGTTTGCCTTAGGCCCCAAAAGTCCATGGCGTGTGTCAGGCATAGGAGGCTGATCACCTACTTACCCATTAGGTTGTAGCACCACTGGATAATTTTATTTTATTCTAAGATAATGAAACTAGTATAGTAGTAGACAGATATTTTTATTTCTCTATTCTAAACCGGTTCTATTCCCGTTTTTAGTCAGCATCTTCATAAGATCATATCTGTGTATACCTAATTAATCTATACCAGCGCCTTTAACGGTGAAAAATATGTAATTAATGATTTTATCACTGATTGGCTATATATAAAGTATTTCTGCGTTTTACTGTTTATATCATTAAACCCTGATCTATTATCATTAATCAATTAATTATTACAATCCTGTCCAGTATATATAAATAGAGCAGGTAAGCCGAGGTATTGATTAGCCGTGTGCGTGGTAGCAGCAACTGCCAGATGTCACCCCCCGCTGTGAAAATGATGAGCGCCGTGGATCTTAATCATTACTGCCCTTTGTTTTTAAAATAATACTTATAAAAAGTTTTATACTTTTTCATTTATATTTAAATTAGTAACTACCGAATTTCTTAATTTGAATACGATTCATAAATACATTGTACTTAAAGATATTGAATAATGTTTGCTTTGACTTTTATACCCTTAAATGATACCATAACTTACCGTTGACAATGTGTAAAATATGAGAATTAATTGTGCTTAAATACATATATTATCAGTTAGGGACTATTAGATTCGGGCATGGAGCAGATACGTTATTTGGTCAGTTTTCCATGTCTTCACGAAATAATATATAATAGCATAATGCGCAGATAAAAGACGATATCAGAGTATTTAAAAATATGTTATAAATTAATATAAAAAATAATCTTAACGGCATAGACAGGATTTTCTACTTAAGCGCATTATAATCTTATAAAACATTAGTTTATAAGATTACGATTTTACACCTTTTTTGTATGACCATAAAAGGTATAAAATCGTAAAAACTTCTCCAATATAATTAAGGTTTCTTTTAAACATTAATATGTTATTTATTATAAGTTTTTTTTTTTCAATATTATTTATAAGAAACTAAATTATATTTTTTACTTTAATAGAGTTAAATGTTGTCAATCTATTATCTTTGGTTCGATGGCAGAATTTATTTGAAAGATTAGTTACCGCGTTAGTATTTATAACCTTGTATTTATATGCTTATGTAAAATTGTTTTATCGATTAAAAAAGTAGATTTTCCTGTAAGTACTATTCTTATTAAACTTCGATTATCGAGATAGAGGTGTTGACGTACCTTAAGTAATGTTAGAATTATCTACTTTATGAATTTTAATCTATAGTTAATAAATTAGTAGGTAAGGTTTCTTTATTTAAAAACATACAGTGCAACGAACGGGCCGCCCATCTCTCCCAGGCAACCCGGCAAACATGAACAGGAAACAATTACTTAATTTATAGGCTACTTTATAAAATTTCTCTGTGTATTTAAAATAATATTGTTTTTTTTAATTTAATACTTAATTGAGTAATTCTCATAAGTCTCAAAAAAATACAGGTGTAGAATTACCGCCTTCAAACTCCATCTTATGTTTATATTACAATATTGGTACCGGAAGGAAGCGATTCGCCGCGCACACGCCGCCACGTGACCACTTCCGCCGCTAATGCGATAATATAATAGGAGACATCGCCTATCCTCTCATAACATGACAGAGAACTTAATAAACTTGGACTCTACGTATCGCTCACCTTTGTTAATATATATAATCAATTAATTATAGAAAATATTGCTTTTTCTTAATAATTTAAATTTAGATTAGTGGGTATTATTATACAAAATTTTAAAAAATCCCACACTAGTGGGAACCACACAATAATGATTAAAACTATAAAAATAGATTTCACATCGCGAATACACAGTGAAAATAATTATAATACAATTCTTTTATACTTATTACTTGCATACGTCTAACAATATACCATTGAAAATACCTAGCAATTATCAGTAAATGTTATCCCTACAAATCATACCATGAATAATGGGGTTATAAAACCATAATAGTAGTTATTAAATAATATTTACGAAGTAATCTCCATCAAATCCCTATAATATGGGATTATTATTTTTATCCAATCAATAACCTTGAAAGAATTTACCGTAAGTAACTTAAGTTGCAACCTGAAGTTTAATTCAGAATTACCTTTTATTACAACTGAGAAATTATTTTTAATAATCGTCACGAAATATAGAAATTCAATAGTAAGTATATTACGGTAAGGAACATACTTACTATTGAATTTCAAATAAAAATAGCTTCATTATATTCCGGTCATAAATAAACAAGATAAATTTTTTAAGAGAACATTAGTTTAGCAGAGGAATCCTTGGCCATAGATAAAAAAGGGTTAAAGAATAATGTAAGCCCCACTAACATGCCACGTCAAATACAGAGCGTATCTACTACTTGATTAGACAATCATATTTCTGGTTTCCTTTTGTTTTTGCATAACCGAAATCCTATGGTAGAGTCAGAACCAGTTTCGCCGGTTCCAGTAATAAAATCAAACACCCCCTTCAACCTTATATATTCCGTTGTAGTCCAATGGAATAGAAATATAGAGACAGGTAAAATAACAAAAATAATCTATTTAAGTGACAATATAGGAATAATAGGCGAGCGTTAAAATCAAAAAGACCTCATCGGCACTCGCGACTAGTCCGTAAGAGCACTTAACTTGATTACATATATTTGAAGGCCTGCTGGGATCGTAAAAAAATGTATAAACACTGATCGAATATGGATGCCGCCCTGACGCGTGGCATACCGTTCGCACTACACCAAACCGCTAGGCACGCGACGATAATTTTAGCTTTAAGCAACAAAGTAAGTACAAAAGAACTGTAGTGAAATTAAATACAGTACAGAATAAAAATAATACAGATTATTGTCATAAATTATGTAGATTATGTACATACAAATTACTTATCCTGTTTTCGGCCATTTAATTACAGTAGATTAATTCAGAATAAACCAGAGACAAACCAAAGATATGGAAGTGATTTGCAATCATGAATCTAAGAATGAACGGTATCATTAGATATTTTGGTAGGTACTGTACCTTATGATACGAAACTAATTACGATACAATAACGTTGGAAAAACGTTAAAATTATATTTTTATGAACTTTCTAAGATATTAAATGGCATGCGTGTGATGTGTGTCAATTTTGTGGTTATTTTATTATTTAAAACGTTAAAATTCATATTACTTTTTATGAAATACTATTTTTTATTATAAAGATTACAAGTTCCTAAGTCATAATACGTATAGAAAAGTGTGAGATATGTGATAAAATCGTAATTTTTCTAGACGCTAAGTTAACACTTTAATTCAATTCATAATAAATATCTTTTATATATGAAATAAGTAGATTTATTTTAAAAATTAATTAAAAGGTGACAATCGCTCACTGGTGGTCCCTAGACACTAGAAGTATTTAATATTTATTTAAAGTTTATTAATGCTAGTAGGTATACTTGGAACCATTTAACATTCTCTTGATCGGTACACGAAACATCGTGAGGAAACTGGCTTGCCATAAACCTAAAAAGTCGACAGCGTGTGTTAAGCACTGGAGGCTGATCATCTACTTGTCTAACAAATGATCATTTTCAGCGTTTATACTACTTGAACCTGTATTTAAATAACTTAACCGATTACTCATTCTGTTTTAAGTCTGAGCCCAAGCTGAAATCGTACATACAATTATTTGATTATTACTAGATTTAATATCATTTCTCATAATATGTGAATGATATAAAACCTACTAAACTTAGGTACGTTTTAGGTAGGTACCTAACAGGTCTGCCTTTTTCCAGTATACATAGCTGTGTCTATGCGTATGCTTAATATGTTGTTGAAGACATAGTACAGCCTCGAAAACTAAACTATGTGAATGAAGTCAACAATTTGTCTGATGTTCTGATTGCAAATAATCCAAATTTAAAATTATTGCTCGTAAGATATTATTTATGCACGCATTTGAAAAATCATGAAGTAATTAAAAAATTAAGTTCATAACAATTATTATCAAGTTAGCGGTGCTTTGGCCATGCATTATTTTTATAATATAGAATTTTTTGATTTATTGATTCCCATATAAATAACAAAATATTAAACACAAGGAACTGTTACATCGTAATTACCTTCGAGAGCCTTGTTTCTAGCCAATAAAGCAAGTAAGACATCTGGAGGCGGTGGGTCCAACGGATGCATAACCTCCAAAGATGCGGCCATAGAAACCTCCCGCGCTTGTTCAGCCCCCACTTCACAAAATCCCGTATCCATGAAAGCACCATACACTACGTCCAAATATCATCAAGTAAACAATCCGCTGTGTTGTTCACCATTCCGCGTGGAAAGCGTCCACAAGCACCTGAAGCACTTGGAAGCAGGCGTCGATCGCGACAGAAAAGCCGGGCCCACGTGGCGGCGCCGCCCACGCCCGCCCATGCGTCGCGCTCGCTACGCCGCCCTCCCATTGAGAAGTCATTTTTCACCCCCCTGAATCTGATAAACCCTCGGGCGAGGGCTGCGGGGCTCCCCCGCCCCGAACTAATTTTCCCGAATCGCACGACACACCCCCGAAGCTTACATCCATCTACAATATTACTACACGTTATCCCGTTCGCGAGGGCATTTTGTTTCTATTCAACTGGCTTTGCTGGGTTTTATAAAGAAAATAATTTTTAAATTTCTTATTTTTGATATGCCAAATGATAGATAATTTGTAAACTAGTTATAGCTATATTTATAAAAACAAACTATTATTGGAATGGTGTGTTAAATAAATAACATTTTAGAATATGTACTGTATTAATTACAAATTTATCCAATGGCGTATCGTTTATGGCTAGGCAATTTGTCGCTCTAATACACTTATACAATACGCCAGAAATACAATTATAAATTTGCGGATTTATCGAGAGACGAAGACCTCAACTTATTTCTCTACTTCTATTCATGTTACTTACTGCTATAGTATGACAACAATTTTTAGTCTCTTTAATTTTCTCCGACAATAATCAAAATTAGATACTGAATTTTGTTTTGTGATCAGGATAAGAAATTATGCTAAATTTATGATCAATATTTATTTATAAATAAGAAGAAGTAATTAATTTATTCTTCAGGAAACACTTAAAATAAAAAATAATTTATGTATAGTGCTCTATGTTAAATAAGAACCTCATACGTTTTACAAATAACAATTGACAGTATTGTTAAAGAAATCAAACATTTGTGGAAAATGTGTCAAGAATGTCATTGAAAATGAAGGCTCATCCTATCTTATCATATTTTTATTACCAGTTCTTCTATTGATAATTGCTATTAATTATTTAGAAAATATTTTTTAATTATTTATAAAAAGCATGTACGGATGTAATTTTTATAATTTAGACAATGTATTTAAACAGTTTAAAGTAGTAGAATTTCCAATATCATTTGTTGGACTATCCACGTCACAAGTACTTGATGTCGAAAATGATTTGAACACTTGTACTTATTTAAAAACCATATATGATGGAAATCTCATTGTAAGTAAAATTTTCACAACTCTTGTTAAAAGATCGCTTATAAATATATCGAAGTTTCTAAAAAGTATATCAGATAAGAAATAACGTTATATATTATAGATACTTGGTATTTATATTTTCAGAAATTTGATGAAGCTCGTGAAATATCAGCATCCCATAGAGCTTTTACTGTCGTTCAAAAAGATGAACATTTAATAGAAATTACATTTACACCAACAACTGAATGTATATCGAAAGCCAAAAGAAGCAAACAATTCGATAACCGTTTTGTGTTTGATTTGCGTTTAATAAGAGTAGATGGAAGCCGTTGTTGCTATAATGAACTACATTCAGAAATAGGAAGGTACTATATTAGTGGTCAATTCGAATATTCAAAAATAAGTCATACTCCTGAAGTTGTCGACTTTGGTGATACCATAATTAATATTCGAACGACTAAAAAAATAAGAATCTGGAATGAATCTAATCTAATGACTTCTAACATGAGGTATGTTAGAGTAACTGGGTTTGAAGTAACTCCATATAAATTCAGCGTGCCGCCCAATTCTTCAAAAAAAGTGACTATTTCAATAAAACCTACGTGCTTGAAATTAGGAAATAAAATTACATTTGAAATAAGAAATCCACACGATAGTTGTTCTGACAAAGCTGATGAATATGATGACCTCGATACAAATTTCTTGACGTATACAATAAAATTTAATATGATTGTTAGGTACCAAAAAAAGAAAACAAATAACACAAAAATTGAATCGATGCACAAGTTAAATTGTCTAAATCCACAGTATACATATGTAGGCAATGAATTAAAAACTCACATGGCTCGGAAAGAACTGGCCTTTAAATTTTTAGAAGTCTCCAAATCTTCCTACGCTAAGAAACCAGTATTTGAAAAATATTGTTCGGGTAATGAACAATGTTATTCAGTAACAGAAGTACGACCAGTTGATAGAGGTGCAAACTTCTGTAAAAAGATTCCGGAGAAAATATCAACGTATGACTTATTTAATATAATTTTCACCCCATACTGCTTAAACTTTGGGCGAGTTGGTTTATTGACATATGGAGAACACGAACTTGTTTTACAAAATAATACTAAACATGAATTCATCATAGAATTCCTAAAAGATAAATGTGTACTATATGAAGAAGATAACAAGAAAACCCTAAAAATGAAAATGCGACCTTATGATGAAAAAAAGATTACTATATTTTGTTTGGGCTCGATAGAAGGCATTTCATCAGGCACGTTTGAGTACATAATTGATAAAAAATATTATAGAAAACATCCTTACAGTCTTGAAGTCGGAAATCCAGCCCTAATGTTGTATGATAAATCTCTTAAATTTGGCATGGTTAGTGCTGAAAGTTTTATTACGTCTGTACCAATAAAAATATTCAACCATTATAATTTACCAGTTAATTTTAAATGGGATGAACTACATTCAGATATTCCTTTTGAAATAAAACCTACCACAGGTACAATACCGAAACATTCTTGTAAGATTTGCGATGTGACTTACGTATGCAAAGCTACAAAAACAAAAACACACGAAGTTGAACTTATATCAGAGGGAAGAGTTCCAAAAAATATTCCTATAGAGTTAAGCGTAATAACTCGAAAACTGACTATAAAATTTTTACAGCTAGCTATTATCTTTAAAGATATTTCATTAAACTTAGAAACCACAGAAAAAGTAAAATTAGAAAATTCTTCAAGAGAAATAGCTTTATTTCATATCGTTGAACCCTTAATTCCAGGTTTTAAAATAGAACCTATGTGTGGAATTATTCGACCAAAAATGATTATTACTTTCGAAATAAGCGTTAAAATTCCATGCATTTTGGAATTCGCATTTGATATCCTTTTAAAAATTAATAATAAAGAAAATGTTATTCTTCCTGTAAGTGGAAATGTCATGGAACCAAAAATTTTAATTCATCCGAAAAATATTATCATGTCGAGAGTTCCGTGTAATATGATCACGTATGTTCCTATAACATTTCAAAACTTAAGCAGTTTAAAATCTGTGGTTTCAATACTGGACACGGGTGATGAGAATATATTCAATGTGTATCAGGCCGTAGGAAATGAGAGGCAGCAGATATTTGAGTTTACTATAGAAGGTGGACAGTCAAAAACAGTATTTATTAAAGTTTTTGATATATTTAGAAGAGAATATGAAATGTTTATACCTTTCAAAGTAAATGGACTATTAGGGCCTCCTTGTGAAGACGAATCATCGACTGAACTACAATATTACATTGGTGAATATGAGAAGTGAGTTAAATATTTATCTGCTAAAACTCCCATTTAATACTTACATATTTTAATTCTCCAACTGACTTTATTTTAGGTTTTACGAAAATAATTCTAAAGTGAAACTGAAGCCTATGAATAAAGATATTGCCTACTGTCGCTTAACAGGAGTTATCACAGTTCCATGGATAGATTTCTCAGTTGATAAGTTTGAACTAAGTTGCGGTGTAAATAAAATCGACAGCTTACAGTTTACAATGACAAACGTATCAAAGTACAACTTATACATTACTATATTAACATCAAAATTGGCTCCGATATTTACTCTGGATTTAATTACTGAAGAAAATCAATCTATTATTAACGAAACACATATAAAATTTGAACTTGATCGAGGCATGATTGCGAAATTTACTGTAGTGTTTCAACCAAAAAGCCATGGTCGATTCGTGTCTACAGCATTACTATATTTAGACAAGCAAATGACTATACCCTACTATAATTTGACATTCATTGGGAAGAAACAAAATCCTGCTATGATTCCAAGTAGCCCTCGACTTATTTTTCCACCATGTTATCCAGGCCAAGAAATCACACAAACAATAACACTTCGAATAGAAACAAAATCTAGCTTAGAGGATTTTACTTGTAGCTCAAAGGAAGAATCTCATTTAACCGTGTCGTTTTTGGAAACAGAAGTAATTTTAGAAGACGATTTAGTTTTTACCACAGTAAGAGTCAATTTGTCAGTATCTTGCAAAATATCTTATGCTCGAAACATGACTATACATTTTAATCATGTAACTGGTTCTTGTTGTGATATAGAAGTAAACTTTTGCTTCACGTACTGCCCGCTTACCTTACATACAAACTGGCTGGTAACACCAAGTGAAAATCCGTATCCACTATATCCCGAGAAAATTCAAAATGAACTGTATGAATACATGGAGTCGTGTACAAATTTTCTTGAAAAATGGATGTTTCAGCAAGGTTTTAGACGAGATCTTTATCCTATTATTCCTGATACATTCCATGCTATCTCCACAGCCCTATCATCTCAGGGTGGAGGTACAAAAAGTAAAGGAATCAATGTATCGTATTTAAACTTTGTAAAGAGAATTGCAGGACCGTTGATGAAACATGTTCGAAAAGTAACGTAAGAATAATATGTAATATACGCATATCATTTTCTGAAGTTAAATAAGTTGTAAATATCTTTGTAATGTTTTTTTTTCAGAATAACGGGTGTAGATGAAACATACAAAAATGTAAAAGAAATTCATGATACATATAAGGAAGTGATAGCATTACTGAGATCCCGTGGTGCTAATCTATGGGGTTTGCAAGCCAAATTTCTTTTAAGTCACGAGCAGTTTTTAATTTATTCTGATAATGTTACACCAAAAGGCAATGCAGACATAATACTGAATGAGGAGTTGAAATCAGATATAAATCTTTTTGACCGGATAAATAAACAAAGTTGGATTGATTTTATTTTACAAAGTTATAAGGTGTTCGTTATGGATAGTTGCTTTTTCGATTGCGTCTGCGTTAGTGGGCAACCTAGAGATGTAGTTAAAGTTCTGATTGACTGGTATAATGAAAACATCTTATATCAGCATGGGATCCTTCGAGGCAAACAAAAACCTGTAAAAACCATTACAAATATAACAACTGATTTATCTGATGGTATCGCCATAATATCATCAATTTTGACATTTTGCCCTTTTACGGCTAATCATTTTTCATTTTATTGTGAGATAAATAATAATGAAACAGAAGGCTGTATAACAAACAATGCTTGCCTAATTATCGAGGCTCTAAATTTGTTGCGGTTATATTTTCCATTATGTAGTAAGGATTTCTTGCAACCAAATTTTCTCCTCATGCTTTTTTTATCAATTCATTTATATGTCACTCTACCGATGTTTAAGCCAAAAAATACTGTCCATTTTTACCCACCACTATTAAGAAGTTCTACACGACAATTGGCCATAAGTCCTACTAGCCAAGAATCCCTGATTTTTAACCACATCATTCTCCAAAACACCAAAAATAATTTTATGGTAGAAAAAATAACATCACCTGACAATGGAAAGAAGATGTTTTTAAGCGTCAAATATATCGCAAACTTCGTAGAAAAAGAAACAGCAATCCTGCTTGTACATGGTTATAATAAAACGAGAATCTTTGATACGTATTTAGTATTTGTACTTCATGGTTACATTGGTTCACTGAATCCTGTAAGAAAGTGTAAAGTAACGGGACCATTATATCGTCCAAATCGCGCCGATGTGTTAGTTGCATCACCTTTTTCTGTTACTGCTAATTTTAACGTATTTTTAACTGATATTGAACCAACAATTCCAGTAGAATTTCCAGATGATATTAAGCCAAGATTTTATTTAAGGCGCCTTAATCTAATAGACAAAGAGGTTTCTTTGACTGGATTGCCAAAGGAATCTGGCCAAGATGTGCAGGAGCACAAGCTTTTTCTTCAAATAATTTGTCTCAGTTCGCAAATGGGAAATTCATGGATTTGGTTTCGAAGTGACATTGGTGAATTTTTTATTAAAGTAACTACTCAAGCCAGATGGGATCTAGCAATAGATACTTTACAGGCAAAAGTAAAAACGTGGCCGATGGATCCTTGTAGTTGTGGCGAGTCATGCGAATGCTACAGAACAACAGTCTTAACAATCCCTCATCGGAATGAACTAATGCTAAAATCTTTAAGATATGCTCTTCTTGAGCATACGTCAGAAACAATGATGCAAGTATTTGACCAACTTATTGGTATGTATTTTTTATCATCCAATACTTATCTGAGATTAATGTGACTATTATAACTTTAGACAAAAAATAACAAAATGTAGTGAAGCTGTAATATAATTTTTAAAATAGTTAAATTACTTGTGTCCAAAAGTCAAATGGTAGGTTTTTGTATCGGTTTATTATTAGAAAAGTTATCAGGTATCAAGAGTAAAAAAAAGTCAAATTAAGAAAATATTATCCGATGCCCTTGACTTTGTTCATCTAATGATTACAAGTCTGTGTTAAAACTATATTTTTTATATTGCATACGTACCTTGTTTTTTCTAAATAAGTATAGATTTATAATAAAAAAACAAATGAATAATAGAACATAGACCGAGATTTTTCTAGTCTTTATTTACTTAAAATCCCATCTATGTGTTTACAAAATATAAACGCTTATGTATGGATATAAGTATAATTAAGAATAAATATGAAATTAGAATGGACTAGAAATTTTATCATAATAGACTAATTTTTACAGAAACAGGAACTGGCAAGATAATATTGAGTATGTTGTTGAGTGAAGGCGGGACTAATTTATCGGAAGTGCAACACATATTACGCAGTGAAAGTATTTATCGTATATCATCTCGTGCTCTGTTGCCACGTATTGATCGTGTGACATTACAACAGCATACAAACTCAATTCTAATCTTACCTATCACCATACCAGCTCAGGACAAATCAGAGAAGTACACAGTCACATTAACCTCCGAATGTGGAATGGACATACGTACCTATAGAATTCTGTTTGTCGAAAACTCGAACGAATTCGTTTGAATTTTTTGCACTTAGTAGGTGACGAATGCGGCACTATTCTAGCGTAAATAATTCGTTGTGTTGTGGTGGGAAATTAGATTTTTAACCTTGATATTGCATTTTGAATTGCCAATTTCCCGAATCTAAATATTGTAAACTGCATAGCATAAGTCACGATTATTTCTATACTTAGTTATTACAATTATATTTATTTTTTTATATCAAATAAAATACCGGTTTTACATGTTTTGTTATCACGTCTATATATTACAAAGCATACAAGAGAGTAATATGTCTTTCAGAGCTATGTTAACTTACTTAAAAATATAAGCAAAATCATTACATTTTTTTTATAACACCGTCCAAAAAGGGCCTAGGCGCTGAAGTAGTCACTAGACATATAAAATTATTAAAATGTTCTAATGTTATTCTAAAACCTCTTAGTAACCTGAATATAAAAAAATCAAATCATACTCATCACTATTTATTATAGCCAGCATATTTTAGTTGTATTCCTTATTAATTTCAATTTGCAAAGGAAATAAGAAGTCCTGCTAAGCACAACTACCTTGACCAAGCCACTTAGTACGCTCCACCGAGCGGTACTTTTAATGTTATTAAAAAGGCCTATTCCACGATAGCTTCGGTTTTTAGGTTGCACGAATGCAAAACAATGAAGTGCCGAAATTAATGTTACAAATATCTTTATGGACCGAACATTTAAAATAGTGATAATAAGTATCAGTTTTGTCACCTTCAATTTTCATAAAGCCTTTAAAAATGGTTTTGTAACATTTAGGCAATAAATATTGCTCTGACAAAGTGATTACACGAATTTAAAAAAAACTACGTTTTTATAAATTATAATACCGTGATCCCGGATATAGACTTTCAACTCTATATTTTTTTATAAACCGTGGTAATAAAAAAATCGCTTGGGAATCGAACGTCATAAAAAGCGAACGGTGCTCGCGCGCGTTGTCGACATATAAATCCTCAACTCGTGAAAGATCGAGACCATTGTCTTGTTATTCGTCCCATCCTCTGGTGCCTTCTCAGCTCGTGACCTACAATAATACTTCTCGGAATTAAGGTTTTTGTGTTCATGTGTAGTTATCATGGATTCCCAGCAGTTTCGAGAGTATGGGAAAGCAGCCATCGACTTTATAGCTGATTTTTATGACAATATTAGAGAAAAGTAAGTATTTTGTTTACTTTTAATATTAATATTATTTTTTAAATTATACATCCTTTTTGTTGTTTTTAATGATGTCTGACGGTATAAGTAGCGTTGTCTACTTTTTCTTTAACTCCAAAAAACGTAATCGAACCTTTATGAATTTAATACAGTCTATCGCGTCCGCGTTTGTATTAAAAAAATCATGACATTGGAATAGTATTTATTTGTATTAATGTATTTTCTGTCTTAAACAATGTCTATTTAATGGTAAACGACATAAGATTCCTTAAATCTTGAGTAAAAGTACGATTAATTTCATTTTAATTTTAGTTTCAAATTATTGGCTGAAATAATAATTGTGTCTATAGCCTTGAAAAAAGAAATTAATTACTTCAAAAACACTAACTTTATTTTAATTATTAATTAAATGATGATATACTAAAGTAAAAAATCCAATTATTTTTTGTGCTATCGATGAGCAGAATCAACGAAAATAAAATAAATTTATTTAAAATCATAAAAGTAATAATGTAATGGACGATGCATTAGCTTCTAGATTGTTAGGATCACAATAATAGGCTACGTATAAATTTCAAAGTATCAACACTGACCATTGTTATTGATGCAAATAATAAGTCTTGTGATTGTAGGAACCTGGCTTCTACGCTAATCAATTGACCTATTGCATGTTTCCTTAAACGCAATATTTAATTGTCTCTTATTGTGAATATTTCATAACAATTTTTCTTATAATATCTGCTTAATCACTACATATGAATTATCTAAGTTTCTCGCAGTTCTTGATTCCATAACTAAAGTACAGGTGATTTTACTTGTATTTACTATGTTTAGTCCAATAGTTATAGTTTCTACTTGCGGAGGATTCATTGTTTACATCTTTAAAGTTTTTATTTTCCATGCAACTAATTTACGTACAAATAATTTAAAAATTAATCCGTAACATAAAAACGGTATTAGTACTGAGTGGTACTTCTTCACCAAACGTACGATTAATTTTATCAATTGCTTTAGCTATCAGTGCAGCATATTAAATTCATATCAATAAATGTTCTTTAAAACGAGTTTTAATTATAGAGACGTTCTGCCTTCGGTTGAGCCAGGATACCTTATTAAAAAGTTACCAGAGGATGCACCGGAAGAGCCCGAGGACTGGAAAGCTGTTTTCAAAGATTTTACTGACAACATCGTGCCTGGGGTAAGAATTTCATATGCACATCATGACAGCGATAAACTTTGGTGTGTTCCGCTAGATTTTTTGGAACAAATTGTACCATGACTAGGTAACACTATTTCAGCTAGCGACAGAATACTTCATTCGGGTTAGAGAATACAAGAGCCTCTTCACCTTTTAGTTAATTCGACATGATTAACGATATTGTCGCCGAAATGTATGCCCATACGAGAACCTCACTAAAGGGTTACGTTTTAACCTTCGTAGCTTAAATATGTGGCTCAATATCTGGTAAATTGCATATTTTACCTTTTTAGTACAACAAAGACTCCTGGAGCTTTTAACTATGAAATTGATATGGTTACCAGTAACATCAGAGATGTTACTGTTGTGTTCCATCATCGGTGTCTATATCGATTATAAACATCGGTGTATAACCCGAAGCGAAAGGTAGCCGTCCTGGGTCTGATTTCCTTCATAAATAGTGAGGGACTTTGAGAGGTTATGGGACCTCAAATACTATATCTTTTCCATATTATAGATAAACATTGTGATAATTACAGGTAACGCGATGGCAGTCTCCACAATTTCACGCTTACTATCCTACTGGAACGTCCTTCGCCAGTATTGTTGGTAGCCTTCTTTGCGATGGCTTAGGAGTAGTAGGAATCACTTGGGTATGAAATGTTGTCCTAATTTGTTTTATTGGTTTTATATTAAAGCCGAATATTAATAGCCGATATCTGTAGATTTTGAACAATCAAATACCAAAAAAGTCTTAGCTCGATTGATCAAGCGTTGGTGTAGGTATGATCCCAGCAATATAATATTTATTGCTTTTTATTCCATTAAAGGACAAGCAGTTGTTAGTCTATAAAAAGCGACATCTTATTGAAAAGTTACAAGGCAACACATATTATAATACATAGTATAATAATACCTACAGTATTCGGGGACACAAATCAGTATCTATCTTTGGCCTTAGGTTGGAGGAAGAAACTTCCTTACATTACAATAAAAATTTGGTCTTATGTTTTTCAGATGGCCAGTCCAGCCTGTACGGAGTTGGAGGTCGTCACAATGAACTGGTTTGGAAAACTTCTGGGTTTACCCGAAGAATTTCTCAACAGCTCCCCTGGACCAGGAGGCGGTGTTATCCAGGTATTTGTTTTAAACGACTATTTTCGTGAGGTTCAATTTTGCTTCTCTGACGAAAGTTGAAGATCTAATATAACTTTTTATTATTTCAAACTCAAATTTCGAATAAAAAATACATTTAATACTATTATATATTTTCTAGAACATGACTGAAAAAATAGATCTACTTGTAAAGTCTTCCTTATCGTAAAAAATCCTTTACAGGGCTCCGCAAGTGAAGCAACGCTAGTTTGTTTACTGGCTGCCAAAGATAAAATGATCCGCAGATTGCAGAAATTAAATCCTGATTTAGATGAAGACCTCACCAAAATAAAATTTGTAGCATATACCTCCGATCAGTGCAATTCATCTGTTGAAAAGTCTGGAGTTCTAGGCTCAATGAAAATGAGACTACTAAAAGCGGATGCGAGTGGCAGATTGCGTGGAGAAACACTTAAAAGAGCATTCGAAGAGGATAAGGCCAAAGGTCTTATCCCGTGCTATGTTGTAGCTAATCTGGGAACGACTGGGACTTGCGCATTTGACCCACTATATGAATTGGGGCCAGTTTGTCAAAAAAATGATGTTTGGTTACACGTCGATGCAGCCTACGCTGGAGCAGCTTTTATATGTCCTGAATACAGACATTTAATGAAAGGTGTTGAATACGCAGATTCTTTTGATATCAATGCACATAAATGGTTGCTCGTAAATTTCGATTGTTCTGCAATGTGGGTCAAAGATGGATATGACCTTATTAACGCGTTCGATGTTCAAAGAATTTACCTAGAAGATGTTAAAGGGGACTTAAAAATTCCAGATTACCGTCACTGGCAGATGCCATTGGGTCGACGGTTCAGATCGTTAAAACTGTGGTCGGTTCTTAAAATATATGGCGCTGAGGGATTACGAAGACACATTAGAAGTCAGATTAGCCTTGCTCAACACTTTACTAAATTGGTTCAAGCTGATAATAGATTTATAGTTGAGCCAGAACCAGCTATGGGATTGGTGTGCTTCAGACTGGTTGAAGGCGACTATCTCACCAAGAAGTTACTCGAAAACTTAATTGAAAAAAAACAAATCTTTATGGTAGGCGCTTCTTGTAAAGGTCGCTTTATAATACGCATGGTTATTTGCTCGCAATTTACTACAGTGCAAGATGTTGAAGTAAGCTGGAAGCTGGTAAAAGACGAAGCCGATAATATAGTTAATTCAGATAGAGTACATTCTAAATCTCAATCAATTGCGTCTATTGATCACTTGCAAAATATAGATATCTGTGAGAAATCCAAATAAGTTTAGGGTTAGTAAGTTTAAACGGAGGTTGAAATGTGATGAAACTTAATTGTACATATTATCTATGCATACAATAAATATGAATTCAAACCAAACCAATCTAGATATGTTTTATTGCAAAAAAAGTATTCTTTCAATTATTTTTCTTATAATAATTTTAAATATGAGTAGTTTTAATTGTTATAACTATACAAAATTTTACAATAAACTTCTAAATACAACTACATTTTCCACTGACACAAATCCCGTATGAGTAACCTTTGGGTAAGCAATGTTCCTGGCAGACCACGTCCTCAGATGGTTCTTCGGATCCTTTATCATACTTGCATAGAACCTGGCCTGGTATAGTGACCACTGGAAAATAAATTAAATTATTTAATTTGAAAACTTTACCTGATGTAAACTCAGGGAACTAGAAAGCCAGCCTTGGTTCTTACAGAGCTGTGATGACTCATTAGACATGACTTGCATGATACTCAAGAAAGTAACAAATAATTATATAAATTAACCTTGCGTGCTTTAAAATAAATATGTTTAAATATTATCACCTTATAGTTCAAGGAACATAAGTTGCCAGACAATGCGTAATCTCTCGTTCATTTAATTTTAGCCACAGTTTTTTCGTATAAATAAGATTTATCCAAACCAGTTATACGCTTTTTTCCATTATTAAAGCCCTAAGTACGGTTCGATACGTTATATGTAAATAAAGTGGAAGGAATTTTATTCACAAAGCCATTTAGGTACATATGAACGTTCAACTTTAAATACTGCCAAAAATAGCTAAGAGAAAGTTGACGTTTATAAACGAATCATCGCTCCATAAGAAATTTACAAACAAAAGACAAATCGAATTATTTATCTTAATGAAATCTTATAAAACAATATATCTATACATACCACTTTCCTTAGTAGGCTCTTTGTCTTTTAGTAAATTTGTTTCCGGAATTCCAGATACGGCATCTGTTTTCAACACGCTGCTATCCCTCGGCATCGCTTTCACGTTATACATGCATATAACGGTCACAGCAAAGAACAAGTAAAACTTATAATGCATTTTAAAAATTAACAGAACTAGCCAAACGTGTTGCAACCCGCGCTTACTAACACGTAATGAGAAGTACTAAAGCACAATAGGTAATTTTAATACACAATTATTATTAATTAATGACGAATACAAAATGAGACTGCATGTTAGTATTAAGGTCAAGCAGTCAGCGGTTCTTCTTATAAATACTTAAACGTATTTAGTTGGTAAACAACTACGCGTAAATTACATATGACTAATATCCTAGTGACATTATGCCAATCAGTAATATCAATAAACACTTTTAATATGGCATTTCTTAATATATTGGTTCTCCCTTAATTTTGTTTAATTAAGAGAGAAAGTATTTTGTATTCAACAAATTAAAAATATTTATTTCGACTTCGACCCACGAGAAAGATTAAAAAGAGTGGCGGAGTGTTTATTGCCAGTTCTTCTCTTTCGTTCTACGCCCTTGATTTGAGAACTGGCAGTAAATGTACAATTATAAGCATTTTATATATATTTATTTTTCGACGTTCATAAGTGTACATTTTGTTACCCATAGGAATTAATGATTTTTTAGTTAGAATTTGAATACATATTGTGTAGATGGCAAAGTATAAAGAGGATGTTGCCTTTGAATGAAATCTTAATAAGTAATACAATTACTTTTTATTTTCGAATCGCGATATCCTATTCTTATGTGGGTGACGCATTTTACAGATAAGAAATAAGTACTTAGGTAAATCTCTGCGTAACTTACCTTATCTACACAAGTTTCTTTATCTACTTACTAAAACACGGTTATGTATTCATATTTTTATGCCCGAGTCATTTAAATAGTATGTATACGAAATAATCATATTCCCACTAAGTCTTTTATAAACAGGTATTAAAGTATAAATTTTCTATAAGTAACGAACAAATTTAGAACTTCCATGTGACTTTTCATACCAATATAATATAGGTACTAAGATCTCATACGCAGAAGATTGTCGTTGATAGTTGTTAGTCTTTTGATACGGAAACCACTCAAAATACTTATGAAAAAAATATTTAATGAAGAAATAAAAAAGCAATTGTAATTGATATAAAATTTAAAAAAACATTTTATTGATTTACGTTCAAATTGAGCCTATCAGCGTAGTGGCTTGATATTGCACCTATCTTCTTAGGTTGGAGGTTCGATACTTTGCTATACACCAATGGTTGCTTTCCAAATCCACATTTAACACTCGCTCGTATGGTTAAGGAAAACATCGTGAGGAATCCGGTATACCTAAGACTCAAAATGTCGGGGGCGTATGTCAGCATAGAAGGCTGATCACCAATGTGCCTATTTAAAAAAGTTTTTGAAACAGATACAGAAATCAGAGGCCAAGACCAAGGAAAACATTTTAGCAATGTGATGTAAATAGGCTGTATATTATAGCAATGAAATATATAGATACTATTATTATAAAGCTAGAGTATGTTTATTTAGCTAAATTATTTTTATTGATTTGATTATTAATATTCTTACAGTAAATCATTATTGTTATTTTTTATTTTTTATTTCTGGCCCGATTTTTTTTATATTGTCAAACTATCGAGGTTTTATGCTAACGTCACGTTCAGATCTGAGTATAAATAAAAAAAATGCCGAAACGGAAAAATATTTTTATATACAAGTCGTCGGAAATATCTGCGAACCTGGCTTAATGACGTCATACAAACTGGAGAGATAGCAAAAAAATTGAAGATGTAAAAATAAAAAATATTTTATTTGTGTACTTATTTTTATTGATACTCGTACCTACTTGAAATTTACAAATACTTATTATTTACATTATTTAAAATTCAAATTATTTACAAATTTACAAATAATACAAAGAAAAAGTAGAGAGGAAGAGAAAGTGGCGAAACTATTCTAGAAAAGCCTCGACACCAGACATGGTAGCGCTGTCGTTTTCGTCATCTTCTATATTATCACTCAAAATGTTGTCTTCGGTTTCGCTGTCACTGTCTTCTCCTCCTAATGAAATAAATTGAAAATAAATTATTAAACGGCGATTGCGTTGGCAACGGTACTGGATAGGCGAAAACGGGGCGGGGTGCGGGGAAGCGCCAGGGGAAGCGCATTCCAGCGAGGTTCGCAGATATTTTCGACGGCTGTAACTATATTTTTCGACGACGAAAAAACTTTTTTCATTAATTAAAAAACAGGCAAAAAACGGTGACAAATACACTACTTGTTTTACACATAGTAAAAAGCGCTTCATGGTTTATATTCATAGATAAAAAATGTTGACGGTTGATATTCGACGGTAGAACAAAACTACTGCCAACTAACATAATATATAAAAACACGACCAACATCCATGCTAATGCCTTAAAAGGCATCCTTTTACTTTATTCCTCCGTTAGAAATAAAAGGACTAACAAAAGGAAAAAAAATATGAGTTTGAAATTTTTGTTGTTTTATAATAATTATTAAACATCAGAATGAGAAGGAATGGCTCACAAATATAGCCAAATATTGCCGAATACTGAGGGCGGTTGGGCATGTTGAAATTGACTTGCTTATTTTGACAATCCTCATTGTTGTCGAACTTCAATTGTAAGCGTGACTGTCAGTGTCACTGTCACAACTTAGTAGTTATCACCTTCACCGATAAATTACAAATGCATAAGTTTATTGCTATTAAAACTTGTTTTTTATTTGTAAATTATACGGTAGTCGCATGTTTTTAATTTTCTTATAATTAATACCTGTTAAGTGGTTATTTTTTTTTCATAAAGTCATGGTGTACCTCCATTTTCCTTCTAATCTCACTGAAGAAGAGTTGATGTTACATGCAAAGTACCAGAAATTAAAGAAAAAGAAGAAAGCCCTTCAGGCGCTTAAAGCTCCTAAGCAGGAACCCGAGAAACCTGTATTACCAAAACGTCCGACAGAAGCTAGAGACGCCAGAGAAATAGCACGAAAACTTATTAAAAGTGGTGCCATTCCAGCCATTAAAAGTCCACCACCGCAACCTCAAAATGCTACCTTCAAACGCCCTCGAGCTGGTATTTTTTTTTTCTTAATACTATTATAGTCTGAGTATGAAAAAGTTGCCATGATGGTCAACAAAATTGCTCCAATTGTCAAATTTTTAGGCATTTCTAAAATAATAGAACAATCTAGAGTAAAATGTGAAAATGTTGATATTTAAACTAGACTCAAATAACAATGGTTTTGTGTCATAGTCCACTTACCAGCATAATTTAATGTATGTTTTAAGAAAAATATTTAAAGATACCTTTATTCTTGAATTTGCTACTTATATTTACCATATTTCTAGGGAGAGAACGAAAACTAAGTGGTTCAACAGGAGGAACTGGTGGTGTTGCATCATATCAACCATTTAGTGCTTCTCAAGAACCTCCACCACCTGAAGAAAAACCAACACCTCGAGTCAAATACCTTTATGACTCATTTGTTACTGCTAGAGAGAAGTAAGTTTTATCTTAAATAAGATAAAAAAAAAAAAAAAAAACTCTATTAAAAGTTATTTATATATGCTTATTTTTTTTAGGGATGACAAAGGAACTAGAACTCAAGGTGGAGGTGATGCTCCTAATACAGGAAATAAAACAAATTATCTGCAGATTACTGGTACTAATATCACTGAAGAAGTTTTGAGACGTCGCTTGGCATCATTTGAACCTTTTTCATTTATTCAAGAAACTGACGACGATAAGTATGTAAAGCCCAAATTAGTAACTGTGTATTCATATAAGATATAAAATAACCTGTTGATAAAATAACCTGTCTTGTAAAACACCTTATAAAAAGCCTTAACCTTAATGATAATTGTGATTTTTCAGAGTATTTCTTTCATTTGATAATGCGGACATGGCAAACCAAGCCCAGATTGCTCTTGATGGAAATGAGGAAGGCTGGCGAACTACATTTGCAAGGAGACCACCTCCATCAAAGGGAAACTGGAATTCAACATCTGCGTCTCGCAATCAACCACCACCTAAAGATTTTAAGAGATCTCTTGTAACATATGATGATATATTTGAATAATGTACTGTTTTATCATAATTGACATGAATTTTGCATAGAAATGTTATTTTGAAGTAGTTCAAGTTAACATTCACACTGGAAAGCTTAGGTGGTGTAAGGTAAGAAGAGAAACAGACCTTGCCATGGTCCTATGATTTAAGCCATGTGCCGAATTCCATTTTGAAACTGAGATATTTAAAAAGATGGACTTACCAAGTTTACCATTGTTTTGTTTCATGTCAATTTTTTATATTAAATTATTAATTTTACATAAGTTGCAATATGTGGAGTGAAGGCAACTTGGGCCCCAAATTTAAGGGGAATTATGTTGTCCAGGCGGTTCTTTATTCAAGAATTGTTTTTTTTTAAAAGCAAGATTCTGTACTGAATTTATATTAACTCTTAGCGTTGCTATAACTGAAATATCACAAAGAAGCAAGGAGTATTAACTCCAAGATCGAAATAACAGCTATTAAATACTACTCAAATGTATTTTTCATTTATATCTGAAATTACCTCTTAAATCGAGTTTTCAGCAAACAAACACTTTAGGGGTATTTGATCTTTGATGTTGGTACTAGAGGGAACATTCTGTAGGAGTTTCAGACACTGATGCCGACTTGGGAGTTTTCCCCCCAAATTTAGGGAGAATCAAGATGAGGGGTTTTTAAGAGGTACTTTATACAAGATTTTCTGTTTTCTAAAAACCGCATGATTCTAAACAATTTATATTAAGCTTAGAATCTAATCAACTCACTTAACCAAATTAAACTCAACGCCGCACGCGTCGGTCGCCATTTTGTTTGTCATTCGGCTTCTAAGCTCTGGTCTGATAGCACGAATGATTTTTCTGCGCTCACGCTGTTGAGTTACGGTTTTTGTTAAGTTTTTTATTACGTTGTGTTTGTGGTAATTGTACGGCAGCACAAACAAGAACATTGCGATAAGTATATTGTGGACGAGATGGCATGGGATAATCGTTTTACGTCTGCCCCCATACCACTGTGAGCTCAATCCCATTGAGTTGGTATGGGCGCAGGCTTAAGGATATGTTGCTAGAAATAACAAAACTTTCAAAATGACAGAAGTTAAACACTTTTTGAAGAAGGACTTCAACATAATATCACACCTGAAAAATGGTGTAGCTCATATAATTAAAGAAGAAGACAAAAAGTATGGTCTCGACCACATGATCGACAATTGGTCTAAGATCCCGCTGCAGGATTGGTGCGCTCATCGACTATTTGTTTAAAACCAAATTTTTATGTTTATTTATAATTAAGAGAATATATATTTACTAGGGTGCCTATCAAAATTTGGCCGCAATTATTTTTAATTAAATTATTTTTAATTGATTTTTGGTAAAAAATTTCGTTCATTTATTATTTAAATAAAATAACGTCTACATCACGGTAATTAATATGAAGATTCTAAAAAATCACGGGTGCCGTTGCGCATCTGGCCGCACCTCTTTGCAGCCAGGTGTAAACAGGTATGATTTCGATAAATTTATACGTTTATAACCTATTTTTATGAATTATATGTCAAATTGAAGCTAATTTTTTTCTATTAATTATCATATAAAGTTGCTTAATTAAATCTGGCCGCAAATAAGGGCTACTGGCTGTAAAAGATAATAAATATTTAAGGTAGAGTGAAAGAGAGTTAGCGCGTAACATCATTTGTCAGACGAGGACAGCGATTGTCGGCTAAGCGACGCTTTTAAGCCATTGCGCATGCGTCGAACGTTAGTGTTCTCAACCACCGGGGAGTAATAGAGACGTCTTATAAAAAATATGTAATTTTTTTCAAAATGACAAATTTAAAAATTGCAACAAAAAATTAATATTGATTTGATATAATATCGACGGTCTAGTTAGCAATTTGTTGAACATTTTGATGAAGCAATAATCCAATTACAAATTATTTGAATGATTCAAACTTAAATATTATATCTCTATTAGATATTAATGATATTAAATGGTTTTTTAAAATGATAATAAATTTTGAAGTTCATATTTTTTTTTACGACGAAACAATAACATTAGCGAGCACTTTTGGAATGATACATTATTAAAGTCGAGTACATTGCTTTTTTCGTTACACAAAAAACACGACTTCATCTTTATCAATTTTATTTTACATTAATTAATATAATAATTTTTAGATGCACAAATAAAATAACAATGTAAATATAAAACGTTGTTTATTTCGAACTCCAAAACAGCGTGGTTTTTTATGTTAGAATAAAAATGTTGCATCTAACATCAGTAGAACCTCTATAAGTCGAACATCAAGGGAGACGCCAAAAAATATGTACCAAAATGGCTTGTAGGGACTCGGTGATTATTTCGACTAACAGAGGGTCAATATTTCAAGTAATGGAGGTTTTGGTGTTTTAAGGGAAGGGAACAAAACATTTTTTCGAGATTTGGAGGTTTTTGACTTATCGAGGTTCGACTTAACGAGCTTCTACTGTATTCAGTTTGAGAACACTGACATTCGACGCATGCGCAATGGCTTAAAAGCGTCGCTTAGCCGACAATCGCTGTCCTCGTCTGACAAATGATGTTACGCGCTAACTCTCTTTCACTCTACCTTAAATATTTATTATCTTTAACAGCCAGTAGCCCTTATTTGCGGCCAGATTTAATTAAGCAACTTTATATGATAATTAATAGAAAAAAATTAGCTTCAATTTGACATATAATTCATAAAAATAGGTTATAAACGTATAAATTTATCGAAATCATACCTGTTTACACCTGGCTGCAAAGAGGTGCGGCCAGATGCGCAACGGCACCCGTGATTTTTTAGAATCTTCATATTAATTAACGTGATGTAGACGTTATTTTATTTAAATAATACATGAACGAAATTTTTTACCAAAAATCAATTAAAAATAATTTAATTAAAAATAATGGCGGCCAAATTTTGATAGGCACCCTAGTAAATATATATTCTCTTAATTATAAATAAACATAAAAATTTGGTTTTAAACAAATAGTCGATGAGCGCATCAATCCTGCAGCGGGATCTCGTACTAAATGTTTCAGACAGATTTATTATTAATGTCAACGAAAGCGAAAGTGATGTTTTTTATCTGATGATGCATAAAAACAAATTATGTAATAAGCGGTGTTTTTTTTATTTTCATTCAGCAAACACTCGGTATTCAGTATAGGTAGATACTATAGGAACATAGTCGTCGAAAACTCGTTGGTATGTACAAAGCACGACTAAAATTGAAACCCCGTACCCGATATCGGCATTTTTTCAATCATTCACTTTGCCATAACACTTTTTTTTATTTTATAAAAAGTGACAACAGAGTAAACGTCAGTTGACTTCGTCAGTCAGGTTTGAGAAGTCGTGAATTGCAAAGATTTACTGTGGTATTTTTTCTTTCACTTTATAATTATTAAATTTATTACAATAAATCCATTAAATTTATTGAAATTTTAATAAGGATAAGTTATATCAGTACTTCGAAAATAATTGCCACCATTGAAGAATCGCCCGCATCCGAAAAAGTATCAATATGAATAATTCTATTTACGGCCAGTGATACTGAAACAGAATCTGAGAGTTTCCACCCACTCTTCAGTCAGTAAGGTTCCTATGGTCGCTGATCACAATTATTCAATAAAACTCTGAATAAAAATTGTAATGCTTTTCTTTACACTATTTTCTCATCTTTTCCCTCTAAGTAGGTAGAACACCGCTTATATTAGTAAATAAAAAAATCGGTTGTCTGTAAAGTCGGTTTACTGACGATAGTTGAACGTGACAACGTCACGAATCGCTCACTCAAGTAGGAGAGAGACAGATGTCGAACGCTGAAGAGCGCGGAGTCCGATTGTGCCTCTCTGTCGCTTCGCGGTCTCGCTTGCACTTCAAGCCTTAAATGGAACGCCTCAGAGAGAGGTAACGCCGCATGAGTCATGTTTTTTCGTGCGTGCAGCCGGCTCCATCGAATTATAAGACGTTGTCACGTCAAAATATGCTTTTTACATAACAGAAATATCGATTCATTCAAGAATGTAGCAAATAGTATTATTTGATCTATTACATAATATGCTAAATGTAAAATAGGTAATTTTTTTACTCATAAATGGTAACATTATGTCACGCGACTACAGCGCTGCGTCTGGGGGACTTCTTTCGTGAACTTTAACTATTTTCGAATTAATATTTTACTAGAGTATGTTGAAAAATTACTTTATGTTCCTAGTTTCTAATTTCTTTACAATAATTCCTAGTCTATACTAGACAATCATTAATCTGTAGGCTGTGGGTAATTACTATAGCCATTGGCCTAAAGGTCTAGATACCAGACCATAAACTAAAAAAAAAAAATTACTATAAAGTATAGCTAGAGATTCATCATTCTACTTTCTAGTGAACTGTGAAGTTTATTTTCGAATTTCGATTGAAAAAATTTATAGTTAACAATGTTTCGTATAGTAATAAAAAATATTATCCCTGCAATAAATAGAAAATCTCAACAAGAAAGCACGGTTAGACTGTTTTCGGGAAAAAGATTTTTATCAAATTCAGGTAAACAATACTTAAGTACCAATAGATAAGCAATGCAACAAAAAATCATGAAAAACTGAACCTTTCCTTTTTTTCAGTGGAAAATGATAAATTTTCACTTAAACACGACGAAATCGGCCGACCGCTTTATTTTGATGCTCAAGCTACAACGCCAATTGTATGTAAAATAACCTCAATATTTCCGGTTTTCTTTTGTACTTCTCTTAGCTTATAATAAATTCCCACCAAATCTTTTAGGACCCCAGAGTTTTAGATGCTATGTTACCGTATCTAGTAACCTACCACGGTAATCCTCATTCAAGAACTCATGCTTATGGATGGGAGAGTGAAGCTGCTGTTGAGAAAGCAAGAGAGCAAGTAGCTAATTTAATTCGGGCCGATCCTAAGGAAATAATATTCACATCAGGAGCTACAGAGTCCAACAATATTTCTATAAAAGGAGTTGCACGGTTTTATGCACCACGAAAAAAGCATATTGTTACAACACAGATTGTTAGTACATATTTTAAATTACCTTGTCAATTTAGAATAAACAATTATATCATGGGTGGTATCCTCACCATTGTCTGATGTCAATGTAATGTTTGTTTACAGGAACACAAATGTGTGTTAGATTCTTGCAGAGTTCTAGAAGGGGAGGGTTTTAAAGTTACTTATTTGCCTGTTGGAACAAACGGTATAATTAAATTAGAAGATTTAGAAGCTGCATTAACACCTGAAACTAGTTTGGTATCAATTATGACAGTAAATAATGAGATTGGTATAAATTTTTTGTATTACATGACATTTAATTACTTAAAATTTTCAGTATTAACTTCACAATAAATTTTTTAGGTGTGAAACAGCCTATTGCAGACATTGGAGCTATGTGTAAGAAACATAAAATATTCTTTCACACTGACTCAGCTCAGGCCATTGGTAAAATCAAACTGGATGTGAATGACATGAACATTGATTTAATGTCTATATCTGGTCATAAAGTTTATGGGCCAAAGGGAGTTGGAGCTTTATACATTAGGCGTAGGCCCAGAGTCCGAGTCGAACCTTTACAGAGTGGTGGTGGTCAAGAAAGAGGTATTAGAAGTGGTACAGTGCCTACTCCGTTAGTAGTTGGTTTAGGTAAGTAATCAATTGACATATATGGATTAATGTATCTATTATAGGATCTAATATTAAAGATTATATGCATATTACACAGCACATCATATGCTTCTTATCATTTTCTTTTTTAAATAAATAATGTTTTATATTTTTAATATGTAAACAGATTGATTTCGAACAAAAATAGAAATGTCCACAAAGAAATATATCAAAAAATTTAAAACACAAAAATAGGAATTCTTCTCCAAACATCAGATATTTCAGATTATAGTTTGTAAGGTTTATTGTTATCATAGGCTCAGCATGTGAAATATCAGAAAGAGAAATGTCATACGACCATGCAAGGATGGAAAAATTAGCAAAGAGGTTTTTGGACAAAATAAACTCAAAGTTGACACATGTAATCCGAAATGGAGATGAAAAACATTCTTATCCTGGCTGTATTAATTTATCATTCGCTTATGTTGAAGGTATGTTGTTTGTCATCATAAAATATATGTAGAATGAATGTAATTAGAAGAAATGGATATTCTCAGAAATTTGAAATTTAACCCAAACAACAGAATTAAAGGTCTCCTGTTGTACAAAAAATTTTGCTTATTTTATATATGTTGGAGAAATACAGTGTTTATATAATTTGTTCTGGTCTGTTAAGAATTAATAGCTCTTGACAAATTTCATTATGAAAAAAGAACATAATATATGTTATTTATTAAATTTAGATATTTGGTTTTAATTTATAATTTTTTCTTTATTTCAGGTGAATCTTTATTAATGGCTTTAAAAGATATTGCTTTATCAAGTGGTTCAGCATGTACATCAGCATCTCTGGAACCATCATATGTATTAAGAGCTATTGGAACAGATGAGGACCTAGCACACAGTTCAATAAGGTTGGCAATTATTTAATGTTTCTATATGAATTATCCTTTCTTCTCTCTCTTCATTATCCTTACCATAATTATAGTCACCAACTGGTGCATTTGCATAAAATACCTTAGTTTCTTGAAACTGTTCATTTGTAAGTCCAATAAGTATGTACATTGTAGTAGTTAAGGAAATAAGGAAAATTTTGTCTTAAGCTAATAAATTATTTGTGTTTGTAGTAAATATATATATATATATAAATAACGTAAAAGTAATAGAAGTTCCTGGATTCATAACTTCATAATTTTTTTTTGTGCAAGTGAAGCTGTAGTGGACTAATTTCAAAAAAAAATATTTTTAGGTTTGGCTTAGGAAGATTTACTACTATGGATGAAGTAGATTATACAGCAGATAAAACAATACGGAATGTTGAACGTCTCAGAGAAATGAGTCCCCTTTGGGAAATGGTTCAAGAAGGAGTGGATATCAAAAATATACAATGGTCTCAGCACTAAATGAAAGCAACTATGATCATTAATATTACAATGTTAGTCTCAATCTTTATAGATTAAAAGTCTAAGATTTTAATATTAGGGCCTAAAATGTGATAACTTAATTTGTAGATGATTACGTAATATAAAAATATTCCGTAAGTATAGGATTTGAGTTGTAAAACTGTTAAATATATATAGTGGATATACATAAGATGTAAATTATTCACAATAACAGGTTCCATTTCTCAGAAGAAATATTTCAATATTACATGAGAGCCATTTATATATATGTATATAGCCTATGGCTATTAAAAGCACACCATTCTGTAAAATAATGCCCAACAGCTAATTTAATGAAATAAAAACTGTTTTATTCAGCTATAAAATAAATTTTGAAACTAAATATTGTTATAAATTATTTTCATGAAAATTGTATTTGGCTATTTAATTTTAGTTCTAAAGATCTGATTAAAATTATTGTTAGTTGATGTTAACTTATTTAAAATTTATTACAGTTCTATTTCTATATCCAATTTACACAACATTATTCTTTTATTTGTAATTTGAATACACAACATAATGTTACTTTGTTTTGAATTCTTATAAAATGTATTTATTTAGCTGTTATTACAAGAAATATTAAAATACTATTTTAAGTAAAAATAAAAGTTTTTTGAAACATTGTTTTTTTATGTGAAATAATATTAATTACAAGATAGCATAAATTAGAGTGACACTTAGGCCTAGTTTAATAAATAAAATAATACTAAAATACAACCTTGAAAGACTTATGTGAGGAGGACTGTTAAAATGTTATGCATATTTTTTACCATATTTTATGTTTTTCATATTAAACATTCTATTACACCATGATTATGGGTTATGGATACAATATCAAAATGACAACTAAAAAAATATCATAACTGTATAACATTAACTTACATAAGTGATTATTATTACCATACACATATAAAATTTATGCATATACATCATTGATATATAAAAAACCCAAGATGCACAATCAACGTCTAAAAAACGTCCTCAAAAAATGAGCGCAACATTCTAAATTGTGCACTCATGTCAAATAGTCTCGCGTCTAATAAGTGGAGTCGATGTTATTTATTTGTGTTTTTTTTTATAAATAAATTTATGTACTTTTGAACTTTTTTGTGTGTAGTTTTTGACAAATACGAGGCGTGTATTTAAAGTAAGGTCTCCATTTATTTTTTTCACATTAAATAACATGTATTTACAAAGTTTAATACATTGCTGTAAAGCTTGAAATCTAAGCTATTTTTCTATATAATCGCCATTCACTTCGATGAGTTTCTTCATTCGTACGACAAACTTTTGTATCCCCTCCTCGAACCATGATCCCGCCGCCTCGCGCAGGAACGAAATGAAGCCCGGAGCACAAAGTGAAACGTGTCCAATGTGCCCAAGACTTTCTCGCCAGTTTTGAAGAGGAAGGGGAAGAATTTCTCGATTCAATCGTTACAGGAGATGAAACATGGGCTCATTATTACACACCGGAAACGAAGGAGCAGTCGAAACAATGGAGACACACGCATTCGCCTAAAGTCAAAAAAAATAAGCAAGAAAAATCAGCAGGCAAGGTTATGGCCACCGTCTTTTGGGACAGAAAGGGTGTATTGCTGATCGATTTCATGCCTCGTGGAACAACCATAAATGCTGATCGGTACTGTGAGACCTTGAGGAAACTTCGAAGAGCTATTCAAAATAAACGAAGAGGGATGCTGACCAAGGGAGTACGACTTCACGACAACGCGCGTCCTCATGTGTCCAACAAAACCATGTGGATGTGTTGGACCACCCTCCTTACAGTCCCGACGTCGCCCCTAGTGACTTCCACATGTTTCCTGCCCTGAAAAAACATCTAGGAGGAATGAAATTTGCGAGAAATTCTTCCCCTTCCTCTTCAAAACTGGCGAGAAAGTCTTAGGCACATTGGACACGTTTCACTTTGTGCTCCGGGGTTTCATTTCGTTCCTGCGCGAGGCGGCGGGATCATGGTTCGAGGAGGGGATACAAAAGTTTGTCTTACGAATGAAGAAACTCATCGAAGTGAATGGCGATTATATAGAAAAATAGCTTAGATTTCAAGCTTTACACTTTACAGCAATGTATTAAACTTTGTAAATACATGTTATTTAATGTGAAAAAAATAAATGGAGACCTTACTTTAAATACACGCCTCGTATATTTACTAACAAATTATTTTTTAATTTAAAGAAAAAACTTTTTAACCGGATTAAAGTTATGTATTATTATAAATTTCCAACTATTTAACATCCAACACCTTTTGTCTTTAGTCACCGTGACCACGCACGCTGTAAAGCACCCGAAAAGTCGGATAAATTTAAAATTATGTTAAATAGTTGTAAATAAAAAAGCAATGTTCGACTCCACTCAATACCTTGTCCTACCGACCACGGTCGGTCGTAAAATTTTATTGCTTTAAGTACGTATACACTGCTTTGTAATAACAACTTTAAGAAATTCGCGTAAGGTTGATTTTGCTTTTTAATATATGCTTGTAACATATACTGTTATAGACATACTGTTATAGAAAATGACAGAAATAGTGTTTCGGGACACTTTCGAGCGTTACTTTTATTCGAGACTGTGCATCTTGGGTTTTTTATATATCAATGATATACATATAATATTTCAGACATAAATTGTAAGCTAAAATACTAAATTTTATAAAAGTAAAATTGAGTTTCAAGATGAAATCAGCAACTGCATGATGGTTCCTCAGGAGATTCAGGTTGAGATATTTTAAAACTGTTGTGATCTAAAGCTTGGAGCTCAATCCTTGAACGATTAGACTCTACCAGTTGTGATGCAATGTCACTAAACATCTCTTCTATGCCTTTTCCGGTTTTGCATGATGTCTTATAAATGCTACTAATAAGATTGTGACATTGTTCGCTGTAACAAAATGCATATATAAATATACAGGGTGCCCCAAAAGTCGACGTCAAGTCGAAATTTTCTCATAGGTAATGCCACTCCAGTTATCAGAAAAATTAAAAAAAAAAATTAAGTCATGTATTTTTGAAGTTATGGAAATTTTCCTTTTATTCCAGAAAATGTACACCATGTGACAGTTTTTTCATTCCTGTTGTTACAAATATTTACTTCTTGCAATTTTTTTTTCTCTTACGTCATCCCGAATAGTGCTTTATGTAACCTATGATCCTAAACCCTGTGCCGATCACTCCAACTTGTAGGAAAATGTCATTTTATACCGTACCAAGTTTTCAAAATTAATTTTTCGCACTAGTTCAACTGATCGTCCTGAAAAAAAATGTACTACTCCAGTTTGGCAAGCAACTTTAAAAGTTCGCGCATTTAATAAGGATTTTAACGTGGTATAACACTTACTTCATTATTTCTTAGATCGGCCATAAAAAAATCAAAACAAAAATTTCCCAATTTGCTGGAGGACGTGCCGCTTACTATTTTACGAGATATGTGGTTCCAGCAAGATGGTTGTCCAGCGCATTACAGCCGCTGAGTTCGAAACCACCTTAACGAGGAGTATCCAGACAGATGGATAGGGCGGGGTGGTAGAATCTGGTGGCCCGCCCGCTCACCCGATTTAAATCCTCTTGATTTTTTTTACTGGGGAGCAGTAAAGGAAAAAGTCTATTCCAAGTCGATTCAAAATGTAGAAGAGCTTAGACAGAGAATAGCGGAAGCAGTAGAATTTGTGAATAATGGACGATTTGCCCGCTTCATTTCACGATCTTTTTTAAGGAGATGTCGAGCCTGTATTGCAGCTGAAGAACGGCAATTTGAACATCTTTTATAAAAAAAAGTAATAAATCTAATCATAAAAAAGAAACTGTCTATTTTACTTATTTGCGTCCGTATGTCATAAGCGTCACTATCTGTCTCGCTCACATTTTATGGAATGTCTCTCTCCATCTTATTTAAACCACGCTGTGGTCATTAGGAACGTTTTGGGTGCGCTAGAATCATTTGTTGTAATTTCAAAGAGATTGTTAAAAATAGACTTTGTTTAACAAAAAAAAATTCTTATGGCCGATCTAAGAAATAATGGACTCAGTGTTATACCACTGTAGAATCCTTATTAAATGCGCTAACTTTTAAAGCTACTTGCCAAACTGGAGTGATACATTTTTTTTTCAGGACGATCAGTTGAAGTAGTGCGAAAATTAATTTTGAAAACTTGGTACGGTATAAAATGACATTTTCCTAAAAGTTGGAGTGATCAGCACAGAGTTTAGGATCATAGGTTACATAAAACACTATTTGGGATGACGTAAGAGAAAAAAATTTGGCAAAAAGTAAATATTTGTAACAACAGGAATGAAAAAACTGTCACATGGTGTGCATTTTCTGGATTAACAAAAAAATATCCATAACTTCAAAAATACATGACTTAATTTTTTTTTTAATTTTTCTGATAACTGGTGTGGTGTAACCTATGAGAAAATTTCGACGTGACGTCGACTTTTGGGACATCCTGTATATAATTAAGAATGCAAAAAATTTAGTTAATAAACTCAAAATAACAATTCATATAGGTAAACAAGTACACTTATGAACATTTAAAAAAAGTTAAATTAAATTTACATTTACTACCAGTTTGCAAGTTAAGGGCGTAGAGCGGGCAAGACGAACTGGCAAGAAACTTTCTGCCTCTCTTTTTAATCGCTAAGTTTTGAGTGTTAATGTGTATCTAATGGGCTTAGTATCAAGTGATACAAGTTCCTGCATTCATAACTACTTTTGCAAGAAAGAAATAGTAAAAAGGTTTGTCCATTTTCATTACATTAAATAGTTTTATATATGTAGATAACTTACCAAAAAGTTTCAATATCGGCATCAGTTACTTGTGGAGATGTCCCTTCAAGATCAGACTTATTACCACACAGATAAATTTTTGCATTCTCTGCGTAAGTCACAATATCCAACAAATGTTGACTCAATACATGAAATGAAGAAATATTATCCAAAGAAAATACTAAAATTGCTGCTTCAGCAAATTTGTAATAACTTGATGTCACTGAAGCAATCCTTTCCATTCCTCCAGTATCCCATAACTGCAACTGGGTAATAACAGTTTATTTATATTAGTATGGCAATAAAGAATTTGTAAAGTCTCAATTTTATTATACATACTGATATACAAATAAAGAATCCATAGTGTAATTTTTTTTTAATACTAATCAAATTAGTTATTCACCTTGACTTCCTTGTCACCAACTTGATATAATTTCTCGAAATGATCAAGTCCCAAAGTAGAACGTCTATCAGCATTTGGTAAAAACGTATTATTTATGAATCGTCGAAATATAGAACTTTTGCCTACACCATATTCACCACATAAAATCACTTTTAAAACTGGAGTTTTTACGATAGCCATTATTTTGTAAAATCTCTACCAGGGAAATAATACTTTTACATTTTTTTAAGTGAAATAATACAATACAATACTAAATACTTGTCATAAAAATATTTTTTAATTAGATTACTTGTCTAATTTATTATTTTGCCATGGATATTTGTTACATACTTGTTTCATGTTTGCAACAATCACTCAATTTTCATGACGTTAAACAATTGACAGAGTTTTTCTTCAATAAAGACATATGACACAGTTTTCAAACTTATGCCAAGCCAATAGCCATACCAACTACCAAGGTATTCAGCAACATAAATATTATAGTCTATGCTTTGTGCCTTGTGATATTGGTTGTGACTTATGACCTAATAAAATTGGCATAAAAAAAATCGAAAATTTGTTCTATTGACATCTTGATTTGTGTTTTTTAGATAATTCTAAATTATATTTATTTATAATAAGGAAGTGATTTTAAACTAGTAAGACTTAAGAACATGAAGTGAACCTATATTATTTAGAACTAAGAAAACCGAAGAAAATGAGTAATATAGAAGAAACAGAAATTGATTCTCCAGAAGTTAATGGAAATGTAGTAAATGAAAATAAAAGAACGGAATGGGTAAAGTTTGATGATGAAGAAAAAGACCCCACTGTTGCCAATGGTAAAGCAGTTAGTTCACAACCAGGACCATCTGCAAACATAGGAGTGCCTGCAGTATTAAACACTGAATCTGTTCAAGTGAATTTAGAGCGAAATGATAAAAATTCAGAGCCATTAAGCCCTCATAAGAAAAATGTAGAAGTCATTAATATTCACCAAGGATTTAGTAAGTCTATACTTATAAGTATTAACCACTACCTACACTTTCTATTTATATAACACATTTTATTGTTTTAGGTAATGGGGATATAATTGTTACATTACTCCCTGTAAATACAAATTTGCCATGGATTACACCAGCTCAGTTCAGACCAGAATTGGTTCCAGAAGAATTAATGGCTCAAGGTTTAACAGTGAGTAATTATCTTAGATCTAAAAAAAATACATGTTTTTTTGGAAAGTGAAAACAGTGGTTGTATCCTTTTCTTAATTTTCTTTCTCAAAATTACTCTTTGTATTTATTTACCTTCATTAGGTAAAACATACAAATGGTATGGTACTCTTTTAGCTAAATTGCCAAACTATTTATCTTAGGTAAACTCTTGTCACATTTTATATATATTACCAACATAATATGTTAGTCTATCTCTATAAATTCATCTTATAAACTGTTTTTACAAATCCAGCCTTCTTTGAGATTTGCACTTAGCAACATATTTTGCGATTCATTCTTATTTATATAGATAATATATATATATATATAAAGATTGGCTTTTTCAGTTGACAGTGGAGGAGTATGTTCATGCAATGGAATTACTGGTGAATGATGCCCGGTTTACCCTATATAACATTTTTTACAAGAGAGTACTTGTTTGCTGGATCACAATAGCGTTTATAGTGCTTCTCAGCTTGCTATTCTCAGGCCTGACTGGACTTACGCTATTCAGCCTTGGTGTGGTGTGGTTGATTTTTAATGCATTGGCAATTTTTGTCTGCATGTGGATCAAGTTAAGACTTTCAAAAGGATTAGAGCGATGTTTGGCAAGTGTAAACAAGCTGCTCATTAAACATAAATTGATCCTTGCTTTAGATGATAGAGGAAAATTATCCTGCCATAAAGTTCATCTTTGTTTTCTGTATTTTGACTCTGAACCTTGTATTTCTCATATTCAACAATTTATTGCAAGTGAAGAAGGGAAAACTATAATTCAAGGCTGGGAACAGAAGTTAGATGTGCAAACAAATGACATTGTAATACGAGGAAGTCAAACTACAAGATTGTCAAGAAAACAGGTAAATAAAGGTTTATTTTTGTTAGTGTGTGATTAAAATTGTATTTTCACTATAATCTGTTTTGATGGTCGCTAGAAAGGTTTTTCATAAATAAATCTATTATATATTTCTTGTCTCATATTGGATTTTAATGGGTAACTGGTAACTAAAATTTCTGAAATACCAGGTATGAATAGTTTGATAAGCCAACTCTAAATGCAAAATATTATAGTATATAAGTGTCATAAAAACTTTGTGTCATTGTGTGTGTGTAGATCAGCTTTCTCATTTGACTATTTCACCATAAAAATTAAGCAATCTATCATGTTACAAAAATGTTGTTCTATTTGACTTATCAACAACTATTCATTAACTTGGTTAACAGATATGTATAATGTATATGCAGGTGCAAGGTCTAATATTCACTCGTGTAGTACATATATGCTTTTCCACATATTCAGAAAGCAAAGAAACTGGTTTCTTTCAAAATTATTTATCTAGAGGCTAAAGATTCATAACATGCTGTATACTTACTAAAACTGGTGTTACATGGGTGTGGTATAAAATGTGCAGGATATGGGCGAGCAAGTGTACCTTCGTTACCTCCAGCGTTGGGGCAAGGACTTCTTGCGTCGCCGACTTGACTGGACATTAGATGAGGAAGGAGGAAATCCTACTGCCCCTCGGCACTTATCTCGGGCGCTTTGTCCTTGTCAATATGTTGAAGAAATCTTACGCAACAAAGAACCCAAAGATACTCGGGCCTGTTGTGTGTCATGCAACAATTGGCTAAGGCGAAGAGGTCTGGATTGACCAAACCACTTTAATCCTTGGCAAGTCTCATTTTGATTGGTTTGATGGTATAGCATAGCTGTATGAAGGCTTAGCATGTTTCTAGCATACACTTCTTTTAGCATATGTATTTTTTTCCGACTACTGCTTTTGTTAAAGTTTAGGTTATATGTACAAATAATAAAGCCTTTTGTGACTATCATTTATTATATTAAAAATAATATTGATGAGACTTGAGTCATGCAATGCATGCATGTTGAATCAGAATGACTTCCGTATATCCACATTCTGTTAATTACCCTCATCAAATTACCAGAACATATTATCTTTCACTCATATCATTAGTGGTAGGTTTATGTAAGATTTCCTTTTTTTTTAGGAAAGAGGTGCTCTTTTGTATGAACGCTATGTAGGCAGATGGGGGGCATATGTGGTGAAGAACAGACTTAATCTCAGCACCTTTTCTCCAGGACGCCACGGAGAGAAATATGTCTGTCCTTGCCAGTTTATAGAAGAGCATCTCAAAACGAAGCCACCTGCTGGCCTAGCTAAGTACTTTACATTACCTAATCAAAGTATTAATGTGTAATAATGACTGAAGTTTTCCGTCCAATGATAAACCGAGAGTCACAAATATAAATTTTGTTGTATATTTTAAATGGCTTTTAATTATTGATTTTATAGTCACTGACACCTTTGTATTTATAAAGTGAACATTATTTACATTGTACCATATTAAAAAAATATGTTTTACATTGTGTCAAATGCTCTAAATGTGGTTCTTAAATTTATATTATTTTAGGCATATACATTTTTTATTTAACCAATTTTAGATTTATGAGTAATATTATAGTAATATAACATTATATTTTTATATTTTAACATTAGTATATAATCGACATTCAATTTACGAACCATTTTATTGTTGTATATGTTAACCTAAAATTGTAAACACCGTTAGATTGTAATCTATCTCGCGAGATTATAAACTGTCGAAATATTGTGAACCACAGCTTACTGCTTACAATTTAACATATTATTATTCGGTAGATTGTACTACACTAACTTAGTTATCATTCAAACTTCTTTGGTCAATTACAGATTAATTTTACTTTCCAACAATTTCATAAACTACCGAATAATAATACGTTAAATTGTAAGCAGTTCGTTGAGGTTCACAATCTTTCGACAGTTTATAATCTCGCGAGATAGATTACAATCTAACGGTGTTTACAATTTTACGGTGACATATATAATTTAAATGAATTTTTAAGTGGCCATTTTTGTTGTAGGTTCCAATATTGTTTACATTATTTTGGTATATATGTAAAAATCTATTCAGCTATTTGATAAACACTTATGTTCTACGCTTTATTCTTTTACGCCCTGGCATTTCTTGAAATACTATTTATGTTTAGTTAGCAGTATTCTTTTTTGTTTATATAGCCCGGTTGTGAATTTATTTCCCGGAAAAATATAACTTACTATTCTTTCGTTATCGTTTCTTCTATATCAGTAGTATAAGAAATAAAAGATATTTTTAACTTCTATATTTAATACATATCACGCACAATGTTTTTATTGTTGACATACATTTTTAACCTTTTATACTAACAATTTACTAATTATCGCATATATTTTATTAATTTAGTTTAAGACTTATTGCTATGACTGGAAGTTCATTATGTACCAATTTTAACACCAAATTGTTAGTAGTTCGTCACTTAGTTTATTCAATCAACAAGCAATTATTTTTATGTACTCCAAATTATACTTACTTGTTATTCGAAAATATAATTTCAAATAAAATACCCAAGTATATAATATTAGCATTGTTTTATAATCTATATATTTCAAGCATGTGTACCTATACTGTTCCCGCCACGTGAGTTGACAAGAGTTGTAAAACGCACAGTTTGTGGTCACATGCACATGTTTTTAGGTCCTATCATTATAATGTTCATACGCGAACTATTCCCCACCGCGACAAAATGTTGCCAAGTTACGTGCCGATTGTTACCATAAAATATTGATATATTATGGTAACAAACACAATACATTTCTGTAATTTCAACTGCTGAAATCATGCGGACAATTGGAAAAAGTTGGTACATGGCTTTAAATGGGCTTATAATTTACAAAACAATAAAAATGTCTTATTTGTTACCATGGCTACTTTACTTCATGTCTTACGTTACCTAATATATTTTAGAAAAACTAACATAATTTTTATTAGCAAGAGCACGGCCACACGATGCGGTAATGGTGCGGTGCGGCACCGCACCGCAATTACTTCGAGCTATAGGGTGCCATACGGGCGTTGCGGTGTGGCAATATATTTTACCCCTTCCCGCCTCGTCTCGCAGGTCACAACTCCGGCGCGCTTGCGGTGCGACGACGCGTCGTGTGACATGGTATACTAATTTGTATGTTGGATGACGTTGCGGCACCGCTCCGGCGCCGCACCGCACCGTTACCGCATCGTGTGGCCGCGCTCTTGAGGGCCCAAGAACTTAATGCTTATAATATACATAAAATCGATAACTGTAAAACAGTTTTATAATACTAATAAATAATGTAACATTGCATAATAAAAAAATGTATTTCCTTACTTTCAGTCATAAAGTTTTAACAGTAAAAGTTGAGCCATTGGTTATTATGTAGTTTATATTTAAATTTATTACGATTAAGGTATCTGTAGAATGTTCTTGGGTTTATGGTGCCTGAAGCATATAAGAATGTGATGTAATAACATTCCGTCCCATATGTACTTAATAAGTTAAGATGAATATAACTATACAATTTACAACTGAATAAATAGTTTTATTTTTAATAACAGTTGAATAAGTAAAATATTACATATTCAACTGTTACGTTGAATGTGGAGGCTGAACCCCTTACTCATTAAAATTGAAGTAAACAAACCAGTGTTATTGCACTGTTCGTCTCAGTCCGACAAATTGCATTTACTCTATGATGAAAAGGGACAGATCAGTGCGTTTGTAACAACTGTGTAATCAGATTGAATAAGTTTTTTTGAATAAACGTATTATTACTTTAATATTTGTCTCTGTGCAAGTGGTAAAACGCGCCTATAAAAGAATCAGTGGCGCTACAACATCTAGCTTTAGGCCTCAGACTTTAGCATCTGTTAAGTGATATTTTTTTTCTTAATAGGCAAGTGACCAGCCGCCTGTGTCTGACACACAGTCGATTTTAAGATCTTAGGCATGCCGAGTTCCTTACGAAGTTTTCTCCACCACGGATTAATTTTGCACATAGTAAAAAAGATTTGGTGTACCTACAGCCGTGAGCCAACAATGATTTTTTACAATCTATTATCCAAACCGGAGAAAACTGATATTGTAAGCGCAAGAGTGCCCCCTAGCGAACTTTTGTCGAAATGTCTAATGATTCTCCATACAAATATTTCAACTATCAATCTCGTTTCACATTAGGACACGTTGCAATGACTTTTCATAATTTACGATACCTTATTAAAGGGACTCCTTTGCTCCATATGACCAGACATGTTAAAAAATTTCAATAAATTACTGCGTGAAAATTAAAACAATTTATGATTTAATGAAGTTTATTGACTAAAATGACAAGCGTAAACGCATAAATAATATAAAAAATACATTAAAAAATATATTACATATCACAGTTCTACAAATTTCAAAGTGTAAATCAAATCACGTTTTAAAGACAATTAAAAAAATGAATTGAATATAGGCATGATACAAAATAAAAATCTCCTGTAAAATATTGAGCAAACAATAAAAAAAAACATGGGTGCCATTTTAATTTTCTTTACGCGTCTTTTTGGGTGAACCCTTAGAATCTCCGGCGGGGAAAAGACCCAAAAACGAGTTTCGCTGTTCCTTCACTTGCGATTCTTTGTCTATGTTCATAACTATATCACGATTTCGCTTTAGATTTCTGTCGGAAGCGTCATCTCGGATCTCTATAGATGAAGCTAGCGACTCTAGAGAAGTGACTGTTGATCGTTCTGCTAGTTTTTCCCGGACAGCCAGATTAAGGTAAGGCCGCGGTGATTCGCAAGGACTTGCCACAGAGGAACTCTCTGTGGGAGGAAGTGCGTCGAGCGCAGCAAGGCGCATTATCTCCCTCTGCGAGTCACGGGCCTCCATGAGAAAAATACTTTCCTGTCGGCCAGATTTATCAATAAAATAAAATGCACATTTTTATATTGACTAGACGCGCAATAGCAATTTATTAAAAAATAGCGGGAAATAAATAAACAAGGTGCAATGTATAAATAAAGATGTAAGGTACGATGAGCGTTAAATTAAAAAAACATATTAAAGGTAAAAAGGTATGAGAAAAATGTACCTTAACTTCCTTGGTAATGTACTGATCTAGTTTGTCATATATAACGGCATGTAGACCCATCTCTTTTAGCTTTTTAATTGTATTCTTGTCATTGTTATCGTCGCCCCAGCAAAAAATTACTAGACCAGCATCAGTTGCTAACTTAACCTAGAAAAATAAATATAATGCATTAGGAATTGGTATGCGAGTCCAATATCACAAAAACCTTAAAAAAATTGTGCTTCTTTCTCTGTAACCTTAAGCACCGAGTCTCAACCCATAGGTAAAGCGATTGAACCTCGAACGGATCTTTGAATCAAAATAGATTTTCCTATCTGAAGGAAATTAATAATTACTCATATTGTAAAGCAAAAAGTCGATAAACTTAATTTTGTGTATATGTTTAGTAGACTAGGGGTTGGTATTGACTGTATTCTTAATTCTTCTTGTTAATTGCTTACAACTGAATAAAGATACAAAGTTTTAAAAGTTAGATACCGCTACATGTAAATGAAAACACTATCGTTAATACATGTATGAGAATCGAGTACACCTGTTAACCAGAATATTCATTAAAATAATATTGGTTGATAAGTACCTGGAAGCTACAACGATAACACATTTATTAGATACAAAAAACATTACATGACGCATTCGAAGTCGTATATATCACTATGGCAGTAATCCCATATTAAATGGATCGATAACGTTATAAAATACAAGTATTTAGTTTAGTGTAGAATAATTATAAAGTAATCAATATAATAAACTTCAGTATAATTTGCCATGTTATTATCTAGTCGACGAAAATTAATTTTTATTTTGTTATTTCATTTATCGTAAACTAGTTAAACGTTTTAACTAATTAAAAATCCTTCGAGTAGAATGCGAAAATTTAATCTATCAGAAGTCTATTTTATCATTTGTAGATATATAATTTTTTATAGTTTAAAAACTGATTAGCAACATCCCGAGGTAAAAACAAATAAAAGGAGCACATAGGAATTAAAAACACTATGTAAAAACAGGTATATGCTAAAACTATTAAAATGAATAGAACACGTTTTCCTTGAACTCTTAGAATATTTTACGTCGTATCGTTACGTAGTACGAGTTGGTCAACATTGCGTGACTGGTATAAAAATAATTTTGTACTTTGTACTCGAAAAAAAAATCGAAGCGTAGTACTGTCAGAAGTTTGACTAAGAACCTGAGGCAGAGAAGGGGGGTGGTCGCGTCAGGGGGTTGGTCACACATAGTTTAAAATTCTAAATAACATGGTTTCTAGGATATAAGGCGCACGTGTGTGATAACGTAATCACTATAGGGGGGAGGGGGTGGTCTTCGATTTTCTTATTTGGTGATTACGTCAACAGTAATAATTTACTTCTTACACATATTACCCACATTGTCTAAGCTTGAAAACGGATGCATTTTCGAGGATTCCTACAAAAAATTAATACGTTTATGTACTACTATTTTTAAGAGCTTTGCTTACTTTTGCTGGCAAGTGGGAAGGGGGTGAGGCATACATTGCATTAAATCTGAACTTGAACACCCTAACAATAGAATCTTAAAAATCCACAAACTTTACCGTATTAATAGGATATTTGTGAAGCTAAGACAAGACCGCTTAGTGACCTTTACGCTAAGTAACCTTGGGGAAGCCGTACCTTTTATATTTTAATGACATAATTTATGTTATTAACTTTTTTAAATCCATTATTTTTACAAAAAAATAACAACTTTGCGATTATAGGAGCACAATTTTTGTTTCACTTTTACATCTGGTTTCTATATTTAAAATGATATTCGTAATGATTACGAGCCATAGACATAAAAAGAGCATATACTATAAATAACATTGTAAATTTCCTCACAGTCACATTAACTGAACAGTAAAGGGGTCTGATAAACAATGATTGTTTTATTATATAATTGGCAATTGATTCAATGAGGTTCCTTGAATTATCTATTTAAACTTTTACTTAATAACAGCAGGCATTAAGTATTGATATAGTCCAACGCAATGTAAATACAGAAGTTTTTTCCTTCACCAAAAATATGGCCAATCTTATTTTACGTACGAAAGAAAATCCACAATAAAAATGGCCCTTAGATTTCTATATCTGTTTCCTTATAATTTGTTTTTTCCAATAGGCAAGTAGGTGATTAGCCTTCTGCGGACACATGCCGTCGACTTTTTGGGTATATGGCCGACTTTCTACAAGGGATTATTAGATGCGCACATAGACAGAACGTCCGTGCACCGGGGATCAAGTCGCACGCTGAAGCCACTAGGCCAACATTTAACATAAATTAATAGAAGAAGAATAAAGAATAGTAAAAATATCTTTATCGAGTAATGCATGAGTAGTAAATGAAACCACGAACATTCTTCATACAAAATACGTAATATGATTTGAAAATCTATTGGTCGCCAGGCGGATGTATGTATATCTGTTCGTTTGTGAAACATTTTGGTTTTGCAAGCGTAAAAAAAAACTGGAACGTTTAATGCAAATTGCGCCATCTATGCCTAACGATAGCAAACTTAACACATATCAGCGTATGCATTTGGATTGAATTGGATTGGATTGATTGTGAACAACACATCGATTGTGATAGAGAACAATAATTGTAAATTTATGTTTCACAATAATATGTATGTTTGTTAATAAATAATGTAAACAGTAGAATTGGACTCACAATAGATTTTTAATTATTTATTTTAAATTCAAATAAGAACACATTTTATGAATAGTTGTACGTACAAAGAAACAAAGTAAAGTTCAATACTAATTTAAGAATATAAAAGATCAGATACCTGTGTCGGATCCCTGAGTAAGTCTTCAGTGTGAACCACAATACCGAGAATGTCTGAACTTATTGCATTCTGAACGGCCGCTGGGATGGATAGGCATCTTGGATCGCGGTATGGGGGATATTTTTTCGATACACCCTGTAATTAATTTAGTTTCTTAGATATTTTAGAACTAGAGTTGCCTGAAATTTTCCTGTTTTTAATAAGTGTCTTGTAATATGGAATAAAAGTTCACACGCATCTTTCGCACTCATCACAGTGTTAAGAAGCGTATTTACGCACATATTAGTTTTAATGTGCGATTTCATTCTAAATGGATTTTGCAATGTGCACGGGTTGGTAATAGCCCAAAATGTAACTTAAAATACGTCGTAAAGTCTACGCATGCGTAGTACTACTTTTATTTTATACCGGAAGTGGAAATACCATTGTCCCCCAAAAGTACCAAAGGTATCTGGAGGCGACCTAAGACCAGAATTTCTGCTGTTCAGAGTCGGGGAAAACCACCACGTCGGGTGGTTTCTATAAGACCGCGTTAGAGGCTCCGGGGTGGTTATCGTAGTATAGCTAGGTAATATAATACTGTAGATGATATACGTAAAACTAAACGACAGCGCATTCCGGTTGATCTACATTGGTCAACAGCATCTATCGTCCAATGCGTGTTGACACGCAACATCATACGTCATGTTATTATGTTCGTTTGACTAATCAGGATTTCCACGTTAGGGGTTATGGACGCTAAGGTTCAGAATTGAGACTTACCGCTTAAAGTATGACATATTAAATGTATACGTATTCGCGCTTCGTTTCGACTTTAACAAGGTCAACTGTCAAAATATATATCAGTTATTATTTTTAAGTTTCGTGTAAATTGTCAATTGTATGGTCTAACAGTTACTTATAACTAAAGTTAGTTTAAGTTCGATTGTTTTTTTTTATTTATTTAACAAAAAAAATTTAGCTGGTGTCCGCGACATCGTCTGTGCAGGATTAAAATAATATTTGTTCAAATGATGTACCGTTTTAATCTACATTAAATACCAAAAGCGACAAAAGTATCTATTTTCATTTAAAAATCAATTTATTACTACCAAATGTGCATTTGAAACAACTTATCAATTTTTATTATAGTTATGGTTCACTATTATAGCTATAATGGTTTAGACATAAGATATACAATACATATACACTGTGGCGGGCTTTTTGTAGGACTATTTAAGATAAATATTTCCATCATATATTAGATATGTGTAACTCTAGCAGTTTTGGCAACGCACACCAGAATAGCTCGCAGATATATTATTGTAAAGTTTCATTAAAAGCCATACAGTACGTGAAAAAATGACAAACATCCATCCATACTTATAAACTTTCGCGTTTATAATATTAGTAGGATATCAATTTCGTCGAATTTGGTCCTGTAATTTTCACTAAAGATTACATAATATAATTTTTTATTTGAAAACCTTCAAAATATTAATGTTTTTTGTCAAAACAATTATAGGTATAACAATGCAAAACCAAAATTGCTACAAGTAGTACAACCAAATGCAAAATACCATACCTATTCATTTTCACATAAAAAAGCGACGTATTTAATGACAATTATTATTCTATCATTTACGACTTAAATTTATTAAACGAAGTGTGTAAAAACAAATATTTCACGTAATTAGTTACTAATTATTTATGACACACATTAAAGAACGTTGACCTAAACAGAAGTTAATGAACTAAAAATGCGTCATTATTTTCGCGCTAGGATTTAGTTAATACACTAAATTCAGCAAACCTCGATTTCTAAATACCGATAGTAATTGCTACAAGTAGTATTTTACTCGCGGTAATTAATATTTTTATGTTTAACTTAATCCAAAAATATAAATATAGTCTACGGCGAGTGTCAAAGAATTTATGACTGCGACACATAAATCAACTTTAAATAAAGAAACTAACAAATCTACGAACAAAATTTAAAAAATAGCCAAATTCATCTGTCGTTTTCCAGACTAAACTGTTGTTACATATATATGTAACTGAAGATTTCAAATGTAACTTATTTTTTTATATATTCTGTCAAATAAATTTTATTAATTTATAACAAGCAATTTTAGTGTTAATAGAGCAAAAAGGAAAAATCCACTCGTGCGACCGAGGTTTGTTGAGAATTAATTCACCTTGATACTACGTGTTTGCGTGTTGTTCCCACGGTAATATAAGCGATTCCATTTTCACCGTGCCTTTCTAGAGATGAAACGTTTGGGTTTGTTATTAATAAATTATTTTTAATTTAATTACAAGAATGAACTGTTTTTAACTGTGATGAGGATGCATGATGCAATGCAGGTGCAGGTTGAACAAACATTTTATAATAAACGCATTAGCGATTTAAATTGGTGACAGAGTTTTTTTTTTCAGTTCTTTTAGTCCTTTCTATGCCCTTCATTTGAAAACAAGCAGAAAATTTAAATTTAGAAGCATTAATTTATGTATACAAATAATAGACTAAATGAACCGTGCCAAATTGTACATTGGCACGAAAGAAGTACATCTTATTGGTCTCGTAATTTAAGATAAATACGGAAGCAATAAGATATTAATTAATAATTAAAGATAAAACCTTCAACTTGTAATAATCGCTTAGACTTTTTAAACGCAATAGATTTCAATGCGCAATTATGAAAAGGACGTGAAGATTTATATCACTAATAACCTCTTAATAATGTAAAACAAAGTTGCGTGTGTATTCTCGCGAAATTCTTCAAAATATTAACAAGGGTTAACCTTTTACAATTAATACAAAAAAAATTTGTTCACCTAATGAGACGTTAAACCCAATAATTGCGAGACAGTGTACAAAATTAATATTATATTAATAAATTAATATTATTATATATATTAAGTTTATGTATAATTAATAAGACTTACAATGGTTAAGAACATCACTGGGTATTTGTTTTGTTTGTACCGCACCATTGTGCAAATATCTGGATTAAAACAAGAGAACACGATGCGACGATTGCTCGCATATTTCAATACAACTTCCAACACCTAGAAAAATAAATTATTATTATAGATATTTTTTTAATGTTTTGATAGGGTGACGGCAACATAAACTATACATAGATTTTCTAACAAAATTGTATCTTATTAATAATGTCAATATTATAATTATGTATCATAAAGTTAAAATTATGTGTAAACGTACTGCTCATTCTAATTACTTATTATTCGTAAAACTCAATTTGAATGATATTTTTTTTATTTTTAATCTTTTGTACTTTTACTAGTCGAACCATAGACGGTTATTATGACTTAAATAGTATTTCGTTGCGAATATGTAATATAATTTAAATAGTTTGTATTGTCAAAAATTATGAAATATCGTATTGGTAAACGGCTAGCTTTTGTCATTAACACACAACTGAAATATGTACTTTTAACACAATCGCTATATTAATTGCTGTTTTCTGTCATACCTTATCAACATATGTATTCATGTCAAATGGATTGTTCAATTCAAACGTTCCATCTTTCAACTCCATGGTCCATTTGAGTTCAATATTAAAGCCTACATGCTCATCTAATGACTTAAGAGTTTGTTCTAGAGTTGGAAATGGTTGATGTTCTTCTAAATCTTCATCATAAAATAGAGTTTCGTGATTTCGACCTTCAACTAAGTGATAGACCTGTAAATAAGCATTTAATCTCATGCTATCAATTGCTGATAAACTGATACACCGTCCAACTACAGCAAAATTCATACAAATATTAGCAAATTATAAAGTTTTTAGTTATAGCTAGTAAAGATTACTACACTTTTTTTTTTATACAAAATATATTACAATTCTTCTGCAGCAATAGTTTCGGTAATTTTGTATACCTTAAGCTTTTGAAGATGCTCCAAGGTCAAATCTTTTACAGGCAATTCAAGCATCTCAGAGTAATCTACTTCTCTTTTTCGTTTCATGGAAATACACACATGGAAGTCATGATATATGACTGGTATCATGTCTTTACTAAGTTGCACATCAAATTCAAGCATGTCTGCCCCGCTGGCAGCTGCCTTCTTAAGAGAAGCTATTGTATTTTCCCTTATTGCATTACCCCTGAAAATGTTTATATGATATGGAACAAACGGGCTGTTTTAGCCTCCATAACCAAGAAATAACTGTATTATAAACAATATCAAACAAGTCTTAAAAACAGTATCAGAGTTAAGTCAAGTCATTAATTAATCTTTTACATTTCATGTAAAAAATGTTTATCCCTATTTATATAAAACTACAAAAAAATAGACATACTCTTTTGTTTTAAAGCTGGCTCCAAGTCCCCTGTGTCCAACTTCAAGCCCAGTCCAGGATGGATGCCAATGTTTGGCATATGACACTTCAAAATTATTTAGGTTCTCCTCCATAGGTTGTATAATCAAGTAATCAAAATTAATTGTGCCAAGAGGACGATGTTTAATGTTACATGTAACTGGGAGTTCTAAACAGCCTTCAGAAGGTCGAAGCATGTTAGGAAGCACATACGTATATCCAATATGACATGGTGGGTCTTCATCAGATGCTCTATGGCTGTATGTATAAAAATCAATAAGATATGCAATATTTTGAGGATTAGGAGCATATATGTTTACTAATAAGGTGTCATTGGTTTTATATTCCCGACCAAACTGCTCCTGGGGCTGCAGGGAGCAGAGTACTAGATCATTATCTAACGTAGCAACTTCTACAGATACCCCAGCAGGAGGTTCATTGTCCACGGTATCAGCACTCAATGAGGAATCTTCAATATGAGGCTCAACCCCAAAACTCAACTTCACTGGTGTTACTTTTATCTGTACCACTCTGTCATTAAGACGGCTCTTAAGTTTTAAAGGATTGTTAAAAAACTTTAATTGTACAAGAGTTTGTGATGTTAGCCAGCCCCTTATAAGTTTCTGCTTACCATCATAGTCACCAAAACTATCAATAACAGGATGCAACATGTTTTCTTTAATGACTCTAGGTCCAACATGGTTCTCCCAGCGATTGACAGTAACTTTGTTTGCTTCTTCATTAAATGCACACACTATGTAACGATAGAATACATCGTGAGTGTTGGGTATTATGATGGATTTAGACCATATGTTAGTACTTTCATCATAATTTAAAGCAACAATACCATTGAAATCCCACTCACCAAGTTCAGCAGTGCTTCCTGTTATATATACTTTTTCTTTGGATAAAATATTTGGTACAGTTACAGAAAACAGCCAAGATTGAGAAGTTATTTCCTGTTTCTTTGGCGGTGGTACAGACATTCTCTTTGGAATTTTTAATCTCTGTTTTCTACTACGTTCATCTAAAAAAAACCAACGTTGCATACTTACATAGGTAAATTTTAGTATTTTTTATAGATCAGGAAGCGATTTAGCTCCCTTTACAAAAGTATACACATCAGAAACATTTCAATTTATCAGTGCACATGAATTATTGTTAACAATTATTAATTATTCACCAAAAAATTAAAACCAACTTGCATGAAGATTGCAAATTTGTTTTTCAAGGTTTTCGAAACGTCAAAACGAATTATAATAATCACCTGAGATAACACTTCACAGATTAGTTGCCTACGATTTTATTTCATTTATTATTTATTTAGAATAGATTACTTATTGTTATTATAGTTTTTTTTTTTTTTTTATAATTTTATGGCCTGGTAACGAGACCTTTAAGCCAAGTCTTATTTTCGGTCACTAAATTTCACTTATTTTCCTTCATTTAATTTCACATGTTATTCTTATTCCAACATTCCACTTGTTTTCTTAAATCTTCCCTACAGTATTTTTAACGTATTTATATAATGCACTATAACACTTTTTGTTTTTGAGCAAATCACACAACTGGCGGCGGGAGGGATCACTAACTTCCATTATTTCACTTGCTAATAGTAGTCTATTAAAAATGAAAATTTGGTTTTGGCATTTAAAAAAAATATGATTCATATCTGCGATCTCGTTAGTGCAGAAAGAGCAAACATTGTTATCTATAATATTAAGTTTAGCGAGGTGTGCGGGTGTAGTGTTGTGACCAAAACGCAATCTGTTGATTGTGGTAACGAACTCACGACTAACTGTATCCAACTCATAATCTTCATACCAGGGTCTTCTCAGTAAATTTTCTTGTATACTTCCATACCATTTTCCTTTAAGTTTTTGATCTTCTTTCCATAAATTTGCCCATATATCTTTTATTGAATTATTTATATTATAATAATAATCGGTCATAGGAACATGTACCACATTTCTGACATTAAGAGTGTTAATCCCTTCATATGCAGCTTTGTCTGCTATTTCATTACCAGTAATACCTTTATGTGAGGGTACCCACATAAAGGCAATAGTTACATCTTTCTTATACAACCGCAAGACAGTATCTTTAATTAAATAGAGAATATAATTGGTTTTAAAATTATTAAGAGTAGCATGCTTAAGACTATTTAAAAGACTCAAAGAGTCTGTCAAAATTAGAAAATATTTACAATTGTTTATAGAAGTAATCGATTTTAAAGCTGCAAAAACTGCATATGCCTCTGCTGTAAATATGGAGCAGTTTTTATCTAGAACAAAGCTTTGAGCAACATCTTTTTGGGAATCATATACCGCACTTCTCACAAAATCATTGCCTTTACTGCCGTCAGTATATATAGTATAGTACTTGTTATTTTCTTCTTTGAAAGCCAGTAAGTCTGAATTATTTTCAATTGAATTTGATAGAATCGTAATAGGATGTGTGATACAACTGTATGAATGAGTGTAACACGACCAGTGAGAATGTTTTTTGATGTTTGAATAATGAGATTGTATTTCTGTAAAGATCTGGCACAAAGTTGGAGATGTACCTGTCAGAAGATCATTTGGTGAAGTGAGAGGACCATCTATATTGATTGGGTGAGGTATTATCCTGTTTATAATTTGTAAATTATTTGATGATAATAGTTTCAGACAGTATCTTTCTGTAAGCATAAGACGTCTCAATATCAATGGCATAATATTAGTTTCGACTTCCATGGCCCTTATGGGAGTCGAACACATTGCTCCTGATATGATCCTCAAAGCCCTGTTCTGCAATATATCCAATTTATGTGTATGAGTGCTATTTAAATAAGCCAGAGAACTGTAATCAAAATGACTTCTTACAATAGATTTATATAATATAGAAAGTATTTTGGGATCTGCACCCCATGAAACACCTGCTAGACATCTTAAAATGTTAACACCTCTTAATGCATTTCTAGATACATATTTAATATGTTCTTCAAATGACAGCTTCTGGTCAATGATAATACCCAAAAATTTGTGTGAGGTGACTCTTTGAATGACATCACCATTATATACAACATCCACTATTGGTGTGTCCTTTCCAAATATCATGGCATTACTTTTGGCAGCATTTATTTTCAAATTTAATCTGTGTTGATAATAATTACTTAACTGCTTTAATCCAGTGTTAACATTTTCAATGGCTACTGTTAAATTTACATCAGAACTATACAACACTAAATCATCTGCAAATTGAAGTATATTTACATTTTTAGTATTCACATATTTACATATCTCACAAGTATACAAGTTATATAACAAGGGCGATAATGTTGCACCTTGTATAGTACCCTTTGATGCAGTTCTAGGTCCATACAAGATATTGTTATGCCTAACATATAGTATTCTGTTATTAAGGAAATCATAAATCCATTTAGATAATTGTCCTGGTATACCAGAATTACTGAGTACCTTCACCAGTATGCCAGGATCCACACTGTCAAATGCACCTTGCACATCTAAAAATACACAAACTGTGTGTAATTTATTGTTTTTTGCATTTTTCAGGTCGGATATCAGAGAAATGAAGCTATCGGCACAGCTTCTTCCTTTACGGAAGCCATATTGAATATGTGGTATGACATTATTGGATTCTGCATACCAGTCAAGTCGAGATTTTACCATGTTTTCAAATATTTTTCCAATACATGATGATAACGAGATTGGACGATAGGAACTAATCTGTTCAGGTGACTTATCTGGTTTTAATATAGGTATTACACATTGAGTTTTCCATGAACTTGGTATGAGTTTTTTATGCCAGAGATTATTAAGAATATTCAAAAATATCTTTTTTACGGATTCAGATAAATGTTTTATTAATAAATATGGAAAATCATCTAAACCAGGACTAGTATTTCTTCTAGATTGTATACTCATTAAAAGTTCAGACCATGAAAAAGAATCCAGTAAAAATGTTGATTGAGGATTCTCATTGTTAATATTAAAATAATTGTCTAATGAATCTGAATCAAGTAAATTGTTATTATCTGATAACTTATCTAAAAGTGGCTGTACAAATTCATCCCTATATGATTTATTACCAGTTCTGATTCCCTTAAAGTTTTTAATGAGATTCCATATTTGACTGATGGGTGTAGTTCTATTGAAACTATTGCAAAAACCAATCCAACTGATTTTTTTTTGCTCCTTTATAGTGCGTTTTTTTAAAGCATCTAATCTTTTATAGTTGATGTAATTATATTCTGTTGAATTGTTTCTATACAATTTCAGGGCTTCATATGATTTTATAACGGCTTGTTCACATATACTGTTCCACCAGGGGGCTGGTGGTCTACTCCTAAAGTTAGTCCTAGTGAATCTAGGAACTACCATTAGTTTGAGTTTATTAAGTCGACTACAAAACTCATCATAGGATTTCATTGGATTCTCTTCACTAACCATCATGTCATGGAAGACCAAACCAGACAATTCGCTATACTTTGTCCAATCTGTTTTATCATATAAAAATCTGTCAACATGTTTATTAATTGTGTATCTTTCAATGCACATTGTAACGTTTGTTATGGTTGGATAATGATAACTACCCATAGCATCATCATGTACATACCATTCACAAAGTGGAGCCACCTGTGGACTAACAAAGCTTACATCTATTGCTGAGGGGTTGCGTGTAGGATAATTTACTGTAGTAAAACTACCATTATTCAAAATATATAAATCACATTCATCAATTATATTATATAAGTTATTGCCTCGACTTTTCGTAGACAGGCATCCAAAAGCAATATGATGTGCATTGAAATCACCACTAACAAAAATAGGTTTTGGTAATCCTCTTATAATATTGTGCAATCTATTCATTCTTATATTCCTACTGGACGGAGGACAGTACACACAAAGAATAGATATACTAGTATTTTCTGTGTATATACTTATGGCTATTGTCTGTATATCTTCATAAAAAGTAGTATTTATGACATTATGTTTCAAATATGGTTTAATTAATATTCCTACACCATTACGAGGATTTTTTGAATTTTTATTGTAGAAATTATAACCAGAAATATAAAAAGAATGGTGTTCTTTTAACCATGTCTCATTTAGTAAGCAAATATCAATATTTTTTTCATTTAAGAATTTTGTAAGAAGTTGTTTTTTATTATTTGCACCTTGAACATTAAATTGCGCAATACGTAGAGAGTGTGTTATATATGGTTGTGTATCCATTATGTTGACAGATTCTTAATAAGTATATCTTTTATATAAGTTGCAGTGACGGGTTCATTATCAATCTTATTACCTATTTGAACCAGTGTTTGTACCAGGGCCATAAGTACATCACTGTTTTCAATTATTTGTAATTTTATATCATTAATACTATTTACAGATTTATTTACATGTTTTACATTAGGTTTATTATTTACATTCATTACTTTTTTATTTATAGGGTTGGAGCGTGGTGGAAGAGGAGGGAACTCATCATTATCTTTTGTAATGGCAACGCTTGCATAAGTTATTTTATTTTTCTTTTCTAATGTTTTGTTCATTTTAATGGGACACAATTTAGAAATAGCTAAATGAGGTCCGTTGCAATTAGCACAGCAAATCTCATTTGGCTTATTGCAGTCTTTATAGGAATGTTCACCTGAACAAATAGAGCAACGCTCTTTGCCATTACATATTTTTGCAAAATGATTGAATTTAAGACATTTAAAACATTGTTGCAGAGGAGGAACATATTCAAATATTCTATAAAAAAATAAGTCGTATTGTACACTTTCAGGTAAAGTATTTGCCAGAAATGTGATACTTACAGTTTGTGTTCTGACTAATTCATTACCTATTTTTTTTACAAATCTCCTAACTGCTATTATTTCATTTGTAGAAGTCAATTTAGCAAATAGTTCTCTATTTGTAATATTTGTGGGCACAAATCTGATAATACCAGTTTTCTCAATTTGAGCTGCTGGAATATATGCTCTCATTTCGTGTTTATCAAGAAAGCTGTTATTATTTATCAAATTGTTAGCTGTATTATGTTGTCTGAAGATCACAACAATTTTATTTGCGCCAATACGCCTTATTGCCACCACACCTTTAATATCGGAAAATATCTGATTCAAATATATTGGGCTTTTATTTCCCAGCTTGTCTTGTATATTTTTGCTCTGAATGAAAACCTTAAATTCTGTGTTAATAGAATTTTCAGGATATAACCTTTTATAATTGGGCTTGCGATATGCCATATAAGAGTCTTTCTCACCACCTCCGCCGCCAGCATCAGAAACATCTTGGAGATCTTCTAACCGCCGTCGTGGTCTCTTTTTTGAGGTGGGCGGGTCAAACCCGCCCCCCTCGTTTCCTTCCATTTTAATTATTTATTCACTATATTTATATTTAATTTGCCAATTTATACTGTTATTTACAAAGAAATAATATTTATTTTAATTAAAATACAATTTTGAAAAAAATTGAACCGCGCTTTTTCAAATTCCCGCCAAGAAATCGTTATTATAGTATACACAATACATAATGAGCAGAGTGTACTGTGTAGGGCTGTAGGATGAAGAATGAAGTATGAACGGATCACAGAGAACAATAAATCGCCGGCTCCGGAGAATAAAATGATAAATGCAAAATCACAACTTTACAGGAAAATTAAAAAACCGTTTTAATAAGATTACTTCTTTTGGGTCCTAGGTAGGAACTTGGGAGTTAGCTTAAATGATAGCTAATTTTTAGTGTTATCTCTATACTCAGTTGATATTTTAAAAGATTCCACTGAACTTGAGATATTTAGGAAATAAAACATTAGACTAAATTTAACAATAACATGTGTTGCTAACATGCACTTATCATTTTATTCTCAATTAAACTTCATTCATACGAATATTATAATATAGTCCTGTCATGCTATTCTACGATATACGAACTCTCCAGCAATGTCGATAATCTAATATTATCATCTTATTCGCGTTATTATTCACATTATGAATTTACGATATGAGTAAATTAGACGTATAATTAAATTAAACTACTTAATTATAATCAACTGTTATTTATTTTGGGACCAACATTTAAAGCCAACAAAGATGATGACAAAAATAATACTTTTCAAGAAAACAAAACATAACATAAAGTCACTCTCAAATAAATCAGTCTATAATCAATCTATCTATCTCCATACTCAAATCTTCATAATTAAGTGGCATCTTCGAGTAAACATTCAAAATCACAAAACCTAATATTCCAAATAAAATATAAGCGAAATCTAAGTAATTTCTATCCAAAAGTATATTATAATTTAAAAAAAGTCTTCTTATTAGTTGCTCAATATTTAAAAAAAATAGTCTTCATCAGCACAGTAATCAGTTGGTGCTTCTGCCTCATCATTAAATTTAAGAGATTCATAGAAACCATGATAGTAGCTTGGTATGTCATTTGTTTTACAAAGACTTATGAGATCAGAATGTAGGGCTTTACGTATTGGCAGAGTCTCCGTGTATACAATTTTTAATTCAGGACTGTCATTAAATATTGGGTAATTTGGGTATATTGGAAGCATGTCTGTGTCACCCCGTTTGGATCTCTGTTGGCGTTCCACGTTGAGCTTAGAATACTCAGCGTCAAAATCATATTTAAACCGCAAGATGAATGGTTCTGAACTGGTTACATTGATTTCCATTATTTTAGACCACTTTATTTTCTTACCTTCATCATCTTTACCCCAGTGTTACTAACACATAAGAAACTATTGCTACTAACTCACTAATCAATCAATGGACTGTATTTGTCTGATGAATAAAATTATTATTATTATTATTATGTCGTAGAAGTCACTTTGTAACATTTCTTTAATAATGTATTTCTCGCCATTTACTTTGGCACAGGGTAATTATTGCGTACATTTGATCTGGAGTATACACAACTTGGTTTTTCAGCTTACGTTCTACGTATAGTAGAATGCATCGAATCGCCCTCACTCTGGCCATGACCAGTCAGTGCCGTATGAACTGTCTGATTTGATAAACACAAAGTGCTTGCAAAAAAGGTCCTACATACTTGAACTTTCTCTTTATGTAAATGAAAATAGTATTTGACTGTTTGGGTGCGATTATTCTTTCGATCTAACTTGATTCTTTTGACCTTCTCAACTGTTGCCATTGCCGCTCATGATCTCCTAATTTATAATACTGCTGCATAATGTCTTCTCTCTGGCTCAATGTAAATTTTTCTTCATATTTTCTTCACATAAACGCGTTTGTCATAGACGCGGTAGGTATTATTTACTAGAATATTAAGATAAAAGCTGATATTGTGCGTAATTATGAAAAATATTTTGCTAAAGCAATGTTATCGTATATTGTTACATCCAAAAAAATCGTTGAATAAAATAATATCTTTTTCTAACTTTTTAAATAAACAAAAGAAAAATCTGAAAAAAAATGGTAAGATGTATTAGCACCTCAGGATCTCAAATTTGCAATAATAATAAAACTATGATAATAGCGGCTATCATTTTGTTCTCCGGAGCCGTCGAAATATTTATATAACGTTAAACGTATGTTGTTCAGTGTTGTCTAAATAATAATTTAATCGATAGGTATTCATTTAGTTCGATTAAATAACAAATTGTTTTTCGGATGCGATTCTTTTGAAGATCGAGTATTACTGCTGATTTTTAGCAATACATCATCATCAAAGGTAAGTTGTTTCAATATTCTAAACAGAAGAATAAGTAAGATCATAATAGAACGATTGCCTTATTAAGTATTCGGCTTAATTAACGAACTAAACCCTTAGTCATAAGAAGATAGATATCCGATGAATACCGATGTAAACCGTTAATCGCTACTCTATTTCAGGAAAAACCAATAAATAACTTTTAATAAAAAAAATACTAACTATGCGTTATATGCATAGTAGGTAATATCGCGAGAAAAAAGTACTCGAGCACCTACGTAAGTTAAACCAGGACCAATATTCTTTTACCTTCTTTTTATGCATTAGGATGGCGTTAGAATTTACAGGATCAATATATTCCTTCGTGTATATATTATGTAATAAATATATGCCTAAAATTTTCCCTAACATGCTATGGAAAGTTCGTACAATCGTCGTCAAATTGTCTTTTAGACATCTAAATGTAAAAGGCATTAGGTCCATGGTATTAAATGTCTAACAGCACGTGGTTCTAATACCAGTGCATAAATCTGAAGACAAATGTAACATACGCAACTATTGGCCCATTTTTAGTCTAATCACTTTTGCTCAATTAGTATTATAACATATATACTGTTAACTTTATTCATATACAATAAAGTTAACAGTTTTATTAAATCTATACTTATTCAAGAACAGCATGGCTTTATATCTCATAAATATACTATCTAATCTGAATATACTTTTTTTTAGTCAATGGATAATAGAATACAAGTTGATGGTATCTATACCTACTGACTATTAGAAGGCGTTTGTGAAATTTATCCATGGGGCGCTATGAGCTTTATTTTATATTATACATGGGAGCTTGATGAGAACGTCTTAAGTCGGAAACACACTTACGTGACGTGGCGTGTCGAGACGCGCCAGAAGCATATTGGTTTCATACATTTAATATGATTAGAAACATATTTGCATGTTCTGTCGTGTCGCAACACGTTCTGTCTAATCATATTAAAATATGCTTCTGGCGCGTCACGACACGCCACGACACGTAAGTGTGATTCCGCCTTAAACATTTAAAATTGTACACAGCTTAGCAATGAATGGCTATCACTGTTAGGGCCTTATCACACTGGCGATTAGTGAACGATTTGAAAGCGACGCGACTGCGCGGTGTGGTCGCCATTTTTTACACTTGCCCACAAAATAATTAACTATTTACTCTCTAGTCTCTACTCGCAATGGCAACATTGCATTGTGGTGATTAGTGACGTTTGCTACCTGCTATTGGGTGAAACCAGTTTGGGGGTCTGTGTTTAATTAACAGCTTGTAAAATTTAAATATTTTTTTTTCTTGATAAATATATGTTTCTTTTCATGTGTACTTTAACAAGAATCATACTGTATATTAAAACGTACCTTAAAGTAATAACGAGGCTTTCTTCTGGCTATCACTCTTAAACTATATTAGTGCCATCAGGTGTGCCCCAAGGATCTTACCCATGCCCTTTACTATTAGCCTTATTCATCAATGATGTTCCAGCTTATCTTAAAAATAATATCAAATATCATTTATTTAATGATGATTGATGATCTACATGAGTAATCGAGTGAAGTTAAACGTCATTAAATAGCATGTAGTCTTAAATGTGATTTCTTACCACATTCAAACCGTACTTAGTTCGTTAAGATGCTACAAGAGACACCTCAGGGTAATTCTTGATCATAGATTATGATGAGAGAGTATAATAGATTTTATATTAAGCTCCTCCACATTTTTTAGAAACGTCGACAGTTACGTAATATAAGTATAAGTACTATAATCCAATACAAATCACTGTAATGTGCCACTGCCACCGTCTCCAAATTAAAAAGATAATTGACAGTTCAATCACATTATATTTTTTTTAAATATTTTCTTGTATTTTTTAAAGAATGGAAGTTTATGTTTAGAATTTTTTTTGACAAGGGATTCTCGATAGATTTCCTTCCTCTGTGCGGTTACTATGCTAATTTGTATACTAAGTTCTAGTAGTTTTTTATTCCCAAAAATCCGATCGAACAAAAACCAGTCATGCTACAGACTTGACCTCATAGGATTTTTGAACAGTTTAGTCATATTTTTTTTGAATAGTCTTATGGTTCTGGCACACGCCGATGACTTTTTGGGTCTAAGACGGTTTCCTCCATGTTTCTTTAGACCTTAGAGCGAGTTTTAAATGCGCACATAGACAAAGTCTATAAAGATGGACAGCCGGGGTTCGAACATAAGACGTTAGGTTTGAGAGGAGGGCGCTCAAGTCACTAGGGGTAACATAACGCAGGCATAACCACTCTCACGTACGTGGATACTACAGTATCCAAAACAATAATGGCGGCATCCGTACATGGATACTACAGTATCCAAAACGACAAGTTTAAGAAAATGACATCTAGTTAAAACTGAGGTTAGAGATAAACGTTTTTATCGACGTAGAATGATAGCTTAGGAAACAGTTCACCCAATAAACTACAGATGGCAATGAAATATGATTAGTTCTCTGTAAAAAAAAATTCCAAACTCAAGTGACTCGTTCTTGTGAATTTTGTGAACAAGTGTTTCGGAGTTTCAGCAATTATGTCGTAAGTACTTTAGTTTTATATTATATTTCTTTAATTATCATACATCAAAATAAACTTGAATATTTGTACTTTACGGTTATGATAATGTTATATAGTTTTAAATGCTAAATTGAGTTTAATTTCAACTTTAAAATATTTTTGTCAAGGGCAAAATGGCTTCTTAGAAGTTGTTGGCTGATTTTGATGATTTGTTTACGTCTGTTTAGTGAATTAATAGTTAAAAATGAATGTACAGTCCTTCATAAGCATATTCATGCCTTTTCCAAATAGAAATACATTAAGATGATTTAAGATTCCCAAATAATATTGAGGTGTTCCACAGGTTTATCGTTATGGACAGTGCGGTATCCACGGACGTTAGAGCAAATGTCATAAATAAGGGTTTGTACAAACGAAAAAATATGTTTGCAATTTTTTGTTACGCATGGTGTAATGTGTTTATTTATGTCTATGATTATGATATTGGAAAATAATTGCACTTTTGATGCACTTCAATTTCCTTAGTGAAGTGCATTATAATGCTATTTTGCATTAATTTAATTGACATACGAACATTCATTTGCTAATAACTTATGCTAATTCTAATCAATCCTATACTGGTGGATGTTAGTTTAGGTGCTGCAGTAGTGGCCGTGGCAGTCGTGGAGACCGTGGGGGACGTGGAAACAGTGGAGAAACGGTGGATTATCATTTACAACTCGAAATCTTATCAAAAATGTCTCATTAAAATTTACGACACTGTTATTCTGTTTTTCATTTAAAAAGATACGATTGAAACAAATCGAACATACCCTATTTTTTAGTTAGTTAAAAAACTATATGGTGTGTGGGAGACCTTAGATAGGCGGCCATCTTGGCACAAAAAAGTCATAGCGCGCGACTCAAGAGGCTATGGTAAAATTACGAGAAGTGGTTGTTTTGTTTTAATTTATTAGCTTACTCAATGTTGATTAAATATAAACATCTTGGCATCTTTTGAAAGGATAATTAGTCTAGTTTTTTGTAAAATTATTCTTATTTCGAAATCGTTTATATTTTTTGCGTAAGGCCTATATCTATAAAAAATTTAAGCATTTTTGCTCAGACTCAAATGTTTTATCCCGTTTTAAGTACTAATTTATTAACATTATCCAATTATTAAAAAATGTGTTTTAATTTATATACTTCAACCTATTCTGTAGTATTTTTTTCATAGTTGTAGTTATTATATTTCAACAGATATAATGGTTTTTGTTGCGATGTAGCGGGCGCGGTGCGCGCGGGTCTAAGCCGCGCGAGTAGCTGTACGGTTGACGTGAAAACAGTTGCGCGGGCAGTACGTGAGAGTGGATAAGCAGAAATTTAAAGAAAAACATGAATATGAAGTTTTTTATGTACCTATATCATTATCATAAATAACAACCTCATTAATGTTATATACTTACAACTTTTTTATCTAATCACTTAAATAAGTAGTATATTTACACAGGACAGTCTTTTATCTTTACAATAAAATAAAAAAATACATCTAGCTCTTATTTACAAAAACAAATTTTATGGTTATTTGTACAACTTAAAATGGACAATTCACTCCTGGATGCAAAAAAGTACAATTGTCACCTTGTCGACATGAGCCTTTTCTTTGAAAGTAAATACAAACAGTTTTACGTCCACCCCCGCGACCACCACCACGACCTCTTTGCGCCATGTCCCAGTTGCCAGTAGCCGCCTTTCCTCGCCAACCACCTGAGCCACGACCCCGCATAGCTCCACGGAAATTGTTTGGCCCGTTAAAACCATCGGGCCCAGGAGGACCCTGAGGTCCGCCCATATTAAAATCAACTGGAAACATATTTTGTTGAATATTAAATCCATCAGGACCAACAGGGAACATGGGGTTTGGTCCTCCAAACATTTCTGGACCCATCATCATATTATCTGGAGGTACCATCATACCCGGTGGTAAGTTACCGGGTGGCATCGGACCCGGTGGCATACCCGGGGTCGGCATTTGTCCAGGCATACCGTTTGGCATCATGGGTGGCACTCCATTTGGCCACTCACCGGGCATCATTGGGGGTCCTGCGAAACTAGGCATCCCTGGAAATTGTGGGCCTGGAAAGCCATTTGGGAACTGTGGTATATTCGTTGGGAATAGTGGAGCGACATTTGTATTATTACTTGCCGTATTTGGAGGAGCATTACCTTTTGGCTCAGGCCATGGCATATTTCTAAAATCACCCACATTATCCTGATTACCTGTAACATCCTCCAATGGTATTATTGTTGGTTCTGAGTATGTGTGCGTTTCAGGATCAGGCTCCAGAGGTGAATCAGGAATCATTGACTTATAGAAGTATAATGGCTGTAATGTTACCTTTTCCCTTAATGCTTGTATATCTTTTTCTTTGCTATTTTTGCCATACTCAACTGGAGTTTGTCCTTCAGCATTTATTAAAACTAACGGTTTCCAGCTAGTTTTCTCTTCCATAACATCGTCATTTATGAGATTTCTTGCCTTTTCGTATGCTTCTCTTTCATGTATTCTGTCCAAGTATTTCATATCCGTAAAAGTTTTCGTGACATTTACCCTTTCGGTTTCATCTAGTTCAAAGAACTGCACCTCTTCCAATTCTGAATCTGGTTTCCATTTGATGCTCTTTTTGGGACCTTTTCTTTTGTGATAACAAAGGACACCTTTCAAACCATCTACTGTTAATGTATGTGGTTCATCAGTCTCCATTTTACTATCACTACTTGTAACTGTAGAGCTTTCGGTGTCTTCCGATGTTTTTTCCTTCGCCTTATCTTCATTATCCAAGGCATCTTGATAAAACTTAGGGGGTACTGACTTGCCCTCACTGCTTGGACTCGTTATGGTTGGTGTGTGGGGAGGTGATCCATCATTTGCATTGCCATCCTTAGAACCGCTCGTGCGTCGTTTTCTTTTCTTTGGTTCTTTCTTGTTTGTTGCAGAAGCATTCAAAGCATCCATGAACATATCACTCTCTTGTAAAACCATGGCTGTAAAAAAAAAGTTGGTAATTAAAACATTATAATCTCATTATATAATTACTCTTAACTGTATAAATTAATGTACACATAACACAAACATCGAAGTTAAATAATCATTATTTTTCAATGTAAATCTAAAATGTATAAAAGCGGGCTATATAAAATATACGATGTTACCAATGCGTAACAACTACCTTTAATAGTAGTAAATGGTAAGACTTAGTTTGGATTGGATACTTGGATTAAACTCGGCAGTTTAATCCAAGTTCATACTTGTATTTTTCATAAATATATATCAGTATAGCAGAGTCAAGAACTAAAAGGGGTAAAAGACAGCTTAATATTTTAACTGGTCGATCGTACGGACGTATTGCGTAATTTGTATGTAAGCATTCTTAACGCGAGCATTAACGTTTACTAGTTTAAATCTGTTAAAATAATACAAGTGGTAATTTTGAAAATCGGATGAGCAGTTTATGCATTACTTTTTTTTTACTAAAATTTGTAACACATTCTAGTATTGCGTTGAAGTCACAAATATATTAATCATGAAACAGCGCTTATCTGATCTAAAAAAACGGACTATCTTCGAAAGTACTATGTATATTGTATCTAAGACCACGTCGAAATTTGAACATCCGTTATAATTAGTATTAATTTGTGATGCCGATGATAGGATAGCCGATTTATGAGAACATAACGTTAACGTGCTTCTTACTAAAGGCGGCAAATCTTTTGATATCGTTTGTTCGTACGCGCACTAGGCAAGAACTACTGCACAAATCATATAGTTTTGTAAAAGAATAACATTAACATGTGCCACCTTAAGGAATTATAGTATCCATGTATTATTCACTAAAAAAACAAACAGTGAAATCAATAACTGTATTAATTTGAAAGAGAGATTAACGTGTAACCTTTTCGGTTAAATTATAGATATTAAAATAATTTCTATGTTTAGTCAATTTTTTTTAAAATTTATTGAAAACCATATAATATTATACGTATATATGCATATGCCGCATGGCTGTCTTTCATAAGCTTATCAGTAAAATAAGTGAGAATTCCTGTAAACAAGTAGTCATTACTTGTCCTCATTTTATACTGGTTCTGGTTTATTCCATACTGTTTCGTTACTGTTAGGCATTACAATACATAGGCAATACTAAATAAGTCTTGTCGGAAGTTTATAATCAGTACTACACAATTATCTTAATTACCCAAAAGCGACTTTTCTCGTAGTTTATATTCGACTAATAATTATCCTTAATCTTTTCTACTAAAATTTAATGTATGTAATATTAGGAATATGTTATGCATCAGGTGTTCGAAATTTAAACGAGGTTACATAAATGTTATAAAACATATTAATCTTTATAACGAGTTTAATTCCACAAAAAACAGTAGTCTTCAAATTCAATAATTATATTATTAATAAAGATATCTGATCTTTTTTTTATTTTTAATAGCCTCACGCAGAGCGTATTGCCACAGACAAAGGTAAGGAAAACGGAATAGTTAGAAAAACAATTTTACATCGAATGAACATTACATCGATAAATGATAGGGGATCAGCAGGATATAAAACTATCTCTAATACAAAATACTGCATTATGGAATGGAACAGTAATTAATAAAATAAATATCATATAGAATACGACTTGTATACATATGTATTTATAATTTTATATTATTTACAGTAAGAAATAAACATAACTTTTTATATATATTATGATTTAAAGATGAAAGCAGAACAGGAACAGATGTAGGTAACGGGATACTAGAAGAAGGATAAGAATGATCGAATAACATGGAGTGGTTATACCGGGGACAGGACAGAATGATATGGTTTAAATCACCAATATTCAGCCCACACTCACACATTTCACTATCAATAATATGAAATCTGGAAAGGTGGGCTGGGGTACACACATGGCCCAATCTCATACGAATGAGAGACGATGTTTCCTTTTTATCAAATTTCATTTTAAAAAACCATGGCTTTAGTGGTATTGTGGGCTGTATAGATGAAAAATATTTACCCTTAATTAAACTGCTCTGAATCCAAAGATCAGTCCAAGATTGTCGAAGAAAAGAAGCAGGAAGTGAGGCCAAATCATGATAATAATTTTTATACGAGTTAGCATCGCCATCTTTAACAGCTTCATTTTCTAGTTGGTCTGCTATGTCGTTACCAAAAATACCAGAATGTCCAGGTATCCAACCAAATGACACAGACAACCCCAATTGCTCACATTCATACAACAAACTCCTAATCTCAATAATGATAGGAAAAATTAATTTGTTTTTTAATTGATATTTTTGGAGAGCTTGAAGAGCACTAAGTGAATCTGTGAATATGATTGATTTCTTCAGTTTCTTACTCAAAACTAATTTTAAAGCTTTAAAGATACCGTAACATTCCCCTGTGAAGATTGAGGACTCTGGAGGAAACTTTATTTTTATTGTAGTTTTACTTTGTAAGTGAAATACCCTATGCCTACATTACCAGACGAACCGTGTTTAGAGGCATCTGTAAACTATAAAAAATATAACTCCAGAACGCACGAACCGATTTCCACGGTTTTGCATTCGTTGGAAAGGTCTCGGGCTCCGTGAGGTTTATAGCAAAGAAAATTGAGGAAAAATTTCAACAGAAAAGCGGGAAAATCTTAAAAAAAAAAAATTTCTTCATCTTTTAATCACCAAACGAATTGTTCATAAAACGAAGCCACCTGGTGGCGAAACGGAGTTTGCCGGGTTTGCTAGTCTACTATGTAATCTGATTAATATGTTTGCGGACCGTACCTTCTACACAAATTGCACTGTTTTTGGACGCCATGTTGACGCACACATTTAAACGTTTTCGATTTCAACCTGTTACAATGGCAGAAACACGATTTTTTAACTACTCGTTAGTGTGCGTGTGTCGGCATTTTGTTAACGCACACATTCAAATGCTACAGTTTTTGGTGTCGGGGCCGATCTAACGATATAAATCTATGCTATCCTGTAGTAATTTACAATGACAACCAGGGAGCCAAGAAGTTGACAGAGAATCCTTTGTTTCACAAACGAACTAAACATAATATAGATGTTCTCTACCACTGCATACGCGAAGCAGTCTCTAATAGACTTGTAAAAATTGAATATCTTTCAACATCTGAGATGCCTGCTGATATATTGACGAAAAGTTTAAGTGGTGCCAAACATAACCATTTTATAAAATTGTTAGGAATTCAAAATGTTTAAAATTGTCAAAGTTAGTGTTTTTAGTTTTATTATTACTTAGTATTTGATTTTTTGATAAGTGGTGCTGTTAAAATATGTTTTTACAATATAAAAATAGTCTACTTCATACTAATTTGTGTACTGCATCTAGTCTGTGTACTATGCTAATAAAGTGTTTATTCTCAACCTTGAACCTGCAAGTCATTCATGTTTTATTAGTTTTTACATACGTATCGTCTGGGATCTAAATTACCTTCTCCGAGCTTACGTATGAGATCGGCTGATTGAGCCATCTGCACCCAGTTCAAGGGCGGTTTTATGTTATTGATTTGCAACGCTAGTGGATTCCTACTCAAGTAATCCGCATGACCCTTCATGGTCCCTTTACGATATCGAATTTCAAAATTAAAGTCCTGCAGGTAAATCCACCAGCGTGCAACTCGTGGAACAAAATGCTTCTTACATTCAGTGGCCTTCAAGGCATTGCAATCGGTGATTATCTTAAAACTTATACCAACCAGATAAGAACCTAATGCTGAAAATATTGCTGAGCCTTGACGACCGCCAACGTTTCTAATTCATAATATGAACAGTATTTGGGCTCCGCGCCCTAGGTGACCCTACTAAAAATATGCTACTACTCGTTTATTATCATCCGTGTGGGCCTCCACGAGCACGGCACCATATCCTGCACTGCTAGCGTCAGTGTGTGAACTACACAATGGTAAGGCTCGGGTCAAAAATCGCATGTATAGGCACGCTATTCAATTGCTTTATGAGCTCTCGTCCGACTCGATCTTGTTCGGGTCCCCATTCAAATTTGACGTTTTTCTTAGTGAGACGCGATATACATGCGGTCTTTGTCGCGTAACCTTCAATATAACGCCGGAAGTATCCAGCTAAACCTAAAAATATGTAGATATAAATTGCTTTGAAAAATAAGTTTATCAACAACACACATTATTCATATTATCGTTGATGACATATTATCGTTGACGCAGAGCTCAAGTTTCGCGTGTTCCTCGCAGGCCACGTAAATTTTATAATTAAAAAATATATAACTTTTGAACCGCGCCTACTTCACAGGGATTCTTTACTACGTACTTCGCTGTCTCCAGTGAGCTGCAGTCCTGCATTTCAGGCGAATGAAGACCCCGCGGCGGCCCAAACCTGAGGTCCCGGGTAAAGCCCGTGTCAGCCGACCTCAAAGAAACAGGGAAACCAGCCCGAGCTTAGCTGTCAGGGCCCTTTGGCAACAGCGAGATTAATTTCCCAAATAAAAAATGTAGCAACAGCACTAAATAGCCTGATATGTGTTCAAAGAACACATCTTTCAGGTCAACACCCGTAACACACTCTCAAAAGAGCAACAGCACTAAGGCTGCCAGGCATGCACCTGATATGTGTTCAAAGAACACATCTTTCGGGACAGCGCCCGTTATACTCATAAAAGAGCACCAGCACTAAGGCTGTCAGGACTGCGCCTGATATGTGTTAAAAAAACACATCTTTCGGGACAGCGCCCGTTATAGTCATAAAAGAGCACCAGCACTAAGGCTGTCAGGACTGCGCCTGATATGTGTTCAAAGAACACATCATTCGGGACAGCGATCGTTATACTCATAATAGAGCACCAGCACTAAGGCTGTCAGGACTATGCCTGATATGTGTTAAAAAAACACATCTTTCGGGACAGCGCCCGTTATACTCATAATAGAGCTCAAGCACTAAGGCTGTCAGGACTATGCCTGATATGTGTTAAAAAAACACATCTTTCGGGACAGCGCCCGTAATACTCATAAAAGAGCACCAGCACTAAGGCTGTCAGGACTGCGCCTGATATGTGTTAAAAAAACACATCTTTCAGGACAGCGCCCGTTATACTCATAATAGAGCACCAGCACTAAAGCTGACAGGACAGCGCCTGATATGTGTTAAAAAAACCCATCTTACGGGACAGCGCCCGTTATACTCATAAAAGAGCACCAGCACTAAGGCTGTCAGGACTGCGTCTGATATGTGTTAAAAAAAAACACATCTTTCGGGACAGCGCCCGTTATACTCATAAAAGAGCACCAGCACTAAGGCTGTCAGGACTGCGCCTGATATGTGTTAAATAACACATCTTTCGGGACAGCGCCCGTAATACTCATAAAAGAGCACCAGCACTAAGGCTGTCAGGACTGTGCCTGATATGTGTTCTTTGAGGTCAGCATCCATAACACTCTCAAAAGAGCTCTAGCACTAAGACTGTGTCAGGGACTGCGCCTGATTTGTGTTCTTTCAGGTTTGCACCCCCATAACACTCAAAAGAGCTCCAGCACTAAGGCTGTGTGAGGGACTGCGCCTGATTTGTGTTCTTTCAACACATCTTTCAAGTTTGCACCCATAACACTCTCAAAAGAGCTCCAACACTAAGGCTGTGTCCTGACACAGCCTTAGTCCCTGGACTGCGCCAGATTTGTGTTCTTTCAGGTCAGCATCCATAACACTCTTAAAAGAGCTCCAGCATTAAGGCTGTGTCAGAGACTGCGCCTGATTTGTGTTCTTTCAGGTTTGCACCCACAACACTTTCAAAAGAGCTCCAGCACGAAGGCTGTGTCAGGGACTGCGCCTGATTTGTGTTCTTTCAACACACCTTTCAGGTTTGCACCCATAACATTCTCAAAAGAGCTCCAGCACTAAGGCTGTGTCAGGGACTGCGCCTGATTTGTGGTCTTTCAGGTCAGCACCCATAACACTCTCAAAAGAGCTCCAGCACTAAGGCTGTGTGAGGGACTGCGCCTGATTTGTGTTCTTTCAGGTCAGCATCCATAACACTCTTAAAAGAGCTCCAGCACTAAGGCTGTGTCAGGGACTGCGCCTGATTTGTGTTCTATCAACACATCTTTCAGGTTTGCACCCATAACACTCTCAAAAGAGCTCCAGCACTAAGGCTGTGTCAGGGACTGCGCCTGATTTGTAGTCGTTCAGGTCAGCATCCATAACACTCTTAAAAGAGCTCCAGCACTAAGGCTGTGTCAGGGACTGCGCCTGATTTGTGTTCTTTCAGGTCAGCATCCATAACACTCTTAAAAGAGCTCCAGCACTAAGGCTGTGTCAGGGACTGCGCCTGATTTGTGTCCTTTCAACACATCTTTCAGGTTTGCACCCATAACACTCTCAAAAGAGCACCAGCACTAAGGCTGTCAGGACTGCGCCTGATATGTGTTAAAAAAACACATCTTTCAGGACAGCGCCCGTTATACTCATAATAGAGCACCAGCACTAAAGCTGACAGGACAGCGCCTGATATGTGTTAAAAAAACCCATCTTACGGGACAGCGCCCGTTATACTCATAAAAGAGCACCAGCACTAAGGCTGTCAGGACTGCGTCTGATATGTGTTAAAAAAAAACACATCTTTCGGGACAGCGCCCGTAATACTCATAAAAGAGCACCAGCACTAAGGCTGTCAGGACTGTGCCTGATATGTGTTCTTTGAGGTCAGCATCCATAACACTCTCAAAAGAGCTCTAGCACTAAGACTGTGTCAGGGACTGCGCCTGATTTGTGTTCTTTCAGGTTTGCACCCCCATAACACTCAAAAGAGCTCCAGCACTAAGGCTGTGTGAGGGACTGCGCCTGATTTGTGTTCTTTCAACACATCTTTCAAGTTTGCACCCATAACACTCTCAAAAGAGCTCCAACACTAAGGCTGTGTCCTGACACAGCCTTAGTCCCTGGACTGCGCCAGATTTGTGTTCTTTCAGGTCAGCATCCATAACACTCTTAAAAGAGCTCCAGCATTAAGGCTGTGTCAGAGACTGCGCCTGATTTGTGTTCTTTCAGGTTTGCACCCACAACACTCTCAAAAGAGCTCAAGCACGAAGGCTGTGTCAGGGACTGCGCCTGATTTGTGTTCTTTCAACACACCTTTCAGGTTTGCACCCATAACATTCTCAAAAGAGCTCCAGCACTAAGGCTGTGTCAGGGACTGCGCCTGATTTGTGGTCTTTCAGGTCAGCACCCATAACACTCTCAAAAGAGCTCCAGCACTAAGGCTGTGTGAGGGACTGCGCCTGATTTGTGTTCTTTCAGGTCAGCATCCATAACACTCTTAAAAGAGCTCCAGCACTAAGGCTGTGTCAGGGACTGCGCCTGATTTGTGTTCTATCAACACATCTTTCAGGTTTGCACCCATAACACTCTCAAAAGAGCTCCAGCACTAAGGCTGTGTCAGGGACTGCGCCTGATTTGTAGTCGTTCAGGTCAGCATCCATAACACTCTTAAAAGAGCTCCAGCACTAAGGCTGTGTCAGGGACTGCGCCTGATTTGTGTTCTTTCAGGTCAGCATCCATAACACTCTTAAAAGAGCTCCAGCACTAAGGCTGTGTCAGGGACTGCGCCTGATTTGTGTTCTTTCAACACATCTTTCAGGTTTGCACCCATAACACTCTCAAAAGAGCTCCAGCACTAAGGCTGTGTCAGGGACTGCGCCTGATTTGTAGTCGTTCAGGTCAGCATCCATAACACTCTTAAAAGAGCTCCAGCACTAAGGCTGTGTCAGGGACTGCGCCTGATTTGTGTTCTTTCAGGTCAGCATCCATAACACTCTTAAAAGAGCTCCAGCACTAAGGCTGTGTCAGGGACTGCACCTGATTTGTGCTCTTTCAGGTTTTCACCCATAACACTCTCAAAAGAGCTCCAGCACTAAGGCTGAGTCAGGGACTGCGCCTGATTTGTGTTCTTTCAGGTCAGCATCCATAACACTCTCAAAAGAGCTCCAGCACTAAGGCTGTGTCAGGGACTGCGCCTGATTTGTGTTCTTTCAGGTTTGCACCCATAACACTCTTAAAAGAGCTCCAGCACTAAGGCTGTGTCAGAGACTGCGCCTGATTTGTAGACGTTCAGGTCAGCATCCATAACACTCTTAAAAGAGCTCCAGCACTAAGGCTGTGTCAGGGACTGCGCCTGATTTGTGTTCTTTCAGGTCAGCATCCATTACACTCTTAAAAGAGCTCCAGCACTAAGGCTGTGTCAGGGACTGCACCTGATTTGTGTTCTTTCAGGTCAGTATCCATAACACTCTTAAAAGAGCTCCAGCACTAAGGCTGTGTCAGGGACTGCACCTGATTTGTGCTCTTTCAGGTTTACACCCATAACACTCTCAAAAGAGCTCCAGCACTAAGGCTGTGTCAGGGACTGCGCCTGATTTGTGTTCTTTCAGGTCAGCATCCATAACACTCTTAAAAGAGCTCCAGCACTAAGGCTGTGTCAGGGACTGCACCTGATTTGTGCTCTTTCAGGTTTGCACCCATAACACTCTCAAAAGAGCTCCAGCACTAAGGCTGTGTCAGGGACTGCGCCTGATTTGTGTTCTTTCAGGTTTGCACCCATAACACTCTCAAAAGAGCTCCAGCACAAAGGCTGTGTCAGGGACTGCGCCTGATTTGTGTTCTTTCAACACATCTTTCAGGTTTGCATCCATAACACTCTCAAAAGAGCTCCAGCACTAAGGCTGTGTCAGGGACTGCGCCTGATTTGTGTTCTTTCAGGTCAGCATCCATAACACTCTTAAAAGAGCTCCAGCACTAAGGCTGTGTCAGGGACTGCGCCTGATTTGTGTTCTTTCAGGTTTGCACCCATAACACTCTCAAAAGAGCTCCAGCACTAAGGCTGTGTCAGGGACTGCGCCTGATTTGTGTTCTATCAGGTCAGCATCCATAACACTCTCAAAAGAGCTCCAGCACTAAGGCTGTGTCAGGGACTGCGCCTGATTTGTGTTCTTTCAACACATCTTTCAGGTTTGCACCCATAACACTCTCAAAAGAGCTCCAGCACTAAGGCTGTGTCAGGGACTGCGCCTGATTTGTGGTCTTTCAGGTCAGCATCCATAACACTCTTAAAAGAGCTCCAGCACTAAGGCTGTGTCAGGGACTGCACCTGATTTGTGCTCTTTCAGGTTTGCACACATAACACTCTCAAAAGAGCTCCAGCACTAAGGCTGTGTCAGGGACTGCGCCTGATTTGTGTTCTTTCAGGTTTGCACCCATAACACTCTCAAAAGAGCTCCAGCACTAAGGCTGTGTCAGGTACTGCGCCTGATTTGTGTTCTTTCAGGTTTGCACCCATAACACTCTCAAAAGAGCTCCAGCACTAAGGCTGTGTCAGGGACTGCGCCTGATTTGTGTTCTTTCAGGTCAGCATCCATAACACTCTCAAAAGAGCTCCAGCACTAAGGCTGTGTCAGGGACTGCGCCTGATTTGTGTTCTTTCAACACATCTTTCAGGTTTGCACCCATAACACTCTCAAAAGAGCTCCAGCACTAAGGCTGTGTCAGGGACTGCGCCTGATTTGTGGTCTTTCAGGTCAGCATCCATAACACTCTTAAAAGAGCTCCAGCACTAAGGCTGTGTCAGGGACTGCACCTGATTTGTGCTCTTTCAGGTTTGCACACATAACACTCTCAAAAGAGCTCCAGCACTAAGGCTGTGTCAGGGACTGCGCCTGATTTGTGTTCTTTCAGGTTTGCACCCATAACACTCTCAAAAGAGCTCCAGCACTAAGGCTGTGTCAGGTACTGCGCCTGATTTGTGTTCTTTCAGGTTTGCACCCATAACACTCTCAAAGAGCTCCAGCACTAAGGCTGACGGGGCTTCGCCTGATTTATGTTAATTCAACATATCTTTCAGGCCAGAACCCGTAAAACACTCTCAAAAGAGCTCCAGCACTAAGGCTGACGGGACTGCGCCTGATTTATGTTATTTCAACATATCTTTCAGGTAGGCACCCGTAACACACTCTCAAAAGAGCTCCAGCACTAAGGCTGACGGGATTGCGCCTGATTTATGTTATTTCAACATATCTTTCAGGCCAGAACCCGTAAAACACTCTCAAAAGAGCTCCAGCACTAAGGCTGTGTCAGGGACTGCGCCTGATTTGTGTTCTTTACAACACATCTTTCAGGTTTGCACCCATAACACTCTAAAAAGAGCTCCAGCACTAAGGCTGTGTCAGGGACTGCGCCTGATTTGTGTTCTTTCAGGTCAGCATCCATAACACTCTCAAAAGAGCTCCAGCACTAAGGCTGTGTCAGGGACTGCGCCTGATTTGTGTTCTTTCAACACATCTTTCAGGTTTGCACCCATAACACTCTCAAAAGAGCTCCAGCACTAAGGCTGTGTCAGGGACTGCGCCTGATTTGTGGTCTTTCAGGTCAGCATCCATAACACTCTTAAAAGAGCTCCAGCACTAAGGCTGTGTCAGGGACTGCACCTGATTTGTGCTCTTTCAGGTTTGCACACATAACACTCTCAAAAGAGCTCCAGCACTAAGGCTGTGTCAGGGACTGCGCCTGATTTGTGTTCTTTCAGGTTTGCACCCATAACACTCTCAAAAGAGCTCCAGCACTAAGGCTGTGTCAGGTACTGCGCCTGATTTGTGTTCTTTCAGGTTTGCACCCATAACACTCTCAAAGAGCTCCAGCACTAAGGCTGACGGGGCTTCGCCTGATTTATGTTAATTCAACATATCTTTCAGGCCAGAACCCGTAAAACACTCTCAAAAGAGCTCCAGCACTAAGGCTGACGGGACTGCGCCTGATTTATGTTATTTCAACATATCTTTCAGGTAGGCACTCGTAACACACTCTCAAAAGAGCTCCAGCACTAAGGCTGACGGGATTGCGCCTGATTTATGTTATTTCAACATATCTTTCAGGCCAGAACCCGTAAAACACTCTCAAAAGAGCTCCAGCACTAAGGCTGTGTCAGGGACTGCGCCTGATTTGTGTTCTTTACAACACATCTTTCAGGTTTGCACCCATAACACTCTAAAAAGAGCTCCAGCACTAAGGCTGTGTCAGGGACTGCGCCTGATTTGTGTTCTTTCAGGTCAGCACCCGTAACACTCTCAAAAGAGCTCCAGCACTAAGGCTGTGTCAGGGACTGCGCCTGATTTGTGTTCTTTCAGGTCAGCACCCGTAACACTCTCAGAAGAGCTCCAGCACTAAGGCTGTGTCAGGGACTGCGCCTGATTTGTGTTCTTTCAGGTCAGCATCCATAACACTCTTAAAAGAGCTCCAGCACTAAGGCTGTGTCAGGGACTGCGCCTGATTTGTGTTCTTTCAGGTCAGCATCCATAACACTCTTAAAAGAGCTCCAGCACTAAGGCTGTGTCAGGGACTGCGCCTGATTTGTGTTCTTTACAACACATCTTTCAGGTTTGCACCCATAACACCCTAAAAAGAGCTCCAGCACTAAGGCTGTGTCAGGGACTGCGCCTGATTTGTGTTCTTTCAGGTCAGCACCCGTAACACTCTCAAAAGAGCTCCAGCACTAAGGCTGTGTCAGGGACTGCGCCTGATTTGTGTTCTTTCAGGTCAGCACCCGTAACACTCTCAAAAGAGCTCCAGCACTAAGGCTGTGTCAGGGACTGCGCCTGATTTGTATTCTTTATACACATCTTTCAGGTTTGCACCCATAACTCTCTCAAAGAGCTCCAGCACTAAGGCTGACGGGACTGCGCCTGATTTATGTTATTTCAACATATCTTTCAGGTAGGCACCCGTAACACACTCTCAAAAGAGCTCCAGCACTAAGGCTGACGGGATTGCGCCTGATTTATGTTATTTCAACATATCTTTCAGGCCAGAACCCGTAAAACACTCTCAAAAGAGCTCCAGCACTAAGGCTGACGGGACTGCGCCTGATTTATGTTATTTCAACATATCTTTCAGGTAGGCACCCGTAACACACTCTCAAAAGAGGTCCAGCACTAAGGCTGACGGGGCTTCCCCTGATTTATGTTATTTCAACATATCTTTCAGGTAGGCACCCGTAACACACTCTCAAAAGAGCTCCAGCACTAAGGCTGACGGGACTGCGCCTGATTTATGTTATTTCAACATATCTTTCAGGCCAGAACCCGTAACACACTCTCAAAAGAGCTCCAGCACTAAGGCTGTGTCAGGGACTGCGCCTGATTTGTGTTCTTTCAGGTCAGCATCCATAACACTCTTAAAAGAGCTCCAGCACTAAGGCTGTGTCAGGGACTGCACCTGATTTGTGTTCTTTCAGGTCAGCATCCATAACACTCTTAAAAGAGCTCCAGCACTAAGGCTGTGTCAGGGACTGCGCCTGATTTGTGTTCTTTCAACACATCTTTCAGGTTTGCACCCATAACACTCTCAAAAGAGCTCCAGCACTAAGGCTGTGTCAGGGACTGCGCCTGATTTGTATTCTTTATACACATCTTTCAGGTTTGCACCCATAACTCTCTCAAAGAGCTCCAGCACTAAGGCTGACGGGACTGCGCCTGATTTATGTTATTTCAACATATCTTTCAGGTAGGCACCCGTAACACACTCTCAAAAGAGCTCCAGCACTAAGGCTGACGGGATTGCGCCTGATTTATGTTATTTCAACATATCTTTCAGGCCAGAACCCGTAAAACACTCTCAAAAGAGCTCCAGCACTAAGGCTGACGGGACTGCGCCTGATTTATGTTATTTCAACATATCTTTCAGGTAGGCACCCGTAACACACTCTCAAAAGAGGTCCAGCACTAAGGCTGACGGGGCTTCCCCTGATTTATGTTATTTCAACATATCTTTCAGGTAGGCACCCGTAACACACTCTCAAAAGAGCTCCAGCACTAAGGCTGACGGGACTGCGCCTGATTTATGTTATTTCAACATATCTTTCAGGCCAGAACCCGTAACACACTCTCAAAAGAGCTCCAGCACTAAGGCTGTGTCAGGGACTGCGCCTGATTTGTGTTCTTTCAGGTCAGCATCCATAACACTCTTAAAAGAGCTCCAGCACTAAGGCTGTGTCAGGGACTGCACCTGATTTGTGTTCTTTCAGGTCAGCATCCATAACACTCTTAAAAGAGCTCCAGCACTAAGGCTGTGTCAGGGACTGCGCCTGATTTGTGTTCTTTCAACACATCTTTCAGGTTTGCACCCATAACACTCTCAAAAGAGCTCCAGCACTAAGGCTGTGTCAGGGACTGCGCCTGATTTGTGGTCTTTCAGGTCAGCATCCATAACACTCTTAAAAGAGCTCCAGCACTAAGGCTGTGTCAGGGACTGCACCTGATTTGTGCTCTTTCAGGTTTGCACACATAACACTCTCAAAAGAGCTCCAGCACTAAGGCTGTGTCAGGGACTGCGCCTGATTTGTGTTCTTTCAGGTTTGCACCCATAACACTCTCAAAAGAGCTCCAGCACTAAGGCTGTGTCAGGTACTGCGCCTGATTTGTGTTCTTTCAGGTTTGCACCCATAACACTCTCAAAGAGCTCCAGCACTAAGGCTGACGGGGCTTCGCCTGATTTATGTTAATTCAACATATCTTTCAGGCCAGAACCCGTAAAACACTCTCAAAAGAGCTCCAGCACTAAGGCTGACGGGACTGCGCCTGATTTATGTTATTTCAACATATCTTTCAGGTAGGCACGCGTAACACACTCTCAAAAGAGCTCCAGCACTAAGGCTGACGGGATTGCGCCTGATTTATGTTATTTCAACATATCTTTCAGGCCAGAACCCGTAAAACACTCTCAAAAGAGCTCCAGCACTAAGGCTGTGTCAGGGACTGCGCCTGATTTGTGTTCTTTACAACACATATTTCAGGTTTGCACCCATAACACTCTAAAAAGAGCTCCAGCACTAAGGCTGTGTCAGGGACTGCGCCTGATTTTTGTTCTTTCAGGTCAGCACCCGTAACACTCTCAAAAGAGCTCCAGCACTAAGGCTGTGTCAGGGACTGCGCCTGATTTGTGTTCTTTCAGGTCAGCATCCATAACACTCTTAAAAGAGCTCCAGCACTAAGGCTGTGTCAGGGACTGCGCCTGATTTGTGTTCTTTCAGGTCAGCACCCGTAACACTCTCAAAAGAGCTCCAGCACTAAGGCTGTGTCAGGGACTGCGCCTGATTTGTGTTCTTTCAGGTCAGCACCCGTAACACTCTCAAAAGAGCTCCAGCACTAAGGCTGTGTCAGGGACTGCGCCTGATTTGTGGTCTTTAAGGTCAGCATCCATAACACTCTTAAAAGAGCTCCAGCACTAAGGCTGTGTCAGGGACTGCACCTGATTTGTGCTCTTTCAGGTTTGCACACATAACACTCTCAAAAGAGCTCCAGCACTAAGGCTGTGTCAGGGACTGCGCCTGATTTGTGTTCTTTCAGGTCAGCATCCATAACACTCTTAAAAGAGCTCCAGCACTAAGACTGTGTCAGGGACTGCACCTGATTTGTGCTCTTTCAGGTTTGCACCCATAACACTCTCAAAAGAGCTCCAGCACTAAGGCTGTGTCAGGGACTGCGCCTGATTTGTGTTCTTTCAGGTTTGCACCCATAACACTCTCAAAAGAGCTCCAGCACTAAGGCTGTGTCAGGGACTGCGCCTGATTTGTAGTCGTTCAGGTCAGCATCCATAACACTCTTAAAAGAGCTCCAGCACTAAGGCTGTGTCAGGGACTGCGCCTGATTTGTGTTCTTTCAGGTCAGCATCCATAACACTCTTAAAAGAGCTCCAGCACTAAGGCTGTGTCAGGGACTGCGCCTGATTTGTGTTCTTTCAACACATCTTTCAGGTTTGCACCCATAACACTCTCAAAAGAGCTCCAGCACTAAGGCTGTGTCAGGGACTGCGCCTGATTTGTGCTCTTTCAGGTTTACACCCATAACACTCTCAAAAGAGCTCCAGCACTAAGGCTGTGTCAGGGACTGCGCCTGATTTGTGTTCTTTCAGGTCAGCATCCATAACACTCTTAAAAGAGCTCCAGCACTAAGACTGTGTCAGGGACTGCACCTGATTTGTGCTCTTTCAGGTTTGCACCCATAACACTCTCAAAAGAGCTCCAGCACTAAGGCTGTGTCAGGGACTGCGCCTGATTTGTGTTCTTTCAGGTTTGCACCCATAACACTCTCAAAAGAGCTCCAGCACTAAGGCTGTGTCAGGGACTGCGCCTGATTTGTGTTCTTTCAACACATCTTTCAGGTTTGCATCCATAACACTCTCAAAAGAGCTCCAGCACTAAGGCTGTGTCAGGGACTGCGCCTGATTTGTGTTCTTTCAGGTCAGCATCCATAACACTCTTAAAAGAGCTCCAGCACTAAGGCTGTGTCAGGGACTGCGCCTGATTTGTGTTCTTTCAGGTTTGCACCCATAACACTCTCAAAAGAGCTCCAGCACTAAGGCTGTGTCAGGGACTGCGCCTGATTTGTGTTCTATCAGGTCAGCATCCATAACACTCTCAAAAGAGCTCCAGCACTAAGGCTGTGTCAGGGACTGCGCCTGATTTGTGTTCTTTCAACACATCTTTCAGGTTTGCACCCATAACACTCTCAAAAGAGCTCCAGCACTAAGGCTGTGTCAGGGACTGCGCCTGATTTGTGGTCTTTCAGGTCAGCATCCATAACACTCTTAAAAGAGCTCCAGCACTAAGGCTGTGTCAGGGACTGCACCTGATTTGTGCTCTTTCAGGTTTGCACACATAACACTCTCAAAAGAGCTCCAGCACTAAGGCTGTGTCAGGGACTGCGCCTGATTTGTGTTCTTTCAGGTTTGCACCCATAACACTCTCAAAAGAGCTCCAGCACTAAGGCTGTGTCAGGTACTGCGCCTGATTTGTGTTCTTTCAGGTTTGCACCCATAACACTCTCAAAGAGCTCCAGCACTAAGGCTGACGGGGCTTCGCCTGATTTATGTTAATTCAACATATCTTTCAGGCCAGAATCCGTAAAACACTCTCAAAAGAGCTCCAGCACTAAGGCTGACGGGACTGCGCCTGATTTATGTTATTTCAACATATCTTTCAGGTAGGCACCCGTAACACACTCTCAAAAGAGCTCCAGCACTAAGGCTGACGGGATTGCGCCTGATTTATGTTATTTCAACATATCTTTCAGGCCAGAACCCGTAAAACACTCTCAAAAGAGCTCCAGCACTAAGGCTGTGTCAGGGACTGCGCCTGATTTGTGTTCTTTACAACACATCTTTCAGGTTTGCACCCATAACACTCTAAAAAGAGCTCCAGCACTAAGGCTGTGTCAGGGACTGCGCCTGATTTGTGTTCTTTCAGGTTTGCACCCATAACACTCTTAAAAGAGCTCCAGCACTAAGGCTGTGTCAGGGACTGCGCCTGATTTGTGTTCTTTCAGGTCAGCATCCATAACACTCTTAAAAGAGCTCCAGCACTAAGGCTGTGTCAGGGACTGCGCCTGATTTGTGTTCTTTCAGGTCAGCATCCATTACACTCTTAAAAGAGCTCCAGCACTAAGGCTGTGTCAGGGACTGCACCTGATTTGTGTTCTTTCAGGTCAGTATCCATAACACTCTTAAAAGAGCTCCAGCACTAAGGCTGTGTCAGGGACTGCACCTGATTTGTGCTCTTTCAGGTTTACACCCATAACACTCTCAAAAGAGCTCCAGCACTAAGGCTGTGTCAGGGACTGCGCCTGATTTGTGTTCTTTCAGGTCAGCATCCATAACACTCTTAAAAGAGCTCCAGCACTAAGACTGTGTCAGGGACTGCACCTGATTTGTGCTCTTTCAGGTTTGCACCCATAACACTCTCAAAAGAGCTCCAGCACTAAGGCTGTGTCAGGGACTGCGCCTGATTTGTGTTCTTTCAGGTTTGCACCCATAACACTCTCAAAAGAGCTCCAGCACTAAGGCTGTGTCAGGGACTGCGCCTGATTTGTGTTCTTTCAACACATCTTTCAGGTTTGCATCCATAACACTCTCAAAAGAGCTCCAGCACTAAGGCTGTGTCAGGGACTGCGCCTGATTTGTGTTCTTTCAGGTCAGCATCCATAACACTCTTAAAAGAGCTCCAGCACTAAGGCTGTGTCAGGGACTGCGCCTGATTTGTGTTCTTTCAGGTTTGCACCCATAACACTCTCAAAAGAGCTCCAGCACTAAGGCTGTGTCAGGGACTGCGCCTGATTTGTGTTCTATCAGGTCAGCATCCATAACACTCTCAAAAGAGCTCCAGCACTAAGGCTGTGTCAGGGACTGCGCCTGATTTGTGTTCTTTCAACACATCTTTCAGGTTTGCACCCATAACACTCTCAAAAGAGCTCCAGCACTAAGGCTGTGTCAGGGACTGCGCCTGATTTGTGGTCTTTCAGGTCAGCATCCATAACACTCTTAAAAGAGCTCCAGCACTAAGGCTGTGTCAGGGACTGCACCTGATTTGTGCTCTTTCAGGTTTGCACACATAACACTCTCAAAAGAGCTCCAGCACTAAGGCTGTGTCAGGGACTGCGCCTGATTTGTGTTCTTTCAGGTTTGCACCCATAACACTCTCAAAAGAGCTCCAGCACTAAGGCTGTGTCAGGTACTGCGCCTGATTTGTGTTCTTTCAGGTTTGCACCCATAACACTCTCAAAGAGCTCCAGCACTAAGGCTGACGGGGCTTCGCCTGATTTATGTTAATTCAACATATCTTTCAGGCCAGAATCCGTAAAACACTCTCAAAAGAGCTCCAGCACTAAGGCTGACGGGACTGCGCCTGATTTATGTTATTTCAACATATCTTTCAGGTAGGCACCCGTAACACACTCTCAAAAGAGCTCCAGCACTAAGGCTGACGGGATTGCGCCTGATTTATGTTATTTCAACATATCTTTCAGGCCAGAACCCGTAAAACACTCTCAAAAGAGCTCCAGCACTAAGGCTGTGTCAGGGACTGCGCCTGATTTGTGTTCTTTACAACACATCTTTCAGGTTTGCACCCATAACACTCTAAAAAGAGCTCCAGCACTAAGGCTGTGTCAGGGACTGCGCCTGATTTGTGTTCTTTCAGGTCAGCACCCGTAACACTCTCAAAAGAGCTCCAGCACTAAGGCTGTGTCAGGGACTGCGCCTGATTTGTGTTCTTTCAGGTCAGCACCCGTAACACTCTCAAAAGAGCTCCAGCACTAAGGCTGTGTCAGGGACTGCGCCTGATTTGTGTTCTTTCAGGTCAGCATCCATAACACTCTTAAAAGAGCTCCAGCACTAAGGCTGTGTCAGGGACTGCGCCTGATTTGTGTTCTTTCAGGTCAGCATCCATAACACTCTTAAAAGAGCTCCAGCACTAAGGCTGTGTCAGGGACTGCGCCTGATTTGTGTTCTTTACAACACATCTTTCAGGTTTGCACCCATAACACCCTAAAAAGAGCTCCAGCACTAAGGCTGTGTCAGGGACTGCGCCTGATTTGTGTTCTTTCAGGTCAGCACCCGTAACACTCTCAAAAGAGCTCCAGCACTAAGGCTGTGTCAGGGACTGCGCCTGATTTGTGTTCTTTCAGGTCAGCACCCGTAACACTCTCAAAAGAGCTCCAGCACTAAGGCTATGTCAGGGACTGCGCCTGATTTGTGTTCTTTCAGGTCAGCATCCATAACACTCTTAAAAGAGCTCCAGCACTAAGGCTGTGTCAGGGACTGCGCCTGATTTGTGTTCTTTCAGGTCAGCATCCATAACACTCTTAAAAGAGCTCCAGCACTAAGGCTGTGTCAGGGACTGCGCCTGATTTGTGTTCTTTACAACACATCTTTCAGGTTTGCACCCATAACACCCTAAAAAGAGCTCCAGCACTAAGGCTGTGTCAGGGACTGCGCCTGATTTGTGTTCTTTCAGGTCAGCACCCATAACACTCTCAAAAGAGCTCCAGCACTAAGGCTGTGTCAGGGACTGCGCCTGATTTGTGTTCTTTCAGGTCAGCATCCATAACACTCTTAAAAGAGCTCCAGCACTAAGGCTGTGTCAGGGACTGCGCCTGATTTGTGTTCTTTCAGGTCAGCATCCATAACACTCTTAAAAGAGCTCCAGCACTAAGGCTGTGTCAGGGACTGCGCCTGATTTGTGTTCTTTACAACACATCTTTCAGGTTTGCACCCATAACACCCTAAAAAGAGCTCCAGCACTAAGGCTGTGTCAGGGACTGCGCCTGATTTGTGTTCTTTCAGGTCAGCATCCATAACACTCTTAAAAGAGCTCCAGCACTAAGGCTGTGTCAGGGACTGCGCCTGATTTGTGTTCTTTACAGCACATCTTTCAGGTTTGCACCCATAACACCCTAAAAAGAGCTCCAGCACTAAGGCTGTGTCAGGGACTGCGCCTGATTTGTGTTCTTTCAGGTCAGCACCCGTAACACTCTCAAAAGAGCTCCAGCACTAAGGCTGTGTCAGGGACTGCGCCTGATTTGTGTTCTTTCAGGTCAGCATCCATAACACTCTTAAAAGAGCTCCAGCACTAAGGCTGTGTCAGGGACTGCGCCTGATTTGTGTTTTTCAGGTTTGCACCCACAACACTCTCAAAAGAGCTCCAGCACGAAGGCTGTGTCAGGGACTGCGCCTGATTTGTGTTCTTTCAACACACCTTTCAGGTTTGCACCCATAACATTCTCAAAAGAGCTCCAGCACTAAGGCTGTGTCAGGGACTGCGCCTGATTTGTGGTCTTTCAGGTCAGCACCCATAACACTCTCAAAAGAGCTCCAGCACTAAGGCTGTGTGAGGGACTGCGCCTGATTTGTGTTCTTTCAGGTCAGCATCCATAACACTCTTAAAAGAGCTCCAGCACTAAGGCTGTGTCAGGGACTGCGCCTGATTTGTGTTCTATCAACACATCTTTCAGGTTTGCACCCATAACACTCTCAAAAGAGCTCCAGCACTAAGGCTGTGTCAGGGACTGCGCCTGATTTGTGTTCTTTCAGGTCAGCATCCATAACACTCTTAAAAGAGCTCCAGCACTAAGACTGTGTCAGGGACTGCACCTGATTTGTGCTCTTTCAGGTTTGCACCCATAACACTCTCAAAAGAGCTCCAGCACTAAGGCTGTGTCAGGGACTGCGCCTGATTTGTGTTCTTTCAGGTTTGCACCCATAACACTCTCAAAAGAGCTCCAGCACTAAGGCTGTGTCAGGGACTGCGCCTGATTTGTGTTCTTTCAGGTTTGCACCCATAACACTCTCAAAAGAGCTCCAGCACTAAGGCTGTGTCAGGGACTGCACCTGATTTGTGCTCTTTCAGGTTTACACCCATAACACTCTCAAAAGAGCTCCAGCACTAAGGCTGTGTCAGGGACTGCGCCTGATTTGTGTTCTTTCAGGTCAGCATCCATAACACTCTTAAAAGAGCTCCAGCACTAAGACTGTGTCAGGGACTGCACCTGATTTGTGCTCTTTCAGGTTTGCACCCATAACACTCTCAAAAGAGCTCCAGCACTAAGGCTGTGTCAGGGACTGCGCCTGATTTGTGTTCTTTCAGGTTTGCACCCATAACACTCTCAAAAGAGCTCCAGCACTAAGGCTGTGTCAGGGACTGCGCCTGATTTGTGTTCTTTCAACACATCTTTCAGGTTTGCATCCATAACACTCTCAAAAGAGCTCCAGCACTAAGGCTGTGTCAGGGACTGCGCCTGATTTGTGTTCTTTCAGGTCAGCATCCATAACACTCTTAAAAGAGCTCCAGCACTAAGGCTGTGTCAGGGACTGCGCCTGATTTGTGTTCTTTCAGGTTTGCACCCATAACACTCTCAAAAGAGCTCCAGCACTAAGGCTGTGTCAGGGACTGCGCCTGATTTGTGTTCTATCAGGTCAGCATCCATAACACTCTCAAAAGAGCTCCAGCACTAAGGCTGTGTCAGGGACTGCGCCTGATTTGTGTTCTTTCAACACATCTTTCAGGTTTGCACCCATAACACTCTCAAAAGAGCTCCAGCACTAAGGCTGTGTCAGGGACTGCGCCTGATTTGTGGTCTTTCAGGTCAGCATCCATAACACTCTTAAAAGAGCTCCAGCACTAAGGCTGTGTCAGGGACTGCACCTGATTTGTGCTCTTTCAGGTTTGCACACATAACACTCTCAAAAGAGCTCCAGCACTAAGGCTGTGTCAGGGACTGCGCCTGATTTGTGTTCTTTCAGGTTTGCACCCATAACACTCTCAAAAGAGCTCCAGCACTAAGGCTGTGTCAGGTACTGCGCCTGATTTGTGTTCTTTCAGGTTTGCACCCATAACACTCTCAAAGAGCTCCAGCACTAAGGCTGACGGGGCTTCGCCTGATTTATGTTAATTCAACATATCTTTCAGGCCAGAATCCGTAAAACACTCTCAAAAGAGCTCCAGCACTAAGGCTGACGGGACTGCGCCTGATTTATGTTATTTCAACATATCTTTCAGGTAGGCACCCGTAACACACTCTCAAAAGAGCTCCAGCACTAAGGCTGACGGGATTGCGCCTGATTTATGTTATTTCAACATATCTTTCAGGCCAGAACCCGTAAAACACTCTCAAAAGAGCTCCAGCACTAAGGCTGTGTCAGGGACTGCGCCTGATTTGTGTTCTTTACAACACATCTTTCAGGTTTGCACCCATAACACTCTAAAAAGAGCTCCAGCACTAAGGCTGTGTCAGGGACTGCGCCTGATTTGTGTTCTTTCAGGTCAGCACCCGTAACACTCTCAAAAGAGCTCCAGCACTAAGGCTGTGTCAGGGACTGCGCCTGATTTGTGTTCTTTCAGGTCAGCACCCGTAACACTCTCAAAAGAGCTCCAGCACTAAGGCTGTGTCAGGGACTGCGCCTGATTTGTTTTCTTTCAGGTCAGCATCCATAACACTCTTAAAAGAGCTCCAGCACTAAGGCTGTGTCAGGGACTGCGCCTGATTTGTGTTCTTTCAGGTCAGCATCCATAACACTCTTAAAAGAGCTCCAGCACTAAGGCTGTGTCAGGGACTGCGCCTGATTTGTGTTCTTTACAACACATCTTTCAGGTTTGCACCCATAACACCCTAAAAAGAGCTCCAGCACTAAGGCTGTGTCAGGGACTGCGCCTGATTTGTGTTCTTTCAGGTCAGCACCCGTAACACTCTCAAAAGAGCTCCAGCACTAAGGCTGTGTCAGGGACTGCGCCTGATTTGTGTTCTTTCAGGTCAGCACCCGTAACACTCTCAAAAGAGCTCCAGCACTAAGGCTGTGTCAGGGACTGCGCCTGATTTGTGTTCTTTCAGGTCAGCATCCATAACACTCTTAAAAGAGCTCCAGCACTAAGGCTGTGTCAGGGACTGCGCCTGATTTGTGTTCTTTCAGGTCAGCATCCATAACACTCTTAAAAGAGCTCCAGCACTAAGGCTGTGTCAGGGACTGCGCCTGATTTGTGTTCTTTACAACACATCTTTCAGGTTTGCACCCATAACACCCTAAAAAGAGCTCCAGCACTAAGGCTGTGTCAGGGACTGCGCCTGATTTGTGTTCTTTCAGGTCAGCACCCATAACACTCTCAAAAGAGCTCCAGCACTAAGGCTGTGTCAGGGACTGCGCCTGATTTGTGTTCTTTCAGGTCAGCATCCATAACACTCTTAAAAGAGCTCCAGCACTAAGGCTGTGTCAGGGACTGCGCCTGATTTGTGTTCTTTCAGGTCAGCATCCATAACACTCTTAAAAGAGCTCCAGCACTAAGGCTGTGTCAGGGACTGCGCCTGATTTGTGTTCTTTACAACACATCTTTCAGGTTTGCACCCATAACACCCTAAAAAGAGCTCCAGCACTAAGGCTGTGTCAGGGACTGCGCCTGATTTGTGTTCTTTCAGGTCAGCATCCATAACACTCTTAAAAGAGCTCCAGCACTAAGGCTGTGTCAGGGACTGCGCCTGATTTGTGTTCTTTACAACACATCTTTCAGGTTTGCACCCATAACACCCTAAAAAGAGCTCCAGCACTAAGGCTGTGTCAGGGACTGCGCCTGATTTGTGTTCTTTCAGGTCAGCACCCGTAACACTCTCAAAAGAGCTCCAGCACTAAGGCTGTGTCAGGGACTGCGCCTGATTTGTGTTCTTTCAGGTCAGCATCCATAACACTCTTAAAAGAGCTCCAGCACTAAGGCTGTGTCAGGGACTGCGCCTGATTTGTGTTTTTCAGGTTTGCACCCACAACACTCTCAAAAGAGCTCCAGCACGAAGGCTGTGTCAGGGACTGCGCCTGATTTGTGTTCTTTCAACACACCTTTCAGGTTTGCACCCATAACATTCTCAAAAGAGCTCCAGCACTAAGGCTGTGTCAGGGACTGCGCCTGATTTGTGGTCTTTCAGGTCAGCACCCATAACACTCTCAAAAGAGCTCCAGCACTAAGGCTGTGTGAGGGACTGCGCCTGATTTGTGGTCTTTCAGGTCAGCATCCATAACACTCTTAAAAGAGCTCCAGCACTAAGGCTGTGTCAGGGACTGCGCCTGATTTGTGTTCTATCAACACATCTTTCAGGTTTGCACCCATAACACTCTCAAAAGAGCTCCAGCACTAAGGCTGTGTCAGGGACTGCGCCTGATTTGTAGTCGTTCAGGTCGGCATCCATAACACTCTTAAAAGAGCTCCAGCACTAAGGCTGTGTCAGGGACTGCGCCTGATTTGTGTTCTTTCAACACATCTTTCAGGTTTGCACCCATAACACTCTCAAAAGAGCTCCAGCACTAAGGCTGTGTCAGGGACTGCGCCTGATTTGTAGTCGTTCAGGTCAGCATCCATAACACTCTTAAAAGAGCTCCAGCACTAAGGCTGTGTCAGGGACTGCGCCTGATTTGTGTTCTTTCAGGTCAGCATCCATAACACTCTTAAAAGAGCTCCAGCACTAAGGCTGTGTCAGGGACTGCACCTGATTTGTGCTCTTTCAGGTTTTCACCCATAACACTCTCAAAAGAGCTCCAGCACTAAGGCTGAGTCAGGGACTGCGCCTGATTTGTGTTCTTTCAGGTCAGCATCCATAACACTCTCAAAAGAGCTCCAGCACTAAGGCTGTGTCAGGGACTGCGCCTGATTTGTGTTCTTTCAGGTTTGCACCCATAACACTCTTAAAAGAGCTCCAGCACTAAGGCTGTGTCAGAGACTGCGCCTGATTTGTAGACGTTCAGGTCAGCATCCATAACACTCTTAAAAGAGCTCCAGCACTAAGGCTGTGTCAGGGACTGCGCCTGATTTGTGTTCTTTCAGGTCAGCATCCATTACACTCTTAAAAGAGCTCCAGCACTAAGGCTGTGTCAGGGACTGCACCTGATTTGTGTTCTTTCAGGTCAGTATCCATAACACTCTTAAAAGAGCTCCAGCACTAAGGCTGTGTCAGGGACTGCACCTGATTTGTGCTCTTTCAGGTTTGCACACATAACACTCTCAAAAGAGCTCCAGCACTAAGGCTGTGTCAGGGACTGCGCCTGATTTGTGTTCTTTCAGGTTTGCACCCATAACACTCTCAAAAGAGCTCCAGCACTAAGGCTGTGTCAGGTACTGCACCTGATTTGTGCTCTTTCAGGTTTGCACCCATAACATTCTCAAAAGAGCTCCAGCACTAAGGCTGTGTCAGGGACTGCGCCTGATTTGTGTTCTTTCAGGTTTGCACCCATAACACTCTCAAAAGAGCTCCAGCACTAAGGCTGTGTCAGGGACTGCGCCTGATTTGTGTTCTTTCAACACATCTTTCAGGTTTGCATCCATAACACTCTCAAAAGAGCTCCAGCACTAAGGCTGTGTCAGGGACTGCGCCTGATTTGTGTTCTTTCAGGTCAGCATCCATAACACTCTTAAAAGAGCTCCAGCACTAAGGCTGTGTCAGGGACTGCGCCTGATTTGTGTTCTTTCAGGTCAGCATCCATAACACTCTCAAAAGAGCTCCAGCACTAAGGCTGTGTCAGGGACTGCGCCTGATTTGTGTTCTTTCAACACATCTTTCAGGTTTGCACCCATAACACTCTCAAAAGAGCTCCAGCACTAAGGCTGTGTCAGGGACTGCGCCTGATTTGTGGTCTTTCAGGTCAGCATCCATAACACTCTTAAAAGAGCTCCAGCACTAAGGCTGTGTCAGGGACTGCGCCTGATTTGTGTTCTATCAACACATCTTTCAGGTTTGCACCCATAACACTCTCAAAAGAGCTCCAGCACTAAGGCTGTGTCAGGGACTGCGCCTGATTTGTAGTCGTTCAGGTCAGCATCCATAACACTCTTAAAAGAGCTCCAGCACTAAGGCTGTGTCAGGGACTGCGCCTGATTTGTGTTCTTTCAACACATCTTTCAGGTTTGCACCCATAACACTCTCAAAAGAGCTCCAGCACTAAGGCTGTGTCAGGGACTGCGCCTGATTTGTAGTCGTTCAGGTCAGCATCCATAACACTCTTAAAAGAGCTCCAGCACTAAGGCTGTGTCAGGGACTGCGCCTGATTTGTGTTCTTTCAGGTCAGCATCCATAACACTCTTAAAAGAGCTCCAGCACTAAGGCTGTGTCAGGGACTGCAACTGATTTGTGCTCTTTCAGGTTTTCACCCATAACACTCTCAAAAGAGCTCCAGCACTAAGGCTGAGTCAGGGACTGCGCCTGATTTGTGTTCTTTCAGGTCAGCATCCATAACACTCTCAAAAGAGCTCCAGCACTAAGGCTGTGTCAGGGACTGCGCCTGATTTGTGTTCTTTCAGGTTTGCACCCATAACACTCTTAAAAGAGCTCCAGCACTAAGGCTGTGTCAGAGACTGCGCCTGATTTGTAGACGTTCAGGTCAGCATCCATAACACTCTTAAAAGAGCTCCAGCACTAAGGCTGTGTCAGGGACTGCGCCTGATTTGTGTTCTTTCAGGTCAGCATCCATTACACTCTTAAAAGAGCTCCAGCACTAAGGCTGTGTCAGGGACTGCACCTGATTTTTGTTCTTTCAGGTCAGTATCCATAACACTCTTAAAAGAGCTCCAGCACTAAGGCTGTGTCAGGGACTGCACCTGATTTGTGCTCTTTCAGGTTTACACCCATAACACTCTCAAAAGAGCTCCAGCACTAAGGCTGTGTCAGGGACTGCGCCTGATTTGTGTTCTTTCAGGTCAGCATCCATAACACTCTTAAAAGAGCTCCAGCACTAAGGCTGTGTCAGGGACTGCACCTGATTTGTGCTCTTTCAGGTTTGCACCCATAACACTCTCAAAAGAGCTCCAGCACTAAGGCTGTGTCAGGGACTGCGCCTGATTTGTGTTCTTTCAGGTTTGCACCCATAACACTCTCAAAAGAGCTCCAGCACTAAGGCTGTGTCAGGGACTGCGCCTGATTTGTGTTCTTTCAACACATCTTTCAGGTTTGCATCCATAACACTCTCAAAAGAGCTCCAGCACTAAGGCTGTGTCAGGGACTGCGCCTGATTTGTGTTCTTTCAGGTCAGCATCCAAAACACTCTTAAAAGAGCTCCAGCACTAAGGCTGTGTCAGGGACTGCGCCTGATTTGTGTTCTTTCAGGTTTGCACCCATAACACTCTCAAAAGAGCTCCAGCACTAAGGCTGTGTCAGGGACTGCGCCTGATTTGTGTTCTATCAGGTCAGCATCCATAACACTCTCAAAAGAGCTCCAGCACTAAGGCTGTGTCAGGGACTGCGCCTGATTTGTGTTCTTTCAACACATCTTTCAGGTTTGCACCCATAACACTCTCAAAAGAGCTCCAGCACTAAGGCTGTGTCAGGGACTGCGCCTGATTTGTGGTCTTTCAGGTCAGCATCCATAACACTCTTAAAAGAGCTCCAGCACTAAGGCTGTGTCAGGGACTGCACCTGATTTGTGCTCTTTCAGGTTTGCACACATAACACTCTCAAAAGAGCTCCAGCACTAAGGCTGTGTCAGGGACTGCGCCTGATTTGTGTTCTTTCAGGTTTGCACCCATAACACTCTCAAAAGAGCTCCAGCACTAAGGCTGTGTCAGGTACTGCGCCTGATTTGTGTTCTTTCAGGTTTGCACCCATAACACTCTCAAAAGAGCTCCAGCACTAAGGCTGTGTCAGGGACTGCGCCTGATTTGTGTTCTTTCAGGTCAGCATCCATAACACTCTCAAAAGAGCTCCAGCACTAAGGCTGTGTCAGGGACTGCGCCTGATTTGTGTTCTTTCAACACATCTTTCAGGTTTGCACCCATAACACTCTCAAAAGAGCTCCAGCACTAAGGCTGTGTCAGGGACTGCGCCTGATTTGTGGTCTTTCAGGTCAGCATCCATAACACTCTTAAAAGAGCTCCAGCACTAAGGATGTGTCAGGGACTGCACCTGATTTGTGCTCTTTCAGGTTTACACCTAAAACACTCTCAAAAGAGCTCCAGCACTAAGGCTGTGTCAGGGACTGCACCTGATTTGTGCTCTTTCAGGTTTGCACCCATAACACTCTCAAAAGAGCTCCAGCACTAAGGCTGTGTCAGGGACTGCACCTGATTTGTGCTCTTTCAGGTTTGCACCCATAACACTCTCAAAAGAGCTCCAGCACTAAGGCTGTGTCAGGTACTGCGCCTGATTTGTGTTCTTTCAGGTTTGCACCCATAACACTCTCAAAGAGCTCCAGCACTAAGGCTGACGGGGCTTCGCCTGATTTATGTTAATTCAACATATCTTTCAGGCCAGAACCCGTAAAACACTCTCAAAAGAGCTCCAGCACTAAGGCTGACGGGACTGCGCCTGATTTATGTTATTTCAACATATCTTTCAGGCCAGAACCCGTAAAACACTCTCAAAAGAGCTCCAGCACTAAGGCTGTGTCAGGGACTGCGCCTGATTTGTGTTCTATCAGGTCAGCATCCATAACACTCTCAAAAGAGCTCCAGCACTAAGGCTGTGTCAGGGACTGCGCCTGATTTGTGTTCTTTCAACACATCTTTCAGGTTTGCACCCATAACACTCTCAAAAGAGCTCCAGCACTAAGGCTGTGTCAGGGACTGCGCCTGATTTGTGGTCTTTCAGGTCAGCATCCATAACACTCTTAAAAGAGCTCCAGCACTAAGGCTGTGTCAGGGACTGCACCTGATTTGTGCTCTTTCAGGTTTGCACACATAACACTCTCAAAAGAGCTCCAGCACTAAGGCTGTGTCAGGGACTGCGCCTGATTTGTGTTCTTTCAGGTTTGCACCCATAACACTCTCAAAAGAGCTCCAGCACTAAGGCTGTGTCAGGTACTGCGCCTGATTTGTGTTCTTTCAGGTTTGCACCCATAACACTCTCAAAAGAGCTCCAGCACTAAGGCTGTGTCAGGGACTGCGCCTGATTTGTGTTCTTTCAGGTCAGCATCCATAACACTCTCAAAAGAGCTCCAGCACTAAGGCTGTGTCAGGGACTGCGCCTGATTTGTGTTCTTTCAACACATCTTTCAGGTTTGCACCCATAACACTCTCAAAAGAGCTCCAGCACTAAGGCTGTGTCAGGGACTGCGCCTGATTTGTGGTCTTTCAGGTCAGCATCCATAACACTCTTAAAAGAGCTCCAGCACTAAGGCTGTGTCAGGGACTGCACCTGATTTGTGCTCTTTCAGGTTTACACCTAAAACACTCTCAAAAGAGCTCCAGCACTAAGGCTGTGTCAGGGACTGCACCTGATTTGTGCTCTTTCAGGTTTGCACCCATAACACTCTCAAAAGAGCTCCAGCACTAAGGCTGTGTCAGGTACTGCGCCTGATTTGTGTTCTTTCAGGTTTGCACCCATAACACTCTCAAAGAGCTCCAGCACTAAGGCTGACGGGGCTTCGCCTGATTTATGTTAATTCAACATATCTTTCAGGCCAGAACCCGTAAAACACTCTCAAAAGAGCTCCAGCACTAAGGCTGACGGGACTGCGCCTGATTTATGTTATTTCAACATATCTTTCAGGTAGGCACCCGTAACACACTCTCAAAAGAGCTCCAGCACTAAGGCTGACGGGATTGCGCCTGATTTATGTTATTTCAACATATCTTTCAGGCCAGAACCCGTAAAACACTCTCAAAAGAGCTCCAGCACTAAGGCTGTGTCAGGGACTGCGCCTGATTTGTGTTCTTTACAACACATCTTTCAGGTTTGCACCCATAACACTCTAAAAAGAGCTCCAGCACTAAGGCTGTGTCAGGGACTGCGCCTGATTTGTGTTCTTTCAGGTCAGCACCCGTAACACTCTCAAAAGAGCTCCAGCACTAAGGCTGTGTCAGGGACTGCGCCTGATTTGTGTTCTTTCAGGTCAGCACCCGTAACACTCTCAAAAGAGCTCCAGCACTAAGGCTGTGTCAGGGACTGCGCCTGATTTGTGTTCTTTCAGGTCAGCATCCATAACTCTCTTAAAAGAGCTCCAGCACTAAGGCTGTGTCAGGGACTGCGCCTGATTTGTGCTCTTTCAGGTTTACACCCATAACACTCTTAAAAGAGCTCCAGCACTAAGGCTGTGTCAGGGACTGCACCTGATTTGTGCTCTTTCAGGTTTGCACCCATAACACTCTCAAAAGAGCTCCAGCACTAAGGCTGTGTCAGGGACTGCGCCTGATTTGTGTTCTTTCAGGTCAGCATCCATAACACTCTTAAAAGAGCTCCAGCACTAAGGCTGTGTCAGGGACTGCACCTGATTTGTGCTCTTTCAGGTTTACACCCATAACACTCTCATAAGAGCTCCAGCACTAAGGCTGTGTCAGGGACTGCACCTGATTTGTGCTCTTTCAGGTTTGCACCCATAACACTCTCAAAAGAGCTCCAGCACTAAGGCTGTGTCAGGGACTGCGCCTGATTTGTGTTCTTTCAGGTCAGCATCCATAACACTCTTAAAAGAGCTCCAGCACTAAGGCTGTGTCAGGGACTGCGCCTGATTTGTGTTCTTTCAGGTCAGCATCCATAACACTCTTAAAAGAGCTCCAGCACTAAGGCTGTGTCAGGGACTGCACCTGATTTGTGCTCTTTCAGGTTTGCACCCATAACACTCTCAAAAAGCTCCAGCACTAAGGCTGTGTCAGGGACTGCGCCTGATTTGTGTTCTTTTAGGTTTGCACCCATAACACTCTTAAAAGAGCTCCAGCACTAAGGCTGTGTCAGGGACTGCGCCTGATTTGTGTTCTTTCAACACATCTTTCAGGTTTGCATCCATAACACTCTAAAAAGAGCTCCAGCACTAAGGCTGTGTCAGGGACTGCGCCTGATTTGTGTTCTTTCAGGTCAGCATCCATAACACTCTTAAAAGAGCTCCAGCACTAAGGCTGTGTCAGGGACTGCGCCTGATATGTGTTGTTTCAGGTTTGCACCCATAACACTCTCAAAAGAGCTCCAGCACTAAGGCTGTGTCAGGGACTGCGCCTGATTTGTGTTCTTTCAGGTCAGCATCCATAACACTCTTAAAAGAGCTCCAGCACTAAGGCTGTGTCAGGGAATGCACCTGATTTGTGCTCTTTCAGGTTTACACCCAAAACACTCTCAAAAGAGCTCCAGCACTAAGGCTGTGTCAGGGACTGCACCTGATTTGTGCTCTTTCAGGTTTGCACCCATAACACTCTCAAAAGAGCTCCAGCACTAAGGCTGTGTCAGGGACTGCGCCTGATTTGTGTTCTTTCAGGTCAGCATCCATAACACTCTTAAAAGAGCTCCAGCACTAAGGCTGTGTCAGGGACTGTGCCTGATTTGTGTTCTTTCAGGTCAGCATCCATAACACTCTTAAAAGAGCTCCAGCACTAAGGCTGTGTCAGGGACTGCACCTGATTTGTGCTCTTTCAGGTTTGCACCCATAACACTCTCAAAAGAGCTCCAGCACTATGGCTGTGTCAGGGACTGCGCCTGATTTGTGTTCTTTTAGGTTTGCACCCATAACACTCTCAAAAGAGCTCCAGCACTAAGGCTGTGTCAGGGACTGCGCCTGATTTGTGTTCTTTCAACACATCTTTCAGGTTTGCATCCATAACACTCTCAAAAGAGCTCCAGCACTAAGGCTAAGTCAGGGACTGCGCCTGATTTGTGTTCTTTCAGGTCAGCATCCATAACACTCTTAAAAGAGCTCCAGCACTAAGGCTGTGTCAGGGACTGCGCCTGATTTGTGTTGTTTCAGGTTTGCACCCATAACACTCTCAAAAGAGCTCCAGCACTAAGGCTGTGTCAGGGACTGCGCCTGATTTGTGTTCTTTCAGGTCAGCATCCATAACACTCTTAAAAGAGCTCCAGCACTAAGGCTGTGTCAGGGACTGCACCTGATTTGTGCTCTTTCAGGTTTGCACCCATAACACTCTCAAAAGAGCTCCAGCACTAAGGCTGTGTCAGGGACTGCGCCTGATTTGTGTTCTTTCAGGTCAGCATCCATAACACTCTTAAAAGAGCTCCAGCACTAAGGCTGTGTCAGGGACTGCACCTGATTTGTGCTCTTTCAGGTTTACACCCATAACACTCTCAAAAGAGCTCCAGCACTAAGGCTGTGTCAGGGACTGCGCCTGATTTGTGTTCTTTCAGGTCAGCATCCATAACACTCTCAAAAGAGCTCCAGCACTAAGGCTGTGTCAGGGACTGCGCCTGATTTGTGTTCTTTCAGGTTTGCACCCATAACACTCTCAAAAGAGCTCCAGCACTAAGGCTGTGTCAGGGACTGCACCTGATTTTTGCTCTTTCAGGTTTGCACCCATAACACTCTCAAAAGAGCTCCAGCACTAAGGCTGTGTCAGGGACTGCGCCTGATTTGTGTTCTTTCAGGTTTGCACCCATAACACTCTCAAAAGAGCTCCAGCACTAAGGCTGTGTCAGGGACTGCGCCTGATTTGTGTTCTTTCAACACATCTTTCAGGTTTGCATCCATAACACTCTCAAAAGAGCTCCAGCACTAAGGCTGTGTCAGGGACTGCGCCTGATTTGTGTTCTTTCAGGTCAGCATCCATAACACTCTTAAAAGAGCTCCAGCACTAAGGCTGTGTCAGGGACTGCGCCTGATTTGTGTTGTTTCAGGTCAGCATCCATAACACTCTCAAAAGAGCTCCAGCACTAAGGCTGTGTCAGGGACTGCACCTGATTTGTGTTCTTTCAGGTCAGCACCCATAACACTCTCAAAAGAGCCAACACATCTTTCAGGTTTGCACCCATAACACTCTCAAAAGAGCTCCAGCACTAAGGCTGTGTCAGGGACTGCGCCTGATTTGTGTTCTTTCAGGTCAGCATCCATAACACTCTTAAAAGAGCTCCAGCACTAAGGCTGTGTCAGGGACTGCACCTGATTTGTGCTCTTTCAGGTTTACACCCATAACACTCTCAAAAGAGCTCCAGCACTAAGGCTGTGTCAGGGACTGCACCTGATTTGTGCTCTTTCAGGTTTGCACCCATAACACTCTCAAAAGAGCTCCAGCACTAACGCTGTGTCAGGGACTGCGCCTGATTTGTGTTCTTTCAGGTCAGCATCCATAACACTCTTAAAAGAGCTCCAGCACTAAGGCTGTGTCAGGGACTGCGCCTGATTTGTGTTCTTTCAGGTCAGCATCCATAACACTCTAAAAAGAGCTCCAGCACTAAGGCTGTGTCAGGGACTGCACCTGATTTGTGCTCTTTCAGGTTTGCACCCATAACATTCTCAAAAGAGCTCCAGCACTAAGGCTGTGTCAGGGACTGCGCCTGATTTGTGTTCTTTCAGGTTTGCACCCATAACACTCTCAAAAGAGCTCCAGCACTAAGGCTGTGTCAGGGACTGCGCCTGATTTGTGTTCTTTCAACACATCTTTCAGGTTTGCATCCATAACACTCTCAAAAGAGCTCCAGCACTAAGGCTGTGTCAGGGACTGCGCCTGATTTGTGTTCTTTCAGGTCAGCATCCATAACACTCTTAAAAGAGCTCCAGCACTAAGGCTGTGTCAGGGACTGCGCCTGATTTGTGTTCTTTCAGGTCAGCATCCATAACACTCTTAAAAGAGCTCCAGCACTAAGGCTGTGTCAGGGACTGCGCCTGATTTGTGTTCTTTCAGGTTTGCACCCATAACACTCTTAAAAGAGCTCCAGCACTAAGGCTGTGTCAGGGACTGCACCTGATTTGTGCTCTTTCAGGTTTGCACCCATAACACTCTCAAAAGAGCTCCAGCACTAAGGCTGTGTCAGGGACTGCGCCTGATTTGTGTTCTTTCAGGTCAGCATCCATAACACTCTTAAAAGAGCTCCAGCACTAAGGCTGTGTCAGGGACTGCACCTGATTTGTGCTCTTTCAGGTTTACACCCATAACACTCTCATAAGAGCTCCAGCACTAAGGCTGTGTCAGGGACTGCACCTGATTTGTGCTCTTTCAGGTTTGCACCCATAACACTCTCAAAAGAGCTCCAGCACTAAGGCTGTGTCAGGGACTGCGCCTGATTTGTGTTCTTTCAGGTCAGCATCCATAACACTCTTAAAAGAGCTCCAGCACTAAGGATGTGTCAGGGACTGCGCCTGATTTGTGTTCTTTCAGGTCAGCATCCATAACACTCTTAAAAGAGCTCCAGCACTAAGGCTGTGTCAGGGACTGCGCCTGATTTGTGTTGTTTCAGGTTTGCACCCATAACACTCTCAAAAGAGCTCCAGCACTAAGGCTGTGTCAGGGACTGCGCCTGATTTGTGTTCTTTCAGGTCAGCATCCATAACACTCTTAAAAGAGCTCCAGCACTAAGGCTGTGTCAGGGACTGCACCTGATTTGTGCTCTATCAGGTTTGCACCCATAACACTCTCAAAAGAGCTCCAGCACTAAGGCTGTGTCAGGGACTGCGCCTGATTTGTGTTCTTTCAGGTCAGCATCCATAACACTCTTAAAAGAGCTCCAGCACTAAGGCTGTGTCAGGGACTGCACCTGATTTGTGCTCTTTCAGGTTTACACCCATAACACTCTCAAAAGAGCTCCAGCACTAAGGCTGTGTCAGGGACTGCGCCTGATTTGTGTTCTTTCAGGTCAGCATCCATAACACTCTCAAAAGAGCTCCAGCACTAAGGCTGTGTCAGGGACTGCGCCTGATTTGTGTTCTTTCAGGTTTGCACCCATAACACTCTCAAAAGAGCTCCAGCACTAAGGCTGTGTCAGGGACTGCACCTGATTTGTGCTCTTTCAGGTTTGCACCCATAACACTCTCAAAAGAGCTCCAGCACTAAGGCTGTGTCAGGGACTGCGCCTGATTTGTGTTCTTTCAGGTCAGCATCCATAACACTCTTAAAAGAGCTCCAGCACTAAGGCTGTGTCAGGGACTGCACCTGATTTGTGCTCTTTCAGGTTTGCACACATAACACTCTCAAAAGAGCTCCAGCACTAAGGCTGTGTCAGGGACTGCGCCTGATTTGTGTTCTTTCAGGTTTGCACCCATAACACTCTCAAAAGAGCTCCAGCACTAAGGCTGTGTCAGGTACTGCGCCTGATTTGTGTTCTTTCAGGTTTGCCCCCATAACACTCTCAAAAGAGCTCCAGCACTAAGGCTGTGTCAGGGACTGCGCCTGATTTGTGTTCTTTCAGGTCAGCATCCATAACACTCTCAAAAGAGCTCCAGCACTAAGGCTGTGTCAGGGACTGCGCCTGATTTGTGTTCTTTCAACACATCTTTCAGGTTTGCACCCATAACACTCTCAAAAGAGCTCCAGCACTAAGGCTGTGTCAGGGACTGCGCCTGATTTGTGGTCTTTCAGGTCAGCATCCATAACACTCTTAAAAGAGCTCCAGCACTAAGGCTGTGTCAGGGACTGCACCTGATTTGTGCTCTTTCAGGTTTACACCTAAAACACTCTCAAAAGAGCTCCAGCACTAAGGCTGTGTCAGGGACTGCACCTGATTTGTGCTCTTTCAGGTTTGCACCCATAACACTCTCAAAAGAGCTCCAGCACTAAGGCTGTGTCAGGTACTGCGCCTGATTTGTGTTCTTTCAGGTTTGCACCCATAACACTCTCAAAGAGCTCCAGCACTAAGGCTGACGGGGCTTCGCCTGATTTATGTTAATTCAACATATCTTTCAGGCCAGAACCCGTAAAACACTCTCAAAAGAGCTCCAGCACTAAGGCTGACGGGACTGCGCCTGATTTATGTTATTTCAACATATCTTTCAGGTAGGCACCCGTAACACACTCTCAAAAGAGCTCCAGCACTAAGGCTGACGGGATTGCGCCTGATTTATGTTATTTCAACATATCTTTCAGGCCAGAACCCGTAAAACACTCTCAAAAGAGCTCCAGCACTAAGGCTGTGTCAGGGACTGCGCCTGATTTGTGTTCTTTCAGGTCAGCATCCATAACACTCTCAAAAGAGCTCCAGCACTAAGGCTGTGTCAGGGACTGCGCCTGATTTGTGTTCTTTCAACACATCTTTCAGGTTTGCACCCATAACACTCTCAAAAGAGCTCCAGCACTAAGGCTGTGTCAGGGACTGCGCCTGATTTGTGGTCTTTCAGGTCAGCATCCATAACACTCTTAAAAGAGCTCCAGCACTAAGGCTGTGTCAGGGACTGCACCTGATTTGTGCTCTTTCAGGTTTGCACACATAACACTCTTAAAAGAGCTCCAGCACTAAGGCTGTGTCAGGGACTGCGCCTGATTTGTGTTCTTTCAGGTCAGCATCCATTACACTCTTAAAAGAGCTCCAGCACTAAGGCTGTGTCAGGGACTGCACCTGATTTGTGTTCTTTCAGGTCAGTATCCATAACACTCTTAAAAGAGCTCCAGCACTAAGGCTGTGTCAGGGACTGCACCTGATTTGTGCTCTTTCAGGTTTACACCCATAACACTCTCAAAAGAGCTCCAGCACTAAGGCTGTGTCAGGGACTGCGCCTGATTTGTGTTCTTTCAGGTCAGCATCCATAACACTCTTAAAAGAGCTCCAGCACTAAGGCTGTGTCAGGGACTGCACCTGATTTGTGCTCTTTCAGGTTTGCACCCATAACACTCTCAAAAGAGCTCCAGCACTAAGGCTGTGTCAGGGACTGCGCCTGATTTGTGTTCTTTCAGGTTTGCACCCATAACACTCTCAAAAGAGCTCCAGCACTAAGGCTGTGTCAGGGACTGCGCCTGATTTGTGTTCTTTCAACACATCTTTCAGGTTTGCATCCATAACACTCTCAAAAGAGCTCCAGCACTAAGGCTGTGTCAGGGACTGCGCCTGATTTGTGTTCTTTCAGGTCAGCATCCAAAACACTCTTAAAAGAGCTCCAGCACTAAGGCTGTGTCAGGGACTGCGCCTGATTTGTGTTCTTTCAGGTTTGCACCCATAACACTCTCAAAAGAGCTCCAGCACTAAGGCTGTGTCAGGGACTGCGCCTGATTTGTGTTCTATCAGGTCAGCATCCATAACACTCTCAAAAGAGCTCCAGCACTAAGGCTGTGTCAGGGACTGCGCCTGATTTGTGTTCTTTCAACACATCTTTCAGGTTTGCACCCATAACACTCTCAAAAGAGCTCCAGCACTAAGGCTGTGTCAGGGACTGCGCCTGATTTGTGGTCTTTCAGGTCAGCATCCATAACACTCTTAAAAGAGCTCCAGCACTAAGGCTGTGTCAGGGACTGCACCTGATTTGTGCTCTTTCAGGTTTGCACACATAACACTCTCAAAAGAGCTCCAGCACTAAGGCTGTGTCAGGGACTGCGCCTGATTTGTGTTCTTTCAGGTTTGCACCCATAACACTCTCAAAAGAGCTCCAGCACTAAGGCTGTGTCAGGTACTGCGCCTGATTTGTGTTCTTTCAGGTTTGCACCCATAACACTCTCAAAAGAGCTCCAGCACTAAGGCTGTGTCAGGGACTGCGCCTGATTTGTGTTCTTTCAGGTCAGCATCCATAACACTCTCAAAAGAGCTCCAGCACTAAGGCTGTGTCAGGGACTGCGCCTGATTTGTGTTCTTTCAACACATCTTTCAGGTTTGCACCCATAACACTCTCAAAAGAGCTTCAGCACTAAGGCTGTGTCAGGGACTGCGCCTGATTTGTGGTCTTTCAGGTCAGCATCCATAACACTCTTAAAAGAGCTCCAGCACTAAGGCTGTGTCAGGGACTGCACCTGATTTGTGCTCTTTCAGGTTTACACCTAAAACACTCTCAAAAGAGCTCCAGCACTAAGGCTGTGTCAGGGACTGCACCTGATTTGTGCTCTTTCAGGTTTGCACCCATAACACTCTCAAAAGAGCTCCAGCACTAAGGCTGTGTCAGGTACTGCGCCTGATTTGTGTTCTTTCAGGTTTGCACCCATAACACTCTCAAAGAGCTCCAGCACTAAGGCTGACGGGGCTTCGCCTGATTTATGTTAATTCAACATATCTTTCAGGCCAGAACCCGTAAAACACTCTCAAAAGAGCTCCAGCACTAAGGCTGACGGGACTGCGCCTGATTTATGTTATTTCAACATATCTTTCAGGTAGGCACCCGTAACACACTCTCAAAAGAGCTCCAGCACTAAGGCTGACGGGATTGCGCCTGATTTATGTTATTTCAACATATCTTTCAGGCCAGAACCCGTAAAACACTCTCAAAAGAGCTCCAGCACTAAGGCTGTGTCAGGGACTGCGCCTGATTTGTGTTCTATCAGGTCAGCATCCATAACACTCTCAAAAGAGCTCCAGCACTAAGGCTGTGTCAGGGACTGCGCCTGATTTGTGTTCTTTCAACACATCTTTCAGGTTTGCACCCATAACACTCTCAAAAGAGCTCCAGCACTAAGGCTGTGTCAGGGACTGCGCCTGATTTGTGGTCTTTCAGGTCAGCATCCATAACACTCTTAAAAGAGCTCCAGCACTAAGGCTGTGTCAGGGACTGCACCTGATTTGTGCTCTTTCAGGTTTGCACACATAACACTCTCAAAAGAGCTCCAGCACTAAGGCTGTGTCAGGGACTGCGCCTGATTTGTGTTCTTTCAGGTTTGCACCCATAACACTCTCAAAAGAGCTCCAGCACTAAGGCTGTGTCAGGTACTGCGCCTGATTTGTGTTCTTTCAGGTTTGCACCCATAACACTCTCAAAAGAGCTCCAGCACTAAGGCTGTGTCAGGGACTGCGCCTGATTTGTGTTCTTTCAGGTCAGCATCCATAACACTCTCAAAAGAGCTCCAGCACTAAGGCTGTGTCAGGGACTGCGCCTGATTTGTGTTCTTTCAACACATCTTTCAGGTTTGCACCCATAACACTCTCAAAAGAGCTCCAGCACTAAGGCTGTGTCAGGGACTGCGCCTGATTTGTGGTCTTTCAGGTCAGCATCCATAACACTCTTAAAAGAGCTCCAGCACTAAGGCTGTGTCAGGGACTGCACCTGATTTGTGCTCTTTCAGGTTTACACCTAAAACACTCTCAAAAGAGCTCCAGCACTAAGGCTGTGTCAGGGACTGCACCTGATTTGTGCTCTTTCAGGTTTGCACCCATAACACTCTCAAAAGAGCTCCAGCACTAAGGCTGTGTCAGGTACTGCGCCTGATTTGTGTTCTTTCAGGTTTGCACCCATAACACTCTCAAAGAGCTCCAGCACTAAGGCTGACGGGGCTTCGCCTGATTTATGTTAATTCAACATATCTTTCAGGCCAGAACCCGTAAAACACTCTCAAAAGAGCTCCAGCACTAAGGCTGACGGGACTGCGCCTGATTTATGTTATTTCAACATATCTTTCAGGTAGGCACCCGTAACACACTCTCAAAAGAGCTCCAGCACTAAGGCTGACGGGATTGCGCCTGATTTATGTTATTTCAACATATCTTTCAGGCCAGAACCCGTAAAACACTCTAAAAAGAGCTCCAGCACTAAGGCTGTGTCAGGGACTGCGCCTGATTTGTGTTCTTTACAACACATCTTTCAGGTTTGCACCCATAACACTCTAAAAAGAGCTCCAGCACTAAGGCTGTGTCAGGGACTGCGCCTGATTTGTGTTCTTTCAGGTCAGCACCCGTAACACTCTCAAAAGAGCTCCAGCACTAAGGCTGTGTCAGGGACTGCGCCTGATTTGTGTTCTTTCAGGTCAGCACCCGTAACACTCTCAAAAGAGCTCCAGCACTAAGGCTGTGTCAGGGACTGCGCCTGATTTGTGTTCTTTCAGGTCAGCATCCATAACACTCTTAAAAGAGCTCCAGCACTAAGGCTGTGTCAGGGACTGCGCCTGATTTGTGCTCTTTCAGGTTTACACCCATAACACTCTTAAAAGAGCTCCAGCACTAAGGCTGTGTCAGGGACTGCACCTGATTTGTGCTCTTTCAGGTTTGCACCCATAACACTCTCAAAAGAGCTCCAGCACTAAGGCTGTGTCAGGGACTGCGCCTGATTTGTGTTCTTTCAGGTCAGCATCCATAACACTCTTAAAAGAGCTCCAGCACTAAGGCTGTGTCAGGGACTGCACCTGATTTGTGCTCTTTCAGGTTTACACCCATAACACTCTCATAAGAGCTCCAGCACTAAGGCTGTGTCAGGGACTGCACCTGATTTGTGCTCTTTCAGGTTTGCACCCATAACACTCTCAAAAGAGCTCCAGCACTAAGGCTGTGTCAGGGACTGCGCCTGATTTGTGTTCTTTCAGGTCAGCATCCATAACACTCTTAAAAGAGCTCCAGCACTAAGGCTGTGTCAGGGACTGCGCCTGATTTGTGTTCTTTCAGGTCAGCATCCATAACACTCTTAAAAGAGCTCCAGCACTAAGGCTGTGTCAGGGACTGCACCTGATTTGTGCTCTTTCAGGTTTGCACCCATAACACTCTCAAAAAGCTCCAGCACTAAGGCTGTGTCAGGGACTGCGCCTGATTTGTGTTCTTTTAGGTTTGCACCCATAACACTCTTAAAAGAGCTCCAGCACTAAGGCTGTGTCAGGGACTGCGCCTGATTTGTGTTCTTTCAACACATCTTTCAGGTTTGCATCCATAACACTCTAAAAAGAGCTCGAGCACTAAGGCTGTGTCAGGGACTGCGCCTGATTTGTGTTCTTTCAGGTCAGCATCCATAACACTCTTAAAAGAGCTCCAGCACTAAGGCTGTGTCAGGGACTGCGCCTGATATGTGTTGTTTCAGGTTTGCACCCATAACACTCTCAAAAGAGCTCCAGCACTAAGGCTGTGTCAGGGACTGCGCCTGATTTGTGTTCTTTCAGGTCAGCATCCATAACACTCTTAAAAGAGCTCCAGCACTAAGGCTGTGTCAGGGACTGCACCTGATTTGTGCTCTTTCAGGTTTACACCCAAAACACTCTCAAAAGAGCTCCAGCACTAAGGCTGTGTCAGGGACTGCACCTGATTTGTGCTCTTTCAGGTTTGCACCCATAACACTCTCAAAAGAGCTCCAGCACTAAGGCTGTGTCAGGGACTGCGCCTGATTTGTGTTCTTTCAGGTCAGCATCCATAACACTCTTAAAAGAGCTCCAGCACTAAGGCTGTGTCAGGGACTGTGCCTGATTTGTGTTCTTTCAGGTCAGCATCCATAACACTCTTAAAAGAGCTCCAGCACTAAGGCTGTGTCAGGGACTGCACCTGATTTGTGCTCTTTCAGGTTTGCACCCATAACACTCTCAAAAGAGCTCCAGCACTATGGCTGTGTCAGGGACTGCGCCTGATTTGTGTTCTTTTAGGTTTGCACCCATAACACTCTCAAAAGAGCTCCAGCACTAAGGCTGTGTCAGGGACTGCGCCTGATTTGTGTTCTTTCAACACATCTTTCAGGTTTGCATCCATAACACTCTCAAAAGAGCTCCAGCACTAAGGCTAAGTCAGGGACTGCGCCTGATTTGTGTTCTTTCAGGTCAGCATCCATAACACTCTTAAAAGAGCTCCAGCACTAAGGCTGTGTCAGGGACTGCGCCTGATTTGTGTTGTTTCAGGTTTGCACCCATAACACTCTCAAAAGAGCTCCAGCACTAAGGCTGTGTCAGGGACTGCGCCTGATTTGTGTTCTTTCAGGTCAGCATCCATAACACTCTTAAAAGAGCTCCAGCACTAAGGCTGTGTCAGGGACTGCACCTGATTTGTGCTCTTTCAGGTTTGCACCCATAACACTCTTAAAAGAGCTCCAGCACTAAGGCTGTGTCAGGGACTGCGCCTGATTTGTGTTCTTTCAGGTCAGCATCCATAACACTCTTAAAAGAGCTCCAGCACTAAGGCTGTGTCAGGGACTGCACCTGATTTGTGCTCTTTCAGGTTTACACCCATAACACTCTCAAAAGAGCTCCAGCACTAAGGCTGTGTCAGGGCCTGCGCCTGATTTGTGTTCTTTCAGGTCAGCATCCATAACACTCTCAAAAGAGCTCCAGCACTAAGGCTGTGTCAGGGACTGCGCCTGATTTGTGTTCTTTCAGGTTTGCACCCATAACACTCTCAAAAGAGCTCCAGCACTAAGGCTGTGTCAGGGACTGCACCTGATTTTTGCTCTTTCAGGTTTGCACCCATAACACTCTCAAAAGAGCTCCAGCACTAAGGCTGTGTCAGGGACTGCGCCTGATTTGTGTTCTTTCAGGTTTGCACCCATAACACTCTCAAAAGAGCTCCAGCACTAAGGCTGTGTCAGGGACTGCGCCTGATTTGTGTTCTTTCAACACATCTTTCAGGTTTGCATCCATAACACTCTCAAAAGAGCTCCAGCACTAAGGCTGTGTCAGGGACTGCGCCTGATTTGTGTTCTTTCAGGTCAGCATCCATAACACTCTTAAAAGAGCTCCAGCACTAAGGCTGTGTCAGGGACTGCGCCTGATTTGTGTTGTTTCAGGTCAGCATCCATAACACTCTTAAAAGAGCTCCAGCACTAAGGCTGTGTCAGGGACTGCACCTGATTTGTGCTCTTTCAGGTTTACACCCATAACACTCTCAAAAGAGCTGATTTGTGTTCTTTCAACACATCTTTCAGGTTTGCACCCATAACACTCTCAAAAGAGCTCCAGCACTAAGGCTGTGTCAGGGACTGCGCCTGATTTGTGTTCTTTCAGGTCAGCATCCATAACACTCTTAAAAGAGCTCCAGCACTAAGGCTGTGTCAGGGACTGCACCTGATTTGTGCTCTTTCAGGTTTACACCCATAACACTCTCAAAAGAGCTCCAGCACTAAGGCTGTGTCAGGGACTGCACCTGATTTGTGCTCTTTCAGGTTTGCACCCATAACACTCTCAAAAGAGCTCCAGCACTAACGCTGTGTCAGGGACTGCGCCTGATTTGTGTTCTTTCAGGTCAGCATCCATAACACTCTTAAAAGAGCTCCAGCACTAAGGCTGTGTCAGGGACTGCGCCTGATTTGTGTTCTTTCAGGTCAGCATCCATAACACTCTAAAAAGAGCTCCAGCACTAAGGCTGTGTCAGGGACTGCACCTGATTTGTGCTCTTTCAGGTTTGCACCCATAACACTCTCAAAAGAGCTCCAGCACTAAGGCTGTGTCAGGGACTGCGCCTGATTTGTGTTCTTTCAGGTTTGCACCCATAACACTCTCAAAAGAGCTCCAGCACTAAGGCTGTGTCAGGGACTGCGCCTGATTTGTGTTCTTTCAACACATCTTTCAGGTTTGCATCCATAACACTCTCAAAAGAGCTCCAGCACTAAGGCTGTGTCAGGGACTGCGCCTGATTTGTGTTCTTTCAGGTCAGCATCCATAACACTCTTAAAAGAGCTCCAGCACTAAGGCTGTGTCAGGGACTGCGCCTGATTTGTGTTCTTTCAGGTCAGCATCCATAACACTCTTAAAAGAGCTCCAGCACTAAGGCTGTGTCAGGGACTGCGCCTGATTTGTGTTGTTTCAGGTTTGCACCCATAACACTCTTAAAAGAGCTCCAGCACTAAGGCTGTGTCAGGGACTGCACCTGATTTGTGCTCTTTCAGGTTTGCACCCATAACACTCTCAAAAGAGCTCCAGCACTAAGGCTGTGTCAGGGACTGCGCCTGATTTGTGTTCTTTCAGGTCAGCATCCATAACACTCTTAAAAGAGCTCCAGCACTAAGGCTGTGTCAGGGACTGCACCTGATTTGTGCTCTTTCAGGTTTACACCCATAACACTCTCATAAGAGCTCCAGCACTAAGGCTGTGTCAGGGACTGCACCTGATTTGTGCTCTTTCAGGTTTGCACCCATAACACTCTCAAAAGAGCTCCAGCACTAAGGCTGTGTCAGGGACTGCGCCTGATTTGTGTTCTTTCAGGTCAGCATCCATAACACTCTTAAAAGAGCTCCAGCACTAAGGATGTGTCAGGGACTGCGCCTGATTTGTGTTCTTTCAGGTCAGCATCCATAACACTCTTAAAAGAGCTCCAGCACTAAGGCTGTGTCAGGGACTGCGCCTGATTTGTGTTGTTTCAGGTTTTCACCCATAACACTCTCAAAAGAGCTCCAGCACTAAGGCTGTGTCAGGGACTGCGCCTGATTTGTGTTCTTTCAGGTCAGCATCCATAACACTCTTAAAAGAGCTCCAGCACTAAGGCTGTGTCAGGGACTGCACCTGATTTGTGCTCTATCAGGTTTGCACCCATAACACTCTCAAAAGAGCTCCAGCACTAAGGCTGTGTCAGGGACTGCGCCTGATTTGTGTTCTTTCAGGTCAGCATCCATAACACTCTTAAAAGAGCTCCAGCACTAAGGCTGTGTCAGGGACTGCACCTGATTTGTGCTCTTTCAGGTTTACACCCATAACACTCTCAAAAGAGCTCCAGCACTAAGGCTGTGTCAGGGACTGCGCCTGATTTGTGTTCTTTCAGGTCAGCATCCATAACACTCTCAAAAGAGCTCCAGCACTAAGGCTGTGTCAGGGACTGCGCCTGATTTGTGTTCTTTCAGGTTTGCACCCATAACACTCTCAAAAGAGCTCCAGCACTAAGGCTGTGTCAGGGACTGCACCTGATTTGTGCTCTTTCAGGTTTGCACCCATAACACTCTCAAAAGAGCTCCAGCACTAAGGCTGTGTCAGGGACTGCGCCTGATTTGTGTTCTTTCAGGTCAGCATCCATAACACTCTTAAAAGAGCTCCAGCACTAAGGATGTGTCAGGGACTGCGCCTGATTTGTGTTCTTTCAGGTCAGCATCCATAACACTCTTAAAAGAGCTCCAGCACTAAGGCTGTGTCAGGGACTGCGCCTGATTTGTGTTGTTTCAGGTTTGCACCCATAACACTCTCAAAAGAGCTCCAGCACTAAGGCTGTGTCAGGGACTGCGCCTGATTTGTGTTCTTTCAGGTCAGCATCCATAACACTCTTAAAAGAGCTCCAGCACTAAGGCTGTGTTAGGGACTGCACCTGATTTGTGCTCTTTCAGGTTTGCACCCATAACACTCTCAAAAGAGCTCCAGCACTAAGGCTGTGTCAGGGACTGCGCCTGATTTGTGTTCTTTCAGGTCAGCATCCATAACACTCTTAAAAGAGCTCCAGCACTAAGGCTGTGTCAGGGACTGCACCTGATTTGTGCTCTTTCAGGTTTACACCCATAACACTCTCAAAAGAGCTCCAGCACTAAGGCTGTGTCAGGGACTGCGCCTGATTTGTGTTCTTTCAGGTCAGCATCCATAACACTCTCAAAAGAGCTCCAGCACTAAGGCTGTGTCAGGGACTGCGCCTGATTTGTGTTCTTTCAGGTTTGCACCCATAACACTCTCAAAAGAGCTCCAGCACTAAGGCTGTGTCAGGGACTGCACCTGATTTTTGCTCTTTCAGGTTTGCACCCATAACACTCTCAAAAGAGCTCCAGCACTAAGGCTGTGTCAGGGACTGCGCCTGATTTGTGTTCTTTCAGGTTTGCACCCATAACACTCTCAAAAGAGCTCCAGCACTAAGGCTGTGTCAGGGACTGCGCCTGATTTGTGTTCTTTCAACACATCTTTCAGGTTTGCATCCATAACACTCTCAAAAGAGCTCCAGCACTAAGGCTGTGTCAGGGACTGCGCCTGATTTGTGTTCTTTCAGGTCAGCATCCATAACACTCTTAAAAGAGCTCCAGCACTAAGGCTGTGTCAGGGACTGCGCCTGATTTGTGTTGTTTCAGGTCAGCATCCATAACACTCTTAAAAGAGCTCCAGCACTAAGGCTGTGTCAGGGACTGCACCTGATTTGTGCTCTTTCAGGTTTACACCCATAACACTCTCAAAAGAGCTGATTTGTGTTCTTTCTACACATCTTTCAGGTTTGCACCCATAACACTCTCAAAAGAGCTCCAGCACTAAGGCTGTGTCAGGGACTGCGCCTGATTTGTGTTCTTTCAGGTCAGCATCCATAACACTCTTAAAAGAGCTCCAGCACTAAGGCTGTGTCAGGGACTGCACCTGATTTGTGCTCTTTCAGGTTTACACCCATAACACTCTCAAAAGAGCTCCATCACTAAGGCTGTGTCAGGGACTGCACCTGATTTGTGCTCTTTCAGGTTTGCACCCATAACACTCTCAAAAGAGCTCCAGCACTAACGCTGTGTCAGGGACTGCGCCTGATTTGTGTTCTTTCAGGTCAGCATCCATAACACTCTTAAAAGAGCTCCAGCACTAAGGCTGTGTCAGGGACTGCGCCTGATTTGTGTTCTTTCAGGTCAGCATCCATAACACTCTAAAAAGAGCTCCAGCACTAAGGCTGTGTCAGGGACTGCACCTGATTTGTGCTCTTTCAGGTTTGCACCCATAACACTCTCAAAAGAGCTCCAGCACTAAGGCTGTGTCAGGGACTGCGCCTGATTTGTGTTCTTTCAGGTTTGCACCCATAACACTCTCAAAAGAGCTCCAGCACTAAGGCTGTGTCAGGGACTGCGCCTGATTTGTGTTCTTTCAACACATCTTTCAGGTTTGCATCCATAACACTCTCAAAAGAGCTCCAGCACTAAGGCTGTGTCAGGGACTGCGCCTGATTTGTGTTCTTTCAGGTCAGCATCCATAACACTCTTAAAAGAGCTCCAGCACTAAGGCTGTGTCAGGGACTGCGCCTGATTTGTGTTCTTTCAGGTCAGCATCCATAACACTCTTAAAAGAGCTCCAGCACTAAGGCTGTGTCAGGGACTGCGCCTGATTTGTGTTGTTTCAGGTTTGCACCCATAACACTCTTAAAAGAGCTCCAGCACTAAGGCTGTGTCAGGGACTGCACCTGATTTGTGCTCTTTCAGGTTTGCACCCATAACACTCTCAAAAGAGCTCCAGCACTAAGGCTGTGTCAGGGACTGCGCCTGATTTGTGTTCTTTCAGGTCAGCATCCATAACACTCTTAAAAGAGCTCCAGCACTAAGGCTGTGTCAGGGACTGTGCCTGATTTGTGTTCTTTCAGGTCAGCATCCATAACACTCTTAAAAGAGCTCCAGCACTAAGGCTGTGTCAGGGACTGCACCTGATTTGTGCTCTTTCAGGTTTGCACCCATAACACTCTCAAAAGAGCTCCAGCACTATGGCTGTGTCAGGGACTGCGCCTGATTTGTGTTCTTTTAGGTTTGCACCCATAACACTCTCAAAAGAGCTCCAGCACTAAGGCTGTGTCAGGGACTGCGCCTGATTTGTGTTCTTTCAACACATCTTTCAGGTTTGCATCCATAACACTCTCAAAAGAGCTCCAGCACTAAGGCTAAGTCAGGGACTGCGCCTGATTTGTGTTCTTTCAGGTCAGCATCCATAACACTCTTAAAAGAGCTCCAGCACTAAGGCTGTGTCAGGGACTGCGCCTGATTTGTGTTGTTTCAGGTTTGCACCCATAACACTCTCAAAAGAGCTCCAGCACTAAGGCTGTGTCAGGGACTGCGCCTGATTTGTGTTCTTTCAGGTCAGCATCCATAACACTCTTAAAAGAGCTCCAGCACTAAGGCTGTGTCAGGGACTGCACCTGATTTGTGCTCTTTCAGGTTTGCACCCATAACACTCTCAAAAGAGCTCCAGCACTATGGCTGTGTCAGGGACTGCGCCTGATTTGTGTTCTTTTAGGTTTGCACCCATAACACTGTCAAAAGAGCTCCAGCACTAAGGCTGTGTCAGGGACTGCGCCTGATTTGTGTTCTTTCAACACATCTTTCAGGTTTGCATCCATAACACTCTCAAAAGAGCTCCAGCACTAAGGCTAAGTCAGGGACTGCGCCTGATTTGTGTTCTTTCAGGTCAGCATCCATAACACTCTTAAAAGAGCTCCAGCACTAAGGCTGTGTCAGGGACTGCGCCTGATTTGTGTTGTTTCAGGTTTGCACCCATAACACTCTCAAAAGAGCTCCAGCACTAAGGCTGTGTCAGGGACTGCGCCTGATTTGTGTTCTTTCAGGTCAGCATCCATAACACTCTTAAAAGAGCTCCAGCACTAAGGCTGTGTCAGGGACTGCACCTGATTTGTGCTCTTTCAGGTTTGCACCCATAACACTCTCAAAAGAGCTCCAGCACTAAGGCTGTGTCAGGGACTGCGCCTGATTTGTGTTCTTTCAGGTCAGCATCCATAACACTCTTAAAAGAGCTCCAGCACTAAGGCTGTGTCAGGGACTGCACCTGATTTGTGCTCTTTCAGGTTTACACCCATAACACTCTCAAAAGAGCTCCAGCACTAAGGCTGTGTCAGGGACTGCGCCTGATTTGTGTTCTTTCAGGTCAGCATCCATAACACTCTCAAAAGAGCTCCAGCACTAAGGCTGTGTCAGGGACTGCGCCTGATTTGTGTTCTTTCAGGTTTGCACCCATAACACTCTCAAAAGAGCTCCAGCACTAAGGCTGTGTCAGGGACTGCACCTGATTTTTGCTCTTTCAGGTTTGCACCCATAACACTCTCAAAAGAGCTCCAGCACTAAGGCTGTGTCAGGGACTGCGCCTGATTTGTGTTCTTTCAGGTTTGCACCCATAACACTCTCAAAAGAGCTCCAGCACTAAGGCTGTGTCAGGGACTGCGCCTGATTTGTGTTCTTTCAACACATCTTTCAGGTTTGCATCCATAACACTCTCAAAAGAGCTCCAGCACTAAGGCTGTGTCAGGGACTGCGCCTGATTTGTGTTCTTTCAGGTCAGCATCCATAACACTCTTAAAAGAGCTCCAGCACTAAGGCTGTGTCAGGGACTGCGCCTGATTTGTGTTGTTTCAGGTCAGCATCCATAACACTCTTAAAAGAGCTCCAGCACTAAGGCTGTGTCAGGGACTGCACCTGATTTGTGTTCTTTCAGGTTTACACCCATAACACTCTCAAAAGAGCTGATTTGTGTTCTTTCAACACATCTTTCAGGTTTGCACCCATAACACTCTCAAAAGAGCTCCAGCACTAAGGCTGTGTCAGGGACTGCGCCTGATTTGTGTTCTTTCAGGTCAGCATCCATAACACTCTTAAAAGAGCTCCAGCACTAAGGCTGTGTCAGGGACTGCACCTGATTTGTGCTCTTTCAGGTTTACACCCATAACACTCTCAAAAGAGCTCCAGCACTAAGGCTGTGTCAGGGACTGCACCTGATTTGTGCTCTTTCAGGTTTGCACCCATAACACTCTCAAAAGAGCTCCAGCACTAACGCTGTGTCAGGGACTGCGCCTGATTTGTGTTCTTTCAGGTCAGCATCCATAACACTCTTAAAAGAGCTCCAGCACTAAGGCTGTGTCAGGGACTGCGCCTGATTTGTGTTCTTTCAGGTCAGCATCCATAACACTCTAAAAAGAGCTCCAGCACTAAGGCTGTGTCAGGGACTGCACCTGATTTGTGCTCTTTCAGGTTTGCACCCATAACATTCTCAAAAGAGCTCCAGCACTAAGGCTGTGTCAGGGACTGCGCCTGATTTGTGTTCTTTCAGGTTTGCACCCATAACACTCTCAAAAGAGCTCCAGCACTAAGGCTGTGTCAGGGACTGCGCCTGATTTGTGTTCTTTCAACACATCTTTCAGGTTTGCATCCATAACACTCTCAAAAGAGCTCCAGCACTAAGGCTGTGTCAGGGACTGCGCCTGATTTGTGTTCTTTCAGGTCAGCATCCATAACACTCTTAAAAGAGCTCCAGCACTAAGGCTGTGTCAGGGACTGCGCCTGATTTGTGTTCTTTCAGGTCAGCATCCATAACACTCTTAAAAGAGCTCCAGCACTAAGGCTGTGTCAGGGACTGCGCCTGATTTGTGTTGTTTCAGGTTTGCACCCATAACACTCTTAAAAGAGCTCCAGCACTAAGGCTGTGTCAGGGACTGCACCTGATTTGTGCTCTTTCAGGTTTGCACCCATAACACTCTCAAAAGAGCTCCAGCACTAAGGCTGTGTCAGGGACTGCGCCTGATTTGTGTTCTTTCAGGTCAGCATCCATAACACTCTTAAAAGAGCTCCAGCACTAAGGCTGTGTCAGGGACTGCACCTGATTTGTGCTCTTTCAGGTTTACACCCATAACACTCTCATAAGAGCTCCAGCACTAAGGCTGTGTCAGGGACTGCACCTGATTTGTGCTCTTTCAGGTTTGCACCCATAACACTCTTAAAAGAGCTCCAGCACTAAGGCTGTGTCAGGGACTGCACCTGATTTGTGTTCTTTCAGGTCAGCATCCATAACACTCTTAAAAGAGCTCCAGCACTAAGGCTGTGTCAGGGACTGCGCCTGATTTGTGTTCTTTCAGGTCAGCATCCATAACACTCTTAAAAGAGCTCCAGCACTAAGGCTGTGTCAGGGACTGCGCCTGATTTGTGTTCTTTCAGGTCAGCATCCATAACACTCTAAAAAGAGCTCCAGCACTAAGGCTGTGTCAGGGACTGTGCCTGATTTGTGTTCTTTCAGGTCAGCATCCATAACACTCTTAAAAGAGCTCCAGCACTAAGGCTGTGTCAGGGACTGCACCTGATTTGTGCTCTTTCAGGTTTGCACCCATAACACTCTCAAAAGAGCTCCAGCACTAAGGCTGTGTCAGGGACTGCGCCTGATTTGTGTTCTTTTAGGTTTGCACCCATAACACTCTCAAAAGAGCTCCAGCACTAAGGCTGTGTCAGGGACTGCGCCTGATTTGTGTTCTTTCAACACATCTTTCAGGTTTGCATCCATAACACTCTCAAAAGAGCTCCAGCACTAAGGCTAAGTCAGGGACTGCGCCTGATTTGTGTTCTTTCAGGTCAGCATCCATAACACTCTTAAAAGAGCTCCAGCACTAAGGCTGTGTCAGGGACTGCGCCTGATTTGTGTTGTTTCAGGTTTGCACCCATAACACTCTCAAAAGAGCTCCAGCACTAAGGCTGTGTCAGGGACTGCGCCTGATTTGTGTTCTTTCAGGTCAGCATCCATAACACTCTTAAAAGAGCTCCAGCACTAAGGCTGTGTCAGGGACTGCACCTGATTTGTGCTCTTTCAGGTTTGCACCCATAACACTCTCAAAAGAGCTCCAGCACTAAGGCTGTGTCAGGGACTGCGCCTGATTTGTGTTCTTTTAGGTTTGCACCCATAACACTCTCAAAAGAGCTCCAGCACTAAGGCTGTGTCAGGGACTGCGCCTGATTTGTGTTCTTTCAACACATCTTTCAGGTTTGCATCCATAACACTCTCAAAAGAGCTCCAGCACTAAGGCTAAGTCAGGGACTGCGCCTGATTTGTGTTCTTTCAGGTCAGCATCCATAACACTCTTAAAAGAGCTCCAGCACTAAGGCTGTGTCAGGGACTGCGCCTGATTTGTGTTGTTTCAGGTTTGCACCCATAACACTCTCAAAAGAGCTCCAGCACTAAGGCTGTGTCAGGGACTGCGCCTGATTTGTGTTCTTTCAGGTCAGCATCCATAACACTCTTAAAAGAGCTCCAGCACTAAGGCTGTGTCAGGGACTGCACCTGATTTGTGCTCTTTCAGGTTTGCACCCATAACACTCTCAAAAGAGCTCCAGCACTAAGGCTGTGTCAGGGACTGCGCCTGATTTGTGTTCTTTCAGGTCAGCATCCATAACACTCTTAAAAGAGCTCCAGCACTAAGGCTGTGTCAGGGACTGCACCTGATTTGTGCTCTTTCAGGTTTACACCCATAACACTCTCAAAAGAGCTCCAGCACTAAGGCTGTGTCAGGGACTGCGCCTGATTTGTGTTCTTTCAGGTCAGCATCCATAACACTCTCAAAAGAGCTCCAGCACTAAGGCTGTGTCAGGGACTGCGCCTGATTTGTGTTCTTTCAGGTTTGCACCCATAACACTCTCAAAAGAGCTCCAGCACTAAGGCTGTGTCAGGGACTGCACCTGATTTTTGCTCTTTCAGGTTTGCACCCATAACACTCTCAAAAGAGCTCCAGCACTAAGGCTGTGTCAGGGACTGCGCCTGATTTGTGTTCTTTCAGGTTTGCACCCATAACACTCTCAAAAGAGCTCCAGCACTAAGGCTGTGTCAGGGACTGCGCCTGATTTGTGTTCTTTCAACACATCTTTCAGGTTTGCATCCATAACACTCTCAAAAGAGCTCCAGCACTAAGGCTGTGTCAGGGACTGCGCCTGATTTGTGTTCTTTCAGGTCAGCATCCATAACACTCTTAAAAGAGCTCCAGCACTAAGGCTGTGTCAGGGACTGCGCCTGATTTGTGTTGTTTCAGGTCAGCATCCATAACACTCTTAAAAGAGCTCCAGCACTAAGGCTGTGTCAGGGACTGCACCTGATTTGTGCTCTTTCAGGTTTACACCCATAACACTCTCAAAAGAGCTGATTTGTGTTCTTTCAACACATCTTTCAGGTTTGCATCCATAACACTCTCAAAAGAGCTCCAGCACTAAGGCTGTGTCAGGGACTGCGCCTGATTTGTGTTCTTTCAGGTCAGCATCCATAACACTCTTAAAAGAGCTCCAGCACTAAGGCTGTGTCAGGGACTGCGCCTGATTTGTGTTCTTTCAGGTCAGCATCCATAACACTCTTAAAAGAGCTCCAGCACTAAGGCTGTGTCAGGGACTGCGCCTGATTTGTGTTGTTTCAGGTTTGCACCCATAACACTCTTAAAAGAGCTCCAGCACTAAGGCTGTGTCAGGGACTGCACCTGATTTGTGCTCTTTCAGGTTTGCACCCATAACACTCTCAAAAGAGCTCCAGCACTAAGGCTGTGTCAGGGACTGCGCCTGATTTGTGTTCTTTCAGGTCAGCATCCATAACACTCTTAAAAGAGCTCCAGCACTAAGGCTGTGTCAGGGACTGCACCTGATTTGTGCTCTTTCAGGTTTACACCCATAACACTCTCATAAGAGCTCCAGCACTAAGGCTGTGTCAGGGACTGCACCTGATTTGTGCTCTTTCAGGTTTGCACCCATAACACTCTTAAAAGAGCTCCAGCACTAAGGCTGTGTCAGGGACTGCACCTGATTTGTGTTCTTTCAGGTCAGCATCCATAACACTCTTAAAAGAGCTCCAGCACTAAGGCTGTGTCAGGGACTGCGCCTGATTTGTGTTCTTTCAGGTCAGCATCCATAACACTCTTAAAAGAGCTCCAGCACTAAGGCTGTGTCAGGGACTGCGCCTGATTTGTGTTCTTTCAGGTCAGCATCCATAACACTCTAAAAAGAGCTCCAGCACTAAGGCTGTGTCAGGGACTGTGCCTGATTTGTGTTCTTTCAGGTCAGCATCCATAACACTCTTAAAAGAGCTCCAGCACTAAGGCTGTGTCAGGGACTGCACCTGATTTGTGCTCTTTCAGGTTTGCACCCATAACACTCTCAAAAGAGCTCCAGCACTATGGCTGTGTCAGGGACTGCGCCTGATTTGTGTTCTTTTAGGTTTGCACCCATAACACTCTCAAAAGAGCTCCAGCACTAAGGCTGTGTCAGGGACTGCGCCTGATTTGTGTTCTTTCAACACATCTTTCAGGTTTGCATCCATAACACTCTCAAAAGAGCTCCAGCACTAAGGCTAAGTCAGGGACTGCGCCTGATTTGTGTTCTTTCAGGTCAGCATCCATAACACTCTTAAAAGAGCTCCAGCACTAAGGCTGTGTCAGGGACTGCGCCTGATTTGTGTTGTTTCAGGTTTGCACCCATAACACTCTCAAAAGAGCTCCAGCACTAAGGCTGTGTCAGGGACTGCGCCTGATTTGTGTTCTTTCAGGTCAGCATCCATAACACTCTTAAAAGAGCTCCAGCACTAAGGCTGTGTCAGGGACTGCACCTGATTTGTGCTCTTTCAGGTTTGCACCCATAACACTCTCAAAAGAGCTCCAGCACTATGGCTGTGTCAGGGACTGCGCCTGATTTGTGTTCTTTTAGGTTTGCACCCATAACACTCTCAAAAGAGCTCCAGCACTAAGGCTGTGTCAGGGACTGCGCCTGATTTGTGTTCTTTCAACACATCTTTCAGGTTTGCATCCATAACACTCTCAAAAGAGCTCCAGCACTAAGGCTAAGTCAGGGACTGCGCCTGATTTGTGTTCTTTCAGGTCAGCATCCATAACACTCTTAAAAGAGCTCCAGCACTAAGGCTGTGTCAGGGACTGCGCCTGATTTGTGTTGTTTCAGGTTTGCACCCATAACACTCTCAAAAGAGCTCCAGCACTAAGGCTGTGTCAGGGACTGCGCCTGATTTGTGTTCTTTCAGGTCAGCATCCATAACACTCTTAAAAGAGCTCCAGCACTAAGGCTGTGTCAGGGACTGCACCTGATTTGTGCTCTTTCAGGTTTGCACCCATAACACTCTCAAAAGAGCTCCAGCACTAAGGCTGTGTCAGGGACTGCGCCTGATTTGTGTTCTTTCAGGTCAGCATCCATAACACTCTTAAAAGAGCTCCAGCACTAAGGCTGTGTCAGGGACTGCACCTGATTTGTGCTCTTTCAGGTTTACACCCATAACACTCTCAAAAGAGCTCCAGCACTAAGGCTGTGTCAGGGACTGCGCCTGATTTGTGTTCTTTCAGGTCAGCATCCATAACACTCTCAAAAGAGCTCCAGCACTAAGGCTGTGTCAGGGACTGCGCCTGATTTGTGTTCTTTCAGGTTTGCACCCATAACACTCTCAAAAGAGCTCCAGCACTAAGGCTGTGTCAGGGACTGCACCTGATTTTTGCTCTTTCAGGTTTGCACCCATAACACTCTCAAAAGAGCTCCAGCACTAAGGCTGTGTCAGGGACTGCGCCTGATTTGTGTTCTTTCAGGTTTGCACCCATAACACTCTCAAAAGAGCTCCAGCACTAAGGCTGTGTCAGGGACTGCGCCTGATTTGTGTTCTTTCAACACATCTTTCAGGTTTGCATCCATAACACTCTCAAAAGAGCTCCAGCACTAAGGCTGTGTCAGGGACTGCGCCTGATTTGTGTTCTTTCAGGTCAGCATCCATAACACTCTTAAAAGAGCTCCAGCACTAAGGCTGTGTCAGGGACTGCGCCTGATTTGTGTTGTTTCAGGTCAGCATCCATAACACTCTTAAAAGAGCTCCAGCACTAAGGCTGTGTCAGGGACTGCACCTGATTTGTGCTCTTTCAGGTTTACACCCATAACACTCTCAAAAGAGCTGATTTGTGTTCTTTCAACACATCTTTCAGGTTTGCACCCATAACACTCTCAAAAGAGCTCCAGCACTAAGGCTGTGTCAGGGACTGCGCCTGATTTGTGTTCTTTCAGGTCAGCATCCATAACACTCTTAAAAGAGCTCCAGCACTAAGGCTGTGTCAGGGACTGCACCTGATTTGTGCTCTTTCAGGTTTACACCCATAACACTCTCAAAAGAGCTCCAGCACTAACGCTGTGTCAGGGACTGCGCCTGATTTGTGTTCTTTCAGGTCAGCATCCATAACACTCTTAAAAGAGCTCCAGCACTAAGGCTGTGTCAGGGACTGCGCCTGATTTGTGTTCTTTCAGGTCAGCATCCATAACACTCTAAAAAGAGCTCCAGCACTAAGGCTGTGTCAGGGACTGCACCTGATTTGTGCTCTTTCAGGTTTGCACCCATAACACTCTCAAAAGAGCTCCAGCACTAAGGCTGTGTCAGGGACTGCGCCTGATTTGTGTTCTTTCAGGTTTGCACCCATAACACTCTCAAAAGAGCTCCAGCACTAAGGCTGTGTCAGGGACTGCGCCTGATTTGTGTTCTTTCAACACATCTTTCAGGTTTGCATCCATAACACTCTCAAAAGAGCTCCAGCACTAAGGCTGTGTCAGGGACTGCGCCTGATTTGTGTTCTTTCAGGTCAGCATCCATAACACTCTTAAAAGAGCTCCAGCACTAAGGCTGTGTCAGGGACTGCGCCTGATTTGTGTTCTTTCAGGTCAGCATCCATAACACTCTTAAAAGAGCTCCAGCACTAAGGCTGTGTCAGGGACTGCGCCTGATTTGTGTTGTTTCAGGTTTGCACCCATAACACTCTTAAAAGAGCTCCAGCACTAAGGCTGTGTCAGGGACTGCACCTGATTTGTGCTCTTTCAGGTTTGCACCCATAACACTCTCAAAAGAGCTCCAGCACTAAGGCTGTGTCAGGGACTGCGCCTGATTTGTGTTCTTTCAGGTCAGCATCCATAACACTCTTAAAAGAGCTCCAGCACTAAGGCTGTGTCAGGGACTGCACCTGATTTGTGCTCTTTCAGGTTTACACCCATAACACTCTCATAAGAGCTCCAGCACTAAGGCTGTGTCAGGGACTGCACCTGATTTGTGCTCTTTCAGGTTTGCACCCATAACACTCTCAAAAGTGCTCCAGCACTAAGGCTGTGTCAGGGACTGCGCCTGATTTGTGTTCTTTCAGGTCAGCATCCATAACACTCTTAAAAGAGCTCCAGCACTAAGGATGTGTCAGGGACTGCGCCTGATTTGTGTTCTTTCAGGTCAGCATCCATAACACTCTTAAAAGAGCTCCAGCACTAAGGCTGTGTCAGGGACTGCGCCTGATTTGTGTTGTTTCAGGTTTGCACCCATAACACTCTCAAAAGAGCTCCAGCACTAAGGCTGTGTCAGGGACTGCGCCTGATTTGTGTTCTTTCAGGTCAGCATCCATAACACTCTTAAAAGAGCTCCAGCACTAAGGCTGTGTCAGGGACTGCACCTGATTTGTGCTCTATCAGGTTTGCACCCATAACACTCTCAAAAGAGCTCCAGCACTAAGGCTGTGTCAGGGACTGCGCCTGATTTGTGTTCTTTCAGGTCAGCATCCATAACACTCTTAAAAGAGCTCCAGCACTAAGGCTGTGTCAGGGACTGCACCTGATTTGTGCTCTTTCAGGTTTACACCCATAACACTCTCAAAAGAGCTCCAGCACTAAGGCTGTGTCAGGGACTGCGCCTGATTTGTGTTCTTTCAGGTCAGCATCCATAACACTCTCAAAAGAGCTCCAGCACTAAGGCTGTGTCAGGGACTGCGCCTGATTTGTGTTCTTTCAGGTTTGCACCCATAACACTCTCAAAAGAGCTCCAGCACTAAGGCTGTGTCAGGGACTGCACCTGATTTGTGCTCTTTCAGGTTTGCACCCATAACACTCTCAAAAGAGCTCCAGCACTAAGGCTGTGTCAGGGACTGCGCCTGATTTGTGTTCTTTCAGGTCAGCATCCATAACACTCTTAAAAGAGCTCCAGCACTAAGGATGTGTCAGGGACTGCGCCTGATTTGTGTTCTTTCAGGTCAGCATCCATAACACTCTTAAAAGAGCTCCAGCACTAAGGCTGTGTCAGGGACTGCGCCTGATTTGTGTTGTTTCAGGTTTGCACCCATAACACTCTCAAAAGAGCTCCAGCACTAAGGCTGTGTCAGGGACTGCGCCTGATTTGTGTTCTTTCAGGTCAGCATCCATAACACTCTTAAAAGAGCTCCAGCACTAAGGCTGTGTCAGGGACTGCACCTGATTTGTGCTCGTTCAGGTTTGCACCCATAACACTCTCAAAAGAGCTCCAGCACTAAGGCTGTGTCAGGGACTGCGCCTGATTTGTGTTCTTTCAGGTCAGCATCCATAACACTCTTAAAAGAGCTCCAGCACTAAGGCTGTGTCAGGGACTGCACCTGATTTGTGCTCTTTCAGGTTTACACCCATAACACTCTCAAAAGAGCTCCAGCACTAAGGCTGTGTCAGGGACTGCGCCTGATTTGTGTTCTTTCAGGTCAGCATCCATAACACTCTCAAAAGAGCTCCAGCACTAAGGCTGTGTCAGGGACTGCGCCTGATTTGTGTTCTTTCAGGTTTGCACCCATAACACTCTCAAAAGAGCTCCAGCACTAAGGCTGTGTCAGGGACTGCACCTGATTTTTGCTCTTTCAGGTTTGCACCCATAACACTCTCAAAAGAGCTCCAGCACTAAGGCTGTGTCAGGGACTGCGCCTGATTTGTGTTCTTTCAGGTTTGCACCCATAACACTCTCAAAAGAGCTCCAGCACTAAGGCTGTGTCAGGGACTGCGCCTGATTTGTGTTCTTTCAACACATCTTTCAGGTTTGCATCCATAACACTCTCAAAAGAGCTCCAGCACTAAGGCTGTGTCAGGGACTGCGCCTGATTTGTGTTCTTTCAGGTCAGCATCCCTAACACTCTTAAAAGAGCTCCAGCACTAAGGCTGTGTCAGGGACTACGCCTGATTTGTGTTGTTTCAGGTCAGCATCCATAACACTCTTAAAAGAGCTCCAGCACTAAGGCTGTGTCAGGGACTGCACCTGATTTGTGCTCTTTCAGGTTTACACCCATAACACTCTCAAAAGAGCTGATTTGTGTTCTTTCAACACATCTTTCAGGTTTGCACCCATAACACTCTCAAAAGAGCTCCAGCACTAAGGCTGTGTCAGGGACTGCGCCTGATTTGTGTTCTTTCAGGTCAGCATCCATAACACTCTTAAAAGAGCTCCAGCACTAAGGCTCTGTCAGGGACTGCACCTGATTTGTGCTCTTTCAGGTTTACACCCATAACACTCTCAAAAGAGCTCCATCACTAAGGCTGTGTCAGGGACTGCACCTGATTTGTGCTCTTTCAGGTTTGCACCCATAACACTCTCAAAAGAGCTCCAGCACTAACGCTGTGTCAGGGACTGCGCCTGATTTGTGTTCTTTCAGGTCAGCATCCATAACACTCTTAAAAGAGCTCCAGCACTAAGGCTGTGTCAGGGACTGCGCCTGATTTGTGTTCTTTCAGGTCAGCATCCATAACACTCTAAAAAGAGCTCCAGCACTAAGGCTGTGTCAGGGACTGCACCTGATTTGTGCTCTTTCAGGTTTGCACCCATAACATTCTCAAAAGAGCTCCAGCACTAAGGCTGTGTCAGGGACTGCGCCTGATTTGTGTTCTTTCAGGTTTGCACCCATAACACTCTCAAAAGAGCTCCAGCACTAAGGCTGTGTCAGGGACTGCGCCTGATTTGTGTTCTTTCAACACATCTTTCAGGTTTGCATCCATAACACTCTCAAAAGAGCTCCAGCACTAAGGCTGTGTCAGGGACTGCGCCTGATTTGTGTTCTTTCAGGTCAGCATCCATAACACTCTTAAAAGAGCTCCAGCACTAAGGCTGTGTCAGGGACTGCGCCTGATTTGTGTTGTTTCAGGTTTGCACCCATAACACTCTTAAAAGAGCTCCAGCACTAAGGCTGTGTCAGGGACTGCACCTGATTTGTGCTCTTTCAGGTTTGCACCCATAACACTCTCAAAAGAGCTCCAGCACTAAGGCTGTGTCAGGGACTGCGCCTGATTTGTGTTCTTTCAGGTCAGCATCCATAACACTCTTAAAAGAGCTCCAGCACTAAGGCTGTGTCAGGGACTGCACCTGATTTGTGCTCTTTCAGGTTTACACCCATAACACTCTCATAAGAGCTCCAGCACTAAGGCTGTGTCAGGGACTGCACCTGATTTGTGCTCTTTCAGGTTTGCACCCATAACACTCTCAAAAGAGCTCCAGCACTGAGGCTGTGTCAGGGACTGCGCCTGATTTGTGTTCTTTCAGGTCAGCATCCATAACACTCTTAAAAGAGCTCCAGCACTAAGGCTGTGTCAGGGACTGCGCCTGATTTGTGTTCTTTCAGGTCAGCATCCATAACACTCTTAAAAGAGCTCCAGCACTAAGGCTGTGTCAGGGACTGCACCTGATTTGTGCTCTTTCAGGTTTGCACCCATAACACTCTCAAAAAGCTCCAGCACTAAGGCTGTGTCAGGGACTGCACCTGATTTGTGCTCTTTCAGGTTTACACCCATAACACTCCCAAAAGAGCTCCAGCACTAAGGCTGTGTCAGGGACTGCGCCTGATTTGTGTTCTTTCAGGTCAGCATCCATAACACTCTCAAAAGAGCTCCAGCACTAAGGCTGTGTCAGGGACTGCGCCTGATTTGTGTTCTTTCAGGTTTGCACCCATAACACTCTCAAAAGAGCTCCAGCACTAAGGCTGTGTCAGGGACTGCACCTGATTTTTGCTCTTTCAGGTTTGCACCCATAACACTCTCAAAAGAGCTCCAGCACTAAGGCTGTGTCAGGGACTGCGCCTGATTTGTGTTCTTTCAGGTTTGCACCCATAACACTCTCAAAAGAGCTCCAGCACTAAGGCTGTGTCAGGGACTGCGCCTGATTTGTGTTCTTTCAACACATCTTTCAGGTTTGCATCCATAACACTCTCAAAAGAGCTCCAGCACTAAGGCTGTGTCAGGGACTGCGCCTGATTTGTGTTCTTTCAGGTCAGCATCCATAACACTCTTAAAAGAGCTCCAGCACTAAGGCTGTGTCAGGGACTGCGCCTGATTTGTGTTGTTTCAGGTCAGCATCCATAACACTCTTAAAAGAGCTCCAGCACTAAGGCTGTGTCAGGGACTGCACCTGATTTGTGCTCTTTCAGGTTTACACCCATAACACTCTCAAAAGAGCTGATTTGTGTTCTTTCAACACATCTTTCAGGTTTGCACCCATAACACTCTCAAAAGAGCTCCAGCACTAAGGCTGTGTCAGGGACTGCGCCTGATTTGTGGTCTTTCAGGTCAGCATCCATAACACTCTTAAAAGAGCTCCAGCACTAAGGCTGTGTCTGGGACTGCACCTGATTTGTGCTCTTTCAGGTTTACACCCATAACACTCTCATAAGAGCTCCAGCACTAAGGCTGTGTCAGGGACTGCACCTGATTTGTGCTCTTTCAGGTTTGCACCCATAACACTCTCAAAAGAGCTCCAGCACTAAGGCTGTGTCAGGGACTGCGCCTGATTTGTGTTCTTTCAGGTCAGCATCCATAACACTCTTAAAAGAGCTCCAGCACTAAGGCTGTGTCAGGGACTGCGCCTGATTTGTGTTCTTTCAGGTCAGCATCCATAACACTCTTAAAAGAGCTCCAGCACTAAGGCTGTGTCAGGGACTGCACCTGATTTGTGCTCTTTCAGGTTTGCACCCATAACACTCTCAAAAAGCTCCAGCACTAAGGCTGTGTCAGGGACTGCGCCTGATTTGTGTTCTTTCAGGTCAGCATCCATAACACTCTTAAAAGAGCTCCAGCACTAAGGCTGTGTCAGGGACTGCACCTGATTTGTGCTCTTTCAGGTTTACACCCATAACACTCTCAAAAGAGCTCCATCACTAAGGCTGTGTCAGGGACTGCACCTGATTTGTGCTCTTTCAGGTTTGCACCCATAACACTCTCAAAAGAGCTCCAGCACTAACGCTGTGTCAGGGACTGCGCCTGATTTGTGTTCTTTCAGGTCAGCATCCATAACACTCTTAAAAGAGCTCCAGCACTAAGGCTGTGTCAGGGACTGCGCCTGATTTGTGTTCTTTCAGGTCAGCATCCATAACACTCTAAAAAGAGCTCCAGCACTAAGGCTGTGTCAGGGACTGCACCTGATTTGTGCTCTTTCAGGTTTGCACCCATAACATTCTCAAAAGAGCTCCAGCACTAAGGCTGTGTCAGGGACTGCGCCTGATTTGTGTTCTTTCAGGTTTGCACCCATAACACTCTCAAAAGAGCTCCAGCACTAAGGCTGTGTCAGGGACTGCGCCTGATTTGTGTTCTTTCAACACATCTTTCAGGTTTGCATCCATAACACTCTCAAAAGAGCTCCAGCACTAAGGCTGTGTCAGGGACTGCGCCTGATTTGTGTTCTTTCAGGTCAGCATCCATAACACTCTTAAAAGAGCTCCAGCACTAAGGCTGTGTCAGGGACTGCGCCTGATTTGTGTTGTTTCAGGTTTGCACCCATAACACTCTTAAAAGAGCTCCAGCACTAAGGCTGTGTCAGGGACTGCACCTGATTTGTGCTCTTTCAGGTTTGCACCCATAACACTCTCAAAAGAGCTCCAGCACTAAGGCTGTGTCAGGGACTGCGCCTGATTTGTGTTCTTTCAGGTCAGCATCCATAACACTCTTAAAAGAGCTCCAGCACTAAGGCTGTGTCAGGGACTGCACCTGATTTGTGCTCTTTCAGGTTTACACCCATAACACTCTCATAAGAGCTCCAGCACTAAGGCTGTGTCAGGGACTGCACCTGATTTGTGCTCTTTCAGGTTTGCACCCATAACACTCTCAAAAGAGCTCCAGCACTGAGGCTGTGTCAGGGACTGCGCCTGATTTGTGTTCTTTCAGGTCAGCATCCATAACACTCTTAAAAGAGCTCCAGCACTAAGGCTGTGTCAGGGACTGCGCCTGATTTGTGTTCTTTCAGGTCAGCATCCATAACACTCTTAAAAGAGCTCCAGCACTAAGGCTGTGTCAGGGACTGCACCTGATTTGTGCTCTTTCAGGTTTGCACCCATAACACTCTCAAAAAGCTCCAGCACTAAGGCTGTGTCAGGGACTGCACCTGATTTGTGCTCTTTCAGGTTTACACCCATAACACTCCCAAAAGAGCTCCAGCACTAAGGCTGTGTCAGGGACTGCGCCTGATTTGTGTTCTTTCAGGTCAGCATCCATAACACTCTCAAAAGAGCTCCAGCACTAAGGCTGTGTCAGGGACTGCGCCTGATTTGTGTTCTTTCAGGTTTGCACCCATAACACTCTCAAAAGAGCTCCAGCACTAAGGCTGTGTCAGGGACTGCACCTGATTTTTGCTCTTTCAGGTTTGCACCCATAACACTCTCAAAAGAGCTCCAGCACTAAGGCTGTGTCAGGGACTGCGCCTGATTTGTGTTCTTTCAGGTTTGCACCCATAACACTCTCAAAAGAGCTCCAGCACTAAGGCTGTGTCAGGGACTGCGCCTGATTTGTGTTCTTTCAACACATCTTTCAGGTTTGCATCCATAACACTCTCAAAAGAGCTCCAGCACTAAGGCTGTGTCAGGGACTGCGCCTGATTTGTGTTCTTTCAGGTCAGCATCCATAACACTCTTAAAAGAGCTCCAGCACTAAGGCTGTGTCAGGGACTGCGCCTGATTTGTGTTGTTTCAGGTCAGCATCCATAACACTCTTAAAAGAGCTCCAGCACTAAGGCTGTGTCAGGGACTGCACCTGATTTGTGCTCTTTCAGGTTTACACCCATAACACTCTCAAAAGAGCTGATTTGTGTTCTTTCAACACATCTTTCAGGTTTGCACCCATAACACTCTCAAAAGAGCTCCAGCACTAAGGCTGTGTCAGGGACTGCGCCTGATTTGTGGTCTTTCAGGTCAGCATCCATAACACTCTTAAAAGAGCTCCAGCACTAAGGCTGTGTCTGGGACTGCACCTGATTTGTGCTCTTTCAGGTTTACACCCATAACACTCTCATAAGAGCTCCAGCACTAAGGCTGTGTCAGGGACTGCACCTGATTTGTGCTCTTTCAGGTTTGCACCCATAACACTCTCAAAAGAGCTCCAGCACTAAGGCTGTGTCAGGGACTGCGCCTGATTTGTGTTCTTTCAGGTCAGCATCCATAACACTCTTAAAAGAGCTCCAGCACTAAGGCTGTGTCAGGGACTGCGCCTGATTTGTGTTCTTTCAGGTCAGCATCCATAACACTCTTAAAAGAGCTCCAGCACTAAGGCTGTGTCAGGGACTGCACCTGATTTGTGCTCTTTCAGGTTTGCACCCATAACACTCTCAAAAAGCTCCAGCACTAAGGCTGTGTCAGGGACTGCGCCTGATTTGTGTTCTTTTAGGTTTGCACCCATAACACTCTCAAAAGAGCTCCAGCACTAAGGCTGTGTCAGGGACTGCGCCTGATTTGTGTTCTTTCAACACATCTTTCAGGTTTGCATCCATAACACTCTCAAAAGAGCTCCAGCACTAAGGCTGTGTCAGGGACTGCGCCTGATTTGTGTTCTTTCAGGTCAGCATCCATAACACTCTTAAAAGAGCTCCAGCACTAAGGCTGTGTCAGGGACTGCGCCTGATATGTGTTGTTTCAGGTTTGCACCCATAACACTCTCAAAAGAGCTCCAGCACTAAGGCTGTGTCAGGGACTGCGCCTGATTTGTGTTCTTTCAGGTCAGCATCCATAACACTCTTAAAAGAGCTCCAGCACTAAGGCTGTGTCAGGGACTGCACCTGATTTGTGCTCTTTCAGGTTTACACCTAAAACACTCTCAAAAGAGCTCCAGCACTAAGGCTGTGTCAGGGACTGCACCTGATTTGTGCTCTTTCAGGTTTGCACCCATAACACTCTCAAAAGAGCTCCAGCACTAAGGCTGTGTCAGGGACTGCGCCTGATTTGTGTTCTTTCAGGTCAGCATCCATAACACTCTTAAAAGAGCTCCAGCACTAAGGCTGTGTCAGGGACTGCGCCTGATTTGTGTTCTTTCAGGTCAGCATCCATAACACTCTTAAAAGAGCTCCAGCACTAAGGCTGTGTCAGGGACTGCACCTGATTTGTGCTCTTTCAGGTTTGCACCCATAACACTCTCAAAAGAGCTCCAGCACTAAGGCTGTGTCAGGGACTGCGCCTGATTTGTGTTCTTTTAGGTTTGCACCCATAACACTCTCAAAAGAGCTCCAGCACTAAGGCTGTGTCAGGGACTGCGCCTGATTTGTGTTCTTTCAACACATCTTTCAGGTTTGCATCCATAACACTCTCAAAAGAGCTCCAGCACTAAGGCTAAGTCAGGGACTGCGCCTGATTTGTGTTCTTTCAGGTCAGCATCCATAACACTCTTAAAAGAGCTCCAGCACTAAGGCTGTGTCAGGGACTGCGCCTGATTTGTGTTGTTTCAGGTTTGCACCCATAACACTCTCAAAAGAGCTCCAGCACTAAGGCTGTGTCAGGGACTGCGCCTGATTTGTGTTCTTTCAGGTCAGCATCCATAACACTCTTAAAAGAGCTCCAGCACTAAGGCTGTGTCAGGGACTGCACCTGATTTGTGCTCTTTCAGGTTTGCACCCATAACACTCTCAAAAGAGCTCCAGCACTAAGGCTGTGTCAGGGACTGCGCCTGATTTGTGTTCTTTCAGGTCAGCATCCATAACACTCTTAAAAGAGCTCCAGCACTAAGGCTGTGTCAGGGACTGCACCTGATTTGTGCTCTTTCAGGTTTACACCCATAACACTCCCAAAAGAGCTCCAGCACTAAGGCTGTGTCAGGGACTGCGCCTGATTTGTGTTCTTTCAATCAATTGGTCAGGTCAATTGTTTGAATTTGAAATACTAAAATGTAAAGATCAAAAAAAGAAAATATGCACAATTCCTATAACAGACGATCGGTTAGAAAGATTTAGGAAAAATTTGATATTTAAAATGCCATTTTTGCGTAGTAACCAATGCCCTAATAATTTATATAGCACATTCTTTGATTCATTTATTGGTGAATTCAAAAATGTGTTCACTCCAAAGACTTTTTTGGTCTCGGAGAAACCTACCTTTTGTGACTGGGCAACTCCGGAGCTACACAAAAAAAGGCAAAAATTGTATGAGTTGTATGATGAAAAACAGTATAATGACAGTGAAGAATTTAAAACTTATGTTAGGATATTCTCAAAAAGTTTTAGGCAAGAGTGTAGAATCGCTAAGGCGAAACACTTAAGTCTTAGAATAAACAACAGCTCTGATAAGATAAAGGCTACTTGGAAAATTATAAACGAGGAGACTGGAAGAACCTCCAGAAAGGATACTGAATTCAAAGTGAACATAAACGGCAAAGTAATTAGTTCCGACCTCGAAGTAGCCTCTGCATTTGAAGAGTTTTTTACTAACATTCCTTTAAATACAACCAGCGTTTTAAATTCTTCACCATCAGCCGCCCTTTTATTATTGAAAAAGAATGTTCCTGTATGCAATCATAAGTTTGTATTTAGCCGCATTAGCTGCAATGACATTATAAAAACATTTAAACAGCTAAAAATAAAAAAAACTAAAGATCTTTGGGGTGTATCTGTTTTCATTTTACAATCAGTAATCAATACTATCAGTTCAGAGTTGGCTATAATATTTAATGAATGTATAGATTGTGGAGTCTTTCCAGACCAGATGAAGATAAGTAAAATCACACCGTTATTCAAAACGGGCAGCACTTCGGACCCCACAAATTTTAGACCCATATCTGTGCTGCCGGCTTTGAGTAAAATCTTTGAAAAAATCATTCTTGAACAATTATTGACACATTTTAATAATAATAAAATTATGCATAGCCAGCAGTTTGGTTTTACAAGAGGTCGCTCTACAGCAGATGCTGGCATTCAATTAATTTCCGAGATTTTAAATGCTTGGGAAAATTCTCATGATGCCATTGGAGTTTTTTGCGACTTATCAAAGGCTTTTGACTGTGTCCATCACGAAATCCTAATCAAGAAACTTCAACACTATGGCATTGGCGAAAGGGCGCTAAATCTTGTGGAATCATACCTGAGCGATAGAATTCAAAAGGTAAATGTAAATGGAGCTATATCACAGGGATCCTCTGTTACTATGGGAGTACCGCAGGGCTCCATACTTGGTCCCTTCTTATTCCTTGTCTATATAAATGACCTGCCATTTCTTGTAAAGGAGCTTCACGAGATAGTACTGTTTGCTGATGACACTTCGCTTTTATTTAAAGTGAAACGACAAAATCCATCACTTGATAACGTAAACAGTGCCATCTCCAGTGTAGTTCACTGGTTTAATACAAATAATCTTAAGTTAAACGAAAAGAAGACAAAATGTGTTAAATTTGTAACTACAAATGTAAAAAGTAGTCATTCTCAAATAATAATTAAAGACGAGGAAATAGACTTTGTTGATAATGCGGTGTTCTTGGGAATTACTTTAGATAGTAAACTCCAGTGGGGCCGACACATAGAAGGTCTTTCGAATAGGCTAAGTTCCGCAGCGTTCGCAGTTAAAAAGATACGCGATCTTACGGATGAGAACACAGCAAAGCTTGTTTATTTCAGCTATTTTCATAGTATAATGTCATATGGTGTTATTTTGTGGGGTAATGCAGCTGACATTAAATCGATATTTGTAGTGCAAAAGCGGGCTATAAGAGCGATCTGTGGGTTGTCCCCACGGGAGTCGGTCCGAAGCAAATTTAAGGAATTACATATTTTGACTCTGGCAAGTCAATACATTTATGAGAATATTTTGTATGTGCGGAAAAATATAGATATCTTTAAAAAGAATAGTAGCTTCCATAATTATAGTACTCGTAATAAAGACAAAATTAGCGCACCAACCAGAAGGCTGCATAAAACGAGTAATTCTTTACAAGGCAATTGTATACGTTTTTTCAACAAAATCCCTAGTGAGATACAAGCGTTGTCAATAAATAAATTTAAATCGTACATTAAAGTAAAACTGCTTACTAAGGCTTATTATAATATAAATGAATATTTAAACGATCCTAGTGCTTGGATATGAGTTGCTCCAGTATATATTATAGGTAACACGACTGAATCTCTCGGCTGCATTTCCAGACTCTGGGGCGATCGTCAACATCCACGACTGTTTTAATGTAAAGTGGGAACAAACCGTGATCCATGTGGTATCCAATTATTTCAGTATTATTATTATTTTCTTATGTAGCCAAGTCCACATTTCAAGGATCGTCATGCTCGCTTAAATGTCATTGCTTGTGGCGGCGTCCATGCGTCGGGTTGTCTCTCTCCCTAAAATATGGCGAGGGGGCCGATGGCTGGCCATGCGTCATACTCGTGAACGGGTGCTGCTTGTGGTGACTGGTCGTACTTGAATTCGTGTATGCGGTGATGTTAATTATTTCGACTATGTGTTTGCGTGTTGTTCCCACGAGAATGTAAGTGCGTGCTCCTATTTCACCATGCCTCCTGCTGATAGGGGACAAGTCTTTGTTTTTATTTATGTTCTTATTATTAATTACTTAAAATGTCATGTGGAACATGGTGTAATGGTTGCAGCTCCTTACAACCGTTGTGTAAAAAAAAAAAAAAAAAAAACATGGCGATTAAAAAGAGTGGCGGAGAGTTTATTGCCAGTTCTTCTCTTCCGTTCTACGACCTTGATTTGAGAACTGGCAGTAAATGTAAAATTAGAAGCATTAATATTTATATCTTTAATGACGAATCACAAGTGTACATTGTGTTACCTACGTGAATAAATGATTTTTGAATTTGAATTTGAATTTGAATTTCAGGTCAGCATCCATAACACTCTCAAAAGAGCTCCAGCACTAAGGCTGTGTCAGGGACTGCGCCTGATTTGTGTTCTTTCAGGTTTGCACCCATAACACTCTCAAAAGAGCTCCAGCACTAAGGCTGTGTCAGGGACTGCACCTGATTTTTGCTCTTTCAGGTTTGCACCCATAACACTCTCAAAAGAGCTCCAGCACTAAGGCTGTGTCAGGGACTGCGCCTGATTTGTGTTCTTTCAGGTTTGCACCCATAACACTCTCAAAAGAGCTCCAGCACTAAGGCTGTGTCAGGGACTGCGCCTGATTTGTGTTCTTTCAACACATCTTTCAGGTTTGCATCCATAACACTCTCAAAAGAGCTCCAGCACTAAGGCTGTGTCAGGGACTGCGCCTGATTTGTGTTCTTTCAGGTCAGCATCCATAACACTCTTAAAAGAGCTCCAGCACTAAGGCTGTGTCAGGGACTGCGCCTGATTTGTGTTGTTTCAGGTCAGCATCCATAACACTCTTAAAAGAGCTCCAGCACTAAGGCTGTGTCAGGGACTGCACCTGATTTGTGCTCTTTCAGGTTTACACCCATAACACTCTCAAAAGAGCTGATTTGTGTTCTTTCAACACATCTTTCAGGTTTGCACCCATAACACTCTCAAAAGAGCTCCAGCACTAAGGCTGTGTCAGGGACTGCGCCTGATTTGTGTTCTTTCAGGTCAGCATCCATAACACTCTTAAAAGAGCTCCAGCACTAAGGCTGTGTCAGGGACTGCACCTGATTTGTGCTCTTTCAGGTTTACACCCATAACACTCTCAAAAGAGCTCCAGCACTAAGGCTGTGTCAGGGACTGCACCTGATTTGTGCTCTTTCAGGTTTGCACCCATAACACTCTCAAAAGAGCTCCAGCACTAACGCTGTGTCAGGGACTGTGCCTGATTTGTGTTCTTTCAGGTCAGCATCCATAACACTCTTAAAAGAGCTCCAGCACTAAGGCTGTGTCAGGGACTGCGCCTGATTTGTGTTCTTTCAGGTCAGCATCCATAACACTCTAAAAAGAGCTCCAGCACTAAGGCTGTGTCAGGGACTGCACCTGATTTGTGCTCTTTCAGGTTTGCACCCATAACATTCTCAAAAGAGCTCCAGCACTAAGGCTGTGTCAGGGACTGCGCCTGATTTGTGTTCTTTCAGGTTTGCACCCATAACACTCTCAAAAGAGCTCCAGCACTAAGGCTGTGTCAGGGACTGCGCCTGATTTGTGTTCTTTCAACACATCTTTCAGGTTTGCATCCATAACACTCTCAAAAGAGCTCCAGCACTAAGGCTGTGTCAGGGACTGCGCCTGATTTGTGTTCTTTCAGGTCAGCATCCATAACACTCTTAAAAGAGCTCCAGCACTAAGGCTGTGTCAGGGACTGCGCCTGATTTGTGTTCTTTCAGGTCAGCATCCATAACACTCTTAAAAGAGCTCCAGCACTAAGGCTGTGTCAGGGACTGCGCCTGATTTGTGTTGTTTCAGGTTTGCACCCATAACACTCTCAAAAGAGCTCCAGCACTAAGGCTGTGTCAGGGACTGCGCCTGATTTGTGTTCTTTCAGGTCAGCATCCATAACACTCTTAAAAGAGCTCCAGCACTAAGGCTGTGTCAGGGACTGCACCTGATTTGTGCTCTTTCAGGTTTACACCCATAACACTCTCAAAAGAGCTCCAGCACTAAGGCTGTGTCAGGGACTGCACCTGATTTGTGCTCTTTCAGGTTTGCACCCATAACACTCTCAAAAGAGCTCCAGCACTAAGGCTGTGTCAGGGACTGCGCCTGATTTGTGTTCTTTCAGGTCAGCATCCATAACACTCTTAAAAGAGCTCCAGCACTAAGGCTGTGTCAGGGACTGCGCCTGATTTGTGATCTTTCAGGTCAGCATCCATAACACTCTTAAAAGAGCTCCAGCACTAAGGCTGTGTCAGGGACTGCACCTGATTTGTGCTCTTTCAGGTTTGCACCCATAACACTCTCAAAAGAGCTCCAGCACTAAGGCTGTGTCAGGGACTGTGCCTGATTTGTGTTCTTTTAGGTTTGCACCCATAACACTCTCAAAAGAGCTCCAGCACTAAGGCTGTGTCAGGGACTGCGCCTGATTTGTGTTCTTTCAACACATCTTTCAGGTTTGCATCCATAACACTCTCAAAAGAGCTCCAGCACTAAGGCTGTGTCAGGGACTGCGCCTGATTTGTGTTCTTTCAGGTCAGCATCCATAACACTCTTAAAAGAGCTCCAGCACTAAGGCTGTGTCAGGGACTGCGCCTGATTTGTGTTGTTTCAGGTTTGCACCCATAACACTCTCAAAAGCGCTCCAGCACTAAGGCTGTGTCAGGGACTGCGCCTGATTTGTGTTCTTTCAGGTCAGCATCCATAACACTCTTAAAAGAGCTCCAGCACTAAGGCTGTGTCAGGGACTGCACCTGATTTGTGCTCTTTCAGGTTTGCACCCATAACACTCTCAAAAGAGCTCCAGCACTAAGGCTGTGTCAGGGACTGCGCCTGATTTGTGTTCTTTCAGGTCAGCATCCATAACACTCTTAAAAGAGCTCCAGCACTAAGGCTGTGTCAGGGACTGCACCTGATTTGTGCTCTTTCAGGTTTACACCCATAACACTCTCAAAAGAGCTCCAGCACTAAGGCTGTGTCAGGGACTGCGCCTGATTTGTGTTCTTTCAGGTCAGCATCCATAACACTCTCAAAAGAGCTCCAGCACTAAGGCTGTGTCAGGGACTGCGCCTGATTTGTGTTCTTTCAGGTTTGCACCCATAACACTCTCAAAAGAGCTCCAGCACTAAGGCTGTGTCAGGGACTGCGCCTGATTTGTGTTCTTTCATCACATCTTTCAGGTTTGAATCCATAACACTCTCAAAAGAGCTCCAGCACTAAGGCTGTGTCAGGGACTGCGCCTGATTTGTGTTCTTTCAGGTCAGCATCCATAACACTCTTAAAAGAGCTCCAGCACTAAGGCTGTGTCAGGGACTGCGCCTGATTTGTGTTCTTTCAGGTCAGCATCCATAACACTCTTAAAAGAGCTCCAGCACTAAGGCTGTGTCAGGGACTGCGCCTGATTTGTGTTCTTTCAACACATCTTTAAGGTTTGCACCCATAACACTCTCAAAAGAGCTCCAGCACTAAGGCTGTGTCAGGGACTGCGCCTGATTTGTGCTCTTTCAGGTTTACACCCATAACACTCTTAAAAGAGCTCCAGCACTAAGGCTGTGTCAGGGACTGCGCCTGATTTGTATTCTTTCAGGTCAGCATCCATAACACTCTTAAAAGAGCTCCAGCACTAAGGCTGTGTCAGGGACTGCGCCTGATTTATGTTCTTTCAGGTCAGCATCCATAACACTCTTAAAAGAGCTCCAGCACTAAGGCTGTGTCAGGGACTGCGCCTGATTTGTGTTGTTTCAGGTTTGCACCCATAACACTCTCAAAAGAGCTCCAGCACTAAGGCTGTGTCAGGGACTGCGCCTGATTTGTGTTCTTTCAGGTCAGCATCCATAACACTCTTAAAAGAGCTCCAGCACTAAGGCTGTGTCAGGGACTGCACCTGATTTGTGCTCTTTCAGGTTTACACCCATAACAGTCTCAAAAGAGCTCCAGCACTAAAGCTGTGTCAGGGACTGCACCTGATTTGTGCTCTTTCAGGTTTGCACCCATAACACTCTCAAAAGAGCTCCAGCACTAAGGCTGTGTCAGGGACTGCGCCTGATTTGTTTTCTTTCAGGTTTGCACCCATAACACTCTCAAAAGAGCTCCAGCACTAAGGCTGTGTCAGGGACTGCGCCTGATTTGTGTTCTTTCAACACATCTTTCAGGTTTGCATCCATAACACTCTCAAAAGAGCTCCAGCACTAAGGCTGTGTCAGGGACTGCGCCTGATTTGTGTTCTTTCAGGTCAGCATCCATAACACTCTCAAAAGAGCTCCAGCACTAAGGCTGTGTCAGGGACTGCGCCTGATTTGTGCTCTTTCAGGTTTACACCCATAACACTCTCAAAAGAGCTCCAGCACTAAGGCTGTGTCAGGGACTGCACCTGATTTGTGCTCTTTCAGGTTTGCACCCATAACACTCTCAAAAGAGCTCCAGCACTAAGGCTGTGTCAGGGACTGCACCTGATCTGTGCTCTTTCAGGTTTGCACCCATAACACTCTCAAAAGAGCTCCAGCACTAAGGCTGTGTCAGGGACTGCGCCTGATTTGTGTTCTTTCAGGTCAGCATCCATAACACTCTTAAAAGAGCTCCAGCACTAAGGCTGTGTCAGGGACTGCACCTGATTTGTGCTCTTTCAGGTTTACACCCATAACACTCTCAAAAGAGCTCCAGCACTAAGGCTGTGTCAGGGACTGCGCCTGATTTGTGCTCTTTCAGGTTTACACCCATAACACTCTCAAAAGAGCTCCAGCACTAAGGCTGTGTCAGGGACTGCACCTGATTTGTGCTCTTTCAGGTTTGCACCCATAACACTCTCAAAAGAGCTCCAGCACTAAGGCTGTGTCAGGGACTGCGCCTGATTTGTGTTCTTTCAGGTCAGCATCCATAACACTCTTAAAAGAGCTCCAGCACTAAGGCTGTGTCAGGGACTGCACCTGATTTGTGCTCTTTCAGGTTTGCACCCATAACACTCTCAAAAGAGCTCCAGCGCTAAGGCTGTGTCAGGGACTGCGCCTGATTTGTGTTCTTTCAGGTCAGCATCCATAACACTCTCAAAAGAGCTCCAGCACTAAGGCTGTGTCAGGGACTGCGCCTGATTTGTGCTCTTTCAGGTTTACACCCATAACACTCTCAAAAGAGCTCCAGCACTAAGGCTGTGTCAGGGACTGCGCCTGATTTGTGTTCTTTTAGGTTTGCACCCATAACACTCTCAAAAGAGCTCAAGCACTAAGGCTGTGTCAGGGACTGCGCCTGATTTGTGTTCTTTCAACACATCTTTCAGGTTTGCATCCATAACACTCTCAAAAGAGCTCCAGCACTAAGGCTGTGTCAGGGACTGCGCCTGATTTGTGTTCTTTCAGGTCAGCATCCATAACACTCTTAAAAGAGCTCCAGCACTAAGGCTGTGTCAGGGACTGCGCCTGATTTGTGTTGTTTCAGGTTTGCACCCATAACACTCTCAAAAGAGCTCCAGCACTAAGGCTGTGTCAGGGACTGCGCCTGATTTGTGTTCTTTCAGGTCAGCATCCATAACACTCTTAAAAGAGCTCCAGCACTAAGGCTGTGTCAGGGACTGCACCTGATTTGTGCTCTTTCAGGTTTGCACCCATAACACTCTCAAAAGAGCTCCAGCACTAAGGCTGTGTCAGGGACTGCGCCTGATTTGTGTTCTTTCAGGTCAGCATCCATAACACTCTTAAAAGAGCTCCAGCACTAAGGCTGTGTCAGGGACTGCACCTGATTTGTGCTCTTTCAGGTTTACACCCATAACACTCTCAAAAGAGATCCAGCACTAAGGCTGTGTCAGGGACTGCGCCTGATTTGTGTTCTTTCAGGTCAGCATCCATAACACTCTTAAAAGAGCTCCAGCACTAAGGCTGTGTCAGGGACTGCACCTGATTTGTGCTCTTTCAGGTTTACACCCATATGACTCTCAAAAGAGCTCCAGCACTAAGGCTGTGTCAGGGACTGCGCCTGATTTGTGTTCTTTCAGGTCAGCATCCATAACACTCTCAAAAGAGCTCCAGCACTAAGGCTGTGTCAGGGACTGCGCCTGATTTGTGTTCTTTCAGGTTTGCACCCATAACACTCTCAAAAGAGCTCCAGCACTAAGGCTGTGTCAGGGACTGCGCCTGATTTGTGCTTTTTCAGGTTTACACCCATAACACTCTCAAAAGAGCTCACGCACTAAGGCTGTGTCAGGGACTGCGCCTGATTTGTGTTCTTTCAGGTCAGCATCCATAACACTCTTAAAAGAGCTCCAGCACTAAGGCTGTGTCTGGGACTGCGCCTGATTTGTGTTGTTTCAGGTTTGCACCCATAACACTCTCAAAAGAGCTCCAGCACTAAGGCTGTGTCAGGGACTGCGCCTGATTTGTGTTCTTTCAGGTCAGCATCCATAACACTCTTAAAAGAGCTCCAGCACTAAGGCTGTGTCAGGGACTGCACCTGATTTGTGCTCTTTCAGGTTTGCACCCATAACACTCTCAAAAGAGCTCCAGCACTAAGGCTGTGTCAGGGACTGCACCTGATTTGTGCTCTTTCAGGTTTGCACCCATAACACTCTCAAAAGAGCTCCAGCACTAAGGCTGTGTCAGGGACTGCACCTGATTTGTGCTCTTTCAGGTTTACACCCATAACACTCTCAAAAGAGCTCCAGCACTAAGGCTGTGTCAGGGACTGCGCCTGATTTGTGTTCTTTCAGGTCAGCATCCATAACACTCTTAAAAGAGCTCCAGCACTAAGGCTGTGTCAGGGACTGCGCCTGATTTGTGTTCTTTCAGGTCAGCATCCATAACACTCTTAAAAGAGCTCCAGCACTAAGGCTGTGTCAGGGACTGCACCTGATTTGTGCTCTTTCAGGTTTACACCCATAACACTCTCAAAAGAGCTCACGCACTAAGGCTGTGTCAGGGACTGCGCCTGATTTGTGTTCTTTCAGGTCAGCATCCATAACACTCTTAAAAGAGCTCCAGCACTAAGGCTGTGTCTGGGACTGCGCCTGATTTGTGTTGTTTCAGGTTTGCACCCATAACACTCTCAAAAGAGCTCCAGCACTAAGGCTGTGTCAGGGACTGCGCCTGATTTGTGTTCTTTCAGGTCAGCATCCATAACACTCTTAAAAGAGCTCCAGCACTAAGGCTGTGTCAGGGACTGCGCCTGATTTGTGTTCTTTCAGGTCAGCATCCATAACACTCTTAAAAGAGCTCCAGCACTAAGGCTGTGTCAGGGACTGCACCTGATTTGTGCTCTTTCAGGTTTGCACCCATAACACTCTCAAAAGAGCTCCAGCACTAAGGCTGTGTCAGGGACTGCACCTGATTTGTGCTCTTTCAGGTTTACACCCATAACACTCTCAAAAGAGCTCCAGCACTAAGGCTGTGTCAGGGACTGCGCCTGATTTGTGTTCTTTCAGGTCAGCATCCATAACACTCTTAAAAGAGCTCCAGCACTAAGGCTGTGTCAGGGACTGCGCCTGATTTGTGTTCTTTCAGGTCAGCATCCATAACACTCTTAAAAGAGCTCCAGCACTAAGGCTGTGTCAGGGACTGCGCCTGATTTGTGTTCTTTTAACACATCTTTCAGGTTTGCACCCATAACACTCTCAAAAGAGCTCCAGCACTAAGGCTGTGTCAGGGGCTGCGCCAGATTTGTGTTCTTTCAGGTCAGCATCCATAACACTCTCAAAAGAGCTCCAGCACTAAGGCTGTGTCAGGGACTGCGCCTGATTTGTGTTCTTTCAGGTCAGCATCCATAACACTCTCAAAAGAGCTCCAGCACTAAGGCTGTGTCAGGGACTGCGCCTGATTTGTGTTCTTTCAGGTCAGCATCCATAACACTCTCAAAAGAGCTCCAGCACTAAGGCTGTGTCAGGGATTGCGCCTGATTTGTGTTCTTTCAACACATCTTTCAGGTTTGCACCCATAACACTCTCAAAAGAGCTCCAGCACTAAGGCTGTGTCAGGGACTGCGCCTGATTTGTGGTCTTTCAGGTCAGCATCCATAACACTCTTAAAAGAGCTCCAGCACTAAGGCTGTGTCAGGGACTGCACCTGATTTGTGCTCTTTCAGGTTTGCACCCATAACACTCTCAAAAGAGCTCCAGCACTAAGGCTGTGTCAGGGACTGCGCCTGATTTGTGTTCTTTCAGGTTTGCACCCATAACACTCTCAAAAGAGCTCCAGCACTAAGGCTGTGTCAGGGACAGCGCCTGATTTGTGGTCTTTCAGGTCAGCATCCATAACACTCTTAAAAGAGCTCCAGCACTAAGGCTGCGTCAGGGTCTGCGCCTGATTTGTGTTCTTTCAGGTCAGCATCCATAACACTCTTAAAAGAGCTCCAGCACTAAGGCTGTGTCAGGGACTGCGCCTGATTTGTGTTCTTTCAGGTTTGCACCCATAACACTCTCAAAAGAGCTCCAGCACTAAGGCTGTGTCAGGGACTGCGCCTGATTTGTGTTCTTTCAGGTCAGCATCCATAACACTCTCAAAAGAGCTCCAGCACTAAGGCTGTGTCAGGGATTGCGCCTGATTTGTGTTCTTTCAACACATCTTTCAGGTTTGCACCCATAACACTCTCAAAAGAGCTCCAGCACTAAGGCTGTGTCAGGGACTGCGCCTGATTTGTGGTCTTTCAGGTCAGCATCCATAACACTCTTAAAAGAGCTCCAGCACTAAGGCTGTGTCAGGGACTGCGCCTGATTTGTGGTCTTTCAGGTCAGCATCCATAACACTCTTAAAAGAGCTCCAGCACTAAGGCTGTGTCAGGGTCTGCGCCTGATTTGTGTTCTTTCAGTTCAGCATCCATAACACTCTTAAAAGAGCTCCAGCACTAAGGCTGTGTCAGGGACTGCGCCTGATTTGTGTTCTTTCAGGTCAGCATCCATAACACTCTCAAAAGAGCTCCAGCACTAAGGCTGTGTCAGGGACTGCGCCTGATTTGTGTTCTTTCAGGTCAGTATCCATAACACTCTTAAAAGAGCTCCAGCACTAAGGCTGTGTCAGGGACTGCGCCTGATTTGTGTTCTTTCAACACATCTTTCAGGTTTGCACCCATAACACTCTCAAAAGAGCTCCAGCACTAAGGCTGTGTCAGGGACTGCGCCTGATTTGTGTTCTTTCAGGTCAGCATCCATAACACTCTTAAAAGAGCTCCAGCACTAAGGCTGTGTCAGGGACTGCGCCTGATTTGTGTTCTTTCAACACATCTTTCAGGTTTGCACCCATAACACTCTCAAAAGAGCTCCAGCACTAAGGCTGTGTCAGGGACTGCGCCTGGTTTGTGGTCTTTCAGGTCAGCACCCATAACACTCTCAAAAGAGCTCCAGCACTAAGGCTGTGTCAGGGACTGCGCCTGATTTGTGTTCTTTCAACACATCTTTCAGGTTTGCACCCATAACACTCTCAAAAGAGCTCCAGCACTAAGGCTGTGTCAGGGGCTGCGCCAGATTTGTGTTCTTTCAGGTCAGCATCCATAACACTCTCAAAAGAGCTCCAGCACTAAGGCTGTGTCAGGGACTGCGCCTGATTTGTGTTCTTTCAGGTCAGCATCCATAACACTCTTAAAAGAGCTCCAGCACTAAGGCTGTGTCAGGGACTGCGCCTGATTTGTGTTCTTTCAGGTCAGCATCCATAACACTCTCAAAAGAGCTCCAGCACTAAGGCTGTGTCAGGGACTGCGCCTGATTTGTGTTCTTTCAGGTCAGTATCCATAACACTCTTAAAAGAGCTCCAGCACTAAGGCTGTGTCAGGGACTGCGCCTGATTTGTGTTCTTTCAACACATCTTTCAGGTTTGCACCCATAACACTCTCAAAAGAGCTCCAGCACTAAGGCTGTGTCAGGGACTGCGCCTGATTTGTGTTCTTTCAGGTCAGCATCCATAACACTCTTAAAAGAGCTCCAGCACTAAGGCTGTGTCAGGGACTGCGCCTGATTTGTGTTCTTTCAACACATCTTTCAGGTTTGCACCCATAACACTCTCAAAAGAGCTCCAGCACTAAGGCTGTGTCAGGGACTGCGCCTGATTTGTGTTCTTTCAGGTTTGCACCCATAACACACTCAAAAGAGCTCCAGCACTAAGGCTGTGTCAGGGACTGCGCCTGATTTGTGTTCTTTCAACACATCTTTCAGGTTTGCACCCATAACACTCTCAAAAGAGCTCCAGCACTAAGGCTGTGTCAGGGACTGCGCCTGATTTGTTTTCTTTCAGGTTTGCACCCATAACACTCTCAAAAGAGCTCCAGCACTAAGGCTGTGTCAGGGACTGCGCCTGATTTGTGTTCTTTCAACACATCTTTCAGGTTTGCACCCATAACACTCTCAAAAGAGCTCCAGCACTAAGGCTGTGTCAGGGACTGCGCCTGATTTGTGGTCTTTCAGGTCAGCATCCATAACACTCTTAAAAGAGCTCCAGCACTAAGGCTGTGTCAGGGTCTGCGTCTGATTTGTGTTCTTTCAGGTCAGCATCCATAACACTCTTAAAAGAGCTCCAGCACTAAGGCTGTGTCAGGGTCTGCGCCTGATTTGTGTTCTTTCAGGTCAGCATCCATAACACTCTTAAAAGAGCTCCAGCACTAAGGCTGTGTCAGGGACTGCGCCTGATTTGTGTTCTTTCAACACATCTTTCAGGTTTGCACCCATAACACTCTCAAAAGAGCTCCAGCACTAAGGCTGTGTCAGGGACTGCGCCTGATTTGTGTTCTTTCAACACATCTTTCAGGTTTGCACCCATAACACTCTCAAAAGAGCTCCAGCACTAAGGCTGTGTCAGGGACTGCGCCTGGTTTGTGGTCTTTCAGGTCAGCACCCATAACACTCTCAAAAGAGCTCCAGCACTAAGGCTGTGTCAGGGACTGCGCCTGATTTGTGTTCTTTTAACACATCTTTCAGGTTTGCACCCATAACACTCTCAAAAGAGCTCCAGCACTAAGGCTGTGTCAGGGGCTGCGCCAGATTTGTGTTCTTTCAGGTCAGCATCCATAACACTCTCAAAAGAGCTCCAGCACTAAGGCTGTGTCAGGGACTGCGCCTGATTTGTGTTCTTTCAGGTCAGCATCCATAACACTCTTAAAAGAGCTCCAGCACTAAGGCTGTGTCAGGGACTGCGCCTGATTTGTGTTCTTTCAGGTTTGCACCCATGACACTCTCAAAAGAGCTCCAGCACTAAGGCTGTGTCAGGGACTGCGCCTGATTTGTGTTCTTTCAGGTCAGCATCCATAACACTCTTAAAAGAGCTCCAGCACTAAGGCTGTGTCAGGGACTGCGCCTGATTTGTGTTCTTTCAACACATCTTTTAGGTCAGCATCCATAACACTCTCAAAAGAGCTCCAGCACTAAGGCTGTGTCAGGGACAGCGCCTGATTTGTGTTCTTTCAGGTCAGCATCCATAACACTCTCAAAAGAGCACCAGCACTAAGGCTGTGTCAGGGACTGCGCCTGATTTGTGTTCTTTCAGGTCAGCATCCATAACACTCTTAAAAGAGCTCCAGCACTAAGGCTGTGTCAGGGACTGCGCCTGATTTGTGTTCTTTCAGGTCAGCATCCACAACACTCTCAAAAGAGCTCCAGCACTAAGGCTGTGTCAGGGACTGCGCCTGATTTGTGTTCTTTCAGGTCAGCATCCATAACACTCTTAAAAGAGCTCCAGCACTAAGGCTGTGTCAGGGACTGCGCCTGATTTCTGTTCTTTCAGGTACGCATCCATAACACTCTTAAAAAAGCTCCAGCACTAAGGCTGTGTCAGGGGCTGCGCCAGATTTGTGTTCTTTCAGGTTTGCACCCATAACACTCTCAAAAGAGCTCCAGCACTAAGGCTGTGTCAGGGACTGCGCCTGATTTCTGTTCTTTCAGGTACGCATCCATAACACTCTTAAAAAAGCTCCAGCACTAAGGCTGTGTCAGGGGCTGCGCCAGATTTGTGTTCTTTCAGTTCAGCATCCATAACACTCTTAAAAGAGCTCCAGCACTAAGGCTGTGTCAGGGTCTGCGCCTGATTTGTGTTCTTTCAGGTTTGCACCCATGACACTCTCAAAAGAGCTCCAGCACTAAGGCTGTGTCAGGGACTGCGCCTGATTTGTGTTCTTTCAACACATCTTTCAGGTTTGCACCCATAACATTCTCAAAAGAGCTCCAGCACTAAGGCTGTGTCAGGGACTGCGCCTGATTTGTGGTCTTTCAGGTCAGCATCCATAACACTCTTAAAAGAGCTCCAGCACTAAGGCTGTGTCAGGGTCTGCGCCTGATTTGTATTCTTTCAGGTCAGCATCCATAACACTCTTAAAAGAGCTCCAGCACTAAGGCTGTGTCAGGGTCTGCGCCTGATTTGTGTTCTTTCAGGTCAGCATCCATAACACTCTCAAAAGAGCTCCAGCACTAAGGCTGTGTCAGGGACTGCGCCTGATGTGTTCTTTTAGGTTTGCACCCATAACACTCTCAAAAGAGCTCCAGCACTAAGGCTGTGTCAGGGACTGCGCCTGATGTGTTCTTTCAGGTTTGCACCCATAACACTCTCAAAAGAGCTCCAGCACTAAGGCTGACGGGGCTTCGCCTGATTTATGTTATTACAACATATCTTTCAGGTAGGCACCCGTAACACACTCTCAAAAGAGCTCAAGCACTAAGGCTGACGGGACTGCGCCTGATTTATGTTATTTCAACATATCTTTCAGGCCCGAACCCGTAACACACTCAATAGAGCTCCAGCACTAAGGCTGTGTCAGGGACTGCGCCTGATGTGTTCTTTCAGGTTTGCACACATAACACTCTCAAAAGAGCTCCAGCACTAAGGCTGTGTCAGGGACTGCGCCTGATTTGTGTTCTTTCAGGTCAGTATCCATAACTCTCTTAAAAGAGCTCCAGCACTAAGGCTGTGTCAGGGTCTGCGCCTGATTTGTGTTCTTTCAGGTCAGCATCCATAACACTCTTAAAAGAGCTCCAGCACTAAGGCTGTGTCAGGGACTGCGCCTGATTTGTGTTCTTTCAGGTTTGCACCCATAACACACTCAAAAGAGCTCCAGCACTAAGGCTGTGTCAGGGACTGCGCCTGATTTGTGTTCTTTCAACACATCTTTCAGGTTTGCACCCATAACACTCTCAAAAGAGCTCCAGCACTAAGGCTGTGTCAGGGACTGCGCCTGATTTGTTTTCTTTCAGGTTTGCACCCATAACACTCTCAAAAGAGCTCCAGCACTAAGGCTGTGTCAGGGACTGCGCCTGATTTGTGTTCTTTCAGGTTTGCACCCATAACACTCTCAAAAGAGCTCCAGCACTAAGGCTGTGTCAGGGACTGCGCCTGATTTCTGTTCTTTCAGGTCAGCATCCATAACACTCTTAAAAGAGCTCCAGCACTAAGGCTGTGTCAGGGACTGCGCCAGATTTGTGTTCTTTCAGGTTTGCACCCATAACACTCTCAAAAGAGCTCCAGCACTAAGGCTGTGTCAGGGACTGCGCCTGATTTGTGGTCTTTCAGGTCAGCATCCATAACACTCTTAAAAGAGCTCCAGCACTAAGGCTGTGTCAGGGACTGCGCCTGATTTGTGTTCTTTCAGGTTTGCACCCATAAAACTCTCAAAAGAGCTCCAGCACTAAGTCTGTGTCAGGGACTGCGCCTGATTTGTGTTCTTTCAGGTTTGCACCCATTACACTCTCAAATGAGCTCCAGCACTAAGGCTGTGTCAGGGACTGCGCCTGATTTGTGTTCTTTCAGGTCAGCATCCATAACACTCTCAAAAGAGCTCCAGCACTAAGGCTGTGTCAGGGACTGCGCCTGATTTGTGGTCTTTCAGGTCAGCATCCATAACACTCTTAAAAGAGCTCCAGCACTAAGGCTGTGTCAGGGACTGCGCCTGATTTGTGGTCTTTCAGGTCAGCATCCATAACACTCTTAAAAGAGCTCCAGCACTAAGGCTGTGTCAGGGACTTCGCCTGATTTGTGTTCTTTCAGGTTTGCACCCATAACACTCTCAAAAGAGCTCCAGCACTAAGGCTGTGTCAGGGACTGCGCCTGATTTGTGGTCTTTCAGGTCAGCATCCATAACACTCTCAAAAGAGCTCCAGCACTAAGGCTGTGTCAGGGACTGCGCCTGATTTGTGTTCTTTCAGGTCAGCATCCATAACACTCTCAAAAGAGCTCCAGCACTAAGGCTGTGTCAGGGACTGCGCCTGATTTGTGGTCTTTCAGGTCAGCATCCATAACACTCTTAAAAGAGCTCCAGCACTAAGGCTGTGTCAGGGACTGCGCCTGATTTGTGTTCTTTCAGGTTTGCACCCATAACACTCTCAAAAGAGCTCCAGCACTAAGGCTGTGTCAGGGACTGCGCCTGATTTGTGTTCTTTCAACACATCTTTCAGGTTTGCACCCATAACACTCTTAAAAGAGCTCCAGCACTAAGGCTGTGTCAGGGACTGCGCCTGATTTGTGGTCTTTCAGGTTTGCACCCATAACACTAACAAAAGAGCTCCAGCACTAAGGCTGACGGGGCTTCCCCTGATTTATGTTATTTCAACATATCTTTCAGGTAGGCACCCGTAACACACTCTCAAAAGAGTTCCAGCACTAAGGCTGACGGGGCTTCCCCTGTTTTATGTTATTTCAACATATCTTTCAGGTAGGCACCCGTAACACACTCTCAAAAGAGCTCCAGCACTAAGGCTGACGGGGCTTCGCCTGATTTATGTTATTTCAACATATCTTTCAGGTAGGCACCCGTAACACACTCTCAAAAGAGCTCCAGCACTAAGGCTGACGGGGCTTCCCCTGATTTATGTAATTTCAACATATCTTTCAGGTAGGCACCCGTAACACACTCTTAAAAGAGCTCCAGCACTAAGGCTGTGTCAGGGTCTGCGCCTGATTTGTGTTCTTTCAGGTCAGCATCCATAACACTCTTAAAAGAGCTCCAGCACTAAGGCTGTGTCAGGGACTGCGCCTGATTTGTGTTCTTCCAGGTCAGCATCCATAACACTCTCAAAAGAGCTCCAGCACTAAGGCTGTGTCAGGGACTGCGCCTGATTTGTGTTCTTTTAACACATCTTTCAGGTTTGCACCCATAACACTCTCAAAAGAGCTCCAGCACTAAGGATGTGTCAGGGACTGCGCCTGATTTCTGTTCTTTCAGGTCAGCATCCATAACACTCTTAAAAGAGCTCCAGCACTAAGGCTGTGTCAGGGACTGCGCCAGATTTGTGTTCTTTCAGGTTTGCACCCATAACACTCTCAAAAGAGCTCCAGCACTAAGGCTGTGTCAGGGACTGCGCCTGATTTGTGGTCTTTCAGGTCAGCATCCATAACACTCTTAAAAGAGCTCCAGCACTAAGGCTGTGTCAGGGACTGCGCCTGATTTGTGTTCTTTCAGGTTTGCACCCATAAAACTCTCAAAAGAGCTCCAGCACTAAGTCTGTGTCAGGGACTGTGCCTGATTTGTGTTCTTTCAGGTTTGCACCCATTACACTCTCAAATGAGCTCCAGCACTAAGGCTGTGTCAGGGACTGCGCCTGATTTGTGTTCTTTCAGGTCAGCATCCATAACACTCTCAAAAGAGCTCCAGCACTAAGGCTGTGTCAGGGACTGCGCCTGATTTGTGGTCTTTCAGGTCAGCATCCATAACACTCTTAAAAGAGCTCCAGCACTAAGGCTGTCTCAGGGACTGCGCCTGATTTGTGTTCTTTCAGGTCAGCATCCATAACACTCTCAAAAGAGCTCCAGCACTAAGGCTGTGTCAGGGACTGCGCCTGATTTGTGGTCTTTCAGGTCAGCATCCATAACACTCTTAAAAGAGCTCCAGCACTAAGGCTGTGTCAGGGACTTCGCCTGATTTGTGTTCTTTCAGGTTTGCACCCAAAACACTCTCAAAAGAGCTCCAGCACTAAGGCTGTGTCAGGGACTGCGCCTGATTTGTGGTCTTTCAGGTCAGCATCCATAACACTCTCAAAAGAGCTCCAGCACTAAGGCTGTGTCAGGGACTGCGCCTGATTTGTGTTCTTTCAGGTCAGCATCCATAACACTCTCAAAAGAGCTCCAGCACTAAGGCTGTGTCAGGGACTGCGCCTGATTTGTGGTATTTCAGGTCAGCATCCATAACACTCTTAAAAGAGCTCCAGCACTAAGGCTGTCTCAGGGACTTCGCCTGATTTGTGTTCTTTCAGGTTTGCACCCATAACACTCTCAAAAGAGCTCCAGCACTAAGGCTGTGTCAGGGACTGCGCCTGATTTGTGTTCTTTCAACACATCTTTCAGGTTTGCACCCATAACACTCTCAAAAGAACTCCAGCACTAAGGCTGTGTCAGGGACTGCGCCTGATTTGTGGTCTTTCAGGTTTGCACCCATAACACTAACAAAAGAGCTCCAGCACTAAGGCTGACGGGGCTTCCCCTGATTTATGTTATTTCAACATATCTTTCAGGTAGGCACCCGTAACACACTCTCAAAAGAGTTCCAGCACTAAGGCTGACGGGGCTTCCCCTGATTTATGTTATTTCAACATATCTTTCAGGTAGGCACCCGTAACACACTCTCAAAAGAGCTCCAGCACTAAGGCTGACGGGGCTTCCCCTGATTTATGTTATTTCAACATATCTTTCAGGTAGGCACCCGTAACACACTCTCAAAAGAGCTCCAGCACTAAGGCTGACGGGGCTTCCCCTGATTTATGTTATTTCAACATATCTTTCAGGTAGGCACCCGTAACACACTCTTAAAAGAGCTCCAGCACTAAGGCTGTGTCAGGGTCTGCGCCTGATTTGTGTTCTTTCAGGTCAGCATCCATAACACTCTTAAAAGAGCTCCAGCACTAAGGCTGTGTCAGGGACTGCGCCTGATTTGTGTTCTTCCAGGTCAGCATCCATAACACTCTCAAAAGAGCTCCAGCACTAAGGCTGTGTCAGGGACTGCGCCTGATTTGTGGTCTTTCAGGTCAGCATCCATAACACTCTTAAAAGAGCTCCAGCACTAAGGCTGTGTCAGGGACTTCGCCTGATTTGTGTTCTTTCAGGTTTGCACCCATAACACTCTCAAAAGAGCTCCAGCACTAAGGCTGTGTCAGGGACTGCGCCTGATTTGTGGTCTTTCAGGTCAGCATCCATAACACTCTCAAAAGAGCTCCAGCACTAAGGCTGTGTCAGGGACTGCGCCTGATTTGTGTTCTTTCAGGTCAGCATCCATAACACTCTCAAAAGAGCTCCAGCACTAAGGCTGTGTCAGGGACTGCGCCTGATTTGTGGTCTTTCAGGTCAGCATCCATAACACTCTTAAAAGAGCTCCAGCACTAAGGCTGTCTCAGGGACTTCGCCTGATTTGTGTTCTTTCAGGTTTGCACCCATAACACTCTCAAAAGAGCTCCAGCACTAAGGCTGTGTCAGGGACTGCGCCTGATTTGTGTTCTTTCAACACATCTTTCAGGTATGCACCCATAACACTCTCAAAAGAACTCCAGCACTAAGGCTGTGTCAGGGACTGCGCCTGATTTGTGGTCTTTCAGGTTTGCACCCATAACACTAACAAAAGAGCTCCAGCACTAAGGCTGACGGGGCTTCCCCTGATTTATGTTATTTCAACATATCTTTCAGGTAGGCACCCGTAACACACTCTCAAAAGAGTTCCAGCACTAAGGCTGACGGGGCTTCCCCTGATTTATGTTATTTCAACATATCTTTCAGGTAGGCACCCGTAACACACTCTCAAAAGAGCTCCAGCACTAAGGCTGACGGGGCTTCCCCTGATTTATGTTATTTCAACATATCTTTCAGGTAGGCACCCGTAACACACTCTCAAAAGAGCTCCAGCACTAAGGCTGACGGGGCTTCCCCTGATTTATGTTATTTCAACATATCTTTCAGGTAGGCACCCGTAACACACTCTTAAAAGAGCTCCAGCACTAAGGCTGTGTCAGGGTCTGCGCCTGATTTGTGTTCTTTCAGGTCAGCATCCATAACACTCTTAAAAGAGCTCCAGCACTAAGGCTGTGTCAGGGACTGCGCCTGATTTGTGTTCTTCCAGGTCAGCATCCATAACACTCTCAAAAGAGCTCCAGCACTAAGGCTGTGTCAGGGACTGCGCCTGATTTGTGTTCTTTTAACACATCTTTCAGGTTTGCACCCATAACACTCTCAAAAGAGCTCCAGCACTAAGGATGTGTCAGGGACTGCGCCTGATTTCTGTTCTTTCAGGTCAGCATCCATAACACTCTTAAAAGAGCTCCAGCACTAAGGCTGTGTCAGGGGCTGCGCCAGATTTGTGTTCTTTCAGGTTTGCACCCATAACACTCTCAAAAGAGCTCCAGCACTAAGGCTGTGTCAGGGACTGCGCCTGATTTGTGGTCTTTCAGGTCAGCATCCATAACACTCTTAAAAGAGCTCCAGCACTAAGGCTGTGTCAGGGACTGCGCCTGATTTGTGTTCTTTCAGGTTTGCACCCATAACACTCTCAAAAGAGCTCCAGCACTAAGGCTGTGTCAGGGACTGCGCCTGATTTGTGTTCTTTCAACACATCTTTCAGGTTTGCACCCATAACACTCTCAAAAGAGCTCCAGCACTAAGGCTGTGTCAGGGACTGCGCCTGATTTGTGGTCTTTCAGGTCAGCATCCATAACACTCTTAAAAGAGCTCCAGCACTAAGGCTGTGTCAGGGTCTGCGCCTGATTTGTGTTCTTTCAGGTCAGCATCCATAACACTCTTAAAAGAGCTCCAGCACTAAGGCTGTGTCAGGGTCTGCGCCTGATTTGTGTTCTTTCAGGTCAGCATCCATAACACTCTTAAAAGAGCTCCAGCACTAAGGCTGTGTCAGGGACTGCGCCTGATTTGTGTTCTTTCAGGTCAGCATCCATAACACTCTCAAAAGAGCTCCAGCACTAAGGCTGTGTCAGGGACTGCGCCTGATTTGTGTTCTTTCAACACATCTTTAAGGTTTGCACCCATAACACTCTCAAAAGAGCTCCAGCACTAAGGCTGTGTCAGGGACTGCGCCTGATTTGTGTTCTTTCAGGTTTGCACCCATAACACTCTCAAAAGAGCTCCAGCACTAAGGCTGTGTCAGGGTCTGCGCCTGATTTGTGTTCTTTCAGGTCAGCATCCATAACACTCTCAAAAGAGCTCCAGCACTAAGGCTGTGTCAGGGACTGCGCCTGATTTGTGGTCTTTCAGGTCAGCATCCATAACACTCTCAAAAGAGCTCCAGCACTAAGGCTGTGTCAGGGACTGCGCCTGATTTGTGTTCTTTCAGGTTTGCACCCATAACACTCTCAAAAGAGCTCCAGCACTAAGGCTGTGTCAGGGACTGCGCCTGATTTGTGTTCTTTCAGGTTTGCACCCATAACACTCTTAAAAGAGCTCCAGCACTAAGGCTGTGTCAGGGACTGCGCCTGATTTGTGTTCTTTCAACACATCTTTCAGGTTTGCACCCATAACACTCTCAAAAGAGCTCCAGCACTAAGGCTGTGTCAGGGACTGCGCCTGATTTGTGGTCTTTCAGGTCAGCATCCATAACACTCTTAAAAGAGCTCCAGCACTAAGGCTGTGTTAGGGACTGCGCCTGATTTGTGTTCTTTCAGGTTTGCACCCATAACACTCTCAAAAGAGCTCCAGCACTAAGGCTGTGTCAGGGACTGCGCCTGATTTGTGTTCTTTCAACACATCTTTCAGGTTTGCACCCATAACACTCTCAAAAGAGTTCCAGCACTAAGGCTGTGTCAGGGACTGCGCCTGATTTGTTTTCTTTCAGGTTTGCACCCATAACACTCTCAAAAGAGCTCCAGCACTAAGGCTGTGTCAGGGACTGCGCCTGATTTGTGTTCTTTCAGGTCAGCATCCATAACACTCTTAAAAGAGCTCCAGCACTAAGGCTGTGTCAGGGACTGCGCCTGATTTGTGTTCTTTCAGGTTTGCACCCATGACACTCTCAAAAGAGCTCCAGCACTAAGGCTGTGTCAGGGACTGCGCCTGATTTGTGTTCTTTCAACACATCTTTCAGGTTTGCACCCATAACACTCTCAAAAGAGCTCCAGCACTAAGGCTGTGTCAGGGACTGCGCCTGATTTGTGGTCTTTCAGGTCAGCATCCATAACACTCTGAAAAGAGCTCCAGCACTAAGGCTGTGTCAGGGACTGCGCCTGATTTGTGTTCTTTCAGGTTTGCACCCATAACACTCTCAAAAGAGCTCCAGCACTAAGGCTGTGTCAGGGACTGCGCCTGATTTGTGTTCTTTCAACACATCTTTCAGGTTTGCACCCATAACACTCTCAAAAGAGCTCCAGCACTAAGGCTGTGTCAGGGACTGCGCCTGATTTGTGTTCTTTCAGGTTTGCACCCATAACACTCTCAAAAGAGCTCCAGCACTAAGGCTGTGTCAGGGACTGCGCCTGATTTGTGTTCTTTCAACATATCTTTCAGGTAGGCACCCGTAACACACTCTCAAAAGAGCTCCAGCACTAAGGCTGACGGGGCTTCCCCTGATTTATGTTATTTCAACATATCTTTCAGGTAGGCACCCGTAACACACTCTCAAAAGAGCTCCAGCACTAAGGCTGACGGGGCTTCCCCTGATTTATGTTATTTCAACATATCTTTCAGGTAGGCACCCGTAACACACTCTTAAAAGAGCTCCAGCACTAAGGCTGTGTCAGGGTCTGCGCCTGATTTGTGTTCTTTCAGGTCAGCATCCATAACACTCTTAAAAGAGCTCCAGCACTAAGGCTGTGTCAGGGACTGCGCCTGATTTGTGTTCTTCCAGGTCAGCACCCATAACACTCTCAAAAGAGCTCCAGCACTAAGGCTGTGTCAGGGACTGCGCCTGATTTGTGTTCTTTCAGGTCAGCATCCATAACACTCTTAAAAGAGCTCCAGCACTAAGGCTGTGTCAGGGACTGCGCCTGATTTGTGTTCTTTCAGGTTTGCACCCATAACACTCTTAAAAGAGCTCCAGCACTAAGGCTGTGTCAGGGACTGCGCCTGATTTGTGTTCTTTTAACACATCTTTCAGGTTTGCACCCATAACACTCTCAAAAGAGCTCCAGCACTAAGGATGTGTCAGGGACTGCGCCTGATTTCTGTTCTTTCAGGTCAGCATCCATAACACTCTTAAAAGAGCTCCAGCACTAAGGCTGTGTCAGGGGCTGCGCCAGATTTGTGTTCTTTCAGGTTTGCACCCATAACACTCTCAAAAGAGCTCCAGCACTAAGGCTGTGTCAGGGACTGCGCCTGATTTGTGGTCTTTCAGGTCAGCATCCATAACACTCTTAAAAGAGCTCCAGCACTAAGGCTGTGTCAGGGACTGCGCCTGATTTGTGTTCTTCCAGGTCAGCATCCATAACACTCTCAAAAGAGCTCCAGCACTAAGGCTGTGTCAGGGACTGCGCCTGATTTGTGTTCTTTTAACACATCTTTCAGGTTTGCACCCATAACACTCTCAAAAGAGCTCCAGCACTAAGGCTGTGTCAGGGACTGCGCCTGATTTGTGTTCTTTCAGGTTTGCACCCATAACACTCTTAAAAGAGCTCCAGCACTAAGGCTGTGTCAGGGACTGCGCCTGATTTGTGTTCTTTCAACACATCTTTCAGGTTTGCACCCATAACACTCTCAAAAGAGCTCCAGCACTAAGGCTGTGTCAGGGACTGCGCCTGATTTGTGGTCTTTCAGGTCAGCATCCATAACACTCTTAAAAGAGCTCCAGCACTAAGGCTGTGTTAGGGACTGCGCCTGATTTGTGTTCTTTCAGGTTTGCACCCATAACACTCTCAAAAGAGCTCCAGCACTAAGGCTGTGTCAGGGACTGCGCCTGATTTGTGTTCTTTCAACACATCTTTCAGGTTTGCACCCATAACACTCTCAAAAGAGTTCCAGCACTAAGGCTGTGTCAGGGACTGCGCCTGATTTGTTTTCTTTCAGGTTTGCACCCATAACACTCTCAAAAGAGCTCCAGCACTAAGGCTGTGTCAGGGACTGCGCCTGATTTGTGTTCTTTCAGGTCAGCATCCATAACACTCTTAAAAGAGCTCCAGCACTAAGGCTGTGTCAGGGACTGCGCCTGATTTGTGTTCTTTCAGGTTTGCACCCATGACACTCTCAAAAGAGCTCCAGCACTAAGGCTGTGTCAGGGACTGCGCCTGATTTGTGTTCTTTCAACACATCTTTCAGGTTTGCACCCATAACACTCTCAAAAGAGCTCCAGCACTAAGGCTGTGTCAGGGACTGCGCCTGATTTGTGGTCTTTCAGGTCAGCATCCATAACACTCTGAAAAGAGCTCCAGCACTAAGGCTGTGTCAGGGACTGCGCCTGATTTGTGTTCTTTCAGGTTTGCACCCATAACACTCTCAAAAGAGCTCCAGCACTAAGGCTGTGTCAGGGACTGCGCCTGATTTGTGTTCTTTCAACACATCTTTCAGGTTTGCACCCATAACACTCTCAAAAGAGCTCCAGCACTAAGGCTGTGTCAGGGACTGCGCCTGATTTGTGTTCTTTCAGGTTTGCACCCATAACACACTCAAAAGAGCTCCAGCACTAAGGCTGTGTCAGGGACTGCGCCTGATTTGTGTTCTTTCAACATATCTTTCAGGTAGGCACCCGTAACACACTCTCAAAAGAGCTCCAGCACTAAGGCTGACGGGGCTTCCCCTGATTTATGTTATTTCAACATATCTTTCAGGTAGGCACCCGTAACACACTCTCAAAAGAGCTCCAGCACTAAGGCTGACGGGGCTTCCCCTGATTTATGTTATTTCAACATATCTTTCAGGTAGGCACCCGTAACACACTCTTAAAAGAGCTCCAGCACTAAGGCTGTGTCAGGGTCTGCGCCTGATTTGTGTTCTTTCAGGTCAGCATCCATAACACTCTTAAAAGAGCTCCAGCACTAAGGCTGTGTCAGGGACTGCGCCTGATTTGTGTTCTTCCAGGTCAGCATCCATAACACTCTCAAAAGAGCTCCAGCACTAAGGCTGTGTCAGGGACTGCGCCTGATTTGTGTTCTTTCAGGTTTGCACCCATAACACTCTCAAAAGAGCTCCAGCACTAAGGCTGTGTCAGGGACTGCGCCTGATTTGTGTTCTTTCAACACATCTTTCAGGTTTGCACCCATAACACTCTCAAAAGAGCTCCAGCACTAAGGCTGTGTCAGGGACTGCGCCTGATTTGTGTTCTTTCAGGTTTGCACCCATGACACTCTCAAAAGAGCTCCAGCACTAAGGCTGTGTCAGGGACTGCGCCTGATTTGTGTTCTTTCAACACATCTTTCAGGTTTGCACCCATAACACTCTCAAAAGAGCTCCAGCACTAAGGCTGTGTCAGGGACTGCGCCTGATTTGTGGTCTTTCAGGTCAGCATCCATAACACTCTGAAAAGAGCTCCAGCACTAAGGCTGTGTCAGGGACTGCGCCTGATTTGTGTTCTTTCAGGTTTGCACCCATAACACTCTCAAAAGAGCTCCAGCACTAAGGCTGTGTCAGGGACTGCGCCTGATTTGTGTTCTTTCAACACAACTTTCAGGTTTGCACCCATAACACTCTCAAAAGAGCTCCAGCACTAAGGCTGTGTCAGGGACTGCGCCTGATTTGTGTTCTTTCAGGTTTGCACCCATAACACACTCAAAAGAGCTCCAGCACTAAGGCTGTGTCAGGGACTGCGCCTGATTTGTGTTCTTTCAACATATCTTTCAGGTAGGCACCCGTAACACACTCTCAAAAGAGCTCCAGCACTAAGGCTGACGGGGCTTCCCCTGATTTGTGTTCTTTCAACACATCTTTCAGGTTTGCACCCATAACACTCTCAAAAGAGCTCCAGCACTAAGGCTGTGTCAGGGACTGCGCCTGATTTGTGGTCTTTCAGGTCAGCATCCATAACACTCTTAAAAGAGCTCCAGCACTAAGGCTGTGTTAGGGACTGCGCCTGATTTGTGTTCTTTCAGGTTTGCACCCATAACACTCTCAAAAGAGCTCCAGCACTAAGGCTGTGTCAGGGACTGCGCCTGATTTGTGTTCTTTCAACACATCTTTCAGGTTTGCACCCAAAACACTCTCAAAAGAGTTCCAGCACTAAGGCTGTGTCAGGGACTGCGCCTGATTTGTTTTCTTTCAGGTTTGCACCCATAACACTCTCAAAAGAGCTCCAGCACTAAGGCTGTGTCAGGGACTGCGCCTGATTTGTGTTCTTTCAGGTCAGCATCCATAACACTCTTAAAAGAGCTCCAGCACTAAGGCTGTGTCAGGGACTGCGCCTGATTTGTGTTCTTTCAGGTTTGCACCCATGACACTCTCAAAAGAGCTCCAGCACTAAGGCTGTGTCAGGGACTGCGCCTGATTTGTGTTCTTTCAACACATCTTTCAGGTTTGCACCCATAACACTCTCAAAAGAGCTCCAGCACTAAGGCTGTGTCAGGGACTGCGCCTGATTTGTGGTCTTTCAGGTCAGCATCCATAACACTCTGAAAAGAGCTCCAGCACTAAGGCTGTGTCAGGGACTGCGCCTGATTTGTGTTCTTTCAGGTTTGCACCCATAACACTCTCAAAAGAGCTCCAGCACTAAGGCTGTGTCAGGGACTGCGCCTGATTTGTGTTCTTTCAACACATCTTTCAGGTTTGCACCCATAACACTCTCAAAAGAGCTCCAGCACTAAGGCTGTGTCAGGGACTGCGCCTGATTTGTGTTCTTTCAGGTTTGCACCCATAACACACTCAAAAGAGCTCCAGCACTAAGGCTGTGTCAGGGACTGCGCCTGATTTGTGTTCTTTCAACATATCTTTCAGGTTGGCACCCGTAACACACTCTCAAAAGAGCTCCAGCACTAAGGCTGACGGGGCTTCCCCTGATTTATGTTATTTCAACATATCTTTCAGGTAGGCACCCGTAACACACTCTCAAAAGAGCTCCAGCACTAAGGCTGACGGGGCTTCCCCTGATTTATGTTATTTCAACATATCTTTCAGGTAGGCACCCGTAACACACTCTTAAAAGAGCTCCAGCACTAAGGCTGTGTCAGGGTCTGCGCCTGATTTGTGTTCTTTCAGGTCAGCATCCATAACACTCTTAAAAGAGCTCCAGCACTAAGGCTGTGTCAGGGACTGCGCCTGATTTGTGTTCTTCCAGGTCAGCATCCATAACACTCTCAAAAGAGCTCCAGCACTAAGGCTGTGTCAGGGACTGCGCCTGATTTGTGTTCTTTCAGGTTTGCACCCATAACACTCTCAAAAGAGCTCCAGCACTAAGGCTGTGTCAGGGACTGCGCCTGATTTGTGTTCTTTCAACACATCTTTCAGGTTTGCACCCATAACACTCTCAAAAGAGCTCCAGCACTAAGGCTGTGTCAGGGACTGCGCCTGATTTGTGTTCTTTCAGGTTTGCACCCATGACACTCTCAAAAGAGCTCCAGCACTAAGGCTGTGTCAGGGACTGCGCCTGATTTGTGTTCTTTCAACACATCTTTCAGGTTTGCACCCATAACACTCTCAAAAGAGCTCCAGCACTAAGGCTGTGTCAGGGACTGCGCCTGATTTGTGGTCTTTCAGGTCAGCATCCATAACACTCTGAAAAGAGCTCCAGCACTAAGGCTGTGTCAGGGACTGCGCCTGATTTGTGTTCTTTCAGGTTTGCACCCATAACACTCTCAAAAGAGCTCCAGCACTAAGGCTGTGTCAGGGACTGCGCCTGATTTGTGTTCTTTCAACACATCTTTCAGGTTTGCACCCATAACACTCTCAAAAGAGCTCCAGCACTAAGGCTGTGTCAGGGACTGCGCCTGATTTGTGTTCTTTCAGGTTTGCACCCATAACACACTCAAAAGAGCTCCAGCACTAAGGCTGTGTCAGGGACTGCGCCTGATTTGTGTTCTTTCAACATATCTTTCAGGTAGGCACCCGTAACACACTCTCAAAAGAGCTCCAGCACTAAGGCTGACGGGGCTTCCCCTGATTTATGTTATTTCAACATATCTTTCAGGTAGGCACCCGTAACACACTCTCAAAAGAGCTCCAGCACTAAGGCTGACGGGGCTTCCCCTGATTTATGTTATTTCAACATATCTTTCAGGTAGGCACCCGTAACACACTCTTAAAAGAGCTCCAGCACTAAGGCTGTGTCAGGGTCTGCGCCTGATTTGTGTTCTTTCAGGTCAGCATCCATAACACTCTTAAAAGAGCTCCAGCACTAAGGCTGTGTCAGGGACTGCGCCTGATTTGTGTTCTTCCAGGTCAGCACCCATAACACTCTCAAAAGAGCTCCAGCACTAAGGCTGTGTCAGGGACTGCGCCTGATTTGTGTTCTTTCAGGTCAGCATCCATAACACTCTTAAAAGAGCTCCAGCACTAAGGCTGTGTCAGGGACTGCGCCTGATTTGTGTTCTTTCAGGTTTGCACCCATAACACTCTTAAAAGAGCTCCAGCACTAAGGCTGTGTCAGGGACTGCGCCTGATTTGTGTTCTTTTAACACATCTTTCAGGTTTGCACCCATAACACTCTCAAAAGAGCTCCAGCACTAAGGATGTGTCAGGGACTGCGCCTGATTTCTGTTCTTTCAGGTCAGCATCCATAACACTCTTAAAAGAGCTCCAGCACTAAGGCTGTGTCAGGGGCTGCGCCAGATTTGTGTTCTTTCAGGTTTGCACCCATAACACTCTCAAAAGAGCTCCAGCACTAAGGCTGTGTCAGGGACTGCGCCTGATTTGTGGTCTTTCAGGTCAGCATCCATAACACTCTTAAAAGAGCTCCAGCACTAAGGCTGTGTCAGGGACTGCGCCTGATTTGTGTTCTTCCAGGTCAGCATCCATAACACTCTCAAAAGAGCTCCAGCACTAAGGCTGTGTCAGGGACTGCGCCTGATTTGTGTTCTTTTAACACATCTTTCAGGTTTGCACCCATAACACTCTCAAAAGAGCTCCAGCACTAAGGCTGTGTCAGGGACTGCGCCTGATTTGTGTTCTTTCAGGTTTGCACCCATAACACTCTTAAAAGAGCTCCAGCACTAAGGCTGTGTCAGGGACTGCGCCTGATTTGTGTTCTTTCAACACATCTTTCAGGTTTGCACCCATAACACTCTCAAAAGAGCTCCAGCACTAAGGCTGTGTCAGGGACTGCGCCTGATTTGTGGTCTTTCAGGTCAGCATCCATAACACTCTTAAAAGAGCTCCAGCACTAAGGCTGTGTTAGGGACTGCGCCTGATTTGTGTTCTTTCAGGTTTGCACCCATAACACTCTCAAAAGAGCTCCAGCACTAAGGCTGTGTCAGGGACTGCGCCTGATTTGTGTTCTTTCAACACATCTTTCAGGTTTGCACCCATAACACTCTCAAAAGAGTTCCAGCACTAAGGCTGTGTCAGGGACTGCGCCTGATTTGTTTTCTTTCAGGTTTGCACCCATAACACTCTCAAAAGAGCTCCAGCACTAAGGCTGTTTCAGGGACTGCGCCTGATTTGTGTTCTTTCAGGTCAGCATCCATAACACTCTTAAAAGAGCTCCAGCACTAAGGCTGTGTCAGGGACTGCGCCTGATTTGTGTTCTTTCAGGTTTGCACCCATGACACTCTCAAAAGAGCTCCAGCACTAAGGCTGTGTCAGGGACTGCGCCTGATTTGTGTTCTTTCAACACATCTTTCAGGTTTGCACCCATAACACTCTCAAAAGAGCTCCAGCACTAAGGCTGTGTCAGGGACTGCGCCTGATTTGTGGTCTTTCAGGTCAGCATCCATAACACTCTGAAAAGAGCTCCAGCACTAAGGCTGTGTCAGGGACTGCGCCTGATTTGTGTTCTTTCAGGTTTGCACCCATAACACTCTCAAAAGAGCTCCAGCACTAAGGCTGTGTCAGGGACTGCGCCTGATTTGTGTTCTTTCAACACATCTTTCAGGTTTGCACCCATAACACTCTCAAAAGAGCTCCAGCACTAAGGCTGTGTCAGGGACTGCGCCTGATTTGTGTTCTTTCAGGTTTGCACCCATAACACACTCAAAAGAGCTCCAGCACTAAGGCTGTGTCAGGGACTGCGCCTGATTTGTGTTCTTTCAACATATCTTTCAGGTAGGCACCCGTAACACACTCTCAAAAGAGCTCCAGCACTAAGGCTGACGGGGCTTCCCCTGATTTATGTTATTTCAACATATCTTTCAGGTAGGCACCCGTAACACACTCTCAAAAGAGCTCCAGCACTAAGGCTGACGGGGCTTCCCCTGATTTATGTTATTTCAACATATCTTTCAGGTAGGCACCCGTAACACACTCTTAAAAGAGCTCCAGCACTAAGGCTGTGTCAGGGTCTGCGCCTGATTTGTGTTCTTTCAGGTCAGCATCCATAACACTCTTAAAAGAGCTCCAGCACTAAGGCTGTGTCAGGGACTGCGCCTGATTTGTGTTCTTCCAGGTCAGCATCCATAACACTCTCAAAAGAGCTCCAGCACTAAGGCTGTGTCAGGGACTGCGCCTGATTTGTGTTCTTTTAACACATCTTTCAGGTTTGCACCCATAACACTCTCAAAAGAGCTCCAGCACTAAGGATGTGTCAGGGACTGCGCCTGATTTCTGTTCTTTCAGGTCAGCATCCATAACACTCTTAAAAGAGCTCCAGCACTAAGGCTGTGTCAGGGGCTGCGCCAGATTTGTGTTCTTTCAGGTTTGCACCCATAACACTCTCAAAAGAGCTCCAGCACTAAGGCTGTGTCAGGGACTGCGCCTGATTTGTGGTCTTTCAGGTCAGCATCCATAACACTCTTAAAAGAGCTCCAGCACTAAGGCTGTGTCAGGGACTGCGCCTGATTTGTGTTCTTTCAGGTTTGCACCCATAACACTCTCAAAAGAGCTCCAGCACTAAGGCTGTGTCAGGGACTGCGCCTGATTTGTGTTCTTTCAACACATCTTTCAGGTTTGCACCCATAACACTCTCAAAAGAGCTCCAGCACTAAGACTGTGTCAGGGACTGCGCCTGATTTGTGGTCTTTCAGGTCAGCATCCATAACACTCTTAAAAGAGCTCCAGCACTAAGGCTGTGTCAGGGTCTGCGCCTGATTTGTGTTCTTTCAGGTCAGCATCCATAACACTCTTAAAAGAGCTCCAGCACTAAGGCTGTGTCAGGGTCTGCGCCTGATTTGTGTTCTTTCAGGTCAGCATCCATAACACTCTCAAAAGAGCTCCAGCACTAAGGCTGTGTCAGGGACTGCGCCTGATTTGTGTTCTTCCAGGTCAGCATCCATAACACTCTCAAAAGAGCTCCAGCACTAAGGCTGTGTCAGGGACTGCGCCTGATTTGTGTTCTTTTAACACATCTTTCAGGTTTGCACCCATAACACTCTCAAAAGAGCTCCAGCACTAAGGATGTGTCAGGGACTGCGCCTGATTTCTGTTCTTTCAGGTCAGCATCCATAACACTCTTAAAAGAGCTCCAGCACTAAGGCTGTGTCAGGGGCTGCGCCAGATTTGTGTTCTTTCAGGTTTGCACCCATAACACTCTCAAAAGAGCTCCAGCACTAAGGCTGTGTCAGGGACTGCGCCTGATTTGTGGTCTTTCAGGTCAGCATCCATAACACTCTTAAAAGAGCTCCAGCACTAAGGCTGTGTCAGGGACTGCGCCTGATTTGTGTTCTTTCAGGTTTGCACCCATAACACTCTCAAAAGAGCTCCAGCACTAAGGCTGTGTCAGGGACTGCGCCTGATTTGTGTTCTTTCAACACATCTTTCAGGTTTGCACCCATAACACTCTCAAAAGAGCTCCAGCACTAAGGCTGTGTCAGGGACTGCGCCTGATTTGTGGTCTTTCAGGTCAGCATCCATAACACTCTTAAAAGAGCTCCAGCACTAAGGCTGTGTCAGGGTCTGCGCCTGATTTGTGTTCTTTCAGGTCAGCATCCATAACACTCTTAAAAGAGCTCCAGCACTAAGGCTGTGTCAGGGTCTGCGCCTGATTTGTGTTCTTTCAGGTCAGCATCCATAACACTCTTAAAAGAGCTCCAGCACTAAGGCTGTGTCAGGGACTGCGCCTGATTTGTGTTCTTTCAGGTCAGCATCCATAACACTCTCAAAAGAGCTCCAGCACTAAGGCTGTGTCAGGGACTGCGCCTGATTTGTGGTCTTTCAGGTCAGCATCCATAACACTCTTAAAAGAGCTCCAGCACTAAGGCTGTCTCAGGGACTGCGCCTGATTTGTGTTCTTTCAGGTCAGCATCCATAACACTCTCAAAAGAGCTCCAGCACTAAGGCTGTGTCAGGGACAGCGCCTGATTTGTGGTCTTTCAGGTCAGCATCCATAACACTCTTAAAAGAGCTCCAGCACTAAGGCTGTGTCAGGGACTTCGCCTGATTTGTGTTCTTTCAGGTTTGCACCCATAACACTCTCAAAAGAGCTCCAGCACTAAGGCTGTGTCAGGGACTGCGCCTGATTTGTGTTCTTTCAACACATCTTTCAGGTTTGCACCCATAACACTCTCAAAAGAGCTCCAGCACTAAGGCTGTGTCAGGGACTGCGCCTGATTTGTGTTCTTTCAGGTTTGCACCCATAACACTCTCAAAAGAGCTCCAGCACTAAGGCTGTGTCAGGGTCTGCGCCTGATTTGTGTTCTTTCAGGTTTGCACCCATAACACTCTCAAAAGAGCTCCAGCACTAAGGCTGTGTCAGGGACTGCGCCTGATTTGTGTTCTTTCAGGTTTGCACCCATAACACTCTTAAAAGAGCTCCAGCACTAAGGCTGTGTCAGGGTCTGCGCCTGATTTGTGTTCTTTCAGGTCAGCATCCATAACACTCTCAAAAGAGCTCCAGCACTAAGGCTGTGTCAGGGACTGCGCCTGATTTGTGGTCTTTCAGGTCAGCATCCATAACACTCTCAAAAGAGCTCCAGCACTAAGGCTGTGTCAGGGACTGCGCCTGATTTGTGTTCTTTCAGGTTTGCACCCATAACACTCTCAAAAGAGCTCCAGCACTAAGGCTGTGTCAGGGACTGCGCCTGATTTGTGTTCTTTCAGGTTTGCACCCATAACACTCTTAAAAGAGCTCCAGCACTAAGGCTGTGTCAGGGACTGCGCCTGATTTGTGTTCTTTCAACACATCTTTCAGGTTTGCACCCATAACACTCTCAAAAGAGCTCCAGCACTAAGGCTGTGTCAGGGACTGCGCCTGATTTGTGGTCTTTCAGGTCAGCATCCATAACACTCTTTAAAGAGCTCCAGCACTAAGGCTGTGTTAGGGACTGCGCCTGATTTGTGTTCTTTCAGGTTTGCACCCATAACACTCTCAAAAGAGCTCCAGCACTAAGGCTGTGTCAGGGACTGCGCCTGATTTGTTTTCTTTCAGGTTTGCACCCATAACACTCTCAAAAGAGCTCCAGCACTAAGGCTGTGTCAGGGACTGCGCCTGATTTGTGTTCTTTCAGGTCAGCATCCATAACACTCTTAAAAGAGCTCCAGCACTAAGGCTGTGTCAGGGACTGCGCCTGATTTGTGTTCTTTCAGGTTTGCACCCATGACACTCTCAAAAGAGCTCCAGCACTAAGGCTGTGTCAGGGACTGCGCCTGATTTGTGTTCTTTCAACACATCTTTCAGGTTTGCACCCATAACACTCTCAAAAGAGCTCCAGCACTAAGGCTGTGTCAGGGACTGCGCCTGATTTGTGGTCTTTCAGGTCAGCACCCATAACACTCTGAAAAGAGCTCCAGCACTAAGGCTGTGTCAGGGACTGCGCCTGATTTGTGTTCTTTCAGGTTTGCACCCATAACACTCTCAAAAGAGCTCCAGCACTAAGGCTGTGTCAGGGACTGCGCCTGATTTGTGTTCTTTCAACACATCTTTCAGGTTTGCACCCATAACACTCTCAAAAGAGCTCCAGCACTAAGGCTGTGTCAGGGACTGCGCCTGATTTGTGTTCTTTCAGGTTTGCACCCATAACACACTCAAAAGAGCTCCAGCACTAAGGCTGTGTCAGGGACTGCGCCTGATTTGTGTTCTTTCAACACATCTTTCAGGTTTGCACCCATAACACTCTCAAAAGAGCTCCAGCACTAAGGCTGTGTCTGGGACTGCGCCTGATTTGTTTTCTTTCAGGTTTGCACCCATAACACTCTCAAAAGAGCTCCAGCACTAAGGCTGTGTCAGGGACTGCGCCTGATTTGTGTTCTTTCAACACATCTTTCAGGTTTGCACCCATAACACTCTCAAAAGAGCTCCAGCACTAAGGCTGTGTCAGGGACTGCGCCTGATTTGTGGTCTTTCAGGTCAGCATCCATAACACTCTTAAAAGAGCTCCAGCATTAAGGCTGTGTCAGGGTCTGCGCCTGATTTGTGTTCTTTCAGGTCAGCATCCATAACACTCTTAAAAGAGCTCCAGCACTAAGGCTGTGTCAATGACTGCGCCTGATTTGTGTTCTTTCAACACATCTTTCAGGTTTGCACCCATAACACTCTCAAAAGAGCTCCAGCACTAAGGCTGTGTCAGGGACTGCGCCTGATTTGTGTTCTTTCGACACATCTTTCAGGTTTGCACCCATAACACTCTCAAAAGAGCTCCAGCACTAAGGCTGTGTCAGGGACTGCGCCTGATTTGTTTTCTTTCAGGTTTGCACCCATAACACTCTCAAAAGAGCTCCAGCACTAAGGCTGTGTCAGGGACTGCGCCTGATTTGTGTTCTTTCAACACATCTTTCAGGTTTGCACCCATAACACTCTCAAAAGAGCTCCAGCACTAAGGCTGTGTCAGGGACTGCGCCTGATTTGTGGTCTTTCAGGTCAGCATCCATAACACTCTTAAAAGAGCTCCAGCACTAAGGCTGTGTCAGGGTCTGCGCCTGATTTGTGTTCTTTCAGGTCAGCATCCATAACACTCTTAAAAGAGCTCCAGCACTAAGGCTGTGTCAGGGACTGCGCCTGATTTGTGTTCTTTCAGGTCAGCATCCATAACACTCTTAAAAGAGCTCCAGCACTAAGGCTGTGTCAGGGACTGCGCCTGATTTGTGTTCTTTCAGGTTTGCACCCATGACACTCTCAAAAGAGCTCCAGCATGCGCCTGATTTGTGTTCTTTCAACACATCTTTCAGGTTTGCACCCATAACACTCTCAAAAGAGCTCCAGCACTAAGGCTGTGTCAGGGACTGCGCCTGATTTGTGGTCTTTCAGGTCAGCATCCATAACACTCTGAAAAGAGCTCCAGCACTAAGGCTGTGTCAGGGACTGCGCCTGATTTGTGTTCTTTCAGGTTTGCACCCATAACACTCTCAAAAGTGCTCCAGCACTAAGGCTGTGTCAGGGACTGCGCCTGATTTGTGTTCTTTCAACACATCTTTCAGGTTTGCACCCATAACACTCTCAAAAGAGCTCCAGCACTAAGGCTGTGTCAGGGACTGCGCCTGATTTGTGTTCTTTCAGGTTTGCACCCATAACACACTCAAAAGAGCTCCAGCACTAAGGCTGTGTCAGGGACTGCGCCTGATTTGTGTTCTTTCAACACATCTTTCAGGTTTGCACCCATAACACTCTCAAAAGAGCTCCAGCACTAAGGCTGTGTCAGGGACTGCGCCTGATTTGTTTTCTTTCAGGTTTGCACCCATAACACTCTCAAAAGAGCTCCAGCACTAAGGCTGTGTCAGGGACTGCGCCTGATTTGTGTTCTTTCAACACATCTTTCAGGTTTGCACCCATAACACTCTCAAAAGAGCTCCAGCACTAAGGCTGTGTCAGGGACTGCGCCTGATTTGTGGTCTTTCAGGTCAGCATCCATAACACTCTTAAAAGAGCTCCAGCACTAAGGCTGTGTCAGGGTCTGCGCCTGATTTGTGTTCTTTCAGGTCAGCATCCATAACACTCTTAAAAGAGCTCCAGCACTAAGGCTGTGTCAGGGTCTGCGCCTGATTTGTGTTCTTTCAGGTTTGCACCCATAACACTCTCAAAAGAGCTCCAGCACTAAGGCTGTGTCAGGGTCTGCGCCTGATTTGTGTTCTTTCAGGTTTGCACCCATAACACTCTCAAAAGAGCTCCAGCACTAAGGCTGTGTCAGGGACTGCGCCTGATTTGTGTTCTTTCAGGTTTGCACCCATAACACTCTTAAAAGAGCTCCAGCACTAAGGCTGTGTCAGGGACTGCGCCTGATTTGTGTTCTTTCAACACATCTTTCAGGTTTGCACCCATAACACTCTCAAAAGAGCTCCAGCACTAAGGCTGTGTCAGGGTCTGCGCCTGATTTGTGTTCTTTCAGGTTTGCACCCATAACACTCTCAAAAGAGCTCCAGCACTAAGGCTGTGTCAGGGACTGCGCCTGATTTGTGTTCTTTCAGGTTTGCACCCATAACACTCTTAAAAGAGCTCCAGCACTAAGGCTGTGTCAGGGTCTGCGCCTGATTTGTGTTCTTTCAGGTCAGCATCCATAACACTCTCAAAAGAGCTCCAGCACTAAGGCTGTGTCAGGGACTGCGCCTGATTTGTGGTCTTTCAGGTCAGCACCCATAACACTCTCAAAAGAGCTCCAGCACTAAGGCTGTGTCAGGGACTGCGCCTGATTTGTGTTCTTTCAGGTTTGCACCCATAACACTCTCAAAAGAGCTCCAGCACTAAGGCTGTGTCAGGGACTGCGCCTGATTTGTGTTCTTTCAGGTTTGCACCCATAACACTCTTAAAAGAGCTCCAGCACTAAGGCTGTGTCAGGGACTGCGCCTGATTTGTGTTCTTTCAACACATCTTTCAGGTTTGCACCCATAACACTCTCAAAAGAGCTCCAGCACTAAGGCTGTGTCAGGGACTGCGCCTGATTTGTGGTCTTTCAGGTCAGCATCCATAACACTCTTTTAAGAGCTCCAGCACTAAGGCTGTGTCAGGGACTGCGCCTGATTTGTGTTCTTTCAGGTTTGCACCCATAACACTCTCAAAAGAGCTCCAGCACTAAGGCTGTGTCAGGGACTGCGCCTGATTTGTGTTGTTTCAACACATCTTTCAGGTTTGCACCCATAACACTCTCAAAAGAGCTCCAGCACTAAGGCTGTGTCAGGGACTGCGCCTGATTTGTTTTCTTTCAGGTTTGCACCCATAACACTCTCAAAAGAGCTCCAGCACTAAGGCTGTGTCAGGGACTGCGCCTGATTTGTGTTCTTTCAGGTCAGCATCCATAACACTCTTAAAAGAGCTCCAGCACTAAGGCTGTGTCAGGGACTGCGCCTGATATGTGTTCTTTCAGGTTTGCACCCATGACACTCTCAAAAGAGCTCCAGCACTAAGGCTGTGTCAGGGACTGCGCCTGATTTGTGTTCTTTCAACACATCTTTCAGGTTTGCACCCATAACACTCTCAAAAGAGCTCCAGCACTAAGGCTGTGTCAGGGACTGCGCCTGATTTGTGGTCTTTCAGGTCAGCATCCATAACACTCTGAAAAGAGCTCCAGCACTAAGGCTGTGTCAGGGACTGCGCCTGATTTGTGTTCTTTCAGGTTTGCACCCATAACACTCTCAAAAGAGCTCCAGCACTAAGGCTGTGTCAGGGACTGCGCCTGATTTGTGTTCTTTCAACACATCTTTCAGGTTTGCACCCATAACACTCTCAAAAGAGCTCCAGCACTAAGGCTGTGTCAGGGACTGCGCCTGATTTGTTTTCTTTCAGGTTTGCACCCATAACACTCTCAAAAGAGCTCCAGCACTAAGGCTGTGTCAGGGACTGCGCCTGATTTGTGTTCTTTCAGGTCAGCATCCATAACACTCTTAAAAGAGCTCCAGCACTAAGGCTGTGTCAGGGACTGCGCCTGATTTGTGTTCTTTCAGGTTTGCACCCATAACACTCTTAAAAGAGCTCCAGCACTAAGGCTGTGTCAGGGACTGCGCCTGATTTGTGTTCTTTCAACACATCTTTCAGGTTTGCACCCATAACACTCTCAAAAGAGCTCCAGCACTAAGGCTGTGTCAGGGACTGCGCCTGATTTGTGGTCTTTCAGGTCAGCATCCATAACACTCTTTAAAGAGCTCCAGCACTAAGGCTGTGTTAGGGACTGCGCCTGATTTGTGTTCTTTCAGGTTTGCACCCATAACACTCTCAAAAGAGCTCCAGCACTAAGGCTGTGTCAGGGACTGCGCCTGATTTGTGTTGTTTCAACACATCTTTCAGGTTTGCACCCATAACACTCTCAAAAGAGCTCCAGCACTAAGGCTGTGTCAGGGACTGCGCCTGATTTGTTTTCTTTCAGGTTTGCACCCATAACACTCTCAAAAGAGCTCCAGCACTAAGGCTGTGTCAGGGACTGCGCCTGATTTGTGTTCTTTCAGGTCAGCATCCATAACACTCTTAAAAGAGCTCCAGCACTAAGGCTGTGTCAGGGACTGCGCCTGATTTGTGTTCTTTCAGGTTTGCACCCATGACACTCTCAAAAGAGCTCCAGCACTAAGGCTGTGTCAGGGTCTGCGCCTGATTTGTGTTCTTTCAGGTCAGCATCCATAACACTCTTAAAAGAGCTCCAGCACTAAGGCTGTGTCAGGGACTGCGCCTGATTTGTGTTCTTTCAGGTCAGCATCCATAACACTCTTAAAAGAGCTCCAGCACTAAGGCTGTGTCAGGGACTGCGCCTGATTTGTGTTCTTTCAGGTTTGCACCCATGACACTCTCAAAAGAGCTCCAGCATGCGCCTGATTTGTGTTCTTTCAACACATCTTTCAGGTTTGCACCCATAACACTCTCAAAAGAGCTCCAGCACTAAGGCTGTGTCAGGGACTGCGCCTGATTTGTGGTCTTTCAGGTCAGCATCCATAACACTCTGAAAAGAGCTCCAGCACTAAGGCTGTGTCAGGGACTGCGCCTGATTTGTGTTCTTTCAGGTTTGCACCCATAACACTCTCAAAAGTGCTCCAGCACTAAGGCTGTGTCAGGGACTGCGCCTGATTTGTGTTCTTTCAACACATCTTTCAGGTTTGCACCCATAACACTCTCAAAAGAGCTCCAGCACTAAGGCTGTGTCAGGGACTGCGCCTGATTTGTGTTCTTTCAGGTTTGCACCCATAACACACTCAAAAGAGCTCCAGCACTAAGGCTGTGTCAGGGACTGCGCCTGATTTGTGTTCTTTCAACACATCTTTCAGGTTTGCACCCATAACACTCTCAAAAGAGCTCCAGCACTAAGGCTGTGTCAGGGACTGCGCCTGATTTGTTTTCTTTCAGGTTTGCACCCATAACACTCTCAAAAGAGCTCCAGCACTAAGGCTGTGTCAGGGACTGCGCCTGATTTGTGTTCTTTCAACACATCTTTCAGGTTTGCACCCATAACACTCTCAAAAGAGCTCCAGCACTAAGGCTGTGTCAGGGACTGCGCCTGATTTGTGGTCTTTCAGGTCAGCATCCATAACACTCTTAAAAGAGCTCCAGCACTAAGGCTGTGTCAGGGTCTGCGCCTGATTTGTGTTCTTTCAGGTCAGCATCCATAACACTCTTAAAAGAGCTCCAGCACTAAGGCTGTGTCAGGGTCTGCGCCTGATTTGTGTTCTTTCAGGTTTGCACCCATAACACTCTCAAAAGAGCTCCAGCACTAAGGCTGTGTCAGGGTCTGCGCCTGATTTGTGTTCTTTCAGGTTTGCACCCATAACACTCTCAAAAGAGCTCCAGCACTAAGGCTGTGTCAGGGACTGCGCCTGATTTGTGTTCTTTCAGGTTTGCACCCATAACACTCTTAAAAGAGCTCCAGCACTAAGGCTGTGTCAGGGACTGCGCCTGATTTGTGTTCTTTCAACACATCTTTCAGGTTTGCACCCATAACACTCTCAAAAGAGCTCCAGCACTAAGGCTGTGTCAGGGTCTGCGCCTGATTTGTGTTCTTTCAGGTTTGCACCCATAACACTCTCAAAAGAGCTCCAGCACTAAGGCTGTGTCAGGGACTGCGCCTGATTTGTGTTCTTTCAGGTTTGCACCCATAACACTCTTAAAAGAGCTCCAGCACTAAGGCTGTGTCAGGGTCTGCGCCTGATTTGTGTTCTTTCAGGTCAGCATCCATAACACTCTCAAAAGAGCTCCAGCACTAAGGCTGTGTCAGGGACTGCGCCTGATTTGTGGTCTTTCAGGTCAGCATCCATAACACTCTCAAAAGAGCTCCAGCACTAAGGCTGTGTCAGGGACTGCGCCTGATTTGTGTTCTTTCAGGTTTGCACCCATAACACTCTCAAAAGAGCTCCAGCACTAAGGCTGTGTCAGGGACTGCGCCTGATTTGTGTTCTTTCAGGTTTGCACCCATAACACTCTCAAAAGAGCTCCAGCACTAAGGCTGTGTCAGGGACTGCGCCTGATTTGTGTTCTTTCAGGTTTGCACCCATAACACTCTTAAAAGAGCTCCAGCACTAAGGCTGTGTCAGGGACTGCGCCTGATTTGTGTTCTTTCAACACATCTTTCAGGTTTGCACCCATAACACTCTCAAAAGAGCTCCAGCACTAAGGCTGTGTCAGGGACTGCGCCTGATTTGTGGTCTTTCAGGTCAGCATCCATAACACTCTTTAAAGAGCTCCAGCACTAAGGCTGTGTTAGGGACTGCGCCTGATTTGTGTTCTTTCAGGTTTGCACCCATAACACTCTCAAAAGAGCTCCAGCACTAAGGCTGTGTCAGGGACTGCGCCTGATTTGTGTTGTTTCAACACATCTTTCAGGTTTGCACCCATAACACTCTCAAAAGAGCTCCAGCACTAAGGCTGTGTCAGGGACTGCGCCTGATTTGTGTTCTTTCAGGTCAGCATCCATAACACTCTTAAAAGAGCTCCAGCACTAAGGCTGTGTCAGGGACTGCGCCTGATATGTGTTCTTTCAGGTTTGCACCCATGACACTCTCAAAAGAGCTCCAGCACTAAGGCTGTGTCAGGGACTGCGCCTGATTTGTGTTCTTTCAACACATCTTTCAGGTTTGCACCCATAACACTCTCAAAAGAGCTCCAGCACTAAGGCTGTGTCAGGGACTGCGCCTGATTTGTGGTCTTTCAGGTCAGCATCCATAACACTCTGAAAAGAGCTCCAGCACTAAGGCTGTGTCAGGGACTGCGCCTGATTTGTGTTCTTTCAGGTTTGCACCCATAACACTCTCAAAAGAGCTCCAGCACTAAGGCTGTGTCAGGGACTGCGCCTGATTTGTGTTCTTTCAACACATCTTTCAGGTTTGCACCCATAACACTCTCAAAAGAGCTCCAGCACTAAGGCTGTGTCAGGGACTGCGCCTGATTTGTTTTCTTTCAGGTTTGCACCCATAACACTCTCAAAAGAGCTCCAGCACTAAGGCTGTGTCAGGGACTGCGCCTGATTTGTGTTCTTTCAGGTCAGCATCCATAACACTCTTAAAAGAGCTCCAGCACTAAGGCTGTGTCAGGGACTGCGCCTGATTTGTGTTCTTTCAGGTTTGCACCCATAACACTCTTAAAAGAGCTCCAGCACTAAGGCTGTGTCAGGGACTGCGCCTGATTTGTGTTCTTTCAACACATCTTTCAGGTTTGCACCCATAACACTCTCAAAAGAGCTCCAGCACTAAGGCTGTGTCAGGGACTGCGCCTGATTTGTGGTCTTTCAGGTCAGCATCCATAACACTCTTAAAAGAGCTCCAGCACTAAGGCTGTGTCAGGGACTGCGCCTGATTTGTGTTCTTTCAGGTTTGCACCCATAACACTCTCAAAAGAGCTCCAGCACTAAGGCTGTGTCAGGGACTGCGCCTGATTTGTGTTCTTTCAACACATCTTTCAGGTTTGCACCCATAACACTCTCAAAAGAGCTCCAGCACTAAGGCTGTGTCAGGGACTGCGCCTGATTTGTGGTCTTTCAGGTCAGCATCCATAACACTCTTAAAAGAGCTCCAGCACTAAGGCTGTGTCAGGGTCTGCGCCTGATTTGTGTTCTTTCAGGTCAGCATCCATAACACTCTTAAAAGAGCTCCAGCAATAAGGCTGTGTCAGGGTCTGCGCCTGATTTGTGTTCTTTCAGGTCAGCATCCATAACACTCTTAAAAGAGCTCCAGCACTAAGGCTGTGTCAGGGACTGCGCCTGATTTGTGTTCTTTCAGGTCAGCATCCATAACACTCTCAAAAGAGCTCCAGCACTAAGGCTGTGTCAGGGACTGCGCCTGATTTGTGGTCTTTCAGGTCAGCATCCATAACACTCTTAAAAGAGCTCCAGCACTAAGGCTGTCTCAGGGACTGCGCCTGATTTGTGTTCTTTCAGGTCAGCATCCATAACACTCTCAAAAGAGCTCCAGCACTAAGGCTGTGTCAGGGACAGCGCCTGATTTGTGGTCTTTCAGGTCAGCATCCATAACACTCTTAAAAGAGCTCCAGCACTAAGGCTGTGTCAGGGACTTCGCCTGATTTGTGTTCTTTCAGGTTTGCACCCATAACACTCTCAAAAGAGCTCCAGCACTAAGGCTGTGTCAGGGACTGCGCCTGATTTGTGTTCTTTCAACACATCTTTCAGGTTTGCACCCATAACACTCTCAAAAGAGCTCCAGCACTAAGGCTGTGTCAGGGACTGCGCCTGATTTGTGTTCTTTCAGGTTTGCACCCATAACACTCTCAAAAGAGCTCCAGCACTAAGGCTGTGTCAGGGTCTGCGCCTGATTTGTGTTCTTTCAGGTTTGCACCCATAACACTCTCAAAAGAGCTCCAGCACTAAGGCTGTGTCAGGGACTGCGCCTGATTTGTGTTCTTTCAGGTTTGCACCCATAACACTCTTAAAAGAGCTCCAGCACTAAGGCTGTGTCAGGGTCTGCGCCTGATTTGTGTTCTTTCAGGTCAGCATCCATAACACTCTCAAAAGAGCTCCAGCACTAAGGCTGTGTCAGGGACTGCGCCTGATTTGTGGTCTTTCAGGTCAGCATCCATAACACTCTCAAAAGAGCTCCAGCACTAAGGCTGTGTCAGGGACTGCGCCTGATTTGTGTTCTTTCAGGTTTGCACCCATAACACTCTCAAAAGAGCTCCAGCACTAAGGCTGTGTCAGGGACTGCGCCTGATTTGTGTTCTTTCAGGTTTGCACCCATAACACTCTTAAAAGAGCTCCAGCACTAAGGCTGTGTCAGGGACTGCGCCTGATTTGTGTTCTTTCAACACATCTTTCAGGTTTGCACCCATAACACTCTCAAAAGAGCTCCAGCACTAAGGCTGTGTCAGGGACTGCGCCTGATTTGTGGTCTTTCAGGTCAGCATCCATAACACTCTTTTAAGAGCTCCAGCACTAAGGCTGTGTTAGGGACTGCGCCTGATTTGTGTTCTTTCAGGTTTGCACCCATAACACTCTCAAAAGAGCTCCAGCACTAAGGCTGTGTCAGGGACTGCGCCTGATTTGTGTTGTTTCAACACATCTTTCAGGTTTGCACCCATAACACTCTCAAAAGAGCTCCAGCACTAAGGCTGTGTCAGGGACTGCGCCTGATTTGTTTTCTTTCAGGTTTGCACCCATAACACTCTCAAAAGAGCTCCAGCACTAAGGCTGTGTCAGGGACTGCGCCTGATTTGTGTTCTTTCAGGTCAGCATCCATAACACTCTTAAAAGAGCTCCAGCACTAAGGCTGTGTCAGGGACTGCGCCTGATTTGTGTTCTTTCAGGTTTGCACCCATGACACTCTCAAAAGAGCTCCAGCACTAAGGCTGTGTCAGGGACTGCGCCTGATTTGTGTTCTTTCAACACATCTTTCAGGTTTGCACCCATAACACTCTCAAAAGAGCTCCAGCACTAAGGCTGTGTCAGGGACTGCGCCTGATTTGTGGTCTTTCAGGTCAGCATCCATAACACTCTGAAAAGAGCTCCAGCACTAAGGCTGTGTCAGGGACTGCGCCTGATTTGTGTTCTTTCAGGTTTGCACCCATAACACTCTCAAAAGAGCTCCAGCACTAAGGCTGTGTCAGGGACTGCGCCTGATTTGTGTTCTTTCAACACATCTTTCAGGTTTGCACCCATAACACTCTCAAAAGAGCTCCAGCACTAAGGCTGTGTCAGGGACTGCGCCTGATTTGTGTTCTTTCAGGTTTGCACCCATAACACACTCAAAAGAGCTCCAGCACTAAGGCTGTGTCAGGGACTGCGCCTGATTTGTGTTCTTTCAACACATCTTTCAGGTTTGCACCCATAACACTCTCAAAAGAGCTCCAGCACTAAGGCTGTGTCTGGGACTGCGCCTGATTTGTTTTCTTTCAGGTTTGCACCCATAACACTCTCAAAAGAGCTCCAGCACTAAGGCTGTGTCAGGGACTGCGCCTGATTTGTGTTCTTTCAACACATCTTTCAGGTTTGCACCCATAACACTCTCAAAAGAGCTCCAGCACTAAGGATGTGTCAGGGACTGCGCCTGATTTCTGTTCTTTCAGGTCAGCATCCATAACACTCTTAAAAGAGCTCCAGCACTAAGGCTGTGTCAGGGGCTGCGCCAGATTTGTGTTCTTTCAGGTTTGCACCCATAACACTCTCAAAAGAGCTCCAGCACTAAGGCTGTGTCAGGGACTGCGCCTGATTTGTGGTCTTTCAGGTCAGCATCCATAACACTCTTAAAAGAGCTCCAGCACTAAGGCTGTGTCAGGGACTGCGCCTGATTTGTGTTCTTTCAGGTTTGCACCCATAACACTCTCAAAAGAGCTCCAGCACTAAGGCTGTGTCAGGGACTGCGCCTGATTTGTGTTCTTTCAACACATCTTTCAGGTTTGCACCCATAACACTCTCAAAAGAGCTCCAGCACTAAGGCTGTGTCAGGGACTGCGCCTGATTTGTGGTCTTTCAGGTCAGCATCCATAACACTCTTAAAAGAGCTCCAGCACTAAGGCTGTGTCAGGGTCTGCGCCTGATTTGTGTTCTTTCAGGTCAGCATCCATAACACTCTTAAAAGAGCTCCAGCAATAAGGCTGTGTCAGGGTCTGCGCCTGATTTGTGTTCTTTCAGGTCAGCATCCATAACACTCTTAAAAGAGCTCCAGCACTAAGGCTGTGTCAGGGACTGCGCCTGATTTGTGTTCTTTCAGGTCAGCATCCATAACACTCTCAAAAGAGCTCCAGCACTAAGGCTGTGTCAGGGACAGCGCCTGATTTGTGGTCTTTCAGGTCAGCATCCATAACACTCTTAAAAGAGCTCCAGCACTAAGGCTGTGTCAGGGACTTCGCCTGATTTGTGTTCTTTCAGGTTTGCACCCATAACACTCTCAAAAGAGCTCCAGCACTAAGGCTGTGTCAGGGACTGCGCCTGATTTGTGTTCTTTCAACACATCTTTCAGGTTTGCACCCATAACACTCTCAAAAGAGCTCCAGCACTAAGGCTGTGTCAGGGACTGCGCCTGATTTGTGTTCTTTCAGGTTTGCACCCATAACACTCTCAAAAGAGCTCCAGCACTAAGGCTGTGTCAGGGTCTGCGCCTGATTTGTGTTCTTTCAGGTTTGCACCCATAACACTCTCAAAAGAGCTCCAGCACTAAGGCTGTGTCAGGGACTGCGCCTGATTTGTGTTCTTTCAGGTTTGCACCCATAACACTCTTAAAAGAGCTCCAGCACTAAGGCTGTGTCAGGGTCTGCGCCTGATTTGTGTTCTTTCAGGTCAGCATCCATAACACTCTCAAAAGAGCTCCAGCACTAAGGCTGTGTCAGGGACTGCGCCTGATTTGTGGTCTTTCAGGTCAGCATCCATAACACTCTCAAAAGAGCTCCAGCACTAAGGCTGTGTCAGGGACTGCGCCTGATTTGTGTTCTTTCAGGTTTGCACCCATAACACTCTCAAAAGAGCTCCAGCACTAAGGCTGTGTCAGGGACTGCGCCTGATTTGTGTTCTTTCAGGTTTGCACCCATAACACTCTTAAAAGAGCTCCAGCACTAAGGCTGTGTCAGGGACTGCGCCTGATTTGTGTTCTTTCAACACATCTTTCAGGTTTGCACCCATAACACTCTCAAAAGAGCTCCAGCACTAAGGCTGTGTCAGGGACTGCGCCTGATTTGTGGTCTTTCAGGTCAGCATCCATAACACTCTTTTAAGAGCTCCAGCACTAAGGCTGTGTTAGGGACTGCGCCTGATTTGTGTTCTTTCAGGTTTGCACCCATAACACTCTCAAAAGAGCTCCAGCACTAAGGCTGTGTCAGGGACTGCGCCTGATTTGTGTTGTTTCAACACATCTTTCAGGTTTGCACCCATAACACTCTCAAAAGAGCTCCAGCACTAAGGCTGTGTCAGGGACTGCGCCTGATTTGTTTTCTTTCAGGTTTGCACCCATAACACTCTCAAAAGAGCTCCAGCACTAAGGCTGTGTCAGGGACTGCGCCTGATTTGTGTTCTTTCAGGTCAGCATCCATAACACTCTTAAAAGAGCTCCAGCACTAAGGCTGTGTCAGGGACTGCGCCTGATTTGTGTTCTTTCAGGTTTGCACCCATGACACTCTCAAAAGAGCTCCAGCACTAAGGCTGTGTCAGGGACTGCGCCTGATTTGTGTTCTTTCAACACATCTTTCAGGTTTGCACCCATAACACTCTCAAAAGAGCTCCAGCACTAAGGCTGTGTCAGGGACTGCGCCTGATTTGTGGTCTTTCAGGTCAGCATCCATAACACTCTGAAAAGAGCTCCAGCACTAAGGCTGTGTCAGGGACTGCGCCTGATTTGTGTTCTTTCAGGTTTGCACCCATAACACTCTCAAAAGAGCTCCAGCACTAAGGCTGTGTCAGGGACTGCGCCTGATTTGTGTTCTTTCAACACATCTTTCAGGTTTGCACCCATAACACTCTCAAAAGAGCTCCAGCACTAAGGCTGTGTCAGGGACTGCGCCTGATTTGTGTTCTTTCAGGTTTGCACCCATAACACACTCAAAAGAGCTCCAGCACTAAGGCTGTGTCAGGGACTGCGCCTGATTTGTGTTCTTTCAACACATCTTTCAGGTTTGCACCCATAACACTCTCAAAAGAGCTCCAGCACTAAGGCTGTGTCTGGGACTGCGCCTGATTTGTTTTCTTTCAGGTTTGCACCCATAACACTCTCAAAAGAGCTCCAGCACTAAGGCTGTGTCAGGGACTGCGCCTGATTTGTGTTCTTTCAACACATCTTTCAGGTTTGCACCCATAACACTCTCAAAAGAGCTCCAGCACTAAGGCTGTGTCAGGGACTGCGCCTGATTTGTGGTCTTTCAGGTCAGCATCCATAACACTCTTAAAAGAGCTCCAGCATTAAGGCTGTGTCAGGGTCTGCGCCTGATTTGTGTTCTTTCAGGTCAGCATCCATAACACTCTTAAAAGAGCTCCAGCACTAAGGCTGTGTCAATGACTGCGCCTGATTTGTGTTCTTTCAACACATCTTTCAGGTTTGCACCCATAACACTCTCAAAAGAGCTCCAGCACTAAGGCTGTGTCAGGGACTGCGCCTGATTTGTGTTCTTTCGACACATCTTTCAGGTTTGCACCCATAACACTCTCAAAAGAGCTCCAGCACTAAGGCTGTGTCAGGGACTGCGCCTGATTTGTTTTCTTTCAGGTTTGCACCCATAACACTCTCAAAAGAGCTCCAGCACTAAGGCTGTGTCAGGGACTGCGCCTGATTTGTGTTCTTTCAACACATCTTTCAGGTTTGCACCCATAACACTCTCAAAAGAGCTCCAGCACTAAGGCTGTGTCAGGGACTGCGCCTGATTTGTGGTCTTTCAGGTCAGCATCCATAACACTCTTAAAAGAGCTCCAGCACTAAGGCTGTGTCAGGGTCTGCGCCTGATTTGTGTTCTTTCAGGTCAGCATCCATAACACTCTTAAAAGAGCTCCAGCACTAAGGCTGTGTCAGGGACTGCGCCTGATTTGTGTTCTTTCAGGTCAGCATCCATAACACTCTTAAAAGAGCTCCAGCACTAAGGCTGTGTCAGGGACTGCGCCTGATTTGTGTTCTTTCAGGTTTGCACCCATGACACTCTCAAAAGAGCTCCAGCATGCGCCTGATTTGTGTTCTTTCAACACATCTTTCAGGTTTGCACCCATAACACTCTCAAAAGAGCTCCAGCACTAAGGCTGTGTCAGGGACTGCGCCTGATTTGTGGTCTTTCAGGTCAGCATCCATAACACTCTCAAAAGAGCTCCAGCACTAAGGCTGTGTCAGGGACTGCGCCTGATTTGTGTTCTTTCAGGTTTGCACCCATAACACTCTCAAAAGTGCTCCAGCACTAAGGCTGTGTCAGGGACTGCGCCTGATTTGTGTTCTTTCAACACATCTTTCAGGTTTGCACCCATAACACTCTCAAAAGAGCTCCAGCACTAAGGCTGTGTCAGGGACTGCGCCTGATTTGTGTTCTTTCAGGTTTGCACCCATAACACACTCAAAAGAGCTCCAGCACTAAGGCTGTGTCAGGGACTGCGCCTGATTTGTGTTCTTTCAACACATCTTTCAGGTTTGCACCCATAACACTCTCAAAAGAGCTCCAGCACTAAGGCTGTGTCAGGGACTGCGCCTGATTTGTTTTCTTTCAGGTTTGCACCCATAACACTCTCAAAAGAGCTCCAGCACTAAGGCTGTGTCAGGGACTGCGCCTGATTTGTGTTCTTTCAACACATCTTTCAGGTTTGCACCCATAACACTCTCAAAAGAGCTCCAGCACTAAGGCTGTGTCAGGGACTGCGCCTGATTTGTGGTCTTTCAGGTCAGCATCCATAACACTCTTAAAAGAGCTCCAGCACTAAGGCTGTGTCAGGGTCTGCGCCTGATTTGTGTTCTTTCAGGTCAGCATCCATAACACTCTTAAAAGAGCTCCAGCACTAAGGCTGTGTCAGGGTCTGCGCCTGATTTGTGTTCTTTCAGGTCAGCATCCATAACACTCTTAAAAGAGCTCCAGCACTAAGGCTGTGTCAATGACTGCGCCTGATTTGTGTTCTTTCAACACATCTTTCAGGTTTGCACCCATAACACTCTCAAAAGAGCTCCAGCACTAAGGCTGTGTCAGGGACTGCGCCTGATTTGTGTTCTTTCGACACATCTTTCAGGTTTGCACCCATAACACTCTCAAAAGAGCTCCAGCACTAAGGCTGTGTCAGGGACTGCGCCTGATTTGTTTTCTTTCAGGTTTGCACCCATAACACTCTCAAAAGAGCTCCAGCACTAAGGCTGTGTCAGGGACTGCGCCTGATTTGTGTTCTTTCAACACATCTTTCAGGTTTGCACCCATAACACTCTCAAAAGAGCTCCAGCACTAAGGCTGTGTCAGGGACTGCGCCTGATTTATGGTCTTTCAGGTCAGCATCCATAACACTCTTAAAAGAGCTCCAGCACTAAGGCTGTGTCAGGGTCTGCGCCTGATTTGTGTTCTTTCAGGTCAGCATCCATAACACTCTTAAAAGAGCTCCAGCACTAAGGCTGTGTCAGGGTCTGCGCCTGATTTGTGTTCTTTCAGGTCAGCATCCATAACACTCTTAAAAGAGCTCCAGCACTAAGGCTGTGTCAGGGACTGCGCCTGATTTGTGTTCTTTCCGGTCAGCATCCATAACACTCTCAAAAGAGCTCCAGCACTAAGGCTGTGTCAGGGACTGCGCCTGATTTGTGTTCTTTCAGGTCAGCATCCATAACACTCTTAAAAGAGCTCCAGCACTAAGGCTGTGTCAGGGACTGCGCCTGATTTGTGTTCTTTCAACACATCTTTTAGGTCAGCATCCATAACACTCTCAAAAGAGCTCCAGCACTAAGGCTGTGTCAGGGACTGCGCCTGATTTGTGTTCTTTCAGGTCAGCATCCATAACACTCTCAAAAGAGCACCAGCACTAAGGCTGTGTCAGGGACTGCGCCTGATTTGTGTTCTTTCAGGTCAGCATCCATAACACTCTTAAAAGAGCTCCAGCACTAAGGCTGTGTCAGGGACTGCGCCTGATTTGTGTTCTTTCAGGTCAGCATCCATAACACTCTCAAAAGAGCTCCAGCACTAAGGCTGTGTCAGGGACTGCGCCTGATTTGTGTTCTTTCAGGTCAGCATCTATAACACTCTTAAAAGAGCTCCAGCACTAAGGCTGTGTCAGGGACTGCGCCTGATTTGTGTTCTTTTAACACATCTTTCAGGTTTGCACCCATAACACTCTCAAAATAGCTCCAGCACTAAGGCTGTGTCAGGGACTGCGCCTGATTTCTGTTCTTTCAGGTCAGCATCCATAACACTCTTAAAAAAGCTCCAGCACTAAGGCTGTGTCAGGGGCTGCGCCAGATTTGTGTTCTTTCAGTTCAGCATCCATAACACTCTTAAAAGAGCTCCAGCACTAAGGCTGTGTCAGGGTCTGCGCCTGATTTGTGTTCTTTCAGGTTTGCACCCATGACACTCTCAAAAGAGCTCCAGAACTAAGGCTGTGTCAGGGACTGCGCCTGATTTGTGTTCTTTCAGGTTTGCACCCATAACACTCTCAAAAGAGCTCCAGCACTAAGGCTGTGTCAGGGACTGCGCCTGATTTGTGTTCTTTTAACACATCTTTCAGGTTTGCACCCATAACACTCTCAAAAGAGCTCCAGCACTAAGGCTGTGTCAGGGACTGCGCCTGATTTCTGTTCTTTCAGGTCAGCATCCATAACACTCTTAAAAGAGCTCCAGCACTAAACTGTGTCAGGGGCTGCGCCAGATTTGTGTTCTTTCAGGTCAGCATCCATAACACTCTTAAAAGAGCTCCAGCACAAAGGCTGTGTCAGGGACTGCGCCTGATTTGTGTTCTTTCAGGTTTGCACACATAACACTCTCAAAAGAGCTCCAGCACTAAGGCTGTGTCAGGGACTGCGCCTGATTTGTGTTCTTTCAACACATCTTTCAGGTTTGCACCCATAACACTCTCAAAAGAGCTCCAGCACTAACGCTGACGGGGCTTCCCCTGATTTATGTTATTTCAACATATCTTTCAGGTAGGCACCCGTAACACACTCTCAAAAGAGCTCCAGCACTAAGGCTGACGGGGCTTCCCCTGATTTATGTTATTTCAACATATCTTTCAGGTAGGCACCCGTAACACACTCTCAAAAGAGCTCCAGCACTAAGGCTGACGGGAATGCGCCTGATTTATGTTATTTCAACATATCTTTCAGGCCAGAACCCGTAACACTCTCAAAAGAGCTCCAGCACTAAGGCTGACGGGGCTTCCCCTGATTTATGTTATTTCAACATATCTTTCAGGTAGGCACCCGCAACACACTCTCAAAAGAGCTCCAGCAGTAAGGCTGTGTCAGGGACTGCGCCTGATTTGTGGTCTTTCAGGTCAGCATCCATAACACTCTTAAAAGAGCTCCAGCACTAAGGCTGTGTCAGGGTCTGCGCCTGATTTGTGTTCTTCCAGGTCAGCACCCATAACACTCTCAAAAGAGCTCCAGCACTAAGGCTGTGTCAGGGACTGCGCCTGATTTGTGTTCTTTCAGGTCAGCATCCATAACTCTCTTAAAAGAGCTCCAGCACTAAGGCTGTGTCAGGGACTGCGCCTGATTTGTGTTCTTTCAGGTTTGCACCGATAAAACTCTCAAAAGAGCTCCAGCACTAAGTCTGTGTCAGGGACTGCGCCTGATTTGTGTTCTTTCAGGTTTGCACCCATTACACTCTCAAATGAGCTCCAGCACTAAAGCTGTGTCAGGGACTGCGCCTGATTTGTGTTGTATCAGGTTTGCACCCATAACACTCTCAAAAGAGCTCCAGCACTAAGGCTGTGTCAGGGACTGCGCCTGATTTGTGGTCTTTCAGGTCAGCATCCATAACACTCTTAAAAGAGCTCCAGCACTAAGGCTGTGTCAGGGACTGCGCCTGATTTGTGTTCTTTCAGGTTTGCACCCATAACACTCTCAAAAGAGCTCCAGCACTAAGGCTGTGTCAGGGTCTGCGCCTGATTTGTGTTCTTTCAGGTCAGCATCCATAACACTCTCAAAAGAGCTCCAGCACTAAGGCTGTGTCAGGGACTGCGCCTGATTTGTGGTCTTTCAGGTCAGCATCCATAACACTCTTAAAAGAGCTCCAGCACTAAGGCTGTGTCAGGGACTTCGCCTGATTTGTGTTCTTTCAGGTTTGCACCCATAACACTCTCAAAAGAGCTCCAGCACTAAGGCTGTGTCAGGGACTGCGCCTGATTTGTGGTCTTTCAGGTCAGCATCCATAACACTCTCAAAAGAGCTCCAGCACTAAGGCTGTGTCAGGGACTGCGCCTGATTTGTGTTCTTTCAGGTCAGCATCCATAACACTCTCAAAAGAGCTCCAGCACTAAGGCTGTGTCAGGGACTGCGCCTGATTTGTGGTCTTTCAGGTCAGCATCCATAACACTCTTAAAAGAGCTCCAGCACTAAGGCTGTCTCAGGGACTTCGCCTGATTTGTGTTCTTTCAGGTTTGCACCCATAACACTCTCAAAAGAGCTCCAGCACTAAGGCTGTGTCAGGGACTGCGCCTGATTTGTGTTCTTTCAACACATCTTTCAGGTTTGCACCCATAACACTCTCAAAAGAGCTCCAGCACTAAGGCTGTGTCAGGGACTGCGCCTGATTTGTGGTCTTTCAGGTTTGCACCCATAACACTCTCAAAAGAGCTCCAGCACTAAGGCTGACGAGGCTTCCCCTGATTTATGTTATTTCAACATATCTTTCAGGTAGGCACCCGTAACACACTCTCAAAAGAGTTCCAGCACTAAGGCTGACGGGGCTTCCCCTGATTTATGTTATTTCAACATATCTTTCAGGTAGGCACCCGTAACACACTCTCAAAAGAGCTCCAGCACTAAGGCTGACGGGGCTTCCCCTGATTTATGTTATTTCAACATATCTTTCAGGTAGGCACCCGTAACACACTCTTAAAAGAGCTCCAGAACTAAGGCTGTGTCAGGGACTGCGCCTGATTTGTGTTCTTTCAGGTTTGCACCCATAACACTCTCAAAAGAGCTCCAGCACTAAGGCTGTGTCAGGGACTGCGCCTGATTTGTGTTCTTTTAACACATCTTTCAGGTTTGCACCCATAACACTCTCAAAAGAGCTCCAGCACTAAGGCTGTGTCAGGGACTGCGCCTGATTTCTGTTCTTTCAGGTCAGCATCCATAACACTCTTAAAAGAGCTCCAGCACTAAACTGTGTCAGGGGCTGCGCCAGATTTGTGTTCTTTCAGGTCAGCATCCATAACACTCTTAAAAGAGCTCCAGCACAAAGGCTGTGTCAGGGACTGCGCCTGATTTGTGTTCTTTCAGGTTTGCACCCATAACACTCTCAAAAGAGCTCCAGCACTAAGGCTGTGTCAGGGACTGCGCCTGATTTGTGTTCTTTCAACACATCTTTCAGGTTTGCACCCACAACACTCTCAAAAGAGCTCCAGCACTAAGGCTGACGGGGCTTCCCCTGATTTATGTTATTTCAACATATCTTTCAGGTAGGCACCCGTAACACACTCTCAAAAGAGCTCCAGCACTAAGGCTGACGGGGCTTCCCCTGATTTATGTTATTTCAACATATCTTTCAGGTAGGCACCCGTAACACACTCTCAAAAGAGCTCCAGCACTAAGGCTGACGGGAATGCGCCTGATTTATGTTATTTCAACATATCTTTCAGGCCAGAACCCGTAACACTCTCAAAAGAGCTCCAGCACTAAGGCTGACGGGGCTTCCCCTGATTTATGTTATTTCAACATATCTTTCAGGTAGGCACCCGCAACACACTCTCAAAAGAGCTCCAGCAGTAAGGCTGTGTCAGGGACTGCGCCTGATTTGTGGTCTTTCAGGTCAGCATCCATAACACTCTTAAAAGAGCTCCAGCACTAAGGCTGTGTCAGGGTCTGCGCCTGATTTGTGTTCTTCCAGGTCAGCACCCATAACACTCTCAAAAGAGCTCCAGCACTAAGGCTGTGTCAGGGACTGCGCCTGATTTGTGTTCTTTCAGGTCAGCATCCATAACTCTCTTAAAAGAGCTCCAGCACTAAGGCTGTGTCAGGGACTGCGCCTGATTTGTGTTCTTTCAGGTTTGCACCGATAAAACTCTCAAAAGAGCTCCAGCACTAAGTCTGTGTCAGGGACTGCGCCTGATTTGTGTTCTTTCAGGTTTGCACCCATTACACTCTCAAATGAGCTCCAGCACTAAAGCTGTGTCAGGGACTGCGCCTGATTTGTGTTGTATCAGGTTTGCACCCATAACACTCTCAAAAGAGCTCCAGCACTAAGGCTGTGTCAGGGACTGCGCCTGATTTGTGGTCTTTCTGGTCAGCACCCATAACACTCTCAAAAGAGCTCCAGCACTAAGGCTGTGTCAGGGTCTGCGCCTGATTTGTGTTCTTTCAGGTCAGCATCCATAACACTCTCAAAAGAGCTCCAGCACTAAGGCTGTGTCAGGGACTGCGCCTGATTTGTGGTCTTTCAGGTCAGCATCCATAACACTCTTAAAAGAGCTCCAGCACTAAGGCTGTGTCAGGGACTTCGCCTGATTTGTGTTCTTTCAGGTTTGCACCCATAACACTCTCAAAAGAGCTCCAGCACTAAGGCTGTGTCAGGGACTGCGCCTGATTTGTGGTCTTTCAGGTCAGCATCCATAACACTCTCAAAAGAGCTCCAGCACTAAGGCTGTGTCAGGGACTGCGCCTGATTTGTGTTCTTTCAGGTCAGCATCCATAACACTCTCAAAAGAGCTCCAGCACTAAGGCTGTGTCAGGGACTGCGCCTGATTTGTGGTCTTTCAGGTCAGCATCCATAACACTCTTAAAAGAGCTCCAGCACTAAGGCTGTGTCAGGGACTGCGCCTGATTTGTGTTCTTTCAACACATCTTTTAGGTCAGCATCCATAACACTCTCAAAAGAGCTCCAGCACTAAGGCTGTGTCAGGGACTGCGCCTGATTTGTGTTCTTTCAGGTCAGCATCCATAACACTCTCAAAAGAGCACCAGCACTAAGGCTGTGTCAGGGACTGCGCCTGATTTGTGTTCTTTCAGGTCAGCATCCATAACACTCTCAAAAGAGCTCCAGCACTAAGGCTGTGTCAGGGACTGCGCCTGATTTGTGTTCTTTCAGGTCAGCATCCATAACACTCTTAAAAGAGCTCCAGCACTAAGGCTGTGTCAGGGACTGCGCCTGATTTGTGTTCTTTCAACACATCTTTTAGGTCAGCATCCATAACACTCTCAAAAGAGCTCCAGCACTAAGGCTGTGTCAGGGACTGCGCCTGATTTGTGTTCTTTCAGGTCAGCATCCATAACACTCTCAAAAGAGCACCAGCACTAAGGCTGTGTCAGGGACTGCGCCTGATTTGTGTTCTTTCAGGTCAGCATCCATAACACTCTTAAAAGAGCTCCAGCACTAAGGCTGTGTCAGGGACTGCGCCTGATTTGTGTTCTTTCAGGTCAGCATCCATAACACTCTCAAAAGAGCTCCAGCACTAAGGCTGTGTCAGGGACTGCGCCTGATTTGTGTTCTTTCAGGTCAGCATCTATAACACTCTTAAAAGAGCTCCAGCACTAAGGCTGTGTCAGGGACTGCGCCTGATTTGTGTTCTTTTAACACATCTTTCAGGTTTGCACCCATAACACTCTCAAAATAGCTCCAGCACTAAGGCTGTGTCAGGGACTGCGCCTGATTTCTGTTCTTTCAGGTCAGCATCCATAACACTCTTAAAAAAGCTCCAGCACTAAGGCTGTGTCAGGGGCTGCGCCAGATTTGTGTTCTTTCAGTTCAGCATCCATAACACTCTTAAAAGAGCTCCAGCACTAAGGCTGTGTCAGGGTCTGCGCCTGATTTGTGTTCTTTCAGGTTTGCACCCATGACACTCTCAAAAGAGCTCCAGAACTAAGGCTGTGTCAGGGACTGCGCCTGATTTGTGTTCTTTCAGGTTTGCACCCATAACACTCTCAAAAGAGCTCCAGCACTAAGGCTGTGTCAGGGACTGCGCCTGATTTGTGTTCTTTTAACACATCTTTCAGGTTTGCACCCATAACACTCTCAAAAGAGCTCCAGCACTAAGGCTGTGTCAGGGACTGCGCCTGATTTCTGTTCTTTCAGGTCAGCATCCATAACACTCTTAAAAGAGCTCCAGCACTAAACTGTGTCAGGGGCTGCGCCAGATTTGTGTTCTTTCAGGTCAGCATCCATAACACTCTTAAAAGAGCTCCAGCACAAAGGCTGTGTCAGGGACTGCGCCTGATTTGTGTTCTTTCAGGTTTGCACACATAACACTCTCAAAAGAGCTCCAGCACTAAGGCTGTGTCAGGGACTGCGCCTGATTTGTGTTCTTTCAACACATCTTTCAGGTTTGCACCCATAACACTCTCAAAAGAGCTCCAGCACTAACGCTGACGGGGCTTCCCCTGATTTATGTTATTTCAACATATCTTTCAGGTAGGCACCCGTAACACACTCTCAAAAGAGCTCCAGCACTAAGGCTGACGGGGCTTCCCCTGATTTATGTTATTTCAACATATCTTTCAGGTAGGCACCCGTAACACACTCTCAAAAGAGCTCCAGCACTAAGGCTGACGGGAATGCGCCTGATTTATGTTATTTCAACATATCTTTCAGGCCAGAACCCGTAACACTCTCAAAAGAGCTCCAGCACTAAGGCTGACGGGGCTTCCCCTGATTTATGTTATTTCAACATATCTTTCAGGTAGGCACCCGCAACACACTCTCAAAAGAGCTCCAGCAGTAAGGCTGTGTCAGGGACTGCGCCTGATTTGTGGTCTTTCAGGTCAGCATCCATAACACTCTTAAAAGAGCTCCAGCACTAAGGCTGTGTCAGGGTCTGCGCCTGATTTGTGTTCTTCCAGGTCAGCACCCATAACACTCTCAAAAGAGCTCCAGCACTAAGGCTGTGTCAGGGACTGCGCCTGATTTGTGTTCTTTCAGGTCAGCATCCATAACTCTCTTAAAAGAGCTCCAGCACTAAGGCTGTGTCAGGGACTGCGCCTGATTTGTGTTCTTTCAGGTTTGCACCGATAAAACTCTCAAAAGAGCTCCAGCACTAAGTCTGTGTCAGGGACTGCGCCTGATTTGTGTTCTTTCAGGTTTGCACCCATTACACTCTCAAATGAGCTCCAGCACTAAAGCTGTGTCAGGGACTGCGCCTGATTTGTGTTGTATCAGGTTTGCACCCATAACACTCTCAAAAGAGCTCCAGCACTAAGGCTGTGTCAGGGACTGCGCCTGATTTGTGGTCTTTCAGGTCAGCATCCATAACACTCTTAAAAGAGCTCCAGCACTAAGGCTGTGTCAGGGACTGCGCCTGATTTGTGTTCTTTCAGGTTTGCACCCATAACACTCTCAAAAGAGCTCCAGCACTAAGGCTGTGTCAGGGTCTGCGCCTGATTTGTGTTCTTTCAGGTCAGCATCCATAACACTCTCAAAAGAGCTCCAGCACTAAGGCTGTGTCAGGGACTGCGCCTGATTTGTGGTCTTTCAGGTCAGCATCCATAACACTCTTAAAAGAGCTCCAGCACTAAGGCTGTGTCAGGGACTTCGCCTGATTTGTGTTCTTTCAGGTTTGCACCCATAACACTCTCAAAAGAGCTCCAGCACTAAGGCTGTGTCAGGGACTGCGCCTGATTTGTGGTCTTTCAGGTCAGCATCCATAACACTCTCAAAAGAGCTCCAGCACTAAGGCTGTGTCAGGGACTGCGCCTGATTTGTGTTCTTTCAGGTCAGCATCCATAACACTCTCAAAAGAGCTCCAGCACTAAGGCTGTGTCAGGGACTGCGCCTGATTTGTGGTCTTTCAGGTCAGCATCCATAACACTCTTAAAAGAGCTCCAGCACTAAGGCTGTCTCAGGGACTTCGCCTGATTTGTGTTCTTTCAGGTTTGCACCCATAACACTCTCAAAAGAGCTCCAGCACTAAGGCTGTGTCAGGGACTGCGCCTGATTTGTGTTCTTTCAACACATCTTTCAGGTTTGCACCCATAACACTCTCAAAAGAGCTCCAGCACTAAGGCTGTGTCAGGGACTGCGCCTGATTTGTGGTCTTTCAGGTTTGCACCCATAACACTCTCAAAAGAGCTCCAGCACTAAGGCTGACGAGGCTTCCCCTGATTTATGTTATTTCAACATATCTTTCAGGTAGGCACCCGTAACACACTCTCAAAAGAGTTCCAGCACTAAGGCTGACGGGGCTTCCCCTGATTTATGTTATTTCAACATATCTTTCAGGTAGGCACCCGTAACACACTCTCAAAAGAGCTCCAGCACTAAGGCTGACGGGGCTTCCCCTGATTTATGTTATTTCAACATATCTTTCAGGTAGGCACCCGTAACACACTCTTAAAAGAGCTCCAGAACTAAGGCTGTGTCAGGGACTGCGCCTGATTTGTGTTCTTTCAGGTTTGCACCCATAACACTCTCAAAAGAGCTCCAGCACTAAGGCTGTGTCAGGGACTGCGCCTGATTTGTGTTCTTTTAACACATCTTTCAGGTTTGCACCCATAACACTCTCAAAAGAGCTCCAGCACTAAGGCTGTGTCAGGGACTGCGCCTGATTTCTGTTCTTTCAGGTCAGCATCCATAACACTCTTAAAAGAGCTCCAGCACTAAACTGTGTCAGGGGCTGCGCCAGATTTGTGTTCTTTCAGGTCAGCATCCATAACACTCTTAAAAGAGCTCCAGCACAAAGGCTGTGTCAGGGACTGCGCCTGATTTGTGTTCTTTCAGGTTTGCACACATAACACTCTCAAAAGAGCTCCAGCACTAAGGCTGTGTCAGGGACTGCGCCTGATTTGTGTTCTTTCAACACATCTTTCAGGTTTGCACCCACAACACTCTCAAAAGAGCTCCAGCACTAAGGCTGACGGGGCTTCCCCTGATTTATGTTATTTCAACATATCTTTCAGGTAGGCACCCGTAACACACTCTCAAAAGAGCTCCAGCACTAAGGCTGACGGGGCTTCCCCTGATTTATGTTATTTCAACATATCTTTCAGGTAGGCACCCGTAACACACTCTCAAAAGAGCTCCAGCACTAAGGCTGACGGGAATGCGCCTGATTTATGTTATTTCAACATATCTTTCAGGCCAGAACCCGTAACACTCTCAAAAGAGCTCCAGCACTAAGGCTGACGGGGCTTCCCCTGATTTATGTTATTTCAACATATCTTTCAGGTAGGCACCCGCAACACACTCTCAAAAGAGCTCCAGCAGTAAGGCTGTGTCAGGGACTGCGCCTGATTTGTGGTCTTTCAGGTCAGCATCCATAACACTCTTAAAAGAGCTCCAGCACTAAGGCTGTGTCAGGGTCTGCGCCTGATTTGTGTTCTTCCAGGTCAGCACCCATAACACTCTCAAAAGAGCTCCAGCACTAAGGCTGTGTCAGGGACTGCGCCTGATTTGTGTTCTTTCAGGTCAGCATCCATAACTCTCTTAAAAGAGCTCCAGCACTAAGGCTGTGTCAGGGACTGCGCCTGATTTGTGTTCTTTCAGGTTTGCACCGATAAAACTCTCAAAAGAGCTCCAGCACTAAGTCTGTGTCAGGGACTGCGCCTGATTTGTGTTCTTTCAGGTTTGCACCCATTACACTCTCAAATGAGCTCCAGCACTAAAGCTGTGTCAGGGACTGCGCCTGATTTGTGTTGTATCAGGTTTGCACCCATAACACTCTCAAAAGAGCTCCAGCACTAAGGCTGTGTCAGGGACTGCGCCTGATTTGTGGTCTTTCTGGTCAGCATCCATAACACTCTTAAAAGAGCTCCAGCACTAAGGCTGTGTCAGGGACTGCGCCTGATTTGTGTTCTTTCAGGTTTGCACCCATAACACTCTCAAAAGAGCTCCAGCACTAAGGCTGTGTCAGGGTCTGCGCCTGATTTGTGTTCTTTCAGGTCAGCATCCATAACACTCTCAAAAGAGCTCCAGCACTAAGGCTGTGTCAGGGACTGCGCCTGATTTGTGGTCTTTCAGGTCAGCATCCATAACACTCTTAAAAGAGCTCCAGCACTAAGGCTGTGTCAGGGACTTCGCCTGATTTGTGTTCTTTCAGGTTTGCACCCATAACACTCTCAAAAGAGCTCCAGCACTAAGGCTGTGTCAGGGACTGCGCCTGATTTGTGGTCTTTCAGGTCAGCATCCATAACACTCTCAAAAGAGCTCCAGCACTAAGGCTGTGTCAGGGACTGCGCCTGATTTGTGTTCTTTCAGGTCAGCATCCATAACACTCTCAAAAGAGCTCCAGCACTAAGGCTGTGTCAGGGACTGCGCCTGATTTGTGGTCATTCAGGTCAGCATCCATAACACTCTTAAAAGAGCTCCAGCACTAAGGCTGTCTCAGGGACATCGCCTGATTTGTGTTCTTTCAGGTTTGCACCCATAACACTCTCAAAAGAGCTCCAGCACTAAGGCTGTGTCAGGGACTGCGCCTGATTTGTGTTCTTTCAACACATCTTTCAGGTTTGCACCCATAACACTCTCAAAAGAGCTCCAGCACTAAGGCTGTGTCAGGGACTGCGCCTGATTTGTGTTCTTTCAGGTCAGCATCCATAACACTCTTAAAAGAGCTCCAGCACTAAGGCTGTGTCAGGGACTGCGCCTGATTTGTGTTCTTCCAGGTCAGCATCCATAACACTCTCAAAAGAGCTCCAGCACTAAGGCTGTGTCAGGGACTGCGCCTGATTTGTGGTCTTTCAGGTCAGCATCCATAACACTCTTAAAAGAGCTCCAGCACTAAGGCTGTGTCAGGGTCTGCGCCTGATTTGTGTTCTTTCAGGTCAGCATCCATAACCCTCTTAAAAGAGCTCCAGCACTAAGGCTGTGTCAGGGTCTGCGCCTGATTTGTGTTCTTTCAGGTCAGCATCCATAACCCTCTTAAAAGAGCTCCAGCACTAAGGCTGTGTCAGGGTCTGCGCCTGATTTGTGTTCTTTCAGGTCAGCATCCATAACCCTCTTAAAAGAGCTCCAGCACTAAGGCTGTGTCAGGGTCTGCGCCTGATTTGTGTTCTTTCAGGTCAGCATCCATAACCCTCTTAAAAGAGCTCCAGCACTAAGGCTGTGTCAGAGACTGCGCCTGATTTGTGTTCTTTCAGGTCAGCATCCATAACACTCTCAAAAGAGCTCCAGCACTAAGGCTGTGTCAGGGACTGCGCCTGATTTGTGTTCTTTCAACACATCTTTCAGGTTTGCACCCATAACACTCTCAAAAGAGCTCCAGCACTAAGGCTGTGTCAGGGACTGCGCCTGATTTGTGGTCTTTCAGGTCAGCATCCATAACACTCTTAAAAGAGCTCCAGCACTAAGGCTGTGTCAGGGTCTGCGCCTGATTTGTGTTCTTTCAGGTCAGCATCCATAACACTCCTAAAAGAGCTCCAGCACTAAGGCTGTGTCAGGGACTGCGCCTGATTTGTGTTCTTCCAGGTCAGCATCCATAACACTCTCAAAAGAGCTCCAGCACTAAGGCTGTGTCAGGGACTGCGCCTGATTTGTGTTCTTTCAACACATCTTTCAGGTTTGCACCCATAACACTCTCAAAAGAGCTCCAGCACTAAGGCTGTGTCAGGGACTGCGCCTGATTTGTGGTCTTTCAGGTCAGCATCCATAACACTCTTAAAAGAGCTCCAGCACTAAGGCTGTGTCAGGGTCTGCGCCTGATTTGTGTTCTTTCAGGTCAGCATCCATAACACTCTTAAAAGAGCTCCAGCACTAAGGCTGTGTCAGGGACTGCGCCTGATTTGTGTTCTCTCAGGTCAGCATCCATAACACTCTCAAAAGAGCTCCAGCACTAAGGCTGTGTCAGGGACTGCGCCTGATTTGTGGTCTTTCAGGTCAGCATCCATAACACTCTTAAAAGAGCTCCAGCACTAAGGCTGTGTCAGGGACTGCGCCTGATTTGTGTTCTTTCAGGTTTGCACCCATAACACTCTCAAAAGAGCTCCAGCACTAAGGCTGTGTCAGGGACTGCGCCTGATTTGTGTTCTTTCAACACATCTTTCAGGTTTGCACCCATAACACTCTCAAAAGAGCTCCAGCACTAAGGCTGTGTCAGGGACTGCGCCTGATTTGTGGTCTTTCAGGTCAGCATCCATAACACTCTTAAAAGAGCTCCAGCACTAAGGCTGTGTCAGGGTCTGCGCCTGATTTGTGTTCTTTCAGGTCAGCATCCATAACACTCTTAAAAGAGCTCCAGCACTAAGGCTGTGTCAGGGACTGCGCCTGATTTGTGTTCTTTCAGGTTTGCACCCATAACACTCTTAAAAGAGCTCCAGCACTAAGGGTGTGTCAGGGACTGCGCCTGATTTGTGTTCTTTCAGGTCAGCATCCATAACACTCTTAAAAGAGCTCCAGCACCAAGGCTGTGTCAGGGACTGCGCCTGATTTGTGTTCTTTCAGGTCAGCATCCATAACACTCTCAAAAGAGCTCCAGCACTAAGGCTGTGTCAGGGACTGCGCCTGATTTGTGTTCTTTCAGGTTTGCACCCATAACACTCTCAAAAGAGCTCCAGCACTAAGGCTGTGTCAGGGACTGCACCTGATTTGTGGTCTTTCAGGTCAGCATCCATAACACTCTTAAAAGAGCTCCAGCACTAAGGCTGTGTCAGGGTCTGCGCCTGATTTGCGTTCTTTCAGGTCAGCATCCATAACACTCTTAAAAGAGCTCCAGCACTAAGGCTGTGTCAGGGACTGCGCCTGATTTGTGTTCTTTCAGGTCAGCATCCATAACACTCTCAAAAGAGCTCCAGCACTAAGGCTGTGTCAGGGACTGCGCCTGATTTGTGTTCTTTCAACACATCTTTCAGGTTTGCACCCATAACACTCTCAAAAGAGCTCCAGCACTAAGGCTGTGTCAGGGACTGCGCCTGATTTGTGGTCTTTCAGGTCAGCATCCATAACACTCTTAAAAGAGCTCCAGCACTAAGGCTGTGTCAGGGACTGCGCCTGATTTGTGGTCTTTCAGGTCAGCATCCATAACACTCTTAAAAGAGCTCCAGCACTAAGGCTGTGTCAGGGTCTGCGCCTGATTTGTGTTCTTTCAGGTCAGCATCCATTACACTCTTAAAAGAGCTCCAGCACTAAGGCTGTGTCAGGGTCTGCGCCTGATTTGTGTTCTTTCAGGTCAGCATCCATAACACTCTTAAAAGAGCTCCAGCACTAAGGCTGTGTCAGGGACTGCGCCTGATTTGTGTTCTTTCAGGTCAGCATCCATAACACTCTCAAAAGAGCTCCAGCACTAAGGCTGTGTCAGGGACTGCGCCTGATTTGTGTTCTTTCAACACATCTTTCAGGTTTGCACCCATAACACTCTCAAAAGAGCTCCAGCACTAAGGCTGTGTCAGGGACTGCGCCTGATTTGTGGTCTTTCAGGTCAGCATCCATAACACTCTTAAAAGAGCTCCAGCACTAAGGCTGTGTCAGGGACTGCGCCTGATTTGTGGTCTTTCAGGTCAGCATCCATAACACTCTTAAAAGAGCTCCAGCACTAAGGCTGTGTCAGGGTCTGCGCCTGATTTGTGTTCTTTCAGGTCAGCATCCATAACACTCTTAAAAGAGCTCCAGCACTAAGGCTGTGTCAGGGTCTGCGCCTGATTTGTGTTCTTTCAGGTCAGCATCCATAACACTCTTAAAAGAGCTCCAGCACTAAGGCTGTGTCAGGGACTGCGCCTGATTTGTGTTCTTTCAGGTCAGCATCCATAACACTCTCAAAAGAGCTCCAGCACTAAGGCTGTGTCAGGGACTGCGCCTGATTTGTGTTCTTTCAACACATCTTTCAGGTTTGCACCCATAACACTCTCAAAAGAGCTCCAGCACTAAGGCTGTGTCAGGGACTGCGCCTGATTTGTGGTCTTTCAGGTCAGCATCCATAACACTCTTAAAAGAGCTCCAGCACTAAGGCTGTGTAAGGGACTGCGCCTGATTTGTGTTCTTTCAGGTCAGCATCCATAACACTCTCAAAAGAGCTCCAGCACTAAGGCTGTGTCAGGGACTGCGCCTGATTTGTGTTCTTTTAACACATCTTTCAGGTTTGCACCCATAACACTCTCAAAAGAGCTCCAGCACTAAGGCTGTGTCAGGGACTGCGCCTGATTTGTGTTCTTTCAGGTCAGCATCCATAACACTCTTAAAAGAGCTCCAGCACTAAGGCTGTGTCAGGGTCTGCGCCTGATTTGTGTTCTTTCAGGTCAGCATCCATAACACTCTTAAAAGAGCTCCAGCACTAAGGCTGTGTCAGGGTCTGCGCCTGATATGTGTTCTTTCAGGTTTGCACCCATAACACTCTCAAAAGAGCTCCAGCACTAAGGCTGTGTCAGGGACTGCGCCTGATTTGTGGTCTTTCAGGTCAGCATCCATAACACTCTTAAAAGAGCTCCAGCACTAAGGCTGTGTCAGGGTCTGTGCCTGATTTGTGTTCTTTCAGGTCAGCATCCATAACCCTCTTAAAAGAGCTCCAGCACTAAGGCTGTGTCAGGGTCTGCGCCTGATTTGTGTTCTTTCAGGTCAGCATCCATAACCCTCTTAAAAGAGCTCCAGCACTAAGGCTGTGTCAGAGACTGCGCCTGATTTGTGTTCTTTCAGGTCAGCATCCATAACACTCTCAAAAGAGCTCCAGCACTAAGGCTGTGTCAGGGACTGCGCCTGATTTGTGGTCTTTCAGGTCAGCATCCATAACACTCTTAAAAGAGCTCCAGCACTAAGGCTGTGTCAGGGTCTGCGCCTGATTTGTGTTCTTTCAGGTCAGCATCCATAACACTCTTAAAAGAGCTCCAGCACTAAGGCTGTGTCAGGGACTGCGCCTGATTTGTGTTCTTTCAGGTTTGCACCCATAACACTCTTAAAAGAGCTCCAGCACTAAGGGTGTGTCAGGGACTGCGCCTGATTTGTGTTCTTTCAGGTCAGCATCCATAACACTCTTAAAAGAGCTCCAGCACCAAGGCTGTGTCAGGGACTGCGCCTGATTTGTGTTCTTTCAGGTCAGCATCCATAACACTCTCAAAAGAGCTCCAGCACTAAGGCTGTGTCAGGGACTGCGCCTGATTTGTGTTCTTTCAGGTTTGCACCCATAACACTCTCAAAAGAGCTCCAGCACTAAGGCTGTGTCAGGGACTGCACCTGATTTGTGGTCTTTCAGGTCAGCATCCATAACACTCTTAAAAGAGCTCCAGCACTAAGGCTGTGTCAGGGTCTGCGCCTGATTTGCGTTCTTTCAGGTCAGCATCCATAACACTCTTAAAAGAGCTCCAGCACTAAGGCTGTGTCAGGGACTGCGCCTGATTTGTGTTCTTTCAGGTCAGCATCCATAACACTCTCAAAAGAGCTCCAGCACTAAGGCTGTGTCAGGGACTGCGCCTGATTTGTGGTCTTTCAGGTCAGCATCCATAACACTCTTAAAAGAGCTCCAGCACTAAGGCTGTGTCAGGGACTGCGCCTGATTTGTGGTCTTTCAGGTCAGCATCCATAACACTCTTAAAAGAGCTCCAGCACTAAGGCTGTGTCAGGGTCTGCGCCTGATTTGTGTTCTTTCAGGTCAGCATCCATTACACTCTTAAAAGAGCTCCAGCACTAAGGCTGTGTCAGGGTCTGCGCCTGATTTGTGTTCTTTCAGGTCAGCATCCATAACACTCTTAAAAGAGCTCCAGCACTAAGGCTGTGTCAGGGACTGCGCCTGATTTGTGTTCTTTCAGGTCAGCATCCATAACACTCTCAAAAGAGCTCCAGCACTAAGGCTGTGTCAGGGACTGCGCCTGATTTGTGTTCTTTCAACACATCTTTCAGGTTTGCACCCATAACACTCTCAAAAGAGCTCCAGCACTAAGGCTGTGTCAGGGACTGCGCCTGATTTGTGGTCTTTCAGGTCAGCATCCATAACACTCTTAAAAGAGCTCCAGCACTAAGGCTGTGTCAGGGACTGCGCCTGATTTGTGGTCTTTCAGGTCAGCATCCATAACACTCTTAAAAGAGCTCCAGCACTAAGGCTGTGTCAGGGTCTGCGCCTGATTTGTGTTCTTTCAGGTCAGCATCCATAACACTCTTAAAAGAGCTCCAGCACTAAGGCTGTGTCAGGGTCTGCGCCTGATTTGTGTTCTTTCAGGTCAGCATCCATAACACTCTTAAAAGAGCTCCAGCACTAAGGCTGTGTCAGGGACTGCGCCTGATTTGTGTTCTTTCAGGTCAGCATCCATAACACTCTCAAAAGAGCTCCAGCACTAAGGCTGTGTCAGGGACTGCGCCTGATTTGTGTTCTTTCAACACATCTTTCAGGTTTGCACCCATAACACTCTCAAAAGAGCTCCAGCACTAAGGCTGTGTCAGGGACTGCGCCTGATTTGTGGTCTTTCAGGTCAGCATCCATAACACTCTTAAAAGAGCTCCAGCACTAAGGCTGTGTAAGGGACTGCGCCTGATTTGTGTTCTTTCAGGTCAGCATCCATAACACTCTCAAAAGAGCTCCAGCACTAAGGCTGTGTCAGGGACTGCGCCTGATTTGTGTTCTTTTAACACATCTTTCAGGTTTGCACCCATAACACTCTCAAAAGAGCTCCAGCACTAAGGCTGTGTCAGGGACTGCGCCTGATTTGTGTTCTTTCAGGTCAGCATCCATAACACTCTTAAAAGAGCTCCAGCACTAAGGCTGTGTCAGGGTCTGCGCCTGATTTGTGTTCTTTCAGGTCAGCATCCATAACACTCTTAAAAGAGCTCCAGCACTAAGGCTGTGTCAGGGTCTGCGCCTGATATGTGTTCTTTCAGGTTTGCACCCATAACACTCTCAAAAGAGCTCCAGCACTAAGGCTGTGTCAGGGACTGCGCCTGATTTGTGGTCTTTCAGGTCAGCATCCATAACACTCTTAAAAGAGCTCCAGCACTAAGGCTGTGTCAGGGTCTGTGCCTGATTTGTGTTCTTTCAGGTCAGCATCCATAACCCTCTTAAAAGAGCTCCAGCACTAAGGCTGTGTCAGGGTCTGCGCCTGATTTGTGTTCTTTCAGGTCAGCATCCATAACCCTCTTAAAAGAGCTCCAGCACTAAGGCTGTGTCAGAGACTGCGCCTGATTTGTGTTCTTTCAGGTCAGCATCCATAACACTCTCAAAAGAGCTCCAGCACTAAGGCTGTGTCAGGGACTGCGCCTGATTTGTGTTCTTTCAACACATCTTTCAGGTTTGCACCCATAACACTCTCAAAAGAGCTCCAGCACTAAGGCTGTGTCAGGGACTGCGCCTGATTTGTGGTCTTTCAGGTCAGCATCCATAACACTCTTAAAAGAGCTCCAGCACTAAGGCTGTGTCAGGGTCTGCGCCTGATTTGTGTTCTTTCAGGTCAGCATCCATAACACTCCTAAAAGAGCTCCAGCACTAAGGCTGTGTCAGGGACTGCGCCTGATTTGTGTTCTTCCAGGTCAGCATCCATAACACTCTCAAAAGAGCTCCAGCACTAAGGCTGTGTCAGGGACTGCGCCTGATTTGTGTTCTTTCAACACATCTTTCAGGTTTGCACCCATAACACTCTCAAAAGAGCTCCAGCACTAAGGCTGTGTCAGGGACTGCGCCTGATTTGTGGTCTTTCAGGTCAGCATCCATAACACTCTTAAAAGAGCTCCAGCACTAAGGCTGTGTCAGGGTCTGCGCCTGATTTGTGTTCTTTCAGGTCAGCATCCATAACACTCTTAAAAGAGCTCCAGCACTAAGGCTGTGTCAGGGACTGCGCCTGATTTGTGTTCTCTCAGGTCAGCATCCATAACACTCTCAAAAGAGCTCCAGCACTAAGGCTGTGTCAGGGACTGCGCCTGATTTGTGGTCTTTCAGGTCAGCATCCATAACACTCTTAAAAGAGCTCCAGCACTAAGGCTGTGTCAGGGACTGCGCCTGATTTGTGTTCTTTCAGGTTTGCACCCATAACACTCTCAAAAGAGCTCCAGCACTAAGGCTGTGTCAGGGACTGCGCCTGATTTGTGTTCTTTCAACACATCTTTCAGGTTTGCACCCATAACACTCTCAAAAGAGCTCCAGCACTAAGGCTGTGTCAGGGACTGCGCCTGATTTGTGGTCTTTCAGGTCAGCATCCATAACACTCTTAAAAGAGCTCCAGCACTAAGGCTGTGTCAGGGTCTGCGCCTGATTTGTGTTCTTTCAGGTCAGCATCCATAACACTCTTAAAAGAGCTCCAGCACCAAGGCTGTGTCAGGGACTGCGCCTGATTTGTGTTCTTTCAGGTCAGCATCCATAACACTCTCAAAAGAGCTCCAGCACTAAGGCTGTGTCAGGGACTGCGCCTGATTTGTGTTCTTTCAGGTTTGCACCCATAACACTCTCAAAAGAGCTCCAGCACTAAGGCTGTGTCAGGGACTGCGCCTGATTTGTGGTCTTTCAGGTCAGCATCCATAACACTCTTAAAAGAGCTCCAGCACTAAGGCTGTGTCAGGGTCTGCGCCTGATTTGCGTTCTTTCAGGTCAGCATCCATAACACTCTTAAAAGAGCTCCAGCACTAAGGCTGTGTCAGGGACTGCGCCTGATTTGTGTTCTTTCAGGTCAGCATCCATAACACTCTCAAAAGAGCTCCAGCACTAAGGCTGTGTCAGGGACTGCGCCTGATTTGTGTTCTTTCAACACATCTTTCAGGTTTGCACCCATAACACTCTCAAAAGAGCTCCAGCACTAAGGCTGTGTCAGGGACTGCGCCTGATTTGTGGTCTTTCAGGTCAGCATCCATAACACTCTTAAAAGAGCTCCAGCACTAAGGCTGTGTCAGGGACTGCGCCTGATTTGTGTTCTTTCAGGATTGCACCCATAACACTCTCAAAAGAGCTCCAGCACTAAGGCTGTGTCAGGGACTGCGCCTGATTTGTGTTCTTTCAACACATCTTTCAGGTTTGCACCCATAACACTCTCAAAAGAGCTCCAGCACTAAGGCTGTGTCAGGGACTGCGCCTGATTTGTGTTCTTTCAGGTCAGCATCCATAACACTCTTAAAAGAGCTCCAGCACTAAGGCTGTGTCAGGGACTGCGCCTGATTTGTGTTCTTTCAGGTCAGCATCCATAACACTCTCAAAAGAGCTCCAGCACTAAGGCTGTGTCAGGGACTGCGCCTGATTTGTGGTCTTTCAGGTCAGCATCCATAACACTCTTAAAAGAGCTCCAGCACTAAGGCTGTGTCAGGGACTGAGCCTGATTTGTGTTCTTTCAGGTTTGCACCCATAACACTCTCAAAAGAGCTCCAGCAATAAGGCTGTGTCAGGGACTGCGCCTGATTTGTGTTCTTTCAGGTCAGCATCCATAACACTCTTAAAAGAGCTCCAGCACTAAGGCTGTGTCAGGGACTGCGCCTGATTTGTGTTCTTTCAGGTCAGCATCCATAACACTCTCAAAAGAGCTCCAGCACTAAGGCTGTGTCAGGGACTGCGCCTGATTTGTGGTCTTTCAGGTCAGCATCCATAACACTCTTAAAAGAGCTCCAGCACTAAGGCTGTGTCAGGGACTGAGCCTGATTTGTGTTCTTTCAGGTTTGCACCCATAACACTCTCAAAAGAGCTCCAGCACTAAGGCTGTGTCAGGGACTGCGCCTGATTTGTGTTCTTTCAACACATCTTTCAGGTTTGCACCCATAACACTCTCAAAAGAGCTCCAGCACTAAGGCTGTGTCAGGGACTGCGCCTGATTTGTGGTCTTTCAGGTCAGCATCCATAACACTCTTAAAAGAGCTCCAGCACTAAGGCTGTGTCAGGGTCTGCGCCTGATTTGTGTTCTTTCAGGTCAGCATCCATAACACTCTTAAAAGAGCTCCAGCACTAAGGCTGTGTCAGGGACTGCGCCTGATTTGTGTTCTTTCAGTTCAGCATCCATAACACTCTCAAAAGAGCTCCAGCACTAAGGCTGTGTCAGGGACTGCGCCTGATTTGTGTTCTTTCAACACATCTTTCAGGTTTGCACCCATAACACTCTCAAAAGAGCTCCAGCACTAAGGCTGTGTCAGGGACTGCGCCTGATTTGTGGTCTTTCAGGTCAGCATCCATAACACTCTTAAAAGAGCTCCAGCACTAAGGCTGTGTCAGGGACTGCGCCTGATTTGTGTTCTTTCAGGTCAGCATCCATAACACTCTCAAAAGAGCTCCAGCACTAAGGCTGTGTCAGGGACTGCGCCTGATTTGTGTTCTTTTAACACATCTTTCAGGTTTGCACCCATAACACTCTCAAAAGAGCTCCAGCACTAAGGCTGTGTCAGGGACTGCGCCTGATTTGTGGTCTTTCAGGTCAGCATCCATAACACTCTTAAAAGAGCTCCAGCACTAAGGCTGTGTCAGGGACTGCGCCTGATTTGTGTTCTTTCAGGTTTGCACCCATAACACTCTCAAAAGAGCTCCAGCACTAAGGCTGTGTCAGGGACTGCGCCTGATTTGTGTTCTTTCAGGTCAGCATCCATAACACTCTTAAAAGAGCTCCAGCACTAAGGCTGTGTCAGGGACTGCGCCTGATTTGTGTTCTTTCAGGTCAGCATCCATAACACTCTCAAAAGAGCTCCAGCACTAAGGCTGTGTCAGGGACTGCGCCTGATTTGTGTTCTTTCAGGTTTGCACCCATAACACTCTCAAAAGAGCTCCAGCACTAAGGCTGTGTCAGGGACTGCGCCTGATTTGTGGTCTTTCAGGTCAGCATCCATAACACTCTTAAAAGAGCTCCAGCACTAAGGCTGTGTCAGGGTCTGCGCCTGATTTGCGTTCTTTCAGGTCAGCATCCATAACACTCTTAAAAGAGCTCCAGCACTAAGGCTGTGTCAGGGACTGCGCCTGATTTGTGTTCTTTCAACACATCTTTCAGGTTTGCAACCATAACACTCTCAAAAGAGCTCCAGCACTAAGGCTGTGTCAGGGACTGCGCCTGATTTGTGTTCTTTCAACACATCTTTCAGGTTTGCAACCATAACACTCTCAAAAGAGCTCCAGCACTAAGGCTGTGTCAGGGACTGCGCCTGATTTGTGGTCTTTCAGGTCAGCATCCATAACACTCTTAAAAGAGCTCCAGCACTAAGGCTGTGTCAGGGACTGCGCCTGATTTGTGTTCTTTCAGGTTTGCACCCATAACACTCTCAAAAGAGCTCCAGCACTAAGGCTGTGTCAGGGACTGCGCCTGATTTGTGGTCTTTCAGGTCAGCATCCATAACACTCTTAAAAGAGCTCCAGCACTAAGGCTGTGTCAGGGTCTGCGCCTGATTTGCGTTCTTTCAGGTCAGCATCCATAACACTCTTAAAAGAGCTCCAGCACTAAGGCTGTGTCAGGGACTGCGCCTGATTTGTGTTCTTTCAGGTCAGCATCCATAACACTCTCAAAAGAGCTCCAGCACTAAGGCTGTGTCAGGGACTGCGCCTGATTTGTGTTCTTTCAACACATCTTTCAGGTTTGCACCCATAACACTCTCAAAAGAGCTCCAGCACTAAGGCTGTGTCAGGGACTGCGCCTGATTTGTGTTCTTTCAGGTCAGCATCCATAACACTCTTAAAAGAGCTCCAGCACTAAGGCTGTGTCAGGGACTGCGCCTGATTTGTGTTCTTTCAGGTTTGCACCCATAACACTCTCAAAAGAGCTCCAGCACTAAGGCTGTGTCAGGGACTGCGCCTGATTTGTGTTCTTTCAACACATCTTTCAGGTTTGCACCCATAACACTCTCAAAAGAGCTCCAGCACTAAGGCTGTGTCAGGGACTGCGCCTGATTTGTGGTCTTTCAGGTCAGCATCCATAACACTCTTAAAAGAGCTCCAGCACTAAGGCTGTGTCAGGGTCTGCGCCTGATTTGTGTTCTTTCAGGTTTGCACCCATAACACTCTCAAAAGAGCTCCAGCACTAAGGCTGTGTCAGGGACTGCGCCTGATTTGTGGTCTTTCAGGTCAGCATCCATAACACTCTTAAAAGAGCTCCAGCACTAAGGCTGTGTCAGGGTCTGCGCCTGATTTGTGTTCTTTCAGGTTTGCACCCATAACACTCTCAAAAGAGCTCCAGCACTAAGGCTGTGTCAGGGACTGCGCCTGATTTGTGTTCTTTCAGGTCAGCATCCATAACACTCTCAAAAGAGCTCCAGCACTAAGGCTGTGTCAGGGACTGCGCCTGATTTGTGTTCTTTCAGGTCAGCATCCATAACACTCTTAAAAGAGCTCCAGCACTAAGGCTGTGTCAGGGACTGCGCCTGATTTGTGTTCTTTCAGGTCAGCATCCATAACACTCTCAAAAGAGCTCCAGCACTAAGGCTGTGTCAGGGACTGCGCCTGATTTGTGTTCTTTCAGGTTTGCACCCATAACACTCTCAAAAGAGCTCCAGCACTAAGGCTGTGTCAGGGACTGCGCCTGATTTGTGTTCTTTCAACACATCTTTCAGGTTTGCACCCATAACACTCTCAAAAGAGCTCCAGCACTAAGGCTGTGTCAGGGACTGCGCCTGATTTGTGGTCTTTCAGGTCAGCATCCATAACACTCTTAAAAGAGCTCCAGCACTAAGGCTGTGTCAGGGACTGCGCCTGATTTGTGTTCTTTCAGGTTTGCACCCATAACACTCTCAAAAGAGCTCCAGCACTAAGGCTGTGTCAGGGACTGCGCCTGATTTGTGGTCTTTCAGGTTTGCACCCATAACACTCTCAAAAGAGCTCCAGCACTAAGGCTGTGTCAGGGACTGCGCCTGATTTGTGGTCTTTCAGGTCAGCATCCATAACACTCTTAAAAGAGCTCCAGCACTAAGGCTGTGTCAGGGTCTGCGCCTGATTTGCGTTCTTTCAGGTCAGCATCCATAACACTCTTAAAAGAGCTCCAGCACTAAGGCTGTGTCAGGGACTGCGCCTGATTTGTGTTCTTTCAACACATCTTTCAGGTTTGCACCCATAACACTCTCAAAAGAGCTCCAGCACTAAGGCTGTGTCAGGGACTGCGCCTGATTTGTGGTCTTTCAGGTCAGCATCCATAACACTCTTAAAAGAGCTCCAGCACTAAGGCTGTGTCAGGGTCTGCGCCTGATTTGTGTTCTTTCAGGTCAGCATCCATAACACTCTCAAAAGAGCTCCAGCACTAAGGCTGTGTCAGGGACTGCGCCTTATTTGTGTTCTTTCAACACATCTTTCAGGTTTGCACCCATAACACTCTCAAAAGAGCTCCAGCACTAAGGCTGTGTCAGGGACTGCGCCTGATTTGTGGTCTTTCAGGTCAGCATCCATAACACTCTTAAAAGAGCTCCAGCACTAAGGCTGTGTCAGGGACTGCGCCTGATTTGTGTTCTTTCAGGTTTGCACCCATAACACTCTCAAAAGAGCTCCAGCACTAAGGCTGTGTCAGGGACTGCGCCTGATTTGTGTTCTTTCAACACATCTTTCAGGTTTGCACCCATAACACTCTCAAAAGAGCTCCAGCACTAAGGCTGTGTCAGGGACTGCGCCTGATTTGTGGTCTTTCAGGTCAGCATCCATAACACTCTTAAAAGAGCTCCAGCACTAAGGCTGTGTCAGGGTCTGCGCCTGATTTGTGTTCTTTCAGGTTTGCACCCATAACACTCTCAAAAGAGCTCCAGCACTAAGGCTGTGTCAGGGACTGCGCCTGATTTGTGGTCTTTCAGGTCAGCATCCATAACACTCTTAAAAGAGCTCCAGCACTAAGGCTGTGTCAGGGACTGCGCCTGATTTGTGTTCTTTCAGGTTTGCACCCATAACACTCTCAAAAGAGCTCCAGCACTAAGGCTGTGTCAGGGACTGCGCCTGATTTGTGGTCTTTCAGGTCAGCATCCATAACACTCTTAAAAGAGCTCCAGCACTAAGGCTGTGTCAGGGTCTGCGCCTGATTTGTGTTCTTTCAGGTCAGCATCCATAACACTCTTAAAAGAGCTCCAGCACTAAGGCTGTGTCAGGGACTGCGCCTGATTTGTGTTCTTTCAGGTCAGCATCCATAACACTCTCAAAAGAGCTCCAGCACTAAGGCTGTGTCAGGGACTGCGCCTGATTTGTGTTCTTTCAACACATCTTTCAGGTTTGCACCCATAACACTCTCAAAAGAGCTCCAGCACTAAGGCTGTGTCAGGGACTGCGCCTGATTTGTGGTCTTTCAGGTCAGCATCCATAACACTCTTAAAAGAGCTCCAGCACTAAGGCTGTGTCAGGGACTGCGCCTGATTTGTGTTCTTTCAGGTTTGCACCCATAACACTCTCAAAAGAGCTCCAGCACTAAGGCTGTGTCAGGGACTGCGCCTGATTTGTGTTCTTTCAACACATCTTTCAGGTTTGCACCCATAACACTCTCAAAAGAGCTCCAGCACTAAGACTGTGTCAGGGACTGCGCCTGATTTGTGGTCTTTCAGGTCAGCATATATAACACTCTTAAAAGAGCTCCAGCACTAAGGCTGTGTCAGCGACTGCGCCTGATTTGTGTTCTTTCAGGTTTGCACCCATAACACTCTCAAAAGAGCTCCAGCACTAAGGCTGTGTCAGGGTCTGCGCCTGATTTGTGTTCTTTCAGGTCAGCATCCATAACACTCTTAAAAGAGCTCCAGCACTAAGGCTGTGTCAGGGACTGCGCCTGATTTGTGTTCTTTCAGGTCAGCATCCATAACACTCTCAAAAGAGCTCCAGCACTAAGGCTGTGTCAGGGACTGCGCCTGATTTGTGTTCTTTCAGGTTTGCACCCATAACACTCTCAAAAGAGCTCCAGCACTAAGGCTGTGTCAGGGACTGCGCCTGATTTGTGGTCTTTCAGGTCAGCATCCATAACACTCTTAAAAGAGCTCCAGCACTAAGGCTGTGTCAGGGACTGCGCCTGATTTGTGTTCTTTCAGGTTTGCACCCATAACACTCTCAAAAGAGCTCCAGCACTAAGGCTGTGTCAGGGACTGCGCCTGATTTGTGGTCTTTCAGGTCAGCATCCATAACACTCTTAAAAGAGCTCCAGCACTAAGGCTGTGTCAGGGTCTGCGCCTGATTTGTGTTCTTTCAGGTCAGCATCCATAACACTCTTAAAAGAGCTCCAGCACTAAGGCTGTGTCAGGGACTGCGCCTGATTTGTGTTCTTTCAGGTCAGCATCCATAACACTCTCAAAAGAGCTCCAGCACTAAGGCTGTGTCAGGGTCTGCGCCTGATTTGTGTTCTTTCAGGTTTGCACCCATAACACTCTCAAAAGAGCTCCAGCACTAAGGCTGTGTCAGGGACTGCGCCTGATTTGTGTTCTTTCAACACATCTTTCAGGTTTGCACCCATAACACTCTCAAAAGAGCTCCAGCACTAAGGCTGTGTCAGGGACTGCGCCTGATTTGTGTTCTTTCAGGTCAGCATCCATAACACTCTTAAAAGAGCTCCAGCACTAAGGCTGTGTCAGGGGCTGCGCCTGATTTGTGTTCTTTCAGGTCAGCATCCATAACACTCTTAAAAGAGCTCCAGCACTAAGGCTGTGTCAGGGACTGCGCCTGATTTGTGTTCTTTCAGGTTTGCACCCATAACACTCTCAAAAGAGCTCCAGCACTAAGGCTGTGTCAGGGACTGCGCCTGATTTGTGTTCTTTCAGGTCAGCATCCATAACACTCTCAAAAGAGCTCCAGCACTAAGGCTGTGTCAGGGACTGCGCCTGATTTGTGTTCTTTCAGGTCAGCATCCATAACACTCTTAAAAGAGCTCCAGCACTAAGGCTGTGTCAGGGACTGCGCCTGATTTGTGTTCTTTCAGGTTTGCACCCATAACACTCTCAAAAGAGCTCCAGCACTAAGGCTGTGTCAGGGACTGCGCCTGATTTGTGTTCTTTCAACACATCTTTCAGGTTTGCACCCATAACACTCTCAAAAGAGCTCCAGCACTAAGGCTGTGTCAGGGACTGCGCCTGATTTGTGGTCTTTCAGGTCAGCATCCATAACACTCTTAAAAGAGCTCCAGCACTAAGGCTGTGTCAGGGTCTGCGCCTGATTTGTGTTCTTTCAGGTCAGCATCCATAACACTCTTAAAAGAGCTCCAGCACTAAGGCTGTGTCAGGGACTGCGCCTGATTTGTGGTCTTTCAGGTCAGCATCCATAACACTCTTAAAAGAGCTCCAGCACTAAGGCTGTGTCAGGGACTGCGCCTGATTTGTGTTCTTTCAGGTTTGCACCCATAACACTCTCAAAAGAGCTCCAGCACTAAGGCTGTGTCAGGGACTGCGCCTGATTTGTGTTCTTTCAACACATCTTTCAGGTTTGCACCCATAACACTCTCAAAAGAGCTCCAGCACTAAGGCTGTGTCAGGGACTGCGCCTGATTTGTGTTCTTTTAACACATCTTTCAGGTTTGCACCCATAACACTCTCAAAAGAGCTCCAGCACTAAGGCTGTGTCAGGGACTGCGCCTGATTTGTGTTCTTTCAGGTCAGCATCCATAACACTCTTAAAAGAGCTCCAGCACTAAGGCTGTGTCAGGGACTGCGCCTGATTTGTGTTCTTTCAGGTTTGCACCCATAACACTCTCAAAAGAGCTCCAGCACTAAGGCTGTGTCAGGGACTGCGCCTGATTTGTGGTCTTTCAGGTCAGCATCCATAACACTCTTAAAAGAGCTCCAGCACTAAGGCTGTGTCAGGGTCTGCGCCTGATTTGTGTTCTTTCAGGTCAGCATCCATAACACTCTTAAAAGAGCTCCAGCACTAAGGCTGTGTCAGGGACTGCGCCTGATTTGTGTTCTTTCAGGTCAGCATCCATAACACTCTCAAAAGAGCTCCAGCACTAAGGCTGTGTCAGGGACTGCGCCTGATTTGTGTTCTTTCAGGTTTGCACCCATAACACTCTCAAAAGAGCTCCAGCACTAAGGCTGTGTCAGGGACTGCGCCTGATTTGTGTTCTTTCAACACATCTTTCAGGTTTGCACCCATAACACTCTCAAAAGAGCTCCAGCACTAAGGCTGTGTCAGGGACTGCGCCTGATTTGTGTTCTTTCAGGTCAGCATCCATAACACTCTTAAAAGAGCTCCAGCACTAAGGCTGTGTCAGGGGCTGCGCCTGATTTGTGTTCTTTCAGGTCAGCATCCATAACACTCTTAAAAGAGCTCCAGCACTAAGGCTGTGTCAGGGACTGCGCCTGATTTGTGTTCTTTCAGGTTTGCACCCATAACACTCTCAAAAGAGCTCCAGCACTAAGGCTGTGTCAGGGACTGCGCCTGATTTGTGGTCTTTCAGGTCAGCATCCATAACACTCTTAAAAGAGCTCCAGCACTAAGGCTGTGTCAGGGTCTGCGCCTGATTTGTGTTCTTTCAGGTCAGCATCCATAACACTCTTAAAAGAGCTCCAGCACTAAGGCTGTGTCAGGGACTGCGCCTGATTTGTGTTCTTTCAGGTCAGCATCCATAACACTCTCAAAAGAGCTCCAGCACTAAGGCTGTGTCAGGGACTGCGCCTGATTTGTGTTCTTTCAGGTCAGCATCCATAACACTCTTAAAAGAGCTCCAGCACTAAGGCTGTGTCAGGGACTGCGCCTGATTTGTGTTCTTTCAGGTTTGCACCCATAACACTCTCAAAAGAGCTCCAGCACTAAGGCTGTGTCAGGGACTGCGCCTGATTTGTGGTCTTTCAGGTCAGCATCCATAACACTCTTAAAAGAGCTCCAGCACTAAGGCTGTGTCAGGGTCTGCGCCTGATTTGTGTTCTTTCAGGTCAGCATCCATAACACTCTTAAAAGAGCTCCAGCACTAAGGCTGTGTCAGGGACTGCGCCTGATTTGTGGTCTTTCAGGTCAGCATCCATAACACTCTTAAAAGAGCTCCAGCACTAAGGCTGTGTCAGGGACTGCGCCTGATTTGTGTTCTTTCAGGTTTGCACCCATAACACTCTCAAAAGAGCTCCAGCACTAAGGCTGTGTCAGGGACTGCGCCTGATTTGTGTTCTTTCAACACATCTTTCAGGTTTGCACCCATAACACTCTCAAAAGAGCTCCAGCACTAAGGCTGTGTCAGGGACTGCGCCTGATTTGTGTTCTTTCAACACATCTTTCAGGTTTGCACCCATAACACTCTTAAAAGAGCTCCAGCACTAAGGCTGTGTCAGGGACTGCGCCTGATTTGTGTTCTTTCAGGTTTGCACCCATAACACTCTCAAAAGAGCTCCAGCACTAAGGCTGTGTCAGGGACTGCGCCTGATTTGTGGTCTTTCAGGTCAGCATCCATAACACTCTTAAAAGAGCTCCAGCACTAAGGCTGTGTCAGGGTCTGCGCCTGATTTGTGTTCTTTCAGGTCAGCATCCATAACACTCTTAAAAGAGCTCCAGCACTAAGGCTGTGTCAGGGACTGCGCCTGATTTGTGTTCTTTCAGGTCAGCATCCATAACACTCTCAAAAGAGCTCCAGCACTAAGGCTGTGTCAAGGACTGCGCCTGATTTGTGTTCTTTCAGGTTTGCACCCATAACACTCTCAAAAGAGCTCCAGCACTAAGGCTGTGTCAGGGACTGCGCCTGATTTGTGTTCTTTCAACACATCTTTCAGGTTTGCACCCATAACACTCTCAAAAGAGCTCCAGCACTAAGGCTGTGTCAGGGTCTGCGCCTGATTTGTGTTCTTTCAGGTCAGCATCCATAACACTCTTAAAAGAGCTCCAGCACTAAGGCTGTGTCAGGGGCTGCGCCTGATTTGTGTTCTTTCAGGTCAGCATCCATAACACTCTTAAAAGAGCTCCAGCACTAAGGCTGTGTCAGGGACTGCGCCTGATTTGTGTTCTTTCAGGTTTGCACCCATAACACTCTCAAAAGAGCTCCAGCACTAAGGCTGTGTCAGGGACTGCGCCTGATTTGTGGTCTTTCAGGTCAGCATCCATAACACTCTTAAAAGAGCTCCAGCACTAAGGCTGTGTCAGGGTCTGCGCCTGATTTGTGTTCTTTCAGGTCAGCATCCATAACACTCTTAAAAGAGCTCCAGCACTAAGGCTGTGTCAGGGACTGCGCCTGATTTGTGTTCTTTCAGGTCAGCATCCATAACACTCTCAAAAGAGCTCCAGCACTAAGGCTGTGTCAGGGACTGCGCCTGATTTGTGTTCTTTCAGGTCAGCATCCATAACACTCTTAAAAGAGCTCCAGCACTAAGGCTGTGTCAGGGACTGCGCCTGATTTGTGTTCTTTCAGGTTTGCACCCATAACACTCTCAAAAGAGCTCCAGCACTAAGGCTGTGTCAGGGACTGCGCCTGATTTGTGGTCTTTCAGGTCAGCATCCATAACACTCTTAAAAGAGCTCCAGCACTAAGGCTGTGTCAGGGTCTGCGCCTGATTTGTGTTCTTTCAGGTCAGCATCCATAACACTCTTAAAAGAGCTCCAGCACTAAGGCTGTGTCAGGGACTGCGCCTGATTTGTGGTCTTTCAGGTCAGCATCCATAACACTCTTAAAAGAGCTCCAGCACTAAGGCTGTGTCAGGGACTGCGCCTGATTTGTGTTCTTTTAACACATCTTTCAGGTTTGCACCCATAACACTCTCAAAAGAGCTCCAGCACTAAGGCTGTGTCAGGGACTGCGCCTGATTTGTGGTCTTTCAGGTCAGCATCCATAACACTCTTAAAAGAGCTCCAGCACTAAGGCTGTGTCAGGGTCTGCGCCTGATTTGTGTTCTTTCAGGTCAGCATCCATAACACTCTTAAAAGAGCTCCAGCACTAAGGCTGTGTCAGGGACTGCGCCTGATTTGTGGTCTTTCAGGTCAGCATCCATAACACTCTTAAAAGAGCTCCAGCAATAAGGCTGTGTCAGGGTCTGCGCCTGATTTGTGTTCTTTTAGGTCAGCATCCATAACACTCTTAAAAGAGCTCCAGCACTAAGGCTGTGTCAGGGACTGCGCCTGATTTGTGTTCTTTCAGGTTTGCACCCATAACACTCTTAAAAGAGCTCCAGCACTAAGGGTGTGTCAGGGACTGCGCCTGATTTGTGTTCTTTCAGGTCAGCATCCATAACACTCTTAAAAGAGCTCCAGCACTAAGGCTGTGTCAGGGTCTGCGCCTGATTTGTGTTCTTTCAGGTCAGCATCCATAACACTCTTAAAAGAGCTCCAGCACTAAGGCTGTGTCAGGGTCTGCGCCTGATTTGCGTTCTTTCAGGTCAGCATCCATAACACTCTTAAAAGAGCTCCAGCACTAAGGCTGTGTCAGGGACTGCGCCTGATTTGTGTTCTTTCAACACATCTTTCAGGTTTGCACCCATAACACTCTCAAAAGAGCTCCAGCACTAAGGCTGTGTCAGGGACTGCGCCTGATTTGTGTTCTTTAAGGTTTGCACCCATAACACTCTCAAAAGAGCTCCAGCACTAAGGCTGTGTCAGGGACTGCGCCTGATTTGTGGTCTTTCAGGTCAGCATCCATAACACTCTTAAAAGAGCTCCAGCACTAAGGCTGTGTCAGGGACTGCGCCTGATTTGTGTTCTTTCAGGTCAGCATCCATAACACTCTCAAAAGAGCTCCAGCACTAAGGCTGTGTCAGGGACTGCGCCTGATTTGTGTTCTTTTAACACATCTTTCAGGTTTGCACCCATAACACTCTCAAAAGAGCTCCAGCACTAAGGCTGTGTCAGGGACTGCGCCTGATTTGTGTTCTTTCAACACATCTTTCAGGTTTGCACCCATAACACTCTCAAAAGAGCTCCAGCACTAAGGCTGTGTCAGGGACTGCGCCTGATTTGTGGTCTTTCAGGTCAGCATCCATAACACTCTTAAAAGAGCTCCAGCACTAAGGCTGTGTCAGGGACTGCGCCTGATTTGTGTTCTTTCAGGTTTGCACCCATAACACTCTCAAAAGAGCTCCAGCACTAAGGCTGTGTCAGGGACTGCGCCTGATTTGTGTTCTTTCAACACATCTTTCAGGTTTGCACCCATAACACTCTCAAAAGAGCTCCAGCACTAAGGCTGTGTCAGGGACTGCGCCTGATTTGTGGTCTTTCAGGTCAGCATCCATAACACTCTTAAAAGAGCTCCAGCACTAAGGCTGTGTCAGGGACTGCGCCTGATTTGTGTTCTTTCAGGTTTGCACCCATAACACTCTCAAAAGAGCTCCAGCACTAAGGCTGTGTCAGGGACTGCGCCTGATTTGTGGTCTTTCAGGTCAGCATCCATAACACTCTTAAAAGAGCTCCAGCACTAAGGCTGTGTCAGGGTCTGCGCCTGATTTGTGTTCTTTCAGGTCAGCATCCATAACACTCTTAAAAGAGCTCCAGCACTAAGGCTGTGTCAGGGACTGCGCCTGATTTGTGTTCTTTCAGGTCAGCATCCATAACACTCTCAAAAGAGCTCCAGCACTAAGGCTGTGTCAGGGACTGCGCCTGATTTGTGTTCTTTTAACACATCTTTCAGGTTTGCACCCATAACACTCTCAAAAGAGCTCCAGCACTAAGGCTGTGTCAGGGACTGCGCCTGATTTGTGGTCTTTCAGGTCAGCATCCATAACACTCTTAAAAGAGCTCCAGCACTAAGGCTGTGTCAGGGTCTGCGCCTGATTTGTGTTCTTTCAGGTCAGCATCCATAACCCTCTTAAAAGAGCTCCAGCACTAAGGCTGTGTCAGGGTCTGCGCCTGATTTGTGTTCTTTCAGGTCAGCATCCATAACACTCTTAAAAGAGCTCCAGCACTAAGGCTGTGTCAGGGACTGCGCCTGATTTGTGTTCTTTCAGGTCAGCATCCATAACACTCTCAAAAGAGCTCCAGCACTAAGGCTGTGTCAGGGACTGCGCCTGATTTGTGTTCTTTCAGGTCAGCATCCATAACACTCTTAAAAGAGCTCCAGCACTAAGGCTGTGTCAGGGACTGCGCCTGATTTGTGTTCTTTCAGGTTTGCACCCATAACACTCTCAAAAGAGCTCCAGCACTAAGGCTGTGTCAGGGACTGCGCCTGATTTGTGTTCTTTCAACACATCTTTCAGGTTTGCACCCATAACACTCTCAAAAGAGCTCCAGCACTAAGGCTGTGTCAGGGACTGCGCCTGATTTGTGTTCTTTCAGGTCAGCATCCATAACACTCTTAAAAGAGCTCCAGCACTAAGGCTGTGTCAGGGGCTGCGCCTGATTTGTGTTCTTTCAGGTCAGCATCCATAACACTCTTAAAAGAGCTCCAGCACTAAGGCTGTGTCAGGGACTGCGCCTGATTTGTGTTCTTTCAGGTTTGCACCCATAACACTCTCAAAAGAGCTCCAGCACTAAGGCTGTGTCAGGGACTGCGCCTGATTTGTGGTCTTTCAGGTCAGCATCCATAACACTCTTAAAAGAGCTCCAGCACTAAGGCTGTGTCAGGAACTGCGCCTGATTTGTGTTCTTTCAGGTTTGCACCCATAACACTCTCAAAAGAGCTCCAGCACTAAGGCTGTGTCAGGGACTGCGCCTGATTTGTGTTCTTTCAACACATCTTTCAGGTTTGCACCCATAACACTCTCAAAAGAGCTCCAGCACTAAGGCTGTGTCAGGGACTGCGCCTGATTTGTGTTCTTTCAGGTCAGCATCCATAACACTCTTAAAAGAGCTCCAGCACTAAGGCTGTGTCAGGGGCTGCGCCTGATTTGTGTTCTTTCAGGTCAGCATCCATAACACTCTTAAAAGAGCTCCAGCACTAAGGCTGTGTCAGGGACTGCGCCTGATTTGTGTTCTTTCAGGTTTGCACCCATAACACTCTCAAAAGAGCTCCAGCACTAAGGCTGTGTCAGGGACTGCGCCTGATTTGTGGTCTTTCAGGTCAGCATCCATAACACTCTTAAAAGAGCTCCAGCACTAAGGCTGTGTCAGGAACTGCGCCTGATTTGTGTTCTTTCAGGTTTGCACCCATAACACTCTCAAAAGAGCTCCAGCACTAAGGCTGTGTCAGGGACTGCGCCTGATTTGTGTTCTTTCAACACATCTTTCAGGTTTGCACCCATAACACTCTCAAAAGAGCTCCAGCCTTAAGGCTGTGTCAGGGACTGCGCCTGATTTGTGTTCTTTCAGGTCAGCATCCATAACACTCTTAAAAGAGCTCCAGCACTAAGGCTGTGTCAGGGGCTGCGCCTGATTTGTGTTCTTTCAGGTCAGCATCCATAACACTCTTAAAAGAGCTCCAGCACTAAGGCTGTGTCAGGGACTGCGCCTGATTTGTGTTCTTTCAGGTTTGCACCCATAACACTCTCAAAAGAGCTCCAGCACTAAGGCTGTGTCAGGGACTGCGCCTGATTTGTGTTCTTTCAACACATCTTTCAGGTTTGCACCCATAACACTCTCAAAAGAGCTCCAGCACTAAGGCTGTGTCAGGGACTGCGCCTGATTTGTGTTCTTTCAGGTCAGTATCCATAACACTCTTAAAAGAGCTCCAGCACTAAGGCTGTGTCAGGGACTGCGCCTGATTTGTGTTCTTTCAGGTTTGCACCCATAACACTCTCAAAAGAGCTCCAGCACTAAGGCTGTGTCAGGGACTGCGCCTGATTTGTGTTCTTTCAACACATCTTTCAGGTTTGCACCCATAACACTCTCAAAAGAGCTCCAGCACTAAGGCTGTGTCAGGGACTGCGCCTGATTTGTGGTCTTTCAGGTCAGCATCCATAACACTCTTAAAAGAGCTCCAGCACTAAGGCTGTGTCAGGGACTGCGCCTGATTTGTGTTCTTTCAGGTTTGCACCCATAACACTCTCAAAAGAGCTCCAGCACTAAGGCTGTGTCAGGGACTGCGCCTGATTTGTGGTCTTTCAGGTCAGCATCCATAACACTCTTAAAAGAGCTCCAGCACTAAGGCTGTGTCAGGGTCTGCGCCTGATTTGTGTTCTTTCAGGTCAGCATCCATAACACTCTTAAAAGAGCTCCAGCACTAAGGCTGTGTCAGGGACTGCGCCTGATTTGTGTTCTTTCAGGTCAGCATCCATAACACTCTCAAAAGAGCTCCAGCACTAAGGCTGTGTCAGGGACTGCGCCTGATTTGTGTTCTTTTAACACATCTTTCAGGTTTGCACCCATAACACTCTCAAAAGAGCTCCAGCACTAAGGCTGTGTCAGGGACTGCGCCTGATTTGTGGTCTTTCAGGTCAGCATCCATAACACTCTTAAAAGAGCTCCAGCACTAAGGCTGTGTCAGGGTCTGCGCCTGATTTGTGTTCTTTCAGGTCAGCATCCATAACCCTCTTAAAAGAGCTCCAGCACTAAGGCTGTGTCAGGGTCTGCGCCTGATTTGTGTTCTTTCAGGTCAGCATCCATAACACTCTTAAAAGAGCTCCAGCACTAAGGCTGTGTCAGGGACTGCGCCTGATTTGTGTTCTTTCAGGTCAGCATCCATAACACTCTCAAAAGAGCTCCAGCACTAAGGCTGTGTCAGGGACTGCGCCTGATTTGTGTTCTTTCAGGTCAGCATCCATAACACTCTTAAAAGAGCTCCAGCACTAAGGCTGTGTCAGGGACTGCGCCTGATTTGTGTTCTTTCAGGTTTGCACCCATAACACTCTCAAAAGAGCTCCAGCACTAAGGCTGTGTCAGGGACTGCGCCTGATTTGTGTTCTTTCAACACATCTTTCAGGTTTGCACCCATAACACTCTCAAAAGAGCTCCAGCACTAAGGCTGTGTCAGGGACTGCGCCTGATTTGTGTTCTTTCAGGTCAGCATCCATAACACTCTTAAAAGAGCTCCAGCACTAAGGCTGTGTCAGGGGCTGCGCCTGATTTGTGTTCTTTCAGGTCAGCATCCATAACACTCTTAAAAGAGCTCCAGCACTAAGGCTGTGTCAGGGACTGCGCCTGATTTGTGTTCTTTCAGGTTTGCACCCATAACACTCTCAAAAGAGCTCCAGCACTAAGGCTGTGTCAGGGACTGCGCCTGATTTGTGGTCTTTCAGGTCAGCATCCATAACACTCTTAAAAGAGCTCCAGCACTAAGGCTGTGTCAGGAACTGCGCCTGATTTGTGTTCTTTCAGGTTTGCACCCATAACACTCTCAAAAGAGCTCCAGCACTAAGGCTGTGTCAGGGACTGCGCCTGATTTGTGTTCTTTCAACACATCTTTCAGGTTTGCACCCATAACACTCTCAAAAGAGCTCCAGCACTAAGGCTGTGTCAGGGACTGCGCCTGATTTGTGTTCTTTCAGGTCAGCATCCATAACACTCTTAAAAGAGCTCCAGCACTAAGGCTGTGTCAGGGGCTGCGCCTGATTTGTGTTCTTTCAGGTCAGCATCCATAACACTCTTAAAAGAGCTCCAGCACTAAGGCTGTGTCAGGGACTGCGCCTGATTTGTGTTCTTTCAGGTTTGCACCCATAACACTCTCAAAAGAGCTCCAGCACTAAGGCTGTGTCAGGGACTGCGCCTGATTTGTGGTCTTTCAGGTCAGCATCCATAACACTCTTAAAAGAGCTCCAGCACTAAGGCTGTGTCAGGGTCTGCGCCTGATTTGTGTTCTTTCAGGTCAGCATCCATAACACTCTTAAAAGAGCTCCAGCACTAAGGCTGTGTCAGGGACTGCGCCTGATTTGTGTTCTTTCAACACATCTTTCAGGTTTGCACCCATAACACTCTCAAAAGAGCTCCAGCACTAAGGCTGTGTCAGGGACTGCGCCTGATTTGTGTTCTTTCAGGTAAGCATCCATAACACTCTTAAAAGAGCTCCAGCACTAAGGCTGTGTCAGGGGCTGCGCCTGATTTGTGTTCTTTCAGGTCAGCATCCATAACACTCTTAAAAGAGCTCCAGCACTAAGGCTGTGTCAGGGACTGCGCCTGATTTGTGTTCTTTCAGGTTTGCACCCATAACACTCTCAAAAGAGCTCCAGCACTAAGGCTGTGTCAGGGACTGCGCCTGATTTGTGGTCTTTCAGGTCAGCATCCATAACACTCTTAAAAGAGCTCCAGCACTAAGGCTGTGTCAGGGTCTGCGCCTGATTTGTGTTCTTTCAGGTCAGCATCCATAACACTCTTAAAAGAGCTCCAGCACTAAGGCTGTGTCAGGGGCTGCGCCTGATTTGTGTTCTTTCAGGTCAGCATCCATAACACTCTTAAAAGAGCTCCAGCACTAAGGCTGTGTCAGGGACTGCGCCTGATTTGTGTTCTTTCAGGTTTGCACCCATAACACTCTCAAAAGAGCTCCAGCACTAAGGCTGTGTCAGGGACTGCGCCTGATTTGTTGTCTTTCAGGTCAGCATCCATAACACTCTTAAAAGAGCTCCAGCACTAAGGCTGTGTCAGGGTCTGCGCCTGATTTGTGTTCTTTCAGGTCAGCATCCATAACACTCTTAAAAGAGCTCCAGCACTAAGGCTGTGTCAGGGACTGCGCCTGATTTGTGTTCTTTCAGGTCAGCATCCATAACACTCTCAAAAGAGCTCCAGCACTAAGGCTGTGTCAGGGACTGCGCCTGATTTGTGTTCTTTCAGGTCAGCATCCATAACACTCTTAAAAGAGCTCCAGCACTAAGGCTGTGTCAGGGACTGCGCCTGATTTGTGTTCTTTCAGGTTTGCACCCATAACACTCTCAAAAGAGCTCCAGCACTAAGGCTGTGTCAGGGACTGCGCCTGATTTGTGTTCTTTCAGGTCAGCATCCATAACACTCTCAAAAGAGCTCCAGCACTAAGGCTGTGTCAGGGACTGCGCCTGATTTGTGTTCTTTCAGGTCAGCATCCATAACACTCTTAAAAGAGCTCCAGCACTAAGGCTGTGTCAGGGACTGCGCCTGATTTGTGTTCTTTCAGGTTTGCACCCATAACACTCTCAAAAGAGCTCCAGCACTAAGGCTGTGTCAGGGACTGCGCCTGATTTGTGTTCTTTTAACACATCTTTCAGGTTTGCACCCATAACACTCTCAAAAGAGCTCCAGCACTAAGGCTGTGTCAGGGACTGCGCCTGATTTGTGGTCTTTCAGGTCAGCATCCATAACACTCTTAAAAGAGCTCCAGCACTAAGGCTGTGTCAGGGTCTGCGCCTGATTTGTGTTCTTTCAGGTCAGCATCCATAACCCTCTTAAAAGAGCTCCAGCACTAAGGCTGTGTCAGGGTCTGCGCCTGATTTGTGTTCTTTCAGGTCAGCATCCATAACACTCTTAAAAGAGCTCCAGCACTAAGGCTGTGTCAGGGACTGCGCCTGATTTGTGTTCTTTCAGGTCAGCATCCATAACACTCTCAAAAGAGCTCCAGCACTAAGGCTGTGTCAGGGACTGCGCCTGATTTGTGTTCTTTCAGGTCAGCATCCATAACACTCTTAAAAGAGCTCCAGCACTAAGGCTGTGTCAGGGACTGCGCCTGATTTGTGTTCTTTCAGGTTTGCACCCATAACACTCTCAAAAGAGCTCCAGCACTAAGGCTGTGTCAGGGACTGCGCCTGATTTGTGTTCTTTCAGGTCAGCATCCATAACACTCTCAAAAGAGCTCCAGCACTAAGGCTGTGTTAGGGACTGCGCCTGATTTGTGTTCTTTCAGGTCAGCGTCCATAACACTCTTAAAAGAGCTCCAGCACTAAGGCTGTGTCAGGGACTGCGCCTGATTTGTGTTCTTTCAGGTTTGCACCCATAACACTCTCAAAAGAGCTCCAGCACTAAGGCTGTGTCAGGGACTGCGCCTGATTTGTGTTCTTTCAACACATCTTTCAGGTTTGCACCCATAACACTCTCAAAAGAGCTCCAGCACTAAGGCTGTGTCAGGGACTGCGCCTGATTTGTGTTCTTTCAGGTCAGCATCCATAACACTCTTAAAAGAGCTCCAGCAATAAGGCTGTGTCAGGGGCTGCGCCTGATTTGTGTTCTTTCAGGTCAGCATCCATAACACTCTTAAAAGAGCTCCAGCACTAAGGCTGTGTCAGGGACTGCGCCTGATTTGTGTTCTTTCAGGTTTGCACCCATAACACTCTCAAAAGAGCTCCAGCACTAAGGCTGTGTCAGGGACTGCGCCTGATTTGTGGTCTTTCAGGTCAGCATCCATAACACTCTTAAAAGAGCTCCAGCACTAAGGCTGTGTCAGGGTCTGCGCCTGATTTGTGTTCTTTCAGGTCAGCATCCATAACACTCTTAAAAGAGCTCCAGCACTAAGGCTGTGTCAGGGACTGCGCCTGATTTGTGTTCTTTCAGGTCAGCATCCATAACACTCTCAAAAGAGCTCCAGCACTAAGGCTGTGTCAGGGACTGCGCCTGATTTGTGTTCTTTCAACACATCTTTCAGGTTTGCACCCATAACACTCTCAAAAGAGCTCCAGCACTAAGGCTGTGTCAGGGACTGCGCCTGATTTGTGGTCTTTCAGGTCAGCATCCATAACACTCTTAAAAGAGCTCCAGCACTAAGGCTGTGTCAGGGACTGCGCCTGATTTGTGTTCTTTCAGGTCAGCATCCATAACACTCTTAAAAGAGCTCCAGCACTAAGGCTGTGTCAGGGACTGCGCCTGATTTGTGGTCTTTCAGGTCAGCATCCATAACACTCTTAAAAGAGCTCCAGCACTAAGGCTGTGTCAGGGACTGCGCCTGATTTGTGTTCTTTCAGGTTTGCACCCATAACACTCTCAAAAGAGCTCCAGCACTAAGGCTGTGTCAGGGACTGCGCCTGATTTGTGTTCTTTCAGGTCAGCATCCATAACACTCTTAAAAGAGCTCCAGCACTAAGGCTGTGTCAGGGACTGCGCCTGATTTGTGGTCTTTCAGGTCAGCATCCATAACACTCTTTAAAGAGCTCCAGCACTAAGGCTGTGTCAGGGTCTGCGCCTGATTTGCGTTCTTTCAGGTCAGCATCCATAACACTCTTAAAAGAGCTCCAGCACTAAGGCTGTGTCAGGGACTGCGCCTGATTTGTGTTCTTTCAACACATCTTTCAGGTTTGCACCCATAACACTCTCAAAAGAGCTCCAGCACTAAGGCTGTGTCAGGGACTGCGCCTGATTTGTGGTCTTTCAGGTCAGCATCCATAACACTCTTAAAAGAGCTCCAGCACTAAGGCTGTGTCAGGGTCTGCGCCTGATTTGTGTTCTTTCAGGTCAGCATCCATAACACTCTTAAAAGAGCTCCAGCACTAAGGCTGTGTCAGGGACTGCGCCTGATTTGTGGTCTTTCAGGTCAGCATCCATAACACTCTTAAAAGAGCTCCAGCACTAAGGCTGTGTCAGGGACTGCGCCTGATTTGTGTTCTTTCAGGTTTGCACCCATAACACTCTCAAAAGAGCTCCAGCACTAAGGCTGTGTCAGGGACTGCGCCTGATTTGTGTTCTTTCAACACATCTTTCAGGTTTGCACCCATAACACTCTCAAAAGAGCTCCAGCACTAAGGCTGTGTCAGGGACTGCGCCTGATTTGTGGTCTTTCAGGTCAGCATCCATAACACTCTTAAAAGAGCTCCAGCACTAAGGCTGTGTCAGGGACTGCGCCTGATTTGTGTTCTTTCAGGTTTGCACCCATAACACTCTCAAAAGAGCTCCAGCACTAAGGCTGTGTCAGGGACTGCGCCTGATTTGTGGTCTTTCAGGTCAGCATCCATAACACTCTTAAAAGAGCTCCAGCACTAAGGCTGTGTCAGGGTCTGCGCCTGATTTGTGTTCTTTCAGGTCAGCATCCATAACACTCTTAAAAGAGCTCCAGCACTAAGGCTGTGTCAGGGACTGCGCCTGATTTGTGTTCTTTCAGGTCAGCATCCATAACACTCTCAAAAGAGCTCCAGCACTAAGGCTGTGTCAGGGACTGCGCCTGATTTGTGTTCTTTTAACACATCTTTCAGGTTTGCACCCATAACACTCTCAAAAGAGCTCCAGCACTAAGGCTGTGTCAGGGACTGCGCCTGATTTGTGGTCTTTCAGGTCAGCATCCATAACACTCTTAAAAGAGCTCCAGCACTAAGGCTGTGTCAGGGTCTGCGCCTGATTTGTGTTCTTTCAGGTCAGCATCCATAACCCTCTTAAAAGAGCTCCAGCACTAAGGCTGTGTCAGGGTCTGCGCCTGATTTGTGTTCTTTCAGGTCAGCATCCATAACACTCTTAAAAGAGCTCCAGCACTAAGGCTGTGTCAGGGACTGCGCCTGATTTGTGTTCTTTCAGGTCAGCATCCATAACACTCTCAAAAGAGCTCCAGCACTAAGGCTGTGTCAGGGACTGCGCCTGATTTGTGTTCTTTCAGGTCAGCATCCATAACACTCTTAAAAGAGCTCCAGCACTAAGGCTGTGTCAGGGACTGCGCCTGATTTGTGTTCTTTCAGGTTTGCACCCATAACACTCTCAAAAGAGCTCCAGCACTAAGGCTGTGTCAGGGACTGCGCCTGATTTGTGTTCTTTCAGGTCAGCATCCATAACACTCTCAAAAGAGCTCCAGCACTAAGGCTGTGTTAGGGACTGCGCCTGATTTGTGTTCTTTCAGGTCAGCGTCCATAACACTCTTAAAAGAGCTCCAGCACTAAGGCTGTGTCAGGGACTGCGCCTGATTTGTGTTCTTTCAGGTTTGCACCCATAACACTCTCAAAAGAGCTCCAGCACTAAGGCTGTGTCAGGGACTGCGCCTGATTTGTGTTCTTTTAACACATCTTTCAGGTTTGCACCCATAACACTCTCAAAAGAGCTCCAGCACTAAGGCTGTGTCAGGGACTGCGCCTGATTTGTGTTCTTTCAACACATCTTTCAGGTTTGCACCCATAACACTCTCAAAAGAGCTCCAGCACTAAGGCTGTGTCAGGGACTGCGCCTGATTTGTGGTCTTTCAGGTCAGCATCCATAACACTCTTAAAAGAGCTCCAGCACTAAGGCTGTGTCAGGGACTGCGCCTGATTTGTGTTCTTTTAACACATCTTTCAGGTTTGCACCCATAACACTCTCAAAAGAGCTCCAGCACTAAGGCTGTGTCAGGGACTGCGCCTGATTTGTGGTCTTTCAGGTCAGCATCCATAACACTCTTAAAAGAGCTCCAGCACTAAGGCTGTGTCAGGGTCTGCGCCTGATTTGTGTTCTTTCAGGTCAGCATCCATAACCCTCTTAAAAGAGCTCCAGCACTAAGGCTGTGTCAGGGTCTGCGCCTGATTTGTGTTCTTTCAGGTCAGCATCCATAACACTCTTAAAAGAGCTCCAGCACTAAGGCTGTGTCAGGGACTGCGCCTGATTTGTGTTCTTTCAGGTCAGCATCCATAACACTCTCAAAAGAGCTCCAGCACTAAGGCTGTGTCAGGGACTGCGCCTGATTTGTGTTCTTTCAGGTCAGCATCCATAACACTCTTAAAAGAGCTCCAGCACTAAGGCTGTGTCAGGGACTGCGCCTGATTTGTGTTCTTTCAGGTTTGCACCCATAACACTCTCAAAAGAGCTCCAGCACTAAGGCTGTGTCAGGGACTGCGCCTGATTTGTGTTCTTTCAGGTCAGCATCCATAACACTCTCAAAAGAGCTCCAGCACTAAGGCTGTGTTAGGGACTGCGCCTGATTTGTGTTCTTTCAGGTCAGCGTCCATAACACTCTTAAAAGAGCTCCAGCACTAAGGCTGTGTCAGGGACTGCGCCTGATTTGTGTTCTTTCAGGTTTGCACCCATAACACTCTCAAAAGAGCTCCAGCACTAAGGCTGTGTCAGGGACTGCGCCTGATTTGTGTTCTTTCAACACATCTTTCAGGTTTGCACCCATAACACTCTCAAAAGAGCTCCAGCACTAAGGCTGTGTCAGGGACTGCGCCTGATTTGTGTTCTTTCAGGTCAGCATCCATAACACTCTTAAAAGAGCTCCAGCAATAAGGCTGTGTCAGGGGCTGCGCCTGATTTGTGTTCTTTCAGGTCAGCATCCATAACACTCTTAAAAGAGCTCCAGCACTAAGGCTGTGTCAGGGACTGCGCCTGATTTGTGTTCTTTCAGGTTTGCACCCATAACACTCTCAAAAGAGCTCCAGCACTAAGGCTGTGTCAGGGACTGCGCCTGATTTGTGGTCTTTCAGGTCAGCATCCATAACACTCTTAAAAGAGCTCCAGCACTAAGGCTGTGTCAGGGTCTGCGCCTGATTTGTGTTCTTTCAGGTCAGCATCCATAACACTCTTAAAAGAGCTCCAGCACTAAGGCTGTGTCAGGGACTGCGCCTGATTTGTGTTCTTTCAGGTCAGCATCCATAACACTCTCAAAAGAGCTCCAGCACTAAGGCTGTGTCAGGGACTGCGCCTGATTTGTGTTCTTTCAACACATCTTTCAGGTTTGCACCCATAACACTCTCAAAAGAGCTCCAGCACTAAGGCTGTGTCAGGGACTGCGCCTGATTTGTGGTCTTTCAGGTCAGCATCCATAACACTCTTAAAAGAGCTCCAGCACTAAGGCTGTGTCAGGGACTGCGCCTGATTTGTGTTCTTTCAGGTCAGCATCCATAACACTCTTAAAAGAGCTCCAGCACTAAGGCTGTGTCAGGGACTGCGCCTGATTTGTGGTCTTTCAGGTCAGCATCCATAACACTCTTAAAAGAGCTCCAGCACTAAGGCTGTGTCAGGGACTGCGCCTGATTTGTGTTCTTTCAGGTTTGCACCCATAACACTCTCAAAAGAGCTCCAGCACTAAGGCTGTGTCAGGGACTGCGCCTGATTTGTGTTCTTTCAGGTCAGCATCCATAACACTCTTAAAAGAGCTCCAGCACTAAGGCTGTGTCAGGGACTGCGCCTGATTTGTGGTCTTTCAGGTCAGCATCCATAACACTCTTTTAAGAGCTCCAGCACTAAGGCTGTGTCAGGGTCTGCGCCTGATTTGCGTTCTTTCAGGTCAGCATCCATAACACTCTTAAAAGAGCTCCAGCACTAAGGCTGTGTCAGGGACTGCGCCTGATTTGTGTTCTTTCAACACATCTTTCAGGTTTGCACCCATAACACTCTCAAAAGAGCTCCAGCACTAAGGCTGTGTCAGGGACTGCGCCTGATTTGTGGTCTTTCAGGTCAGCATCCATAACACTCTTAAAAGAGCTCCAGCACTAAGGCTGTGTCAGGGTCTGCGCCTGATTTGTGTTCTTTCAGGTCAGCATCCATAACACTCTTAAAAGAGCTCCAGCACTAAGGCTGTGTCAGGGACTGCGCCTGATTTGTGGTCTTTCAGGTCAGCATCCATAACACTCTTAAAAGAGCTCCAGCACTAAGGCTGTGTCAGGGACTGCGCCTGATTTGTGTTCTTTCAGGTTTGCACCCATAACACTCTCAAAAGAGCTCCAGCACTAAGGCTGTGTCAGGGACTGCGCCTGATTTGTGTTCTTTCAACACATCTTTCAGGTTTGCACCCATAACACTCTCAAAAGAGCTCCAGCACTAAGGCTGTGTCAGGGACTGCGCCTGATTTGTGGTCTTTCAGGTCAGCATCCATAACACTCTTAAAAGAGCTCCAGCACTAAGGCTGTGTCAGGGACTGCGCCTGATTTGTGTTCTTTCAGGTTTGCACCCATAACACTCTCAAAAGAGCTCCAGCACTAAGGCTGTGTCAGGGACTGCGCCTGATTTGTGTTCTTTCAGGTCAGCATCCATAACACTCTTAAAAGAGCTCCAGCACTAAGGCTGTGTCAGGGTCTGCGCCTGATTTGTGTTCTTTCAGGTCAGCATCCATAACACTCTTAAAAGAGCTCCAGCACTAAGGCTGTGTCAGGGACTGCGCCTGATTTGTGTTCTTTCAGGTCAGCATCCATAACACTCTCAAAAGAGCTCCAGCACTACGGCTGTGTCAGGGACTGCGCCTGATTTGTGTTCTTTTAACACATCTTTCAGGTTTGCACCCATAACACTCTCAAAAGAGCTCCAGCACTAAGGCTGTGTCAGGGACTGCGCCTGATTTGTGGTCTTTCAGGTCAGCATCCATAACACTCTTAAAAGAGCTCCAGCACTAAGGCTGTGTCAGGGTCTGCGCCTGATTTGTGTTCTTTCAGGTCAGCATCCATAACCCTCTTAAAAGAGCTCCAGCACTAAGGCTGTGTCAGGGTCTGCGCCTGATTTGTGTTCTTTCAGGTCAGCATCCATAACACTCTTAAAAGAGCTCCAGCACTAAGGCTGTGTCAGGGACTGCGCCTGATTTGTGTTCTTTCAGGTCAGCATCCATAACACTCTCAAAAGAGCTCCAGCACTAAGGCTGTGTCAGGGACTGCGCCTGATTTGTGTTCTTTCAGGTCAGCATCCATAACACTCTTAAAAGAGCTCCAGCACTAAGGCTGTGTCAGGGACTGCGCCTGATTTGTGTTCTTTCAGGTTTGCACCCATAACACTCTCAAAAGAGCTCCAGCACTAAGGCTGTGTCAGGGACTGCGCCTGATTTGTGTTCTTTCAGGTCAGCATCCATAACACTCTCAAAAGAGCTCCAGCACTAAGGCTGTGTTAGGGACTGCGCCTGATTTGTGTTCTTTCAGGTCAGCGTCCATAACACTCTTAAAAGAGCTCCAGCACTAAGGCTGTGTCAGGGACTGCGCCTGATTTGTGTTCTTTCAGGTTTGCACCCATAACACTCTCAAAAGAGCTCCAGCACTAAGGCTGTGTCAGGGACTGCGCCTGATTTGTGTTCTTTCAACACATCTTTCAGGTTTGCACCCATAACACTCTCAAAAGAGCTCCAGCACTAAGGCTGTGTCAGGGACTGCGCCTGATTTGTGTTCTTTCAGGTCAGCATCCATAACACTCTTAAAAGAGCTCCAGCAATAAGGCTGTGTCAGGGGCTGCGCCTGATTTGTGTTCTTTCAGGTCAGCATCCATAACACTCTTAAAAGAGCTCCAGCACTAAGGCTGTGTCAGGGACTGCGCCTGATTTGTGTTCTTTCAGGTTTGCACCCATAACACTCTCAAAAGAGCTCCAGCACTAAGGCTGTGTCAGGGACTGCGCCTGATTTGTGGTCTTTCAGGTCAGCATCCATAACACTCTTAAAAGAGCTCCAGCACTAAGGCTGTGTCAGGGTCTGCGCCTGATTTGTGTTCTTTCAGGTCAGCATCCATAACACTCTTAAAAGAGCTCCAGCACTAAGGCTGTGTCAGGGACTGCGCCTGATTTGTGTTCTTTCAGGTCAGCATCCATAACACTCTCAAAAGAGCTCCAGCACTAAGGCTGTGTCAGGGACTGCGCCTGATTTGTGTTCTTTCAACACATCTTTCAGGTTTGCACCCATAACACTCTCAAAAGAGCTCCAGCACTAAGGCTGTGTCAGGGACTGCGCCTGATTTGTGGTCTTTCAGGTCAGCATCCATAACACTCTTAAAAGAGCTCCAGCACTAAGGCTGTGTCAAGGACTGCGCCTGATTTGTGTTCTTTCAGGTTTGCACCCATAACACTCTCAAAAGAGCTCCAGCACTAAGGCTGTGTCAGGGACTGCGCCTGATTTGTGTTCTTTCAACACATCTTTCAGGTTTGCACCCATAACACTCTCAAAAGAGCTCCAGCACTAAGGCTGTGTCAGGGACTGCGCCTGATTTGTGGTCTTTCAGGTCAGCATCCATAACACTCTTAAAAGAGCTCCAGCACTAAGGCTGTGTCAGGGTCTGCGCCTGATTTGTGTTCTTTCAGGTCAGCATCCATAACACTCTTAAAAGAGCTCCAGCACTAAGGCTGTGTCAGGGACTGCGCCTGATTTGTGTTCTTTCAGGTCAGCATCCATAACACTCTTAAAAGAGCTCCAGCACTAAGGCTGTGTCAGGGACTGCGCCTGATTTGTGTTCTTTCAACACATCTTTCAGGTTTGCACCCATAACACTCTCAAAAGAGCTCCAGCACTAAGGCTGTGTCAGGGACTGCGCCTGATTTGTGGTCTTTCAGGTCAGCATCCATAACACTCTTAAAAGAGCTCCAGCACTAAGGCTGTGTCAGGGTCTGCGCCTGATTTGTGCTCTTTCAGGTCAGCATCCATAACACTCTTAAAAGAGCTCCAGCACTAAGGCTGTGTCAGGGACTGCGCCTGATTTGTGTTCTTTCAGGTCAGCATCCATAACACTCTCAAAAGAGCTCCAGCACTAAGGCTGTGTCAGGGACTGCGCCTGATTTGTGTTCTTTTAACACATCTTTCAGGTTTGCACCCATAACACTCTCAAAAGAGCTCCAGCACTAAGGCTGTGTCAGGGACTGCGCCTGATTTGTGTTCTTTCAACACATCTTTCAGGTTTGCACCCATAACACTCTCAAAAGAGCTCCAGCACTAAGGCTGTGTCAGGGACTGCGCCTGATTTGTGGTCTTTCAGGTCAGCATCCATAACACTCTCAAAAGAGCTCCAGCACTAAGGCTGTGTCAGGGACTGCGCCTGATTTGTGTTCTTTCAGGTTTGCACCCATAACACTCTCAAAAGAGCTCCAGCACTAAGGCTGTGTCAGGGACTGCGCCTGATTTGTGTTCTTTCAACACATCTTTCAGGTTTGCACCCATAACACTCTCAAAAGAGCTCCAGCACTAAGGCTGTGTCAGGGACTGCGCCTGATTTGTGGTCTTTCAGGTCAGCATCCATAACACTCTTAAAAGAGCTCCAGCACTAAGGCTGTGTCAGGGACTGCGCCTGATTTGTGTTCTTTCAGGTTTGCACCCATAACACTCTCAAAAGAGCTCCAGCAGTAAGGCTGTGTCAGGGACTGCGCCTGATTTGTGGTCTTTCAGGTCAGCATCCATAACACTCTTAAAAGAGCTCCAGCACTAAGGCTGTGTCAGGGTCTGCGCCTGATTTGTGTTCTTTCAGGTCAGCATCCATAACACTCTTAAAAGAGCTCCAGCACTAAGGCTGTGTCAGGGACTGCGCCTGATTTGTGTTCTTTCAGGTCAGCATCCATAACACTCTCAAAAGAGCTCCAGCACTAAGGCTGTGTCAGGGACTGCGCCTGATTTGTGTTCTTTTAACACATCTTTCAGGTTTGCACCCATAACACTCTCAAAAGAGCTCCAGCACTAAGGCTGTGTCAGGGACTGCGCCTGATTTGTGGTCTTTCAGGTCAGCATCCATAACACTCTTAAAAGAGCTCCAGCACTAAGGCTGTGTCAGGGTCTGCGCCTGATTTGTGTTCTTTCAGGTCAGCATCCATAACCCTCTTAAAAGAGCTCCAGCACTAAGGCTGTGTCAGGGTCTGCGCCTGATTTGTGTTCTTTCAGGTCAGCATCCATAACACTCTTAAAAGAGCTCCAGCACTAAGGCTGTGTCAGGGACTGCGCCTGATTTGTGTTCTTTCAGGTCAGCATCCATAACACTCTCAAAAGAGCTCCAGCACTAAGGCTGTGTCAGGGACTGCGCCTGATTTGTGTTCTTTCAGGTCAGCATCCATAACACTCTTAAAAGAGCTCCAGCACTAAGGCTGTGTCAGGGACTGCGCCTGATTTGTGTTCTTTCAGGTTTGCACCCATAACACTCTCAAAAGAGCTCCAGCACTAAGGCTGTGTCAGGGACTGCGCCTGATTTGTGTTCTTTCAGGTCAGCATCCATAACACTCTCAAAAGAGCTCCAGCACTAAGGCTGTGTCAGGGACTGCGCCTGATTTGTGTTCTTTCAGGTCAGCATCCATAACACTCTTAAAAGAGCTCCAGCACTAAGGCTGTGTCAGGGACTGCGCCTGATTTGTGTTCTTTCAGGTTTGCACCCATAACACTCTCAAAAGAGCTCCAGCACTAAGGCTGTGTCAGGGACTGCGCCTGATTTGTGTTCTTTCAACACATCTTTCAGGTTTGCACCCATAACACTCTCAAAAGAGCTCCAGCACTAAGGCTGTGTCAGGGACTGCGCCTGATTTGTGTTCTTTCAGGTCAGCATCCATAACACTCTTAAAAGAGCTCCAGCAATAAGGCTGTGTCAGGGGCTGCGCCTGATTTGTGTTCTTTCAGGTCAGCATCCATAACACTCTTAAAAGAGCTCCAGCACTAAGGCTGTGTCAGGGACTGCGCCTGATTTGTGTTCTTTCAGGTCAGCATCCATAACACTCTCAAAAGAGCTCCAGCACTAAGGCTGTGTCAGGGACTGCGCCTGATTTGTGTTCTTTTAACACATCTTTCAGGTTTGCACCCATAACACTCTCAAAAGAGCTCCAGCACTAAGGCTGTGTCAGGGACTGCGCCTGATTTGTGTTCTTTCAACACATCTTTCAGGTTTGCACCCATAACACTCTCAAAAGAGCTCCAGCACTAAGGCTGTGTCAGGGACTGCGCCTGATTTGTGGTCTTTCAGGTCAGCATCCATAACACTCTTAAAAGAGCTCCAGCACTAAGGCTGTGTCAGGGACTGCGCCTGATTTGTGTTCTTTCAGGTTGGCACCCATAACACTCTCAAAAGAGCTCCAGCACTAAGGCTGTGTCAGGGACTGCGCCTGATTTGTGTTCTTTCAACACATCTTTCAGGTTTGCACCCATAACACTCTCAAAAGAGCTCCAGCACTAAGGCTGTGTCAGGGACTGCGCCTGATTTGTGGTCTTTCAGGTCAGCATCCATAACACTCTTAAAAGAGCTCCAGCACTAAGGCTGTGTCAGGGACTGCGCCTGATTTGTGTTCTTTCAGGTTTGCACCCATAACACTCTCAAAAGAGCTCCAGCAGTAAGGCTGTGTCAGGGACTGCGCCTGATTTGTGGTCTTTCAGGTCAGCATCCATAACACTCTTAAAAGAGCTCCAGCACTAAGGCTGTGTCAGGGTCTGCGCCTGATTTGTGTTCTTTCAGGTCAGCATCCATAACACTCTTAAAAGAGCTCCAGCACTAAGGCTGTGTCAGGGACTGCGCCTGATTTGTGTTCTTTCAGGTCAGCATCCATAACACTCTCAAAAGAGCTCCAGCACTAAGGCTGTGTCAGGGACTGCGCCTGATTTGTGTTCTTTTAACACATCTTTCAGGTTTGCACCCATAACACTCTCAAAAGAGCTCCAGCACTAAGGCTGTGTCAGGGACTGCGCCTGATTTGTGGTCTTTCAGGTCAGCATCCATAACACTCTTAAAAGAGCTCCAGCACTAAGGCTGTGTCAGGGTCTGCGCCTGATTTGTGTTCTTTCAGGTCAGCATCCATAACCCTCTTAAAAGAGCTCCAGCACTAAGGCTGTGTCAGGGTCTGCGCCTGATTTGTGTTCTTTCAGGTCAGCATCCATAACACTCTTAAAAGAGCTCCAGCACTAAGGCTGTGTCAGGGACTGCGCCTGATTTGTGTTCTTTCAGGTCAGCATCCATAACACTCTCAAAAGAGCTCCAGCACTAAGGCTGTGTCAGGGACTGCGCCTGATTTGTGTTCTTTCAGGTCAGCATCCATAACACTCTTAAAAGAGCTCCAGCACTAAGGCTGTGTCAGGGACTGCGCCTGATTTGTGTTCTTTCAGGTTTGCACCCATAACACTCTCAAAAGAGCTCCAGCACTAAGGCTGTGTCAGGGACTGCGCCTGATTTGTGTTCTTTCAGGTCAGCATCCATAACACTCTCAAAAGAGCTCCAGCACTAAGGCTGTGTCAGGGACTGCGCCTGATTTGTGTTCTTTCAGGTCAGCATCCATAACACTCTTAAAAGAGCTCCAGCACTAAGGCTGTGTCAGGGACTGCGCCTGATTTGTGTTCTTTCAGGTTTGCACCCATAACACTCTCAAAAGAGCTCCAGCACTAAGGCTGTGTCAGGGACTGCGCCTGATTTGTGTTCTTTCAACACATCTTTCAGGTTTGCACCCATAACACTCTCAAAAGAGCTCCAGCACTAAGGCTGTGTCAGGGACTGCGCCTGATTTGTGTTCTTTCAGGTCAGCATCCATAACACTCTTAAAAGAGCTCCAGCAATAAGGCTGTGTCAGGGGCTGCGCCTGATTTGTGTTCTTTCAGGTCAGCATCCATAACACTCTTAAAAGAGCTCCAGCACTAAGGCTGTGTCAGGGACTGCGCCTGATTTGTGTTCTTTCAGGTTTGCACCCATAACACTCTCAAAAGAGCTCCAGCACTAAAGCTGTGTCAGGGACTGCGCCTGATTTGTGGTCTTTCAGGTCAGCATCCATAACACTCTTAAAAGAGCTCCAGCACTAAGGCTGTGTCAGGGTCTGCGCCTGATTTGTGTTCTTTCAGGTCAGCATCCATAACACTCTTAAAAGAGCTCCAGCACTAAGGCTGTGTCAGGGACTGCGCCTGATTTGTGTTCTTTCAGGTCAGCATCCATAACACTCTCAAAAGAGCTCCAGCACTAAGGCTGTGTCAGGGACTGCGCCTGATTTGTGTTCTTTCAACACATCTTTCAGGTTTGCACCCATAACACTCTCAAAAGAGCTCCAGCACTAAGGCTGTGTCAGGGACTGCGCCTGATTTGTGGTCTTTCAGGTCAGCATCCATAACACTCTTAAAAGAGCTCCAGCACTAAGGCTGTGTCAGGGACTGCGCCTGATTTGTGTTCTTTCAGGTTTGCACCCATAACACTCTCAAAAGAGCTCCAGCACTAAGGCTGTGTCAGGGACTGCGCCTGATTTGTGTTCTTTCAACACATCTTTCAGGTTTGCACCCATAACACTCTCAAAAGAGCTCCAGCACTAAGGCTGTGTCAGGGACTGCGCCTGATTTGTGGTCTTTCAGGTCAGCATCCATAACACTCTTAAAAGAGCTCCAGCACTAAGGCTGTGTCAGGGTCTGCGCCTGATTTGTGTTCTTTCAGGTCAGCATCCATAACACTCTTAAAAGAGCTCCAGCACTAAGGCTGTGTCAGGGACTGCGCCTGATTTGTGTTCTTTCAGTTCAGCATCCATAACACTCTCAAAAGAGCTCCAGCACTAAGGCTGTGTCAGGGACTGCGCCTGATTTATGTTCTTTCAACACATCTTTCAGGTTTGCACCCATAACACTCTCAAAAGAGCTCCAGCACTAAGGCTGTGTCAGGGACTGCGCCTGATTTGTGTTCTTTTAACACATCTTTCAGGTTTGCACCCATAACACTCTCAAAAGAGCTCCAGCACTAAGGCTGTGTCAGGGACTGCGCCTGATTTGTGGTCTTTCAGGTCAGCATCCATAACACTCTTAAAAGAGCTCCAGCACTAAGGCTGTGTCAGGGACTGCGCCTGATTTGTGTTCTTTCAGGTTTGCACCCATAACACTCTCAAAAGAGCTCCAGCACTAAGGCTGTGTCAGGGACTGCGCCTGATTTGTGTTCTTTCAACACATCTTTCAGGTTTGCACCCATAACACTCTCAAAAGAGCTCCAGCACTAAGGCTGTGTCAGGGACTGCGCCTGATTTGTGGTCTTTCAGGTCAGCATCCATAACACTCTTAAAAGAGCTCCAGCACTAAGGCTGTGTCAGGGTCTGCGCCTGATTTGTGTTCTTTCAAGTCAGCATCCATAACACTCTTAAAAGAGCTCCAGCACTAAGGCTGTGTCAGGGTCTGCGCCTGATTTGTGTTCTTTCAGGTCAGCATCCATAACACTCTTAAAAGAGCTCCAGCACTAAGGCTGTGTCAGGGACTGCGCCTGATTTGTGTTCTTTCAGGTCAGCATCCATAACACTCTCAAAAGAGCTCCAGCACTAAGGCTGTGTCAGGGACTGCGCCTGATTTGTTTTCTTTCAGGTTTGTACCCATAACACTCTCAAAAGAGCTCCAGCACTAAGGCTGTGTCAGGGACTGCGCCTGATTTGTGTTCTTTCAACACATATTTCAGGTTTGCACCCATAACACTCTCAAAAGAGCTCCAGCACTAAGGCTGTGTCAGGGACTGCGCCTAATTTGTGTTCTTTCAACACATCTTTCAGGTTTGCAACCATAACACTCTCAAAAGAGCTCCAGCACTAAGGCTGTGTCAGGGACTGCGCCTGATTTGTGTTCTTTCAGGTCAGCATCCATAACACTCTCAAAAGAGCTCCAGCACTAAGGCTGTGTCAGGGACTGCGCCTGATTTGTTTTCTTTCAGGTTTGTACCCATAACACTCTCAAAAGAGCTCCAGCACTAAGGCTGTGTCAGGGTCTGCGCCTGATTTGTGTTCTTTCAGGTCAGCATCCATAACACTCTCAAAAGAGCTCCAGCACTAAGGCTGTGTCAGGGACTGCGCCTGATTTGTGTTCTTTCAGGTCAGCATCCATAACACTCTTAAAAGAGCTCCAGCACTAAGGCTGTGTTAGGGTCTGCGCCTGATTTGTGTTCTTTCAGGTCAGCATCCATAACACTCTTAAAAGAGCTCCAGCACTAAGGCTGTGTCAGGGTCTGCGCCTGATTTGTGTTCTTTCAGGTCAGCATCCATAACACTCTTAAAAGAGCTCCAGCACTAAGGCTGTGTCAGGGACTGCGCCTGATTTGTGTTCTTTCAGGTTTGCACCCATAACACTCTCAAAAGAGCTCCAGCACTAAGGCTGTGTCAGGGACTGCGCCTGATTTGTGTTCTTTCAACACATCTTTCAGGTTTGCACCCATAACACTCTCAAAAGAGCTCCAGCACTAAGGCTGTGTCAGGGACTGCGCCTGATTTGTGGTCTTTCAGGTCAGCATCCATAACACTCTTAAAAGAGCTCCAGCACTAAGGCTGTGTCAGGGTCTGCGCCTGATTTGTGTTCTTTCAGGTCAGCATCCATAACACTCTTAAAAGAGCTCCAGCACTAAGGCTGTGTCAGGGACTGCGCCTGATTTGTGTTCTTTCAGTTCAGCATCCATAACACTCTCAAAAGAGCTCCAGCACTAAGGCTGTGTCAGGGACTGCGCCTGATTTGTGTTCTTTCAACACATCTTTCAGGTTTGCACCCATAACACTCTCAAAAGAGCTCCAGCACTAAGGCTGTGTCAGGGACTGCGCCTGATTTGTGTTCTTTTAACACATCTTTCAGGTTTGCACCCATAACACTCTCAAAAGAGCTCCAGCACTAAGGCTGTGTCAGGGACTGCGCCTGATTTGTGGTCTTTCAGGTCAGCATCCATAACACTCTTAAAAGAGCTCCAGCACTAAGGCTGTGTCAGGGACTGCGCCTGATTTGTGTTCTTTCAGGTTTGCACCCATAACACTCTCAAAAGAGCTCCAGCACTAAGGCTGTGTCAGGGACTGCGCCTGATTTGTGTTCTTTCAACACATCTTTCAGGTTTGCACCCATAACACTCTCAAAAGAGCTCCAGCACTAAGGCTGTGTCAGGGACTGCGCCTGATTTGTGGTCTTTCAGGTCAGCATCCATAACACTCTTAAAAGAGCTCCAGCACTAAGGCTGTGTCAGGGTCTGCGCCTGATTTGTGTTCTTTCAAGTCAGCATCCATAACACTCTTAAAAGAGCTCCAGCACTAAGGCTGTGTCAGGGTCTGCGCCTGATTTGTGTTCTTTCAGGTCAGCATCCATAACACTCTTAAAAGAGCTCCAGCACTAAGGCTGTGTCAGGGACTGCGCCTGATTTGTGTTCTTTCAGGTCAGCATCCATAACACTCTCAAAAGAGCTCCAGCACTAAGGCTGTGTCAGGGACTGCGCCTGATTTGTTTTCTTTCAGGTTTGTACCCATAACACTCTCAAAAGAGCTCCAGCACTAAGGCTGTGTCAGGGACTGCGCCTGATTTGTGTTCTTTCAACACATATTTCAGGTTTGCACCCATAACACTCTCAAAAGAGCTCCAGCACTAAGGCTGTGTCAGGGACTGCGCCTAATTTGTGTTCTTTCAACACATCTTTCAGGTTTGCAACCATAACACTCTCAAAAGAGCTCCAGCACTAAGGCTGTGTCAGGGACTGCGCCTGATTTGTGTTCTTTCAGGTCAGCATCCATAACACTCTCAAAAGAGCTCCAGCACTAAGGCTGTGTCAGGGACTGCGCCTGATTTGTTTTCTTTCAGGTTTGTACCCATAACACTCTCAAAAGAGCTCCAGCACTAAGGCTGTGTCAGGGTCTGCGCCTGATTTGTGTTCTTTCAGGTCAGCATCCATAACACTCTCAAAAGAGCTCCAGCACTAAGGCTGTGTCAGGGACTGCGCCTGATTTGTGTTCTTTCAGGTCAGCATCCATAACACTCTTAAAAGAGCTCCAGCACTAAGGCTGTGTTAGGGTCTGCGCCTGATTTGTGTTCTTTCAGGTCAGCATCCATAACACTCTTAAAAGAGCTCCAGCACTAAGGCTGTGTCAGGGTCTGCGCCTGATTTGTGTTCTTTCAGGTCAGCATCCATAACACTCTTAAAAGAGCTCCAGCACTAAGGCTGTGTCAGGGACTGCGCCTGATTTGTGTTCTTTCAGGTCAGCATCCATAACACTCTCAAAAGAGCTCCAGCACTAAGGCTGTGTCAGGGACTGCGCCTGATTTGTTTTCTTTCAGGTTTGTACCCATAACACTCTCAAAAGAGCTCCAGCACTAAGGCTGTGTCAGGGACTGCGCCTGATTTGTGTTCTTTCAACACATATTTCAGGTTTGCACCCATAACACTCTCAAAAGAGCTCCAGCACTAAGGCTGTGTCAGGGACTGCGCCTGATTTGTGTTCTTTCAACACATCTTTCAGGTTTGCACCCATAACACTCTCAAAAGAGCTCCAGCACTAAGGCTGTGTCAGGGACTGCGCCTGATTTGTGTTCTTTCAGGTCAGCATCCATAACACTCTTAAAAGAGCTCCAGCACTAAGACTGTGTCAGGGACTGCGCCTGATTTGTGTTCTTTCAGGTCAGCATCCATAACACTCTCAAAAGAGCTCCAGCACTAAGGCTGTGTCAGGGCTTGCGCCTGATGTGTTCTTTCAGGTTTGCACCCATAACACTCTCAAAAGAGCTCCAGCACTAAGGCTGTGTCAGGGACTGCGCCTGATTTGTGTTCTTTCAGGTAGGCACCCGTAACACACTCTCAAAACAGCTCCAGCACTAAGGCTGACGGGGCTTCGCCTGATTTATGTTATTACAACATATCTTTCAGGTAGGCACCCGTAACACACTCAAAAGAGCTCCAGCACTAAGGCTGTGTCAGGGACTGCGCCTGATTTGTGGTCTTTCAGGTCAGCATCCATAACACTCTTAAAAGAGCTCCAGCACTAAGGCTGTGTTAGGGACTGCGCCTGATTTGTGTTCTTTCAGGTTTGCACCCATAACACTCTCAAAAGAGCTCCAGCACTAAGGCTGTGTCAGGGACTGCGCCTGATTTGTGTTCTTTCAACACATCTTTCAGGTTTGCACCCATAACACTCTCAAAAGAGCTCCAGCACTAAGGCTGTGTCAGGGACTGCGCCTGATTTGTGGTCTTTCAGGTCAGCATCCATAACACTCTTAAAAGAGCTCCAGCACTAAGGCTGTGTCAGGGACTGCGCCTGATTTGTGTTCTTTCAGGTCAGCATCCATAACACTCTTAAAAGAGCTCCAGCACTAAGGCTGTGTCAGGGACTGCGCCTGATTTGTGTTCTTTCAGGTCAGCATCCATAACACTCTCAAAAGAGCTCCAGCACTAAGGCTGTGTCAGGGACTGCGCCTGATTTGTGTTCTTTCAGGTTTGCACCCATAACACTCTCAAAAGAGCTCCAGCACTAAGGCTGTGTCAGGGACTGCGCCTGATTTGTGGTCTTTCAGGTCAGCATCCATAACACTCTTAAAAGAGCTCCAGCACTAAGGCTGTGTCAGGGTCTGCGCCTGATTTGCGTTCTTTCAGGTCAGCATCCATAACACTCTTAAAAGAGCTCCAGCACTAAGGCTGTGTCAGGGACTGCGCCTGATTTGTGTTCTTTCAGGTCAGCATCCATAACACTCTCAAAAGAGCTCCAGCACTAAGGCTGTGTCAGGGACTGCGCCTGATTTGTGTTCTTTCAACACATCTTTCAGGTTTGCACCCATAACACTCTCAAAAGAGCTCCAGCACTAAGGCTGTGTCAGGGACTGCGCCTGATTTGTGGTCTTTCAGGTCAGCATCCATAACACTCTTAAAAGAGCTCCAGCACTAAGGCTGTGTCAGGGACTGCGCCTGATTTGTGTTCTTTCAGGTTTGCACCCATAACACTCTCAAAAGAGCTCCAGCACTAAGGCTGTGTCAGGGACTGCGCCTGATTTGTGTTCTTTCAACACATCTTTCAGGTTTGCACCCATAACACTCTCAAAAGAGCTCCAGCACTAAGGCTGTGTCAGGGACTGCGCCTGATTTGTGGTCTTTCAGGTCAGCATCCATAACACTCTTAAAAGAGCTCCAGCACTAAGGCTGTGTCAGGGTCTGCGCCTGATTTGTGTTCTTTCAGGTCAGCATCCATAACACTCTTAAAAGAGCTCCAGCACTAAGGCTGTGTCAGGGACTGCGCCTGATTTGTGTTCTTTCAGTTCAGCATCCATAACACTCTCAAAAGAGCTCCAGCACTAAGGCTGTGTCAGGGACTGCGCCTGATTTGTGTTCTTTCAACACATCTTTCAGGTTTGCACCCATAACACTCTCAAAAGAGCTCCAGCACTAAGGCTGTGTCAGGGACTGCGCCTGATTTGTGGTCTTTCAGGTCAGCATCCATAACACTCTTAAAAGAGCTCCAGCACTAAGGCTGTGTCAGGGACTGCGCCTGATTTGTGTTCTTTCAGGTTTGCACCCATAACACTCTCAAAAGAGCTCCAGCACTAAGGCTGTGTCAGGGACTGCGCCTGATTTGTGTTCTTTCAACACATCTTTCAGGTTTGCACCCATAACACTCTCAAAAGAGCTCCAGCACTAAGGCTGTGTCAGGGACTGCGCCTGATTTGTGGTCTTTCAGGTCAGCATCCATAACACTCTTAAAAGAGCTCCAGCACTAAGGCTGTGTCAGGGTCTGCGCCTGATTTGTGTTCTTTCAGGTCAGCATCCATAACACTCTTAAAAGAGCTCCAGCACTAAGGCTGTGTCAGGGACTGCGCCTGATTTGTGTTCTTTCAGGTCAGCATCCATAACACTCTTAAAAGAGCTCCAGCACTAAGGCTGTGTCAGGGACTGCGCCTGATTTGTGTTCTTTCAACACATCTTTCAGGTTTGCACCCATAACACTCTCAAAAGAGCTCCAGCACTAAGGCTGTGTCAGGGACTGCGCCTGATTTGTGGTCTTTCAGGTCAGCATCCATAACACTCTTAAAAGAGCTCCAGCACTAAGGCTGTGTCAGGGTCTGCGCCTGATTTGTGCTCTTTCAGGTCAGCATCCATAACACTCTTAAAAGAGCTCCAGCACTAAGGCTGTGTCAGGGACTGCGCCTGATTTGTGTTCTTTCAGGTCAGCATCCATAACACTCTCAAAAGAGCTCCAGCACTAAGGCTGTGTCAGGGACTGCGCCTGATTTGTGTTCTTTTAACACATCTTTCAGGTTTGCACCCATAACACTCTCAAAAGAGCTCCAGCACTAAGGCTGTGTCAGGGACTGCGCCTGATTTGTGTTCTTTCAGGTCAGCATCCATAACACTCTCAAAAGAGCTCCAGCACTAAGGCTGTGTCAGGGACTGCGCCTGATTTGTGGTCTTTCAGGTCAGCATCCATAACACTCTTAAAAGAGCTCCAGCACTAAGGCTGTGTCAGGGACTGCGCCTGATTTGTGTTCTTTCAGGTTTGCACCCATAACACTCTCAAAAGAGCTCCAGCACTAAGGCTGTGTCAGGGACTGCGCCTGATTTGTGTTCTTTCAACACATCTTTCAGGTTTGCACCCATAACACTCTCAAAAGAGCTCCAGCACTAAGGCTTTGTCAGGGACTGCGCCTGATTTGTGGTCTTTCAGGTCAGCATCCATAACACTCTTAAAAGAGCTCCAGCACTAAGGCTGTGTCAGGGACTGCGCCTGATTTGTGTTCTTTCAGGTTTGCACCCATAACACTCTCAAAAGAGCTCCAGCACTAAGGCTGTGTCAGGGACTGCGCCTGATTTGTGGTCTTTCAGGTCAGCATCCATAACACTCTTAAAAGAGCTCCAGCACTAAGGCTGTGTCAGGGTCTGCGCCTGATTTGTGTTCTTTCAGGTCAGCATCCATAACACTCTTAAAAGAGCTCCAGCACTAAGGCTGTGTCAGGGACTGCGCCTGATTTGTGTTCTTTCAGGTCAGCATCCATAACACTCTCAAAAGAGCTCCAGCACTAAGGCTGTGTCAGGGACTGCGCCTGATTTGTGTTCTTTTAACACATCTTTCAGGTTTGCACCCATAACACTCTCAAAAGAGCTCCAGCACTAAGGCTGTGTCAGGGACTGCGCCTGATTTGTGGTCTTTCAGGTCAGCATCCATAACACTCTTAAAAGAGCTCCAGCACTAAGGCTGTGTCAGGGTCTGCGCCTGATTTGTGGTCTTTCAGGTCAGCATCCATAACCCTCTTAAAAGAGCTCCAGCACTAAGGCTGTGTCAGGGTCTGCGCCTGATTTGTGTTCTTTCAGGTCAGCATCCATAACACTCTTAAAAGAGCTCCAGCACTAAGGCTGTGTCAGGGACTGCGCCTGATTTGTGTTCTTTCAGGTCAGCATCCATAACACTCTCAAAAGAGCTCCAGCACTAAGGCTGTGTCAGGGACTGCGCCTGATTTGTGTTCTTTCAGGTCAGCATCCATAACACTCTTAAAAGAGCTCCAGCACTAAGGCTGTGTCAGGGACTGCGCCTGATTTGTGTTCTTTCAGGTTTGCACCCATAACACTCTCAAAAGAGCTCCAGCACTAAGGCTGTGTCAGGGACTGCGCCTGATTTGTGTTCTTTCAACACATCTTTCAGGTTTGCACCCATAACACTCTCAAAAGAGCTCCAGCACTAAGGCTGTGTCAGGGACTGCGCCTGATTTGTGTTCTTTCAGGTCAGCATCCATAACACTCTTAAAAGAGCTCCAGCACTAAGGCTGTGTCAGGGGCTGCGCCTGATTTGTGTTCTTTCAGGTCAGCATCCATAACACTCTTAAAAGAGCTCCAGCACTAAGGCTGTGTCAGGGACTGCGCCTGATTTGTGTTCTTTCAACACATCTTTCAGGTTTGCACCCATAACACTCTCAAAAGAGCTCCAGCACTAAGGCTGTGTCAGGGACTGCGCCTGATTTGTGTTCTTTCAGGTTTGCACCCATAACACTCTCAAAAGAGCTCCAGCACTAAGGCTGTGTCAGGGACTGCGCCTGATTTGTGTTCTTTCAGGTCAGCATCCATAACACTCTTAAAAGAGCTCCAGCACTAAGACTGTGTCAGGGACTGCGCCTGATTTGTGTTCTTTCAGGTCAGCATCCATAACACTCTCAAAAGAGCTCCAGCACTAAGGCTGTGTCAGGGACTGCGCCTGATGTGTTCTTTCAGGTTTGCACCCATAACACTCTCAAAAGAGCTCCAGCACTAAGGCTGTGTCAGGGACTGCGCCTGATTTGTGTTCTTTCAGGTAGGCACCCGTAACACACTCTCAAAACAGCTCCAGCACTAAGGCTGACGGGGCTTCGCCTGATTTATGTTATTACAACATATCTTTCAGGTAGGCACCCGTAACACACTCTCAAAAGAGCTAAAGCACTAAGGCTGACGGGACTGCGCCTGATTTATGTTATTTCAACATATCTTTCAGGCCCGAACCCGTAACACACTCAATAGAGCTCCAGCACTAAGGCTGTGTCAGGGACTGCGCCTGATGTGTTCTTTCAGGTTTGCACCCATAACACTCTCAAAAGAGCTCCAGCACTAAGGCTGTGTCAGGGACTGCGCCTGTTTTGTGTTCTTTCAGGTCAGCATCCATAACACTCTCAAAAGAGCTCCAGCACTAAGGCTGTGTCAGGGACTGCGCCTGATTTGTGTTCTTTCAACACATCTTTCAGGTTTGCACCCATAACACTCTCAAAAGAGCTCCAGCACTAAGGCTGTGTCAGGGACTGCGCCTGATTTGTGTTCTTTCAGGTCAGCATCCATAACACTCTCAAAAGAGCTCCAGCACTAAGGCTGTGTCAGGGTCTGCGCCTGATTTGTTTTCTTTCAGGTCAGCATCCATAACACTCTTAAAAGAGCTCCTGCACTAAGGCTGTGTCAGGGACTGCGCCTGTTTTGTGTTCTTTCAGGTCAGCATCCATAACACTCTCAAAAGAGCTCCAGCACTAAGGCTGTGTCAGGGACTGCGCCTGATTTGTGTTCTTTCAACACATCTTTCAGGTTTGCACCCATAACACTCTCAAAAGAGCTCCAGCACTAAGGCTGTGTCAGGGACTGCGCCTGATTTGTGTTCTTTCAGGTCAGCATCCATAACACTCTCAAAAGAGCTCCAGCACTAAGGCTGTGTCAGGGACTGCGCCTGATGTGTTCTTTCAGGTTTGCACCCATAACACTCTCAAAAGAGCTCCAGCACTAAGGCTGTGTCAGGGACTGCGCCTGATTTGTGTTCTTTCAGGTTGGCACCCATAACACTCTCAAAAGAGCTCCAGCACTAAGGCTGTGTCAGGGACTGCGCCTGATTTGTGTTCTTTCAGGTTGACACCCATAACACTCTCAAAAGAGCTCCAGCACTAAGGCTGACGGGGCTTCCCCTGATTTATGTTATTTCAACATATCTTTCAGGTAGGCACCCGTAACACACCCTCAAAAGAGCTCCAGCACTAAGGCTGACGGGGCTTCCCCTGATTTATGTTATTTCAACATATCTTTCAGGTAGGCACCCGTAACACACTCTCAAAAGAGCTCCAGCACTAAGGCTGACGGGGCTTCCCCTGATTTATGTTATTTCAACATATCTTTCAGGTAGGCACCCGTAACACACTCTCAAAAGAGCTCCAGCACTAAGGCTGTGTCAGGGACTGCGCCTGATATGTGTTCTTTCAGGTCAGCACCCATAACACTCTCAAAAGAGCTCCAGCACTAATGCTGTGTCAGGATTGCGCCTGATTTGTGTTCTTTCAGGTCAGCATCCATAACACTCTCAAAAGAGCTCCAGCACTAAGGCTGTGTCAGGGACTGCGCCAGATGTGTTCTTTTAGGTTTGCACCCATAACACTCTCAAAAGAGCTCCAGCACTAAGGCTGTGTCAGGGACTGCGCCTGATGTGTTCTTTCAGGTTTGCACCCATAACACTCTCAAAAGAGCTCCAGCACTAAGGCTGTGTCAGGGACTGCGCCTGATTTGTGTTCTTTCAGGTAGGCACCCGTAACACACTCTCAAAAGAGCTCCAGCACTAAGGCTGACGGGGCTTCGCCTGATTTATGTTATTACAACATATCTTTCAGGTAGGCACCCGTAACACACTCTCAAAAGAGCTCAAGCACTAAGGCTGACGGGACTGCGCCTGATTTATGTTATTTCAACATATCTTTCAGGTTTGCACCCATAACACTCTCAAAAGAGCTCCAGCACTAAGGCTGTGTCAGGGACTGCGCCTGATTTGTGTTCTTTCAGGTCAGCATCCATAACACTCTCAAAAGAGCTCCAGCACTAAGGCTGTGTCAGGGACTGCGCCTGATTTGTGTTCTTTCAACACATCTTTCAGGTTTGCACCCATAACACTCTCAAAAGAGCTCCAGCACTAAGGCTGTGTCAGGGACTGCGCCTGATTTGTGGTCTTTCAGGTCAGCATCCATAACACTCTTAAAAGAGCTCCAGCACTAAGGCTGTGTCAGGGACTGCGCCTGATTTGTGTTCTTTCAGGTTTGCACCCATAACACTCTCAAAAGAGCTCCAGCACTAAGGCTGTGTCAGGGACTGCGCCTGATTTGTGTTCTTTCAGGTCAGCATCCATAACACTCTCAAAAGAGCTCCAGCACTAAGGCTGTGTCAGGGACTGCGCCTGATGTGTTCTTTCAGGTTTGCACCCATAACACTCTCAAAAGAGCTCCAGCACTAAGGCTGTGTCAGGGACTGCGCCTGATTTGTGTTCTTTCAGGTTGGCACCCATAACACTCTCAAAAGAGCTCCAGCACTAAGGCTGTGTCAGGGACTGCGCCTTATTTGTGTTCTTTCAGGTTGACACCCATAACACTCTCAAAAGAGCTCCAGCACTAAGGCTGACGGGGCTTCCCCTGATTTATGTTATTTCAACATATCTTTCAGGTAGGCACCCGTAACACACCCTCAAAAGAGCTCCAGCACTAAGGCTGACGGGGCTTCCCCTGATTTATGTTATTTCAACATATCTTTCAGGTAGGCACCCGTAACACACTCTCAAAAGAGCTCCAGCACTAAGGCTGACGGGGCTTCCCCTGATTTATGTTATTTCAACATATCTTTCAGGTAGGCACCCGTAACACACTCTCAAAAGAGCTCCAGCACTAAGGCTGTGTCAGGGACTGCGCCTGATATGTGTTCTTTCAGGTCAGCACCCATAACACTCTCAAAAGAGCTCCAGCACTAATGCTGTGTCAGGATTGCGCCTGATTTGTGTTCTTTCAGGTCAGCATCCATAACACTCTCAAAAGAGCTCCAGCACTAAGGCTGTGTCAGGGACTGCGCCAGATGTGTTCTTTTAGGTTTGCACCCATAACACTCTCAAAAGAGCTCCAGCACTAAGGCTGTGTCAGGGACTGCGCCTGATGTGTTCTTTCAGGTTTGCACCCATAACACTCTCAAAAGAGCTCCAGCACTAAGGCTGTGTCAGGGACTGCGCCTGATTTGTGTTCTTTCAGGTAGGCACCCGTAACACACTCTCAAAAGAGCTCCAGCACTAAGGCTGACGGGGCTTCGCCTGATTTATGTTATTACAACATATCTTTCAGGTAGGCACCCGTAACACACTCTCAAAAGAGCTCAAGCACTAAGGCTGACGGGACTGCGCCTGATTTATGTTATTTCAACATATCTTTCAGGTTTGCACCCATAACACTCTCAAAAGAGCTCCAGCACTAAGGCTGTGTCAGGGACTGCGCCTGATTTGTGTTCTTTCAGGTCAGCATCCATAACACTCTCAAAAGAGCTCCAGCACTAAGGCTGTGTCAGGGACTGCGCCTGATTTGTGTTCTTTCAACACATCTTTCAGGTTTGCACCCATAACACTCTCAAAAGAGCTCCAGCACTAAGGCTGTGTCAGGGACTGCGCCTGATTTGTGGTCTTTCAGGTCAGCATCCATAACACTCTTAAAAGAGCTCCAGCACTAAGGCTGTGTCAGGGACTGCGCCTGATTTGTGTTCTTTCAGGTTTGCACCCATAACACTCTCAAAAGAGCTCCAGCACTAAGGCTGTGTCAGGGACTGCGCCTGATTTGTGTTCTTTCAACACATCTTTCAGGTTTGCACCCATAACACTCTCAAAAGAGCTCCAGCACTAAGGCTGTGTCAGGGACTGCGCCTGATTTGTGGTCTTTCAGGTCAGCATCCATAACACTCTTAAAAGAGCTCCAGCACTAAGGCTGTGTCAGGGTCTGCGCCTGATTTGTGTTCTTTCAGGTTTGCACCCATAACACTCTCAAAAGAGCTCCAGCACTAAGGCTGTGTCAGGGACTGCGCCTGATTTGTGTTCTTTCAGGTCAGCATCCATAACACTCTCAAAAGAGCTCCAGCACTAAGGCTGTGTCAGGGACTGCGCCTGATTTGTGTTCTTTCAGTTCAGCATCCATAACACTCTCAAAAGAGCTCCAGCACTAAGGCTGTGTCAGGGACTGCGCCTGATTTGTGTTCTTTCAACACATCTTTCAGGTTTGCACCCATAACACTCTCAAAAGAGCTCCAGCACTAAGGCTGTGTCAGGGACTGCGCCTGATTTGTGGTCTTTCAGGTCAGCATCCATAACACTCTTAAAAGAGCTCCAGCACTAAGGCTGTGTCAGGGTCTGCGCCTGATTTGTGTTCTTTCAGGTCAGCATCCATAACACTCTTAAAAGAGCTCCAGCACTAAGGCTGTGTCAGGGACTGCGCCTGATTTGTGTTCTTTCAGTTCAGCATCCATAACACTCTCAAAAGAGCTCCAGCACTAAGGCTGTGTCAGGGACTGCGCCTGATTTGTGGTCTTTCAGGTCAGCATCCATAACACTCTTAAAAGAGCTCCAGCACTAAGGCTGTGTCAGGGTCTGCGCCTGATTTGCGTTCTTTCAGGTCAGCATCCATAACACTCTTAAAAGAGCTCCAGCACTAAGGCTGTGTCAGGGACTGCGCCTGATTTGTGTTCTTTCAACACATCTTTCAGGTTTGCACCCATAACACTCTCAAAAGAGCTCCAGCACTAAGGCTGTGTCAGGGACTGCGCCTGATTTGTGTTCTTTTAGGTCAGCATCCATAACACTCTTAAAAGAGCTCCAGCACTAAGGCTGTGTCAGGGACTGCGCCTGATTTGTGTTCTTTCAGGTCAGCATCCATAACACTCTCAAAAGAGCTCCAGCACTAAGGCTGTGTCAGGGACTGCGCCTGATTTGTGGTCTTTCAGGTCAGCATCCATAACACTCTTAAAAGAGCTCCAGCACTAAGGCTGTGTCAGGGACTGAGCCTGATTTGTGTTCTTTCAGGTTTGCACCCATAACACTCTCAAAAGAGCTCCAGCACTAAGGCTGTGTCAGGGACTGCGCCTGATTTGTGTTCTTTCAACACATCTTTCAGGTTTGCACCCATAACACTCTCAAAAGAGCTCCAGCACTAAGGCTGTGTCAGGGACTGCGCCTGATTTGTGGTCTTTCAGGTCAGCATCCATAACACTCTTAAAAGAGCTCCAGCACTAAGGCTGTGTCAGGGTCTGCGCCTGATTTGTGTTCTTTCAGGTCAGCATCCATAACACTCTTAAAAGAGCTCCAGCACTAAGGCTGTGTCAGGGACTGCGCCTGATTTGTGTTCTTTCAGTTCAGCATCCATAACACTCTCAAAAGAGCTCCAGCACTAAGGCTGCGTCAGGGACTGCGCCTGATTTGTGTTCTTTCAACACATCTTTCAGGTTTGCACCCATAACACTCTCAAAAGAGCTCCAGCACTAAGGCTGTGTCAGGGACTGCGCCTGATTTGTGGTCTTTCAGGTCAGCATCCATAACACTCTTAAAAGAGCTCCAGCACTAAGGCTGTGTCAGGGACTGCGCCTGATTTGTGTTCTTTCAGGTCAGCATCCATAACACTCTCAAAAGAGCTCCAGCACTAAGGCTGTGTCAGGGACTGCGCCTGATTTGTGTTCTTTTAACACATCTTTCAGGTTTGCACCCATAACACTCTCAAAAGAGCTCCAGCACTAAGGCTGTGTCAGGGACTGCGCCTGATTTGTGGTCTTTCAGGTCAGCATCCATAACACTCTTAAAAGAGCTCCAGCACTAAGGCTGTGTCAGGGACTGCGCCTGATTTGTGTTCTTTCAGGTTTGCACCCATAACACTCTCAAAAGAGCTCCAGCACTAAGGCTGTGTCAGGGACTGCGCCTGATTTGTGTTCTTTCAGGTCAGCATCCATAACACTCTTAAAAGAGCTCCAGCACTAAGGCTGTGTCAGGGACTGCGCCTGATTTGTGTTCTTTCAGGTCAGCATCCATAACACTCTCAAAAGAGCTCCAGCACTAAGGCTGTGTCAGGGACTGCGCCTGATTTGTGTTCTTTCAGGTTTGCACCCATAACACTCTCAAAAGAGCTCCAGCACTAAGGCTGTGTCAGGGACTGCGCCTGATTTGTGGTCTTTCAGGTCAGCATCCATAACACTCTTAAAAGAGCTCCAGCACTAAGGCTGTGTCAGGGTCTGCGCCTGATTTGCGTTCTTTCAGGTCAGCATCCATAACACTCTTAAAAGAGCTCCAGCACTAAGGCTGTGTCAGGGACTGCGCCTGATTTGTGTTCTTTTAACACATCTTTCAGGTTTGCAACCATAACACTCTCAAAAGAGCTCCAGCACTAAGGCTGTGTCAGGGACTGCGCCTGATTTGTGTTCTTTCAACACATCTTTCAGGTTTGCAACCATAACGATCTCAAAAGAGCTCCAGCACTAAGGCTGTGTCAGGGACTGCGCCTGATTTGTGGTCTTTCAGGTCAGCATCCATAACACTCTTAAAAGAGCTCCAGCACTAAGGCTGTGTCAGGGACTGCGCCTGATTTGTGTTCTTTCAGGTTTGCACCCATAACACTCTCAAAAGAGCTCCAGCACTAAGGCTGTGTCAGGGACTGCGCCTGATTTGTGGTCTTTCAGGTCAGCATCCATAACACTCTTAAAAGAGCTCCAGCACTAAGGCTGTGTCAGGGTCTGCGCCTGATTTGCGTTCTTTCAGGTCAGCATCCATAACACTCTTAAAAGAGCTTTAGCACTAAGGCTGTGTCAGGGACTGCGCCTGATTTGTGTTCTTTCAGGTCAGCATCCATAACACTCTCAAAAGAGCTCCAGCACTAAGGCTGTGTCAGGGACTGCGCCTGATTTGTGTTATTTCAACACATCTTTCAGGTTTGCACCCATAACACTCTCAAAAGAGCTCCAGCACTAAGGCTGTGTCAGGGACTGCGCCTGATTTGTGGTCTTTCAGGTCAGCATCCATAACACTCTTAAAAGAGCTCCAGCACTAAGGCTGTGTCAGGGACTGCGCCTGATTTGTGTTCTTTCAGGTTTGCACCCATAACACTCTCAAAAGAGCTCCAGCACTAAGGCTGTGTCAGGGACTGCGCCTGATTTGTGTTCTTTCAACACATCTTTCAGGTTTGCACCCATAACACTCTCAAAAGAGCTCCAGCACTAAGGCTGTGTCAGGGACTGCGCCTGATTTGTGGTCTTTCAGGTCAGCATCCATAACACTCTTAAAAGAGCTCCAGCACTAAGGCTGTGTCAGGGTCTGCGCCTGATTTGTGTTCTTTCAGGTTTGCACCCATAACACTCTCAAAAGAGCTCCAGCACTAAGGCTGTGTCAGGGACTGCGCCTGATTTGTGGTCTTTCAGGTCAGCATCCATAACACTCTTAAAAGAGCTCCAGCACTAAGGCTGTGTCAGGGTCTGCGCCTGATTTGTGTTCTTTCAGGTTTGCACCCATAACACTCTCAAAAGAGCTCCAGCACTAAGGCTGTGTCAGGGACTGCGCCTGATTTGTGTTCTTTCAACACATCTTTCAGGTTTGCACCCATAACACTCTCAAAAGAGCTCCAGCACTAAGGCTGTGTCAGGGACTGCGCCTGATTTGTGGTCTTTCAGGTCAGCATCCATAACACTCTTAAAAGAGCTCCAGCACTAAGGCTGTGTCAGGGTCTGCGCCTGATTTGTGTTCTTTCAGGTTTGCACCCATAACACTCTCAAAAGAGCTCCAGCACTAAGGCTGTGTCAGGGACTGCGCCTGATTTGTGGTCTTTCAGGTCAGCATCCATAACACTCTTAAAAGAGCTCCAGCACTAAGGCTGTGTCAGGGTCTGCGCCTGATTTGTGTTCTTTCAGGTTTGCACCCATAACACTCTCAAAAGAGCTCCAGCACTAAGGCTGTGTCAGGGACTGCGCCTGATTTGTGTTCTTTCAGGTCAGCATCCATAACACTCTCAAAAGAGCTCCAGCACTAAGGCTGTGTCAGGGACTGCGCCTGATTTGTGTTCTTTCAGGTCAGCATCCATAACACTCTTAAAAGAGCTCCAGCACTAAGGCTGTGTCAGGGACTGCGCCTGATTTGTGTTCTTTCAGTTCAGCATCCATAACACTCTCAAAAGAGCTCCAGCACTAAGGCTGTGTCAGGGACTGCGCCTGATTTGTGTTCTTTCAGGTTTGCACCCATAACACTCTCAAAAGAGCTCCAGCACTAAGGCTGTGTCAGGGACTGCGCCTGATTTGTGTTCTTTCAACACATCTTTCAGGTTTGCACCCATAACACTCTCAAAAGAGCTCCAGCACTAAGGCTGTGTCAGGGACTGCGCCTGATTTGTGGTCTTTCAGGTCAGCATCCATAACACTCTTAAAAGAGCTCCAGCACTAAGGCTGTGTCAGGGACTGCGCCTGATTTGTGTTCTTTCAGGTTTGCACCCATAACACTCTCAAAAGAGCTCCAGCACTAAGGCTGTGTCAGGGACTGCGCCTGATTTGTGGTCTTTCAGGTTTGCACCCATAACACTCTCAAAAGAGCTCCAGCACTAAGGCTGTGTCAGGGACTGCGCCTGATTTGTGGTCTTTCAGGTCAGCATCCATAACACTCTTAAAAGAGCTCCAGCACTAAGGCTGTGTCAGGGTCTGCGCCTGATTTGCGTTCTTTCAGGTCAGCATCCATAACACTCTTAAAAGAGCTCCAGCACTAAGGCTGTGTCAGGGACTGCGCCTGATTTGTGTTCTTTCAACACATCTTTCAGGTTTGCACCCATAACACTCTCAAAAGAGCTCCAGCACTAAGGCTGTGTCAGGGACTGCGCCTGATTTGTGGTCTTTCAGGTCAGCATCCATAACACTCTTAAAAGAGCTCCAGCACTAAGGCTGTGTCAGGGTCTGCGCCTGATTTGTGTTCTTTCAGGTCAGCATCCATAACACTCTTAAAAGAGCTCCAGCACTAAGGCTGTGTCAGGGACTGCGCCTGATTTGTGTTCTTTCAGGTCAGCATCCATAACACTCTCAAAAGAGCTCCAGCACTAAGGCTGTGTCAGGGACTGCGCCTGATTTGTGTTCTTTCAGGTTTGCACCCATAACACTCTCAAAAGAGCTCCAGCACTAAGGCTGTGTCAGGGACTGCGCCTGATTTGTGTTCTTTCAACACATCTTTCAGGTTTGCACCCATAACACTCTCAAAAGAGCTCCAGCACTAAGGCTGTGTCAGGGACTGCGCCTGATTTGTGGTCTTTCAGGTCAGCATCCATAACACTCTTAAAAGAGCTCCAGCACTAAGGCTGTGTCAGGGACTGCGCCTGATTTGTGTTCTTTCAGGTTTGCACCCATAACACTCTCAAAAGAGCTCCAGCACTAAGGCTGTGTCAGGGACTGCGCCTGATTTGTGGTCTTTCAGGTTTGCACCCATAACACTCTCAAAAGAGCTCCAGCACTAAGGCTGTGTCAGGGACTGCGCCTGATTTGTGGTCTTTCAGGTCAGCATCCATAACACTCTTAAAAGAGCTCCAGCACTAAGGCTGTGTCAGGGTCTGCGCCTGATTTGCGTTCTTTCAGGTCAGCATCCATAACACTCTTAAAAGAGCTCCAGCACTAAGGCTGTGTCAGGGACTGCGCCTGATTTGTGTTCTTTCAACACATCTTTCAGGTTTGCACCCATAACACTCTCAAAAGAGCTCCAGCACTAAGGCTGTGTCAGGGACTGCGCCTGATTTGTGGTCTTTCAGGTCAGCATCCATAACACTCTTAAAAGAGCTCCAGCACTAAGGCTGTGTCAGGGTCTGCGCCTGATTTGTGTTCTTTCAGGTCAGCATCCATAACACTCTTAAAAGAGCTCCAGCACTAAGGCTGTGTCAGGGACTGCGCCTGATTTGTGTTCTTTCAGGTCAGCATCCATAACACTCTCAAAAGAGCTCCAGCACTAAGGCTGTGTCAGGGACTGCGCCTGATTTGTGTTCTTTCAACACATCTTTCAGGTTTGCACCCATAACACTCTCAAAAGAGCTCCAGCACTAAGGCTGTGTCAGGGACTGCGCCTGATTTGTGGTCTTTCAGGTCAGCATCCATAACACTCTTAAAAGAGCTCCAGCACTAAGGCTGTGTCAGGGACTGCGCCTGATTTGTGTTCTTTCAGGTTTGCACCCATAACACTCTCAAAAGAGCTCCAGCACTAAGGCTGTGTCAGGGACTGCGCCTGATTTGTGGTCTTTCAGGTCAGCATCCATAACACTCTTAAAAGAGCTCCAGCACTAAGGCTGTGTCAGGGTCTGCGCCTGATTTGTGTTCTTTCAGGTCAGCATCCATAACACTCTTAAAAGAGCTCCAGCACTAAGGCTGTGTCAGGGACTGCGCCTGATTTGTGTTCTTTCAGGTCAGCATCCATAACACTCTCAAAAGAGCTCCAGCACTAAGGCTGTGTCAGGGACTGCGCCTGATTTGTGTTCTTTCAACACATCTTTCAGGTTTGCACCCATAACACTCTCAAAAGAGCTCCAGCACTAAGGCTGTGTCAGGGACTGCGCCTGATTTGTGTTCTTTCAGGTCAGCATCCATAACACTCTCAAAAGAGCTCCAGCACTAAGGCTGTGTCAGGGACTGCGCCTGATTTGTGTTCTTTCAACACATCTTTCAGGTTTGCACCCATAACACTCTCAAAAGAGCTCCAGCACTAAGGCTGTGTCAGGGACTGCGCCTGATTTGTGGTCTTTCAGGTCAGCATCCATAACACTCTTAAAAGAGCTCCAGCACTAAGGCTGTGTCAGGGACTGCGCCTGATTTGTGTTCTTTCAGGTCAGCATCCATAACACTCTCAAAAGAGCTCCAGCACTAAGGCTGTGTCAGGGACTGCGCCTGATTTGTGTTCTTTCAGGTCAGCATCCATAACACTCTCAAAAGAGCTCCAGCACTAAGGCTGTGTCAGGGACTGCGCCTGATTTGTGTTCTTTCAACACATCTTTCAGGTTTGCACCCATAACACTCTCAAAAGAGCTCCAGCACTAAGGCTGTGTCAGGGACTGCGCCTGATTTGTGGTCTTTCAGGTCAGCATCCATAACACTCTTAAAAGAGCTCCAGCACTAAGGCTGTGTCAGGGACTGCGCCTGATTTGTGTTCTTTCAGGTTTGCACCCATAACACTCTCAAAAGAGCTCCAGCACTAAGGCTGTGTCAGGGACTGCGCCTGATTTGTGGTCTTTCAGGTCAGCATCCATAACACTCTTAAAAGAGCTCCAGCACTAAGGCTGTGTCAGGGTCTGCGCCTGATTTGTGTTCTTTCAGGTCAGCATCCATAACACTCTTAAAAGAGCTCCAGCACTAAGGCTGTGTCAGGGACTGCGCCTGATTTGTGTTCTTTCAGGTCAGCATCCATAACACTCTCAAAAGAGCTCCAGCACTAAGGCTGTGTCAGGGACTGCGCCTGATTTGTGTTCTTTCAACACATCTTTCAGGTTTGCACCCATAACACTCTCAAAAGAGCTCCAGCACTAAGGCTGTGTCAGGGACTGCGCCTGATTTGTGTTCTTTCAGGTCAGCATCCATAACACTCTCAAAAGAGCTCCAGCACTAAGGCTGTGTCAGGGACTGCGCCTGATTTGTGTTCTTTCAACACATCTTTCAGGTTTGCACCCATAACACTCTCAAAAGAGCTCCAGCACTAAGGCTGTGTCAGGGACTGCGCCTGATTTGTGGTCTTTCAGGTCAGCATCCATAACACTCTTAAAAGAGCTCCAGCACTAAGGCTGTGTCAGGGACTGCGCCTGATTTGTGGTCTTTCAGGTCAGCATCCATAACACTCTTAAAAGAGCTCCAGCACTAAGGCTGTGTCAGGGACTGCGCCTGATTTGTGTTCTTTCAGGTCAGCATCCATAACACTCTCAAAAGAGCTCCAGCACTAAGGCTGTGTCAGGGACTGCGCCTGATTTGTGTTCTTTCAACACATCTTTCAGGTTTGCACCCATAACACTCTCAAAAGAGCTCCAGCACTAAGGCTGTGTCAGGGACTGCGCCTGATTTGTGGTCTTTCAGGTCAGCATCCATAACACTCTTAAAAGAGCTCCAGCACTAAGGCTGTGTCAGGGACTGCGCCTGATTTGTGTTCTTTCAGGTTTGCACCCATAACACTCTCAAAAGAGCTCCAGCACTAAGGCTGTGTCAGGGACTGCGCCTGATTTGTGTTCTTTCAACACATCTTTCAGGTTTGCACCCATAACACTCTCAAAAGAGCTCCAGCACTAAGGCTGTGTCAGGGACTGCGCCTGATTTGTGGTCTTTCAGGTCAGCATCCATAACACTCTTAAAAGAGCTCCAGCACTAAGGCTGTGTCAGGGTCTGCGCCTGATTTGTGTTCTTTCAGGTTTGCACCCATAACACTCTCAAAAGAGCTCCAGCACTAAGGCTGTGTCAGGGACTGCGCCTGATTTGTGGTCTTTCAGGTCAGCATCCATAACACTCTTAAAAGAGCTCCAGCACTAAGGCTGTGTCAGGGACTGCGCCTGATTTGTGTTCTTTCAGGTTTGCACCCATAACACTCTCAAAAGAGCTCCAGCACTAAGGCTGTGTCAGGGACTGCGCCTGATTTGTGGTCTTTCAGGTCAGCATCCATAACACTCTTAAAAGAGCTCCAGCACTAAGGCTGTGTCAGGGTCTGCGCCTGATTTGTGTTCTTTCAGGTCAGCATCCATAACACTCTTAAAAGAGCTCCAGCACTAAGGCTGTGTCAGGGACTGCGCCTGATTTGTGTTCTTTCAGGTCAGCATCCATAACACTCTCAAAAGAGCTCCAGCACTAAGGCTGTGTCAGGGACTGCGCCTGATTTGTGTTCTTTCAACACATCTTTCAGGTTTGCACCCATAACACTCTCAAAAGAGCTCCAGCACTAAGGCTGTGTCAGGGACTGCGCCTGATTTGTGGTCTTTCAGGTCAGCATCCATAACACTCTTAAAAGAGCTCCAGCACTAAGGCTGTGTCAGGGACTGCGCCTGATTTGTGTTCTTTCAGGTTTGCACCCATAACACTCTCAAAAGAGCTCCAGCACTAAGGCTGTGTCAGGGACTGCGCCTGATTTGTGTTCTTTCAACACATCTTTCAGGTTTGCACCCATAACACTCTCAAAAGATCTCCAGCACTAAGACTGTGTCAGGGACTGCGCCTGATTTGTGGTCTTTCAGGTCAGCATATATAACACTCTTAAAAGAGCTCCAGCACTAAGGCTGTGTCAGCGACTGCGCCTGATTTGTGTTCTTTCAGGTTTGCACCCATAACACTCTCAAAAGAGCTCCAGCACTAAGGCTGTGTCAGGGACTGCGCCTGATTTGTGTTCTTTCAGGTTTGCACCCATAACACTCTCAAAAGAGCTCCAGCACTAAGGCTGTGTCAGGGACTGCGCCTGATTTGTGGTCTTTCAGGTCAGCATCCAAAACACTCTTAAAAGAGCTCCAGCACTAAGGCTGTGTCAGGGTCTGCGCCTGATTTGTGTTCTTTCAGGTCAGCATCCATAACACTCTTAAAAGAGCTCCAGCACTAAGGCTGTGTCAGGGACTGCGCCTGATTTGTGTTCTTTCAACACATCTTTCAGGTTTGCACCCATAACACTCTCAAAAGAGCTCCAGCACTAAGGCTGTGTCAGGGACTGCGCCTGATTTGTGGTCTTTCAGGTCAGCATCCATAACACTCTTAAAAGAGCTCCAGCACTAAGGCTGTGTCAGGGACTGCGCCTGATTTGTGTTCTTTCAGGTTTGCACCCATAACACTCTCAAAAGAGCTCCAGCACTAAGGCTGTGTCAGGGACTGCGCCTGATTTGTGGTCTTTCAGGTCAGCATCCATAACACTCTTAAAAGAGCTCCAGCACTAAGGCTGTGTCAGGGTCTGCGCCTGATTTGTGTTCTTTCAGGTCAGCATCCATAACACCCTCAAAAGAGCTCCAGCACTAAGGCTGTGTCAGGGACTGCGCCTGATTTGTGTTCTTTCAGGTCAGCATCCATAACACTCTCAAAAGAGCTCCAGCACTAAGGCTGTGTCAGGGACTGCGCCTGATTTGTGTTCTTTCAGGTTTGCACCCATAACACTCTCAAAAGAGCTCCAGCACTAAGGCTGTGTCAGGGACTGCGCCTGATTTGTGGTCTTTCAGGTCAGCATCCATAACACTCTTAAAAGAGCTCCAGCACTAAGGCTGTGTCAGGGACTGCGCCTGATTTGTGTTCTTTCAGGTTTGCACCCATAACACTCTCAAAAGAGCTCCAGCACTAAGGCTGTGTCAGGGACTGCGCCTGATTTGTGGTCTTTCAGGTCAGCATCCATAACACTCTTAAAAGAGCTCCAGCACTAAGGCTGTGTCAGGGTCTGCGCCTGATTTGTGTTCTTTCAGGTCAGCATCCATAACACTCTTAAAAGAGCTCCAGCACTTAGGCTGTGTCAGGGACTGCGCCTGATTTGTGTTCTTTCAGGTCAGCATCCATAACACTCTCAAAAGAGCTCCAGCACTAAGGCTGTGTCAGGGTCTGCGCCTGATTTGTGTTCTTTCAGGTTTGCACCCATAACACTCTCAAAAGAGCTCCAGCACTAAGGCTGTGTCAGGGACTGCGCCTGATTTGTGTTCTTTCAACACATCTTTCAGGTTTGCACCCATAACACTCTCAAAAGAGCTCCAGCACTAAGGCTGTGTCAGGGACTGCGCCTGATTTGTGTTCTTTCAGGTCAGCATCCATAACACTCTCAAAAGAGCTCCAGCACTAAGGCTGTGTCAGGGACTGCGCCTGATTTGTGTTCTTTCAGGTCAGCATCCAAAACACTCTTAAAAGAGCTCCAGCACTAAGGCTGTGTCAGGGTCTGCGCCTGATTTGTGTTCTTTCAGGTCAGCATCCATAACACTCTTAAAAGAGCTCCAGTACTAAGGCTGTGTCAGGGACTGCGCCTGATTTGTGTTCTTTCAACACATCTTTCAGGTTTGCACCCATAACACTCTCAAAAGAGCTCCAGCACTAAGGCTGTGTCAGGGACTGCGCCTGATTTGTGGTCTTTCAGGTCAGCATCCATAACACTCTTAAAAGAGCTCCAGCACTAAGGCTGTGTCAGGGACTGCGCCTGATTTGTGTTCTTTCAACACATCTTTCAGGTTTGCACCCATAACACTCTCAAAAGAGCTCCAGCACTAAGGCTGTGTCAGGGACTGCGCCTGATTTGTGGTCTTTCAGGTCAGCATCCATAACACTCTTAAAAGAGCTCCAGCACTAAGGCTGTGTCAGGGACTGCGCCTGATTTGTGTTCTTTCAGGTTTGCACCCATAACACTCTCAAAAGAGCTCCAGCACTAAGGCTGTGTCAGGGACTGCGCCTGATTTGTGTTCTTTCAACACATCTTTCAGGTTTGCACCCATAACACTCTCAAAAGAGCTCCAGCACTAAGGCTGTGTCAGGGACTGCGCCTGATTTGTGTTCTTTCAACACATCTTTCAGGTTTGCACCCATAACACTCTCAAAAGAGCTCCAGCACTAAGACTGTGTCAGGGACTGCGCCTGATTTGTGGTCTTTCAGGTCAGCATATATAACACTCTTAAAAGAGCTCCAGCACTAAGGCTGTGTCAGCGACTGCGCCTGATTTGTGTTCTTTCAGGTTTGCACCCATAACACTCTCAAAAGAGCTCCAGCACTAAGGCTGTGTCAGGGACTGCGCCTGATTTGTGTTCTTTCAGGTTTGCACCCATAACACTCTCAAAAGAGCTCCAGCACTAAGGCTGTGTCAGGGACTGCGCCTGATTTGTGGTCTTTCAGGTCAGCATCCAAAACACTCTTAAAAGAGCTCCAGCACTAAGGCTGTGTCAGGGTCTGCGCCTGATTTGTGTTCTTTCAGGTCAGCATCCATAACACTCTTAAAAGAGCTCCAGCACTAAGGCTGTGTCAGGGACTGCGCCTGATTTGTGTTCTTTCAACACATCTTTCAGGTTTGCACCCATAACACTCTCAAAAGAGCTCCAGCACTAAGGCTGTGTCAGGGACTGCGCCTGATTTGTGGTCTTTCAGGTCAGCATCCATAACACTCTTAAAAGAGCTCCAGCACTAAGGCTGTGTCAGGGACTGCGCCTGATTTGTGTTCTTTCAGGTTTGCACCCATAACACTCTCAAAAGAGCTCCAGCACTAAGGCTGTGTCAGGGACTGCGCCTGATTTGTGGTCTTTCAGGTCAGCATCCATAACACTCTTAAAAGAGCTCCAGCACTAAGGCTGTGTCAGGGTCTGCGCCTGATTTGTGTTCTTTCAGGTCAGCATCCATAACACTCTTAAAAGAGCTCCAGCACTAAGGCTGTGTCAGGGACTGCGCCTGATTTGTGTTCTTTCAGGTCAGCATCCATAACACTCTCAAAAGAGCTCCAGCACTAAGGCTGTGTCAGGGACTGCGCCTGATTTGTGTTCTTTCAGGTTTGCACCCATAACACTCTCAAAAGAGCTCCAGCACTAAGGCTGTGTCAGGGACTGCGCCTGATTTGTGGTCTTTCAGGTCAGCATCCATAACACTCTTAAAAGAGCTCCAGCACTAAGGCTGTGTCAGGGACTGCGCCTGATTTGTGTTCTTTCAGGTTTGCACCCATAACACTCTCAAAAGAGCTCCAGCACTAAGGCTGTGTCAGGGACTGCGCCTGATTTGTGTTCTTTCAGGTCAGCATCCATAACACTCTTAAAAGAGCTCCAGCACTAAGGCTGTGTCAGGGTCTGCGCCTGATTTGTGTTCTTTCAGGTCAGCATCCATAACACTCTTAAAAGAGCTCCAGCACTTAGGCTGTGTCAGGGACTGCGCCTGATTTGTGTTCTTTCAGGTCAGCATCCATAACACTCTTAAAAGAGCTCCAGCACTTAGGCTGTGTCAGGGACTGCGCCTGATTTGTGTTCTTTCAGGTCAGCATCCATAACACTCTCAAAAGAGCTCCAGCACTAAGGCTGTGTCAGGGTCTGCGCCTGATTTGTGTTCTTTCAGGTTTGCACCCATAACACTCTCAAAAGAGCTCCAGCACTAAGGCTGTGTCAGGGACTGCGCCTGATTTGTGTTCTTTCAACACATCTTTCAGGTTTGCACCCATAACACTCTCAAAAGAGCTCCAGCACTAAGGCTGTGTCAGGGACTGCGCCTGATTTGTGTTCTTTCAGGTCAGCATCCATAACACTCTCAAAAGAGCTCCAGCACTAAGGCTGTGTCAGGGACTGCGCCTGATTTGTGTTCTTTCAGGTCAGCATCCAAAACACTCTTAAAAGAGCTCCAGCACTAAGGCTGTGTCAGGGTCTGCGCCTGATTTGTGTTCTTTCAGGTCAGCATCCATAACACTCTTAAAAGAGCTCCAGTACTAAGGCTGTGTCAGGGACTGCGCCTGATTTGTGTTCTTTCAACACATCTTTCAGGTTTGCACCCATAACACTCTCAAAAGAGCTCCAGCACTAAGGCTGTGTCAGGGACTGCGCCTGATTTGTGGTCTTTCAGGTCAGCATCCATAACACTCTTAAAAGAGCTCCAGCACTAAGGCTGTGTCAGGGACTGCGCCTGATTTGTGTTCTTTCAACACATCTTTCAGGTTTGCACCCATAACACTCTCAAAAGAGCTCCAGCACTAAGGCTGTGTCAGGGACTGCGCCTGATTTGTGGTCTTTCAGGTCAGCATCCATAACACTCTTAAAAGAGCTCCAGCACTAAGGCTGTGTCAGGGACTGCGCCTGATTTGTGTTCTTTCAGGTTTGCACCCATAACACTCTCAAAAGAGCTCCAGCACTAAGGCTGTGTCAGGGACTGCGCCTGATTTGTGTTCTTTCAACACATCTTTCAGGTTTGCACCCATAACACTCTCAAAAGAGCTCCAGCACTAAGGCTGTGTCAGGGACTGCGCCTGATTTGTGTTCTTTCAACACATCTTTCAGGTTTGCACCCATAACACTCTCAAAAGAGCTCCAGCACTAAGACTGTGTCAGGGACTGCGCCTGATTTGTGGTCTTTCAGGTCAGCATATATAACACTCTTAAAAGAGCTCCAGCACTAAGGCTGTGTCAGCGACTGCGCCTGATTTGTGTTCTTTCAGGTTTGCACCCATAACACTCTCAAAAGAGCTCCAGCACTAAGGCTGTGTCAGGGACTGCGCCTGATTTGTGTTCTTTCAGGTTTGCACCCATAACACTCTCAAAAGAGCTCCAGCACTAAGGCTGTGTCAGGGACTGCGCCTGATTTGTGGTCTTTCAGGTCAGCATCCAAAACACTCTTAAAAGAGCTCCAGCACTAAGGCTGTGTCAGGGACTGCGCCTGATTTGTGTTCTTTCAGGTCAGCATCCATAACACTCTTAAAAGAGCTCCAGCACTAAGGCTGTGTCAGGGACTGCGCCTGATTTGTGTTCTTTCAACACATCTTTCAGGTTTGCACCCATAACACTCTCAAAAGAGCTCCAGCACTAAGGCTGTGTCAGGGACTGCGCCTGATTTGTGGTCTTTCAGGTCAGCATCCATAACACTCTTAAAAGAGCTCCAGCACTAAGGCTGTGTCAGGGACTGCGCCTGATTTGTGTTCTTTCAGGTTTGCACCCATAACACTCTCAAAAGAGCTCCAGCACTAAGGCTGTGTCAGGGACTGCGCCTGATTTGTGGTCTTTCAGGTCAGCATCCATAACACTCTTAAAAGAGCTCCAGCACTAAGGCTGTGTCAGGGTCTGCGCCTGATTTGTGTTCTTTCAGGTCAGCATCCATAACACTCTTAAAAGAGCTCCAGCACTAAGGCTGTGTCAGGGACTGCGCCTGATTTGTGTTCTTTCAGGTCAGCATCCATAACACTCTCAAAAGAGCTCCAGCACTAAGGCTGTGTCAGGGACTGCGCCTGATTTGTGTTCTTTCAGGTTTGCACCCATAACACTCTCAAAAGAGCTCCAGCACTAAGGCTGTGTCAGGGACTGCGCCTGATTTGTGGTCTTTCAGGTCAGCATCCATAACACTCTTAAAAGAGCTCCAGCACTAAGGCTGTGTCAGGGACTGCGCCTGATTTGTGTTCTTTCAGGTTTGCACCCATAACACTCTCAAAAGAGCTCCAGCACTAAGGCTGTGTCAGGGACTGCGCCTGATTTGTGTTCTTTCAGGTCAGCATCCATAACACTCTTAAAAGAGCTCCAGCACTAAGGCTGTGTCAGGGTCTGCGCCTGATTTGTGTTCTTTCAGGTCAGCATCCATAACACTCTTAAAAGAGCTCCAGCACTTAGGCTGTGTCAGGGACTGCGCCTGATTTGTGTTCTTTCAGGTCAGCATCCATAACACTCTCAAAAGAGCTCCAGCACTAAGGCTGTGTCAGGGTCTGCGCCTGATTTGTGTTCTTTCAGGTTTGCACCCATAACACTCTCAAAAGAGCTCCAGCACTAAGGCTGTGTCAGGGACTGCGCCTGATTTGTGTTCTTTCAACACATCTTTCAGGTTTGCACCCATAACACTCTCAAAAGAGCTCCAGCACTAAGGCTGTGTCAGGGACTGCGCCTGATTTGTGTTCTTTCAGGTCAGCATCCATAACACTCTCAAAAGAGCTCCAGCACTAAGGCTGTGTCAGGGACTGCGCCTGATTTGTGTTCTTTCAGGTCAGCATCCATAACACTCTTAAAAGAGCTCCAGCACTAAGGCTGTGTCAGGGACTGCGCCTGATTTGTGTTCTTTCAGGTTTGCACCCATAACACTCTCAAAAGAGCTCCAGCACTAAGGCTGTGTCAGGGACTGCGCCTGATTTGTGTTCTTTCAACACATCTTTCAGGTTTGCACCCATAACACTCTCAAAAGAGCTCCAGCACTAAGGCTGTGTCAGGGACTGCGCCTGATTTGTGGTTTTTCAGTACAGCATCCATAACACTCTTAAAAGAGCTCCAGCACTAAGGCTGTGTCAGGGTCTGCGCCTGATTTGTGTTCTTTCAGGTCAGCATCCATAACACTCTTAAAAGAGCTCCAGCACTAAGGCTGTGTCAGGGACTGCGCCTGATTTGTGGTCTTTCAGGTCAGCATCCATAACACTCTTAAAAGAGCTCCAGCACTAAGGCTGTGTCAGGGACTGCGCCTGATTTGTGTTCTTTCAGGTTTGCACCCATAACACTCTCAAAAGAGCTCCAGCACTAAGGCTGTGTCAGGGACTGCGCCTGATTTGTGTTCTTTCAACACATCTTTCAGGTTTGCACCCATAACACTCTCAAAAGAGCTCCAGCACTAAGGCTGTGTCAGGGACTGCGCCTGATTTGTGTTCTTTTAACACATCTTTCAGGTTTGCACCCATAACACTCTCAAAAGAGCTCCAGCACTAAGGCTGTGTCAGGGACTGCGCCTGATTTGTGTTCTTTCAGGTCAGCATCCATAACACTCTTAAAAGAGCTCCAGCACTAAGGCTGTGTCAGGGACTGCGCCTGATTTGTGTTCTTTCAGGTTTGCACCCATAACACTCTCAAAAGAGCTCCAGCACTAAGGCTGTGTCAGGGACTGCGCCTGATTTGTGGTCTTTCAGGTCAGCATCCATAACACTCTTAAAAGAGCTCCAGCACTAAGGCTGTGTCAGGGACTGCGCCTGATTTGTGTTCTTTCAGGTCAGCATCCATAACACTCTCAAAAGAGCTCCAGCACTAAGGCTGTGTCAGGGACTGCGCCTGATTTGTGTTCTTTCAGGTTTGCACCCATAACACTCTCAAAAGAGCTCCAGCACTAAGGCTGTGTCAGGGACTGCGCCTGATTTGTGTTCTTTCAACACATCTTTCAGGTTTGCACCCATAACACTCTCAAAAGAGCTCCAGCACTAAGGCTGTGTCAGGGACTGCGCCTGATTTGTGTTCTTTCAGGTCAGCATCCATAACACTCTTAAAAGAGCTCCAGCACTAAGGCTGTGTCAGGGGCTGCGCCTGATTTGTGTTCTTTCAGGTCAGCATCCATAACACTCTTAAAAGAGCTCCAGCACTAAGGCTGTGTCAGGGACTGCGCCTGATTTGTGTTCTTTCAGGTTTGCACCCATAACACTCTCAAAAGAGCTCCAGCACTAAGGCTGTGTCAGGGACTGCGCCTGATTTGTGGTCTTTCAGGTCAGCATCCATAACACTCTTAAAAGAGCTCCAGCACTAAGGCTGTGTCAGGGTCTGCGCCTGATTTGTGTTCTTTCAGGTCAGCATCCATAACACTCTTAAAAGAGCTCCAGCACTAAGGCTGTGTCAGGGACTGCGCCTGATTTGTGTTATTTCAGGTCAGCATCCATAACACTCTCAAAAGAGCTCCAGCACTAAGGCTGTGTCAGGGACTGCGCCTGATTTGTGTTCTTTCAGGTCAGCATCCATAACACTCTTAAAAGAGCTCCAGCACTAAGGCTGTGTCAGGGACTGCGCCTGATTTGTGTTCTTTCAGGTTTGCACCCATAACACTCTCAAAAGAGCTCCAGCACTAAGGCTGTGTCAGGGACTGCGCCTGATTTGTGTTCTTTCAACACATCTTTCAGGTTTGCACCCATAACACTCTCAAAAGAGCTCCAGCACTAAGGCTGTGTCAGGGACTGCGCCTGATTTGTGGTCTTTCAGGTCAGCATCCATAACACTCTTAAAAGAGCTCCAGCACTAAGGCTGTGTCAGGGTCTGCGCCTGATTTGTGTTCTTTCAGGTCAGCATCCATAACACTCTTAAAAGAGCTCCAGCACTAAGGCTGTGTCAGGGACTGCGCCTGATTTGTGTTCTTTCAGGTCAGCATCCATAACACTCTCAAAAGAGCTCCAGCACTAAGGCTGTGTCAGGGACTGCGCCTGATTTGTGTTCTTTCAGGTTTGCACCCATAACACTCTCAAAAGAGCTCCAGCACTAAGGCTGTGTCAGGGACTGCGCCTGATTTGTGGTCTTTCAGGTCAGCATCCATAACACTCTTAAAAGAGCTCCAGCACTAAGGCTGTGTCAGGGTCTGCGCCTGATTTGTGTTCTTTCAGGTCAGCATCCATAACACTCTTAAAAGAGCTCCAGCACTAAGGCTGTGTCAGGGACTGCGCCTGTTTTGTGTTCTTTCAGGTCAGCATCCATAACACTCTCAAAAGAGCTCCAGCACTAAGGCTGTGTCAGGGACTGCGCCTGATTTGTGTTCTTTCAGGTCAGCATCCATAACACTCTTAAAAGAGCTCCAGCACTAAGGCTGTGTCAGGGACTGCGCCTGATTTGTGTTCTTTCAGGTTTGCACCCATAACACTCTCAAAAGAGCTCCAGCACTAAGGCTGTGTCAGGGACTGCGCCTGATTTGTGTTCTTTCAACACATCTTTCAGGTTTGCACCCATAACACTCTCAAAAGAGCTCCAGCACTAAGGCTGTGTCAGGGACTGCGCCTGATTTGTGGTCTTTCAGGTCAGCATCCATAACACTCTTAAAAGAGCTCCAGCACTAAGGCTGTGTCAGGGTCTGCGCCTGATTTGTGTTCTTTCAGGTCAGCATCCATAACACTCTTAAAAGAGCTCCAGCACTAAGGCTGTGTCAGGGACTGCGCCTGATTTGTGGTCTTTCAGGTCAGCATCCATAACACTCTTAAAAGAGCTCCAGCACTAAGGCTGTGTCAGGGACTGCGCCTGATTTGTGTTCTTTCAGGTTTGCACCCATAACACTCTCAAAAGAGCTCCAGCACTAAGGCTGTGTCAGGGACTGCGCCTGATTTGTGTTCTTTCAACACATCTTTCAGGTTTGCACCCATAACACTCTCAAAAGAGCTCCAGCACTAAGGCTGTGTCAGGGACTGCGCCTGATTTGTGTTCTTTCAACACATCTTTCAGGTTTGCACCCATAACACTCTTAAAAGAGCTCCAGCACTAAGGCTGTGTCAGGGACTGCGCCTGATTTGTGTTCTTTCAGGTTTGCACCCATAACACTCTCAAAAGAGCTCCAGCACTAAGGCTGTGTCAGGGACTGCGCCTGATTTGTGTTCTTTCAACACATCTTTCAGGTTTGCACCCATAACACTCTCAAAAGAGCTCCAGCACTAAGGCTGTGTCAGGGACTGCGCCTGATTTGTGGTCTTTCAGGTCAGCATCCATAACACTCTTAAAAGAGCTCCACCACTAAGGCTGTGTCAGGGACTGCGCCTGATTTGTGTTCTTTCAGGTTTGCACCCATAACACTCTCAAAAGAGCTCCAGCACTAAGGCTGTGTCAGGGACTGCGCCTGATTTGTGTTCTTTCAGGTTTGCACCCATAACACTCTCAAAAGAGCTCCAGCACTAAGGCTGTGTCAGGGACTGCGCCTGATTTGTGGTCTTTCAGGTCAGCATCCATAACACTCTTAAAAGAGCTCCAGCACTAAGGCTGTGTCAGGGTCTGCGCCTGATTTGTGTTCTTTCAGGTCAGCATCCATAACACTCTTAAAAGAGCTCCAGCACTAAGGCTGTGTCAGGGACTGCGCCTGATTTGTGTTCTTTCAGGTCAGCATCCATAACACTCTCAAAAGAGCTCCAGCACTAAGGCTGTGTCAGGGACTGCGCCTGATTTGTGTTCTTTCAGGTTTGCACCCATAACACTCTCAAAAGAGCTCCAGCACTAAGGCTGTGTCAGGGACTGCGCCTGATTTGTGTTCTTTCAACACATCTTTCAGGTTTGCACCCATAACACTCTCAAAAGAGCTCCAGCACTAAGGCTGTGTCAGGGACTGCGCCTGATTTGTGTTCTTTCAGGTCAGCATCCATAACACTCTTAAAAGAGCTCCAGCACTAAGGCTGTGTCAGGGGCTGCGCCTGATTTGTGTTCTTTCAGGTCAGCATCCATAACACTCTTAAAAGAGCTCCAGCACTAAGGCTGTGTCAGGGACTGCGCCTGATTTGTGTTCTTTCAGGTTTGCACCCATAACACTCTCAAAAGAGCTCCAGCACTAAGGCTGTGTCAGGGACTGCGCCTGATTTGTGGTCTTTCAGGTCAGCATCCATAACACTCTTAAAAGAGCTCCAGCACTAAGGCTGTGTCAGGGTCTGCGCCTGATTTGTGTTCTTTCAGGTCAGCATCCATAACACTCTTAAAAGAGCTCCAGCACTAAGGCTGTGTCAGGGACTGCGCCTGATTTGTGTTCTTTCAGGTCAGCATCCATAACACTCTCAAAAGAGCTCCAGCACTAAGGCTGTGTCAGGGACTGCGCCTGATTTGTGTTCTTTCAGGTCAGCATCCATAACACTCTTAAAAGAGCTCCAGCACTAAGGCTGTGTCAGGGACTGCGCCTGATTTGTGTTCTTTCAGGTTTGCACCCATAACACTCTCAAAAGAGCTCCAGCACTAAGGCTGTGTCAGGGACTGCGCCTGATTTGTGGTCTTTCAGGTCAGCATCCATAACACTCTCAAAAGAGCTCCAGCACTAAGGCTGTGTCAGGGACTGCGCCTGATTTGTGGTCTTTCAGGTCAGCATCCGTAACACTCTTAAAAGAGCTCCAGCACTAAGGCTGTGTCAGGGACTGCGCCTGATTTGTGTTCTTTCAGGTTTGCACCCATAACACTCTCAAAAGAGCTCCAGCACTAAGGCTGTGTCAGGGACTGCGCCTGATTTGTGTTCTTTCAACACATCTTTCAGGTTTGCACCCATAACACTCTCAAAAGAGCTCCAGCACTAAGGCTGTGTCAGGGACTGCGCCTGATTTGTGGTCTTTCAGGTCAGCATCCATAACACTCTTAAAAGAGCTCCAGCACTAAGGCTGTGTCAGGGACTGCGCCTGATTTGTGTTCTTTCAGGTTTGCACCCATAACACTCTCAAAAGAGCTCCAGCACTAAGGCTGTGTCAGGGACTGCGCCTGATTTGTGTTCTTTCAGGTTTGCACCCATAACACTCTCAAAAGAGCTCCAGCACTAAGGCTGTGTCAGGGACTGCGCCTGATTTGTGGTCTTTCAGGTCAGCATCCATAACACTCTTAAAAGAGCTCCAGCACTAAGGCTGTGTCAGGGTCTGCGCCTGATTTGTGTTCTTTCAGGTCAGCATCCATAACACTCTTGAAAGAGCTCCAGCACTAAGGCTGTGTCAGGGACTGCGCCTGATTTGTGTTCTTTCAGGTCAGCATCCATAACACTCTCAAAAGAGCTCCAGCACTAAGGCTGTGTCAGGGACTGCGCCTGATTTGTGTTCTTTCAGGTTTGCACCCATAACACTCTCAAAAGAGCTCCAGCACTAAGGCTGTGTCAGGGACTGCGCCTGATTTGTGTTCTTTCAACACATCTTTCAGGTTTGCACCCATAACACTCTCAAAAGAGCTCCAGCACTAAGGCTGTGTCAGGGACTGCGCCTGATTTGTGTTCTTTCAGGTCAGCATCCATAACACTCTTTAAAGAGCTCCAGCACTAAGGCTGTGTCAGGGACTGCGCCTGATTTGTGGTCTTTCAGGTCAGCATCCATAACACTCTTAAAAGAGCTCCAGCACTAAGGCTGTGTCAGGGACTGCGCCTGATTTGTGTTCTTTCAGGTTTGCACCCATAACACTCTCAAAAGAGCTCCAGCACTAAGGCTGTGTCAGGGACTGCGCCTGATTTGTGTTCTTTCAACACATCTTTCAGGTTTGCATCCATAACACTCTTAAAAGAGCTCCAGCACTAAGGCTGTGTCAGGGACTGCGCCTGATTTGTGTTCTTTCAGGTTTGCACCCATAACACTCTTAAAAGAGCTCCAGCACTAAGGCTGTGTCAGGGACTGCGCCTGATTTGTGTTCTTTCAGGTTTGCACCCATAACACTCTCAAAAGAGCTCCAGCACTAAGGCTGTGTCAGGGACTGCGCCTGATTTGTGGTCTTTCAGGTCAGCATCCATAACACTCTTAAAAGAGCTCCAGCACTAAGGCTGTGTCAGGGACTGCGCCTGATTTGTGTTCTTTCAGGTTTGCACCCATAACACTCTCAAAAGAGCTCCAGCACTAAGGCTGTGTCAGGGACTGCGCCTGATTTGTGTTCTTTCAACACATCTTTCAGGTTTGCACCCATAACACTCTCAAAAGAGCTCCAGCACTAAGGCTGTGTCAGGGACTGCGCCTGATTTGTGGTCTTTCAGGTCAGCATCCATAACACTCTTAAAAGAGCTCCAGCACTAAGGCTGTGTCAGGGACTGCGCCTGATTTGTGTTCTTTCAGGTTTGCACCCATAACACTCTCAAAAGAGCTCCAGCACTAAGGCTGTGTCAGGGACTGCGCCTGATTTGTGTTCTTTCAACACATCTTTCAGGTTTGCACCCATAACACTCTCAAAAGAGCTCCAGCACTAAGGCTGTGTCAGGGACTGCGCCTGATTTGTGGTCTTTCAGGTCAGCATCCATAACACTCTTAAAAGAGCTCCAGCACTAAGGCTGTGTCAGGGTCTGCGCCTGATTTGTGTTCTTTCAGGTCAGCATCCATAACACTCTTAAAAGAGCTCCAGCACTAAGGCTGTGTCAGGGACTGCGCCTGATTTGTGGTCTTTCAGGTCAGCATCCATAACACTCTTAAAAGAGCTCCAGCACTAAGGCTGTGTCAGGGACTGCGGCTGATTTGTGTTCTTTCAGGTTTGCACCCATAACACTCTCAAAAGAGCTCCAGCACTAAGGCTGTGTCAGGGACTGCGCCTGATTTGTGTTCTTTCAGGTCAGCATCCATAACACTCTTAAAAGAGCTCCAGCACTAAGGCTGTGTCAGGGACTGCGCCTGATTTGTGGTCTTTCAGGTCAGCATCCATAACACTCTTAAAAGAGCTCCAGCACTAAGGCTGTGTCAGGGTCTGCGCCTGATTTGCGTTCTTTCAGGTCAGCATCCATAACACTCTTAAAAGAGCTCCAGCACTAAGGCTGTGTCAGGGACTGCGCCTGATTTGTGTTCTTTCAACACATCTTTCAGGTTTGCACCCATAACACTCTCAAAAGAGCTCCAGCACTAAGGCTGTGTCAGGGACTGCGCCTGATTTGTGGTCTTTCAGGTCAGCATCCATAACACTCTTAAAAGAGCTCCAGCACTAAGGCTGTGTCAGGGTCTGCGCCTGATTTGTGTTCTTTCAGGTCAGCATCCATAACACTCTTAAAAGAGCTCCAGCACTAAGGCTGTGTCAGGGACTGCGCCTGATTTGTGTTCTTTCAGGTCAGCATCCATAACACTCTCAAAAGAGCTCCAGCACTAAGGCTGTGTCAGGGACTGCGCCTGATTTGTGTTCTTTCAGGTTTGCACCCATAACACTCTCAAAAGAGCTCCAGCACTAAGGCTGTGTCAGGGACTGCGCCTGATTTGTGGTCTTTCAGGTCAGCATCCATAACACTCTTAAAAGAGCTCCAGCACTAAGGCTGTGTCAGGGTCTGCGCCTGATTTGTGTTCTTTCAGGTCAGCATCCATAACACTCTTAAAAGAGCTCCAGCACTAAGGCTGTGTCAGGGACTGCGCCTGATTTGTGTTCTTTTAACACATCTTTCAGGTTTGCACCCATAACACTCTCAAAAGAGCTCCAGCACTAAGGCTGTGTCAGGGACTGCGCCTGATTTGTGTTCTTTCAACACATCTTTCAGGTTTGCACCCATAACACTCTCAAAAGAGCTCCAGCACTAAGGCTGTGTCAGGGACTGCGCCTGATTTGTGGTCTTTCAGGTCAGCATCCATAACACTCTTAAAAGAGCTCCAGCACTAAGGCTGTGTCAGGGACTGCGCCTGATTTGTGTTCTTTCAGGTTTGCACCCATAACACTCTCAAAAGAGCTCCAGCACTAAGGCTGTGTCAGGGACTGCGCCTGATTTGTGTTCTTTCAACACATCTTTCAGGTTTGCACCCATAACACTCTCAAAAGAGCTCCAGCACTAAGGCTGTGTCAGGGACTGCGCCTGATTTGTGGTCTTTCAGGTCAGCATCCATAACACTCTTAAAAGAGCTCCAGCACTAAGGCTGTGTCAGGGACTGCGCCTGATTTGTGTTCTTTCAGGTTTGCACCCATAACACTCTCAAAAGAGCTCCAGCACTAAGGCTGTGTCAGGGACTGCGCCTGATTTGTGGTCTTTCAGGTCAGCATCCATAACACTCTTAAAAGAGCTCCAGCACTAAGGCTGTGTCAGGGTCTGCGCCTGATTTGTGTTCTTTCAGGTCAGCATCCATAACACTCTTAAAAGAGCTCCAGCACTAAGGCTGTGTCAGGGACTGCGCCTGATTTGTGTTCTTTCAGGTCAGCATCCATAACACTCTCAAAAGAGCTCCAGCACTAAGGCTGTGTCAGGGACTGCGCCTGATTTGTGTTCTTTTAACACATCTTTCAGGTTTGCACCCATAACACTCTCAAAAGAGCTCCAGCACTAAGGCTGTGTCAGGGACTGCGCCTGATTTGTGGTCTTTCAGGTCAGCATCCATAACACTCTTAAAAGAGCTCCAGCACTAAGGCTGTGTCAGGGTCTGCGCCTGATTTGTGTTCTTTCAGGTCAGCATCCATAACCCTCTTAAAAGAGCTCCAGCACTAAGGCTGTGTCAGGGTCTGCGCCTGATTTGTGTTCTTTCAGGTCAGCATCCATAACACTCTTAAAAGAGCTCCAGCACTAAGGCTGTGTCAGGGACTGCGCCTGATTTGTGTTCTTTCAGGTTTGCACCCATAACACTCTCAAAAGAGCTCCAGCACTAAGGCTGTGTCAGGGACTGCGCCTGATTTGTGTTCTTTCAACACATCTTTCAGGTTTGCACCCATAACACTCTCAAAAGAGCTCCAGCACTAAGGCTGTGTCAGGGACTGCGCCTGATTTGTGTTCTTTCAGGTCAGCATCCATAACACTCTTAAAAGAGCTCCAGCACTAAGGCTGTGTCAGGGACTGCGCCTGATTTGTGTTCTTTCAGGTTTGCACCCATAACACTCTCAAAAGAGCTCCAGCACTAAGGCTGTGTCAGGGTCTTCGCCTGATTTTTTGGTCTTTCAGGTCAGCATCCATAACACTCTTAAAAGAGCTCCAGCACTAAGGCTGTGTCAGGGTCTGCGCCTGATTTGTGTTCTTTCAGGTCAGCATCCATAACACTCTTAAAAGAGCTCCAGCACTAAGGCTGTGTCAGGGACTGCGCCTGATTTGTGTTCTTTCAGGTTTGCACCCATAACACTCTTAAAAGAGCTCCAGCACTAAGGCTGTGTCAGGGTCTGCGCCTGATTTGTGTTCTTTCAGGTCAGCATCCATAACACTCTTAAAAGAGCTCCAGCACTAAGGCTGTGTCAGGGACTGCGCCTGATTTGTGTTCTTTCAGGTCAGCATCCATAACACTCTCAAAAGAGCTCCAGCACTAAGGCTGTGTCAGGGACTGCGCCTGATTTGTGGTCTTTCAGGTCAGCATCCATAACACTCTTAAAAGAGCTCCAGCACTAAGGCTGTGTCAGGGTCTGCGCCTGATTTGTGTTCTTTCAGGTCAGCATCCATAACACTCTTAAAAGAGCTCCAGCACTAAGGCTGTGTCAGGGACTGCGCCTGATTTGTGTTCTTTCAGGTCAGCATCCATAACACTCTTAAAAGAGCTCCAGCACTAAGGCTGTGTCAGGGACTGCGCCTGATTTGTGTTCTTTCAGGTCAGCATCCATAACACTCTCAAAAGAGCTCCAGCACTAAGGCTGTGTCAGGAACTGCGCCTGATTTGTGTTCTTTCAGGTCAGCATCCATAACACTCTTAAAAGAGCTCCAGCACTAAGGCTGTGTCAGGGACTGCGCCTGATTTGTGTTCTTTCAGGTTTGCACCCATAACACTCTCAAAAGAGCTCCAGCACTAAGGCTGTGTCAGGGACTGCGCCTGATTTGTGTTCTTTCAACACATCTTTCAGGTTTGCACCCATAACACTCTCAAAAGAGCTCCAGCACTAAGGCTGTGTCAGGGACTGCGCCTGATTTGTGGTCTTTCAGGTCAGCATCCATAACACTCTTAAAAGAGCTCCAGCACTAAGGCTGTGTCAGGGTCTGCGCCTGATTTGTGTTCTTTCAGGTCAGCATCCATAACACTCTTAAAAGAGCTCCAGCACTAAGGCTGTGTCAGGGACTGCGCCTGATTTGTGGTCTTTCAGGTCAGCATCCATAACACTCTTAAAAGAGCTCCAGCACTAAGGCTGTGTCAGGGACTGCGCCTGATTTGTGTTCTTTCAGGTTTGCACCCATAACACTCTCAAAAGAGCTCCAGCACTAAGGCTGTGTCAGGGACTGCGCCTGATTTGTGTTCTTTCAGGTCAGCATCCATAACACTCTTAAAAGAGCTCCAGCACTAAGGCTGTGTCAGGGACTGCGCCTGATTTGTGGTCTTTCAGGTCAGCATCCATAACACTCTTAAAAGAGCTCCAGCACTAAGGCTGTGTCAGGGTCTGCGCCTGATTTGCGTTCTTTCAGGTCAGCATCCATAACACTCTTAAAAGAGCTCCAGCACTAAGGCTGTGTCAGGGACTGCGCCTGATTTGTGTTCTTTCAACACATCTTTCAGGTTTGCACCCATAACACTCTCAAAAGAGCTCCAGCACTAAGGCTGTGTCAGGGACTGCGCCTGATTTGTGGTCTTTCAGGTCAGCATCCATAACACTCTTAAAAGAGCTCCAGCACTAAGGCTGTGTCAGGGTCTGCGCCTGATTTGTGTTCTTTCAGGTCAGCATCCATAACACTCTTAAAAGAGCTCCAGCACTAAGGCTGTGTCAGGGACTGCGCCTGATTTGTGTTCTTTCAGGTCAGCATCCATAACACTCTCAAAAGAGCTCCAGCACTAAGGCTGTGTCAGGGACTGCGCCTGATTTGTGTTCTTTTAACACATCTTTCAGGTTTGCACCCATAACACTCTCAAAAGAGCTCCAGCACTAAGGCTGTGTCAGGGACTGCGCCTGATTTGTGTTCTTTCAACACATCTTTCAGGTTTGCACCCATAACACTCTCAAAAGAGCTCCAGCACTAAGGCTGTGTCAGGGACTGCGCCTGATTTGTGGTCTTTCAGGTCAGCATCCATAACACTCTTAAAAGAGCTCCAGCACTAAGGCTGTGTCAGGGACTGCGCCTGATTTGTGTTCTTTCAGGTTTGCACCCATAACACTCTCAAAAGAGCTCCAGCACTAAGGCTGTGTCAGGGACTGCGCCTGATTTGTGTTCTTTCAACACATCTTTCAGGTTTGCACCCATAACACTCTCAAAAGAGCTCCAGCACTAAGGCTGTGTCAGGGACTGCGCCTGATTTGTGGTCTTTCAGGTCAGCATCCATAACACTCTTAAAAGAGCTCCAGCACTAAGGCTGTGTCAGGGTCTGCGCCTGATTTGTGTTCTTTCAGGTCAGCATCCATAACACTCTTAAAAGAGCTCCAGCACTAAGGCTGTGTCAGGGACTGCGCCTGATTTGTGTTCTTTCAGTTCAGCATCCATAACACTCTCAAAAGAGCTCCAGCACTAAGGCTGTGTCAGGGACTGCGCCTGATTTGTGTTCTTTCAACACATCTTTCAGGTTTGCACCCATAACACTCTCAAAAGAGCTCCAGCACTAAGGCTGTGTCAGGGACTGCGCCTGATTTGTGTTCTTTTAACACATCTTTCAGGTTTGCACCCATAACACTCTCAAAAGAGCTCCAGCACTAAGGCTGTGTCAGGGACTGCGCCTGATTTGTGGTCTTTCAGGTCAGCATCCATAACACTCTTAAAAGAGCTCCAGCACTAAGGCTGTGTCAGGGACTGCGCCTGATTTGTGTTCTTTCAGGTTTGCACCCATAACACTCTCAAAAGAGCTCCAGCACTAAGGCTGTGTCAGGGACTGCGCCTGATTTGTGTTCTTTCAACACATCTTTCAGGTTTGCACCCATAACACTCTCAAAAGAGCTCCAGCACTAAGGCTGTGTCAGGGACTGCGCCTGATTTGTGGTCTTTCAGGTCAGCATCCATAACACTCTTAAAAGAGCTCCAGCACTAAGGCTGTGTCAGGGTCTGCGCCTAATTTGTGTTCTTTCAGGTCAGCATCCATAACACTCTTAAAAGAGCTCCAGCACTAAGGCTGTGTCAGGGACTGCGCCTGATTTGTGTTCTTTCAGGTCAGCATCCATAACACTCTCAAAAGAGCTCCAGCACTAAGGCTGTGTCAGGGACTGCGCCTGATTTGTTTTCTTTCAGGTTTGTACCCATAACACTCTCAAAAGAGCTCCAGCACTAAGGCTGTGTCAGGGTCTGCGCCTGATTTGTGTTCTTTCAGGTCAGCATCCATAACACTCTCAAAAGAGCTCCAGCACTAAGGCTGTGTCAGGGACTGCGCCTGATTTGTGTTCTTTCAGGTCAGCATCCATAACACTCTTAAAAGAGCTCCAGCACTAAGGCTGTGTTAGGGTCTGCGCCTGATTTGTGTTCTTTCAGGTCAGCATCCATAACACTCTTAAAAGAGCTCCAGCACTAAGGCTGTGTCAGGGTCTGCGCCTGATTTGTGTTCTTTCAGGTCAGCATCCATAACACTCTTAAAAGAGCTCCAGCACTAAGGCTGTGTCAGGGACTGCGCCTGATTTGTGTTCTTTCAGGTTTGCACCCATAACACTCTCAAAAGAGCTCCAGCAATAAGGCTGTGTCAGGGACTGCGCCTGATTTGTGTTCTTTCAACACATCTTTCAGGTTTGCACCCATAACACTCTCAAAAGAGCTCCAGCACTAAGGCTGTGTCACGGACTGCGCCTGATTTGTGTTCTTTCAGGTCAGCATCCATAACACTCTTAAAAGAGCTCCAGCACTAAGGCTGTGTCAGGGACTGCGCCTGATTTGTGTTCTTTCAGGTTTGCACCCATAACACTCTCAAAAGAGCTCCAGCACTAAGGCTGTGTCAGGGTCTTCGCCTGATTTTTTGGTCTTTCAGGTCAGCATCCATAACACTCTTAAAAGAGCTCCAGCACTAAGGCTGTGTCAGGGTCTGCGCCTGATTTGTGTTCTTTCAGGTCAGCATCCATAACACTCTTAAAAGAGCTCCAGCACTAAGGCTGTGTCAGGGACTGCGCCTGATTTGTGTTCTTTCAGGTTTGCACCCATAACACTCTTAAAAGAGCTCCAGCACTAAGGCTGTGTCAGGGTCTGCGCCTGATTTGTGTTCTTTCAGGTCAGCATCCATAACACTCTTAAAAGAGCTCCAGCACTAAGGCTGTGTCAGGGACTGCGCCTGATTTGTGTTCTTTCAGGTCAGCATCCATAACACTCTCAAAAGAGCTCCAGCACTAAGGCTGTGTCAGGGACTGCGCCTGATTTGTGTTCTTTCAGGTCAGCATCCATAACACTCTTAAAAGAGCTCCAGCACTAAGGCTGTGTCAGGGACTGCGCCTGATTTGTGTTCTTTCAGGTTTGCACCCATAACACTCTCAAAAGAGCTCCAGCACTAAGGCTGTGTCAGGGACTGCGCCTGATTTGTGTTCTTTCAACACATCTTTCAGGTTTGCACCCATAACACTCTCAAAAGAGCTCCAGCACTAAGGCTGTGTCAGGGACTGCGCCTGATTTGTGGTCTTTCAGGTCAGCATCCATAACACTCTTAAAAGAGCTCCAGCACTAAGGCTGTGTCAGGGTCTGCGCCTGATTTGTGTTCTTTCAGGTCAGCATCCATAACACTCTTAAAAGAGCTCCAGCACTAAGGCTGTGTCAGGGACTGCGCCTGATTTGTGGTCTTTCAGGTCAGCATCCATAACACTCTTAAAAGAGCTCCAGCACTAAGGCTGTGTCAGGGACTGCGCCTGATTTGTGTTCTTTCAGGTTTGCACCCATAACACTCTCAAAAGAGCTCCAGCACTAAGGCTGTGTCAGGGACTGCGCCTGATTTGTGTTCTTTCAGGTCAGCATCCATAACACTCTTAAAAGAGCTCCAGCACTAAGGCTGTGTCAGGGACTGCGCCTGATTTGTGGTCTTTCAGGTCAGCATCCATAACACTCTTAAAAGAGCTCCAGCACTAAGGCTGTGTCAGGGACTGCGCCTGATTTGTGGTCTTTCAGGTCAGCATCCATAACACTCTTAAAAGAGCTCCAGCACTAAGGCTGTGTCAGGGACTGCGCCTGATTTGTGTTCTTTCAGGTTTGCACCCATAACACTCTCAAAAGAGCTCCAGCACTAAGGCTGTGTCAGGGACTGCGCCTGATTTGTGTTCTTTCAACACATCTTTCAGGTTTGCACCCATAACACTCTCAAAAGAGCTCCAGCACTAAGGCTGTGTCAGGGACTGCGCCTGATTTGTGGTCTTTCAGGTCAGCATCCATAACACTCTTAAAAGAGCTCCAGCACTAAGGCTGTGTCAGGGACTGCGCCTGATTTGTGTTCTTTCAGGTTTGCACCCATAACACTCTCAAAAGAGCTCCAGCACTAAGGCTGTGTCAGGGACTGCGCCTGATTTGTGGTCTTTCAGGTCAGCATCCATAACACTCTTAAAAGAGCTCCAGCACTAAGGCTGTGTCAGGGTCTGCGCCTGATTTGTGTTCTTTCAGGTCAGCATCCATAACACTCTTAAAAGAGCTCCAGCACTAAGGCTGTGTCAGGGACTGCGCCTGATTTGTGTTCTTTCAGGTCAGCATCCATAACACTCTCAAAAGAGCTCCAGCACTAAGGCTGTGTCAGGGACTGCGCCTGATTTGTGTTCTTTTAACACATCTTTCAGGTTTGCACCCATAACACTCTCAAAAGAGCTCCAGCACTAAGGCTGTGTCAGGGACTGCGCCTGATTTGTGGTCTTTCAGGTCAGCATCCATAACACTCTTAAAAGAGCTCCAGCACTAAGGCTGTGTCAGGGTCTGCGCCTGATTTGTGTTCTTTCAGGTCAGCATCCATAACCCTCTTAAAAGAGCTCCAGCACTAAGGCTGTGTCAGGGTCTGCGCCTGATTTGTGTTTTTTTCAGGTCAGCATCCATAACACTCTTAAAAGAGCTCCAGCACTAAGGCTGTGTCAGGGACTGCGCCTGATTTGTGTTCTTTCAGGTCAGCATCCATAACACTCTCAAAAGAGCTCCAGCACTAAGGCTGTGTCAGGGACTGCGCCTGATTTGTGTTCTTTCAGGTCAGCATCCATAACACTCTTAAAAGAGCTCCAGCACTAAGGCTGTGTCAGGGACTGCGCCTGATTTGTGTTCTTTCAGGTTTGCACCCATAACACTCTCAAAAGAGCTCCAGCACTAAGGCTGTGTCAGGGACTGCGCCTGATTTGTGTTCTTTCAGGTCAGCATCCATAACACTCTCAAAAGAGCTCCAGCACTAAGGCTGTGTCAGGGACTGCGCCTGATTTGTGTTCTTTCAGGTCAGCATCCATAACACTCTTAAAAGAGCTCCAGCACTAAGGCTGTGTCAGGGACTGCGCCTGATTTGTGTTCTTTCAGGTTTGCACCCATAACACTCTCAAAAGAGCTCCAGCACTAAGGCTGTGTCAGGGACTGCGCCTGATTTGTGTTCTTTCAACACATCTTTCAGGTTTGCACCCATAACACTCTCAAAAGAGCTCCAGCACTAAGGCTGTGTCAGGGACTGCGCCTGATTTGTGTTCTTTCAGGTCAGCATCCATAACACTCTTAAAAGAGCTCCAGCAATAAGGCTGTGTCAGGGGCTGCGCCTGATTTGTGTTCTTTCAGGTCAGCATCCATAACACTCTTAAAAGAGCTCCAGCACTAAGGCTGTGTCAGGGACTGCGCCTGATTTGTGTTCTTTCAGGTTTGCACCCATAACACTCTCAAAAGAGCTCCAGCACTAAGGCTGTGTCAGGGACTGCGCCTGATTTGTGGTCTTTCAGGTCAGCATCCATAACACTCTTAAAAGAGCTCCAGCACTAAGGCTGTGTCAGGGTCTGCGCCTGATTTGTGTTCTTTCAGGTCAGCATCCATAACACTCTTAAAAGAGCTCCAGCACTAAGGCTGTGTCAGGGACTGCGCCTGATTTGTGTTCTTTCAGGTCAGCATCCATAACACTCTCAAAAGAGCTCCAGCACTAAGGCTGTGTCAGGGACTGCGCCTGATTTGTGTTCTTTCAACACATCTTTCAGGTTTGCACCCATAACACTCTCAAAAGAGCTCCAGCACTAAGGCTGTGTCAGGGACTGCGCCTGATTTGTGGTCTTTCAGGTCAGCATCCATAACACTCTTAAAAGAGCTCCAGCACTAAGGCTGTGTCAGGGACTGCGCCTGATTTGTGTTCTTTCAGGTTTGCACCCATAACACTCTCAAAAGAGCTCCAGCACTAAGGCTGTGTCAGGGACTGCGCCTGATTTGTGTTCTTTCAACACATCTTTCAGGTTTGCACCCATAACACTCTCAAAAGAGCTCCAGCACTAAGGCTGTGTCAGGGACTGCGCCTGATTTGTGGTCTTTCAGGTCAGCATCCATAACACTCTTAAAAGAGCTCCAGCACTAAGGCTGTGTCAGGGTCTGCGCCTGATTTGTGTTCTTTCAGGTCAGCATCCATAACACTCTTAAAAGAGCTCCAGCACTAAGGCTGTGTCAGGGACTGCGCCTGATTTGTGTTCTTTCAGTTCAGCATCCATAACACTCTCAAAAGAGCTCCAGCACTAAGGCTGTGTCAGGGACTGCGCCTGATTTGTGTTCTTTCAACACATCTTTCAGGTTTGCACCCATAACACTCTCAAAAGAGCTCCAGCACTAAGGCTGTGTCAGGGACTGCGCCTGATTTGTGTTCTTTTAACACATCTTTCAGGTTTGCACCCATAACACTCTCAAAAGAGCTCCAGCACTAAGGCTGTGTCAGGGACTGCGCCTGATTTGTGGTCTTTCAGGTCAGCATCCATAACACTCTTAAAAGAGCTCCAGCACTAAGGCTGTGTCAGGGACTGCGCCTGATTTGTGTTCTTTCAGGTTTGCACCCATAACACTCTCAAAAGAGCTCCAGCACTAAGGCTGTGTCAGGGACTGCGCCTGATTTGTGTTCTTTCAACACATCTTTCAGGTTTGCACCCATAACACTCTCAAAAGAGCTCCAGCACTAAGGCTGTGTCAGGGACTGCGCCTGATTTGTGGTCTTTCAGGTCAGCATCCATAACACTCTTAAAAGAGCTCCAGCACTAAGGCTGTGTCAGGGTCTGCGCCTGATTTGTGTTCTTTCAGGTCAGCATCCATAACACTCTTAAAAGAGCTCCAGCACTAAGGCTGTGTCAGGGACTGCGCCTGATTTGTGTTCTTTCAGGTCAGCATCCATAACACTCTCAAAAGAGCTCCAGCACTAAGGCTGTGTCAGGGACTGCGCCTGATTTGTGTTCTTTCAACACATCTTTCAGGTTTGCACCCATAACACTCTCAAAAGAGCTCCAGCACTAAGGCTGTGTCAGGGACTGCGCCTGATTTGTGGTCTTTCAGGTCAGCATCCATAACACTCTTAAAAGAGCTCCAGCACTAAGGCTGTGTCAGGGACTGCGCCTGATTTGTGTTCTTTCAGGTTTGCACCCATAACACTCTCAAAAGAGCTCCAGCACTAAGGCTGTGTCAGGGACTGCGCCTGATTTGTGTTCTTTCAACACATCTTTCAGGTTTGCACCCATAACACTCTCAAAAGAGCTCCAGCACTAAGGCTGTGTCAGGGACTGCGCCTGATTTGTGGTCTTTCAGGTCAGCATCCATAACACTCTTAAAAGAGCTCCAGCACTAAGGCTGTGTCAGGGTCTGCGCCTGATTTGTGTTCTTTCAGGTCAGCATCCATAACACTCTTAAAAGAGCTCCAGCACTAAGGCTGTGTCAGGGACTGCGCCTGATTTGTGTTCTTTCAGTTCAGCATCCATAACACTCTCAAAAGAGCTCCAGCACTAAGGCTGTGTCAGGGACTGCGCCTGATTTGTGTTCTTTCAACACATCTTTCAGGTTTGCACCCATAACACTCTCAAAAGAGCTCCAGCACTAAGGCTGTGTCAGGGACTGCGCCTGATTCGTGTTCTTTTAACACATCTTTCAGGTTTGCACCCATAACACTCTCAAAAGAGCTCCAGCACTAAGGCTGTGTCAGGGACTGCGCCTGATTTGTGGTCTTTCAGGTCAGCATCCATAACACTCTTAAAAGAGCTCCAGCACTAAGGCTGTGTCAGGGACTGCGCCTGATTTGTGTTCTTTCAGGTTTGCACCCATAACACTCTCAAAAGAGCTCCAGCACTAAGGCTGTGTCAGGGACTGCGCCTGATTTGTGTTCTTTCAACACATCTTTCAGGTTTGCACCCATAACACTCTCAAAAGAGCTCCAGCACTAAGGCTGTGTCAGGGACTGCGCCTGATTTGTGGTCTTTCAGGTCAGCATCTATAACACTCTTAAAAGAGCTCCAGCACTAAGGCTGTGTCAGGGTCTGCGCCTGATTTGTGTTCTTTCAGGTCAGCATCCATAACACTCTTAAAAGAGCTCCAGCACTAAGGCTGTGTCAGGGACTGCGCCTGATTTGTGTTCTTTCAGGTCAGCATCCATAACACTCTCAAAAGAGCTCCAGCACTAAGGCTGTGTCAGGGACTGCGCCTGATTTGTTTTCTTTCAGGTTTGTACCCATAACACTCTCAAAAGAGCTCCAGCACTAAGGCTGTGTCAGGGTCTGCGCCTGATTTGTGTTCTTTCAGGTCAGCATCCATAACACTCTCAAAAGAGCTCCAGCACTAAGGCTGTGTCAGGGACTGCGCCTGATTTGTGTTCTTTCAGGTCAGCATCCATAACACTCTTAAAAGAGCTCCAGCACTAAGGCTGTGTTAGGGTCTGCGCCTGATTTGTGTTCTTTCAGGTCAGCATCCATAACACTCTTAAAAGAGCTCCAGCACTAAGGCTGTGTCAGGGTCTGCGCCTGATTTGTGTTCTTTCAGGTCAGCATCCATAACACTCTTAAAAGAGCTCCAGCACTAAGGCTGTGTCAGGGACTGCGCCTGATTTGTGTTCTTTCAGGTCAGCATCCATAACACTCTCAAAAGAGCTCCAGCACTAAGGCTGTGTCAGGGACTGCGCCTGATTTGTTTTCTTTCAGGTTTGTACCCATAACACTCTCAAAAGAGCTCCAGCACTAAGGCTGTGTCAGGGACTGCGCCTGATTTGTGTTCTTTCAACACATATTTCAGGTTTGCACCCATAACACTCTCAAAAGAGCTCCAGCACTAAGGCTGTGTCAGGGACTGCGCCTAATTTGTGTTCTTTCAACACATCTTTCAGGTTTGCACCCATAACACTCTCAAAAGAGCTCCAGCACTAAGGCTGTGTCAGGGACTGCGCCTGATTTGTGTTCTTTCAACACATCTTTCAGGTTTGCACCCATAACACTCTCAAAAGAGCTCCAGCACTAAGGCTGTGTCAGGGACTGCGCCTGATTTGTGTTCTTTCAGGTCAGCATCCATAACACTCTTAAAAGAGCTCCAGCAATAAGGCTGTGTCAGGGGCTGCGCCTGATTTGTGTTCTTTCAGGTCAGCATCCATAACACTCTTAAAAGAGCTCCAGCACTAAGGCTGTGTCAGGGACTGCGCCTGATTTGTGTTCTTTCAGGTTTGCACCCATAACACTCTCAAAAGAGCTCCAGCACTAAGGCTGTGTCAGGGACTGCGCCTGATTTGTGGTCTTTCAGGTCAGCATCCATAACACTCTTAAAAGAGCTCCAGCACTAAGGCTGTGTCAGGGTCTGCGCCTGATTTGTGTTCTTTCAGGTCAGCATCCATAACACTCTTAAAAGAGCTCCAGCACTAAGGCTGTGTCAGGGACTGCGCCTGATTTGTGTTCTTTCAGGTCAGCATCCATAACACTCTCAAAAGAGCTCCAGCACTAAGGCTGTGTCAGGGACTGCGCCTGATTTGTGGTCTTTCAGGTCAGCATCCATAACACTCTTAAAAGAGCTCCAGCACTAAGGCTGTGTCAGGGACTGCGCCTGATTTGTGTTCTTTCAGGTTTGCACCCATAACACTCTCAAAAGAGCTCCAGCACTAAGGCTGTGTCAGGGACTGCGCCTGATTTGTGTTCTTTCAACACATCTTTCAGGTTTGCACCCATAACACTCTCAAAAGAGCTCCAGCACTAAGGCTGTGTCAGGGACTGCGCCTGATTTGTGGTCTTTCAGGTCAGCATCCATAACACTCTTAAAAGAGCTCCAGCACTAAGGCTGTGTCAGGGACTGCGCCTGATTTGTGTTCTTTCAGGTTTGCACCCATAACACTCTCAAAAGAGCTCCAGCACTAAGGCTGTGTCAGGGACTGCGCCTGATTTGTGTTCTTTCAACACATCTTTCAGGTTTGCACCCATAACACTCTCAAAAGAGCTCCAGCACTAAGGCTGTGTCAGGGACTGCGCCTGATTTGTGGTCTTTCAGGTCAGCATCCATAACACTCTTAAAAGAGCTCCAGCACTAAGGCTGTGTCAGGGTCTGCGCCTGATTTGTGTTCTTTCAGGTCAGCATCCATAACACTCTTAAAAGAGCTCCAGCACTAAGGCTGTGTCAGGGACTGCGCCTGATTTGTGTTCTTTCAGGTTTGCACCCATAACACTCTCAAAAGAGCTCCAGCACTAAGGCTGTGTCAGGGACTGCGCCTGATTTGTGTTCTTTCAACACATCTTTCAGGTTTGCACCCATAACACTCTCAAAAGAGCTCCAGCACTAAGGCTGTGTCAGGGACTGCGCCTGATTTGTGGTCTTTCAGGTCAGCATCCATAACACTCTTAAAAGAGCTCCAGCACTAAGGCTGTGTCAGGGTCTGCGCCTGATTTGTGTTCTTTCAGGTCAGCATCCATAACACTCTCAAAAGAGCTCCAGCACTAAGGCTGTGTCAGGGACTGCGCCTGATTTGTGTTCTTTCAACACATCTTTCAGGTTTGCACCCATAACACTCTCAAAAGAGCTCCAGCACTAAGGCTGTGTCAGGGACTGCGCCTGATTTGTGGTCTTTCAGGTCAGCATCCATAACACTCTTAAAAGAGCTCCAGCACTAAGGCTGTGTCAGGGACTGCGCCTGATTTGTGTTCTTTCAGGTTTGCACCCATAACACTCTCAAAAGAGCTCCAGCACTAAGGCTGTGTCAGGGACTGCGCCTGATTTGTGTTCTTTCAACACATCTTTCAGGTTTGCACCCATAACACTCTCAAAAGAGCTCCAGCACTAAGGCTGTGTCAGGGACTGCGCCTGATTTGTGGTCTTTCAGGTCAGCATCCATAACACTCTTAAAAGAGCTCCAGCACTAAGGCTGTGTCAGGGTCTGCGCCTGATTTGTGTTCTTTCAGGTCAGCATCCATAACACTCTTAAAAGAGCTCCAGCACTAAGGCTGTGTCAGGGACTGCGCCTGATTTGTGTTCTTTCAGGTCAGCATCCATAACACTCTCAAAAGAGCTCCAGCACTAAGGCTGTGTCAGGGACTGCGCCTGATTTGTGTTCTTTCAACACATCTTTCAGGTTTGCACCCATAACACTCTCAAAAGAGCTCCAGCACTAAGGCTGTGTCAGGGACTGCGCCTGATTTGTGGTCTTTCAGGTCAGCATCCATAACACTCTTAAAAGAGCTCCAGCACTAAGGCTGTGTCAGGGACTGCGCCTGATTTGTGTTCTTTCAGGTTTGCACCCATAACACTCTCAAAAGAGCTCCAGCACTAAGGCTGTGTCAGGGACTGCGCCTGATTTGTGTTCTTTCAACACATCTTTCAGGTTTGCACCCATAACACTCTCAAAAGAGCTCCAGCACTAAGGCTGTGTCAGGGACTGCGCCTGATTTGTGGTCTTTCAGGTCAGCATCCATAACACTCTTAAAAGAGCTCCAGCACTAAGGCTGTGTCAGGGTCTGCGCCTGATTTGTGTTCTTTCAGGTCAGCATCCATAACACTCTTAAAAGAGCTCCAGCACTAAGGCTGTGTCAGGGACTGCGCCTGATTTGTGTTCTTTCAGTTCAGCATCCATAACACTCTCAAAAGAGCTCCAGCACTAAGGCTGTGTCAGGGACTGCGCCTGATTTGTGTTCTTTCAACACATCTTTCAGGTTTGCACCCATAACACTCTCAAAAGAGCTCCAGCACTAAGGCTGTGTCAGGGACTGCGCCTGATTTGTGTTCTTTTAACACATCTTTCAGGTTTGCACCCATAACACTCTCAAAAGAGCTCCAGCACTAAGGCTGTGTCAGGGACTGCGCCTGATTTGTGGTCTTTCAGGTCAGCATCCATAACACTCTTAAAAGAGCTCCAGCACTAAGGCTGTGTCAGGGACTGCGCCTGATTTGTGTTCTTTCAGGTTTGCACCCATAACACTCTCAAAAGAGCTCCAGCACTAAGGCTGTGTCAGGGACTGCGCCTGATTTGTGTTCTTTCAACACATCTTTCAGGTTTGCACCCATAACACTCTCAAAAGAGCTCCAGCACTAAGGCTGTGTCAGGGACTGCGCCTGATTTGTGGTCTTTCAGGTCAGCATCCATAACACTCTTAAAAGAGCTCCAGCACTAAGGCTGTGTCAGGGTCTGCGCCTGATTTGTGTTCTTTCAGGTCAGCATCCATAACACTCTTAAAAGAGCTCCAGCACTAAGGCTGTGTCAGGGACTGCGCCTGATTTGTGTTCTTTCAGGTCAGCATCCATAACACTCTCAAAAGAGCTCCAGCACTAAGGCTGTGTCAGGGACTGCGCCTGATTTGTTTTCTTTCAGGTTTGTACCCATAACACTCTCAAAAGAGCTCCAGCACTAAGGCTGTGTCAGGGTCTGCGCCTGATTTGTGTTCTTTCAGGTCAGCATCCATAACACTCTCAAAAGAGCTCCAGCACTAAGGCTGTGTCAGGGACTGCGCCTGATTTGTGTTCTTTCAGGTCAGCATCCATAACACTCTTAAAAGAGCTCCAGCACTAAGGCTGTGTTAGGGTCTGCGCCTGATTTGTGTTCTTTCAGGTCAGCATCCATAACACTCTTAAAAGAGCTCCAGCACTAAGGCTGTGTCAGGGTCTGCGCCTGATTTGTGTTCTTTCAGGTCAGCATCCATAACACTCTTAAAAGAGCTCCAGCACTAAGGCTGTGTCAGGGACTGCGCCTGATTTGTGTTCTTTCAGGTCAGCATCCATAACACTCTCAAAAGAGCTCCAGCACTAAGGCTGTGTCAGGGACTGCGCCTGATTTGTTTTCTTTCAGGTTTGTACCCATAACACTCTCAAAAGAGCTCCAGCACTAAGGCTGTGTCAGGGACTGCGCCTGATTTGTGTTCTTTCAACACATATTTCAGGTTTGCACCCATAACACTCTCAAAAGAGCTCCAGCACTAAGGCTGTGTCAGGGACTGCGCCTAATTTGTGTTCTTTCAACACATCTTTCAGGTTTGCACCCATAACACTCTCAAAAGAGCTCCAGCACTAAGGCTGTGTCAGGGACTGCGCCTGATTTGTGGTCTTTCAGGTCAGCATCCATAACACTCTTAAAAGAGCTCCAGCACTAAGGCTGTGTCAGGGTCTGCGCCTGATTTGTGTTCTTTCAGGTCAGCATCCATAACACTCTCAAAAGAGCTCCAGCACTAAGGCTGTGTCAGGGACTGCGCCTGATTTGTGGTCTTTCAGGTCAGCATCCATAACACTCTTAAAAGAGCTCCAGCACTAAGGCTGTGTCTGGGACTTCGCCTGATTTGTGTTCTTTCAGGTTTGCACCCATAACACTTTCAAAAGAGCTCCAGCACTAAGGCTGTGTCAGGGACTGCGCCTGATTTGTGGTCTTTCAGGTCAGCATCCATAACACTCTTAAAAGAGCTCCAGCACTAAGGCTGTGTCAGGGACTGCGCCTGATTTGTGTTCTTTCAACACATCTTTCAGGTTTGCACCCATAACACTCTCAAAAGAGCTCCAGCACTAAGGCTGTGTCAGGGACTGCGCCTGATTTGTGTTCTTTCAGGTTTGCACCCATAACACTCTCAAAAGAGCTCCAGCACTAAGGCTGTGTCAGGGACTGCGCCTGATTTGTGTTCTTTCAACACATCTTTCAGGTTTGCACCCATAACACTCTCAAAAGAGCTCCAGCACTAAGGCTGTGTCAGGGACTGCGCCTGATTTGTGTTCTTTCAGGTCAGCATCCATAACACTCTTAAAAGAGCTCCAGCACTAAGACTGTGTCAGGGACTGCGCCTGATTTGTGTTCTTTCAGGTCAGCATCCATAACACTCTCAAAAGAGCTCCAGCACTAAGGCTGTGTCAGGGACTGCGCCTGATGTGTTCTTTCAGGTTTGCACCCATAACACTCTCAAAAGAGCTCCAGCACTAAGGCTGTGTCAGGGACTGCGCCTGATTTGTGTTCTTTCAGGTAGGCACCCGTAACACACTCTCAAAACAGCTCCAGCACTAAGGCTGACGGGGCTTCGCCTGATTTATGTTATTACAACATATCTTTCAGGTAGGCACCCGTAACACACTCAAAAGAGCTCCAGCACTAAGGCTGTGTCAGGGACTGCGCCTGATTTGTGGTCTTTCAGGTCAGCATCCATAACACTCTTAAAAGAGCTCCAGCACTAAGGCTGTGTCAGGGACTGCGCCTGATTTGTGTTCTTTCAGGTTTGCACCCATAACACTCTCAAAAGAGCTCCAGCACTAAGGCTGTGTCAGGGACTGCGCCTGATTTGTGTTCTTTCAACACATCTTTCAGGTTTGCACCCATAACACTCTCAAAAGAGCTCCAGCACTAAGGCTGTGTCAGGGACTGCGCCTGATTTGTGGTCTTTCAGGTCAGCATCCATAACACTCTTAAAAGAGCTCCAGCACTAAGGCTGTGTCAGGGACTGCGCCTGATTTGTGTTCTTTCAGGTCAGCATCCATAACACTCTTAAAAGAGCTCCAGCACTAAGGCTGTGTCAGGGACTGCGCCTGATTTGTGTTCTTTCAGGTCAGCATCCATAACACTCTCAAAAGAGCTCCAGCACTAAGGCTGTGTCAGGGACTGCGCCTGATTTGTGTTCTTTCAGGTTTGCACCCATAACACTCTCAAAAGAGCTCCAGCACTAAGGCTGTGTCAGGGACTGCGCCTGATTTGTGGTCTTTCAGGTCAGCATCCATAACACTCTTAAAAGAGCTCCAGCACTAAGGCTGTGTCAGGGTCTGCGCCTGATTTGCGTTCTTTCAGGTCAGCATCCATAACACTCTTAAAAGAGCTCCAGCACTAAGGCTGTGTCAGGGACTGCGCCTGATTTGTGTTCTTTCAGGTCAGCATCCATAACACTCTCAAAAGAGCTCCAGCACTAAGGCTGTGTCAGGGACTGCGCCTGATTTGTGTTCTTTCAACACATCTTTCAGGTTTGCACCCATAACACTCTCAAAAGAGCTCCAGCACTAAGGCTGTGTCAGGGACTGCGCCTGATTTGTGGTCTTTCAGGTCAGCATCCATAACACTCTCAAAAGAGCTCCAGCACTAAGGCTGTGTCAGGGACTGCGCCTGATTTGTGTTCTTTCAGGTTTGCACCCATAACACTCTCAAAAGAGCTCCAGCACTAAGGCTGTGTCAGGGACTGCGCCTGATTTGTGTTCTTTCAGGTTTGCACCCATAACACTCTCAAAAGAGCTCCAGCACTAAGGCTGTGTCAGGGACTGCGCCTGATTTGTGTTCTTTCAACACATCTTTCAGGTTTGCACCCATAACACTCTCAAAAGAGCTCCAGCACTAAGGCTGTGTCAGGGACTGCGCCTGATTTGTGGTCTTTCAGGTCAGCATCCATAACACTCTTAAAAGAGCTCCAGCACTAAGGCTGTGTCAGGGACTGCGCCTGATTTGTGTTCTTTCAGGTTTGCACCCATAACACTCTCAAAAGAGCTCCAGCACTAAGGCTGTGTCAGGGTCTGCGCCTGATTTGTGTTCTTTCAGGTCAGCATCCATAACACTCTCAAAAGAGCTCCAGCACTAAGGCTGTGTCAGGGACTGCGCCTGATTTGTGTTCTTTCAGGTCAGCATCCATAACACTCTTAAAAGAGCTCCAGCACTAAGGCTGTGTCAGGGACTGCGCCTGATTTGTGTTCTTTCAGGTCAGCATCCATAACACTCTCAAAAGAGCTCCAGCACTAAGGCTGTGTCAGGGACTGCGCCTGATTTGTGTTCTTTTAACACATCTTTCAGGTTTGCACCCATAACACTCTCAAAAGAGCTCCAGCACTAAGGCTGTGTCAGGGACTGCGCCTGATTTGTGGTCTTTCAGGTCAGCATCCATAACACTCTTAAAAGAGCTCCAGCACTAAGGCTGTGTCAGGGTCTGCGCCTGATTTGTGTTCTTTCAGGTCAGCATCCATAACACTCTTAAAAGAGCTCCAGCACTAAGGCTGTGTCAGGGACTGCGCCTGATTTGTGTTCTTTCAGGTCAGCATCCATAACACTCTCAAAAGAGCTCCAGCACTAAGGCTGTGTCAGGGACTGCGCCTGATTTGTGTTCTTTTAACACATCTTTCAGGTTTGCACCCATAACACTCTCAAAAGAGCTCCAGCACTAAGGCTGTGTCAGGGACTGCGCCTGATTTGTGTTCTTTCAACACATCTTTCAGGTTTGCACCCATAACACTCTCAAAAGAGCTCCAGCACTAAGGCTGTGTCAGGGACTGCGCCTGATTTGTGGTCTTTCAGGTCAGCATCCATAACACTCTTAAAAGAGCTCCAGCACTAAGGCTGTGTCAGGGACTGCGCCTGATTTGTGTTCTTTCAGGTTTGCACCCATAACACTCTCAAAAGAGCTCCAGCACTAAGGCTGTGTCAGGGACTGCGCCTGATTTGTGTTCTTTCAACACATCTTTCAGGTTTGCACCCATAACACTCTCAAAAGAGCTCCAGCACTAAGGCTTTGTCAGGGACTGCGCCTGATTTGTGGTCTTTCAGGTCAGCATCCATAACACTCTCAAAAGAGCTCCAGCACTAAGGCTTTGTCAGGGACTGCGCCTGATTTGTGGTCTTTCAGGTTTGCACCCATAACACTCTCAAAAGAGCTCCAGCACTAAGGCTGTGTCAGGGACTGCGCCTGATTTGTGGTCTTTCAGGTCAGCATCCATAACACTCTTAAAAGAGCTCCAGCACTAAGGCTGTGTCAGGGTCTGCGCCTGATTTGTGTTCTTTCAGGTCAGCATCCATAACACTCTTAAAAGAGCTCCAGCACTAAGGCTGTGTCAGGGACTGCGCCTGATTTGTGTTCTTTCAGGTCAGCATCCATAACACTCTCAAAAGAGCTCCAGCACTAAGGCTGTGTCAGGGACTGCGCCTGATTTGTGTTCTTTTAACACATCTTTCAGGTTTGCACCCATAACACTCTCAAAAGAGCTCCAGCACTAAGGCTGTGTCAGGGACTGCGCCTGATTTGTGGTCTTTCAGGTCAGCATCCATAACACTCTTAAAAGAGCTCCAGCACTAAGGCTGTGTCAGGGTCTGCGCCTGATTTGTGTTCTTTCAGGTAAGCATCCATAACCCTCTTAAAAGAGCTCCAGCACTAAGGCTGTGTCAGGGTCTGCGCCTGATTTGTGTTCTTTCAGGTCAGCATCCATAACACTCTTAAAAGAGCTCCAGCACTAAGGCTGTGTCAGGGACTGCGCCTGATTTGTGTTCTTTCAGGTCAGCATCCATAACTCTCTCAAAAGAGCTCCAGCACTAAGGCTGTGTCAGGGACTGCGCCTGATTTGTGTTCTTTCAGGTCAGCATCCATAACACTCTTAAAAGAGCTCCAGCACTAAGGCTGTGTCAGGGACTGCGCCTGATTTGTGTTCTTTCAGGTCTGCACCCATAACACTCTCAAAAGAGCTCCAGCACTAAGGCTGTGTCAGGGACTGCGCCTGATTTGTGTTCTTTCAACACATCTTTCAGGTTTGCACCCATAACACTCTCAAAAGAGCTCCAGCACTAAGGCTGTGTCAGGGACTGCGCCTGATTTGTGTTCTTTCAGGTCAGCATCCATAACACTCTTAAAAGAGCTCCAGCACTAAGGCTGTGTCAGGGGCTGCGCCTGATTTGTGTTCTTTCAGGTCAGCATCCATAACACTCTTAAAAGAGCTCCAGCACTAAGGCTGTGTCAGGGACTGCGCCTGATTTGTGTTCTTTCAACACATCTTTCAGGTTTGCACCCATAACACTCTCAAAAGAGCTCCAGCACTAAGGCTGTGTCAGGGACTGCGCCTGATTTGTGTTCTTTCAGGTTTGCACCCATAACACTCTCAAAAGAGCTCCAGCACTAAGGCTGTGTCAGGGACTGCGCCTGATTTGTGTTCTTTCAACACATCTTTCAGGTTTGCACCCATAACACTCTCAAAAGAGCTCCAGCACTAAGGCTGTGTCAGGGACTGCGCCTGATTTGTGTTCTTTCAGGTCAGCATCCATAACACTCTTAAAAGAGCTCCAGCACTAAGACTGTGTCAGGGACTGCGCCTGATTTGTGTTCTTTCAGGTCAGCATCCATAACACTCTCAAAAGAGCTCCAGCACTAAGGCTGTGTCAGGGACTGCGCCTGATGTGTTCTTTCAGGTTTGCACCCATAACACTCTCAAAAGAGCTCCAGCACTAAGGCTGTGTCAGGGACTGCGCCTGATTTGTGTTCTTTCAGGTAGGCACCCGTAACACACTCTCAAAACAGCTCCAGCACTAAGGCTGACGGGGCTTCGCCTGATTTATGTTATTACAACATATCTTTCAGGTAGGCACCCGTAACACACTCTCAAAAGAGCTAAAGCACTAAGGCTGACGGGACTGCGCCTGATTTATGTTATTTCAACATATCTTTCAGGCCCGAACCCGTAACACACTCAATAGAGCTCCAGCACTAAGGCTGTGTCAGGGACTGCGCCTGATGTGTTCTTTCAGGTTTGCACCCATAACACTCTCAAAAGAGCTCCAGCACTAAGGCTGTGTCAGGGACTGCGCCTGTTTTGTGTTCTTTCAGGTCAGCATCCATAACACTCTCAAAAGAGCTCCAGCACTAAGACTGTGTCAGGGACTGCGCCTGATTTGTGTTCTTTCAGGTCAGCATCCATAACACTCTCAAAAGAGCTCCAGCACTAAGGCTGTGTCAGGGACTGCGCCTGATGTGTTCTTTCAGGTTTGCACCCATAACACTCTCAAAAGAGCTCCAGCACTAAGGCTGTGTCAGGGACTGCGCCTGATTTGTGTTCTTTCAGGTAGGCACCCGTAACACACTCTCAAAACAGCTCCAGCACTAAGGCTGACGGGGCTTCGCCTGATTTATGTTATTACAACATATCTTTCAGGTAGGCACCCGTAACACACTCAATAGAGCTCCAGCACTAAGGCTGTGTCAGGGACTGCGCCTGATGTGTTCTTTCAGGTTTGCACCCATAACACTCTCAAAAGAGCTCCAGCACTAAGGCTGTGTCAGGGACTGCGCCTGATTTGTGTTCTTTCAACACATCTTTCAGGTTTGCACCCATAACACTCTCAAAAGAGCTCCAGCACTAAGGCTGTGTCAGGGACTGCGCCTGATTTGTGGTCTTTCAGGTCAGCATCCATAACACTCTTAAAAGAGCTCCAGCACTAAGGCTGTGTCAGGGTCTGCGCCTGATTTGTGTTCTTTCAGGTCAGCATCCATAACACTCTTAAAAGAGCTCCAGCACTAAGGCTGTGTCAGGGACTGCGCCTGATTTGTGTTCTTTCAGGTCAGCATCCATAACACTCTCAAAAGAGCTCCAGCACTAAGGCTGTGTCAGGGACTGCGCCTGATTTGTTTTCTTTCAGGTTTGTACCCATAACACTCTCAAAAGAGCTCCAGCACTAAGGCTGTGTCAGGGTCTGCGCCTGATTTGTGTTCTTTCAGGTCAGCATCCATAACACTCTCAAAAGAGCTCCAGCACTAAGGCTGTGTCAGGGACTGCGCCTGATTTGTGTTCTTTCAGGTCAGCATCCATAACACTCTTAAAAGAGCTCCAGCACTAAGGCTGTGTTAGGGTCTGCGCCTGATTTGTGTTCTTTCAGGTCAGCATCCATAACACTCTTAAAAGAGCTCCAGCACTAAGGCTGTGTCAGGGTCTGCGCCTGATTTGTGTTCTTTCAGGTCAGCATCCATAACACTCTTAAAAGAGCTCCAGCACTAAGGCTGTGTCAGGGACTGCGCCTGATTTGTGTTCTTTCAGGTCAGCATCCATAACACTCTCAAAAGAGCTCCAGCACTAAGGCTGTGTCAGGGACTGCGCCTGATTTGTTTTCTTTCAGGTTTGTACCCATAACACTCTCAAAAGAGCTCCAGCACTAAGGCTGTGTCAGGGACTGCGCCTGATTTGTGTTCTTTCAACACATATTTCAGGTTTGCACCCATAACACTCTCAAAAGAGCTCCAGCACTAAGGCTGTGTCAGGGACTGCGCCTAATTTGTGTTCTTTCAACACATCTTTCAGGTTTGCACCCATAACACTCTCAAAAGAGCTCCAGCACTAAGGCTGTGTCAGGGACTGCGCCTGATTTGTGGTCTTTCAGGTCAGCATCCATAACACTCTTAAAAGAGCTCCAGCACTAAGGCTGTGTCAGGGTCTGCGCCTGATTTGTGTTCTTTCAGGTCAGCATCCATAACACTCTCAAAAGAGCTCCAGCACTAAGGCTGTGTCAGGGACTGCGCCTGATTTGTGGTCTTTCAGGTCAGCATCCATAACACTCTTAAAAGAGCTCCAGCACTAAGGCTGTGTCTGGGACTTCGCCTGATTTGTGTTCTTTCAGGTTTGCACCCATAACACTTTCAAAAGAGCTCCAGCACTAAGGCTGTGTCAGGGACTGCGCCTGATTTGTGGTCTTTCAGGTCAGCATCCATAACACTCTTAAAAGAGCTCCAGCACTAAGGCTGTGTCAGGGACTGCGCCTGATTTGTGTTCTTTCAACACATCTTTCAGGTTTGCACCCATAACACTCTCAAAAGAGCTCCAGCACTAAGGCTGTGTCAGGGACTGCGCCTGATTTGTGTTCTTTCAGGTTTGCACCCATAACACTCTCAAAAGAGCTCCAGCACTAAGGCTGTGTCAGGGACTGCGCCTGATTTGTGTTCTTTCAACACATCTTTCAGGTTTGCACCCATAACACTCTCAAAAGAGCTCCAGCACTAAGGCTGTGTCAGGGACTGCGCCTGATTTGTGTTCTTTCAGGTCAGCATCCATAACACTCTTAAAAGAGCTCCAGCACTAAGACTGTGTCAGGGACTGCGCCTGATTTGTGTTCTTTCAGGTCAGCATCCATAACACTCTCAAAAGAGCTCCAGCACTAAGGCTGTGTCAGGGACTGCGCCTGATGTGTTCTTTCAGGTTTGCACCCATAACACTCTCAAAAGAGCTCCAGCACTAAGGCTGTGTCAGGGACTGCGCCTGATTTGTGTTCTTTCAGGTAGGCACCCGTAACACACTCTCAAAACAGCTCCAGCACTAAGGCTGACGGGGCTTCGCCTGATTTATGTTATTACAACATATCTTTCAGGTAGGCACCCGTAACACACTCAAAAGAGCTCCAGCACTAAGGCTGTGTCAGGGACTGCGCCTGATTTGTGGTCTTTCAGGTCAGCATCCATAACACTCTTAAAAGAGCTCCAGCACTAAGGCTGTGTCAGGGACTGCGCCTGATTTGTGTTCTTTCAGGTTTGCACCCATAACACTCTCAAAAGAGCTCCAGCACTAAGGCTGTGTCAGGGACTGCGCCTGATTTGTGTTCTTTCAACACATCTTTCAGGTTTGCACCCATAACACTCTCAAAAGAGCTCCAGCACTAAGGCTGTGTCAGGGACTGCGCCTGATTTGTGGTCTTTCAGGTCAGCATCCATAACACTCTTAAAAGAGCTCCAGCACTAAGGCTGTGTCAGGGACTGCGCCTGATTTGTGTTCTTTCAGGTCAGCATCCATAACACTCTTAAAAGAGCTCCAGCACTAAGGCTGTGTCAGGGACTGCGCCTGATTTGTGTTCTTTCAGGTCAGCATCCATAACACTCTCAAAAGAGCTCCAGCACTAAGGCTGTGTCAGGGACTGCGCCTGATTTGTGTTCTTTCAGGTTTGCACCCATAACACTCTCAAAAGAGCTCCAGCACTAAGGCTGTGTCAGGGACTGCGCCTGATTTGTGTTCTTTCAGGTCAGCATCCATAACACTCTTAAAAGAGCTCCAGCACTAAGGCTGTGTCAGGGTCTGCGCCTGATTTGCGTTCTTTCAGGTCAGCATCCATAACACTCTTAAAAGAGCTCCAGCACTAAGGCTGTGTCAGGGACTGCGCCTGATTTGTGTTCTTTCAGGTCAGCATCCATAACACTCTCAAAAGAGCTCCAGCACTAAGGCTGTGTCAGGGACTGCGCCTGATTTGTGTTCTTTCAACACATCTTTCAGGTTTGCACCCATAACACTCTCAAAAGAGCTCCAGCACTAAGGCTGTGTCAGGGACTGCGCCTGATTTGTGGTCTTTCAGGTCAGCATCCATAACACTCTCAAAAGAGCTCCAGCACTAAGGCTGTGTCAGGGACTGCGCCTGATTTGTGTTCTTTCAGGTTTGCACCCATAACACTCTCAAAAGAGCTCCAGCACTAAGGCTGTGTCAGGGACTGCGCCTGATTTGTGTTCTTTCAGGTTTGCACCCATAACACTCTCAAAAGAGCTCCAGCACTAAGGCTGTGTCAGGGACTGCGCCTGATTTGTGTTCTTTCAACACATCTTTCAGGTTTGCACCCATAACACTCTCAAAAGAGCTCCAGCACTAAGGCTGTGTCAGGGACTGCGCCTGATTTGTGGTCTTTCAGGTCAGCATCCATAACACTCTTAAAAGAGCTCCAGCACTAAGGCTGTGTCAGGGACTGCGCCTGATTTGTGTTCTTTCAGGTTTGCACCCATAACACTCTCAAAAGAGCTCCAGCACTAAGGCTGTGTCAGGGTCTGCGCCTGATTTGTGTTCTTTCAGGTCAGCATCCATAACACTCTCAAAAGAGCTCCAGCACTAAGGCTGTGTCAGGGACTGCGCCTGATTTGTGTTCTTTCAGGTCAGCATCCATAACACTCTTAAAAGAGCTCCAGCACTAAGGCTGTGTCAGGGACTGCGCCTGATTTGTGTTCTTTCAGGTCAGCATCCATAACACTCTCAAAAGAGCTCCAGCACTAAGGCTGTGTCAGGGACTGCGCCTGATTTGTGTTCTTTCAACACATCTTTCAGGTTTGCACCCATAACACTCTCAAAAGAGCTCCAGCACTAAGGCTGTGTCAGGGACTGCGCCTGATTTGTGGTCTTTCAGGTCAGCATCCATAACACTCTTAAAAGAGCTCCAGCACTAAGGCTGTGTCAGGGTCTGCGCCTGATTTGTGTTCTTTCAGGTCAGCATCCATAACACTCTTAAAAGAGCTCCAGCACTAAGGCTGTGTCAGGGACTGCGCCTGATTTGTGTTCTTTCAGGTCAGCATCCATAACACTCTCAAAAGAGCTCCAGCACTAAGGCTGTGTCAGGGACTGCGCCTGATTTGTGTTCTTTTAACACATCTTTCAGGTTTGCACCCATAACACTCTCAAAAGAGCTCCAGCACTAAGGCTGTGTCAGGGACTGCGCCTGATTTGTGTTCTTTCAACACATCTTTCAGGTTTGCACCCATAACACTCTCAAAAGAGCTCCAGCACTAAGGCTGTGTCAGGGACTGCGCCTGATTTGTGGTCTTTCAGGTCAGCATCCATAACACTCTTAAAAGAGCTCCAGCACTAAGGCTGTGTCAGGGACTGCGCCTGATTTGTGTTCTTTCAGGTTTGCACCCATAACACTCTCAAAAGTGCTCCAGCACTAAGGCTGTGTCAGGGACTGCGCCTGATTTGTGTTCTTTCAACACATCTTTCAGGTTTGCACCCATAACACTCTCAAAAGAGCTCCAGCACTAAGGCTTTGTCAGGGACTGCGCCTGATTTGTGGTCTTTCAGGTCAGCATCCATAACACTCTTAAAAGAGCTCCAGCACTAAGGCTGTGTCAGGGACTGCGCCTGATTTGTGTTCTTTCAGGTTTGCACCCATAACACTCTCAAAAGAGCTCCAGCACTAAGGCTGTGTCAGGGACTGCGCCTGATTTGTGGTCTTTCAGGTCAGCATCCATAACACTCTTAAAAGAGCTCCAGCACTAAGGCTGTGTCAGGGTCTGCGCCTGATTTGTGTTCTTTCAGGTCAGCATCCATAACACTCTTAAAAGAGCTCCAGCACTAAGGCTGTGTCAGGGACTGCGCCTGATTTGTGTTCTTTCAGGTCAGCATCCATAACACTCTCAAAAGAGCTCCAGCACTAAGGCTGTGTCAGGGACTGCGCCTGATTTGTGTTCTTTTAACACATCTTTCAGGTTTGCACCCATAACACTCTCAAAAGAGCTCCAGCACTAAGGCTGTGTCAGGGACTGCGCCTGATTTGTGGTCTTTCAGGTCAGCATCCATAACACTCTTAAAAGAGCTCCAGCACTAAGGCTGTGTCAGGGTCTGCGCCTGATTTGTGTTCTTTCAGGTAAGCATCCATAACCCTCTTAAAAGAGCTCCAGCACTAAGGCTGTGTCAGGGTCTGCGCCTGATTTGTGTTCTTTCAGGTCAGCATCCATAACACTCTTAAAAGAGCTCCAGCACTAAGGCTGTGTCAGGGACTGCGCCTGATTTGTGTTCTTTCAGGTCAGCATCCATAACACTCTCAAAAGAGCTCCAGCACTAAGGCTGTGTCAGGGACTGCGCCTGATTTGTGTTCTTTCAGGTCAGCATCCATAACACTCTTAAAAGAGCTCCAGCACTAAGGCTGTGTCAGGGACTGCGCCTGATTTGTGTTCTTTCAGGTTTGCACCCATAACACTCTCAAAAGAGCTCCAGCACTAAGGCTGTGTCAGGGACTGCGCCTGATTTGTGTTCTTTCAACACATCTTTCAGGTTTGCACCCATAACACTCTCAAAAGAGCTCCAGCACTAAGGCTGTGTCAGGGACTGCGCCTGATTTGTGTTCTTTCAGGTCAGCATCCATAACACTCTTAAAAGAGCTCCAGCACTAAGGCTGTGTCAGGGGCTGCGCCTGATTTGTGTTCTTTCAGGTCAGCATCCATAACACTCTTAAAAGAGCTCCAGCACTAAGGCTGTGTCAGGGACTGCGCCTGATTTGTGTTCTTTCAACACATCTTTCAGGTTTGCACCCATAACACTCTCAAAAGAGCTCCAGCACTAAGGCTGTGTCAGGGACTGCGCCTGATTTGTGTTCTTTCAGGTTTGCACCCATAACACTCTCAAAAGAGCTCCAGCACTAAGGCTGTGTCAGGGACTGCGCCTGATTTGTGTTCTTTCAACACATCTTTCAGGTTTGCACCCATAACACTCTCAAAAGAGCTCCAGCACTAAGGCTGTGTCAGGGACTGCGCCTGATTTGTGTTCTTTCAGGTCAGCATCCATAACACTCTTAAAAGAGCTCCAGCACTAAGACTGTGTCAGGGACTGCGCCTGATTTGTGTTCTTTCAGGTCAGCATCCATAACACTCTCAAAAGAGCTCCAGCACTAAGGCTGTGTCAGGGACTGCGCCTGATGTGTTCTTTCAGGTTTGCACCCATAACACTCTCAAAAGAGCTCCAGCACTAAGGCTGTGTCAGGGACTGCGCCTGATTTGTGTTCTTTCAGGTAGGCACCCGTAACACACTCTCAAAACAGCTCCAGCACTAAGGCTGACGGGGCTTCGCCTGATTTATGTTATTACAACATATCTTTCAGGTAGGCACCCGTAACACACTCTCAAAAGAGCTAAAGCACTAAGGCTGACGGGACTGCGCCTGATTTATGTTATTTCAACATATCTTTCAGGCCCGAACCCGTAACACACTCAATAGAGCTCCAGCACTAAGGCTGTGTCAGGGACTGCGCCTGATGTGTTCTTTCAGGTTTGCACCCATAACACTCTCAAAAGAGCTCCAGCACTAAGGCTGTGTCAGGGACTGCGCCTGTTTTGTGTTCTTTCAGGTCAGCATCCATAACACTCTCAAAAGAGCTCCAGCACTAAGACTGTGTCAGGGACTGCGCCTGATTTGTGTTCTTTCAGGTCAGCATCCATAACACTCTCAAAAGAGCTCCAGCACTAAGGCTGTGTCAGGGACTGCGCCTGATGTGTTCTTTCAGGTTTGCACCCATAACACTCTCAAAAGAGCTCCAGCACTAAGGCTGTGTCAGGGACTGCGCCTGATTTGTGTTCTTTCAGGTAGGCACCCGTAACACACTCTCAAAACAGCTCCAGCACTAAGGCTGACGGGGCTTCGCCTGATTTATGTTATTACAACATATCTTTCAGGTAGGCACCCGTAACACACTCAATAGAGCTCCAGCACTAAGGCTGTGTCAGGGACTGCGCCTGATGTGTTCTTTCAGGTTTGCACCCATAACACTCTCAAAAGAGCTCCAGCACTAAGGCTGTGTCAGGGACTGCGCCTGTTTTGTGTTCTTTCAGGTCAGCATCCATAACACTCTCAAAAGAGCTCCAGCACTAAGACTGTGTCAGGGACTGCGCCTGATTTGTGTTCTTTCAGGTCAGCATCCATAACACTCTCAAAAGAGCTCCAGCACTAAGGCTGTGTCAGGGACTGCGCCTGATGTGTTCTTTCAGGTTTGCATCCATAACACTCTTAAAAGAGCTCCAGCACTAAGGCTGTGTCAGGGTCTGCGCCTGATTTGTGTTCTTTCAGGTCAGCATCCATAACACTCTTAAAAGAGCTCCAGCACTAAGGCTGTGTCAGGGACTGCGCCTGATTTGTGTTCTTTCAACACATCTTTCAGGTTTGCACCCATAACACTCTCAAAAGAGCTCCAGCACTAAGGCTGTGTCAGGGACTGCGCCTGATTTGTGTTCTTTCAGGTCAGCATCCATAACACTCTCAAAAGAGCTCCAGCACTAAGGCTGTGTCAGGGTCTGCGCCTGATTTGTTATCTTTCAGGTCAGCATCCATAACACTCTTAAAAGAGCTCCTGCACTAAGGCTGTGTCAGGGACTGCGCCTGTTTTGTGTTCTTTCAGGTCAGCATCCATAACACTCTCAAAAGAGCTCCAGCACTAAGGCTGTGTCAGGGAATGCGCCTGATTTGTGTTCTTTCAACACATCTTTCAGGTTTGCACCCATAACACTCTCAAAAGAGCTCCAGCACTAAGGCTGTGTCAGGGACTGCGCCTGATTTGTGTTCTTTCAGGTCAGCATCCATAACACTCTCAAAAGAGCTCCAGCACTAAGGCTGTGTCAGGGACTGCGCCTGATGTGTTCTTTCAGGTTTGCACCCATAACACTCTCAAAAGAGCTCCAGCACTAAGGCTGTGTCAGGGACTGCGCCTGATTTGTGTTCTTTCAGGTTGGCACCCATAACACTCTCAAAAGAGCTCCAGCACTAAGGCTGTGTCAGGGACTGCGCCTGATTTGTGTTCTTTCAGGTTGACACCCATAACACTCTCAAAAGAGCTCCAGCACTAAGGCTGACGGGGCTTCCCCTGATTTATGTTATTTCAACATATCTTTCAGGTAGGCACCCGTAACACACCCTCAAAAGAGCTCCAGCACTAAGGCTGACGGGGCTTCCCCTGATTTATGTTATTTCAACATATCTTTCAGGTAGGCACCCGTAACACACTCTCAAAAGAGCTCCAGCACTAAGGCTGACGGGGCTTCCCCTGATTTATGTTATTTCAACATATCTTTCAGGTAGGCACCCGTAACACACTCTCAAAAGAGCTCCAGCACTAAGGCTGTGTCAGGGACTGCGCCTGATATGTGTTCTTTCAGGTCAGCACCCATAACACTCTCAAAAGAGCTCCAGCACTAATGCTGTGTCAGGATTGCGCCTGATTTGTGTTCTTTCAGGTCAGCATCCATAACACTCTCAAAAGAGCTCCAGCACTAAGGCTGTGTCAGGGACTGCGCCAGATGTGTTCTTTTAGGTTTGCACCCATAACACTCTCAAAAGAGCTCCAGCACTAAGGCTGTGTCAGGGACTGCGCCTGATGTGTTCTTTCAGGTTTGCACCCATAACACTCTCAAAAGAGCTCCAGCACTAAGGCTGTGTCAGGGACTGCGCCTGATTTGTGTTCTTTCAGGTAGGCACCCGTAACACACTCTCAAAAGAGCTCCAGCACTAAGGCTGACGGGGCTTCGCCTGATTTATGTTATTACAACATATCTTTCAGGTAGGCACCCGTAACACACTCTCAAAAGAGCTCAAGCACTAAGGCTGACGGGACTGCGCCTGATTTATGTTATTTCAACATATCTTTCAGGCCCGAACCCGTAACACACTCAATAGAGCTCCAGCACTAAGGCTGTGTCAGGGACTGCGCCTGATTTGTGTTCTTTCAGGTCAGCATCCATAACACTCTCAAAAGAGCTCCAGCACTAAGGCTGTGTCAGGGACTGCGCCTGATGTGTTCTTTCAGGTTTGCACCCATAACACTCTCAAAAGAGCTCCAGCACTAAGGCTGTGTCAGGGACTGCGCCTGATTTGTGTTCTTTCAGGTAGGCACCCGTAACACACTCTCAAAAGAGCTCCAGCACTAAGGCTGACGGGGCTTCGCCTGATTTATGTTATTACAACATATCTTTCAGGTAGGCACCCGTAACACACTCTCAAAAGAGCTAAAGCACTGAGGCTGACGGGACTGCGCCTGATTTATGTTATTTCAACATATCTTTCAGGCCCGAACCCGTAACACACTCAATAGAGCTCCAGCACTAAGGCTGTGTCAGGGACTGCGCCTGATGTGTTCTTTCAGGTTTGCACCCATAACACTCTCAAAAGAGCTCCAGCACTAAGGCTGTGTCAGGGACTGCGCCTGATTTGTGTTCTTTCAGGTCAGCATCCATAACACTCTTAAAAGAGCTCCAGCACTAAGGCTGTGTCAGGGTCTGCGCCTGATTTGTGTTCTTTCAGGTCAGCATCCATAACACTCTTAAAAGAGCTCCAGCACTAAGGCTGTGTCAGGGACTGCGCCTGTTTTGTGTTCTTTCAGGTCAGCATCCATAACACTCTCAAAAGAGCTCCAGCACTAAGGCTGTGTCAGGGACTGCGCCTGATTTGTGTTCTTTCAACACATCTTTCAGGTTTGCACCCATAACACTCTCAAAAGAGCTCCAGCACTAAGGCTGTGTCAGGGACTGCGCCTGATTTGTGTTCTTTCAGGTTGGCACCCATAACACTCTCAAAAGAGCTCCAGCACTAAGGCTGTGTCAGGGACTGCGCCTGATTTGTGTTCTTTCAGGTTGACACCCATAACACTCTCAAAAGAGCTCCAGCACTAAGGCTGACGGGGCTTCCCCTGATTTATGTTATTTCAACATATCTTTCAGGTAGGCACCCGTAACACACCCTCAAAAGAGCTCCAGCACTAAGGCTGACGGGGCTTCCCCTGATTTATGTTATTTCAACATATCTTTCAGGTAGGCACCCGTAACACACTCTCAAAAGAGCTCCAGCACTAAGGCTGACGGGGCTTCCCCTGATTTATGTTATTTCAACATATCTTTCAGGTAGGCACCCGTAACACACTCTCAAAAGAGCTCCAGCACTAAGGCTGTGTCAGGGACTGCGCCTGATTTGTGTTCTTTCAGGTCAGCATCCATAACACTCTTAAAAGAGCTCCAGCACTAAGGCTGTGTCAGGGACTGCGCCTGATATGTGTTCTTTCAGGTCAGCACCCATAACACTCTCAAAAGAGCTCCAGCACTAATGCTGTGTCAGGATTGCGCCTGATTTGTGTTCTTTCAGGTCAGCATCCATAACACTCTCAAAAGAGCTCCAGCACTAAGGCTGTGTCAGGGACTGCGCCTGATGTGTTCTTTTAGGTTTGCACCCATAACACTCTCAAAAGAGCTCCAGCACTAAGGCTGTGTCAGGGACTGCGCCTGATGTGTTCTTTCAGGTTTGCACCCATAACACTCTCAAAAGAGCTCCAGCACTAAGGCTGTGTCAGGGACTGCGCCTGATTTGTGTTCTTTCAGGTAGGCACCCGTAACACACTCTCAAAAGAGCT